>NC_040088.1:18747500-19997500 GCF_003369695.1 Bos indicus x Bos taurus
CCTTCTGTCCCTTGTCACCCACACTTTTCCCCTGACCACACTGGAACGCTAACGGTGTCCTAGGACTCTGCGGACAATGTGATGGGGTGATTAAGAGTTCAGATTAAGGCATTAAGGGCTCCAAAGTAGGCTGTCCAGATTAGCATTCTCTCTCTGTCACTTTCTAGCCTGGTAACCTTAGGCAACTCCTTCTTTGAGCTTCCTTCTCTTTAAAATGGGAATAATTAACAGCAACTACTTCATAGATTTGTTCCCAGACTTGAATGAAAAAACTGCATGTAGGTTACTCAACACAGCGCCTGTCACAAAACAAATGTTCATTAAACGTGAGCCCTCATTGGATGAAGGATGGCTGCCGTCTCTGGACAGCAAATGGACGTGTGAGACCTAAGGCCAGAGGAACCTCTAGCCCCAAGGAAGGCCAGTAGTAAATCTGAACTCTCAAAATTTCGCTCCTTCTTCCTACCTTACTGTGCTAGTGAAGACCTAAAGATAAAGATTTGCAGCTATGGGCTTTTTTGAGGTTTTTTTTGGCCTATGCAAAATCTGAACCAACATTTGTAAATTGAGAGATTTTTATAAGCTGAGAAATTCATAAAAATCTACATTTCTGGCATCTCTCAAAAAGTTAACAAATGGACCACACCAGTCCCACAGGCAGACGCTTTAACCTCTGAGCCACCAGGGAAGCCCATCACTGTTGCTATTATTGTTCAGTTGCTCAGTCGTGTCCAACTCTGTGACCCCAAGGACTGCAGCAGGCCAGCCTTCCCTGTCCTTCACTATCTCCTGGAGTTTGCTCAAACTCATGTCTATCGAGTCACTGATGACATCCAACCATCTCATCCTCTGTCGCTCTCTTCTCCTGCCTTCAGTATTTCCCAGCATCAGGGTCTTTTCCAATGAGTTGGCTCTTTGCATCAGGTGGCCAAAGTATTGGAGATTCAGCTTCAGCATCAGTCCTTCCAATAAATATTCAGGACTGATTTCCTTTAGGATGGACTGGTTTGATCTCCTTGAAGTTCAAGGGACTCTCAGGAGTCTTCTCCAACATTACAGTTCAAAAGCATCAATTCTTCAGTGCTCAGCCTTCTTCATGGTCCAACTCTCACATCCATACATTGGAAAGACCATAGCTTTGACTAGACGGACCTAAGGCCTCATTCCTACATGGCAATTATTTCTTAAAGTTGAACAGTGGATGCCTCCTCCAGACAGGACAAATGTGTCTCAGGGTCCTGCAGTCCCCACTTCTCCTCTTTTTTTCCCTGTGTACTGAGATCAAGTGTCCCCTGTTGTACTAAATATGACAATATCGGAAAAATCAGAAATCTTACAGCTGAGCCTGCTTGACTCATTTATAGTATTTGGGCACGAGGACATCTGAATTTGCAAATTCCTGAACACAATGGAAGCAAAAAGGCGTAAGCAAGTTTGCTTCCCAGCTGATCTCAGTTTGGATGAGAAGACTAGGGATATGCATAGCGATGGGGGTTCAGGATTCGCCTAGAGTCAAAGATACAAAAACTAGAGATGGAAGAAAACATGGAACCAAGCCAGAGGTTCTGACGTCCAACCTAAGAGAATCCCTTTGATAACATCCTTGGCAGATGTTATCATGGACTTCACTCCTTCCCAAAGAGGACTGTTAAAGTATCGAGCAGCTCTAGCTGCAGCCGAGGTCTACATCCTGGTAACTTCTAGTCACTGGCAGGGCTTGTGGCCCCCTGGCATACATTAAAACAAACCAACTCTCTTCCCTGGTGTCAGTCCTTCAGTTACATGAAGGCAGTCATCATGTCTTCCTCAAGCCCTTCTCCGCCAGGCTACCCACTGCCATGCTCCTCAAGTGTTTCTTGTATGAGTACATTTTGAATCTCTCTACAAATTTCCCTCCACCCTCTCCTACTTGGCCATTGTGCCTCTTCACAAGTGTCCCACTCTTTCAGAAGAGGACACACTGCAAAGCTCCCCTAAGAAAGTAATAGGGATGCTGCTGCTGTTGTTAAGTTCCTAGGTCGTGTCTGACTCTTTGTGACTTCATGGACAGTAGCCACCAGTCTCCTCTGTCCATGGAATCTTCCAAGCAAGGATATTGGAGTGGGTTGCCATTTCCTTCTCCAGGGGGACCTTCCTGACCCGGGGATCAAACCCACATCTCCTGCCTGCATTGCCAGGAAGATTCTTTACCACTGAGCCACTTGGGAAGTCCATAGTAGAAAGAGTAGACAGCTAATGTTTATTAATAGGTAAATGAATGAGTTAATTAATTTTCAGATGGAACCAAAATTAATTTTGTAGCTTCAGGGGATTTCATCAAGGAACATTTAACTGGTATCCTGCACTCTTTGTCCATAAAGGACAGGAACCCACAGGCCCACTCCCAACGCCTTCGCAGAACAAAGGATCACATACCAGGATCTCCATCGTCGCTCTCAGAGCCTTCACCATCTTTTCATAATCTTCATTTTGCTTCTGAGACTGGGTCAGCAGAGCAGAGAGCTCAGTCACCCTGATGAGAAGAGCACAGCACTGTCACCTGGGCACCCATGGATGTGGACAGAGCTATGCAGCACACCCCCAACCCAACACAGACACCCCGCCTACAGGCACCCCAGAGTCCCTTGGGTGCCCCCAGCCCCTGTACTCCCTGAACACATGATGCTATAGCCTTGAACTCAGCAGGGGAAGCCAAATGCCACTCAGACACATGCAGGGATTTACCACATCTCAAGGCTGGAACACGTGTTTGGGGGCCCGAGAGCTGAAGGAAAGCCCTGGCACAGGCCCCTCCAGGCCCCACTTGATCTTGAAGTCAAGCACCCTGAAGCCAATGAGAACATCAGAATTGCCACATGGGATAGTTCCAAGGTCCCTCCAGCCCAAGGTTCTAACTCTGATAGAGAAAAAGGAGGGGCAATTTGGGAGAGATTACAGTCAACCTCCCTGATCTTAACCTCAAAGTTCAGGGAAATCACCAGGCCTCTATTACCTTTATCCTGGAGTGCACAGTACTTGGTATTATATGGGTAGCTTAACAAATATTTCTTGAATGAACTCATCCAGGAGTTTAATTTTTGTTTCAAAGTCTTCATAATTTGATTCTGCATCATCTTTAAGAGCCTGAACTCACTGTACAGTCACTCATTTAGTTATTGTATCACTAAATAAGCATTTACTAAGTGTCTACAATATGGCAGGTGAAGTGCAAAGCACTCGGTCACACAACTTGACTAAGACATTCTCTGTGCTTTCCAGTGCCTTCACAACCCAACAAAACAAACTGCAATTTACATACGCCACCGATAGGTGGTGACACTACCCTAGCCATGGGGTATAAACGGACCTCTGTCCTGAGATGACTCAAATACAGCTCTTTGCTTATGTCCCTGCTCTTCCCATTTTTTTTATATTGATTTTATTACGATCCAAAAAATAAAAGAGCCTAGCCAAAAAGAGAAAAGAAAAAACTAAATAATCAGTGAAATTAAAAAACTATTAATAATAGTTTTAAAGACCATGGTGGGGTACAGTAATGTAACAGGCTATTGAGGTCATCGAAGAGGTGACATTTGAACTATGCCTTAAAGGATAAGGCAGAGAGAGGAGGGAGGGAGGCATTCCAGGCCAAGGTCAGCATCTACAAAGGCAGGGAACGTGGAGGGACTTGGCTGTTCTGGGAATCGCAAGTAGTTTGGTATAGAGTCACTGCCAGTTCTGTGAGTCAACAGGAGGGAAACTGAGCTGTGAGATAGTCCGAGGGCAGAGGGTAGCGACATAGCCCCAGCTGTGGCCCTGGGTTTCACACTAGACCCTCCTCTGGCACATCTCCTTCCCCTCTTGTGGGAAGAGGGCTCTTCAGGTCTCCCCGGCCTGCTTGACTCCCCAAAGGAGTCGACCTTCCCCAGGCGATCCCCTCCTAGGACCCAGCCCATCTCACCGATCCTGAAGCTCTGCCTTCTCCAGATCCCCTTGACTCTTCAGCTGTATTAACTCCTGGCTCCTTTCATGGGCTTCCCTCTCCAGTTCCTGGGTCTTGGCTAGTAGCAGCATCAACTGGGATGGCTCGTTTCCATTCAGTCTCCCAGATCCATCAGACTCCCGAGATGGTGGTACTCCCACAGTCAGGCGCAGGCAAGAGGTCAACAGGGACCCCGAAAGCCTCGCGTGCTCAGCCTTGAGCTCCGTCAGGTCTCTGAGTCCAAGGAAGGAAAGAGCAGACTCCGGTAGGGACCAGGGATAGGAACGGGCATGTAGAGGTCACGCCCCAGGAAGAGTGGGTCTGGGGAAAACCATCTGAATCCAACAATTCCATCCCTCCCCACCAACTCTCCACCCCTGCCCTCCCCCCACAACCCTACCCCTCCCTTCTAAAGCAGCCCACTGTCACAAATCTGGAGTCAGCAGGGGCAAACCTTCTCCCATCTTATCCCCACACTGACCTGTCAGTGGCTGACTTCATTTCCAGAAAGTGGCGTCGGAAAGTCACCACCTCCCGCCATAGACCCAGAAGGCGACCGTGCTCCCCTTTCAGGTAGCCCTTGAAGAACTGTGTGTTCAGAAACCCAGGTCATATCAAAGGGCAGAGGACATCATTTGTCAACACAGGAGTCCTGGATCCCTCCCGACTATTGCAGGGAAGGGAAGGAGGGACTTACAGGAGACAGCTTACGAATGGGTGTCTATGTTCAGGTGATGCTGAAGTGTTTAATAAAATTAGCAGAGGGACTCAAGAGGTCAGAGGGCCTGGGATGCTATAAGGTCTTCCCTGAGCTAGATTAGAAGAGGATAAACAGTAGCTGCTCAACCAATGAGAGCTATTATCATCATCAGCACAGACTTACAATGAGGATTAAATGATACAACATATATAAATCACCTAATACAAAGCCTGGCACAGAGCAATGGCTCAAGCAACATTAGTTTCCTTTAACTGGGATCTGAAAATATCTTCCCATTCAATTTCAGTAGCTACCTCCTTGGCGTCTAGCTTGCAGACTTCCAGATGAGGGGAGTCTAAACTTTGAGATCCATTTAAAATCTGAGCAAGTCACTAATGCAGGAACGGAGCTGCTCTGAGCATCATGCTACCTGCCAGCAAAACCTCGACTGGGCAGGTAAGGACAGAATGAAGGTGACAGCCCTTCATTCAGCCCCTCAGCCCTGACAGCTCAGGGCTGAGCTGCCAGCATGAGTGCTAAGGACGGCCAGAGACTTAAACTACAGCTCAGTACCCATCCAGGTCCTGAAGGTAGCCCGTTCCTTCTGGCACTGACCAGGCCGTGCCCAACCTGCACTCCTCGCGCTATTCCCACCCGTTTCTCTTACCTCCTGCTCCATCTGCCACTGGCTCTCCTTCCTCATTAGCTCATCCCGGGCCCGGCTCCAGTCGACTGTCAATTTTTCCACATCTTCCCGAAGCGCTTTATTCACCACGTCAGCTTTTTCCATGTGCAGCCGAAGCTGGGTGTTCACCTCCACTAGATTCTCACACCTGCACTGGGGAGGGGTAGGAGCAAGTACTAAACCAAGGTCTGAGCCAACCCCCTGGACCTCTTGGAGTAAGACGACAACCACTGGAACTTTCCACTGCCAGAGCTGGAGGGCTAAGGCTGAAGTCCTTGGTTCTAAACCATGTCAGCCCTCCAGACAGAGGTTTTCCATCAGCCTGCTCCGCCCGTCGGCCAACCACCCAGGCCAGAAAGTTGGGGCCCATCACCTCTGTTGTTCCTCTTCCAATCGGATTAGCAGCTGTTCCAGGTTTGGCTTTTCCACGCTTTCCCACCTTTGAGGGATCGGTCCCTTAGCCAGATAAAAGCAAGCCTTATTCACCTCCAAAGAGAACATCCTGCAGACCAAGTCTCTGATGCCCCCTTCTACAGCAGCCCACTTTTCTAAACTCACATTTTTATTTTTACTTTTGGCTGCGCCATGCAGCTTGCAAGATCTTAGTTCCCAGATTAGGGATCGAATCTGGGCCCTCAGTAGTGAAAGTGCAGAATCCTAGCCCCTGGACTGCCAGGGAATCCCCCTGCTTGCTTTTGATTCTTTCTCCCCTTTGTTAGCGATATGTCTCTTTTCTCAATCACTGCATCCTGCAAGTAAATCCACTGTATATCTCTCTCCAAATGTGAACCAGTGACTTCTCATGAAAGACAGCATTTGGTAGTGAAAAGAACTTTTGAGTTAAGAAGCATAAGATAACAGCTTCCAGGGATTTCCCTGGCAGTCCGGTGATTAAGATTTTGCCTTCCACTGCTGGGGGTGCAGGTTCGATCTCTGGCTGGGGAGTTAAGATCCCATATACCTCACAGCCAAAAAACTAAAAATGGAAGCAATATTGTAACAACATCAATAAAGATTAAAAAAAATTTTTTTTAATCTTTAAAAAAAAATAAACAAAATACATCTTTCACTAATGGCCTTGGCTTCTATTACACTAATCTTCAGACTTTGGGAAGTTATAACTTCTCTGATCCACAAGGTTTTCAGCTCCAAAGTGAAGGTGATATCATTCCCCTGAGAAAACTGCTTTGCAGGTAAAGTGACATAATTGTATGACAATGCCTAAGGGTGCCTACACAATGCCTACAGATTGGGACATACTAAGTCTCGGTCCTTCCCCTCCTCTGAGAGAACTCTTCTGAGGGTAACGTTAAGATGGTGCTGAGGGGAGCTAGAACAAAGGCAGATGGGTTTTTGAAAGGCAATTCGATCCTGCCCACAGCACAAATAAATCCATCTGCCACAAACACATCTTTTTTTTTTTTTCCCAAGTCTGTGAGGCACACATCTCTCCACAACGGATAAACACTGACACCTTCTGGAGGAAAAACGCATCTCTTCTCTTGGATTCCACACTCCTTCCAATCTGGTTCAGACGGTAAAGAATCCGCCTGCAGTGCAGGAGACCTGGGTTCAATCCCTGGGTCAGGAAGATCCCCTGGGAATGGCTACCTGCCCCAATATTCATGCCTGGAGAATTCCAAGAACACAGAAGCCTGGCGGGCTACAGTCCATGGGGTCACAAAGAGTCGGAGACGACTGAGTGACTTTCACTTTATTTCACTTCCAATCTGAAACCCTAAGTTTCTTAAAGCTGCATTTTGCCCTTAGAGAGCCCTGGGCTGGAGTCTGTCGGGGCAGGAATAGCCAGGTCCCATGAAGGTATCCGATAAAGCTCTCAGGGGACTTCCCTGGTGGTCCAGTGGCTAAGCCTCCACGCTCCCAATGCAAGGGGCCTGGGTTCAATCCCTGGTCAGAGATCTAGATCCCACATGCCTCAACTAAGAGTTCGCACGCCACAATCGAGAGATCCTGCATGCTGTAACTAAAGATTCCCCATGCTGCAACTAAAAAACAAAAAGAAAAGAAAAAGATCCTGTGTGCCATAACTAAAACCCAGTGCAGCCAAATAAATACTAAAAAATATTTTTATTATTAAAATATTAAATATTTTAAAATTTTCCAAATATTAAAAAAAAGGCAAAAAGAATCTCTCAGGAGCTGATGAAAGAGCCGCTTCTACCAAACACCGCCTTACCTCTCGCCAGCCTCCCTCAGTCAGCAAACAGGGCCTAACCATACTCCCTGAGGGCCCGTGAGGAACACAGAACAGCCTCACTCACCCCAGTGGCTTCCAGCCGCTTCTCCAGCTCCTGGCACCAGCTCCGGTACTGTAACACCTGAGGCAAACGGAGCAGGACCGGGCAATGGGCCTGGCTGGTACCCATGGCCCAAAGCAGAGGTCCCCCCAGGGTCATGGGCAAACCCCTCGGTGAATAAGGGGCCAGGTGACAGGAGTGAGGGAAGGCCGTAACGTCTTACAGCTTCCGTTTGGTCATTTAATAATACATTCTCTGCAGCTCTTGTTATTGGAGAAGCAACAAGTTCGTGGGCTCAGGAACTGGCAAACCTAAGGTCAGGTCCTATTCTAGGAGAGCAAAGCTACATGACTGATGGAAGCCCCATGAAGGGCGTCTTTGAAAGGACGAGGTCAGCAGCTGGTGGAGAAGTTGGGAGCATCACAGGAGAGCTGTTTAGGTGTTGCCACCGTGTGGCTCTGGGCTCCGGCCAACCTCATCCATCTCAGCCCCCAGCCCCAGGGGTCCTCCTCTTCCCCTTCCTAAGAGAGTGGCCGCCTCACCTTGGCCTGCAGCTTCCTCACGAGAGCTGCTTGCCTCTGCTGGGCCTCCTGGGAGCTCTTCAGCTTCCTCCATGAGGCTGCCTGGTTCTCGGCCATCTGCTGCTGCAGTGCCAGCACTTGCTCTTCCAGCACCAGCTGCAGGGACCGGGGCTTCATATTGTTCAACCCAGGGCCCCCTGTCTCCATGGGGGCCCTGGACAGCAAGCCCACCGGCCCCTAAGCAGCCAGAGGCTGTTCACTCCCAGAGTAGTCTCTGAGCATCACAGTGTCACTTGGACCTCCTCTTGAGCTGGGGACCAAAGCACAAATTGGAGTTGAGAGAACTGTCTAGATGACTCACATGTATTCAGCAAATACTGATAACCTCTGGCAGACTTGGATTGGACGAAGTAAATAGGTTCTTTTACTACAGGACTCCTCAGAGCTTTTAAAATACTAAGATGGACCTAATCACTACAGGGGGAGCCATGATGAGTGGCTAATCCCCAAAGTTATTGGACCATGACACAGGGACGCGTGTTTCCTGGCATGCCTTCCGAAACTCTGCACCCGACTAAGAGCTCCTAGTTTATCAGTGCATCCCTCGTGCCTGGCGCAGTGCCTAATAAACATCTGCTGAATGAATCACCAAAGGTGCTTTTAGGCTGGCTGGGGGATGGGTATAATTACAATACAGTGTGGTCTGTACAGTAATAATAGATCACAGGATAGTATGGGAAGACAACAGATGGGCATGTGACCCAACCTGGGGGACTGTGAAGGTGTGAATATCATCATCATTGTTTTGTACCTGCTAAGTCGCTTCAATCATGTCTGACTCCTTGCGACCCCATGGACTGTAGCCCGCCAGGCTCCTCTATCCATGGGATTCTCTAGGCAAGAATACTATAGTGGGTTGCCATGCCCTCCTCCAGGGGATCTTCCTGATCATTGTTAATACTTGTTAAGTGCTTCTATGGGTCAGTCACTTTGTTAAGTGCCTTACACACACTATGTCAATTTGGCATCACAAGAATCTCAAAGCATTCCTATGACAGTTAAACATCGGTACTACTTTAATTCTTCATGCGTGGATGAGGACACTGAGGCTTATGAAAGTTAAGTCTTAGTTAAGAAACTAGAAAGATTAAACAATTTGTCCTATTTCATACAGTTGATGTTTGGTTGACTAGGGATTTGAACAAGAATTTTGACTCTCTGACACAGAATAGCAGGCATTTCGGGCAGGGGATCCAAAATAGAGAGGGAAGAAGGAACCAGCCTCAGGAGGATAGAGGAGGAGCAAACTCACCTCACCCGCCAGGAGCTGGGCCAGAACCAGGCAATGGGGGCCAGCGGGGGAGGCCAGCCTAACCAGTGACTTCAGAGAGAGCCAGGAGAGGGGAAGGCAAGATGGTCAAGAAGAGTTCGGGGTGCTCATCCAAGTTCTGTCTCTAAAGAGCTCTGTGACCTGGAGCAGGCTAGTTCCCTTTAAGGTTCCTCATCAAAAAAATGAGGGGAAAAAAAATGAGGCACCCAGCTGCATGACCTCTGAGTTTCTTAGTCCTCTAAAACAGCTAGGGCTGGCGGGGAGGTTATAGAGTTCTCTCATTTTATCAGCCCTGAGATACCCATCAGCAGGGCTGAGGAATATCTGTATTTCTAACTACCTATCATGAAAAAGGTCTACTAGAGCTGCCTTTTTGGCAGCATCAGTCTCCTAATCTGAAGAAAATGGCATATACAGCAAATGCAGATACAACATTTGCACATACAGTGGGAGTTTCAGGGCCCCAAGTCCCTTTAATGCACCAAACTGTTGATTTCCCACCAACGCTACCTTCTATCAGGTCCTTCCAGATTTATTCAGGAATAATTAATCACTTTTATATGTTTTAAAATTTATATTTAATACACAGAGAGAATGTCTATATCTTATTATCTGGCTATCTTTTCCACTAATTTGTGAGTTCCTGATAAGGCAAGAGCTGACTAATTCATTTTGGTCCTTAGCCACCAGGGCTTCCCAGGTGGTGTTAGTGGTAAAAAACCTGCCTGCCAATGCAGGAGACAAAAGAGACGTGGGTTCGATCCCTGGGTCAAGGAAGATCCTTTGGAGGAGGGCACGGCAACCCAATCCAGTATTCTTGCCTGGAGAATCCCATGGACAGAGGAACCTGGCGGGCTAGTCGACAGGGCCACACAGAGGCAGATACAACTGAAGTGACTTAGCACGAACATAGGTTGTCAATGATGCACAATGAAGAAATGCATGTGGGCCTCATTCCCGGCAGGTCTAAAGCCTTAGCTAGAGGTTACAAGGTGGACTGCTGGTTCTTTTCAATCACTGTGTGGCCTGTACAATGATTTTTAAGAATTCAAATTAGATGCCAACATTTACCCTTGGGAAAATACACACAAAAGTTCGTATTTCTGGTTCCTTTAGAAAATCAGAGTATCCAGTGAACCCTGACTCTCATTCCTACAAGGGCACAACCAGCTGCAGTGAAACAGCATCTGTCCCCTTTAGAGAAGGCAGCTCTTCAGTTCGCCTCAGTCTTGGGCCCCTGCCTGGCTTTGCCTCTCTCTCATGTACTGATAGCAGATTTCAGTCGTCACGTCATTCTACTTGTGCTATTGTTTTTCTTACAGCAGTGTTAGAGAGGAATACTCAGCTTCCTAATTTATATCACCTCCTGAGCAACTGCAGACAGCTGAGTTTATAGAGATTCTACCAGACAGCAAGGAAACAGCATAACGTAGGAAGAGCAGAGTGGTACCAATAACAGCTTAGGGGCACCAGCACCCCAGGCTGCCTCTTCCTGGCTGACCAACTTGGTTGCTGTGCTGTGCTTAGTCTCTCAGTTGTGTCCAACTCTTAGCAACCCTCTGGACTGTAGCCTGCCAGGCTACATGGGGATTCTCCAGGCAAGAATACTGCAGTGGGTTGCCAAGCCCTCCTCCAGGGGATCCTCCCAACCCAGGGATTGAACCCAGGTCTCCTGCACTGTGGGTAGATTCTTTACTATCTGAGCCACGAGGGAAGCTGAGTCCTCCCTTTCTGCCCTTCCCTTCTGCCAACCCACCATGGCTGTGAAAAGCTGACTCAACCTGTCTCTTCTGGTTAGAGGCACAAAGCTGCTGGGAACAGCTCTTACTGCCAACATCACCAACAACAAGGGTAGCTCTCAGTTGCTTCAAGGGACCGGAAGAGCCTTTTCTCTCCTAACACTGTGGGGGCTGGGCCAGGCTTCTGCAGAGTCTCAGAGGCCCTCAAGACTCCCTTACCCTCCTCCTTTGAATCCTTTCCCTCAAAGCATTAGGCTGATCCATACGAAATTGCCGATACATGCCCTTTTTTAACCTATAAAAGATAATTTCATGTAATTCAACCTAATAATATTATATGTTGTATATATTTCTAATCATATATTTATGTATATGCATGCATGCTAAGTCGCTTCAGTCGTGTCTGACTCTGTGCGACCCTATGGACAGCAGCCCATCAGGCTCCTCTGTCCACGGGATTCTCTAGGCAAGAATACTAGAGTGGGTTGCCATTTTATACAAGCCTAATCTATAAGCAGCCCTCCCATTGTTCCTGGAATTCTATTAAATCTTCTTTTAGAATAAGGCTATTGTTAAAGTATATACACTATTTTAGAAAATGACAGTAACACTTCAATAAAGAAATGGAATTATATTAGAATTATATGATTATTTTACTTTAGCAGATAATTTCAAAATTTACAGCTATTTAAAAATTAGTCCCAACCTCTCCTTTTACAGATAAGGAAACTGAGGCTTATGGAGATGAAGTGATTTCATTTTGATCATACTTTATTTATATGCCCCATTTACCTCACAAAATGACTTGACATTGTAGCAAATATACCATACTAACGTACAGACTGATGCTGGGACGGATTGGGGACAGGAGGAGAAGGGGATGACAGAGGATGAGATGGCTGGATGGCATCACTGACTCGATGGACGTGAGTCTGAGTGAACTCTGGGAGTTGGTGATGGACAGGGAGGCCTGGCGTGCTGCGATTCATGGGTCAGACACGACTGAGCGACTGAACTGAACTGAACGTAAGATGTTACTAATAAAGGAAATTGGATGCAAGGTATATAGGAACTTGCTGTACTATGCAATTTTTCTGTAAATCCAAAATTGTTCCCCAAAATAAAGTTTATTTTAAAAATGATTTAAACAATTTTATGATTAACTCCACCACCACCAATTCCCACCCCACCCCCCCCACCCCACCCCCACTAAAACAAGAGTAAAAAGATGGAGGCAACAGAGAAAAACTACATCAGGAATTTTTCTGAAATTGAGATTTAGCTCGGAGCTTCCTCAAGACACAGTCCAGCACCTTTCATTAACACACTGTCAGATCAGCCAGTGAATAAGTAAACTAGCATAGCTCCAAAAGAAAGGTAGGTTTCAATGTCTCTCAGGAAAGGAAAAGGTCAGAAGTTGGCAAGAGGGAACAGGCTGACTTGCATTCAATGAGACAATGGATGTCGGTGTGCTTTGTAAACCGCAAACCATTGGATAGATGTTATCATTTCTGCAGGTAAAGGAAAAAGATTCCCTTCTTTCATAAATTAAGTTATCCTATAAACACTCATGAATTCCAGCTTAGTATCAGATAACTGGCCACAGTGATACAGAAATAAATAAGGCTAACTTCCAACTTTTGCTAGGAACCAGATGGGGAAGGGCAGTGACCTCTGAACCTAGGGTGAAGAGTAACATAGGTTATATTTTGTCTTCTCTCATCTAGATTCTTTCAAAAAGTGATTTAAATAAACTTGAAATAGAAGCAATGCCACCTGAACTTGGAATACAGATGTAAATGTTAGGAGGACTAAGCTGAGGACGGGTATTATTGAACAGGATTTGTCAGAGCAAAAAAAGTAAAAACACTCGAGGCATGGACATTTTATCTCCTGAGAAAAGAAACGATATATATTTGTCTGCACAGACAATTTGTTTCTTATCCCAGGAAAAAAAAAAAAAAAAAAATTAGCATACAGCTCCTTATATAAATCGCATATGTTGGGGCTCTCTCTCTGTCCTCCTCCCACCTCTAAGGCTTTCCCTTTAGTCTCCTCTGCTGGTTCCTCCTCATCTCCCCACCATCTAAACGCTGGAGGCCACATGCCATATGGCATGGCCAAAAAAATAAAACAAACAAATAAATAAATAAAAACTGAAATAGTGACTGATTAGGCCATTCAGAACCCTCCAGTGGCTAATCAAAGAGTAAAAACCACAATCACTATATTGGCTTACCCCGTCCTAAGTATTTGATCCCTGCCTCCAATTGTTTTAATTCCATTTCTTACTCCTCTCCCCTTTGCTCACATCCCTCCAGCCACACAGCCCTCCTTGATGTACCTGCTTGGAACACACCAAGCCACACACTCATCTAGGGCATCTTCTAGTTATTCTCATGATTGGCTCCCTTGCCACCTTCAGGTCTCTGTTCAAATGTCACCTTCTCAGTAAGGTATTCCCTAGCCACCCAATATAAAATACCACCACTCCTACACACACACACAGGTATTTTTCTTTCTTTTTTTTAAATTGCCATACTATGTGCCATGTGGGAATCGCTGAGTACCCAGATCAGGTAAAGGAACCTGTGGCCCCTTCAGTGAAAACTTGGGAGTCTTGAACACTGGACTATCAGGAAAGTCCCTGGTATTTTTCTACTTAGCTTACCATGCTTTACGTGTCCCTATCTGAGTATTATGTGTAATATAGCTAACACAACGCAAATTTCTCAAGAGCAAGAATATTGTTCTTTGACACTATATTCTCAGCTCCTGGTATATAGCAGGTACTCTTGAGGCATTTGACCAAATGAATGAATACAGGAACTCTAGGCAACACGATTCATATCAAACGTCTTGCAAAATGCTGATAGCTCTATAATCTTCTAAAGGGAAAAAATGAACAACAAAAAAGAAAGAGATCATGTAGTCTGCATAGCACTTTACTCCCTCACAACAATCGTTTGCAATCTTCATAAAAAAAGAAACCCTTTGAGAAGAAATTAGTGCCTTCATTTTATGGACAAGAAAACTAGGCTCGAAACACAGAAGGAACATAACTGGTCAGCAGTAGAGGAGACACTGAACCCCAATCTGCTTCCAAGGGCTTCCCAGGTGGAGCAGTAAAGGATCCGCCTGCCAAGAGAGGACACGGAAGAGACACAGGTTTGATCCCTGGGTCAGGAAGATCCCTTGGAGGAGGAAATGGCCACCAACTCCAGTATTCTTGCCTGGAGAATTCCATGGACAGAGAAGCCTGGCGGGCTACAGTCCATGGGGTGGCAAGGAGTCAGACACAACTGAGCACGCACGCATGCAGGCAATCTGCTTCCAACTCTGTGCCCTTCCCTTACATCATGCTTCCCCTAAGTCATGAAATATGAAATCACAATTCTGTGAGGGGCACTTTCTAAAGGATGTGAAATAATGAGTCCTGGGTCTTCAGCTCTTTGATGGAAAAGGATCAATGAAAGGCAGAATGTCCAGCAGCAGTTTCTGGCATTGGTTTGGTCATGAACTCACTCAATTCTTCTTTCTAAGCCTTCTCATGTGCATCATAACTCTGGCCTCCATAATTCATGGGCCTAAAGTGAACACCAATTTGACAGACATTTACCAAACCCAAACACGGTCTAGGAATTATCACATGCTCTGGGGAGGCATAGCCTAGAATTCATGTCCCAGCTTCATTCACTTTATTCTTTGTGGGACTCTAGGCAAATCGATGTAACAGAACCTTAGTTTCGTCATGCACAAGATGTGAAGCTATAGAACCCACCTTATGGAATTGCTCTGACGATTGAATGGGCCTTTACAGGTAATGGATTTAGTAGCACCTTTGTGACTATTCAGTAAATATTAGCTATTATTATGATCATCACGTGCTAGACCCTAGGATACAGCTGAAAAAGGCAAGGCAAAACGCCCCAACAAGTGCACGGCTGTAAAAGAGGAGGAGGAAAAGCTAACTCGGTGCGATGTGTTCAAGAACACAGCAGCGAGCTTACTGCGACTGCAGAAAGCGGTTAGAAAGATTTCCAGGGAAGTAGTATTTAAGTTGGGTCGTGAAGAGTGAGAGTTCCAGAGTGGACCTGCCAGGTAGGACTGGACTTTCGGACAGATCACATGCAAAGCCCCAAGTGCAGAGGAAGCCGCAAAATTCTGGGATCCGGCAGCGGGACGCGCAGGAGAACACAGCGCCGCGTCTGATCACTTCGGGCTCGGGAAGATCCCTTTCTGCGCGCACTGGAGCCCAAAGTGGTGGCGGCAACAGGACGCGGACGCACCCGCCTAGGACAGGTCCCAGCCCCTCTGTGGGCCCTCAGGTTCCTCCCGGGGAATCGGAGGCCGCTGGCCAAACGAGATTCCTTAAGGCGCCCTGGGCAGGCCGACAGTGGGCGTCGGACCGTTAACCCGGTACCTCCCGCCTTCCCTTGAGGCCCCCACCTCACCACGCTCGGCTCCTGCAGATTCCCAAGGTGCTTCTCAGCGCCAGAGCCGCGGAAGCCTCAGCTAAGGCCGGGCCGGGGGCGGGGGCCCACCGAGGGGCTGGGGCGTAGGCCCCGCCCCCCAAACTCCCGCCCTTTCGGAGGGCCCCGCCCCGCCGGGAAGCGTGCCTACGAGCGGACTGCGCCGCCTAGGGGGCCTCCGCCATGTTGAGTACTGGCAGCCGATTTACAAGAGTGGCTTGTAGTGTCCCCTAAATGGGGACAGCTAGGGTTTCTGGGTTCCAGCAAGGAAAGTTTTGGTAACAGAAATAAACTTGCCCTCAATCATACCCCTTTTGGCTTCGGGGTTACACAGTGCGCATGTGTAAGAGCGCCGGTTCTAGGTGCGCCTGCGCACTGCGCCTCCCACAAACCCGAGTACAATTAACAAATGCGTGAAGGATAAGCAAACTCGCTGCTGCGTCGCTATGCAACCTTAAAAACCTGAAGCGCCAAGCAGCTTCAGGCAACACAACATTCACACCGTAGTTGCTCAATGTGGTTTGAACACGCATGGCATTGCACAGGGTTTCTTTTTGCCTGAATATCCTGCATCCGTTCGGAAAAATGCAGTTTGCTTGATTTTCTGCGTGAGCCTGACTTTGTAGAAGACTAGAAGCGTTATTCCCATAAGTTTTGTGCATAAATAATCAGTGCACTTTTCTAGCATTGTAAAATTCCATTTACCTGTCTCTCTTCTCCATTCAGTGGTTCTAAATTTCAGTGTGTGTGTGTGTGTTAGTAACTCAGTCGTGTCCTACTCTGAATCGTGGTAGCCCACCAGGATCCTCTGATCATGGGATTCTCCAGGCAAGAATACTGGAGTGGGTTGCCATTCCCTTCTCCAGGGGATCTTCCCTATCCAGGGATCGAACCCAGGACTCCCGCATTGCAGGCAGATTCTTGACCATCTCAGTCACCAGGACTTGGAAATTTTTAGTTGGAGTTAAAAAAAATAACTGGGGAACTTCTTCAAATGCAGACTCTCGGATTCTAACACTAGAGTCAGTGTTGTGAGGGAAGAAGAGATCCCAAACGTTTGACAGAGAAAAAGATGCAAAGACTCAGTTGTGTGGGAATCAACACTGGAGAGATATTCCCCTAACAGGTTGTGTGTAAGTGTTCACTACAATATTTGGAATGTTACACACATTAACTTAAGGGTTTTTGCACATACTTTTGCCATCTCCTGGATCAGTTTACCCCAAACTTTTGAATTAGCTGATAACGTCTCCTCCTTCAGGTCTCAAACGATAATTCTTTAGCTAGATCTTCCCTGATCATGCTATTTAAAGTAATACCCTATCATTTTCTATCGCAGTTCTCTTTTCACAGTACTTTTTACTTGTTTTGGTTTACCTATTATTTTTCTCTCAGGTGGCCCTAGTGGTAAAGAGCCCGCCCACCAATGCAGGAGATGTTAAGAGACTAGGGTTCCATCCGTGGGTGGGGAAGATACCCTGGAGGAGGGCATGGCAACCCACTCCAGTATTCTTGCCTGGAGAATCATCTGGACAGAGGAGCCTGTTGGGGTACAGTTCATAGGGTCGCAAAGAGTCCAACACGACTGAAGTGACTTAGCACACACGCTCTTGAAAGCTTAAGCTTCATAAGAGTAGGAGACTGACTTATTCCTAGCATTTAACAAAGAGCCTGACACATGGTAGGTGCTAAACAAGCATCCATGGAATGAATGAAGTCAGATTCAGTGTTACAAAGGTAAATGACATAAAACCCATCAACGAACCACAGGATACACTTTAAGACCAAGAAGAATATAGGTTTCAGACTATCCAGACATAACAATAAAGGACAAATGGAATAGAGGAGTATTAAAACCAGGGCTTCCCAGGTGGCGCTAGTGGTAAAGAACCAGCCTGCCATTGCAGGAGACATAAGAGACGTGGGTTTGATCCCTGGGTTGGGAAAATCCCCTGGAGGAGGACATGGAAACCCACTCTAGTATTCTTGACTGGAGAATCCCATGGGGTGGTCCACATGGTCTCAAAGAGTCGGACACGACTGACACAAATTTAGCACACACACACAAGATTAAAACCAAACAGTAATCTTTGATCTTTGCAAAAGGAAATTCGTTCGTTCATTCTCTTATTCATTTACTCATTCACCCAGTAAACATTCTGAATATCTATTCTGTACTAGCATTGGATAATAATACAAGGTATTAACAGCAAGTTGGAAATTGTATTAAAACATAACGAGATAGTACAAGTGGGTATTTTGTCTGGGCCAGAACAGAAAGAGGAGTTAGCTGATATATGAGAGCGGACAACATGCCTGTTAGAGATACTGTAGGCTTTGAGAGTACATCAGCCTTCAACTATCCTATCCTAAGTGCCAGGAACGTTTAGAACAGAAAAATGTGTTCAGGGAATTCCCTGGTAGTCCAGTGGTTGGTATTCCACAATTTCACTGCAGGGGGCCTGCGTTCGATCTCTGATCAAGGAACTAGGATCCCACAAACTGCATAGTAAGACTGAAAAAAACCCACAAAAACTGTTCATCTACAACACCTGAATCGCTTAGGATCCAAGAGCCCTGTAGGAAAGACTTAATCCAGCTACAATTAGAGCCTGGCCATGTTCAAACCTGTCTGATGAACTACAGTTGGGGGAAGGCCTCAAAGGAGGGTGGATTGGACAGAGAGGTAACAAACCAGTTGAAAGAAAAACAACTCTGGTCCCCTCCAAGTGAACTGGGGTTCTTCCTTTGTGCCATAAATTCCATCTCTGGGGATATGCTTTATAATGTAACCCTTTTCCAGGGCTATAATGTGGATTCTGAACCCCAGACTTGCTCATTATTTATAGATATTCCCCCTACCCCATGCCAAGAGGCTGCCTGGACTGATTGACTTTCTTTCTTTTTAAAATTATATATGTGAACTTTCAAAGTGAGGGGTTAAAAAAACATATACATATATTTTTTTCTAATAGTCTAAAATCTATTTTAAAGTTATTTAAAAAAAATATTTATTTGGCTGTGCCGGGTCTCAATTAGGGCACATTGGATCTTTGATTTTTGTTGTGGCATGTGGGATCAAGTTCCTTGACAAGGGATCAAACCCAGGACCTCTGCATTGGGAGCACAGAGTCTTAGCCACTGGACTACCAGAAAAATCCTTGTTTCAAAGTTCTTAAATCCTTTATCTAAGGTGTCAAGAGAATGGAGGATAGAGAGTTTGTGTGGAAACATTTCTGGCTGTGAGTCCTCACCCTTCTTGGGAGATGTAATGCTCAAAACAAATGATTGAAAGAGAGGAGTTCTAGGAGGGTTTGAGGTACCACATCGAACCCATTGCAACTGGGGAGCATAATGACTGGATCCACCTCCTGCTCAGGAAATCTATCAACAAGAGACAAGCCTGTTAACTGCTTTGGTGGCAGACTTAGGAGAGTGCTGCTATATCGGGGTTATCCTACTCTCCCAGAATGCCAGATGTGGACTAAGTAAAAGAGAGCCTCCATAGGCCTATCCTGGGTCCTCTTCAGCAGAGCCTCCTAGAGGAATAAAGGGACTCCAGACATAAGAAGACAAATGACCACTGACAGGAAGAGATGCCTTTGCTAAGAGGAGTGCAGGAGATGGGTCCAGCAGGGAACCCCTGGAGGACCCATAAAAGTTCCCCGTGATGCTTTGTTGATGGACAGGAACAGCTATAAACATCTGCCAAATCCAGAAAGCACAAAGTCAGCTACGATACTAATTCAAAGAAGACTTTTCTGACCCCTTTCTCCATTTTCCTCTCCATGTCAACAGCCTGAGTGACTAAGGTGGGCTAAGGATAACAGAGGGGAAAAGTTGAAAAATAAAACAAAAGCTAATAAACTCTAAATAATTCCCCTCTTTCTCACTGCAACCTAACTGCCTGAAGCAGCGCTGGGGGCACCAAAAGAGTATAACATCTTGTGGGACTTCCCTGATGGTGCAGTGGGTTGGAATCCACCTGCCAGTGCAGGGGACACAGGTTCAATCCCTGGTCCAGGAAGATCCCACATGCTGCAGAGCAGCTAAACCTGTGCACCACAACTACTGAGCCTATGCACCTAGAACCTGTGCTCTGCAACACGAGAAACCACCACAATGAGAAGCCTGAGCATCAAAACAAAGAGCCCCTGCTCTCCCCAACAGAGAAAGCCTGGGCAAAGCAACGAAGACCCAGCACAACCAAAATAAATAAATAATTTTTTAAAAAGAATATTGCATCTTGTGTAGATTGTGAACAACTTGCTGCTTTCCATCAGAGTCCATTCATATATCATTAAACAAAATATTGATTAAGCACCCATAATGTGTCAAATCCTATGCTAGACTCTGGGAGAGACTGAAAGAATAATAACACATGGACTGTGCCTAAAGCCTCAGTCCACAGACTCACATGAAGGCTGGTGGGTAATGTATATTTCACAACCTACAGGGTAGTAAATTCTATAAAAAATGGAGTGGCTAACTTTGTAGAGGTGGTGACATTACAACCTGATTATGAAGGATAAATCTGCTGAGCAGACAAAGATAGGAAGGGTGTTCCAGGTAATGTGCATGAAACGGTGACATGCAAGAGCATGGATTATTGGGGAATACTGGGGGTTTCCTCTGTGCATGCCTCTGGCTGATTCTGCCTCTAGATTGGATCTTAAGAGTCTCCTTGGATTTATAATTAGATAATAATACAGTCCTCTTCATCAAGTGGGTCTCTTCCCCTCGATCCTGACCCTGACTCAGTGGGCAGGTCTCATTCCACTCCTTTCCGTTTTCACTGACCAAGTCAAGCTCTATGTACCCACTCACTCAAGCTTGACATTTCTTTTTTTTTGGCTGCACCAGGTCTTAATTGCAGCATGTGGGATCTTCAGTCTTCATTGCAGCATACAGGATTTTTTAGTTGCAGCATGTGGGATCTATTTCCCTGACCAGGGCTCGAACCGGGGCTCCCTGCATTATGAATGCAGAATCTTAGCCACTGGACCACCAGGGAAGTCCCAAGCTTGACATTTCTTGATGTGAGTGCCATCTGCTCACCATCATTCAGAGCCTGGGCAGTAAAAGCATGTACAGGGACAGCTCCCATAGGTCCTTTGCAGGGGACATGGGTTCAATCCCTGGTCTGAGAAGATGCCACAAGTCACAGGGCAACCGAGCCCATGTGCCATATCTACTGAGCCCACATGCCACAACTAGAGAAAGCCTGCACGCAACAGTGAAGACCCAGTCAGCCAAAAATAAATAAATAAAAATTTAAATGAGCCCGTAATTATATTCTAACCTGAGACTCTATCTGCTGCTTCAGGTGATACAGCGATTAAAACTCTAAGAATCTGGACAGGAACCAAGAGGAACATGCCAGGAAGAACACTGGACTTGGAGGCAGACACACTCCCCTGGGTTTGAACTTCTGGGCTCTGCCTTGTGTCTGGAGCAACCCACCTTCCCTCTCTGAGTCTCAAATTCTTTTGCTGGCAATGGGGATAATAACACTTACCTATTAGAGTGAAAAGTGGGAGATATAAGTAGACAAAGGGAAGGAGGAGTGAGAAGAGTCTAGCAAGAATCCTAGGTTTCTGAGCTCAAGAATGGCAATGGGTTTCCAGGTCCCTAACTATTAATAGTGGTTACCTCTAGGGAGAGAGATTGGAGAGTGGCCTCTTTTAATTTAACAAACTTTGGTGTTGTCTCAATTTTATTTTTTTACAAAGAGCATGATTCAAGTTTGTAATTAAATATATATTCAGTACAGGTGTTATTCTTCAATAAAAAGGTTTTTTCAAAACTTATTTTGCACAGAAAGTCATCCGGGAGGGACTTCCCTGGTGGTCCAGTGGTTAAGACTTTGCCTTCCAATGCATGGGATATGAATTTGATCTCTGCTAAGCCAATGGCACCCCACTCCAGTACTCGTGCCTGGAAAATCACATGGACAGAGGAGCCTGGTAGGCTAGAGTCGGACACGACTGAACAACTTCACTTTCACTTTTCTCTTTCATGAACTGGAGAAGGAAATGGCAACCCACTCCAGTGGTCTTGCCTGGAGAATCCCAGGGACGGGGCAGCCTGGTGGGCTGCCGTCTATGGGGTCACACAGAGTGGGACACAACTGAGGTGACTTAGCACCAGCAGCAGCAGGGAGTTAAAATCCCATGTGCCTCACGGCCAAAATACCAAAACATAAAACAGAAGCAATATTGTAACAAATTCAATAAAGATTTTTTTTTTAATTTTTAAAAAGAAAGAAACAAAGTTATCCAAGAGACTAATAAAAGTGGTTGTTTCTGAGAACAAATGAAAAAGTGGGGGTCTGAGGTGGGAGGGGGACTTCCTGTGTACTCCCTCATACTATTTGAATTTTTTTCATCATGAGTTTGTGTTACCTTTCTTTCTATTATGCATTAGTTTTTAAATTTCTAAAAATATTTTTAAATACTAAAAAGTTTTAAAATAAAATATTTTAAATAAAGAATAAAATTGAAAATGTATGGTTATTTTGGGCACCACACCCATAACAGGTAAAAATATACATACACCCAGATTAACTACCCTGCAGGGAGTGGGATAAACTGACCTGTTTCCAGATTACAGTATCTGCAGGGAGTGGAATGAATTGATCTGGCTGAAGGGCCCACAGTACTCTGACAAGGTGCAGTTCCTGAGCAGCTCAGCGGGGGGAGCCATTGAGAACTCAGTGGAGGAGAGCCCACAGGGGTGGCAGCTCCAGGGAAGTTGAACCAACACAAACCAGAATGATGATTGCAGGGAGGATTAAGTGGTTCTGCACCTGCTGGGGCTCTCTGGGCTCCCTGGATGGGGATGACCAGGTCCCACAGATTATAAGAAGCACAGATGGAGGGCCAGGGGCCCTTCTCTCAGCCAATCCTTTTCATGTAGAGTGATGCCAGGAAAAATCAATCCTTGTTTGCTGTGGGGAAGAGCACTGGATTCAGAATCATGTGTTTGAGTTGAGTCCTACCCCGATCATTTTGGGCTGTGTGATCTTGTGTCAATTACTTAATTCCTCTGAGACTCAGTTTTCTTTTTCGTGAAGAAGGAAAATACTAACAACTCTCTCTTTTTTTTTTTAAACCATGATTTATGGAGCACCTACTATATGCAGGTCACTGAAAGAAAGGTGCTCTACATGCATAAATACATTTGGCTCTTATAAGCTGTCTGTGAAGCAGATTTTCTTTACTTTCTTTTTTTAAAAGTAAGAAGTGGATTTATTTAGAGAGAAATACACTCCACAAAGTGTGGGCCATCTCAGAAAGGCAAGAGAGGCTGAAGCAGATATTTTTATACTAATTTTTACAGGCAAAGAAACAGATTTAGAGAAGTGATTTTTTAAAAAAAAGACAGTAATTATAAGTAACATTTATGTAGTGCTTACTATGCACGAGACACTGTTCTAAGAACTTACAACAAAAATCTGTAATAACTCTGAGGCAAGAATATTATCATTAGCCTCATTTATATATGAGGAAACTGAGGCACAGAAAGATTAAATAACTGGCTTGAGATTACACAGCTGGTAAATTAGGGAGCCAGGATTTGATTGTAGGTAGTCCAGCTCTTAATTGTTATGTTAGACAAATTTCCTGCTGAAAACTGTGCACCCAAATCCCCACTGCACTAAAAATAAAATCCACCCTCTTTTCTCTGGCTCGTGAGGCCATACTTATTGTGGTGCTGGCATGATCTGACCTCATCTCCTATCAGTACCTCTGCACTCTGTTTCAACAGCACTGGCTTCTCCTGGTTCCTCTGATATGCCAAGCATATTCATGCCTCAGGGCCTTTGAATCTGCTGTTCCTTCCACCAGGAACGATCTTCTCCCAGAAGATCTCCCTTTGTACTGCTCATTCCCTCACTAAATCTTGAGCTCTGCTCACATATCACCCCCTCAAAGAGACATTCCTATCTAAAATAGACCTCTCGGACTTCCCTGGTGGTCCAGTGGTTAAGAGTCCACCTGCCAATGCAGGGGACATGGGTTCAATCCCTGGTCCAGGAAGATCCCAGTACTGTGGAGCACCTAAGCCTATGCACCACAACTAAGCCCACATGCCTGAAGCCTGTGCTCTGCGACAAGAGAAGCCACCTCAATGAAAAGCCCATGCACCAAAACTAGAGAGTAGCCCTCATTCACCACAATTAGAAGCTAGAGAAAGCCCATGCACAGCAACAAAGACCCAGTGCAGTCAAAAAACTAATAATAATAAATATAATAAAATAGACATCTCTTCGACTCTGCCTAATTTTTCTTCACAGCACTAGAGTTTTCTGAAGCTATACATTTATTTGCTTGTTTTTCTGTCTCTTCCACCAGAATGTGAGCACAGACTTGGGAGTCTTGTCCTTTGTTAGATATCCAGTGCTCAGGCCCAGGAATACATAAATGAATGAAAACCCTAGGTCATCCAATTGGTTCATAGCAGAGCCAGGATGTAAACTGAGTTATCTGATCCGGTAACCCAAGATTTTAGCCACTGAGCTGTGCTGAATTGATTGACTCCAAGAAATAAGAGATTCAGATAGTTTAGTATAAAATAGATAACTAATGAGAACTGACTGTATAGCACTGGGATCTCTACTCAAGGCTCTGCGGTGACCTAAGTGGGAAGGAAATCCAGGAAGAGGGGATATATGTATACATGTAGCTGATTCACTTTGCTGTACTGCAGAAACTAACAGAATGTTGTAAACCAACTATACTCCCTCCCCTCAAAAGAGACACAGGGAGAGAGAGAGAGAGAGAGAGAGAGAGAGATTGCTTAAAGAATACAAAGCCACTTTGCAAACTGCTAAGTGCATGAAGAAAGGAAAAGATGATGATGGTAATGCTGATGATTCAGTTCACTATTGGCTCATCTGTGAAATGGGTATAAATAATGCTCTGGCCTGCCAACTTTAAGAGGATGTCTTGTGGAGTGCCCATGAGATGGATGGGGAAACAGGTATAAAAGTTAAAGGCTCTAGACAGTAGAAGGTCATTTCTATGCCAATGGCTTCCCAACATTCCTAGCCTCTACCTCGAGTTGGACATTAATATCACTGACAGGCGAGGGGGAGGTAGGGGGACATGGAGGACCGAGGGACTCTGCATCCCTGTAATTAAACATGTTGGGACTGAAGCGCTGCCAGCAGCAGCATCTGGTTGTAATTACCAGAGGGGACTGAAGTGATTAGTCACCTTTATAGTGAGATCCAGATGGGTCCCCTGGGCTTCTCCCTGGAGAGGAGCAAGCTCAGAATCCCCTTTCCCTGCTCCCACCCCATTTCTGGAGTTCTCTGGTCCTCAAATAATAGGCCTGCTCCAACTCCTCCAATGTCCCCACTTGACTAAAAGCCAAGAAGACCACAATTGCCCCAACCACTCTTTCATTTCTTATGTTTCTAGAATCCAGGTTAAGAGTCTTTGGTATGGGACTTCCCTAGTGGTTCAGTGGTTAAGAATCTGCCTTGTAATGCAGGGAACATGGGTTCCATGCCTGGTTGGGGAATTAAGATCCCACACGCCATGGAGCAGCAAAGCTAAGATTGGTGCAGTCAAATAAATAAATATTAAAAAAAAAGATTCTTTGGTATAAAATGTATCAGAACAGGAATTAGACGATCAGTTCAGTTCAGTTGCTCAGTCATGTCCGATTCTTTGCAACCCCGTGAACCGCAGCATGCCAGGCCTCCCTGTCCATCACCAACTCCTGGAGTTCACCCAAACCCATGTCCATCGAGTCAGTGATGCCATCCAACCATCTCATCTTCTGTCATCCCCTTCTCCTCCTGCCCGCAATCTTTCCCATCATCAGGGTCTTTTCAAATGAGTCAGCTGTCCGCATCAGGTGGCCAAAGTATTGGAGTTTCAGCTTCAACATCGGTCCTTCCAATGAACACCCAGGACTGATCTCCTTTAGGATGGACTGGTTGGATCTCCTTGCTGTCCAAGGGACTCTCAAGAGTCTTCTCCAACACCACAGTTCAAAAGCATCAATTCTTCGGCGCTCAGCTTTCTTTATAGTCCAACTCTCACATCCATACATGACCACTGGAAAAACCATAGCCTTGACTAGATGGACCTTTGTGGGCAAAGTAATGTCTCTGCTTTTCAATATGCTATTTAGGTTGGTCATAACTTTCCTTCCAAGGAGTAAGCGTCTTTTAATTTCGTGGCTGCAATCACATTCTGCAGTGATTTTGGAGCCCAGAAGAATAAAGTCTGACACTGTTTCCACTGTTTCCCCATCTATTTGCCATGAAGTGATGGGACCGGATGCCATGATCTTAGTTTTCTGAATGTTGAGCTTTAAGCCAACTTTTTCACTCTCCTCTTTCACTTTCATCAAGAGGCTCTTTAATTCTTCTTCACTTTCTGCCATAAGGGTGGTGTCATCTGCATATCTGAGGTTATTGATATTTCTCCCGGCAATCTTGATTCCAGCTTGTGCTTCTTCCAGCCCAGGGTTTCTCATGATGTACTCTGCATATAAGTTAAATAAGCAGGGTGACAATATACAGCCTCGACGTACTCCTTTTCCTATTTGGAACCAGTCTGATGTTCCATGTCCAGTTCTAACTGTTGCTTCCTGACCTGCATATAGGTTTCTCAAGAGGCAGGTCAAGTGGTCTGGTATTCCCATCTCTTTCAGAATTTTCCACAGTTTATTGTGATCCACACAGTCAAAGGCTTTGGCATAGTCAAGAAAGCAGAAATAGATGTTTTTCTGGAACTCTCTTACATTTTCGATGATCCAGCAGATGTTGGCAATTAGACATTAAAGGTAATTTAATGTTTCCAAACTTCAATTTCCTCATCTGCAAAATCAGGGTACTGAGAGTGCCTTCATCACAGGTTATTATGAAGATAAATAAGATAAAAATACAGTGGGATACAAAGGCCAGAGTCTAGTTTACTTTAGTACATGGCTCAACAAATAGCAGCTATTATGATTTGCCAGGTACCAGGCTAATCACTTTTTATAATTTATGTAATTGAATCCCCACAAACACCCTGTGAGGTAGGCACTGTCATGATCCCTGATCAGAGTTTCAGAGAGGTTTAGGGGCTTCCAGAGATCACATAGGCACCCCACTCCAGTACCCTTGCCTGGAAAATTCCATGGATGGAGAAATCTGGCGGGCTGCAGTCCATGGGGTCACTAAGAGTCGGACACGACTGAGCGACTTCCCTTTCACTTTTCACTTTCATGCATTGGAGAAGGAAATGGCAACCCACTTCAGTGTTCTTGTGTGGAGAATCCCAGGGACGGCAGAGCCTGGTGGGCTGCCATCTCTGGGGTCGCACAGAGTCGGACATGACTAAGCGACTTAGCAGCAGCAGCAGAGATCACATAATGCACTAGACCATAAAGCAGAAGCAGAATTCAAAATCAGGCCTGTTTATCTCGAGCCCTGAGTCCTTATCAAGCCATATTTAGAGACATCTTTTTTTTTTTCCTTTTTTTTTTTTTTTTTGCTGCACTGCATGGTATGTGGGTTTCCCTGACCAGGGATCAAACCTGCACCCCTTACATGGGAAACATGGAATTTTAACCACTGGACTGCCAAGGAAGTCCCAGGAACAGCTTGATGGTTTGTTTTATTCATCCCTTCATTTATTCACTCACTCAAGCTTACAAAGTACCTAATAAGTGTCAAGACAGAATCTTTCCCTATAGGGAACTCAGGAGTCTGGCAGGGAAAGCACAATATGTCTAAAAGTAACTATACCTGAAAGTAGAAAATTGTGACTTTGGTATATAAGGGCTGGTTAGAAATCCATCCATCCATATGACATGTTGAGAACCCGCTATGTGCTGGGCCCTGTACCCAGGCCTGGGAAAAATTGAAAGATAAATATGGTGTCATCTAGTCATAATCTAATGGGGTAGGCAGGTATGTAAATAAACTATTACTGCCCTAAGGAATTAGGCTATGATTTTTTAAATATGAGAAAAGGACACCGAGTAGAAGAAATGACCTGTGTCTGAGATGGGAGTGGTTTAGAGGCAGAACTGGATGATTTTGTGTGCCAAAGTGGAGACACAAAATGTGTGATGGCAATTCAGAAGTGTGTATTTTCTGGTGGAAGAGGGAAGGCTTCATGGAGGAGAGGGCAGACAAGTTGGCGCTTTTCGATGGGCAGTTTTGGGGGAGGGAGGTGGGACAGAGCAGTCTGGAAGCCAGTTCTAAGGGAATTCTCTAAGGACGGGTTGTGAAGAGGACTGAGACTGCAAGGCTGTGGGGGTGGAAAGGAGAAAGGAATGCCAGAGATGATGGCTTAAGTGGGACAAGTCAAAAGGGAAGCCAAGTGTTGTGAACCTGGGCAACTGGAGGGATAGGAAGGGATTCAGCTCTTCTTCAGGTGAAAGTGTTAGTTCCTTAGCTGTGTCCAACTCTTTCCAATCTCCTGGACTGTAGCCCGCCAAGCTCTGTGCATGGAATTCTTCAGGTAAGAGTACTGGAGTGGGTTGCCATTTCCTTCTCCAAGGGATCTTCCTGACCCAGGGACCGAACCTGGGTCTCCTGCATGGCAGGCAGATTCTTTACCATCTGAACCACCTGGGAAGCCCTCAGCTTTGCCTTTTTAAAAAAAATTTTTATCATTCAATTTTATCTGAATGGAATCATTACCCTTAATTCTTATTTTGTAAGATTTTAAGAAATACTCAATCATTTTCTACAGTATTTAACTTAGAGCTTACGTGTGCATGCTCAGTCTTGTCTGACTCTTTGCAGCCCCATGGACTGTAGCCCACCAGTCTCCTCTGTCCATGGGATTTCCCAGTCAAGAATACTGGAGCGGGTTGCCACTTACTTGACCACCTCAGCTCTTCCTTAAAGCTCCTGCAAAGGAGTATCTGGCGGTGCGTTGATTCTTGGAGATGGGGAGGTGGAGATCTCCTGGCGTTTCTGACCTAGGAGCACCAGATGAAGCTTCAAGAGGCCAAATTATGCAGCTGTGCTCTGAGGATCAGTGAGGATCTGGACATATCACCATGAAAACGTTGGCTGGGCACCTGGACACCCCGGCCGTGAGTTTCATCTTCCTTCCTTCATTGAATGCTTACTGAGCTTCTACTCTGTGCCAGGTGTGCTAGGAAACCAATCTGGTGACCTCAGGGTACAAACAGATCTCTATCAGGCAGGCTCAGAGAATCTAGGGTTAAGAAGGAAGCCTAAAAAATAAATAAAATAAAGGGACTTCTCTGGGAGTCCAATGGTTAAGACTCTGTGCTGCCACTGCTGGGGGCACGGGTTTGATTTCTGGTGGGGGAACAGAGATCCCACATGCCACAAGGCAGGGCTAAAAATTAAAATTAAAGAAAGAAGGAAGCCTACCTGATGACTGCTTCTACCACTTCTATTTCTCTCACAGTCTGTTGCAGTGAAATGTTCAAAAAAGGGGTAATTGGTTCTGTTTGGGGATCTGGGAAGGCTTCCTGGAGGAGGTGAATTTTCAGCTGAAGCTCTCAGGATAAGAGGAGCTTCCTCCTGTCGTGGGAGTAAAAGGAGCATGTTCTAGGTAAAGGGAACAGTTTCCCCCGCTGAGCCAGCTGGAGTTCAGACTTCTTCCAGAGCTACTAATACCAGAAAAGCACTGTGTGGGAAATCATTTTTTCTGCCTCCTGCAGGGGCCGCTGCTGCCCCAGGCTGGGGCTGCCACCTCTGGGACTCAGCCAGTCTCTCACAACAAAACTGAGCCTGTCTTTGCTGGGGTGGCGGTGAGGTATAGACACTCTGGATGTGTCTCCGTCCAAAGAGTGGGCTCGGGGGCGCCCCCCAAATCCTGGAGAAACCATCTGAGCTCAGTCAATGGCATTTGGGGGAGGGGTGTGGTGGGTACCGATATTTTTCTGGCTCTGGGTCACCACAAGTTTATTAAAATAAAAGAAACTGTGGGTGAATTCTGCCATCTGTGCTGCCCTCCCCCACCCCCCACACACCAACAACAGAACAGGTCCCAGACTAGATGCGAAGGTTGCTTTAAAAACACCCCAAGGACTTAACTGAAAACCACACTCTCATGCCTCTGGGGTTTAAGATCTTTGAATCCATTCCTTAGCATCTCTCCTTGGGAAGGTGGGGTGGGCCGTGATGTGGAGGTGAAGACCCCAGAGTCTGCTGCATGGGACTGAAAGTCTCCCCCACCCACCCCGCTCCACTCTAGAATCCCCCCACGGGGCTCTGTGCCAAGAGCCCCCGTGAGCCATGGCCTCAGAGGGCAGCAGTGATTTTTTTCACATAAATATATCGCACTTAAATGAGTTTAGACAGCATGACATCAGAGAGTAATTAAATTGGTTTGGGTTGGAATTCCGTTTCCAATTCCTGAGTTCAGGTTTGTAAAAGATTTTTCTGAGCACCTGCAGGCTTGTGTGTGTGTGTGTGTGTATGTGTGTGTGTCTGCGCGCGCGCGAGTGTGTGTAAGTATTTTCACTGGAAAGGATTCAAAAGTTAGCAGCATTACGCCATTCTTCCTTCTTGGAAAAATCCCTGAGCCTTATACAAGCCTCCTTCAGGCCCTCAGTCAGTTGTGCAGGAGAAAGGGGGCGGTCGGCTTTCTCCTTTCAAGAACGAGTTATTTTCAGCTGCTGACTGGAGACGGTGCACGTCTGGATAGGAGAGCATTTCCACTATGGGACTGGATACAAACACACACCCGGCAGACTTCAAGAGTCTCAGACTGAGGAGAAAGCCCTTCCTTCTGCTGCTACTGCTGCTGCCGCTGCTTTTGAGGGTCCGCTCCTTTCATGGTTTTTCCTGCCAAACCAGAGGCACCTTCGCTACTGCCGCTGTTCTCTTGGGCATCATTCAGCGGCTGGCCAGAGGATGAGACTCCCCAAACTCCTCACTCTCTTGCTTTGGCACCTGGCTTGGCTGGACCTGGAATTCATCTGCACTGTGTTGGGTGCCCCTGACTTGGGCCAGAGACCCCAGGGGGCCAGGCCAGGACTGGCCAAAGCAGAAGCCAAGGAGAGACCCCCTCTGGCCCAGAACATCTTCAGGCCAGGGGGTCACAGCTACGGTGGGGGGGCCACCAATGCCAGGGCCAAGGGGGGCACCGGGCAGACAGGAGGCCTGACACAGCCCAAGAAGGATGAACCCAAAAAGCTGCCCCCCAGATCGGGTGGCCCTGAACCCAAGCCAGGACACCCTCCCCAGACAAGGCAGGGGGCCACGCGGACGGTGACCCCAAAAGGACAGCTTCCTGGGGGGAAGGCACCCTCAAAGGCAGGCTCTGTCCCCAGTCCCTTCCTGCTGAAGAAGGCCAGGGAGCCTGGGTCCCCGCGTGAGCCCAAGGAGCCGTTCCGCCCGCCCCCCATCACGCCCCACGAGTACATGCTCTCGCTGTACAGGACGCTGTCCGATGCTGACAGAAAGGGAGGCAACAGCAGCGTGAAGTTGGAGGCTGGCCTGGCCAACACCATCACCAGCTTTATTGACAAAGGGCAAGGTGAGGGGGCGGGGTGGCTGGGGCACGGCTCAGAGGGAGGGGCATCTGCATGCATGGAGGGGGCTTTAGAGCCCAGACACTGCACTGGGGGGAGATGGTGTGTGCTTCTGGCCCGGGGTGGTATCTGGGATTAACCTCACTCACACCAGGTCCCAGGCTGCTGGCATGTCAGAGCCAGAGGGCACCTGGGGATCCCCAAGTGCAATTCCTGCAAGATGTGGAGGGGGTTCCTGAAGCCTGGAAAGGAGACAAGCTCTTCTGGTTGGTGGCAGAATTGAGGACCAGACTCTTAAACTCATAATGACCAGGCCACACTCTGTTCTTATTGAGTTGGTCAGACTTTCTAGGCTGCATGGGGTTGTAGGTTTTCTTGGATGGCAGAGAGAGAAATGAATCTCAGATGCCCATGGTTCTGCCACTTTCCCTTCAGGCAAGGGGGCAGAGAAGGTAAGATAGGTGAAGGCAGGAAATGAGGCATCTTGGAGTCATGGAATGATCTTCAGATATATGGGGTGGGGTGGACAACAGACCTAGGGTCTAACTCACAGTGTGACCTTGGGAAAGCCCCCTCTCCCTCTGGGGTCTCAGTTTTCCCATCAGTACAACTCTATGGAGGTTGGATGTGGTGACTTCTGAGAGCCCTTCCAATATGAAAACCTTATGTCCTGTCCTAGACACAGATCATTTTTATCATGAACCCAGGAGACAATCTGCCCTCCTAGCATCACTGTCTTGGCTTGTCCCCTCAACTTGCCATGTGATTTCAGCAAGTCCTTTCCCCTCTCAGGGCCTGAGTTTATCCATAAGAGTGAAGAAGGAGGTTGACCTGATGGCTAGGGTTGCTGGAGGCTCGTATGCTCTGGTTCTGGGAGTCTTGGGACTTTGGCTGGCAGGGTGGGGGAGGGGTCAGAGAGGGGAAGAGGCTCCTCATTAGAGCTGGCGGGTGGGGGAGTGACAGAGGGCGGGGGAGGCACAGAGGCAGCGGGTCTGCTGAGGTGGGGGAGGTGGTCTGGCTGCCTGCCCAGCCAGAGAAAGCTGTGACCCCTCGGGGAATCATAAAGTAAGTCCTTGTGCCCCCCAGCTCTAAGGGAGCTTGGAGGGGGAGAGATGGGGAGTTTAAAGGCCTAATTAGTCACCTTCTAGAGCAATATTATGAATGCTTCCCAATGGCAAATTGGTATTTAGGAAGGACGGCGTGCTGATTCAGACATACCACTGAGCTTCTTGTATACACGCAGAGCCTTATGTTTGTAAATACATGGTGAATCGCATACACACACACATACACAATGTGCACATGCACACTTGACATATACACACAGAACTTTCTTACATATATACAGACACATATATTGGGTTGGCCAAAAAGTTTTTTTTGTGTTTTCTGTACCATTTAATAGAAGAAATCGAAAGAACTTTTTGGCCAACCCAATACATACATACCCTTCAAACAGTCACACAAGCGCAATCATACATGCATGTAACCTGTCACTCAAATAGGCGTTGCTTTCCATACTCACATGTGGACCCAGTCATACATATACACACACAAACTGTCATTCACACACACACTCACCCACCAAGCAGAGTAAGAAGCACACACCACAAATCATTAGACTAGCCAGGAACATTGGATCATAGATCAGTTTGGTCATTAACTCGCTGTGTGACCTTAGGCAAGTCACTCTCCCTCTCTGTGCTTCATCTGTGAAACAAGAGCACTAAGATCTTCTTTAAGGCATAGTATAGTAGAAGCAGCCCAGGATCAGGCATAACAAGTTCTAGGCTGGAGTTCCAACCGTGCTTTTTGCCAGCTGGGTGACCTTGAGCAAGTTACCTAACTTCTCTGAGCCTCAGGTGCCTCCTCTGGAAAAACAGAGCAGGTCATTATAATGATCACCCTGCCTCTCTTACCAAAGAGATATCATATTGGATAGCAAATGGGAGAGAGACAGGCAGGAGGCAGTTCTAAGGCTGACGGACCTCTGCTATGCGTGTCATTGACACAGACACCCAGAATCACTCAAATCCTCCACAGTCACATCTATAGGTGAACAGCCCTATTTGGTTGACTGTGTGGGAAGCTTCCTTATTTTGGAAAAGGCTCTCCATGATTTGGGTCTTGGCCTCTGTTGAAGTGGGGAAGAGGTTAAAGAGAGCTCTCTTGGGGGAGAAGAGCCGTGGCCCTCCCCTAGGCTGTGTGGTGACTGGCTCCCTTGGTGAGGCTGTGGGCAATGACTTCTGGGTGTTCTCTCTAGATGACCGAGGTCCCGCGGTCAGGAAGCAGAGGTACGTGTTTGACATTAGTGCCCTGGAGAAGGATGGGCTACTAGGGGCCGAGCTGCGGATCTTGCGGAAGAAGCCCTTGGATGCGGCCAAGCCAGTGGCCCCCGGTAGCGGGCGGGCTGCCCAGCTGAAGCTGTCCAGTTGCCCCAGCGGCCGGCAGCCGGCAGCCTTGCTGGATGTGCGTTCCGTGCCAGGCCTGGACGGCTCTGGCTGGGAGGTGTTCGACATCTGGAAGCTCTTCCGAAACTTTAAGAACTCAGCCCAGCTGTGCTTGGAGCTGGAGGCCTGGGAACGGGGCCGGGCCATGGACCTCCGTGGCCTGGGCTTTGACCGCGCCGCCCGGCAGGTCCACGAGAAAGCCCTGTTCCTGGTGTTTGGCCGCACCAAGAAACGGGACCTGTTCTTCAATGAGATCAAGGCCCGCTCCGGCCAGGATGATAAGACCGTGTATGAGTACCTGTTCAGCCAGCGGCGAAAGCGGCGGGCCCCCCTGGCCACGCGCCAGGGCAAGCGGCCTAGCAAGAACCCCAAGGCCCGCTGCAGTCGGAAGGCGCTGCATGTCAACTTCAAGGACATGGGCTGGGATGACTGGATTATCGCGCCCCTGGAGTACGAGGCTTTCCACTGCGAGGGGCTGTGTGAGTTCCCCTTGCGCTCCCACCTGGAGCCCACGAACCACGCGGTCATCCAGACCCTGATGAACTCCATGGACCCCGAGTCCACACCGCCCACCTGCTGTGTGCCCACGAGGCTGAGTCCCATCAGTATCCTGTTCATCGACTCGGCCAACAACGTGGTCTATAAGCAGTATGAGGACATGGTCGTGGAGTCTTGTGGCTGCAGGTAGCAACACTGGCCTCTGTCTTCCCGGGCGGCACGTCCCCAGGATGCTGGTCACCAGAGCCCCTCCCTGCACTCCTGGAATCACAGGGGGATCCAGAAGCTACAGCCAGGAGCATCTACGCAGCCCCCGTGAAAGGGGATGCCAACAGCCTTGCTCAGTTGCTAAAGATCCCTTTCTATCCACAAGTCCCCCTGCCTGGGGATTTTTGCCTTCTGCTTCTCTGATTGGCAGACACAGGCCCAGGGAGACAGACTTGGAATGGGACTGAGACCCAGGGGACCTTGTTTTCCAATGAGACTCAGCCCATGACCTCTCCTTTCCTGGGCCTTCTTGACCTTGGCACTCTCTAGGGAGGCCTCTCCTTGGGAGACCCACAGGTGCCATCTCCCCCTTGTACCTGGTGACTTTCTGCCCCTGGAGGCAGATGGATGCTAATTAGGCAGGGGTGGGAAAGAAGGGGAGCGGGCTTGGGCAGGGTGAGGAGTGGGAGGCTATTAGACTGTTAGACTTAAATGTACATTGATGAGATAAAAAGCAAAACTGTGCCTAAAACTGTGGCAGATTTCTTGTCTACCCTTGGGGACCCAGCGACCCTTCAAAGAAGACTGACCCAGAGAGGGGACGTGGGCTGCCTGAAGCAGAATGGGACACAGAGCACAGGCTAAGCTGGGCCAGGGTTTCACCTCTCACCCTATTCCCGATGTTCGCCGAGAGCTCTGTCTACTCCTCTGGGGCCTGGCAACAGAGGTCGGTTTCTGCCGGGTTTCCTTTTCGACATTCCTTAGTCAAGTTTGTTGTCTCCAAAATGAATCCCTAAGTGGGAGGGAACTTGAGGATTTAATTTCCACTAAAATCATCCCCATTTCATACTCACCCTCCAGCTCATACTCAGAATCCACTGGTCACCAGTTAAAGGGGCCCTCGACCTCCTCTTCACCTATTGGGGCATCTCCTTTGTCACTGATCACTATTCCTCACGTGATCTTGCCTGCGGCCCTGCTACCCTCCAGCTTGGCACCCCTTCCACCCCTTTACCCCAGCTCTAGAAACAACTGGAACCCCTCCCCTTTCCACTATACAGGATATAGATACATAATTATCCATTAGACAAGTAAGCTCCCCATTGACCTTACCGACCTTAGACAGACCAATGCCAGACACAGCCTGACAGTGTTTCCTTCTGGGGCCTGGCCCAGAGTCAAGACCCACTTCTCTCCTCCACTAGAACCTTTGGGGAGGAGCAAGGCATGAACTCTTGGGAGGGGAGCAGGGCCCTCTGGTAGGGAAATGTGGGCATCTGAGTCCTCATTCTCAGGGCTTGGGACCAGGTTCTGCCTGGCTGAGGAGGGGGAGGACCAGAAGAGGAGAACCCAGGCTTCTGCTTCCCACCCAGGGGGCCTCAAAATTTTCCCCACCCCTCTCCAGCTGGGGCTTTGATTCCCAGGGCTCCTAGCCAAAGCTGTTTCAACAGTAAGGATGCTTGCCCAGCTCTGGGCAGATCCTGTGTCCCTTCCCTCAAGGCCTGAAACTTGGGTTGACAGATCCTGAAGCAAGAGCCCAGGGCGGGGGATGAGGGGGTGGGTAGTGTACCTTCGAGCTGCCTCCCTGGCTTGGAGGCCATTCCCTGTCCCTGAGAGGCCAGCCTGAGCCTGGAGCCTAGCCCTCCCTGGCTGGGTTTCGTTGTGTTTGGCTGGGGGGCAGGCCTGCAAGCTCTGGAAGTAAACAAAGGAGCTGCCACGGCAGACAGAGTTCTGGTGTATGTGAGAGGAGAGTGAGCCTGGAAAGGAGGTGCCAGGGAGGCCACGCGGTGGGCTGGGGACACAGAGAGAGCAGTGTAGAAGCAAGGTGGCTGGACACTCAAGGGCAGAGAGGCAGGGCCCTGATTTCCAAGACAGTACATCCCTAGTTTCTTGGAAAGTCTAAAAGATCAGAGGTCTTCCTGCCTTACCCCTATCAGAGAGGCTCATGGCATCTCAGCCATGGTACTCTTCCTGCTGAAGGCCTGGGCATTGATTTGACTGTTGTGGCCCTGGCTTGATACCCTGGGAGCTTCCTCTCCCACCTCCACCTGTCCTATAATTCTCTTCCACAAAAGAACCAATCAGTCTGTGTACATTTCCCAACTAGACTGCTGTTCAGTCATTCAGTCGTGTCTGACTCTGCGACCCCGTGGACAGCAGCACACCAGGTTTCCCTGTCCTTTATCATCTCTCAGAGCTTGTGCAAATTCATGTCCATTGAGTCGATGATGCCATCCAACCATCTCATCCTCTGTTGCCCCCTTCTCTTCCTGCCTTCAATTTTTCCCAGCATCAGGGTCTTTTCCAGTAAGTCAGGTCTTCGCATCAGGTGGCCAAAGTATTGGAGCTTCAGCTTCAGCATCAGTCCTTCCAATGAATATTCAGGATTGATTCCTTTAGGATTGACTGGTTTGATCTCCTTGCAGCCCAAGGGACTCTCAAGAGTCAACACCAGAGTTCAAAAGCATCAATTCTTCGACACTCAGCCTTCTTTATGGTCCAGCTCTCACATCCATACATGACTATTGGAAAAACCGTAATTTTGACTATATGGGCCTTTGTTGGCAAAGTAATGTCTCTGCTTTTTAAAATGCTGTCTAGGTGTGTCATAGTTTTTCTTTCAAGAAGCAAGTGTCTTTTAATTTCATGGCTGCAGTCACCATCTGCCGTGATTTTGGAGCCTGAGAAAATAAAGTCTGTCACTGTTTCCATTGTTTCCCCATCTATTCGCCATGTAATGATGGGACTGAATGTTATGAGGAGCCAATCAGAGATAACTGTGGGTGGGAACAGCCCTTCCATCCTAATCTGATTTATTGAACTGCCTCCTTGGACGTTTATGGCCACCAGGCACCCACCTCGAGTCCCAGTCATAACAGGCTGCATACTTGTATAGGATATTCTCGAGCCAAGGGGTACAAGAATTATATCATTCTTTAGAGTTCACAAATACTCTGAGTCATGCTGTGGCAGCACTGATGGGCTCAAAGGGCAGCCCAGTTTCAAATTTCAAGATTTTGTCACTTCAAGTTACAGGCCTTGGGCAAGTAGCCTAATTCCACCAACCTTGATTTCCTCTTTGGTGAAAAAGAAAAGAGAGGGGAAGGGTAAAACAATATACCTGTTTCATAGGGCTGTTAGGATACAAAAGACACTCAACACAGCTGGCACCGAGGTGGGATGCCACAAATATCAGCTGTTATCATAAGCGTGCCTCAGACAGTCTTGTGAAGCAGGCAGGGCAAAGAATATTACTCCTTATGCTCAGTTGTTCATTCGTGTCTGGCTCTTCGCAACCCCATAGACTGTAGCCTGCCAGGCTCCTCTGTCCATGGGATTTTTCAGGCAAGAACACTGGAACAGGTTGCCATTTTCTACTCCAGAGGATCTTCCTGACCCAAGGATCAAACCTGCATCTCTTGTGTCGCCTGCATTGGCAGGCAGATTCTTTACCATTGTGCCACCTGGGAAGCCCCCGTACTACACTTGATCTTAGCCACCTCCATTTTTACAGAGGAGAAACTGACAAACCAGAGAAGTAACTGCAGGTCTCTGTATACTTTGCATCATTCTTGCTACTTTTCTGGACATCCAGTTCCACTGACCCTGGTCTTGGAAATTAATCGGATTATCTTCCTGGGATTTGGCTTCCTGGTCTTAAACGTATCTCCTTAGGGACATAGCTTGCTGTTAGTTCCTAGGGAGAAATAGCTAAGCATATAGCTTAGGACAGGGAAAATGGAAAGCCCATAGGGGAGGAAAGAGATGAGAACCCCAGCCCTCTGATGCCATTTCTTGGCTCTTTCCACATCCCTGTGCCACAGGGCCACAACAAGCTGGAGAATCAGCTTTTCTAAGGCTTGGAACACACGACCTTGGGAAGTCTGAGACTTCACTCAGCCTCACAATTGGTTCCTCTGATCGGAATATGGATGTGAGGAAGCAGAGTAGTCATATACAGTAGGAGTCAGGCTGATCTGGGTTCCAGTTCTGGTTTTACCACTTTCCAGCTGGATGACTTTGAGCAAGCTATTTAACTTATCTGAGCCTCAGTTTTTCTAACCATAAAAGAAGGATAATAATATCAAATTTAGGGGGCTTCCCTAGTGGCTCAGTGGTAAAGAATCTGCCTGTCAATGCAGAAGACACTGGTTTGATCCCTGGTCCAGGAGGATCCCACATGCTGTGGAGCAACTAAGCCTGTACACCACAACTATTGAGTCTGCACTCTGGAGCCTGGGAGCTACAACTATTGAAGCCCTTGCTCTCTAAAGTCTGTACTCTGAAATAAGAGACGCCACCACAATGAGAAGCCCGGAGGCATCATAACTAGAGAGTAGCCTCCACTTGCTGCAACTAGAGAAAAGCCCGTGCAGCAATGAAGACCCAGGACAGCCAAAAATAAATAAAATTATTTTTTAAAATATCAAATTTTATGGGCCTTGGATTCAGGAAAGGGGCTATTCATTCATTCCATACATCTTTGATCCATCTATTCATTTATTAACCAATAAATATTTATTGAGGGTCTGCTGTGACCCAAAACTGTGCTCAGTGTTGGGATAATAATAACAACTACAACGTTTATTGAGGGTTTATTATGTACCAAGTACTGTTCTTAGCACTTTACATGAAATCTCTTATCTTACAATGCTCATGCCCTCAAGTTCCATGCATGAATGAAAGATAAAGATCCCAAAGGATACTAGAATGGTAAGATAATATACTGAATCAAAGGAAATGAAATAGACAGAGGGAAAAGTCAAGTTATGCATCACAATGCATGAAACCAACGGTACATGTACAAGAACTGAAATGTGATCTCACAGTTTCTGACGGGAAAGAGACAGTGCGGTAGGTAGCCATGAATTCAGTAGAATCAGCTGAATATAATGTGGGTGCCTAAGTGCAAATACAAGTGTGGGCTTCATTAATAGACATGCACTGTACAAAACCCAAGGGAACTGTGGTTCTGCTCTGTTAGCAGGACTTGGGGAGTGTTGGGATGGTTAGTGTGAGGGAGAAGCAGAGTCAAGGATGAATCCTGTGGTTTTTAGCTTGGGAAACTGAAGGGACGGTGTGCCACTCAACAACAATGAAAAGAAAGAATACGGAAGGAGGAACAGATTTTGAGAGGAAGATAATGGGGTCAGTTTTGAACATGTCAAGTTTGAAGAAATTTTACGAGGTTGGCTTTAAAATAGCCATTGGAAAAAGAGCAATTCTTCCATGAAATGATATGTAGAAGAAAGGACATATGTATGTGATATACGCAGGTTTGTGAGCTGGGTGGTAGGAAGCTGAGTTTCTTTCTGTTGGCTTCTAATTTTTATTTCCTCTGTGAAGCAGGAGGTGAGGCCAATTGTTTACAGACAATAGGAAGGGGTCAGAGTCAAGAAATGTGAAACAAGTTCCTGGTATGGGTTAAATGGTGTCCCTCAAAAAAATATGTTAAGTGGGACTTCCCAGTGGTCCAGTGGTTAAGACTGCACACCCCCAAGGCAGGGAGCTCGGGTCTGATCCCTGGTTGGGGAACTAAGATTCCATGTGTCATGCGTCAAGACTGAAAAAATTTTAAATATATGTTAAAGTCCAACCTCCCTGCTCCTAATACGTGAATATAACCTTATCTGGAAAAAGGATCGTCACAGATGTAATCAAGTTAAGATCATCAGGGTGGGCTCTAATCCAATACGACTGGAGTACTTATAAGATGTGGGGCTTCCCTGGTGGCTCAGTGATAAAAGAATCCTCCTGAAATGCAGGAGATGTGGATTCTATCCCTGGGTCGGGAAGATCCCCTGGAGGAGGAAATGACAACCCCCTCCAGTATCCTTGCCTGGAAAATCCCATGGACAATGGAGCCTGGAGGGCTACAGTCCATATGGGTCACAAGAGTTGGACACAACTGAGCAGGCATGCATGCGTTTACAAGATGAGGAGAGTCACAGAGACAGGAACAGAAGAAAGCCATGTGATGACAGAGGCACAGATCAGAGTTTTGCAAGCTCTAAACCAAGAAACACCAAGGATCCAGAGTTCCCTGATGGCCTGGTGGTTAGGATTTGGTGTTTTCACTGCAGAGGCTTAGGTTCATTGGATCCCTGGTTGGAGACTGTCGGGCATGCGGTGCAGTGCAGCCAAAATATAAAAACAAACACCTGCCCCCCCCCAAAAAAAACCCACCAAGGATTTATAGCAATGACCAGCAGCTAGGAAGAGGCAAGGTAAGATTCCCTAGAGCTTTCAGATAGAATGTGGTCCTGCCAACACCTTGATTTTGGACTCCTAGGCTCCAGAACTGGGAGACAATACATTTCCATTGTTTTAAGCCACTTGGTGTGTGTGTTGTTTGCTATGGCAGCCTTAGGAATCTAATACAGTGTTATTAATAAACTAGTTTTGGAGAAGAGAGCAGAGTTAAGCATAATAAAGGTTGGTATCCATATTTGGTGGTATCAACAGGCTCTTTGCATGGTTTTCTCCAGTAGAACTTAATAATCTAGATGCAAGCATGGAACAAATGGACAATTAGAGGCAGGAAGTCTCTCTAGATGGGGTGGGGAGAAAGACTTTTGAGCAAGGGAGTTACACTGACAAAAGACAATTAGGCAATTCGATTGACAAGACTGTATGATGTAAGCTAGACAGGAGGAAAGGGGAGAAAGTTGACAGACAACTGTGTAAAGAGGAGAGATAAAAAGCCTGGAGGTCTCAGTGGGGTAGAATGACAAATGTACTAGGAATGAATGGATGCTTAAAGAATAGGATGATGAGAGAATTCCTAGGTGGTACAATGGTTAGAAGTCTGTACTTCTACTGCAGGGGGCATAGATTCATTATCTGGTCAGGGAACTAAGATCCCACAAACCACACGGCATGACCAAAAAAATAGTGGTGAGAATTCCATTCTGGAATGGAATAAATCAAAAATTTCATAACTAATTTTGGTGGTAAAGTTCAGGAATTGGCCATGGCATTAGGCAGCTGGACATTTCACAGAAATGGATCATACTTATACAATACCCTTTAGTGACTGACTGCTTTCACTTAGCATAATGTTTTCAAGGGTCATCCATATTGAAGTATATCAGTAGTTAACTCCTTGTCGTTGCTGAGTAATAATCCATTTTCTGGATATACCACATTTTATTTATCCATTTCATCAGTTGAAGGATATTTAGGTTGTTTTGGCTACTTTGAATAATTTTGTGATGAACATAAATATGCAAGTTATCATGTGGACATATGTTTTCCATCCCGTCTGTCCTAAATCGCTTCAGTTGTGTCTAACTCTTTGCAACCCAATGGATTGTAGCACACCAGGTTCCTCTGTCCATGGGATTCTCCAGTCAAGAATACTGGAGTGGGTTGCCATTTCTCTCTCCAGGGGATCTTCCTGACCCAGGGATTGAACCCAAGTCTCTTATGTCTCCTGCACTGGCATGTGGGCTCTTTACCACTAGCATCACCCGTCTGTTTTAATTTCTCTTAAATATATGCCCAAGAATTGTTAAGTTTATGTTTCTAATTTGCAGGAACTGTTTTCCAAAGCAGCTGTATAGTTTCACAATCCCATGCATGAGTTATCCAGTTTTTCACATCCTTGCCAGTACCTGTATTACATATCTGCTTGATTATAGCCACTTGGTGTGATGTGAAGTGGAATCTCATTATGTTGTGTATGTGTTTCCCTAATGACGTTGATCATCTTTTCATTCGCTTATTGACCATTTGTGTATCTTCCTTGCAGAAATGTCTGTTCAAATCTTTTACTCATTTTTGACTAGGTGTTTTTTTTTTTTTATTACTGAGTTGTATAGCTCTTTGTATATTCTGGATACAAATCCTTTATCAGATAGGTGATTTGCAAACATTTTCTCCTAATTTGTATCTTTTCACTTTCTTGATGGTATCTTTTGCAATGAATAGTTTAAATTTTCATGTAGTCCAATTTACCTAGTTTTTCTTTTGTGTGCTTTTGACGTATTTAAGGAGGTTTTGCCTAAAACAAAGTCACAAAGACTTACTCTTATGCTTTATAGCTAATTTTTTACATTTAGATCTATGATTCATTTTGAGTTAATTTCCACATGGTGTGAGATAGCAATAAAATGTCATCCTTTGGCATTGTCTTTTAAAAACTGTTGTATGTGTTATACTTTCACAATCATAATATGCTAAGGGCAAGGACCAAGTTTCACTTCTTTGTATTTCCCATAAAACCAACAAGTAAAAAATTTTTTTTTTTGGCAGAAGATTTTAAGAGTGGTTTGGATGTTTTTCTTTCAATGTTAAAGGGGATTATATAGATACAGTACAAAGTCCAAACAAGACAAAGGATATAGGTGGAAAAAATATGTCTCCCTTCCAGACCTAACATCCTAGTCCCCTAACCCTCTTCCTCAGAATCAGGCACTATAACTACCACTACCAGTTTCTTGTGTATCCTTCCAGTGATTTTTCTGCAGCTATAATAACACACAGAATAGAATCTAAAAATAGAATCTAAAGTCTTTATCATGGTCAACAAGGTTCCTCAGGATCTGGCTCCTAGGACCATCTTGTCAACCTCATCTCTTATCATACTCTTCATTATTCATTTGGCTCCAGCCAATAAGCTCCTTTTTCTTCCTTGGAAACATCAAGCATTCTCTCATGTTGGGACTTTTGTACTTGCTGTTCTCTCTGCCCAGCATGTTCTTTTACATGGGTCACTCTATCATTTCATTCATATTTTTGATCAAATTCAGTATGGCCTTACTGGATCATTCTATCTAAAACAGCACCCTATTATATTTTGTTCTTACCTTTCTTAGCAGTTACCATACCTGACATTATATTTATTTGCTTATTGCTTGTCTTCTCCACTGAAATATAATCTCCATGAGGGCAGGAACTTTGTTTTATTCTCTTTTGTATCTTCAGAATCTAGATCTGAGCCTGGATCATGGTAAATACTCAGCACATATATATTTGTAATGTAGGATTAAAAAAACACATATTTATTTATTTGGCTGCCCTGGGTCTTTGTTGTGGCACAAGAAATCTTTAGTTGTGGCATTAGGGATCAAGTTCCCTGACCAGGGATTGAACCTGGGCCCCCTGCATTGGGATTTCCTTATTTGAGTTCAAAATCTGTCATAAAGCAGCAGGCACAATTCTCAACATCAACAACACATTGGCCCAGGAACTGCTAACAAACATACAGTGCAGTGGTGCTTCAAGAAGTTTTGCAAAGGAGACGAGAGACTTGAAGATGAGGAGTGTAGTGGCCAGTCATCGGAAGTTGACAACAACCAGCTAAGAGCATCATTGAAGCCGATCCTCTTATAACTACATGAGAAATTGCCAAAGAACTCAATGTCAAACATTCTATCATTGTTCAGCATTTGAAGCAAATTGGAAAGGTGAAAAAGCACCCTTGGTAAGTGAGTATTTCATGAGCTGACTGCAAATCAAAAAAATCTTTGTTTTGAAGTGTTGTCTTCTATTACTCTTACGCAACAACAAAGAATCATTTCTTGATTGGATTGTGATGATCGATGAAAAGTGGATTTTATATGACAATTGGTGATGACCAGCTCAGTGGATGGACCAAGAAGAAGCTCCAAAGCATTTTCCAAAGCCAAACTTGCACCCCCCCAAAAAAAGTCACGGTCACTGTTTGGTGGTCTGCTCCTAGTTTGATTCACTACACCTTGCTGAATCCCAGCGAAACCATTACATTTGAGAAGCATGCTCAGCAAATCGATGTGATGTACCAAAAACTGCAGTGCCTGCAGCCAGCATTGGTCAACAGAATGGGCCCAGTTCTTTTCCATGACAACATCAACTGCACGTCATACAACCAACACTTCAAAAGTTGAACCAATTGTGCTACAAAGTTTTGCCTCATTCACCGTATTCACCCGACCTCTCACCAACTGACTACCACTTTTTTAACTATCTTAACAACTTTTTGCAGGGAAAATGCTTCCATAACCAGCAGGAGGCAGAAAATGCTTTTTAAGAGTTCATTGAATCCCAAGGCACAGATTTTTACTCTACAGGAATAAATAAACTTATTTCTTGTTGGCAAAAATGTATTGATTGTAATGGTTCCCACTTTGATTAATAAAGCTGTGTTTGAGTCTAGTTATAATGATTTAAAAATCACGGTCAGAAACCGCAATTACGTTTGCCCCAACCTAATATTTTCTAAGGAAACATGTATAAGTACGTGAAAACAAGCATTAAAAAAAATCTGGAAGGGAATTCAATTTTAGAGAAGGTGGAAAGTTGGGATTCAAGGTGGTGGTAAAAAGGGACTGTAGCTTTATCTGTAACATGCTAATTTTAAGAAAAGAGAGTATAAGTATAAATCTGACTTTTAATTTAAAATTAATAAATTAAAATTTATAAAACAGAGTTACAAACTTCAACTGCTGCTACTGCTAAGTCGCTTCAGTCGTGTCCGACTCTGTGTGACCCCATAGACGGCAGCCCACCAGGCTCCCCCTGTCCCTGGGATTCTCCAGGCAAGAACACTGGAGTGCGTTGCCATTTCCTTCTCCAATGCATGAAAGTGAAAAGTGAAAGTGAAGTTGCTCAGTCATGTCCGACTCTTCGCAACCCCATGGACTACAGCCTACCAGGCTCCTCCATCCATGGGATTTTCTAGGCAAAAGTACTGGAGTGGGGTGCCAAAACTTCAACTAGATCCTCCATATTTCAGTGGCCCCTTTTTCTTTCAGTCTCTGTTAAACTTTTCTTCTTCTGAACTACAATCTCATACCATCTTCCATCCTTTGAGTAGAAAATTCTGCCAAGAGAAAATAGAAGCCTTAAGAAAGGAAATTAAATATCAGCCTTTTCTCTTGTCTTCTACATCTTAGTTCATTAACTCTTATGTGAATTATTTACTTGATCTTAAACCTGGTGGCTCAGACAGTAAAGAATCTGCCTGCTATGTTGGAGATCTGGGTTTGATCCCTGGGTGTCGAAGATCCCTTGGAGAAGGAACGACTACCCACTCCAGTATTCTTGCCTGGAGAATTCCATAGTCAAAGGAGCCTGGTGAGCTACAGTCTGTGTGGTTACAAAGAGTCGGACACAGCTGAGTGACTAACACTTTCACTTTTCAAACCTGTATAGTTTTTGTATCACACTTAGATCTTTAAACTGATTAACAAGAATATCGCTGTTATCCTTTATAATATGCGGTGCCACTTGCCTAACTTCCCTGTAGGAGCACTTTGTTGTTGTTTAGTCACCAAGTCCTGTCCGACTCTGCGATCCCATGGACTGCAGCCTGCCAGGCTTCTCTGTCCATGGCATTTCCCAAGCAAGAATACTGGAGTGGGCTGTAATTTCCTTTTCTAGGGAATGTTTCTGACCCAGGGATTGAACTGGAGGCTCCCGCACTGGCAGGTGGATTCTTTACCACTGAGCCACCAGGGAAGCCCGTAGGAGCACTATACCACTGTTTTCAATTCCGAACACATAAACCACTCACTTGAGTGGAGAAAGCATATCAAGGGTAGTTTCCCATGTTATTCTCTAGTTAAGCTCCTTGTTGTTTCCTTCATAGCACTTAACGCAATTTTAAACTATTTTGTTTTTCTCATTGGCTTACTTCTGTGTGCCCAGCCCTCCTACCATATCTATGAGCTCCAGGAAGCCAGTATCCACACCTGTCTTAGGTCCAGCACACAATGAACTGGTCATACGCCTACAGTCAATGGGTCTGTATGTTGACTGAATGAAAAGTAACATTCTGCCCCTCTGCCCCCCATAACCCTAAGAACACCCACACCTTTTCTCCTCTAATGTTCCTGGAGTACAATGAACGTAAGAGGTCTTCTGGCTAAAGCCATTCTCTCTCACCTTCGGAGGAAACGTCTTGCATCCTTGCATCTTCTATATCTTCTTCAACTTTATAATAATTTCCTATCAATACTCAAAGATGCTCCCAATTGCAACCAACCAACCAGAAACTCCTAACGTTCCTTTCTCAGGTTTCAAGTCAGCATGTGATCACCCTCTTCCCCTGAATTTCAGTACTCAGCCGTGTCCTATGTCCCTCCTTCTCCTCCGGCTCGTTTCAGGGAGTCTTAGTGTTAGGATTTCCCCAAAGATCCTGTAATTTCCAACCGCTGGTGAAAAGGTGGTAATCCTAGTGGGGACAGAGTCTGGGAAAGAGGAACTCCGACAAGAAGTTCTGAGGAGTCAGGCGGGTTAAGGAGAAAGCTACGAAAAGCCCGAGGCAGATGTCACAGAGGACTGGTGTTGCGGAGACGACTCGGGCCTCTGTGACGCTCCTGACCGAGACTAGACAGAGTGGGAGGCGCGCGTTCGCGTTCCGACTGTCCAGCCGCGCGCCCGGGCCCTACCTTCTCGTGCACAGCGGGGAAAGCGCGCGCTCGTGCGCCCAGTGGCCTCTGTGCGCCTGCGCTGCGGTTGCCGGGCACCAACAGGCGAAAAGACAACCTAGCGGAGGGGTGGCGGTAGCGGAGATTCCGGAAGCCCATCCTTCACCCGGAAATGGTTGTCGAGAAACATGGCGTTGCTGGTGCGAGTCCTTGTGAGTGAAGGAGTAATTATGTGCGGTCGCCCGCCGGACTCCCGGGTTGGAGTTGGAGAGGGCGGGACGGGAACAACTGGACGGAAGTGCAGGAGCGGAGTGTGTGCGGTAGCGGGGCTACTCGGCCGCCTTTCTGCGGGGAAACTGAGGCAGCTTCCCACTCCCCCGACCCTCGATTTTCCCGTGTCTTCCTCATCTTTGGAGAAGGGAGGAGAGTGACTTCAGACCTAAATTTGACGAAACTTGCTTTTCCTCGGTCACCACCTGTAACTCCTTCCCTTCAGGGAGAGAGAGATCCGCGTTTTAATTCCTGTTCTGTCACTAATGCACAGGGTGACCTTGGGCAAGTCACTTTAGGGCTTCAGAGTCCCTAGGCGCAGGACTTCCCTGGTGGCTCAGACGGTAAAGCGTCTTGCTTACAATGCTGGAGGCCTGGGTTCGATCCCTGGGTCAGGAAGATCCTCTGGAGAAGGAAATGGCAACCCACTCCAGTACTCTTGCCTGGAAAATCCCATGGACAGAGGAGCACGGTGGGCTATAGTCCACGGAGTCGCAAAGAGTAGGATGTTGAAGGAAGGAATGAAATAAGTTAGTAAGAACTATTATACGCTTGACTAAATAACACCCATATGGGAAGCTGCTGCACCTCTTGTGGTTCAGTCCTGTCTTTCTAGTGGATTCTTACTTCTAGGAATTAAATAGAACAAAAATTAGGAGGATACAGAGCTTGGTTCCTAGTTATGGAAGGATGGGAGAGTTTATACTGTCAGCAAGTCTTTAAAAAACTGGGCCAAGGGCATTATTTTTTTTGTAGCAGATCTCTAGTCTTTCCCATTCTGTTGTTTTCCTCTTTTTTTGCATTCCTGTCTCTGGCTTTCCCTTGAGTTATGATATTAGGGACACTTGTTTCTAATCTTTTTGTATGTGGCTTGTATGGACCACATTTTACTTTTGTTTCTTGTCAGCCTTGCAAAGTACAGTGTCCCCTGTTGTTCTGTAGTAAATGTTTGTTTGAAGAGTAGCTCCTTCAAACAGAAAGTCACTCACTGAAGTAATTGTTGATGCCAGGGCAGAAATTGATTTGGATCTGAGGACTGCTGAAGAAATGGCAACTAGGATGTCAGAAGTGTTTTTAAGATGGATATTTGGGGCCGGGGGCGGGGAAGATGAGAATTTTGTTGGGCTGTAGATGTGAAATGAATACCTTGACTCCTCTTGGAAGTTGGTGGCTGCCCCAGCTGAGCCTGCTGCTGAGCTTGTGCACAGTTGCAGGTTCATTCCTTCTTAGTTGGTAGCATCCATGGAAACCGCCTCTCTAACTGCTTCTATTAGTTGAATCTCCCCTCGCCCCATTTATCTCTTTCTAGTCGTCTTTTTAAGTAAAAAACCAAGACTGGGTAAGGAATGTCTCTCTCACTTTATACTGTATACTGTAATTCTTTGAAGTCTTATCATGTGTTAAAGTGCAGCATGTGACAAAGCAACTTGGGACTAGAGAGTAACAGGAAACGTGAAAGAAGCAGATATTTATTGATCCCTTATGCTGAAGAGGCATTTGGGTTAGGCGTGGTGAGAAATTCACAAATAAAAGGAAAATGCACCTGTCTAGGAGTCGGAACGGAGAAGGCGATGGCACCCCACTCCAGTACTCTTGCCTGGAAAATCCCATGGACAGAGGAGCCTGGTAGGCTGCGGTCCATGGGGTCGCAAAGAGTCAGATACGACTGAGTGACTTCACTTTCACTTTTCACTTTCATGCATTGGAGAAGGAAATGGCAACCCACTCCAGTGTTCTTGCCTGGAGAATCCCAGGGATGGGGGAGCCTGGTGGGCTGCCGTCTATGGGGTCACACAGAGTTGGACACGACTGAAGTGACATAGCAGCAGCAGGAGTTGGAAGGGCCTTGTTTGAAAGGTTGGCCCCATTACCAACTATGGGTATGGCCCTGAGCAAGTCAACTAATTTCTCTGAGCATCAGGTTTTCTGAAGGGTAAATTTGATAGGGTTGATCAGAAAATCAGTTGATACAAGTGATATTTTAAATGCTTTTCTTCCCTTTTATTCAGCAACTATTTTGAGTGTTAACTACATCCTGGGAACTCTCCAGTGGGCCAAAAATTGAAAACATAGACCTTATTCTCAACTGAAATATAGGTTGTAGTTGAAACAAGAAGTTGTGATTTCTCGAGCAATAATATTGATAGCTAATATTTATAGGGTGTTTGCTATGCAGTAATTACTCTTAAATACTTTATATATGTGAACTTAACTAAATCCGTATGACAGCCCTTTGAAAAGGTAGGCACTATTATCTCATTTTGCAGATTAAAAAAATCGAACCACTGAAAGGTAGTTTTCCTGGAACGTTCTCATTAGTCTCACCTTACTTTTTCCTCTTTCTGTCTTTTTGACCAGTTTTTACCCTTCTTCACCAGTGGCTTTGGGAAGGAGGAGTAAACTGAAACACTACTATTGCTGAGTAGCTCTAGCAGAGGAAATGAACATTTAAATAGTGCACTGGGACTTTCTTACGGTTTTATGAGCTGTTCTGGACATTGGTAATAATTTTTAGTTTTCTTTGACAATAGTAGAAATTGCTGAAACTACACTATTTTATATTGGCAAAGCACAAGGGTTTAAATTTCTCCACATCTTTGCTAACATTGTTATTTTCTGTTTTTTTTTTTTAAAATTTCAGTTCAGTCGCTCAGTCATGTCCAACTCTTTGCAACCCCATGGACTGTGGCATGCCAGGCTTCCCTGTCCATCATCTACTCCCTGAGCTTGCTCAGACTCATGTCCATCAAGTCAGTGATGCCATCCAATCATCTTATCCTCTGTCATCCCCTTCTCCTTCTGCCTTCAATCTTTCCCAGCATCAGGGTCTTTTCCAATGAGTCAGTTCTTTGAATCAGGTGGCTAAAGTATTGGAGCTTCAGCATCAGTCCTTACAATGAATATTCAGGATTGATTGCTTTAGGATTGACTGGTTTGATCTCCTTGCAGTCCAAGGGACTCTCAAGAGTATTCAACACTACAGTTCAAAAGCATCAATTCCTTGACGCTCAGCCTTCTTTATGGTCCAACTCTCACACGCATACATGACTATTGGAAAAACTGTAACTTTGACTATATGGACCTTTGTTGGCAATGTAATGTCTCTGCTTTTTAATATGCTGTCTAGGTTTGTCATAGTTTTTCTTCCAAGAAGCAAGCGTCTTTTAATTTCATGGCTGCAGTCACCATCTGCCGTGATTTTGGAGCCTGAGAAAATAAAGTCACTGTTTCCATTGTTTCTCCATCTATTGCCATGGAGTGATGGGACTGGATGTCATGATTTTAGTTTTTGAACGTTGAGTTTTAAGCCAGCTTTTTCACTTTCCTTTTTTTTTTTTTTTTAATCCTAGTGGCCATCATAGTGGGTATGAGATGATACTTCCTTACAGTTTTGATTTGTATTTCTCTAGTGATTACTGCTGTTAAGCATATTTCTTTTATGCCTATTGGCCTTTATGTATATCGTTGGAGAAACGTCTATTCAAGTTCTGTGCCCATTTAAAAAAATAATTAGTTATTTTTGGCTGTTCAGGGTCTTCATTGCTGCACGTGGACTTTGTCTAGCTGTGGCTGGGAGGCCTACTCTGTTGCAGAGCATGGGCTGCTTATTGCAGTGGTTTCTCTTGTGGAGCGTGGGCTCTAGGTGCACAGGCTTCAGTAGTTGCGGCACATGGGCTCAGTAGTTGTGGTTCCCAGGTTCTAGAGCACAGGCTTAATATTTGTGGCACATGGACTTAGTTGCTCCAAGGCATGTGGGGTCTTCTGTATCAGAGATCAAACCTGTGTTCCTGCATTGGCTGGCGGATTCTTTTTTTTCTTAATGTTTTAAAATTTTATTTATTTTTGGCTGGGTCTTCACTGCTTTGCACGGTCTTTCTCTAGTTGTGGCAAGCAGAGACTACTCTAGTTGCAGTGCTTGGGCTTCTCATTGTGGTGGCTTCTTGTTGCTGAGTATGGGCTCTAGGGTGCAGGGGCTTCGGTAGTTGCCAGGGTCTAGAGCACAGGCTCTGCGGAGAAGGCAGTGGCAACCCACTCCAGTACTCTTGCCTGGAAAATCTCATGGGCGGAGGAGCCTGGTGGGCTGCTGTCTATGGGGTTGCACAGAGTCGGACATGACTGAAGTGACTTAGCGGCAGCAGCAGCAGAGCACAGGCTCAGTGGTTGTGGCTCATGGGCTTAGTTACTCCTTGGCATGTGGTATCTTCCCAGATTAGGGATCAAACCTGTGTCTCCTGCATTGGCAGGTGGATTCTTTACCACTGAGCCACTAGGAGAGCCCTGTGTCTGTTTTTTTAAATCAGGTTATTTTTTTGATTTTGAATTGTCTGAATTCTCTATGTTTTTAGTCAGTCCATTATCAGGTATATGATTTGCAAATATTTTCTCCCAGTCCATGGGTTGCCTTTTCAGTGTACTGGTAGTATTCTTTGATGCACAGAAGCTTTTAATTTTAATGAAGTCCAACTTAACTATTTTTTATTGCCTCTGCTTTTGGTAATATATCTATGAAATCATTGCCCAATCTAAGGTCATGAAATGTTTCCCTTATGTTTTACTGTAAGAGTTTCATAGTTTTAGACCTTATGTTTAGGTCTTAGATCCATTTTAAGTTAATTTTTATATAAGATGTAAGGTTTTACTATATTTTTTGTTATTTTCTTAGTGTTTGCTCTGGGAATTACAATTAATATCTTAATTTCTAATAATTTAAATTAAATACCAGTGTGATTTCAATAATATATAAAAATTACAATTCGATATTGCTTCATTACTTCCCTCTGCCTTTGTGCCAGTATTGTCATTCAAATTACATCTTTATACATTGTGTGTGCTTCAGTACAGATTTATGATTATTGTTTTATGCAGTGTCTTTTGAATTAAAAATGAAAGTAAGAAAATTATGGGCAAAATATTTATACTATTTTTAAATTTATCCAAATATTTACCTTTATTAGTCCAATTTATTTCTTCATGTGGGTTTGAGTTTCTATACTGTCAAAGGTATCATTTCAGCCTGAAGTTCTCTCTTTAGTATTTGTTGTAGGCCAGGTCTGTTGTTGACAGATTCTCTCAGTTTTTGTTTATATAGAAATTCTTAATTTTCCCTTCACATTTGAATGCTAGTTTTATTGGGTATAGAATTCTTGTTTGACATTCTCCCCTCTTCTACTTCCAACATTTTGAGTATTTCATCCCACTGCCTTTTGGCCCCCATGTTTTTTGAGAAATACAGCTATTAATATTATTGAGGATCTCATACACAATGAGTGCCTTTTCTTACTGCTTCCAAGATTTATAGCTTTCCACAACTTGATTGTGATATTTTGATTTGTGAATCTCTCTGCATTTGTCCTATTTGGAGTTAGTTGAGCTTCTTGAATTTATAGATTGTTTTCCATCAAATTTTGCATATTTTCTGCCAGTATTCACTTTTTTTTTTTTTTGTTCTTTAAATTTCTCTCCTCTCCAGCTGACACTACCATTATACTTAATTTGCTATGTTTGATGGTATAGGTACATTTGATGGTAGCTCTCTGAGGTGCTGTTAAATTTTCTTAATTTTTTTTCTGTTTCTTGGGTGGATAATCTCAATGTATTTTTAAGGTCACTGATTCTTTCTTTTGCTCCAGTCTGCTGTTAAACTTCTCTAGTGACACATTTTCTTTGTTCTTTTTTTCAACTCAGGAATTTTTATTTGGCTTTTTATAAAAATTTCTCTTTATTGATATTCTTTATTTGGTGAGATACTGTTCTCATACTTCATTTTAGTTCTTTAGACATGATTTCCTCTAGATGTTAAATTTCTTAAAAAGCTGATTCAAAGTCTTTGTTTAGTTTGTCTAATGTCTAGGGTTCTTCAGGGGCAGTTTCTGTTGATTTTTTTTTTCCCCTTGTATGAATCATACTTTTTGTTTTATTGTATTTCACAAGTTTTTGTTGAAAACTGAACATTTTAAATAATATTATGCGGCAGCTCTGGAGATGAGGACTTTCCCCAGAGTTTGCTGTTACTTTTCTGTTTAGGGACTTCTCTGGATAATTCTGTCAAGTCTGTATTCTTTGTTGTGTGCTCTCTGCTCATTTAGCTTAGTGGTCAAGTAATGATTGGATGGAGATTTCCTTAAATGTGGAACCAGTAAGTCTCTCAGTATTTGTTGAGGGGCTCTGTGTGCATTTTGGAGCATGCTTTCAATATTCTGCCGGTCATTTGACTGTTCTGCCTTAACCCTCACTTCCTACTTGTGCGGTACCTCAGGGTCAACCGGAGATGAGAGCTTTAGGGCAGTCTCAGGTCTTTCCTTTTCTGGGTGTGTACACAGACCTGAGCATCCACATGGCCTTCAGATTCCCAGGAATGTGTCAGAGCTTTTCAAGACCCCTATGAATATCTCATTCCCTTGATTCTCCTTTAAACTTTTGGTTAGCCTATTATTTTCCCAAGTATTATCTACTGCCTCAGGCAGTCACAAAGTTAAACAGTTGCCTCTGTTTTGATGGTTGGATGGCATCATCGACTCAACGAACAAGAGTTTGTGCAAACTCCAGGAGATAGTGAAGGACAGGAAAGCCTGGCATGCTGCAGTTCATGAGGTCGCAGAGTTGGACATGACTGAGTGACTGAACAACAACAACAAACAAATAGCTCCTGGGGAGCTCCTGGGGAAAATGGTTTTCATACTGGGAGAGTTCCTCTTAGACAGATGGAATCTTCCAAGGAACTGCTAGACAGATCAAATAATTCCAGACATTTGTGAATAAGGTTTGAGGAGCTTCAAGCCCATTCAGGATTCAACTTTTCTCCAGAGAAGACTGGCTCCTTTTAATAAATATTGCTGTTTGGAAGCCAAGTTTGGATGCTATATGTAGTCATTGCAACTGGGGTTTCATTGCTTCCAGGCTTTATCAGTACAGGGGTAGGAAATACATGTATGTGTGTACATATACATGTGCTTCCCTGGAGGCTCAGTGGTAAAGAACCCGCTGACCAATGCAGGAGACACAGCTGTGATCCCTGGGTTGGGAAAGATCCCTTGGAGAAGCAAATGGCAACCCACTCCAGTATTCTTGCCCGGGAAATCCCATGGACAGAGCAGCCTGGTGGGATGTGGTCCATGGGATCACAAAAGAGTCAGACTTGGCTTAGCAGCTAAACAACAACAATATACATATACATAAATACACATATATATTGATTTCTTTATTTATCTCTCTATATTAAAAACTCATAGCAATTACTCTAAATCCAGCCCAGGAGCACAGGGTTTATTCTGTCCTTTTGCCCTTTCATAGGTTAACTCCTTTCTCCGATAGAAACCCGACCCCTCATCCTTAACATATTTACTGATTTGCTCAAATCCTGCATTTGTGAATTTACATACTTGGTAAAATTTATTTGTAACCCAAATCAATACTTGTGCTTTTGCAGTTATTTGTGGATATGTGCAGAGGGGTGAAAAATTTGACTGTAACTTTCGTATTACTAGCTGAAGTGATACTTTGACTTTCTGTTTCAGCTCTTATACCGTAAACAGATATCCTTCTCATAGTCTATTTAGTGACTTTTTTTTTTTGCATTTTTGTGCTTTTGTTCCTGATTTGCCTGTGTAAAATACATCCCACATGTAGTGCTAAAGTGCTGTCTAGTATTGCTAAGTGCAAGAAGGCTGTGATGTTTCTTATGGAGAAAATTCCTATGTTAGAGAAGTTTTATTCAGGAGTGAGTTATACTTCTGTTCGCCGTGAGTTCAATGTTAGTGAACCAACGTATTTGACATAATGAATTAACATGTATTAAATAAGGTGTCTTTAAACAGAAACACATAAAACAAGATCAAATATTGATTGGCTGATGAAAACGTTGTGACCAGAGGCTTGCAGGAACCTAATTCTCTATTTCTCCTGGGAGCAGTGTTTCAGTGTTTGCTAACTCTGTGTTCACTTTGTAAAACGTAACTATGGGGAGTAGGAGAATCGACTATCTGTAAAGTCTTTTCACAGCTCATGAGTGAGCAAAGTAAAATACTGTGTGTCTTTAAAACCACATGAAGAAACAGTTTGTGGGTTGATTAAAGTGTAGTCAGAAAAAGAGCTAATGTGTCAGAATATTTTGAAATACAATGTAAAATCACCTGCAAATTGCAAATATACAAGAAATGCAAACATAAAACCTATCTTCAGAATTTTGGTTTTGAAATGTTGATGACACAAAAGGATGATAAAACCAGTTCCCACTTATAATGGTATTTATACTATCCTAAGTTAAAATAATAATTTTAAACCACTGGAACTTTTTTCTGAACTTAGGAGAATTGAAGTTTGCTAATTGTTGTAGACCTGATGTATTAGTACCTATAAGAGGATGATCGGTACTCCACAGATTTATATATTTATAAATGAAGTGTTGGGAGAGATGGGAAGGGAAAAGGACTTAGTAGAGTCCTTTTCCCAGTAGAACCAGAATTTGGCATCTAGGTTGAAACAAATGAGCTCATGGTTTGGGTAGAAGTGAAGAAGAGAGTCTCAGAGGAATTGACTACACAGGGATTAGCTTGTGTGGAGAGGAGCAGTAATTCTCAAAGCAGGGAATATGAGTCAGGTTTTGGAACTACTGAGTGGAGAATGCAGGGCAGGATATGTAAATATATTGATGGGTCTAGAAGAGTCCAGTTGGTAAAGATCAGGTGTTTGACTACAGAGGTACTTGGAGGCACTGCAGGCTTCTGAGAAAGGGAATTCCAGGTTCAAAACAGTATTTTAAGAAAATGGTTCTTGCTGCTGTGATGATTTGCGGGGGAAAGAGGAGTTTCTTACACAATCCAGTAACAGTTATTAATAGCAGTAACGAAGCGTTTGTGGGTGTGTTTTAGTGTTACTTAAGTGCTTTTACAAGTGGTCCTTGGGATACTCCTGTGAGGTAGCTTTTATTATTACCACTTTAAAAGAAAAATTATTTATTTGGCTGTGTCGGATCTTAGTTGTGGCAGGCGGGATCTTTCATTCTGCATGTAGGCAGGCTTCTCTCTAGTTGCAGCTTGCAGGCTTGCATGGTCTCAGTATTTGTGGCGCATGGGCTTATTTGCCCCATGGTATTTGGATTCTTAGTTCCCCGACCAGGGATCGAACCCAAGTCCCCTGCATTGCAAGGCAGATTTTTAACCACTGGACCACCAGAGAAGTCCCTATTTTCACTTTTACATAGGGGAAACGGAGGTCCAGAGTGTTAAGTGACAGGTTCATGGTCACATAGCTATTTAATGGTAGGCTTGCAATTCAGACACCTCAGTTTCAATAGGATTTGGACAAATAACTACTGTTATAGGATTAGAGAAGGAAAGGACAGAGCTGATTGCTCTTTTCTTCTAATAAGTAGTATTGGCATGAGACCAAATGGAATCAAATATTAGAGAAAATTTTGTTGATGTTGGAAAACATATGATGAAATTCTTCAGAAACTCTGAAAATTTGCATTGTTCCTACTTATAATTTCCTCTTACCCTTTCCTCTCCCTGTGTTTGGGCCTGAATCTGCTGAAGTTTCATCTTACCACATATTTACATTTTTAGGAAAGGAACTGTCTGACACTGAATGATCTGGTAAATGTGTCAGCTATTAGAAAACAAGAAGCCAATAATTGTATCTCATTTGAAAATGATTCCAGCAGGTGAAACCTCTGCTGAAATAAAATTCTGTTTTTAAGCTTTAATTTTCATTTGAAACATAAGTTGCTGTGAGTAGCCTATTAGAAACAGTTACACAGTTTTAGAAATGAGATACTTTGGAAAGCATCTCTAGGTTTAAAATTCTTAACATCTTTTTCCCCATTACCCCTGGCCCTTCCTGCCTACTCATGAGGAAATGGAGATTCAGCTTCAAGGTAATATTTTATTGAGTTGGACATATTGCAAAGTATATTTTTCCCCTTAAAATCCTGAAAGGTAGGGATTTTCATTTATTTTATAGAAGAGGCAGTGAAGACTCATAGTTCACTGACAGTGGAGCTGTGAGTCAAATCAGTGCTTTCTAAGTATAGGACTCTTCCCATAGTATTATGCTGTATTTTAATTGGTTCAAGACTAGGTCACAGAGTGTTAGAGCTAGGACTTTGGAGATATTTCCTTTACCTTTTCATTCCATAAACGAGCTTGAATCCAGGAATTGGGCTGCTTGGATTCAAAGCTTAATCCCATCATTTATTAACCATATGATCTTGGGAAGTTACTTATCCTATCCTTACTTCCATTTCTTTATCCATATACGTGGGATAGTAACAGTAGTAACATGGATTTGATCCCTAGTCCAGGAAGATCCCTGGAGAAGGAAATGGCAACCCACTCCAATATTCTTGCCTGGAAAATCCCATGGTCAGATGAGCCTGACAGGCTACAATTCATGGGGTTGCAAAAGAGTCAGATACAACTCAGAGACTAAACAGCAACAATAAATATTACTAATGATTGTTAAGAGGAAAATGAGCATCATAGAGGTTTCAGTCAGTTCAGTTCAGTTGCTCAGTTGTGTCCGATTCTTTGCGACCCCATGAATTGCAGCACGCCAGGCCACCCTGTCCATCACCAACTCCCAGAGCTTACCCAAACTCATGTCCATTGAGCCGATGATGCCATTCAGCCATCTCATCCTCTGTCGTCCCCTTCTCCTCCTGCCCCCAATCCCTCCCAGCATCAGGGTCTTTTCCAATGAGTTAACTCTTCACATGAGGCGGCGAAAGTATTGGAGTTTCAGCTTCAGCATCAGTCCTTCCAATGAACACCTAGGACTGATCTCCTTTAGAATGGACTGGTTGGATCTCCTTGCAGTCCAAGGGACTTCCAAGAGTCTTCTCCAACACCACAGTTCAGAAGCATCAATTCTTCGGCGCTCAGCTTTTTTCACAGTCCAACTCTCACATCCATGCATGACCACTGGAAAAACTATAGCCTTGACTAGACAGACCTTTGTTGGCAAAGTAATGTCTCTGCTTTTGAATATGCTATCTAGGTTGGTCATAACTTTCCTTCCAACGAGTAAGTGTCTTTTAATTTCATGGCTGCAGTCACCATCTGCAGTGATGTTGGAGCCCCAAAAAATAAAGTCTGACACTGTTTCCACTGTTTCCCCATCTATTTGCCATAAAGTGATGGGACCAGATGCCATGATCTTAGTTTTCTGAATGTTGAGCTTTAAGCCAACTTTTTCACTCTCCTCTTTCACTTTTATCGAGAGGCTTTTTAGTTCCTCTTAACTTTCTGCCATAAGGGTGGTGTCATCTGCATATCTGAGGTTATTGATATTTCTCCTGGTAATCTTGATTTCAGCTTGTGCTTCTTCCAGCCCAGTGTTTCTCATGATGTACTCTGCATAGAAGTTAAATAAGCAGGGTGACAATATACAGCCTCGACGTACTCCTTTTCCTATTTGGAACCAGTCTGTTGTTCCATGTCCAGTTCTAACTGTTGCTTCCTGACCTGCTACTTCTAAAGATTATATTAAAGTAGCTGAGTTTAAACTAGAATCTGGATCTTTGACTCCTAGTATTGTAGTTGATGGGGCTTCACAGGTGGCACAGAGGTAAAGAATCTGCCTGCCAATGCAGGGGACGTGGGTTTGATCCCTGGGTCGAGAAGATCCCCTGGAGTAGGAAATGGTAACTCGTTCCAGTTTTCTTGCCTGGAAAATTCCATAGACAGAGGAGCCTGGCTGGCTACAGTCCATGGGATCGCAGAGAGCTGAATGACTGAACAACTGAGCTCACACACACAGGCACACATTGTAATTGATGCTTGGCAAAGTGTTTTCAGTTTGTGTATCCACTCTTCATTATGGCCCTGTCAGGTCTACAGGTCATGTGAGAGAAACCCTTGGATTCCCCGGAGTTGGTTCCTAGAATAGAGATTTCCAGTGCTGTGTACAGGGATGCCATTTATACAGTGGATTGCATTTCAGATTCATAAAATAAAGCATTCTTCTCATTGAGCAAGATAGAGCTCCTCCTTTCTCCAGTCGAACCTTTCACTTTAGTCCAGAGACCTTTTTGAGGTCAGTTAATGCCAGAGGGGAAAATTGGACCTCACTCATAGCTCTAACAGCCATTTAGTATCCCTTTGTCTTGGAAGTCAAGTTGCCCAAGTATATTTTCCCACCCTAAAAATTTAAGCCCTAGTTTCTTCATCCTTTTGGGGATAATGGTAATGCCAGCACTGTTTCGTGTAAAGGGACTTTATGAAGAGCAGATAAATCAGTATTTATGGAAAGGAATCACAAACTAAATGATAAGCTAACTGTAAAATGCCTGAAGTAGGTTTATTTTGTTACTGTTCTAAGAGGAAGCTCATGTCCTACAGTTTGAGTCAGCTCTTATCAGAATCCTTTTAGTTTGTGGTAGGCAGGGGTGCATTTTTGGAGAGATGAGCATGGGCAGCCTTGGTCCTGGTCCTGTTTTGAAAGTTCTCCTTTCATTTGCCCTGTTCTAGAAGGATTTCTAGACTTAGATACACTCTTTGCCTTCTACACATGGAGTCTGATACGGATTCCTGACTATGTTTTTCTTTCTCTAGAGGAACCAGATTAGTATCTCCCAGTGGGTTCCAGGATGCAGCCGATTGCTACTTGCATCTCGTACACAGGGACAGCAGGGCAGGACTCTGTCTGGTACTTTCCAGGTAAGATTTGTTGTTCCTTTGCTTGCTATGAAAAAACCTTAGTGTGAATGTGCAAATGTCATGTATTTATAGATTGACCAACCAAATTGTGTGATGGAAAAACCTCATGAGACCACTTCTGGGCCTCTGTGGTGCCAGCTCAGGACTGATCCTTACTGTATGGTGTCTAGGGCGTGGCTTCTAAATACCCCAGTGGTGGAACTTAGCCTAGGATACCATGGTACAGTCTGATGATTTTTACTGTTGGGAGTGTTTCCAGGTATTCATCTGAGAGTTAACCTTTCTTCAGTTTTCTTCTTGTAGCCACTTTTACCTGGAGTAAGAAAATGTTTCTTTTTTTCCTTTTTATGAACATGAAATTAGAGGAACAATTATTTGAGGCCTTAGTTTACCACTGATCACCTGATCCATTAAAATGTAGTCTACTTTGGACCCTCATTGAGGATTTCTTTTCCTGATTTTTGCTAAATGTACAAATAATTCAATAATAAAGGTAATAAAAATCACCCATGACTTCAAACCTGAAAACATCTGCTGGTCCTTTTCCAGTCTTTGAGTATGTGTGTGTACGCTAATTTTTTCCTTAGGTACCTGAACAAATATCTACAGAATTTTATGTTCTGGTGCTTTTTCACATATTAGAGCAGACATTATTCATGTTTTAGACATATTCCATAATTAATTTTCGAAATGACTACATGTTATTCTATTTATTTAGCCTTTATTTATGTTAAAATTATTTCCAATTTTTTTGCCATAGTAGACTTTAATGTGGTTACCATTTTCTTGCTGTATAGTTTTTCTTATTTTAAATTATTTATTAAGGATAAACTAGCAGAGTACACCCTAGGTCAAAGGGTGTGAGGAATTTTCCTTTCCAAAAAGTTGTTTTAATTTATACTGCCACCAGCAATGTTTATATAACTAGTTTTTCATCATTACTTCCCCTAAATTGTTTTCTTTTTTTTTTTAATTTATTTATCTTCTGTCTCGGGTCTTAGTTGCATCATGCGGGATCTTCGTTGCTGTGCATAGACCCTCCGGTTGTGGCTTGTGGGCTTAGTTGCCCTGAGGCATGTGGGGTCTTAGTTTCCTGACCAGGGTTCGAACCCACGTCCCCTGCGTTGAAAGGCAGAACCACTGGACCACCAGGGAAGTCCCTACATTGGATGTTTTTTAAAAATTTAAACTAATTGGGTAGAAAATATTACTTTGTTTTGCTTAGCATTTCTTTATCAGGGTTAAACATTTTTCTGTGTTTATCAGTTGTATTCTGGTTTGTAAAAACTGTATGCATTTATCATTTCTTCATTTATCTATTGGGAATTTATTTTTATTACCAACTTATGTAAATTCCTTTTGTAGCCATTGATCTTCATATTGAATGCAATGAAAATTTATTTTTGATGTATAAATTATATACTATGCAATTTATTTATATTAATATGTTAAAATATTTAAAGTGCAGAGTAATTCCCTTCAATTAGTATATAAGTCTTGCCCGTCTGAGAATGTCTTGTTTGTCCCTGTATTTCCTGGGCTTCTCATTGAGTCTGGCACAGAAGAGGCAATAAATGAATGAATGAAGAATATATTTGTGCAGAAGAGGGGTCTGTTTTAGATAGTCAGGTAGCTGTTTCTTTTCAGAAGTTTTTGGGCTGTGTTCTGCTTTTGTCTTTGTATGCATTGAAAAATTATTTATTTTTGGCTGGGCCGGGTCTTCATTGCTGCCTGGGCTTTTATCTAGTTGCAGAGACCAGGGGCTATTCTCTAGTTGGGGCGCCTGGGCTTCTCTTAGTTGCAGAGTGCAGGTTCTAGAGCAGGCAGCTTCATTAGCTACGGCACTGGGGCTCAGTAGTTGTGGCGATGGGCTTAGTTGCCCTGAGGCAAGTGGAATCTTCCTAGACCAGGGACTGAACCTGTGTTCCCTGCGTTGGCAGGGAGATTTTTAACCACTGGACCACCAGGGAAGTCCTAGAAAATTTTAATAGAATTTGTCCTGTAGCTTTAAGTCGTTTGTAAATAATGTGTGTATAGAAGGTGGAAGGGGGAGCTCATTCTATCAGTCTCTGACTTGGGCCTCATTCTTTGAATCAATAAACATTTCTTGGGTACCTAATACATACCAGGTACTGTACTAGGTTCTCGGACAGCATTATAGCAAGGCATCCATGTAAATAACTTGTAGTTGTTTATCTCATACTGACAAAATGTAATTTCAGCCATTGTAAATAAACTGGACATTTTGTCATGTTGACCGTACCTTGCTGGTACATCTTCCCAGTTTTGAATTCTGGTTGGAAAACTCTGCCTCAGAATGACATCCTCAGGCGCATGTCCGAGAGGGAGGCAGATTTGGCTCAGAATGAGGAAGAACCTTGTGTTAACTAAAATTGTGGTGTAATGGAATGTGTTGGCTATATTTGGCAAAGTAAATTTACTCTTACTGGAAATATTCAAGCAATGATTGGAAGACTGTGTTAGGGGCATGACATAAAAGTATCTTTCATTGGGTGAATGGTAGTATCAGAAGATCTCTAAGGTAATGTCCATTGCTATAATCCTGTTATTGTTTTCAAAAGGCTAGGGATGTTGGATTCTCAACTATCTTTTCTAAATAACCTCTTGAAGTTTCTATCATACTTTGATGAGTCTACTTAAAATTTTTTTTTAAATTTTGAAATAAACTTATAAAAAAGTGATAAAAAGAGTAGTGTTCCCATATATCCTTCATCTAGCTTCCTTTAATGTTAACATCTTATGTGACCATAGTGCAGTTATTGAAACCAGGAAGTCAACATTGATGTAATGCTATTAAATAATCTGTATACCTATTCCAGTTTTTTCCCCCCATTAATTCCTTTTTTGGTTCTTGGTTTGGGTTTGTCTAATATTTTCTTAAAATTAGATTAAGCCTATGCATTTTTGGAAAAAGTGACATTGTTTCCTTCTCAGTGTGTCATATCAGGGGATACATGATGCCAATATGTCTTATTACTGGTGATGTTAACCTTGGTCACTTGGTTATTAATTAAAGTCACTGTTTTCCCCTTTGTAATTAGTGTCTTGTGAGAAGATACTTTGAGATGGTACATATTTCTTATACTTTTTTGCTCATTACTTTTAGCGCCCATTGATGGTTCTTTTTTTTAATGGTATGTAATAATTACTTTAAAAATTATGATAAAATACACATAACAAAGTTACCACCATTTTTAAGTATGCAATTCAGTAGTGTAAAATATAGTCACATTGTTAAACAGTATATATCTAGAGATTTTTCATCTTCCAAAACTGAAAGTGTATACCCCTGCCTGCCATTGGCAACCACCTTTCCAGTTTTCTGTTTCTATGATTTTGACTGCTTTAATGCTACCTGTGGGGCTTCCCAGGTGTCGCTAGTGCTAAAGAACCTGCCTGCCAATACAAGAGACACAAGAGATGTGGGTTTGATCCCTGGGTTGGCCCTGGAGTAGGAAATGGCAACCCACTCCAGTATTCTTGCCTGGAAAATTCCATGGACGGAAGAGCCTGGCAGGCTACAGTCCAGGGGGTCACAAAAGAGTCAGACACTGAGTACAATGCTACGTATGAGTGGAATCATACAGTATTTGTCTTTTTGTTACTTATTTTGCTTGGCATTATGTCTTCAAAGTTCATTTGTGTTACAGCATGTGATAAGATTTTTTTTAAAGCTGTATAATATTCCATTGTATTTATATATTACAGTTTCTTTATCCATTGTTCTGTCAGTGGGCATTTGGATTACTTCCACATCTTGGCTATTGTGAAAAATGCTTCAGTGAAGATAAGTGTGCAAATATCTTTTCAAGCTCCTGCTTTTAATTTTTTTTTTTTTTATATTTAGCTAGAAGTGGTATTGCTGTATCATGTGATAATTCTATTTATGGTTCTTGACTGCAGTAGTCATTACTGTGGTGTTTGCTTGATGGTCATTTTCTAATTCCATCAATACCTACTCCATTTGTTGACTGGAATTCTCCTGTAACGATGAGCTGTCACTTCCTCTCCATTTATTTGTTTATTCAATTATTTTGTTTGTATCAGTATGAGCTAATGGATATTTATTCTGTGAGTTATAATCTATTCTCATTATTTATTTTGTCGATCAAATTGTCCCATGTTTGGCCGTTGAGAGCTTCTTCAAGTTCTTTTCTATATTCCTTCAGTTTTTGAACACTTCTGTATTTCTTGGGCACCACAAATGTTTCAGGTTCATGCTGTATTTAATTTGCTCTAGTCCTAGAGTCAACAGTTTCCCTGGGGAGCACTGGTTCCTTTTATTGGAGAAGAATATTAGGAATATTTAGAAATTAAGATCTGGGTGCTAAGTGTACATTAGCCAATGTTGAACTCTACTTAGGTTTTTGAAATCAGCTAGGGGAAAGAAGAGAATTCTGAATATATGTTTTACCCCTTAATGAACTTTACTTCTTTGAGCCTTAGAGTCCTTATTTCTAAAATGGGGAAAAAATAGTATCAACTTTGCAAGATTGCTGTGAGATAACAAAAGTAAAACAGCAAGCATACAGATGCTGGGCATATGGGAGATCTTTAGTAAATTGTAACCATGGTTTTTGTTGCTATTTATGTTCATGCTCCTTGGGTAAATTTTCTCCTCATCTTGTAAATGGAAACTTTAAAAAAATTTTTTTTGTCCTAAAACTACCTTAAGTTGCAGCCTCTCCCTGGGTCTTAGTTTCCTCATCTGTGAAAGGAAAAGGTTGGACTTAGAAGATCTCTGAGATTCCTTCCAGCTCAAGTGTTGTTATTCTAAGTTACTCCTTAGTTCTTTAATTGCTTTTTCTCCAAGCTAAACAGCCTCAATTCGTTTTAACCTTTCCACTAGGACCTTTTATTCATCTCTTTGATCATTCCTGTGGTTCTTTTCTGGACCTTCTCCAGATTGTCCTTCTATTTAGAAAAAAAAAAAAAATCCCACCTAGTTTTTATTGAGTGCTGACTCCATGCCCGGAATGGTGTTGAGCAGTGGGACAGAAAATAAAATAAGTATAAGATATACTGTGCCCTGGTGGAGCTTATAGTTTTGCTAAAAGGACCAGATATTCAAGAATTGCTGAGTCTTTCTCTCCTTTTCCCTTTTTCCCTCCTTCCCTCCATTCATTCCTTCCTTCTTTCCCTCCTCTCTTTCTCTATTTCTTTCAGATCAGGAAGGTCTTTTCATTTTTAGAACCTTTTTGGAAGCAAAAAAGAAGAGTGAAATTTTAGCATTTCACTTAATGAGGGGCTGCTTGCATAAGAGTTTGCCATTGGATTTGTCTGGAACAGGTTTTCATATTTGTTTTATGCATCGAAGTTTACCCATCTCTTTTACATAGATTATTTTATTTGGTTCTAAAACAAACATATGAGATAGGCAGAGCTGGAGCTTCTAACCCTGTTTTTTTATCTTCCACTACCCCATGCTTCTCACCTTTGTTTTTTCACTCACCTTCTCTATGCTGCTGTCATCTTAAGGCTTACCCATGATCTCTTTTCTGATGACTGCAGATCTTTTTGATCTCTAAATTTCTATTTTTTATTGAAGTATAATAAAAATACAAAAAGGCATAAGTCATAAGTATGTGACTCAATGAATTATCCCCAAGTGAACGTAACCAGCTCCCACATCAAGAAATAGAACCCCAGAAGTTCCTTGATCCCCTTCTAGTCTCTATCCCTAACCAAAGTTAAGCAATCTTCTCTTTGAACACCAGAGTAGTTTTGCCTTTCAAACATACGGTATGTACTCTCTTTTGTTTGTCTGCTTTCATTCAACTTTGTTTTAGAAATTCATCTATGTCACTCTGTGTCGTAGTAGTGTATTCATTCTCATTGTTGTATAGTATTTTGTTGTCTGACTGTACCACAATTAATTTTTCCACTTATGTATTGATGGATATTTAGATTGTTTCTAGTTGGGCTTTTATAAATAGGGCTCTTTTGAGCATTCTTGTGTACGTTTTTGTGAGCATATATACCCATTTCTATTGGGGTATATACTTAGAAATGGAATTGTTGAATCTTACAGAATGTGTATACATTCAGCTTCATGCTGCTACTGCTAAGTCACTTCAGTCGTGTCCGACTCTGTGCGACCCTATAGACGGCAGCCCACCAGGCTCCCCCGTCCCTGGGATTCTCCAGGAAAGAACACTGGAGTGGGTTGCCATTTCCTTCTCCAGTGCATGAAAGGGAAAAGTGAAAGTGAAGTCGCTCAGTCGTGTCCGACTCTTCTCGACCCCATGGTCTGCAGCCTACCAGGCTCCTCCGTCCATGGGATTTTCCAGGCAAGAGTGCTGGAGTGGGGTGCCATTGCCTTCTCCATCAGCTTCATAGATACTGCTAAATAATTTTTCAAAGTGATTGTATCATTTTATACTCCCATCAGCAGAGTATGAGAGTTCTAGTTGCTCTATATCCTTTCTGATGCTTTGTGTGTGTGTGTGTGTGTGTGTGTGTTTGGTGGGTGGTCTTTAAACATTTTAAAATACGAAAGTAAAGTGAATTTTCTTTCTCTTCTCCACAAGGTTATGAGCTCCATAGGGATTGTTTTATCTTAAAACCTGGCACAAAGGCTGGCATATTATGGGTATTTAATAAAAGTTGGAGGAAACATGTGTGCATGATATGTGTGTAGATAAGAAGAAGAAGGATATATAATAAGGGCTTCCCTGGTGGTTCAGTAGATAAAAATCTGCCTCCCAATGCAGAGGATGCAGGTTTGATCCCTTTCATCCCTGGTAGGGGAAGATCCCACAATGCCGAGGGGCAGCTACGCTCATGTGCCCCAATTACAGAACCCACAGGCTTGGAGCCTGTGCTTCGAAACAAGAGAAGCCACAGCTATGAGAAGCCTGTGTACTGCAACAAAGAGTAGACCCTGTGCAGCAAGGAAGACCCAGTGTAGCTAAAACATAAAATAAATACATTTATGAAGAAGCATATAATAAGAAGTAACCTTACAAGTGGCTAGGTTTGTTCATTCAACAAATATTTAAGTGTTTGCTGTGTATAATGCACTGTACTTGATTCTGGTAATACAGCTAGTTCCTACCCTCATGGATGTTTTTGGTGGTGGTAATAGAAAATAAATATATGTGTAATAAAAATATACTTGTACATTGTAATGAGTACTGTGAATGAAATGAACTGGCTACTGCTATGATAGAGAATCATGGGATGACAAAAAAACTGTTTTAGATACAACAGTCAGAGAAGGCCTCTTTGAAAAAGTGACAGTGAGTATTTTGGGGTATTTTCTCTCTCTTTTTTTCTTTACAAAAAGTTATTTGATATCTTTTTGGTTTAAACAGAGGAAAAATTAATGTTTTTAAAGGTCAAGGGAATCTTTTTCAGGGGGCAAGGGCAAGAATGGGTAGTACAAAAAAGTAAATGTATGTGTTTATAGGTATGTTTAGGTGTGGGGAAACTAGATGTTTTCTGGGGAAGAAAAAGATCATGTCATTTAATATAACGTGCCCCAAAGCACAGCTTGTTGAGACTGTTGGTTGTGTTCCTTGAACCTGTTTAAGTGTTTCATGTTCCAGTGGGCCATTACATTGATGTATGAGATACAATAGGCGTTGTTCTGTGTTTAGTGTTACACAGCCTTCTTGATACCTATGAATTTAAGTGTAAGTCCTTGGCACTGACCAGAAGAATCCTGACTAATCTTTTAATATTCTTGTTTGGAAAGAAAAGTAAATAGTAACTCTCCACATTTAGAAATTCCATTTTTTCCTTCATTAGTATTAAAGGAAAAATCATTTTCATTTCAGTGTGTCCCTTCTCTTGGAATAAAACAGAAAGGAATCCTCCTGCTACTCCTTCCCCACCACTTTATATTGTAAAGAAAATATAATAGTACTGAGAGTATGGAAACTAGGTTCCTAAACTCTTGCATATTCTACCAGCATAGTGAAATAATTCATTTCTGTGTATTCCATTTTATTTTATTTTTTTTAAATTTTATTTTATTTTTAAACTTTACAATATTGTATTAGTTTTGCCAAATATCGAAATGAATCCACCACAGGTATACCCACGTTCCCCATCGTGAACCCTCCTCCCACCTCCCTCCCCTACCCTCCCTCTGGGTCGTCCCAGTGCACCAGCCCCAAGCATCCAGTACCGTGCATCGAACCTGGACTGGCGACTCGTTTCATACATGATATTATACATGTTTCAATGCTATTCTCCCAAATCTCCCCACCCTCTCCCTCTCCCACAGAGTCCATAAGACTGATCTATACATCGGTGTCTCTTCTGCTGTCTCGTACACAGGGTTATTGTTACCATCTTTCTAAATTCCATATATATGCGTTAGTATACTGTATTGGTATTTTTCTTTCTGGCTTACTTCACTCTGTATAATAGGTTCCAGTTTTAGACTTGCACATATGCATTTGTGTATCTACCTATAATTTTATGCATAAATGTGTTTTCATGTTGCTAAATAATAATCTCTTGTAAACTGTGGATTTTAGGTGATAATGTTGTATCAGTGTAGGTTCATCCATTGTAACAAATGTACCACTGTATTGAGGGATGTTGATAGTGGCAGATATTGTAAATGTGTGGGAAGGGGTATGTGGGAGCTGTCTGTACTTTGGTGGGAGCCTAAAACTGCCTTTAGAAATAAAGCCTAGTAAAAATCTGATAATTTGATTTCCCATTGAGTGACTGAACCTTAATTTAGTTAACCACCTCATTTCTCATTGGACTTATTCCCCAGTTTTCACTCTTGTGAATAATGGTAGAAGGAGGATTGCTTGCATATTATTTTTTCCATAGGAATTTATTTTCAAAATTATATTTATTGGTCTTGATTATAACATTACCAATATTGGTAGGATTATGGTGAGGATTCCATAAGGCACTTATATACAAGGCACATTCATCGTAAGGCACTTACATAGTGCCTGGCACATAATAGTTGTAGATAATGGCTTCCCTGATAGCTCAGTTGGTAAAGGATCCGCCTGCAATGCAGGAGACCCTGGTTCGATTCCTGGGTTGGGAATTCCTGCTGGAGAAGGGATAGGCTACCCGCTCGTGTATTCTTGGGCTTCCCTTCTGGCTCACTGGTAAAGAATCCACCTCCAATGCAGGAGACCTGGGTTCAATCCCTGGGTTTGGGAAGATCCCCTGGAGAAGGGAAAGGCCTTTCGAGTATTCTGGCCTGGAAAATTCCATGGCCTGTATAGGCTGTGGGGTCACCAAGAGTCAGACAGGACTGAGCGACTTTCACTTTCAGTGGCTGTTATATTGCCAAAGTGCTTTCAAATGCAGTACAAATGTAGAAGGAAGACAATTCTGATCTGCACAACAGTGATGTTGACAATGATGATGAAAACTTCTACTACTTATTGTGTACATATTTTGTGAAGGAGAAGGCAATGGCACCCCACTCCAGTACTCTTGTCTGGAAAATCCCATGGATGGAGGAGTCTGGTAGCCTGCAGTCCATGGGGTTGCTAAGAGTCGGATACGACTGAGCGACTTCGCTTTCACTTTCCCTTTCATGCATTGGAGAAGGAAATGGCAACCCACTCCAGTGTTCTTTCCTGGAGAATCCCAGGGACGGGGGAGCCTGGTGGGCTGCCGTCTATAGGGTCGCACAGAGTCGGACACGACTTAAGTGACTTAGCATAGCATAGCATAGCATTTTGTGAAAGGTATTTTATATTCTTTAATTTATTCAGGTATTCATCAGATGTTTGTTGAGTATGTACCAGATAACCATTAGGAACTGGGTTAAGGAAGGTTGGAAAGATTCTATATTTTTTACTTTGAAGTATCTCTGCTCACAATAACCTTCTAAGTGTGTGCTCAGTGTTGCTTACATCTGGTTTTTTTTTTTTTCCCTCATATCTCCTGGGACTCCAGATGAGCCAGGCCCTAGCATGTGGTGGATCAGTACAAATTCCTGGAGTAGACATTGAGCTGAGGAGGAAGTATCATACCACGAGTAAGGTGAGACTTTAATGAGTTCTTTCTATGTCAGTGGCATGCTTTCACACAAGTATTCTTATTTGAAATTCAGCAAAATTGTTACCTGGATGAGGCAAGAAATTTTATTGAATGCAGATGATGAAGTTTAGGGAAGTAAAGTAACTTGCCTAGGGTCACAAGGATGGGAGGAGACAGACCAACTGAATATTGGAACCTAAGGCTTCTGATCCCATGTCTTGTATTTCTTCCATTATACTCTCTAGCTTAAAAAGCACTTGAGAGGAAAATTCATAGGTTTCTTTTTTTTTTTTTAATAAAGTAATATTTAACTTCTGGACAATTTCTTATTAGTTAGATAGCCTGGCTTCATTTAGAGAGGCTTAGCATTAGAAAGGTTTTCCATGGAGTTTTTCTGTGAACTACAAAATGTATCTATCAGATCAGATCAGTCGCTCAGTTGTGTCCGACTCTTTGCGACCCCATGAATCGCAGCACACCAGGCCTCCCTGTGCATCACCAACTCCTGGAGTTCACTCAGACTCACGTCCATCGAGTCAGTGATGCCATCCAGCCTTCTCCTCCTGCCCCCAGTCCCTCCCAGCATCAGAGTCTTTTCCAGTGAGTCAACTCTTCGCACGAGGTGGCCAAAGTACTGGAGTTTCAGCTTTAGCATCATTCCTTCCAAAGAAATCCCAGGGCTGATCTCCTTCAGAATGGATTGGTTGGATCTCCTTGCAGTCCAAGGGACTCTCAAGAGTCTTCTCCAACACCACAGTTCAAAAACATCAATTCTTTGGTGCTCAGCCTTCTTCACAGTCCAACTCTCACATCCATACATGACCACAGGAAAAACCATAGCCTTGACTAGACAAATGTATCTATAGTCTTTAATAAAATTTGTTATACTAAAAATACAGGAATTTAAAAACATGTTTTCAGTGCTTGCTTTGGTTGATTATGTCTTTGATTTTGTCTGCTTTCAGATAATATTTTTCTTTCCTTTTCCTATAGTGTCAATAAACATAGAACATTCCTCTTCTCAGAATTGTTCTTTGGGAGTTGGGGGGCGGTCAAGATTTCTTTTTTAAAATACTCTTTTCTATAGAACCTAAATGGGGTGGGTATGTTTGCTTTGGAATTTGGAGGACATCGATTAGGATTCCAGATATGTTTGTACTGAGTGAAGAAGTACCCATAAAAATGAGAATTAAAAATTCTGGGTGAAAAAAAGCTAACCAATAAAAATTCCCCTTAGACCTAACGAGAAATAAAAGCATTCTTTTAAGAAATTTTTCTTGCAACTGATTTTTGATTTCTTCTTTTTTATTAAATAGCTTTCTTCTACCAAGGATTCACCACAGCCTGTTGAGGAGAAGGTTGGTGCTTTCACAAAGATAATAGAAGCCATGGGATTCACAGGACCTCTGAAATACAGTAAATGGGTAAAGTCTAAGTTTTTCTCATTTTTCTTTTTGAGCTTTATGCTTTCTTCTCCTTGCAGAAGATTTTTTTTTTTAAAGCTTCTGCTTTGCTTTTTGTGAAATGAATATATTATTTTGAGAGCTTTAAAACATGTTGTATCCCCTTGTCTCCCATTCTAAGTCAGGTCTATATAGCATGTAGGGCTGAAAGACTGCCTCTACTCCCTTAACTTGATTCCTTAGAAGTATCTCAGTAGCAGGCAATCGAATAAGACTGGTCTTTCCAGATCTTTGCCACGTGAATGCCATATAAATAAGTTCTAAGAAGTTAGATGGGCCAAATGTTCTGATGGGCAGTGTTCTTAAGGAAACATTACTTTCTATGATTCATAAGTGATTTTCTGTATGTCATGGTAGTGATTTTCTTTAAAATTTTGTTAATGAGCATTTTTAAAATTCTGTGATTTATTATAATTCATATTATGGAGGGCTGTCTGCTGTGTCATTCCTCATGAGATCTTGGCCTCGCACAGTATCTGTTATATAGTACTTGCCATAAATGAGTGAATGTCCTCTTTGCATCAGGTGCTGCTGCCTCTGGACTTTTATAGAAATGCTCTAACCAATTAAAGTAATAAAATACAAGTCACTGGATTTTTCTCAGCCCAGTTATCTTCTAGTACTACTGTTTCTTTCTACTGCTGCTGCTGCTAAGTCGCTTCAGTTGTGTCCGACTCTGTGCGACCCCATAGACGGCAGCCCAGCAAGGCTCCCCGTCCCTGGGATTCTCCAGGCAAGAACACTGGAGTGGGCTGCCATTTCTTTCTCCAATGCATGAAAGTGGAAAGTGAAAGAAAGTGAAGTCGCTCAGTCGTGTCTGACTCTAGCGACCCCATGGACTGCAGCCTACCAGGCTTCTCTGTCCATGGGATTTTCCAGGCAAAAGTACTGGAGTGGGGTGCCATTGCCTTCTCCATTTCTTTCTACAGTTATGGCAAAAGTACCTTTTAATACTTTTCAAGGTTGCTAGAATGTTGGATGAGCCTGATCAGTCATAAGTTATAGTCATAAGTCATAATCAAAGCAAACCAATACAAAGCAGTAGAGAAGACTTTTCTAGAAAACACCATAGCTTTCCTCAGAATGACTAAATTATTTCACTTACACCATTTTAACAAGTTGTAGTCAAATTATTATAGAACTTCAATTTTATTGTGGACTCTACTTTTAGTTTTCTCTTAAAACATCTGGCTGTCTTCCTAACAGTTCTAACTGCAACACATACAGGCTTTTTTCTATACCCTCCCTTTTACATAAATTAAACAGTGATTCTACCAGCATTTTGTCTATAACGGGCTTTGAAAAGTATAGAAGATAAGACACATATACTCGGTTATAATAATGTTCTTGAGACCCTAAGGTTATGAAGTGCCTTCTTAATCATTAATGAAATACTATTTATGCTCTTTAAAGTTATCTCTTTTTACATCATAATTCCTTGACAAATGATAGTCATTGGTATATTTGGTAATATTAAGCAGGATCTTTTCTTCTATTAAAAAAAAAGATTTGCAATCCTAGCATTTGGATTTAAAAGCTTAAGTGTTTTGTTTGAAAGTAAGAAATTAAAAGGGAAATAAGAGCAGAAAGAAAAAAAGAGAAGAGAAAAAAATTGACTGTTTTATTAATTTCTTGATGGTTGAGTTCCACTTGGTTGCTTCCATATGCTTTGTCTCGTCTGTATTTTTATGATTCCAGAGGGAAAGTTGGCTACCATTTGGAGGATTACTAAATCATCAGGAAAATTTCTTCACTGTTTTAGTTTAAGTTAGTCTCTAATTTTTCTTGGTTCCCTTGTGACCTCAACTAAGTCTCTAATTGCATTTAAAAAATCTTTTGTGATGTGGCAGCATCTGTTGCCATATAACCTTCATTTTTGTGACATCAAAACATCAAAGTATGACATTCTAGTATAATTTGGGTGGGAAAATGTAGGTACAGCTTTCCATTTTGAAAGAGCCTTTTTCAGCAAATGTTGACTCAGAAGTCTGTGGCAGACACTTGTATTGGGGTTGCACTGGCAAGAATCTTTGAATTTTGTCTTTTCACATGTCTTTCATTAGGGAATAAAATGTCTGCTTGTCTCTCCACATCAGCATTGTCAGCCATCTTTCCTCCATCTTTTTATGTAATGTTTTTGAGTGTGGTTCCATTTTTTTTCTAGATGCGTATTCAGGAATTTAAATGTGGCTTTTCCTTACCTATTTGACTATCGCGAAATAACCATTTTTTTTCATTATCTTTATGGAACAGTATCAGGTTAAGATAAGGATAACATTTAACAGATTTAGCCACATGTCATTGAATAGGCAGTTTCCAGATTAGCATTAAGTCAAAAGTTATTCCTGTTCTGAAGGACACTGACAAACTGGAATGCATTCACAAATGGGCAGTGAGCCTTGTGAAGCCTTCAGAAACTTGAATGAAGAGTGGTTGAAGGAAATAGGGATGCTTTCCCTGGAAAGAGGAGACTAATGGTTCTTCTCAGATATTTGAGGAAGAAATGTAAAAAAAAAAGGAGAGGGACTTCCCTTGTGGTCCAGTGGTTGGGACTCTCTGCTCCCAGTGCAGGGCGCCTGGGTTCAGTCCCTGGTCAGGGAACTGGATCCCACATGGCATGACTAGGAATTCAAGTGTCACAACTGAAGATCCCGTTTGCCATAGCTAGGATCCGGTGCAGCCAGATACATAAATGCTGCTGCTGCTAACTCACTTCAGTCGTGTCCGACTCTGTGCGACCCCATAGACGGCAGCCCACCAGGCTCCCCCATCCCTGGGATTCTCTAGGCAAGAACACTGGAGTGGGTTTCCATTTCCTTCTCCAGTGCAAGAAAGTGAAAAGTGAAAGTGAAGTCGCTCAGTCGTGTCTGACTCTTTGCGACCCCATGGACTGCAGCCTACCAGGCTCCTCTGTCCATGGGATTTTCCAGGCAAGAGTACTGGTGTGGGTTGCCATTACCTTCTCCTAAATACATAAATAAATATACTAAAAAAAAAGGAGAGACTTACTCTGAGGTGTTCCAGCGTGCAGATCATGTTTAATGAATGTTACATGAAGCAGATTTATGTTCAGTATAACAAAAATCTAACAAGAATTGTCCTCCAGTGGACTAGGTAGCCTCACAAGGTCATTGGGCTTGTTTGAACAGGGGCCCAGATAGTTGACCATGAATCAAGAATGCTGGAGAAGGAATTCCAGTACAGAAGAGAAAGTTCAAATGACTTCAAAGCCCCTTCCAACTCACATAGCTGTGAGTGCAAGCCTTTTACTAGATTCGTTTTTCATCTTGTAGGATGGTACAAACGGCATCAGTTATTGGGAAAGCTGATTTTCATTTCCCAAAACTGTCTTAGGTGCTTGTGTTTTAGTCAATTAGACTGATGGAGTCTTCCAAAGTTAGAATGAAATAAACATGAAGTCATCCGAGGACCAGAACAATTTGTATTGACTGGATGGAAATTTAGTCCACCTACTTCCTTAACTTATATTAACACATGAGTCTTGAAGAGGTTCTTTCCCCGAGTTGTTATTTCCAGTCCCTGTGTGATGGTCTTAAGGGACTTGCTTTAGAGATTTGTCCAGGAAAATGGCTCACCCAAGTATAAAGGCTTGGCTTTGCTGCAGGAAAAGTGAGGAACTATAAAATGCTCCTCATTGCCACAGTATGAGCACTGTATAAATACACTGGCCAATCTGGTGAGGTCTTCATTATTTGTAATGAATGCTTGCTTCATGAACGTGTGGTGGGGAAAAACCTCTTTCTCAAGGAATGATGTGGGGCCTTGCAGGCAAGTGTGCCTTTCCTTAGGCAAAGTCATTAATTATGAACCAGAAGACTGTATATAAGAATTGAAAGGAAACTGCAGATTTAAAAAAAATTTTGACATAGGCCATTAGGAATTTTACTTGAAATTATAACTGTGTTGGGACTTCCCTGGGCACCCATCCACTGGTTAAGACTCTTTGCTCCCAATGCAGGGGGCGTATGCCACAAGGTGAGGCCTAAAATAAAAAAGAAAAATTTTTAAAGTGTCATGATAGTTAAACTAGGCCTTAAGTTCCATGAAAGGAGTTTTTAACTGCTTTGTTTATTGCTGTATTTCCTAGTGTCCAAATTAGTGTTAGGCACTGAATTAGGCGCTCAATAAATTATTTGTTGACTGAAATGAAGAGCCTACAGATGTCCTAAACACTCTGTTTCAAGGATAATAATAGGCCTGTCAAGGCCAAGTCATTTGGATAATGGTATCATTAGGATATCATTAGTTTGGCAATGGTACAGACCAGTGTTTGTATATAAAATACTCCCCCAACCTGTAGGTGTTAAAAAGTGAAACATGCTGCTTTTTTAGGTTGCTGATATGGTGAATTACACAGATTTGTGAATGTCGAATTAACTTGAAATTCCTGGGATAAATTCCAGTTGATCATATGTTCTCCTTTAAAAATACTGATGGATTTGATTTGTTAGTATTTTGTTAAGGAGTTTTGGATCTGTGTTCATGAAGACTATGGTTTTACTGTTTTGTTTTCTTCTGATATATTAGGGTTTTTTGTTTGTTTGTTTGTTTTTTGATGTCTTTGGTTTTGATACCAGGGTAATGTTGGATCATAGAATGAGCTGGGATGTATTCCTTGCTTTTTTCCTGCAAGAGTTTATGTAGATTTGACATCATTTCTTTAGATATTTGATAGAATTCTCTAGTGATGCCCTCAAGCCTGGAGCTTTCTGGGAAGATTTTTAACAACAAATCCAGTTTTTAAAATAGAGGTAGGAAGACTTCCCTGGTGGTCCAGTGGTTAAGACTCCATGCTTCCACTGCAAGGAGCTCGGGGTTCCCTGTTGGGGAAATAAGATCTCGCATGCTACATGTAGTGGCCAAAAAACAGAGATACGACTATTCATGTTATTTATTTATTCTTGTGAGCTTTGGTAGCTTGTATCTTTCAGTGAGTTTGTCCACTTCATCTAAAATAATGATGTTTATTTACTTAAAGTTGTTCATAATATTATCCTATTACCATCTTTAGGATATATAGTGATGTTCCCTCTATTCTCTGATTTCCGATACTGGTAACTCATGTCTTCTCTGTTTTTTCTTTCTTTTATTTTTAGAAAAATATGTATTTATCTATTTATTGGGTCTTAGTTGCAGCACAAGGGATCTCTGATCTTAGCTGCAGCATGCAAGATCTTCTAGTCGCAGCAGGCAAACTCTTAGTTGCGGATGTGGGATCTAGTGCCCTGTTAGGGATTGAACCCAGGTCCCCTGCATTGGGAGCTCAGAGTCTTAACTACTAGACCATCAGGGAAGTCCCTGTTTTTTCTTTTTATTCCTTGTCAATTTTATTGATGTTTTCAAAGAATCAGCTTTGGCCTGTGATTTTCTGTATTATTTTTGTTTTCAGTTTCATTAATTTCTGCTCTTATCTTTATGTATCATTCTGCTTGCTTTTAAGTTTAAATTGCTCTTCCCTTGGAGTTTTGTTTAAATGTGGGCTTCTAACACTGATTTATTGCCCATAAAAATGTACCTAATTTCCATTGGTTATATGTTGTTTGGTTTTCCCCCATATGAACTTTAGGCTAAAAAACATTGAAAATATAACATTTCAAATTAGCAAATAACAAATCTTAATTGCAATCAAAGACATAATACTTTATTTTATAACAGGTATTTCTGCCCATGAGAAACTGAGATATGAATATTATGTAGTAGTGGATATAGTATATCCTTGGTGACGTTGAACCTTAATAACAAAACTGCTCTGCTAAAATTCTAGGTTGGTTTTTCCTCAGTTGCTACATCATTTGCATATATATATATATATTTAGTCTGTGCATATTTGAGTAATTTTCTCTGTCATTTTAAAGAAAAATAAGCTTCTACAAGTCTTTTGTTGATACACTAATTGTATCCTTAAGGAAATATTTTGAAAGTCCTTAGAAATTCTTGTTCCTTTAGCACTGAGTTGGTCTTCAGACCTACAGTTCATAAAAATTTACTTTTCATTTTTAGATTTATTTTTTTGAAAATATAATGTACATACAGTAAAATATACAAATCTTCAGTATACAGCTCATGAATAAATTAAAATCACTCAGATTAAGATTCTATGAGAATTCTTAGTGTTTTGGGGAATAGTAAACAGTTGATCCTTTTACTATATTTTATATTCATTAGAAACTCATTTAAAAAGAGTTGCTGTGGTTATTGTTGTTGTTCAGTTGCTAAGTTTTGTCCAACTCTTTGTGACCCCATGGACTGTAGCACATAAGACTCCTCTGTCCTCCACTATCTCCTGGAGTTTGCTCAAATTCATGTCTGTTGAGTCAGTAATACTATCTAACTGTCTCATTCTCTGTCGCCCCCTTCTCCTTTTGCCTTCAGTCTTTCCCAGTATCAGGGTCTTTTCCAATGAGTCAGCTGTTTGCATCACGTGGCAAGGGTATTGGAGCTTCAGCTTTAGCTTCAGTAACAGTCCTTCCAATGAATATTCAGTGTTGATTTTCTTTAGGGTTGACTGGTTTGATCTTCTTGCTGTCCAAGGGACTCTCAAGAGTCTTCTCTAGCACCACAGTTCTTCAGCACTCAGCCTTCTTTATGGTTCAACTCTCACACCCATACTTGACTGCTCCCCATATCTTTGACTCTATGGACCTTTGTCGGCAAAGTGATGTCTCTGCTTTTTAATATGCTGTCTAGGTTTGTCATAACTTTTCTTCCAGGGAGCAAGTGTCTTTTAATTTCGCGACTGCAGTCACCATCCACAGTGCTTTTGGAGCCCAAGAAAATAAAATCTGTCACTGCTTCCACTTTTTCCCCTTCTATTTGTCATGAAGTGATGGAACCAGATGCCATGATCTTAGTTTTTTGAAAGTTGAGTTTCAAGCCGGCTTTTTCACTCTCCTCTTTCACCCTCATCAAGAGGCTGTTTAGTTCCTCTTCACTTTCTACCATTACGGTGGTATCATCTGCATATATGAGGTTGTTGATATCTTAATCTTAATTCCAGCTGGTGATTCATCCAGCCCAGCATAGAAGTTAAATAAGCAGGGTGACAGTATACAGCCTTGATGTACTCCTTTCCCACTCTTGTTCCATGTCTGGTTATAACTATTGCTTCTTGACCTGCATACAGATTTCTCAGGAGACAGGTAAGATAGTCTGGTACTCCCATCTCTTTAAGAATTTCTCACAATTTGTGTGATCCACACAGTCAGAGGCTTTAGTGCAGTCAATGAAGCAGGAGTAAATGTTTTTCTGGAATTCCCTTGCTTTCTCCATGATCCAACAAATTTATAAACATAGTATTCTGTTAGGATCAGCAAACTATAAAACTAGGGAAAATACAGGAAAAAATGACCCCCTCTCTTCAGGGGAAAAAAAAGACTTATGGAATAGATAATAGTGCTTCTGAGGGATGATCAAATGATTGAGGGTTTTGCTTGATTTTGGTCAGGAGAATGGGTAATTTTCTTTTTAATATAAAGGGTTTCAGATTATAAAGAGTTAATATGGATGGTTCTGAACTATGGTTTAGAGGCTCAAATGTGGTAAAATGGGTTTGAATTAAAGGATATATTTCCTCTAAAGATTAGAAAAAGCTTTTTGACATTTTGATGCTAAAATCATAAAATCTAGGATTTTTTGAAGTCTGAATGTCTTGATTTAATAAAATAAAGCTACCTGTATTGTTTAGCGATTAAATTTGCCTAGAGACAGGTTTGGACCCATCCTTCTAGTTGAAAATGTATAAAATTCTGTGACCCACATCTGATGGTACCAGAGCATTCACTTGGTCATGTCTTGAGTTTGTTTTATTCTCTTTGTCTAGAAAATTAAGATTGCAGCCCTGCGCATGTATACCAGCTGTGTGGAGAAAACTGACTTCGAGGAATTCTTTCTAAGTAAGTTACTGTTTTTGAAAGTTCTGAAAAGGAAAATGAATCTACTGTTCATTTTTGTGTTTGTGTCTTGGTCAGATAGTGCTCTTTTTTAAGGTACTAGTGAAACAGTTTTTCTTGCACAGGATATATAATAAAAGCTTCCTATTTTTCTCCTAATCAAATAAACAGAGGCCAAAAGAACCTTATAAATAAGATGTTTTATTTGGGAAAAATAAAGCATTTGGGGAAAAAAAAAGTAAAAATTCGTCCAGTACTTCAACATTATCATCCCCTTTGTCCACATATGCATGTTTTACATAAGAGTATTCAGAGTAAACATACCGTTTTACATTCTGGATGTTTTACGTAGCAATTTTGACATGAACTTTTAGCCAGTGATTCCTCTTTTATTTCTAGTTTATAATTGTTTTAGTTAATCCTGGAATATGCGTCATGATTTTTCTTCTTTCTGTAAAAGGACTGTTGGGTCAAAAGTTACGTATAATTTTATGATTTTTATCCCATTGATAAATTACTTTCTGTAAGTTTTTCTGGTTTAGATGATCATCACTAGCAGTTGATTGTATCAATACAAAAATCATTTTGATGCTGTAAACTGTTGTTGTTATAAACAAGTCATTTAAAGCAGATACTTATAAAGTCATTGGGAAAGTTTCAACTGTTTCCAGTTCTACAGATTTTGGAAGGAAATGTGTGCTGTGAACCTCTTGTGGTAATAGCCATTATCCTCAAAGCAACAAACACTTAACTATATGTTCTTCATATTTTTTATGGACAGCAAATAATTAATATTTAATTATGTTAACAACAATGAAGAAAGAGATGCAGCTTTATTTACTATTTTTTAAAATTAGGTGCAAGTTGTTTTGTTGATTTACTTTCAGCAGATTGATATTGTATTAGAAACTTAAAATACTATGCTGAGTTGTAATCCTAATTTAGTATCTGCCTTCCATTTCCTATTTACTCATAGTGAAGAAAGAAAACCTTCCTGCTGCTTTTTCACCTCTAGCAATTTTTTATTTTAGGAGAAATTAGTCTGAAATAAAATATTCTTTCTCTACATGATGAAGAAACTATTAATTTTAGAAGCTGGATTTTTCTTAAGTAGTTTAGGTCTGTGTGCTAAAGTATTTTTCTTTAGATCTTTTTAAAACTTCCTCCTAGACATCTATTTAATATTAAATATCTCATAAACTTAAAATTATTTTGAAAGGATGTTTACTAGCTGTCTTTGTTTAGCTAATCCTTATTAAATATTCTTGAGTTAATATAATATTAAGTAATGAGACTATTATTACATACTTAATGTATCATGTTTCAATTTATAATCTGTTGTAGACTACTTATAAAAATAAAAGTTAATTAAAATGAGTATCCATTACATTTTAATAATTCACACTTACATGCTTTTACATTTGTTTCCTTTTGGGGTTATAAAACCTTGGAAGACTGGAGGGCTTATATTCTTATTTTAATTTTTGTTTTATTTTCAGAAACAATTGAAACTTAAAGAGGCTAAGTGATTTACCCAAAGTTGCTTACTACTCAAGCCTTGATCCTATGTCATCTGGCTTAAAATCCAGGAATTTTTCTGCTATAACCTATTGCCTGTGAATGAATACAATTGCAAGATAGAATTATAGTACATTTTAACATTTTGTGTTTTATAATTCTTTGTATTTTATAATTTTTAATTGAGAACTACCTCTATGATGTGTTCTATTAATTTGGGGAACTGCTGTTTATATATTATTAAAATGTGTACACCTCAGTGAGCTTTGTTCTAACCTTACCCTTTGAAGTAGTTACCTGGGGAGGCAGTACATTTTTCAGTGATAGCACTGTTATTTCAGGTTTTCTGAGACTCACTTTGAGAATTACCTTTCAGACTTACGTTCATTTGTATTATGCCCCATTGTGGTCCTTCTTTGTCATTTGCGGTTAGATTAAATTTCAGAATCAAACCAAAGTGGTTCCAAATTGTGGCCAGTGAATACAAAGGGAGAAAATCTGAAAAGTACCACTTAGAGGCAGACAAAGAGTATCTATAAAGTAATGAGACTGACTTTCTTGCATTTTGGATTCTAAAGAGTAGGCCAGACAAGTTTGGGGTAAAAGAAGAGAGTGTGTGTGTGTATTGCTTCCCAAGATTACATCTGTTAAGTGGCTATTGCTGCCTTGGATTTTTGGTATTTTAGGGCTTTACTTTTAGAGTCCTGTGAATTCAGTAGCTTTTTAAAAGGATAGAGAGCCTTAGGTAGTGGTAGGTGTCATTCTCACTCTTCCAACAAAAGTGAGGCCAGTTGTATGTCATGAAGGTTGAGTTCTTTACTTAGTAAACGTATGCCTGTCAGCCTCTGGGACAAGTCCTCATAAAATGCCAAAGCTACAAATACTCTGTCATGTCAGAGCCAAAGTGTTCAGAGGTCTTGATCTAGAGACCTAGATGCTGAGGATTCTGACGGGGGAGATACCTTAATAGTCCAGTTGTTTCCAAGATGTTCTGAGGATGTCACTGTGGCATAAACGAGTGTACCCTCTGTGAGCACGCAGTGTTTGCTAACTGGTGTTTTGGAGATCAGTTCCATTATAAAGAGCTCTTTTGGGGCAGAGGTGGTCAGCCAGTCAGTAAAGCTTGTGCCTAAAACCACACTGTTGTCTGCAAACTGCTTTGTTTTTAGCCCTAAGAGCCCTCATACCTTGGAGAGGAGACTTAATGAGTCAATTTTGAGTTAATAAAATTGAGGTTCTACCTTCATCTCTTTCTGCTACTAATACTCAGCTATCAAATATATCAAGTTTGTATAAGTTTATGATGTATTTTTTTAACACTTGAAGAAAAAAAGATTGAGGTTCATCATCAATAGATGAAATCTGAATGAGTTTTTTCAAAGATAGTTTAAACACTACTGTTTAAACAATTCACTAAAAAACAATAGTGAATGTTTGTGTGCTGTGCTTAGTTGCTCAGTTGTGTCTGACTCTTTGCGACCCCATGGATGTAGCCCATCAGGCTCCTCTGTCCATGGGGATTCTCCAGGCAAGAATACTAGAGTGGGTTGCCATGCCCTCCTCCGGTGATCTTCCCTCCCCAGGGATTGAAACTAGGTTTCCCTCAGTGCAGGTGGATTCCTTACCAACTGAGCCACCAGGGAACTCTGGTGAATTCACAAAATTCAAAAAACGTTCACAAAAGTGAGTGTTTATTGAGTACCTATTAAACATTAACCACTTTGTTAAATGTTCTATAGGCCTTATCTCATTTATTCCTCACAAAAACCCTCTTAAGGTAAGTTCTCTTATTCTCCCATTTTTATAGAGAAGAAAACAGATACTGACAGGTAACTTTGCCCAGAGTCACATAGCAAGAAAGAAGTGGAGTTAAGGTTTTGAATCAGGATGTCTGACCCCAGTGTCTTCATAAAACATGCAACTATGTTAGCACTGCTGCCTCATAGCAGTAATGAATTAATTTAATTTTACTCAACTGATGTTGAGGAAGAAAGTATCTAGCTTCACATAATAGTGCACTGAATGTGTACTGGAGCTAAATGTGATTATGGGAATACCTTGTGATCATGGGAGGACCTATAGCAGGTTTTAACTTTGAAGTGTTTAAAGACATTTCATAAAGCTAAAGAATCTGCTGTTTGTTGAGTTGTTCACAAACTTTCAGTGATCTTGTTTTTCAGGGCTTTAGCCCATGCTTTTCTGTTCTGACCCCAGTGGGTAGAGGGAGTCAGTCATATGCCAGCTCTTTTCCCATCCTCAGCTCTGAGCTGTCCCCCAGAGGGAAAATTGTGACCCAGGTCCAGTTGCTGGCCTGTCTGTCTGTCTGCGCTTTCCAGCTCAAGAACTGATTCCCTCTTTGAGAAAATTGGAAAGGCTCCTGGTGGCTGCTGAGAAGCTTTGATGTAGAGGTAGCAATTGAACAGATTGTCCTTTAGAAGCAGCCAAATTTCATTTTCCAGATTGAAAGACAGACTTCCAAGAAAACTTTTCTTTTTAATGTTTTGTTCTAGCATCCAAAAAAGACCCAACTTCAGATCCGGGCTCGAGAGTTTCTCATGGCTATTCTTGTTCTAGGTGGAGGATGGTTGGCCCACTCTCAGATGGCATGTGTCTTAATAGCTGAATGACTAGCCAGGCCAGCCTTCACCTCCCTCCTGCCGGGCTCCAAGAGGAAGTCCACTTGACAGCTCCTGGGCACCTCCCAGTAAGCTCACCAGAGTATTTTGGTGTCAGTTTGTGACAGACCTGGACTTAAACGCTATCCTAGCCACTAGCTTGTTAATATTGTGGCTGCCCACAAGTTCCTTAGCTCTTTGGAGCCCGTTTCCTCATCTCGAGAATGAGGCTTCTAATGCCTTCCTTCAGGGTTAAAGTGAGGATTAAGTGAGATAATATACTGACATGACTAACAGTGGACTTGGCAGGAAGTTTGAACTTTTAGTGAATGTTAGTTTCTGATCCTAATATTAGGCCGTTAGTGATTAGGCCATAGTATATGGAATTAAGCAGATCTAAATTTGATCCCAGATGTCTGATTTCACAGCTGTGTGACCTTGGGCAGTTGTCATGATCTCTCTGTCAGTTTTCTCACCTGTCAAATGGGGATAATATCAATACCTACCTCATAGGAATGTTGGAAGGGTTCATTGAGCTAATGCATGTACCTTTCATTGAGTCTGGCACATACATAGTAAGCCCAAAATGAATTATAGCTCTTTATTATTCTTGATGTTGTTAGTGTGCCTCACTAACAGAGCAAGGGTCCTGCTCTGTGTTTTCTATCTTAGTGGCCCCTGTTTGTGATCATTTAGTTCATAGTATACTTCATTGTTTGCTGAAGAGCAGAAGATACTAATTTCTTTCTTGAGTCATTAATCCAAGGGACAGAATCAGATTCCCACTGATTCTCTTTTTGTTTTCTTGCTCCACCATTTCTCCCTGTCATGTAATAAGGAGGGCATATTCAGTGGGGGACCCTTCACCAAGCCAGAGGCATTTCTTAAGGATCTGAGAATTGAGAGGCTTGGATATCTAAGCACTGACCTGATATTTGGTATCTTAAACCAAGGAGAAGTCCTGCCTGGGTTATCATTCTTGGGGGTGGTGACAGTGTTTTGTTAGATATCATCTGCTTTCTATTCAACTGCAGTTCCCTAGAGCTGTCCCTCTTTCTCCCAGTCATTTATTTTGGTTGCATCATTTAGCATACTCATGTTTGTAGCACATTAGGTTACCTTAAAGAAATAAAACAGGAAAAGGATACAAGAAGAACTTAATTTCTTGGCAGAGCTCAAGTAAAAAAAAAACCTTATACATAGGACTTCCTAGTGGTCCAGTGGTTAAGAATCCACCTTGCAGTGCAGGGGATGTGGGTTTGAACCCTGGTTGGGGAATGAAGATCCCACATGCTGAGGTGCTTAACTAAGCCCACGTACTGCAACTGTTGAGCCCTCACACAGCTAGAGAGCCTGCGTGCCACAATGAAAGATACTGAATGATGGAAGGGAGATCCCATGTGCTGCACCTATGATGCAAGGAAGCCAAATAAATTAACACGTTTTTTTAAAAAATACGTTAAAAAAAAAAAAGCCTATACTTAAGTGGGGGTAGCAAGTGGTGTCTGCCTAGCTTTCCAAAAGAATTGGAGACCAGGAAGGGAAAATAACATTGACTCATGTGGAAGTTAGAAGGAATTACAGATTGTCCAGGCCACACGACACAAAGTGAGAAAACTGAGGCCCAGAGAAGTGATTTTCCAAAGGCCACACAGCAGGGTGGTGATGGGGCTGAAACTGGAGGCCTAGTTGTCTGACTGCATTCAATGTTCTTTCAACCCGTAGGCTTGCCTTGTGGTTCCATTGGCCTTCTCTCAGAGAGCGCTGTGACTGCCGTATATTTTGATTGAACAAATCCCTACCAATATTTCAAATAGAATCCATATTCCTCTTCTAAACCCTCACATATTTATACTTCATTATTATTTTCTAGGGTGTCAGATGCCTGATACATTCAATTCATGGTTTCTTATAACTCTGCTTCATGTCTGGTAAGTGAGAAATTTAAGTGAAGTCACTATATATATATTTTTAACACTGCTGACTTGTTAAGGTATAGCCTTCAGTAGAGCTGATTATATGAAATGGCAGTTGTTCAGGCATTAAAAACTGTTCCTTTCATTTTAAAAACTGGTGTCTTATGGCACATTTTTTATTAAAGGTCAAAGCATAGTCCCAGAAAGAAACTAATATTTGTAGGAGTTTCTCAAAGAACACCTAATCCAGTGAACAATGCTATCAGTATCTCTAAGAGACCCTATGGGCTTGGGTGGAAAGTTCTTTCCCTTGGCTGTTTTAGGAAAGTTCACATTTACGTAAAAGTGGTTTGAATTGTGAGCATCCGTGGTCATTTTCATTGCTGGTCATCAGAAACCTATAACAAATTATAGCACTGACATTTACGCCTGTACCTCTAAAATGTGCATACAGGTTAGATTCATGCCAGGTTTGTTGCATGTAAAAATATTTAACACCTTAAACAGTATATTTTTTCTTCAGCTGCAAATTACGTAGCCAAAAAAAATCAATTTTTCATCTAATGTTACACAGTATTAAAGGTCAGAAGGATATAGGAGAGGCGTTGGAAGTGGGGGCTGGGGAATGTATTTATTGAACTGCCAGATCTTGGGAAAGTAAATTCTGGAGAACTAAGTTTACTACTTTGACCATAGTGAGCATCTGAGGAACGTGGGGAATGGTTGCCTTGTCAAAAGGACCCTTGTTTGAGGCTGAGCTTTGCATCACAGGACTGACTGCTATATAAAGACTTTTTGGTTTTGATCACCTCTGAAATATTTCTTCTGAACTCGCATAGTCAGTGAGATTGGCTCAGGGGTCTAAGGTGGCAGTTTATGTTGTTTTTTCCTAAACCGGTAGTTTATTGAGTGTACACTGTGTCCTGGGCAGTCAATAAGCTATGTCAGGAAGCTCCCAGTCTAGTGAGGGAGATAAGACATGCGTAATAGTTGGTTATAAATCGGAATGGCCAAGTTCTATAATAAATCTGAGTAAGTAGTGCCTGTGGGATCACAGAGGAGGCAGCAACTCTCAAAACCCTTACCTGGCTTTTGAAATGTGCTGTGTCTTAGTCAGGTAGCTGCAAAGGCAAACTACCTTCGGTCTGAGTGGTGAAGGTTAGGAGAAGTTTGGCGGGGAAGCTAGATGTACTGAGAGGAAAACTACTTTTTCAAGAGGAGGGCACTGCAGAGGTGGCCCTGGGGAATTACCCACTGCAAAGGTGGAAGGGTTGAGAGGAGGCTAGGCTGTTCCCAGAGGAGCTCAAAGATAATATTCAAAGCCAGTATGAAAGACTCTTTCTTGCCCAATAGCCAGAGGTATCAGCATGTTAGAGGGAGTGGATGGCAAAATGAAAAATATAATCCTTGTGACCACATCCCAAGGTCAGTACCTGACTAATAGCAGCTGGGGCAACCTTGTAAACTACTTGTAGTTCTTTCAAGTTGGCCATGATTTCCAAATGTGCCTGCTGAGTCCCCCTTGCTGAGATTGGCTTAATTTCTCAGAGGCGTGGGGAGTACCATCGCCAGGTAAGTAGAGGGAGGGAGGCTTGTCTACACTTGGCCTCTCTTCCATCCTTCGTCCTTGGTTCTCATGGTCTGCAGCATTGGTGAGATGAATCAGTAGCTTTTCAGTTTGAATCAGCAGACTCTGTGTTAAGGACTGGCAGGCACTGGAGAGAAGGATGTGACATGGTGTGCACCTTCAAGAAACTTAGTTGAGTGGAAAGTAGACCCAGTACAATTGCCTGTAATGGATGACAGTGAAAGAAGTGCTGTGCCCAAGGCACACACAGGTACTGCGAAAGGACACGAAGGTGTGACTGAGTCCAACTTTAGTGGATGGGGAGGGTATTGGATAAAGAGTTGCTGTGTGGTAGAGGTGACATATGAGATGTACCATGAAGGGTGAGTAGCATTTCTGTCATAGAAAGGAAGGCACTCGAAGTTGCGGGAGTATTAGGGGCAAGACATAGAACGTGTACAAGAACGTGGAGTATTTGAGGGCAGCCACGTTGTCTGTAGCATCTAGGAACGTAGTGGAAAAGGGTCAGCAGAAGAGTAGTTTAGGATCCAGTGTGCCATGATCCTCCAAGAAGAGTTAGGGAAACTCTCTTCTAGGGGTTAGGGTTCTTAGAGGAAGTAAGGGATTCACCCCAGGACTGGGGGAAAGCTGTGTTCTTCTAGTCCTGTTCTCCTAGCTTGAAACTCTAGGAGGTTAACTAAGGGCTCACCAAGTCCAACGTTACCAGGCTCAGTGGACTTGCCACGAGTGGGTGGGGTTCAAATGCCTCCTGTGAGTGGTACTATGAGGGAGAAAGAAGTGGGGAGGCTTAGAAAGCAGTCATAAAAACAGAAAGAATTCCCCACTTCCGAAAAAGCCCCCCCAAACACAAGAATACTCTCGCTTAAGTACCCCAGGGTGATGATGCCCTGTTGGATCTCAGAATAGGGACAGGATTTCTCATAGCCTGTTAGTTCCCCAGAGGAGGTGTTGATGTCCCCCTTATCCATTCTGCTTTCTCTGTGCTATGCTATGCTATGCTAAGTCGCTTTAGTCGTGTCCGACTGTGCAATCCCATAGACGGCAGCCCACCAGGCTCCGCCTTCTCTGGGATCCTCCAGGCAAGAATACTGGAGTGGGTTGCCATTTCCTTCTCCAATGCATGAAAGGGAAAAGTAAAAGTGAAGTCGCTCAGTTGTGTCCAACTCCTAGCAACCCCATGGACTGCAGCCTACCAGGCTCCTCTGTCCGTGGGATTTGCCAGGCAAGAGTACTGGAGTGGGGTGCCATCGCCTTCTCCACTGCTTTCTCTAGGTCCCCAATTTTTGTGTGTATTGGGATTAGGGCTGGGAACCCTTCAGTTCCCAGACGGCCCTTATCAGTTGTGTTTTCTTGTGAACGTGCAGCTGTGGTGGCTATGTGTCCTTTGTCTTTGCTGAACAAGGTTAGTATTCACTACAGCTGCTGAAAAAATGCTGATAGAGGTTGCTGTGGGGGCTTTCTAGCATCTCCACATGGACCTGATGAAAACAGGATTCCTCCTCTGTTCCCTGTCTGGGGCAGTGGTGTTGAGATCCATTCAGGTACCCACACCAGAAACCTGGAAGGCCAGCTTTTCCCTCATTCCCTTTATCTCGTCAGGCACCAGTCACTCATCTCAACCTCTTTTGACCATGACCCACAGTAACAAATGTATTTTACCTTGTCGTCCAGAACAAACAGATATATGATGCAAAAATTTTATAGAACTTATCCTTACAGTATGAAATAATCTGATATTTTCTATTTCATTTGAATTCATTTAAAACAGAAATGTAAGATATCATCCACTAATTGATTTCACTGAATTACAAGCAACAGGTATTTGGACTTCAGCTTCCCTCTTCCTGTGCCATAGATCTTCTCAACACAGATTGAATTCTCATACACACACACACACACACACACACGCACCCTCCTTAGTATTTTCTGTTGTTCTCAGGATACAGTGTGTTTCCTAGCATGGCATTCATATTCCACCAAATATGCTACCTTTACCACACTCAACCTGGTGCCATTCTAGGTACCACTACCACCACACTCCCTCCCCTGCAGGAAAAAATAAATAGAAATGTTTATGTATGATAGAAATATCAAGTCTTCTGCACAAACCTCTGCCTAGAAAGCCCTTCTCCTTCCTCTCCACCTGACAAACTCCTGTTTTTCATTCAATAGCCAACTCAGATATCATCTCTTCTTTGAAGCCTTCCCTTCCCTTCAAAGGCAGAGTTAGTTCCTCTTCTGAGTTCCCTTAGTCTTTTGGACACCTCTATTATAGCACTTAGCACATGACATTTTTTAATTTTATCATATATTATCTATCTTCTTCGTGGATGGTGAATTTATTGAGAGCAATAATTATTTTTATTATTCTTTTGGAAAAATGAGATACTTTTTTCCCTCAGTCCCATATCTTACTTGAGTTCACATTGATAAATGTTGATTAAATAATCTATGGCCCGAAATCTCTCTTGGCTCCTATGGCAATTGGAAGGGTCCTGGCCACTGCCTGTTGGTCATATGAGAGAGACAAAGCTCTGCTCCTACATAAGTTTCCCTGGGTGGTGAGATGTATATAGATGGAATTCATCTTAGTGCTCAAAGTATTAATAGATTTGTAGAGACCCTGATTTTAACATTTGTCATGTACTACTAGTACTAGTACTAGTACTAGTACTATGGAGTACTAGTACTCCATAGATACAGAAGTTTCTTTTAGAAAAGGAAATGGGGAATTCTCTGATGGTTCAATGGTTAGGACTCCAACCTTCCACTGCAGGGGGCCCCAGTTCAATCCCTGGTCAGGGAACTAAGATCCTGCAAGCCAAAACAAAAAAAGAAGTGAAACAAATAAAATTAGAATATGCCTAGGATGGAGGTGGGGTGGAGAGGAAAATACAGATTGTATTTTTTAAAATTATCAAAGTCAGGTATATCATAGATATAGTAACTATTAGGTCCTTTACAGTATTATTTTAAAATTTATTTACATATATTATCTCACAAATTTTTATAACTACTTTATTCCTATTACATATGAGGGCTCAGAGACAGAAAAGTCAGAGAGCTTGCCCATAGAACTAATTAGTACATGGTAGAGAGGAAATTCAAATATGGATCTGACTAACTCAGAGTGTTAAGTTCCTTTCCTCAGTGGTAACTGAAACTATCAAAGTAGCTAATTAAATAATTATTACTAATTAGTACTAGTAATATTTAATATTAATTAATATTATTTATAGGGGTTTCCCCAATAGCTCAGTTGGTAAAGAATCCACCTTCAGTGCAGGAGAGACCTGGGTTCAATTCCTGGGTTTGGAAAATGCGCTGGAGAAGGGATAGGCTACCCACTCCAGTATTCTTTGGCTTCCTTTGTGGCTCAGTGGGTAAAGAATCTGCCTGCAGTGCAGGAAACCTGGGTTTGATCCCTGGGTTGGGAAGATCCCCTGGAGAAGGGAAAGGCTACCCACTCCAGTATTCTGGCCTAGAGAATTCTAGGGTCCCAGAGTTGGACACGACTGAGTGACTTGACTAATACTATTAATAACTGATATAAGTATTTGCTTATATCAAATAAGTTTTTTAAAACTATTCTTTTATTATTTATTTTAATTTTATTTATTTTTTTGACTACATGACATGTGTGATAGTTCCTTAGCCAAGGCTTGTACCTATTATACTCCCTGCATTGGAAGCGCAGAGTCTTAACCACTGGACCACCAGGGAAGTCCCAATACCTGCTTGTTCTTAAACATAAATCCGTAAAATTACAGCATTTATTTTCTGATTGAACCTACTATATGCAGCAGATTTGTTCCCTGCCCTCATGGGGCTAAGGGTGCGGGAGAGACACGTTAAACAAATCATTAATAAAATAGAACTGGGATGGATGCTGTGGGAGTCAGCGACAGGGCTCTGTGGAAGAAGCGGGGTCCAGAATTTAGTTGGAGGTGGGTGGGTCACTCAGGGAGGGCTTTGTTGAAGAGATGGCATTTAAACTGACACCTGAATGAGGAGTGGAAGTTAGCAAGTCAAAGAGTGAATGAAAAGCCATTGCAGGCAGAAGGGCCTCATTGTTTTTAGTCATCTTACTAGGAGAGCCCTTTTCACAGATCAGGTTTTATGCTCATCCACAGTGTGTGAATAGATAAAAGGACCGGTCTGCTCACTTCAGGTGTTCGCCACATGCCCAGTGGTAGGGGACTCTTACGTAGTTCCATAGAAACTCAGAGCACAGTTTAAAAACCACAGATCTAATCCAGCTTCCTCTTTTTACAAATGGGGAGATGATTCTGGCCATTTTAAAGGATTTGTCACAGGCTTCTTTATCAGTAATGGAAGATTTGAGACTCAAATCCAAAACTGACTGTGTGAATTGCTCTTTGTGCAACACTATGCTTCCTGTCTGTGTGTCCCCTTTTGGTAGTCATGGGATGGGAGTCTCTTGTCCTGAATTTGAGCTGCACATCACTGACCACCAACTCTCTGAAACTGTGTTTCTTAGCACTCACGCTCTGTGTCCTGGGAGTGGCAACAAGTAAACCTGGGAATTGTATAGGGTGCCAGGTGCTGTGTTTGATAGGATCTGTTTGTTGATAGACACACCGATCTTATGGGAGCTTGGGGCCATGGGGCAGCCTGGAATAGTCAAGGAGCCTTCTGGGGTCTAGACCTGAAGGACATGGAGTTTTGAGAAATTATTAGGAGAGGAAAAATTAATTGTAAGATGTTCCGAGTGAGAAAGAAATGAGGATGGTCACTAGAGGGAGAAAGCAGGATGAAGAGGGGAAGCATTTTGTTATTTGTTTTTTATTTTAAGATGGGGGAATACTGGAAAATTTTTATAAGCCTAAGGGAAGAAGCCTCTGGGAAAGAAGAGAAAGAAGTAAAGTGTGGAGGTGGAACGGGTTGGAAAACAGACTAGTTCGTCTCAGTCCAGCCAGAGAACTGCCCTGGCAGGCACTCCCGGCCTTTGCAAGAGGGCTCTTTAAAACCACCACAGCAGTTTTGATGTAGCTGTAGGGCTTTCGAGCTCATGCTGGATTCCAGCAGCTCCAGACCTGCTATATATGGTGAGCCCTGGCCATGTGCACATCCTCTCTCTGTCTCCCCCAGCCAGAGTCGCTCTGTTCAAACACCCACACATGTAGCTTTTTGCCCAAAGGAAAGGCCTAGGCAGCATCATTTTACCAACATTGCATAACCTCCGCACATTGGTACCTGCTACCCAGGAGCTCGTTCTTTACAGTGGATCTGACAGGCAGGCCGCAGGCCAGGTGTAGCTCTTGGAGGAGGTTCTCTGTCAGGTGAGATGGCTTCAGGAAATGCCTCGCCCCACTTGTCTGTCTGCCCACAGACTGTCGTCTGGCCCCCGTGCTCCCCACATAAAGGATAGGCTTGGTGGGGAGGGAGTTTAGGAAACCAGGTGGAGATAGCCATGCATACAGCCCCAGGAAGGGGTCAGTGTGCCAGCTCACTAATAAATAAACTCATTCATTAGCACGCTGCGGAGGCTTGAGTGCGGCCATGTAAGCCCTGTTTTCTTGGCCTCGACTGATGGTGGAGTCGGGGAGACAGGCTACGTGAAAGTCCCTTTGGGATTCCTTCCTAGCAGCCAGAGTGACAAACCCGCCCAAGTGCCCACTAATCTTCATTGAATTCAAAATCAGATCCTCTTTGAGCAGCTTATAAACTACCATGAGGGAGAAACAAGGCCAAAACACAACTGGCATTGTCAGGAGGCCCAAAGAGAGCAAGCAAGACAGGATGCTGGAGCCGCCAGGACATGGCAGGAGGTCAGCGTCAGAAATAACAAGAATTCTTCCCTCCCAGATTAGGCAGAGAGGAGGAAAGTGTGGCGAGGAAACCCTCCTTCCTTTGAACTCTCCAGGCAGTGCTGTTGTCTTCCTCTGGGTCTGATCTAGCAGGAAGGGGCCCTTGGAGCTGTGCTGTCACAGGCTAGGGGAGCAGTCAGCCCTGACGCTGCCCTGGGAGGCACTGTGGCTGGAGGGAGTGACAGAGAGCTCAGGCCTCACTCCAGCTCCCCTCTCCTCCACTGAGCACCCTTAAGTTTCACCTCCTCAGAGCGTCAGTTTTCTTTCCTGTGAGATGGGGACAGTTATACTAGGTAGATGGCCAGTTATACTAGGTACATTGTAAGACAGTGAATGCAAAGGTATCTTACAGTGACAAGTCTCAGAGGACTTAATAAATGGTAATAATCATCATTACTATTTGCCATAAGGCAAAATTTACGTCTTAGCTCTTTATATTTTGAGACTCACTAGTGAGTGAGGTCCACCCCACCACCCCGTCTTTTTGACTTAGTGAACAAACAACAACAACCCATCTTTTAGAGATACTAGAGAACCATCAGACTAGGGCTTGAACACTCTTTTTTTTCCTTTACTTTGTTAGCTGGGTTATTTGCTTTCCTTATATGTAAAAGAGATCAGTATTATTTATGAGGCACTGGAATCACTGAGAGACAAGGATAGTACTGTGAAGCTTAAAACCTCAATAATAAATTGTGGGTTTAAGAACATCATCAAACTTGGGAGGGGCAACTGGAATTGCTTCTAAACAGAGAGTAGTTTATGCATAGATTAAGTCTTTACTCAGAGTTAGGTACTTTGTAAATACTTGTTGAATGAATGGTTAAATTATTTAACACAGGAATATAAAGATTACGAGATTGTTTCTTTTTAAAAAGAATTTTTTAAAAGAATTTTTTTAAAAGACTATTTTTTAGGGCAGTTTTAGGTTTGAACAGAATACTGTCACTTTTTAAAGTGTCTATTGCATTCTAAAGGCAATTTTTACTATGTTTTAGCATTGAAGTCTCCCCTCCCCCTCCTCCTCCAGAACGGCTCTGAAATTATGATGTTTAATCAGAAGCAAAATGTAATTTGACCTCTCAACATTTAAGCTTTATTATGAGAAATGCATCCATGATATAAATTGAAGTAAAGCTGTCCTGATCTTTTATTTAAACCTACTGTTCTCAATTGTGGAATAGTTGACTTAATGACTCGAACATTACTGTTGTACAGACGGAGCCTATGACATGTATTGGCTTTGTTTGGTAGTGGGTACCGTGACCATCACATCTCTTTTTGTTCTTGTTTACCATTTTGAACTCATTTTACTTATTTTCTTCTTACCTTCCAACATACTTTAACCTCTTTAATCATTCAGGAGGTTCTGTAACTGTGTTTTGCTAGGCTCTCTTTTAACTTGCACTGGGTAGCTATACCTTCCTTGTTGAACTGCTGTTGTGTTTGTTCTAAATACATTTTTAGGTTCTTTTAGGCTGCCAGGAGTTCCTGTTTACTGTTGTAGGTATATTTGCCTCGGATTAGCCAGTCTTTCCCCTTCTGGTGTTTTATTTCTAATATGATGCTAGTTTTGAAACTTAAATTATTGCCCTTGTGAGGATTAAATGAAAAACAGAGGAAATGGATTCTGGAAGGTTTGTTGTAATCATTAAAGAGGCAGAAAAACAGTGTAACTCTGGGATTAGATAATCAGGGTTCAGATCTTAGTTTTGACACTTCATTAGTTTTGTAACTCTGGGCAAGTTACTTTTCTCTAAGCCTCAGTTTCCTCAGCTATTAAGTGGGGACAGAAGAATACCAGTCTCTTATTACAGTTGTTACAAGGATTAAATGAAATAATGTATCTGAATCACTTAGCACAGTGTGTGGCATATGCTTGTGTTAGCTGTTAATTATATAGCATTTGTCCATTTTTGCCGTTAAAGGATTTTTTTTTTTTGCTTTCTTCCTATTTCTTAGTCATATTAGAATAGGAAAAAGTTGCCAGATAAACTGAATTCAGCCTAGATCAGATGTTAGCCTGACAATTGCTGAGTAAATGACCACGGTACTATTATCCTAATGAGTTTCATTGGGATAACTGTAGTGTCTGTGGATGAAACATAGAGTTGGAGTTGAGATATCTTCACCTCTATCCTTCTGTAACAGATTGTTTTTTCAGTATAAGAAAAGTTTGTAGAGAACGCTATCACTATGGAAAATGGAGAGAAAAGGGGGAAGCTACTATTTATGTAAAAAGAGTACATATACACATAAGCTTGTGTGTGTATAGATTACAGCTGGAAGGTTTCATAAGAAGGAACTTGGTGGTTAGGAGAGGTAGGTTGGGACAGAACTTATGTTTGTTTGTTTTTAACATGTGCATGTATTATCTATTCAAAACAGTTACTAAACAAAGAAAGGAGTAGATTGAATGTGTAAGCTTCAAGGTTAAGTGTCCTAAGAATTGACCTTCATCTTGGTCTGGACCTTCCAGGCAGCTGACTTGTCTAAGTTGTGGGCCCCAGCCTTCAACTGTGCTTTTTCCTTGAAGAGACAAACACAAAAGTTCTTCATAACAAGACAACTTTTCTGTCTTTAACTATCTAGAGAATTTGATTCACAAATTCAGGGCAAAAATAAGTTGAACCTTTAGTTAGCTGAATTTGGTGATGGTGGATGAATGGACAGCCCTGTGGATTAGCATCTTCTTTTCCCAGTAGAACTCGTGGTTATCTTCAGCACGCTTCCTGTTGATGAGAAGACTGCTTGTTTTATTTTTGTAACTATGTGCGCTGAAATTTACTGTAGAACTTTATATTTGATAGTGTTTTCAAATTGTCATCAATTGTCTACTGAACTAATTAGGTTCAGTGTTTTAGGAGTAATTAGAATTTGCCCTTCTTCCATTTACCATGCTTGAATCTATATTTTTTGAAACTCTTAGTTATCAGCAAAATTAGGTGGAGGTTGCAGCAAACTTTGCTGTTCCATTTCTCTCAAAAGGCAGGTATACACACTTGGCTGAAATTTCTACATCGGGCTGTTGTGAATACCATAGTTCTCCTGAAGGAAACATTCTTGTCATTTTCCAGGCTTGGAAAGGAAGGGTTTCCAACTGGGAAGAAAGAAAGGGTTAACTTCTGAGAGACTCATCTGTTCTTAAAGCCAAGGTGCTAATCTTAACTATGCCCCTTCTTCCTGAAAAACATTCAGTGGCTGTCCTTTGTCTACTTGGTAAAGCCCAGACTGTTTAGCCTGACATTTCAAAGCCCTTCATGACCTTTCTGGCATATTTTTCTGTTTCCTATACTTGTCTTTCCACAAAATTTAGGTATTGTTTCCTTACAAGTGCTGAGCTTTCCATGGCCCTGTTTTTGCTCATAATGTTCCGCCTGCTGGAAATGATCTTATTAATCTTTTACCTGTCCAACTTCAGCTCACCTTTCCAAGCCCCAGGTGCAGTTTCATTTTCTTTTTTTTTTTAACTTTTTATTTTATATTGGGATATAGCTGATTAACTGTGTTGTGATAGTTTCAGGTGAACAGCAAAGGGACTCAGCCATATGTATATCCGTTCATGTATCCATACATGTATCCATTCTCCCCCAGCCTCCCCTCCCATTCAGGCTGCCACATAACATTGAGCAGAGTTCCATGTACTATACTGTAGGTCCTTGTTGGTTATCCATTTTAAATATAGCAGTGTGTACATGTCCATCCCATACTCCCTAACTATGCCTTCTCTCCATCTCTCCCCCCAGCAACCATAAGTTCCTTCTCTAAGTCTGTGAGTCTCTGTTTCGTAAGCTCATTTGTATCATTTTTTTAGATTCCACATGTAAGGAATGCCATACAATGTTTCTCTTCCTCTGTCTGACTGACTTCAGTTGGTAAGACAGTCTCTAGGTCCATCCATGTTGCTGCAAATGGCATTATTTCACTCTTTTTAATGATTGAGTAATCTTCCATTATATATATATATATACCACATCTTCTTTAACCATTCCTTTGTCAATGGACATTTAGGTTGCTTCCATGTCTTGGTGATTGTAAACAGTGCTGCAATGAATATGCAGTGTTTCATTTTCCATGAAGTTTTCTCTGACCCCACTAAGCCAAAAGTAATCCTCTCACAGCCCATGGCACTTTGTGTTCCTTTTGGGACACTTACTAAGTTCTCTCTTAGAGCTCTTGGTCCTTGGAAGCTGGGCTCTTGTTAACCATCACTTTAATCTCCACATAGTAGAAACTCAGTTTCTAAATGAGTTTCTAAACTAAATGAGTAGAAACTCATATGTTCACTGAGTGAATTAAATGTCAGCCAGCATCTTGAAAGTGTCTTTAATTTGCTTTACTTTTTCAACCCAGATAACCATTTGACTTGTTATCTGTAAAGGCTATAGAACAAACTGCTCTGGAACAAAAAACACTTCACTCCGTGTTGATATACTTAGTAAGTTTATGATCTGAGAAAATCTGTGCCTTTTAAACCTCAGAGGGCAGGTGTATTAACAAAACTACAGAATTTTCATATAAACGAATTCCATTACCTCACTATTGCTGTTGATGAATTGGCCTCTGACAACACTTAAGCATCAAAATGCACAGCGTCTTTTCAGGTGGAGAGGCTGACATGAGAGATTTGGTTAACTTTAAGAAAAATCTTATGAAAAAAGGACTGTTGAACTTTCCCTGGTTTGTTTCTGCCTTGGAATATACTCTATATCATATAAAGTGGCCACATCTTTTTCCATGACCTGTTTCTATTGTCACAAAATGTTATTTTTTAGGCACTTAACAGAGTTCTGAGGTTATAAATTTAGAATCACAGCATCAGCAAATCCCAAGGTCACAAGGGACTTTAAAGATCATGTAGTCAGCCTTCTGTCAGATAGATAGCCAAGTTGTGAATTCTCTGCTTTTTGAGGTCATCCATTCTGTTATTTGAATCTTCAGAAACTCTCCTGTTAGAAAGTTTTTACTTCCAGCATTCAATGTTGAGTAATTCTTTCTCCCTCTGTGACCCACCCATGGGTTCTCATTCTACCTTTTGGACAGTCTAATCACTTTTCTGTAATATTTAAGGCAACTGTCCTGTTTTTCTCCAGGTGAAATATCTTCTGATCTTTCTTTGCTTCCTTTTGTCTCTTAAAATATAATGTTCAGAACTGTAGACATATTCTAAAAGTGGAGTCTGACCTCTGCTGAACAGAACAAAAATCTCACTTTGTACATGAAGATATTATATTTGCATTACTGTATCTAAAAATCACATTAATTGCGGCGGGCAGCCTTATCCTCTTGACTTCCCTTGAATGTATACTGTCATCATAAGCCTGTGAGGCTTTCTCACACCCAGACAGGAGTGGCACACCTATCCTGTACCCTACAGCTGTTCTTTTAGGCCCAAGTGCAGGGTCTTAGATGTGTCCCTATTAGAGTCAACCCATTGAAAGAGTCTATGAAGTATTTTTAGTTCATGGTTAGGTCATCTGACATATTTGTCTTCCTGCCCCACTTCTTGCAGTCTACGAATTTGATAAGTTTGTTTTCTCTTCTCCATCTTAGTCATTCATGGAGATGTTGAGGCAGGCCAGGATGGAATCATTCCATTGGACCATACTATTGCTAGTAGGTTTAAATGGGCATTAATTGTGTATGGAGATAGGATTGTCAGTTTAGATCAAATACTCCATAATTGTAATAGAAATTGTCTTTTAGGTGAGTAGTCTTATTGTAGCTGCTTAGTAACTGTTTAACAAGAGATAATAGAACTATGTATGGTCATAAGAGTGAGATTAGGAACTAGCTTGGAAAATTAGTGACCCTGCTTATATTCTTATATATGATAAATATAGTATTACATTTATTAATTAATAAAACATAATTCTTACATTCTTGGGGCTTCCCTGGCATCTCAAACAGTAAAGAATCTGCCTGCAATGTGGGAGACCCAGGTTCGATCCCTGGGTCAGGAAGTTCCATTGGAGAGGGGCATAGCAACCCACTGTAGTATTCTTGCCTGGAGAATCCAGGTAGAGCCTGGTGGGCCACAGTCCATGGGGTCAGAAAGAGTTGGCCATGACTGAACGACTGACGCTTTCTTTCTTCTATTCTTATGTAAGGTATTAAGCAGAGAACATTCTGGACTGATTAGAGGCAATATGGTATAGGGGAAGGAGCCCTAAACTTGGCCCTGAGATGTTTTATTCATTTATTTATTCAGCAAATATATATTGTGTGCATACTATACTTAAGCCTTAGATATACAGTGATTTTAAAAAAAAACCAACCAAGACTTTGTGTTTGCCATCAATGGAACGTACATTCAAATGGGGAAACAATTTGATAATTATACAGATGAAATCATAATACTTTCTGTGATCTATCTTCTAGACAGGTACTGTCCAACAGAAATAAAATACAGGTCACACACTCAAATTTAAAAGTTTCTAGTAGCTCCATTTTGAAAAGTGAAAAGAAAAAAATGAAACTACTTTTAATAATGGGTTTTCTTTAACTCAGTATACCTGATAATATTTCAACATGTAAACAATATAAAAAATTTTGAGATATTTATATTCTTGAACTAAATCATTGAGATCTTAAACTTATACCATATCTCAGTTTGAACTAGCCTATTTAAAGTGCTCAATAGCCATGTGTGGCTAGTGGCCTTCATACTGGCCAGCAAAATACTATCCCCACCTTTATAGACTGCTCTATGGTATTGGGAAAATCACTTTCCTTATTTAGAACTCCTGTTTTCATCAGTAAAATGAAGGATTAAGACTTACCTTTAAACAGCTAAAAGTGGTCCTTTTCATGTATGAGGGAGTCATGCAAGGTGCTGTAATAATCTGTGTCTTCATGAGTGGTACTTATATGGGTATATATGTAAAGACTCATCAAGCTGTATACTTAAGATACATGTACTTTTCAGTATCCATGTTATCACTCAATAAAAGGTTTCTTATAAAATCACTTCTGATTATTTTGATTCTGTGCCCTTCGATAAAATTTCTCAGATGAACTGACCTTCAGTGGAAACATGTGACATGAAAAATGCCAACAGCCAGTGACTCTTTATGTCTTCTTCCCACCCAGGATGTGTCTAGTCCGAATGAAGCAGGAAGGCCGGAGTGGGAAATACATGTGTCGTATCATAGTTCATTTTATGTGGGAGGATGTTGAGCAGCGTGGCAGAATCATGGGGGTAAGTGACTGCTGTCAGATTCTGGTCTTGGAAAGCGATTGCCTGACTTGAGTTGAAGTTCTAGAATTTGAGTTGAAGTTCTGATGTCAAGTGGTAATTGAACTCAACTCACTTTTGCCTCCATGGATTTTGACAAGCTCTGGATACTTTCTGTGTTTGCACACATTATCATGGTTTGTCAGTGTGAGGACATCCTGTGTTCAGAGATGGCATTATTAAAAAGTAAATCATGGTGATAGGAGGGATGGATTTCGTGAATAGATGAAATCAAATAATAATCCAGTTTTAGGATACTGTACCTGATACCAGTTCATTGTTCAGTTCACAATTAGTTTGAATAGAAAGATCCTGACTGGGGGCCTGCAGTGTCCTCAGGAACTTAAAAACAAGCTCCTTGATCGCTGACAACCTATAATACTTTGGCAAGGTGTATACTGAAAAGGTCCATTAGTATCTTTAATAACCTGAGAAAGGAGAACCTATCGTGTATGTATAACATAGAATATGATGACAATAGAAAGCCAGAACCAAAACATTAGAATACAATAGATTATATAAGTACCAATCTCTTCCTTTGTGTATATTGTATATTTTGTGTATCTATACCATGTTTTAATAGATTGTAATTCTTTGGTTTTTCCCGTATCATTGCCTCACAGCTTGGGAGCATCTAAAGCCAAACCATTAGACAGGGTCATGCAGTGGGGTGACCTGATTTCTTTCATTACGGAGGAGAGTTCTGTGGTTTTGTGTGTATGTATTTTATTATATATGGTATCATTCTCTGTGCACTTAATTGCAACTTTCTTTTTTTTTAAATGTGTCTTGGAGGTCTTTGCGTGCTGCATGGGATTTAAATGGGAAATCTCCCTTTTTTCACTTTTATCTACTGTAATTATTTTCACACACTTCCTATGTTATTGTCTAATGGTATCATGTGCTTACCCTATGTGTAAAATTGTAGTCTTTGAAACTAAATGGTGGAAATGATGGTTTCCTTTGGAGAATTTGGATTGAGGGTATTTTCAGATTCTCTTGTCTTTGAAGGAACCAGGTATACAGAAAGCACAGGAGACATGGGTTCACCTTTAGATAGCTTCATTGACACTTATATGCCTTTCTCTGGGAAAACAGACCATCAGCATTTCCAGTCATTCTAAAAAGATGATAGTCTCTTTCAGAGTTTCAGCTGCTGTCATCATCGTCATCATGATCCATCCAGTGGAGTCAGTATTCCCCTGTCTTTGTAATGTACTCTTTGCTTCATGTTTCTCCCTGTCGTGCCTTACTGCTGCCCAGAGTGGGATCAACAGCCTTTAAGCTATTCATCCTGCTGAGTGTTCCACATTCTTTCAGGTACTTACCAGCCAACTCTGTGGCAGTACGCAGTGGATATACCGTAGTGCTGGTGGTCTCAAATCATCCCTTTTAATGATGACCAGTGATACCCCCCGGCCAGCCAAAGTCTGTGCTGACTGCCATGCAGTTACACGGTGGTTCTGTTAGTCTGTTTTCCTATCACTGTTGTCTAAACTCTTCTGGGAGTTGAACCACTGGAACCATGTGGGCCATAGCTGTCCCCGGCTTGAATAGCCTTATGAACCGTAGGTTGCTGATTGCTAGACCACAGGAACCTTTTACTGTACCCCACTTCCACCCCCAAGTGAATTTCTTTTTGGATCTGCATATAAATGGGGCTTCCCTGATGGCTTAGCGGGCTAAGAATCCACCTGCAATGCCTGAAAAGTCCCATGGACAGAGGAGTCACAAGAGTCAGGCCTGACTGAACAACTAAGCATGCATGCACACACACATATATTTATCTCCATCGCAGTTTTCAGCACTTTGAACCTTCTCCCATGTTACTTTATATATCCCTTCTACTTGACTGTATGCTTTATAAAGGCAGGAAACCTATCTTATCCACAGTTTTTTGTTCACACAGTGAAAAGTGGTTGAATAAATGCTTGTTGAATGAATGAATAAATTGAAATTTATTCTGAAATTGTTTTAAAGCCAACTTATTTGTCAGATAGATCATACTTAGTTCGTTAGTCTCTGGTTCAGTTGTCTATCAATGCAGTCCTGCAGGAATTAGCCTTTCCTTCCCCCCCACCCCATTTTATCCAACCATTTTTCTGTCTGAATTGTTCTAGATATTATGCTGTCTTAGAGAGAAGTGTGTTAGATCAGCATTTCTCAAACTTGAGTGTACCTGCAGTTCACCTGGGGATCCTGTTAAAATATAGATTCTGATTCAGTAGGTTGGGGGTGAGGCCAGAGAGTCTCTCTGCATTTCTAAACTCTTCAAGGTGATGGCAGTAGCACTGGTAGGGCAGGATGGGGAAGGAGCAAGCACACTTTGAATAGCAGGGTTTTAGATGATCCATAATGCTCCCCAAGTGTAGACTGTTAAATTTGTCTTCATGAGAGAAATGCCAAGCTCCGGTTTACTTACAAAGAGTATAAAAGACGATGATTTAAAAATAATGGAGACTTGAAAGAGTTGGGGAATTACTATTCTTATATTTCCATTATAACTGATTCGCTCCTCCCTTTCCAATGTCATGCTATAAATAGACACCCTTTATACAGGCAAGACAATTATATGTTAGCCAATTCTGAGTTGTGAGTGTGATTGTGTGTGTGTAGAGGGGACCTCAGTCTTTGGTATGTGTACAGCCTAAAGAAATGGGAAGATTAGGCTGGACAAGAATGGCATGTGGCTGGAGAAAAGTAGTAGGCAGAAGCAGCCAGTCTGGCCTGGTTCTGACCCTGGCTGGCAAATCTTTTCTCCTCCCTTACTTCAGTTTCTTGGTTTAAAAAAAAAAAAACACTTGGGGGGGCGGGTGGTTACATGATTTCCAAGTTTCTTTTCCAAGCTTTGAAAGTCTATGATGTGAAGGTGGTAATTTGCAAATCTACTTCTGTGTTATTTGGCATCTTTAAGAAAACTCATCTAAAAAGTAAAATTTATAAGACTGATCAATGTAGTGGTGATTTTTCTTCTGCCAAAGAATTCTTAGAGCCATTACATTACTTGAGTGGACTGGTGTAAGGAAGATTGAGAATGTGAATTAATGACACATTAGAAATCTGGGTCAAGAAATCCTTTGAATTAGAGTTCCAGTCTCATTTGGTGGGAAAATTTTCACTTTCCAAAAATTTGCTTTTTACCAGCTGTTCAGGAGCCCAACTATTGTGAAAAATAAGGCAGCCTCATATATCATCAGTGAAGCTGGTATATAAAAGCAAGTGTTAAATTTGAGGTTACAAAAATCACATCAATAATGTAGAGAGGTCTCACTTTTAAAAAAACATTATTTGGGATTTAAACATATAAATTAGCTGTGGAAATAAAGTTCATTATATCACCTCATCTGGTCTTGTTTTATTTCATTAACTGGTTCTTAAAAACCTTTGTGAGCTGAGTTGCAGCTGAAGAGGTTGGAGACCATTTTTCCTTGGGCCCTTGCCTCACTCCTGAGTGTTGGTAAGAGTAGAGAGCTAAGACTTGACACAGCTGTAAAAACAGACAGCGCCTTTGGCCTCAGCGCTTTCTCCTGGTGCAGGCAGATTTCAGATGTAAATTTCACTTTCTGCCTCTCCTACTAATGAAGTAAGTTTCTTTTGCTGGGTTTGCAGCCAGGTGTGTCCAGTCTTGTGGCTAACCAGGGGCGCTTTACTTAATTTTTCCATTTGTGACATTTCAACCAAACTTAAAAAAACAAACATAAAAATTAGCTCAAGGCAGTGGCTCAAAGTGTTAATGGTAACCTTAGGCTGGCTAAACGACTTCCTCTCAGTTCTGCCCTGCCAGACATCTCCACCTTGTGGCTTACAATGAGCAGGTTTAAGCTTTCCAAACTGTGGAGACAAGGTGGAGGGGGTGGGGATGGGCTTTAGTTAACTAGTTGCACATTTATCTCTATCAGTGGTCCCTGGCATGACAGTTGCCTCAGCAACATTTCTTGCTGAGGACAAGAAAACTTGCTGAGGACAGTTGCCTCAGGTGATTTCTTGCTAGCAGCCTTCTGGGATCAGGATGAACCTCCTGTGACCACACTCTCCTGCTCCTCGCTCTAGCAGAGCTGCTTGATGGGGGATGGTGTAGAGGGCCTAGAAGGAGGTAGAGGAGCTGTGGGCTGAACTGGACTCCTTTGTAAAATTCTACTTTGCTTTTCAGAACCAGCATTTTGCTTTGCAAGGTCCTCTGTGATCATACTCCAGACTACCTTTCCAAACTCATTTCCCCTAGCTCTTCTTGAGCCTTAAATATGAGAAACCTCTAGCACGTGTGCCTGGCACACAGTAAGCACGCAGTGAACATCGCATTCCGTCGTTGCCGCACATCCTTTTCACTGCAGCCAAGCTGAATGTCTTGCCCTTCCTGTGTTTTGTCTTTGTTCACGCCGTATGAGTATACTAGATTGCCCTAACATGCCAGCCTCAATTCCTCCACATCCCTCCCCCTTACTTCAAATTGGAAGCCAATCATGGTTTCCCCTAGCTGTAAGTACCTTTTTGATTTACCTATACCCTTCATTGGAAAAGACCCTGATGCTGGGAAAGGTTGAGGGCAGGAAGAGAAGGGAGCGACTGAGGACGAGATGGTTGGATGGCATCACCGACTCAATGGACATGGGTTTGAGCAGACTCTGGGAGATGGTGAAGGATAGGGAAGCTTGGAGTGCTGCAGCCCATGGTGTTGCAAAGAGTCGGACACGACTGAACAACAACATACCCTTCTTCTGGCTCTTAACTGCTTCTGTTTTGCATCACTGTCATTCGTGACCACCTTCTGGGTGAATTCCTGGGGGGTGGGATCACACTTATCCTTCTTTGTACTCTCCAAAGTGCTAGTCATTGCTCCTTGGCTGGATGTATGCCTTCTTCTGATGAAAGAAGACAGTTCTGAAAGCCCATTATAAATTTTGGAAAAAGTGGAGTGGGGAAGTATCCTTTTTATTCTGAGAATATTTATTTACTCATTAGTCTTAAATGTGGGAAGAGAAAGAAATGAGAAATTATCTCCATTCTCAGTTTTCCTTTTTCTTTGTTTATGCTTTCTCAATCTTCTAGTGGAATTATTTGATTGGAAAAAAAAAAAACAAACAATTTATACACAAAGTACTTTATGTCTCTAAACCAGCAAAGGTTTTGAGTCTATAAAAGGTAGTAGAATTATTTATACTTTAGTTTTTCTGGAAATTTCCTTCCAGGCTTCTATATTTCCATTGCCATGTCCTCCCTCCCCCCACAAAAATCTTCATTCAAACTCCTCTGTTTTACCACGAGGTAAAAAAGTTTGCTATATCTCTAGGTCAGAGTTAAAGCTCACTGCCAAAGGTATTGTTTAAAAGGCAAGGACCACTGTAAAGATATAGTTTTTTGTGGCCAATAATATGAATGGTTGAGTGTAAATACAGAGCAGTCCCCTGGGCTCAAAGCCTTTAAAATAAGAATACATGTTTGTTTTCCAGTATCAATCGTTCTTTTGAATGTTTTGTAAATGTCCTGAGCAGTTGGAATGGATACTTAGTTATTAGGGGAGGGAAGGCTAAATTCTTAGAAGGCAGAGCAATTCTATTTTGGAATTGGCTCATGAGTTTAAGCAGGGACCAACTGAAGATGTACCTCTAGTGGATAAGTTCCTTTCTCAACACAGGTTTCTTATCCTTAGGCCATAATAGGTATCAAGAGTGCATAGAGTACCTTCAGTTCAGTTCAGTTTAGTTCAGTCGCTCAGTCGTGTCCGACTCTTTGCGACCCCATGAATTGCAGCACGCCGGGCCTCCCTGTCCATCACCAACTCCTGGAGTTCACTCAAACTCACATCCATCAAGTCGGTGATGCCATCCAGCCATCTCATCCTCCGTCGTCCCTTTCTCCTCCCGCCCCCAATCCCTCCCAGCATCAGAGTCTTTTCCAATGAGTTAACTCTTCGCATGAGGTGGCCAAAGTACTGGAGCTTCAGCTTTAGCATCATTCCTTCCAAAGAAATCCCAGGGTTGATCTCCTTTAGAATGGACTGGTTGGATCTCCTTGCAGTCCAAGGGACTCTCAAGAGTCTTCTCCAACACCACAGTTCAAAAGCATCAATTCTTTGGCGCTCAGCTTTCTTCACAGTCCAACTCTCACATCCATACATGACCACTGGAAAAACCATAGCCTTGACTAGATGGACCTTTGTTGGCAAAGTAATATCTCTGCTTTTCAATATGCTATCTAGGTTGGTCATAACTTATCTTCCAAGGAGTAAGTGTCTTTTAATTTCATGGCTGCAATCACCATCTCCAGTGATTTTGGAGCCCCCCAAAATAAAATCTGACACTGTTTCCCCATCTATTTCCCATGAAGTGATGGGACCAGATGCCATGATCTTAGTTTTCTGAATGTTGAGCTTTAAGCCAACCTTTTCACTCTCCTCTTTCTAGGTGTGTTTTTTAACATTTATTTGGCCTCACTGGGTCTTGGTTGCAACACGTGGGATCTAGTTCCCTGACCAGGGGTTGAAACTGAGACCCCTGTATTGGGAGTGCAGAGTCTTAGCCGCTGGACCACCAGGGACATCCGTTTAGGTAGTTTTCTAACTGATGGGATGCCTGGGTGTTTACACCCAGGATGCTTGCCTAATGGCTCAGGCATCTGACCTTCTGAGTGACATACTGGGTTCACTCCACTTCAGGGAGGGTCCTTCAAAGAAGTTATAAACCTTTCTGTATTTGAAATTATAAATGGTGAGTTTCCTGAGGTCTAATTCCTACTTGTTTGTCTTTGTATTTCTACAGTGCCTCAATGGAGCTTTGTCTTTAGTAGGCATTCAGTAAGTGTTTCTTGACTAAATGAGTCAGTGAATTTGATACCTACCCTTTTATCTTCAGTTTACCTCCTGAAATTTCTGTAGAAGAAAAGTGACCATTTTTGAAAATTCCATTTGAATTTTGAATTTTTTGAATTTGAATTTTTCCATTTGAAAATTCCATTTTTCAAAGCCCTGGCTAACTCGGTGCACTGACAGAGTCCTGCCTTTCCCTAATACCTTCTTAAGTACTCCTCATGCTAAGTACTCCCAACTCAGCTTATCATTTCAGAACTATTTACCTCTCCAACCCATCATTTTTTTTTTTTTTGCCTCCAGTGTCTTTTGTACCATAGTTCTAAAACTGCTTAGAGCCATGTTTCTCAGGCACAGCTAAAGCCATTTTCCATACCTCTCTTTTAGGGGTTGCTAATGCTGTGTGTTAGTTGGGTTTCCCTGGTAGCTCGGCTGGTAAAGAATCCACCTGCAATGCAGGAATCCCTGGTTGGATTCCTGGGTCAGGAAGATCCCCTGGAGAAGGGAATGGCTACCCACTCCAGTATTCTGGCCTGGAGAATTCCATGGAGAGGAACCTGGCAGTCTGCCTGTTCTTGTGTTTGTCTTACTTCTGATGTCATCACCACCAATCCAGTCCCCCAAGCTAGAATTCTTAGAGTTGTCCTCAACTCCTGCCTCATCCTCTGCATTCAGTTGTCTTGTTACTTTTCCACCCCAAATACCTCTGGATTTTATCCTCTCTTCTGTTCTATTGCTTCATGTCAGTCCTCATCATCTCTTCTTTAATGGGCATGGCCTCCTATCTATTAATAGTTCTGGACTTTCCTCCTCTCATGAACCCTGCTGTCATTTAAGCTGCCAGAGATGTTTCTAAATCCCACATCTGATCATATCCCTCCTCTGTCTAGAAATCTCTGAGGGACAAAATTCAAACTTCTTAGCAGTGACATATAGAACCCTTTGTAGTTATATTGGAGGATGTTCTTGTTCTTAGAAGATACCTGCTGAAGTATTTAGAGGTGAAATGTTTTGATATCTGCAAATGATTTAGCAAAAGAAGAAAGGGTATGTGTGTATGGATAAAGGTCAAACAAATGTCACAGAATACTAAAAACTGTGAATCTAAAGTTCATGCAAGTTTTTGATGTATTCAGTTCAGTCGCTCAGTTGTGTCCGACTTTTTGCGACCCCATGAATCGCAGCACGCCCCGCCTCCCTGTCCATCACCACCTCCTGGAGTTTACTCAAACTCACATCCATCGAGTCGGTGATGCCATCCAGCCATCTCATCCTCTGTCGTCCCCTTTTCCTCCTGCCCCCAATCCCTCCCAGCATCAGGGTCTTTTCCAGTGAGTCAGCTCTTTACATGAGGTGGCCAAAGTATTGGAGTTTCAGCTGCAGCATCAGTCCCTCCAATGAACACCTAGGACTGATCTCCTTTAGGATGGACTGGTTGGATCTCCTTGCTGTCCAAGGGACTCTCAAGAGTCTTCTCCAACACCACAGTTCAAACACATCAGTTCTTCAGCGCTCAGCATTCTTCACAGTCCAACTCTCATATATTACTCTACACCTTTTAAAAAAATAAGTTTGAAGCTTTCTGAAGTGAAAAATCGGGGGAGGGGCCTTCACATTCTGTCTCTAGCCCACCTTTCTAGTTTAATTCCCAACAAACTTCTCCTACATGCAAATGGTCACGATTGAGCATGTGCACAAACACACTGAAACACACATTCCACTCATGCTGCAGTTTAACTGGTGCTATAATGTTCTGTGTTCCTTTATGCCTTCATTCACACACTTCCCTCTATCTGAAATGGTCGTAACCCTGTCTCTTCTGCTCATGGCACTCTAAGACACAGCTGGATAGTACCTCTTCCAAGAAGCTTTTCCCAACAACCCCCAGTAATACTAGTATACTTGCCACTCCCTTGTCTGTATTCCTCCAGCACTTTGCACAAACTTCTGAAATAGGGCTTATCATTGCTATACTATAATTATGGGTTTGTGTAGGTCATACCCATTATATGGAATGAGGATCCCAGGATCCCTAGTGCCTAACACAGAGTGCCTAACGTAGTTACCCTTCAGATGCTTGTTGGGTGTATGAGCTTGCTTCTGTTATTAATCCCTGGCCACTACTATCTCCCAAATACTGACTTAAAGATCGCTTATTGTACCTGGATTTGGTTTCTCTGACCCATCCTCCACCTGCCCCCCCCACAAAAAAGGTTCATGTTTAACTCTCTGCCCAGCTTCATGGATTCTCTGGCTCTCTCATCATTTATACTTTTAATCTACTTTGTAGGATAGATGAACCTTAGAACATGAGACTTGGAGCCTCAGAGATTCTCTTGGTCTGAAGGTGTTCAGGTGTGGGTATTTTGGAAAACTTCCCCAGAAGATTTCTGATGCTCATATCAGGTTAAGGACTATAGATTTGTTCCCACCCTCTCACTTCCATGGTGAGGAAATGAAGTTTCAGAGAGTTCATTGATTTGCCCAAGGTGACGCAGCTAGCCGACAGCAACATGAGGATCAAAACTAGGGTATGCTGATTCCTGTCCAGCGTCTGCCTTACTGTACGATGACACCTCTTGGGGGGTCGGGGGAGGGGGAAGTCAACTTCATGGGAGGGTCCTTCCCCCCTGTCTTTGCACCGGAGACTTCTAAAGACCCAGAGGACAGCTTTCCTTGGATCTAGAAGTGTTCTGTTTCTCCAGTGCAGTCCCACCCCTGAGGCCCCTGTGTTCAGAATTTCTAATCCAATACGGCAGAGGTTTCCTACTCCACAGGACTGATAGAGATTAAGGGAGGGGAAAAAAGATGAGAATGCGAACAATGTTCTGAATGTTTCTTTTTCCAGCCTTTAGAGCCTGAATGTCTCCACATCGTCTGAATTTGCCTTAGTTGATTTTACAATTATTTTTCAGAGACTCCTTGGTTATTTCTTTTTTTTTTAAAGACTAGAGGAACACCGTGCTTGGAAAGGCTGGGCTGGGAGACTAACAAAGGCAGTATTATACTGTGCACGGCAGAGCCAATAAATGAATTCAGGAGACACCTAGATGTGTTTCTAGAGGAGGGCATGAGGGGGAGGGGTCTGGTGCAAAGGCAGAAAGGTGGGATTAAGATAAATTAAAATGGGGCCAGCATGTTGGATCAGGGGACAGCCTCTTCCTGTTCCCACCATCGCTTAAGATTTTTCATTCTGCTTCGTTTGAAAGTTAAAAGTAGTCTTGACCATATAACCTCATACTCTCCCATCCCCCACTGTCTGTTTAGGAAAAGAACTTAAGTCTAAGGGCTATTTCAGCCTGATACAGCTATGTTTATTACTGGAGTAGTACATCTATGAGACATTCCTGGGGAATCTTAGACTGTTAAAACTGGAAAAGAACCTTGAAGTAATCTAATCCAGGATTCTCAAAGTGGCCTCCAAACCAGCGGCCTCAGCACCACTTAAGAACTTGTTATAAATGCATGTTTAGGGCTCCACTCTGGATCTGCTGAGCGAGATACTCTGGAGGCAGGGCCCAGCAATCTGTATTTTAAACTTTTAATTTTATATTGGGGTATAGTGGATAACAATGTTGTGATAGTTTGGGGTGAACGGCGAAGGGACTCGACCATACATATACATGTATCCGTTCTCCTCTAAACTTCCCTCCAGGCTGCCACGTAACATTGAGCAGAGTTCCTTGTGCTATACAGTAGGATCTTGTTGGTTATCCATTTTAAATGTAGCAGTGTGTACATGTCCATCCCAAACTCCCTAATCCCTTTCCTCCATCCTTCTTCCCCCTTACCCCACCCCCCCGCAAGGCAACCATAAGTTCATTCTCTAAGTGTGTGAATCTCTAAGCAATCAATATTCTAACATACCCTTCAGTCTGAGGGCTACTGCTCAAGTCTGATCCTGTCATTTAAGTGGTGGAGAAGCTGGCTCTGGGAGAGCTGAGTAAGCTTGAGTTAGAAACCAGCTGAAGAACAGAACTCAGGGCTCCTGACGGCCAGCTCTTACTCCTCTCCCTGTGAAGAAGAGCAGGATCTGGGCATGGACTAGTGACGTGTGAAAGGGGAGGGTTTCAGCTAATGCAGAAAGAGTTCCCCAATAGTAACAGCTAATGTTTACTGAGCACTTTCTCTTGGCTGTGCATTTTTTAAGCACCATTTCAATTTATGTTTACAACAGTCTTAGCTATGAGATCCTATCCTCATTTTACAGATGAAGAAACTAAGGATCAGAGAAGTTAGCATTAATATATTAGTTCCCTATAGCTGCTGTAAGAACTTACCACAGATTGGTGGCTTAAAACAGTAGAGCTTTGTTCTCTCATAGGTCTGGAAGCTAGAAATCATATTCAGTAGGCTGTGCTCAACCTGTTCTTTGCCCCTTTCAGCTTTTTGGTAACTGCTGGCACTCCTTGGCTTGTGGCCACTTCACTCTGATCTCTGCCTCTGTGGTCGCGTTGCAGTCTTCTCTTCTGTCTGGGTTTAAGTACCCTCTTCCTCTCATAAAGGTGCATGCGATTGCAATTAGGCCCACCTGGATAATCCAGACTGATCTTCCCATCTGAAGACCCTTAATCTAATCACAGCTGCCAAGTCCTTTTTTGCCATATAAGGTAACATTCACAGGTTCTAGGAATTAGGATGTAGCTATCTTTTAGGAGACCAGTATTCAGCCTACTGGTTAGGTAACTTAACCAGACTTACACAGTAAATATAAGAGCCTAGACTGGAACCCAAGCCTGCCAGACTCTAGAGCCCATGCTCTTAACCTTTACTCTGTACTTTCTGAAAAGGTCACTGCTAAAAACTATGGTTCTAGCGTTAGCTTTAGATTTTTTTTAATGTTTCCTTCTTCCCCAAACTTGTGTAATATTACTTGTCACATAACTCTGAACCTCTGCATCCTTAAGCAGCTCTGGCCCTGACTCCTTCAGTTAAATTACTAGAGGGCAGAGCTTGTATTCCCACCGCCCCCAACACACACACATTTAAAAAAATGGAGATATAATAATAATTCATATATCATAAAATTCACCATTTTGAATGTGTTTTTTTAGTAAATTCACAATGTTATGCAACCATCACCAGTGTCTAATTCCAGGATATTTTCATCACTTCAAAAAGAAACCCTGTGCCTGTTAGCAGTTACTCTCCTTTTTCTCAGCCCTTGGCAACCACTGCTTTCTGTCTCTATGGACTGACCTATTCTAGGCATTCCATATAAATGGAATCATATAATATGTGGTCTTTTGTGTCTAGTGGCTTTTACTTAGCATAATGTTTCAATGGTTCATCCATGTTGCAGCATGTTTCAGTAGTTCATTAATTTTTATGGATAATCTGTTGTATGGATATACCACATTTTATTATCCATTCATCAGTGGATTGGCATTTGGGCTGTTGCCACTTTTGGCTTATTTGAATAATGCTGCTGTGAACATTCATGTAACTGAACATATGTTTTCAGTTCACTTGGGTATATACCTAAGAGTGGAATTGCTGGGTCATACGGTATGCTATGTTTAGCTTTTTGAGCAACTCAGGTATTGTATTTCATATCAAGTTATTTGAGTTCCTAGAGTGACATTGTTCATTTGTTCATAATGAAGTAATATTCTCATAACCTGTAATCTTAATCATATTTCTGATCTAATTGCCAAATAAATATTTATACCTACAGTTTTTGACAGTAAAGAGAAAGGATGGTGTGGTATAATAGAAGGAGTTCTGGCCTGCCCGGCTATTCTGTGGGTGAGCTTGAGTACGTCAGATCACCTCACCTCTCTGGGGAGGAGGGCTAGATGATTTCTAAATTCTCTTCCAGACTTAACATTTGCAACTCTGTGAAAGTCTGAAAAGCTAGCCTTGTGTTAAATCCCAGAGCTTATGTTCTGTTTTTTTAGCAGTTCATCATTCTCTGTCTGATTTCTGTTCCCAGACACAAACAAAGTTTTACCCATCCATCCATCCATTTTATTGTGGTCTGCTAGCTTCCAGGTACTATGCTAGGCACTGGAGATAGAAAGATGACAAAGATATTGTCCCTGAATCCCCAGTCTAGTTGGAGAAGACCAACATATAAACAGGTGATTACAATGTTAAGAGATGATGATATTTTAAAATTGCTCTGCCCAGAGTAGAAAAGTCTGGGTAGATGACGTTTGCATTGTATTTTTTCGGATGAGTGTTTGCTAGACAAGAACATTTTGGTTAGAGCAATGGTACAGGTAAAGGTAGAGTGGTGTGAGAGGACAAGAGCGTGTTTGCCTTTGTTAGATGGTTTTTTTCCTTCTTTTCCTGAAGTGGTGAAAACAGACTGTTCAGACTAGCTCCGTTTTGAGATCCTTCTGTGTGTCCAGTATCCATAGACTCACCAACTCAATGGCCTGCAGAAGAACATATTTTGTCTAAGTCCTGACCACCTATAGGTCTTCTTCCCTTTTTTCTAAGAGCACTTCAGACTCAATTTCTGAGTCAGGAGATTCACTGAGTGGGTAAGGAACTTTGATCAAGATTTGGGTTTTCTCCATCATACCAGCTTAGTTTGCTCTTGAAAATGCCCTTTCATCCCCCTAAGGGTTTTAGCTACATAAAAATGTTAGGAGCATAAAATTTTACAATATGATCAGCATAGCACAAACTAAATTTCTCACCTTTGACTAGAAACACATATATGGAAGGCTTTGTGTTTTAAGCTGCCCCCTTCCCAGCCTCCTAGCCTTCAGGAGAGGTCATTGTACAGCTCTTTCCATGGTCACTGTTCTCTTCCTTTTTACTGGAGGGCAAAACTAGGGCAGAGAAATAATTTTTATTCACTTCTGAAAGGTTACAGTAATAAAGAAACTCTTGTTAACATCAGAGAACGTTGCAGCCAAGAGTTTTCACAGTCTGGCATTGTTTATTTTACATGTAATTTGGAACCTTCTGCACTCTTAAAATATTGGCACAAAAATGTTTTAACTGTTGAAGTGCTTCATTGCATGCAGTGGTGGTGTGGCGTCAGAGCGGCAGCTGGACTCTGGAGAGCCATTTGCCCCGTTCCTGTTGGAAAGAGAAATGGTGTAATCTGCATACGTGTGCGTGTGCAGATACACATTCACTTGTGTATATATGAGCCTCTCTGCATTGACAATTAAGAACTTTCTCTGCCCTGATGAACTTCTGTGCCTCCCTTTATTTAACAATGAGAAGGGTGTAACAATCCCGCTTTCCTGTTGCCGTGGCTGCCAGAAAGTATAGCACTTCCCTTATTTGGATATTTTGATATAATTGTTCATTATCCCCTTTCTCTCACACACACTTTGTTACTTAACTCTTTTCTTTTACTGTTATCGATCAAAGGATTTTTGTTGTTGTTGTTGTCTTGTTAGGTTGAAATTAAGATTTGAAAATAACTGCAGAAGGATCCCACATGAGATGGGAAGACTGCTAGGCTGGTGACTGGGCTTCCTGAGGTCCAGGTCCAACTTTGCTCCCAGAGTTTGGAGGACCTTCTTCTTCCCCCATCTGCTTTGTGTCCTGGGGGCTTAAAATAGAGCTATATATTAGCCTGGCCCTTGCTGAGACCCAGGGGCTCCCCAGGGCTGGTGATGCTCTTTGTAACCTGTCTGGGCTGGGGACAGTAGCCTGCTGTCCCTAAGCTTTTCTTCCTCGAAATCTGACACCTTGTTCCTTGGCCTCCACATTGGAGCCTTGGCAGAAGAGGCAGAGGTTACCCCCACCAGGTGAGCTCTGCCGAGCTGTCTCCAGGCCAGGCCCTTCTCCAGGGACCTCCAGCAGGGGGCTCCTTCTCCAGGAGTTCCACTGCAGCTCCGAGTAAAGGATGCTCCGCTGGCGTGGGTACCACAACCACCACGCCCTGCTCCCACAGGCTGTAGACTTTCTGTCACAGCCAGCCAGGGATCCCGCACCCTCTAGCCCAGATCAGCTTTCAGTGCCCACCAACAGAAGACGAAGTGCTCAGGACCTTGCAGTCCTTGGTTCAGTGAGCTCTTTTCCCTTTTGGAAAACACTGCCTTTGGCTTCTTGACTCACAAGAGCAGCCTATGATGGAGAATCCAGAGAAGTACGTGCACATGCAATTTCAGGCAGAGGAAACAGGTCTTTTCCTAACAGCCTCGTGAGGGCCCCTGTGTCCTGCTCTCCCCCTGTAAGGTATGGGCACTTTGTGCTTAACTGTCCAGAAACCATTTTCCCAAGCAGTTACCTCCCATCACATGGGCTTTGGAGCCAGACAGACCTGGGTGCTAATTCCTGCTCAACCGTAGTGTGGCCTTGAGACCCTGAGAAAGTCTCCTTACCTTGCATTTCTTTCTCTGTTCACCACACAGTGTGTGATTTAAACAGTATGATCTGGTAAAGACTTAGCACAGTACTTGGCATATTTTAATGACTTGATAGGATAAAGGCACTGTGTTGGGACCTTTTCTACAGCACCTGGCATGGGCTGCCTTATTTCATGAGGATTTGTGTACATACCTGTCACGCCCCACTGGGTTCTGATTGCTGGAGGATAGAGATCGTATCTTTTGTCTTTGTATCACATGTTTGCTTGGCTTGGGTCACGGGCATAGCAGACACTCAGTCACTGCTAGCTGAATCTATTAGGATGTCTTGAACAGACAGGGCCGGCATGATTGTTTTAGTTTCTCCATTTGAACCTGGGGAAATAGTAACCCCTTATTTTGGAGCCTTTGAGGACAATTTAAAGCGATATGTGTGAAGTGTTTGGAGTCCTTTGAAAGGAAGGTAGTGGGGAAATTAATGGTGTTTTTGCTGTTCTTGGGAAAGCCCTTTGTGGTTCCCAGCGAATAAATTACTTGGAGTGAGTTTTCTAACACCTCCTATTCTGCTCTGTTCACTGAGGCTTTTTAAAAATAATAATAATAACTGTCTGCTGTAATGCTTTTTTGCTGTAACTTATATATAATTTTGGTTTTGGACTTTTGACCCCTCTCTGCTCCCAGGGGAGAAATTTCTATCAGAATAATAAAAGGTGTAAACTGTGTGTGTTGCCCTTTTTCTGGGCCTGGGGTAGTTCAGCCTCTGGGGTTAAGAATCAGCGGGCTTGTGGTTTGTACCTGGTTACAGGGCAAGTAGGAGACCATTCCCATTAAGAGCTCAGTGGTATTCTAAGTGTCTCCCCCACTCCCATTCCTTTGCCTCCTGTGCCCTTTTGCTAAAATTCTTCAGTTTTCACATGAACTCTGTTTTTTGGGGGATTGTATGGCTGTACCTCTTTTCTTTCAAAGACAGAAGATGTTTATCATCTGCTCTACTTTAGGTCCCCAGCTGAGTTGCCTAGCAGAGAGGATCCTCTCTCTAGAGGAAACGGGATGGGAGAGGGGAAAAACCATTCACTAGTCTTGGAGCTAGAAGAGCAGGGAACTAAACTTGGTTCTACCATTAGTTAGCAGATGCAGAACTTGGACCAGGATATTTCTTTTCTTTTGTCTTTAGTACTTATTTTATTTACTTGTTTGGCTGCACCAGGTCTTAGTTGCGACATGCAGGATATTGGTTATGGCATGTGAACGCTTAGTTGTCGTGTGTGGGATCTAGTTCCCTAACCAAGGATCGAACCTGGGCCCATTGCATTGGGAGTGTAGAGTCTTATTAGCCACTGAACCATCAGCAAGAGTCCCTGGACCAATTCATTTCTAAAGATCTTTCCAGCTTGGGGGAAAAAAATCTGTGAGATAAGAATTTTTCAACCCAGGGGAGAATTTACAAGAATGAATGGTAGTTTGCTACAACTCCTGTGTGTTTGCTAAGCCTCTCTTGCCCTGTAACCCTGAAAGAACTGGCCCTGTTCTTAATAGCCTCAACTCAAAGGCTCATGAGAGACCAGAGTGGTTTGAGAACAAATGTGGGTTTCAGACATGCTAGAGTCGTCTGGTCTGAAGCAGTGGGTAAATGTGGATGTCAGAAGAATCCCACTTGGCAATGACCCCCCGCCCCACCCTGCTCCAGGAACTGTGTAAAGGAAGTCCAGGCTGCTCTAGCTGGGGGTAGGAAGCCCCAATCAGGACTAGCGCTAGCTGATCAGATTTGCAAAGCAGTCACTGATTATATTTTGTGCAGGTTCAGTGACTGGCAATCTCCTAGATGCTTGTCAACCACAGGGATAATCCCAATTCAGCCTTTTCAAATTGAGGATACTTAGTCCTGGCCAGGAAAATGGCTTGTTCAGTGTCACATATTAGTAGCAGGGCAGAGATTAAAACTCACTGCTGATTCCCTCGGTTGCTCTTTTCATTACATCATCCTGTCACCTTTGCCATAATCCTGCTACCTTTACCATCCCTAGAACTACCATATACTCCCTCCATTTTTGTCTTCCTATCTTACAGACCTCATTGGTTATTCTTTTAAGGTCAGTGTTCCTATGTGCAGGGCAGTGCCTCGCACGTAATAGGCCTTTATCAGATGTTAGTGGATGAGTGAATGAACTTACCCAAGTCTTCCTAACTCATTCAGGGACTTCTTTCTCCATAATAACTTTCTCCATGTCGATTGCAATCTATTGAGCTGATTTTGAATGTTCGCAATATGTGTTACAACCGTGACATCTGCTCAAAGGGGCAGGAAGAACTACAAGGAGTGCTTCTTAAAAACAACCACTAGCCAGACTTCAGTTGCCTTACACTCACCTAAATTCACTGTCAGCAGCTTCACTGGTTCCCCGCCTCTCGACTCTCTTCACCTCAGATCCATCCTGCAAATCAATTAACAGCCTAGTTCATCTTCCTAAACGCTACTTACGCCAAATACTCATCACACAGCAACACCCAGTGGCCCCGCAGGGCCTGCTAGATGTGCACCGCACCCCTCAACCTGTCTTCAGGCCCCTTGTGATTCACCATCATTTTTCTCTTTCCTGCCTGCCCCACTTTTCTTCCAGTCTCTTCCTGTCTTCGCCTGACTCTTTCCTAATTCATCCAGATTTACATTTGTGTCTTATTCTACCAGTGTGACTATAAATTCCTTTTCCTTTTTTAAGTTTACTTATTTATTTGTTTTTGGCTGCACTGGGTCTTCATTGTTGTGTGGGCTCTCATTGCTGTGGCTTCTCTCATTGTAGAGCATGGTTTCTAGGCTTTGTAGGGCTCCAGTAATTGTGACCCATGGGCTTAATTGCTCCAGGGCATGTGGGATCTTCCTGGACCAGGGAAGACACATGTCCCCTGCATTGGCAGACGGATTCGTAACCACTGGACCACCTGGGAAGCCCTATAAATTTTTTAAGTACTAGGATCATGGGCATCCTTGAGTAACCTCCTTAGTGGGCAGTGCAGAGCATGGCACATTATAAGTATACAGGAAATGCTTCTTGATTTGATTTAATTTAACAAGTAATTTTGTTGCATGGTAAGGGGCTTCAAGGGGAAGAAAAGACTGAAGTAAAGATAATCCTTTTAAAAACTAACAAGTGTATTGAGATATCTGTGCTAGGTAAAGTATATTCTGAATCACATTTTCTTGATACATTTTCCTCAGCTACTCCCCTGACCCCTTCTCATCTGGCAGGGTTGCAGAGCAGAGTGATACACATGGAGGCCTGGGGCTTCCCAATCTCCCTTCCTACAGTGCCCAGATCCCCTGCACCATCAGGTGTTCTCTCAGTGCCTGCTCTGTGTTGGGACCACATGGCCTTATCTTCCAGGAATTTACAGTGGAGTTTCCATCAAACATCCCTGGTTCTGTCCTTGAGTAGTTCTTCACATCACTGCTGGCCAGCTGTTAGCAACAGCAGGCTCCCAGCCCATCCCATATCTGTACACCACACACAGGCACTTCTCATCTTAGGGATCTTGAATGACAGGATTGGAGTAATAGCACTAAATTACTATCTAGCATCCTGTGTGTTTTGTTATGCTTATTGTGAGCCCTCCTCCCTTCCTAGAATATCAGCTCCAGGAGTTCAGAAATCGTGTCTTATTTATTGCTGTCACCTCAGCTCCTAGAACAGTGCTTGGTACATGGTTAGCACAAATATACATTTATTGAATGATGAAGGTATAGTTGAATTTTTTTTTCCTTGAGGTCCAGCAACATTATTAATTTGTATGGCTCTGTTAAGGATTGTTTTCACGTAGTATTCATTTATCCACTCATTCATTTATTTGGTCTTTAACCACATGCTAATCTCTAAATGCTGTTGGTAGAGAGTATATTATAGAGAAATGAACTTACAGGGTTTACAATCTAGTCTCTGCCAAGAAGAGAAATGAAGTTGAATCTTTCATAGGTTAATTCCCAAACTCAATAGATAAACAAGTAAGATAGAGTTCACCTGGTTTTTGTTGCCTTATGTTCTGTTTTTGCCACAGACTTTACCTAGAGAAGCTGGCCCAGGGCAGGGTTGAGCGTGCTGACAGGATGGTGCAGGAAGCTAGGCAGCCCCCAGTGCTGAACGGAGGGACGGAGACTGTCAGGCCCTGGGCTCATGGCGGAGTGGGTCGGGCTTGTCACCTCCTGTCCAAGGCAGTGCCATAGACTTGGAGAGCGCTTGGGCTCAGGTCCTGCCTGCTATGTGTCCCTGGGCACGGTCTTAATCTGTGTGCCTCCGTTTTCTCTCTGTAGAATAGGAGTAGCTGTGTTACCTGCCTCACCTTCCAGCAGTGTGGAGGGTGAACAAGTCAACACACAGGAGACTCTCTGAACAGTGCCTGGGACTGAGATAGGTGTTTGATGCTATAAACTTTATTACTTAACTGTTAAGCATTTTTTTTTCTCATGCAATAATCTAAAAAGAAAAAAGGCAATTTTGCATAGTTTGAATGGAAAAACAGAGACTCAGAGATCTGTCTTTCTGAGTCACAAGGAGGGAAATGGAGCTTTTGGGCCCAGAATTTACTTAGACTTCAGAGCATTTCTTAGGTTTGAGTGGGGCTTGAATACTAGAGAGAGAGCATCTCTTAAACAGATAATAGCATTCCAGCATTTGTTTTTCTTTTATAAAATGCCTATCCTTTTAAGAATGTTGTATGGGAAAAAGGAAAAAGAATTACCTTAAGAGATGGGGTTGCAGAGCTTATAAGGCTAAGTGTCCTTCCATTGTCAGGGGGTATTTGGACGTCATTCTTTGCCTCACCCATGGATCCCTCATTACTCGAGCATGATTAATCATATCACTCCTCCTCAGAATCCAGGCTCAGCCATTCCCAAGATACTCCTGAAATTAATGAAATTATTCGCTCAGTCATGTCTGACTCTTTGCGACCCCATGGACTGTAGCCTACCAGGCTCCTCTGTCCATGGGATTTTCCAGGCAATAGTCCTGGAGTGGATTGCCATTTCCTTCTCCAGGGGATTTTCCCAACCCAGGGATCGAACCCGGGTCTCCTGCATTGTAGACAGACACTTTACCGTCTGAGCCACCAGGGAGTCAAGGCTCTATAAGCTACCAGCTGAACAGCACATCTGTTTTGAGCCTTAAAAAAATGTTGGACTAGGAGTCAGAACACCTTGTTTCTGTGAATATCTTGAGCGTTTATGAGCTGAGCAATAATTAGGCAAGTCATCTGACCTCTCTGAGCCTTTGTTTCCTCATCTCTACAACAGGGAACAACTTCTTTCTCAGATTACCACCGAGTCAGTATTTTGGAAGTTGTATGGTGCTGAACAGTAAGCAGTAAGGAAAAAACAGTGACAGATAAGCATTCTGTGATCCAAACAGAACAATGGAAATGTCCACTTTTCTGTTTGGGGCTGTGGACTTTGGTCTGACTTCCTCTGCCCTGCTTGGGTCACCAGTTAACATGTATGATTCAGTTAATTAGGGTTGCCTGTCTCTTTCGTTCCCCATTCCTGCATAGAAGGAGAATTCATGACTGATAAAAGGGATAGGAATCTCAATATCAGGAAGGGACTAGATTTTGGATCTTCTGAAAAACCATTGTGGTCCAGGTAACATGATGTCTGTCTTGGAGTCGCTGAGTGGGAACAGACTCTGGCTGGGGCCTGTGAGCCCAGTGTTGCCTTTAGGTCCTCTATTTGTTTAGATCCTCAGCACCCAGGGCAAGTGAAGAGTGCCCAGGCTCTGTTAGCAAAGAGCTCTTGAACTTTTTAAGTATCCATCTTCAGCTGTTTGGCTTGTATGTCTATGCACTTGAGATGGCCAGCATTGATGGGGGGAACAAGCATCCTCTGGTTTTCCACTGTCTCCAGTCTGCCTAAATTTAATAGAAGAACATTAAAAAAGCTAAGTTGTGCCTGCAGCTTTTCTGCACTTACAGATGGCAGTCATGAGGTCCAAGGGGCAATTGGGAGCCTGCAAGTGTCTCTGGAAACCCCATGTGTCCATATCTTCTTGCTGACTCAAATCAGATCTCATGGTTTCAGGTAGAAAGAGAACCCAGAAGAATGACAATCACTGACCCATAGTGAACAGATTAGTGAGAGAAAGGGGCCCGGGCTCCTCGGCCCTGGTGTGCTATACTGCTGCTCCATTGGAGACGCCTGCAGGCTCAAGCTAAATACACATCTTGCTCGTATTACATCTTGTCCAAGTAAGATTTTCCATTACCCCAACATAAGAGACGTTGAGGGCACCGTGACTGCTAAAACCCTGCAAGACTGGTTGTCTGTGCTTAGTGCCGCCAGGGTCAGCAAGTCAGCAGCCGAGGATTGCATGTAACAGTTGCATTCTTTTTCTCAGCTGGCACTCAGTGAGGTCTGATTCTGTGCAAGTCTCACCTTCTGCTCCACATTCACTTGATAATCAAATCCTGTTGATCTTGCTGGACTTTTTCCTCTTTATTCCTTTTGTCACTTACATTAATTCAGTTTCTTACCAACTTTCACCTGAGCCAGTGCAGCAGCCTCCTGGTATTCCTGCCTCCAACCCTTCCCCAGGTATATGGTTTGTACTTGCCAGGTTACTTCTCAAAAACAAATCTACGCAGGGGCTTCCCTGGTGGTCCAGTGGTTAAGAATCTGCCTGCCAGGCGCAGGGGACACTATTTCGATCCCTGGTGCAGGAACATGTCACATGCCTTGTGTGCCACAAGTACTGAGCCCCCAAGCTGCAACTACTGAAGCCTGACCACCTAGAGCCCATGCTCCGCCACAAGTGAAGCAACTGCAAGGAGAAGCCCGTGCACCGCAATGAAGAGTAGCCGCCACTCCCTGCAGCTAGAGAAAGCCCACGCACAACAAAGACGAAGTGCAGCCAAAAATAAAAACAAATTAATTAAAAACACAAAAAGAACAAGGAAACCCCAATCTATCCAATAGCACAGGGAACTATATTCAATATCTTATAATAACGTAAAATGGAAAAAGAATCAGAAAAAGAATTAAATATAATTATCCATATTTATATATGTACGAGTCACTTTGCTGTACACCTGAAACTAACACAGCTTTGTAAATCAACTATACTTCAATAAAACAACAATAACAACAGACCTCTCCATGCAGCTTCCCTGTGCTTAGAACTCTTCTTTGTCTTTTCTTCATGTGGCATTCAGGGCCATCTGCAGTCAGACATAAACTGCCTTTCCAGCTCTGCCTTCTTCTTCCCATCATGAGCTCTTTGTTATAGATTTTCCTCTGAGGATGCTGTAGTTGTTCAGCTCTCTGTGACTTTACACATGCTATTCTTTTGGTCTGAAAAGTACAGATCCCTCTTCATGCTTTAATACCCAGTGTAATAAATATTATTTCATCTCTGAAGCCTTTGAGTCCCCAGACTCACCATTGCCATTTTTAACCTATGGTATGCTGTTCCAGTCATTTGTTGTCACATAAGATTACAGATTTCTTGAGGACAGGTACTGGGTTTTACCTGGTTTCATCTTATACACCCAGCATGCCTAAAATATGATAGGCACTCAGTATATACTTAACAAACATGTTGAAGGCGATGAAGAATTCTGCATTCAGACAGCTTATGGTCTAGCAAGGAATATAAATAGCTTCATGACACTACAGCTCAGAATCGAGAAATACCCTGAGAGGTTTTAATAAATACATATACATGGTTAAGTCACAGATTGAAATACTTGTGTGGGAAGAACCACTTGGAGTTATCTTTTATTGTGGTCATTTTAACCACTCATAGGTATACAATTTATTGGCATTAAATACAGTCACAATGTTGGGTAACCATCACCACTGTCTGTCTAGCCCCCAAATTTCTTCATCATTCCTAGTAAAAACTCCATGCCCATTAAGGAAGTCCCCCATTTCCACTCTGCCCAGGTTGTGGTAACCTCTGTTCTACTTTCTGTCTCTATGAATTTCCCTGTCTTGGGTACCTCCTATGGGGGAATGATACATTATTTGTCCTTCTGTGTCTGATTTATTTCACTAGGCATGATGTTTTCAAGGTTCGTCCATTGAAACTGGAGCCTATTATACAGAGTGAAGTAAGCCAGACAGAAAAACACCAATACAGTATACTAACACATATATATGGAATTTAGAAAGATGGTAATGATAACCCTATATGCAAGACAGCAAAAGAGACACAGATGTATAGAACAGTCTTTTAGACTCTGTGGGAGAAGGCGAGGTTGGGATGATCTGAGAGAAAAGCATTTAAACATGTATATTATCATATATGAAACAGATCTCCAGTCCAGGTTTGATGCCTGAGACAGGGTGCTCAGGGCTGGTGCACTGGGATGACACAGAGGGATGGGATTGGGAGGGAGGTGAGAGGGGGGTTCAGGATGGGGAACACATGTAAACCCATGGCTGATTCATATCACTGTATGGCAAAAACCACTACAAAATTATAAAGTAATTAGCCTCCAACTAAAATAAAGAAATTAAAAAGAAAAAAACAAGATTCATCCATATTATAGCGTATATCAAAATTTTATTCCTTTTTATGTCTGAGTAATATTCCATTGTAGGTGTATACCCTTTTTGTCTATCCATTCATCTGTTGATAAACACTTTGTTTCCATCTGTTGTAAATAATGTAAATAGTGTAGCTAGTGTAAATAATGTTGATACAAACATTGGTATACAAATATCTGTTGCAGTCTCAAGTCTTAGTTCTTTTGGATATATAGTGAGGAGTGGAATTACTGAGTCATAGGGTAGTTCTATGTTTAACCTTTTGAGAAATCACCAAACTATTTTGCATAACACCTGTACCATTTTACATTCCCACCAGTAATGCATGAAAGTTCACATTTTCCTGCATCCTCATCAATGCTTGTTATTTTTCTTTTTAAAAAATTATAGCCATCCTAGTAGGTGTAAATGGAATTATCCTTTGTTTATGCTTTAGATAATTGTCTTGATAACTGGTTTTAACTTGCTTATTGGCCATCAGTGACCACTGAAAAATTAAAGTTTTCACTTTCCAAATCTTGTATTTAATGACAGAAAACCAATGCGTTAGCACTTGTTTGCAGAGCATAAGTCCTTTCTTCAATTTGGAAACATAAGCAGAAAAGCACTTCTTCGAAAGTTTCCGAATTACTCTTCTATAGCACTTGTGATAGAGCAGGTAGGGATCAAAGGCCTGTTAATGTTTAATCTGTTCACATCACAGAGTTAATCAGCTTTATCTTGTTAGCATGAGAAGAAAAAACTTCAGTCGCCCACTTGATGTTTTCTTACCCTGGTAACCACAAAATTCTTTCTCTGAATTTCAATCACAAACTCCTTTTTACTTCAAACTGTTTGTGTATGCATTTTGATTCAAGCAGATGATAGTAATAGAACTAAAAGTGGTCTTGAAACTTGTTTCAGTGGAAGAGATTGCTTTGAGAGAGGTATGGCGTTTCAGAGGTGATGTGAAAACAGACTGAAAGAACAGGAGTTGGACGTCCTCAAGCTAGAGTAGAATTGTGTTTGAAAACCACGAAAGCAGCAGCAGCATGTATCAGAGTTGTTCAACGCCTTCCCAAATCTTCGTACTCAGGAAATCATCTTAAGATTGGTAAAGTGCCTGGGCATCAATAATATAAGAGGTAATCATGACAGGAAGTACTATACTGATTCATTTTAGAGACATGTGCTGAGCAGTGTGGCCATCTTTGCCCTCAGGGAGTTTGCAGTCTAAGGCAATGAATGGGTGGGGGGACAACTTGTAAACAGATTATTAAAATAATACAGTAAGTCTTCCTGATAAAAATATTAACAGAAAACAGTAATTTTTTTCTATAAAGTGGGGACAGTAACGCCTCCTTTTTAGGATTATTGTGAAGATTAAAGAAATAACGCATACAAAGTTTTTAATACAGTTGCTGGCACATGGCAAGCATTCAGCAAATGTTAGCTAATGGTATTATTATGGAGAGGTTTCATTGAGTTGATGAATGAGCACGCAACAGAGACCACAGCTAATTTAAACAAGCAAGGGATTACTGGGGGCTAACTAAGGCTCATAGGATGGAAAGGACAGTTTAAGGACCGCCTCAGGTAGGAAACATACAAGGGAGTCAGGGATCCTAGTGTTAGCAATAGGGAGTTAGTATCCTCTTTGGGATGATCCAGCTTTAGCTGTCTTTTTATCTTTGGATGTTTCTAGACAGAAACAACAGTCTGATTAGATTAGCTTAGATTCTGGGCCCGTCTCTGTCTGTGATGAGGAAACAAAGTTCTGGGATCAGCGGCCTACTAGCTCATGGAGTGGGAGAGGAGTAGGAAGGCCCCAGGGAAGGGATACAGAAAGAATGAGTGATGTCCATTCAGGTAGTATCAGATACTTCAGGATCCGCTGATCCATTGAGGCTGATGATATAAGCCATGAGGCCAACCTGCGGAATAGCCTCTTGAGTATTTCTGTTGGCCATAGAATCGACTGTCCTGCCTTGTGACCGGTGCCAACGCAGTGTGATCATTCCTATCTGACATTCTTCACTGATATTTATCTGGTTTCCTCATGTTTATTCTTAAGTACTGTAGCTAAAACAAAAGACTTGACTATTACAATAATAGAGGAAGGAAAACTTTCGGAGCTTTGCAGACTGCATTTCTTTTGATATATTCAGTTATGATTATCCCTATCACACTTCTCAGCTCATGATCAGGAATTTGCTCTGGGTCTTAATTATGACTCCATAGTCAGACCCTCCTTCATCCTGTTATTTTGTCCTAGATGTGCTACTGTGCATTTGACCTTGTTGAGTCTCGTCTTGTTTCTAAGATGATTTTTCAACACTTCAGAGTCATTTCCATTTTACTTTTGTTTTCCAAAGTACTGAAATTAGCAGTTGGAGCTTTTTGCTTATGTGATTCTCCATTTCCGATATGACTCATCAGATACAGAAAGGTGTGATAACTGGAGAGAAGACGCTAGATTTAGGTACCAGCTGTCTGAGATAAAAGTTCCAGCCCTGACTGCTAACACAAAAGCAGGGTGTGACTTTGGGGCAAGTTACTTAACATCTTTGAGCTTCTGTTTCCTTGTTTATAGATTCAGGACAACAATCAGTCTATGAGATCTTGGAGGGCAAGGTTATTATGGTTGTGAGGCGCAAATAAGATCATACACATGGAAACATTGTCAAATCGAATGTGATGTATGTTCATCATTGCTGCCTCCACTATCATAATTATGAGCAGTACAGAGAGGGCCCACCCCGCCCCCGAATTGTTTCCTTTAGGATGTCGTGCTATCAGTGCTGTTGTTAAAAGAGCCACTCTTTGAAGCCGGTGTTGATACCGCTATCAATATGCATGAGATGTGTTCAGAAACTTCAGAAATTAGAGATTATGGCTATCTCCCTCTCACCTTGTATGTCTTGACATGGAAGAAAATTAACTTGGCGTGATAGTTTGATCTTCCCAGGACCTTACTGTACCCCATCAGCTTCTTTTCAGGGTGATTACGGGCTTGCGGATGTGTTTGAATGCCTTGTCAAGAGAGTAAATGACTAACTTCCACAGACAGCCATCTCTTGCTTTGCTGTTTTCCAAGCCTGAGGAAAAGGCTCCTGTACTTTGTAACCATTCAGAATTTCATATTGAGAAATTCACAGCTTTGTTTTTTAGAACATTATCAAGCTATACAGATCTTGAGTATTCAGATCCCAAGCAGTAAAACTGGGACTTTCAAAACATACAAATAAATAATAAGGAAAAATATTTTTAAAGGCATTTCAGTGTAGCAAGCTTCTCTTTGTGCATTAAACGTTTGAAATTATTTATTAAGATGAGATGTAAGGATTATCTCATGCCATGTTTAAGTTGGTTTTTCATCACAACTGGCACATGTTATACTCAAATGTTCACATTTTCTTTAAAAAAAAGGAAAAGAAAATGTCCATCTTTTATGATTTTTCCTTTTCTTCTTGGTCTTAACACAGTTTTCCCTGGACCTACTGAATGCACACACAACACACAGAGTTGTATTTGTTGGGTTTTGTGATCCTTGCTAAAAGATCTTCGGTAGACCTTTCATTTATAATGCAAGTGAGTTACATGCACACGTGTATTTGGTCTCTCCATGCGCCCTTCTGTTTTCACTGTTGCTGTGTATTTCTCATAATACTGCACAGTGAACTCATTTCTAACATTACACTGGCTGATGTTCGGTGCACATTAGCCTGTTGCCACGCAATAACTATAGCCTGTGGTGTTGACATTGCAGTGTTGGTGTTGTCATTACTAATCCCTAGAAAGACAACTGAGACTTGACTCGCTATCTTTTGTGCTGCATTATAGCCTTACATTGAATTTGATACTTATGCTTCAGTCAGCAGTTCTAGGCACCCTTTATCATTCTTTCATTCTAATAAATTCTTATTAGCCTGCTCCTGTTAGCAGCTTTGCCTCAGTAGCCTTAACGTTTATTATTACCTTCACGCTCATCAGTTCTTGTGTTGCCCTTGCTGACTTTCTTTCATTCTCTTCTCCTGCACCATAATTATACCTTTGTCCCCAGTTTACCCAGGAATGGGGCTTAGCTTTTACTGGAGACGTCTGATGTTTTAATATTAGTAATTGGCCACTGATCACCCATCTGGTAGCCCACTCCTAGCTACCTTTGTAATTGGGAATATCTGAGTTGTTTTTACCCACAACCATAGCGGCACTGGTGGTAAAGAACTTGCTTGACAGTGCAGGAGACACGAGACATGGGATTTATCCCTGGGGCAAGAAGATCCTCTGGAAGAGGATTTAAAATGGCAAACCTGCTCCAGTATTTTGGTTGAAAAATTCAGTGGACAAGAGGAGCCCAGCAGGCTACACTCCATGGGGTTGCAGAGTCGGACACAACCAAGTGACTGAGCACACACACAACGCCCACACGTAGGAGCTTTTAGCCCTGCCTCCACTGATAACCTGAGACGCAGGCCACATGGAAGGGCAGCCACATTGTTTATGGTGTTTGTTCCAGCATAGGTAAGCATCGAAGTCGAACTGCCCTGTATTCTAATCCTGACCCACTATTTCCTAGCTGTATAACCTTAACCTTCCCAGATAACAGTTTCCTCTTCTCTAAAGTGGGGATAGTTAATAGCACCTATCTCAGTCACTGGGAAAGATTTAGTGAGCTTATGTGTATGAAGCTCTTAGCGTGGTTCTTGGCACGTGGTAAATAGTGAATTATGGGGACTGTTTCTGAGACACTTTTGTGGCACCTGTAGACTGGGGAGAGAGGAGGCTTTTTAGAAGACATCATTTGTAAGCTAAGTCTTAGAGGATAAGAAGGACTTAGCATCCCTGTGGATAAAGAAAGGAGGATTCCTGGCAGCAGTATGCTTGAGACCCAGGAGAGAACATGACATGTTTGTGGAAATTGCACATCGTTTACTCTGACAGAGGGTGAGATAGAAGTAGGGAGACGGGAGGAGGTGAGGCAGGAAAGACGACCAAGAACTAGGAACACTAGGAACCTTACAGAGCTCACGGAAGAGTTTCAACTTGATCTTCCATCAGTCCCTCCATCATCAGTTCCTCCATTAAGGAGCCACATAAATGTCTTTAAGAGTAGCGACAGGGAAAAGGGGAAAGAGGGCAGCAAACTGGCCTCAGACGAACTGGCATCTCTTTAAAGCAAGTATTCCTCCTTGAGAATACTACATTAATTAAGCATGTGCCTTGCAAGATTCATTATTGCTCTACTTGTGCTCCCTGTTGGTTGTCTCATTCATTAATCTGCTGATTAGTAGCCCTGAACTCCTGTCCCCCGCGCCCCCCACCATTTTTGCACTGCCTTTTTAATGCACTGTGCTGCCCCCCGGGACGCAGACTCCAGCCCGTCCCTGGCCCGCGCGTGTTTGTTTTCTTTGCCCCTTGTGCCTGCCTCTGCTGTAACATTTGTAGTATGTGTTAAGTAATCCTTAAGGTAACGTTTTTATTATGTCATAAAAAGTGCACGGCAAATATATTATAACTCATGGACTTTGTTTAAAAATGAACGGATAATTTATTGAGTGTGTTACATGAGCCTCGCTCCCCTCCCCATTTCAGCTGAGACTTGCTGCTCATTTAGCCTAGCCTCCTATCGAGTGCTCCCACCCTGTGACATGCTAGGAAAGCAGACCCATGGTTGGCTAGAAGTGACATCATAGTTTATGTACTCAATAAAAATTTAATTAAGTCATTACAGGAATTGCAGTCATCATTTAACCCTCTGATTTCTTCTGTTTCGTTTATTATTAAACATTCAGTAATAGCAGTCACCAAATCCTGATGGCTTATAAAATATCTGCATGAATTTTAATAGCTTAAATAAATGGGAAAATATGAGTAACTGATATAAAAGGAACCTTTTCCTTGTGGTGGTGCTATATGTATGGGTTTTTATAAAAAAGCAAAGCATTATGGAAAGGAGAAGCGTTTAATAAGAGAACAGCCCAGCATTAGCTGGGGAGAGTTTCTCATCTGATTTGTCTATGTATTCATGGGCAGGGTGCTCCATATGGAATTATCTGGCAGTGAGGACCTGCACACCAGCAGACAAAAGCTTAAGTGAGGGAATAAGATCCCAGCAGAGGTCCTGTGTGTTGTCTGTGCTCAGTTGCTCAGTCAGGTCTGACTCTCTGTGACCCCATGGACTGTAGCCCGCCAGGCTCCTCTCTCCATGGAATTCTCCAGGCAAGAATACTGGAGTGGGTTGCTATTGCCTTCTCCAGGGAATCTTCCCGACCCAGGGATTGAACCCACATCTGCGTTGGCAGGCGGAGTCATCACTGCCGAGCCACCTGGGAAGCCTCAGCGGAGATTCACCAGAGGGAATACCCAGCCCCCTTGGGCTGCTAGGCTGGTTAGAAGGGCCCTGAAGGGCGAGTCCAGTAGTTCAGGAAGCTGCTGTCACTTACCCTCACCTGTTGCCTGCAGATCATGTGTCTGCGTTGATGGAGCTTCCACCCTCTTCCAGGAAGGGCCCCTTTCATGATCTAATCCTGCTTCAGTGATGAGATCTAAAAACCATTCCTAGCTATGGCAGCTTGCCACCTCTCAGCTGGAGGTGAGGGGAAAGGCAGCTTATAGGTCACCAGAGTTAGAATAGAGAACCAGGAGGTAGAGGATCCTTGCTTATAAGGAATTGGACTGCTCCTCTCCATTCCTTCTGGGCAATAGTGGGCCAGAACTCAGGTGCATCCCAAGAGGAGAAAGGATGCTGTATGTAAATGAGCCTTATTGGAAAGCAGGAATTGAAATTTGCATGTTAATGTGTTGGTGATCTCTGGAAATGCCTTGCACATGGTGAAATTAGTTCTAATCTTGGCTCTGAGACTAAGTTGATGTGGTACTTGGGGGGCGGCGTCCCTTCCCCTTTGGGGTCTCAGTTCACCATTTCCTCAAAGGGATGAGCAAGGTGACGTCTGAGGGCCCTTCCAGCTCTAAAGCTGACTGGTTTGATGTAGCACACAAGCCAGCTCTGCTGAGCAGGTCAGTGAATGTTTACCTCGGACATTTGCTGCCTTTGTGCTCGACATCTCTGACATCATCCCTTGTGGCCCTGATTCTTTTTTTTTTTAAGATTTTTTTTGATGTGGACCATTTTTAAAGTCTTTATTTACTTTGTTACAACATTGGCTTCTGTTTTATGTTTTGGTTTCTGGCTGCGAGGCTTGTGGGATCTTAGCTCCCTAACCGGGGATCAAACCTGCACCCCCTGCATTGGAAGGTAAAGTCTTAACCACTGGACCCTCAGGGGTGTCCCACTCTGGTTCTTGCACAGTTAGAATGACTCATACGGGAGGAGGGAGAGGAGCCCCTCAGCAGGAGGATGGATTGTAGTCCCACCATCTCCTTGCAGAAGGAAGTAACTCAAGCTCTGGCCTGTTTCTTGATTCTACCTTAGCCCATAGTGGAAGATGGCACAGTAAGAAGTTCAGCAGTTCTGAAATCTCTGAAACACGGAAGGTACTCAGGAGCAATAAAGGGAAGCAGACAGAAGGATGTGACTGGATAGAACACACTCTGTGTGGCACTCAGGCCTTGTGAGGATTTAGTCCTCAGCATGCCAGCCCTAAACCCTGCTCTGGCCAGGCACTAGCCTAGGTGTCGGGGGTGTTGAGATTCATCAGACGGAGTTCCTCATGGCCTTTGGGCTGCTCGAAAACTAGTGGGACAGGTTGGTGCCCTAGGGGACAGGTGTGTCTCCAGGAGAAGTGTGGACAGAGAGCTCTGGGAACACAAAAGACGGACGGCTGTTTTGGCCTGGGTGAAGGTGGGGTGGGAAAGGTCATGGGTTGCACCACTGGCTGCGTCCAGTCTCACATTTTCCAGTCTTGAGTCTCACAATTCTCTCTCTCTCTTTTTGAAAACTGTCCATGACTATAAAGTATTGGAGCTGGTTTTAGTTTTATATAAACAAACCAGAAGGAATTACTCATAATTCCTTGCATTTGCAGAGCACTTTGCAGCTTACCAAGGCTTTCAGCATACATCGTGGAATAAATGAATGAGTGAACAGATGAATGAAGTACATGCTAATTCATTTGCTCTACAAACCAGTCCTCTGTGTAGGGCATTTCAAAGACAAGGACATAGATAGGTTGCTTGACTTGCCCAAGATCGCATCCTAGGTATACAGCAGAATTATGACTTGAACCCAGGTTTTCTGACTAACTCCAGATCCTTTCAGTACTCCTTTCTGCCCTTCTTCAGAGACTAGTGATAAACCACAGGATGAAATCATTCAGTATTTGATTTATGACCCAAAATAAAATCATCTTCCCGGAGGCAGGAACCTGGTGGAATGTCAGGCACATGGACTTGGGATTCAGACTGACCTGGATACTTCATCACTACTTTGCTGTGGGATCTAGAGCACGTCACCTCACCTATCTGAGTCTCAGTTTTCTGTGTCTATAAAGGCATGATGATAGCACATCTACCTCTCTGAGCTCCAGTGGCAGAAGAGATGATGTCCGTAAAGCACATGGCCCATAACAGGTGCTCAGTAAATGGAGAAGATGATGGTGGGCAACGGTCACAGTTGTTAAGCACAAACCTTATTCTCCATATAAAATTCCAAATGACAGGGTTGTTTCTGAAACTTGTCCATTTAAATAGTCAACGAGCCCTTTCTATGTATTACGTTTGACACCAAGTTTTCTGCTGGGATGCCAGAGAGGAATGAAACATGGACCCCTTTCCCTAAGCATATTCCTGGAGGTCAGATTCCCAGAGTCAAAGTTTTATCCTGTTTAAGAGGTTTCGTGAACTGCACTCTGGGTTCCTCAGGCTCACCTGGCTGTTCCCTGAGAGGAGTTCTACCTGAGGCTCCACAGTCTCACTGACATTGCGTTTCTGGAGCAGTCCGTTCACATGAACAGTCTCACTAGTTCAGCCCATCCTGTTCTCCCCTCCTCCTCACAGCCTCAGGGGCTCGCCTTTCCCCTCAGCATCCCGCTCACAGCCCGGCCTCTCTCCCCCCTCTCCCCACCTCTGGCCACTTCCTTTGTGCCCGTCCTCCTCACAGCCTCAGGGGCTCGCCTTTCCCCTCAGCATCCCACTCACAGCCCGGCCTCTCTTCCCCCTCTCCCCACCTCTGGCCACTTCCTTTGTGCCCGTCCTCCTCACAGCCTCAGGGGCTCGCCTTTCCCCTCAGCATCCCACTCGCAGCCCGGCCTCTCTCCCCCCTCTCTCCACCTCTGGCCACTTCCTTTGTGCCCGTCCTCCTCACAGCCTCAGGGGCTCGCCTTTCCCCTCAGCATCCCACTCACAGCCCGGCCTCTCTCCCCCCTCTCCCCACCTGCCTTTCCCCTCAGCATCCCACTCACAGCCCGGCCTCTCTTCCCCCTCTTCCCACCTGCCTTTCCCCTCAGCATCCCGCTCACAGCCCGGCCTCTCTTCCCCCTCTTCCCACCTGCCTTTCCCCTCAGCATCCCGCTCACAGCCCGGCCTCTCTCCCTCCTCTCCCCACCTGCCTTTCCCCTCAGCATCCCGCTCACAGCCCGGCCTCTCTTCCCCCTCTTCCCACCTGCCTTTCCCCTCAGCATCCCGCTCACAGCCCGGCCTCTCTTCCCCCTCTCCCCACCTGCCTTTCCCCTCAGCATCCCGCTCACAGCCCGGCCTCTCTCCCCCCTCTCCCCACCTGCCTTTCCCCTCAGCATCCCGCTCACAGCCCGGCCTCTCTCCCCCCTCTCCCCACCTGCCTTTCCCCTCAGCATCCCGCTCACAGCCCGGCCTCTCTCCCCCCTCTCCCCACCTGCCTTTCCCCTCAGCATCCCGCTCACAGCCCGGCCTCTCTCCCCCTCTCCCCACCTGCCTTTCCCCTCAGCATCCCGCTCACAGCCCGGCCTCTCTCCCCCCTCTCCCCACCTGCCTTTCCCCTCAGCATCCCGCTCACAGCCCGGCCTCTCTCCCCCCTCTCCCCACCTGCCTTTCCCCTCAGCATCCCGCTCACAGCCCGGCCTCTCTCCCCCCTCTCCCCACCTGCCTTTCCCCTCAGCATCCCGCTCACAGCCCGGCCTCTCTCCCCCCTCTCCCCACCTGCCTTTCCCCTCAGCATCCCGCTCACAGCCCGGCCTCTCTCCCCCCTCTCCCCACCTGCCTTTCCCCTCAGCATCCCGCTCACAGCCCGGCCTCTCTCCCCCCTCTCCCCACCTGCCTTTCCCCTCAGCATCCCGCTCACAGCCCGGCCTCTCTCCCCCCTCTCCCCACCTGCCTTTCCCCTCAGCATCCCGCTCACAGCCCGGCCTCTCTCCCCCCTCTCCCCACCTGCCTTTCCCCTCAGCATCCGCTCACAGCCCGGCCTCTCTCCCCCCTCTCCCCACCTGCCTTTCCCCTCAGCATCCCGCTCACAGCCCGGCCTCTCTCCCCCCTCTCCCCACCTGCCTTTCCCCTCAGCATCCCGCTCACAGCCCGGCCTCTCTCCCCCCTCTCCCCACCTGCCTTTCCCCTCAGCATCCCACTCGCAGCCCGGCCTCTCTCCCTCCTCTCCCCACCTGCCTTTCCCCTCAGCATCCCGCTCACAGCCCGGCCTCTCTCCCTCCTCTCCCCACCTGCCTTTCCCCTCAGCATCCCGCTCACAGCCCGGCCTCTCTCCCCCCTCTCCCCACCTGCCTTTCCCCTCAGCATCCCACTCGCAGCCCGGCCTCTCTCCCCCCTCTCCCCACCTGCCTTTCCCCTCAGCATCCCGCTCACAGCCCGGCCTCTCTCCCCCCTCTCCCCACCTGCCTTTCCCCTCAGCATCCCGCTCACAGCCCGGCCTCTCTCCCCCCTCTCCCCACCTGCCTTTCCCCTCAGCATCCCGCTCACAGCCCGGCCTCTCTCCCCCTCTCCCCACCTGCCTTTCCCCTCAGCATCCCGCTCACAGCCCGGCCTCTCTCCCCCCTCTCCCCACCTGCCTTTCCCCTCAGCATCCCGCTCACAGCCCGGCCTCTCTCCCCCCTCTCCCCACCTGCCTTTCCCCTCAGCATCCCGCTCACAGCCCGGCCTCTCTCCCCCCTCTCCCCACCTGCCTTTCCCCTCAGCATCCCGCTCACAGCCCGGCCTCTCTCCCCTCTCCCCACCTGCCTTTCCCCTCAGCATCCCGCTCACAGCCCGGCCTCTCTCCCCCCTCTCCCCACCTGCCTTTCCCCTCAGCATCCCGCTCACAGCCCGGCCTCTCTCCCCCCTCTCCCCACCTGCCTTTCCCCTCAGCATCCCGCTCACAGCCCGGCCTCTCTCCCCCCTCTCCCCACCTGCCTTTCCCCTCAGCATCCCACTCGCAGCCCGGCCTCTCTCCCCCCTCTCCCACCTGCCTTTCCCCTCAGCATCCCGCTCACAGCCCGGCCTCTCTCCCCCCTCTCCCCACCTGCCTTTCCCCTCAGCATCCCGCTCACAGCCCGGCCTCTCTCCCCCTCTCCCCACCTGCCTTTCCCCTCAGCATCCCGCTCACAGCCCGGCCTCTCTCCCCCCTCTCCCCACCTGCCTTTCCCCTCAGCATCCCGCTCACAGCCCGGCCTCTCTCCCCCTCTCCCCACCTGCCTTTCCCCTCAGCATCCCGCTCACAGCCCGGCCTCTCTCCCCCCTCTCCCCACCTGCCTTTCCCCTCAGCATCCCGCTCACAGCCCGGCCTCTCTCCCCCTCTCCCCACCTGCCTTTCCCCTCAGCATCCCGCTCACAGCCCGGCCTCTCTCCCCCTCTCCCCACCTCTGGCCACTTCCTTTGTGCTTTTGCTGCATCAGACTCCTTGCTGTTCCTGCCCATTCGCCCTCCCTCATTTTCTTTCCTGCCCCTGCACCTTGTACAGCTTATGCCCTGTGTCTCGAATGTCCTCTTTCCTACCCCCCAGCTCTCTCGTCAGACGACTCTTCCTCTGAGGTCCAGTTAAACATCGCCTCCTTAGAGAACTTCGCGGCAGCACCACCACCCCCGCCCCAAGCAGAGACCATTTGTACTAAAGTTTACTTATCGCTCCCCACTTTGGGGATAGAATTGGAGGTAACGTGTTGCAGTGTGTTTTTTTTTTTTTTTTTTATTAATACAGGTCTGTTTTTACTAGACAATGTGCTTCTCCAGTCAAGAAGCCGTTTCTTTTTCTTTGTGTTCATAGGATCCAGCACAGAGCCTGACATGTAGTTGGGGCTTAGTTCATAAAACTGAGTACTGCTTTGTATAATTCGGGACCAAAGTCTAAAAGAAGTTGTCAAATTGGGGAGAATCCTGACAGAGCAGGGAAATAGGAGGATGGGGTGGGAGTTTGACCTGTCAGGGGCCTTCTTTCTTGGTTCTGCTGTCCGTGTCAGTCAGGAGCCAAAAATCATACTTTATGGTTTTTTTCCTTTCTTTTATACTTTTGTTTTTGCCATTTTGTTTCTGTAGGTTAATCCCTATATCCTGAAGAAGAACATGATGCTTATGACAAATAACTTCTATGCCGCAATCTTAGGATATGATGAGGTAAGATGGTTTACCAAGCCTTGGACAGAACAGTGACCTCCCCCAACAAAGGCTGTCGATGAGAACTTCTGAAAGAAGCTTCAGGGGCCGTCGTCACTGCCTGCCATTATTTTACTGTTTTACTTAGTATTTTACTATTTCCTCACCTTCATTGACTCAGCAACCAGAATGAGCGCGCCCAGCAGTTTGCCTGGTACTTGAGAAAGCACGCACTACGTAGTATGGCCAGATCATTCAACTAGCTGGCGTTTATTGAGTGCCTGTGGGGTGCTGGATGGAGGGACACAGGCAGGTCGGTCAATATCTCAGCCCCAGATGCTCCAGAGAGAGGAAGGCATGCCCACATCAGCAGCACGGTCTGCCAGACAAGTCACACGCTTTTGGGGGCTTCAGTTATAAAAGCAGTACGCACTCATTTAAAAATTCATGAAACTCTGCCTAAATGGTTGAAATAGAAAATAGAAGGCCCCTTTTCTCGCCTGCCCAGCTCCCTGTCCCAGAGGAAAACCTTGTTAATAGTTTATTGGGTGTCCTTACAGTTGTTACCTGTACATACACAAGCACCTATGGATTTGTTTTCTTTATGCAAATGAAAGTTATACTACGCTCACCATTCTGTAACTTGCTTTTTTTAACTGCGCAGTATATCTTGGATGTCCTACCTAATGACATTTAGATCTGTCTCATTTTTTATTGCAAAATTTACATAACATAAAATTTACCATTTTAAAGTGTACATTTTAGTGGCATTGAGTATATTCACGTTTGAGCAGCCATGACCACTAGCCATCTCCAGGATTTTCTCTTATCTTCCCAAATGGAAACTCTGTGCCCAGTAAATAGTAAATACTATTCTCCTATTCTCCGCTCCTCCTCTGGGCCACAGTCTACTTCCAGGGTCCTCCAGGGCCAGAGTTTGTTGGCTTCCTCTCAGTTCCTCTAGACCTAGGCATCTCAGTTTCTGGAAGGATGCTTTTTTTGTGTCGTGAGGGAAAACAAGTCACTATTCTAGTAGACTGTGGAAAAACTGTTAGGCAAACTAATTTTTGCCTTCTAGGCACCCATTTTTTTCCTGCTTCCTCCCTCAGACCAGTCTCCCATTTGTCTTCAGCTTACTAGCATTGTGGTGGGAAGAGGGCTGAAGTGGGGCTCACTGATCTATTCAGCCTCTTGTATTGTGCTCCTGCTCTGTGCCAGCCACCATATCCTGACTCGAGCTGGTCAGCACCATCCCGTGACCTCACATTAACCACTTTCGCTCGAGAACCTCTGAGCGCACTTATCTTCCCAGCCAGGGTAACAATTTCTTCCCGGCATACAGTTTCCACCTGGTCATCAGAGCCAGGTGTGGCAAGAAGCTCTTGACAGTCTGAACCAGTCACATTGCTATCATTGTTAACCTGAGTCTGAATCATCCTGTTCCTCGTAGTTGATTATAGATTTGCCCCTTCCCAGCCATCTCACCCATCGCCGAGGCTGCCTGTCTGTGGCAGGCCCTGGCTCCCGGGGCTTTTGCTGTCCTGTGCTCTGGGCTCGTTTTCTAAGTCCTCATAATACTCGCTCCCACTCCTGTTCCCTCTCATGTAGCACATATGAGTTGCTGCCAGCAGCACTCCGGCATGTGCCCAGGGCACTTCAGACACAGGCAGGCTGTTGTGTTAGCAAATAGCTTGGAGAACGGTGATGTGCCCGAGCTTGTTCTTGGCTCCTGTCCCCCATATGCCGGAAGAAGCTGGTTTTCCCGACTCAGCCATTGTGCCAGGACAGTCTCTTAAGCTGTGGAATTGTGGGGGGTGTTTAGCAAGGGGGCATTTGAGACAGGTGAACAGTTTTTCCTTCAAACTGCCCGTACCCGCTACTGGCCCCAGCCCTTCCTGGCCCCAGCCCTAAAGCCAAACCTCAGGCACCATAGTGCCCCGGGGGCCTGACCACAGCAGGACCTCGAATATGTGATCCTGGCCCTTTGTGTAGTGTCCTTACCGCTTACAGAGCCTTCCATGACCATTGTCTCTTAATTCTCACAACTCTGTGGCACAGGTGTTACTTGGCTCATTCAGGTTATGAGAAACCAGGGCTCAGGAAGGGCTAGTGGCTTTCCAAAGGACACACAGCTGCCGAGTGACGGAGCTGCCATTTGAATTCAGGCAGTCCAGTCCCCAGATCCCACTGTTGTTTCAGTTCTGTTCACAGCTCCATGTCAAAGCCTAATCTTCATATCACACTTCACAAAATGCCTTTATGTTCTGTCTTATAATTCAAAGATGCTATAAGTAGGGCAGCAATTTTAGTCTCTATTTAACAGATGGGAAAGTTGAGACTTGGGTTTAGTAAATTGCCCACCATCTCTGAGCTGGGAACTGACAGGGCCAGGACATGATCTGGCCTTCTAGCTGACTTCCAAGGCCCAGTCAGCACTTCCTCTGGTTCCACATGCTGCCTTAGCACCTGGACAGAACAGCTCCTCAGGGCCTGTCCCTCAGTCACCCTTGCCCAGGAAGCAGGACCCTCCCCTCTCCTTCCTCAGAGCTCTAAGCTAGAACATGGCCCTAGTCCATGATGCAGGCCTCTGTGATATTTGGGCTTCCCAACAGTGTGCTTTCTGCTGTGCCAGGACAGCCGATGGTAGGCACACACAGGTTCTGAGCACTCCCCTGTGGCCCATGGCAGTCCTGCCGGACAGCCTGTTCCTCTGCTTTGGAGGAGGCCGGGCCACCCCAAAGCTGGGTGACAGTGAGGCCAAGGTGCCAGGCTCCCATCCCCAAAGACCTAGTTGCTGTTCAGATGTGTGTCCTTGGACCAGGAGAGCAAAACACGTAACACTCTATTCTTAAGAGAAAGTATACACTCACAATATGCTGACCCCATTCCTTGTGGACGGCACCAGAACTACTGCTGCTCCCATCTCTCCTCTCGGGTGTTGGCTGGGCCTGGCGATGCTGTAGGCAGCTGTGGCCAGGACGGCCCATCAGACATGACCACATCTCTGCTTCCACCTTTTTATCCAGCCGCTTGGCTCCTCTGGGTCCCACTTTCCTCCTCTATTGAATGAAGGGGGCAGGCCACATGCCCTCTCAGACCCCTCCCAGCTCTGCCACGCACTTGCCCTGTTTCTGTGTCACGTCCTCTGAGCTGATCCTAGGGTTGCCCGCATCTTCACGATATCCCCAGCTTCTGTCTCCTGGCTCTGCCGTTCGCCCCAAAAGACCAGTTGTGCTGTGTGTTCCAGGGGATCCTTTCAGATGACCGTGGGCTGGCGGCCGCCCTCTGGAGAACCTTCTTCAACCAGAAATGCGAAGACCCTCGACAACTTGAATTGTTGGTAGAGTATGTGAGGAAACAGGTGAGCAGCCCCTCCAGGGCCTCCCCTCCAGGGCCCTTCCTGAGGTCTGTGGCTGCTGGAGTTCAGAGGGTCATGAGAGGTTGAGTTCCCAGACTCCAGTGTGAGGGAGTTCTAACCAAATCACATCAGCAGCGGGCATAGACAAAGAGCACCTTCTGGGAGACACAGAGGTTTTCGAGGCAGAAGCCTGATGTGTCTCTCTTTGCCTGGCAAAGCAATAAAGCTCTCCTTTTCTACTTCACTGACCCCCTCCCCAGAAAAAAAAGAGCCCCTTCTTTGGATCCAGTCATGAGCTAGGTCAGGGGGCGGGGAGTAGGAACAGAAGAACAAGGGCAGAGTGGCCTGCTGCTTTCATAAACCTGCAGTTGTTGATTCACTGCACACTCGGCTGTCTGCCGTGTGCCAGTGCTATGCTGGATCCTGGGCGCACACAGTCCACTTGTAAGGCCACAGCACGGGGTGCAGAGCAGCTCCCCTGGGTTACCCACTTTGAACCCCTGGCTTCTAGCAGGATTGGGCTCCAGGCAGCATCCCATGATCCTTTCCCCACTGGGTGCTGCTACCTGTCGTCAAGCAGGGTCCCCCCGCTTCATCCCTCACTCCTCTGGCTGCCCAGGGCTCTCAAAGCTTCTAAGAGAGAGCTCTCGAGTGAGGACTGCTTAACTACACAGTTTTCCTTGAGCCCAGGGAGAATTCACTCCTGTTCTCTCTGCCCCCCTAATTCTGTATTGATGAGAAATCCATATGTTAGGGACGAGGGAGCTGAGTGGCAGGCAAGAGGCACATGTAGGCTTTTCCAGGGTCGTCCAGTGAGTCAGGCTGCACAGCTGGGTGATTCATACGGCCACTAGAGGCTCAGCTGCTCCAGACAGCTCACCAGCTCAGCCTGTCCCATGAGTCACACCTTTGCTTTGTAGGCCTGGCTCCTGGACCTGAAGGGGCCTCACCTCACAGTCATTCCCTTATTCACCTGTGTCCATGGCCTTCAAGCCTCCAACAGCCAGGAAAGGGAAGGCCAGGCTCTGGCTCCGAGGAGAAGACAGGGCCAGCTGGGTGATTACTGGAAAAACTACATACTAGGGCTCTTCAGACCCAGAGGGTAGAGAACCCCAGAAGCCAGGACTTCTGTTTGACCGTTCTTCAGATCTGCCAGAGCCGGGAAGAAGGCAGTGTGGCCAGAGGACCCCACCCACAGAGAACTCTGAGGCTCACACTGTTGACTGGACCCGCCCTCAGACAGGAGCAGCAATTGGCAAAGCAAATGCTATGTTTTCTGAGAGACCAGCCCAACTTTTCCATTGGCTGTGGTGGGCTTGTGCCAGGGGCCACAGCAAGGGCACAGCTGGGACCTCTCTGAGGGCCCTGAAGGAAGGGACTGCCACACCAGTGCCCCCGTAAGAAGTCCCCTGGTGCCCAGATGAGAGGCAGGCAGTAGGAAAGCAGTGAAGGAACTCTTGGGCAAGCAGTGAGCTTTGGTGGGGACCCAGTTCTGTCAGCAAAGCTTTTGAGCACCTATTGTGCCAGCCACTCTGTTGAGAGCGCAGAAATTACTAAGACCCAGTCCTGCCCTCAAGGATCCAGCTCATGATTTGACAAGCCAGTCAGGCACAAGGCTCCCCTGGAATAAGTCAGTCTGTGATGTATGCAGGCAGGAACAGAGTGCTGTGGAAGGCTGAAGAAAGGAGGGACTAAGTCTGAGCGAGTGAATCAGGGAAGACCAGGAGGCTGGTCCTGGCCGTGATGCCAGTTGGTAGATCACCCGAGACCCAATCAGAGATTAAATTGAGAGTTTCTACCCAGGAGATGGGCAAAGTGGTGGCATTAAGGACAGAATGGAGTAATTGAAAAGAAGAGTGGGTTTTAGGGAAGATAACAGTGTCGGTTGATCTCTTGCCCTGGAAGACAGCAGAGCAGATCTGGAGATTGGAGATCCAGGCGTGAGGTATATATGACAGGGTGAGCACGAGGGTCCGAAGGCTAAAAACGAAGCAGCAGGAGTGGAGGGTCTCTTGGGATAGGGAGTTGGATCTGAGGCAAAGGTGAGGTTCCTGACTCCTGCCACCTCTCCTTGCCCCCCAGTTGCCTTCTCACCTCCACAGTGGAACCTCATCTTTTGAATCCAGTGCTGACTTCTGCCCTGATCCAGCTCTTGCCCTGGAGTTTGCCTGTCTCCTGTAAAGCATTTCTCTTCTCCTTACTAGGAGGAGCTTGGGAATCCTTCCAGAGGAGGCCTCTATCACCCAAGGCCTGGCCACTCGTTAGAGCCCCTGCCTCTTGCCAACTGCCCGACCACCCCTCCCTGCAGCTGTACATGTTCTCTGTCAGTGTCCCATCTCCACATTGTTCAGGGGGATAACCCCCCCTGAGCCATCCTAGAGGGGTGAAGCTGGCGCCCACTAACCCTGCGGTGAGAGCCTACTCGAGGAGAGTAGAAGCATCCTTTTAAGTTCCAGTAACTAGCAGTTACTGACTTCCCTGGTGGCTCAGTGGTAAAGAATCTGCCTGGCAATGCAGGAGATGTGGGTTCAATCCCTGGGTCGAGAAGATCCTTTGGAGGAAGAAATGGCAACCCACTCTAGTATTCTTGCCTGGGAAATCCCATGGACAGAGGAACCTGGTGGGCTGCAGTCCATGGGGTCACGAAAGAGTTGGACACAACTTTGCAACTAAAGAACAAACTAGCGGTGTGCTTATTAAGACCTGTGGGGTACACATCACTATTTATGTGTCCCTTTCTCAGACAAGGGAACTTAAATTAACAGACACACACACACACACATCACTATTTATGGGCCCCTTTCTCAGACAAGAGAAATTAACAGACACATACACAAACACACCAAGGACATGTCTCCCCCAGCACACACTCCATGGAAAGTCCTTGCAGTTCAGAAAGTCAGTGCTTGTGTGTCAGACATGTGTCCATTCAGAAGTACAGCGGGGAATTCCCTAAGGCCTGAGAAAGCTTCCTTAATGACTTGTTTCTTCAAACCCCCTTAAATGAAATAATCTGGGCAATCAGAGACCTCCCCCGATCCCTGGGCTCGGGAGCTGGGATAGTCAGAAGCCCCTCCTGCCCCAACCCTGTCCTCTCCTTTGGGAGGCTCGTTCCTTCCACCACCTCACGCGCCGCCTCATGTCTGTCCTGCTCTTGTGACTTTCTCGTCTGGTTGCAGATACAGTACCTGGACTCCATGAATGGTGAGGATCTGCTTCTGACAGGGGAGGTGAGCTGGCGCCCTCTAGTGGAGAAGAATCCTCAGAGCATCCTGAAGCCTCATTCCCCAACTTATAACGACGAGGGTCTTTGATGGGCTGGTCCCTCCGAACAGCTGGCCAGCTAGCTTTGAGGAACTGCCAGAAGAGAGGTGCCTGTTTGGCTCAGGATCCTGCAGGAAGTGGCCTGAACTGACCTTTGAACAGCATCTGTCAAATACCTGGCCCCATTTGTGTTGGTTTTCCTCTTAGTACGCCCAGGAGTCTGATAGGGTGGGGTACAGTGCTGAGAGAACCCGTAGCCCTTCTAAGGCGTCCTCTCCCTCAAGAGAAGCCCTGAGCAGGAGCTCCCTCACACGCTCCCCAAGTGCCCTCCAGAAACCGTGTAACTGACCACAGAAGGGAAAGGGGGTAGGTTCGATAGGGGACAGCTGCCTCCCCCCAAGGACCCACCGTGGCCTAGAAGCAGTGAGTAATGCTGCTGAATCAGGCTGGGTAACCACACACTGTCCTCCAGCTTTGAGCCATGGGCTTGAGTTGGCCATTAAAAGACCCAGAGACGTCTCTCTGCCATGGTTCTTCTTTATTCCCAGGTTTTTTAGAAACACACCTGAGGTGGCAGAGGCCATGAGTTGAGAAGCAGTGCCAGCTCAGAGACAGGAGCAAGGGAAGTTCGGGTGGGGTGGGGTCTCTGCCGCTGCTTCTGTCTCCAGTTCACAGAAATGTCACTGTTCTTTCCTGCTGACCCCGTCCTCGGGGACCCAGGAGGCCTGTCTGGCCAGGGGGCTTGTCACATCCTGAGGCCTCAAGACAGTTCCCTTTGTCACACAACGCCCCCACTGGACTGGGGTAGAGTCATGCTGTCTTTCCTCCCTTGGCTCCCCTTACATGAGATACTGGGGGGAAGAGAATGCTTCCTGGCTTCATCGCACCACCCCAGTACCCCGCTCCGTGCTCAGCCTACCACCCGCTTCCTAGCTTCCGGAGCACGTGCTGCAGAGCCCTCGTGGTCTGAGCCCCTGAGGACTAGTCTCCTCCCCCTGAGTGTGGGTCATCTTTGGGGGGATTTTCTTTAAATTGAAGAAGGGGGTGGAGAACCATATTGTCCCTCCCTCCCCCCACCCCCATCAAACTTCCTTCATTTAACTTGCTATAAAATGAGTCATATAAAGAAACTCTATATGGATGAGGTATATCCCACTTCTGTGAAAACATTACAAATCAAACGGCCTTCTCTGAGTTTATTTAAGATGCTTTTGTTGCACACGGAGCTCCAGAGTGAAGCCTCCTCTGTGTGTGTGAGATAATAACACCTTGTAACTCATTACAGCTGGGCACTATTTACATAAACCAGAGCCGAGCCAGGCAGGAATTTGCTGATTAATTTATTTTTAATGGAGTGAAGTATACCATGCACCAAAATAAACTTTACTGTGTGTACCTAACTGCTCCTGGAATGGATGGAAAAATTAATGGAACAGATTTTGGCTCCCAACTCTACACATTAATTTATATATAAAAGTTATTTGAGCCTTAACCCATTTGCTGCCCAGGGCAGCTCCCTAACCACAGAGCCCAGCCCACAGCCCCGGTTCAGCTACCGGGCTTGCTTTAGAATCATGGAATCTCTGATTTGGAAGGAACATTAGTGGTCATTTAGTTCAGCCCTGGTCCACAACTGGACTCCCTTTCTCAACATCCCTGTTGGCCTGTGTCCATACGGGCCCTCTGTGAATGCCTCCAGCAGCAGATGGTCTCCACCTGCAGGGCCAAGTCCTGTATCCACAAGATGAGTAATCATTAAACACTGCAACTTGTAATTCAGAGCCATGTTTCAAAAAGCCATGTCGATCTGTCACGTCTGTGATGTTTCCAAAGCCCTCGCTTCCTGGCCATGGGCATCTTGGAGGCTGCCAGGCTCTTCTTATTTTTGTGAGTCTCTAGCCCATTTCACCCCACTCCAGTACTCTCGCCTGGAAAACCCCATGGATGGAAGAGCCTGGTGGGCTGTAGTCCATGGGGTTGCTAAGAGTCGGACACAACTGAGCAACTTCACTTTCACTTTTCACTTTCATGCATTGGAGAAGGAAATGGCAACCCACTCCAGTGTTCTTGCCTGGAGAATCCCAGGGACGGGGGAGCCTGGTGGGCTGCTGTCTATGGGGTCGCACAGAGTTGGACACGACTGAAGTGACTTAGCAGCAGCAGCAGCAGCCCATTTCTTCTCTGAGCAAACTGAACCACTTGGGGCAACCCTGTATGTTTTCTCTGCCTGGAATCCTCTCCCCTCTTCTGTGTATAGAAATCCACATATCCCCATGCCACCTCTCCTGTCCACCCCAGGCAGTATCCTCCAGTGGAACTATTTTTTTACATACCCACCCTCCACCCTGCACTGTGAGCCCCTTGAGAGTGGGTGCTGGTGTTTGGATCAGTCCGCTTTGTTTCTCCAGCATCCAGCAGCATGCCTGGACCTTAGTAGGCATCAGGGTGATCTTTGATAAATGAAAGAAGGAATCAATGACTAAATCACCAAACAGGAGCCCCTTTCTGGACTGTTCTCAGTCTGTACTACAGTTCAGCTTATTTTAACAGTTCAGTATGAAGTGCCTCCCTTGGCCTTCAAATAAGAATGAAAGCCAAACATTCTTTCTATAGCTAAATGCTTTTCTATTGCAGATTGTTATACAGAACAAGTGAGAGAGGTGGTTTCTTGCCATCAGGGATATTGCTCTCTAGGAATAATTTTGTCTTTTACTTGTATTCTGTATACTTCCAGACCTGGGTTGGGAAGATTCCTTGAGGAAGGGAATGGCAACCAATTCCAGTATTCTTGCTTGGAGAATTCCATGGACAGAAGAGCCTGGCGGACTACAGTCTATAGGGTCAAAGAGTCAGACATGACTGAGTGACTTAACACTTTTGCATACTTCCAGAAAAGATAACAGCAGATTAAGAGATAACAGGTGTAAAAACTGCAAAACAAAGTTTAAAAGATAAGATACAAGTATTGGGAGGGGAAAAAAATCATGTTAACACATGACTTTTGGGGCAGTCTATCAGTTGTCTCAAGCAGTCCTGTTAAATAGGTATTCTCCTCTTCCTGGTCTTTCTCCTGTTTACGCAAGTGAGGGGACTATGGCTCAGAGAGGCCTGGAAGGCTACCCAGCCCTCATCTTCAGCCCCGGGGCTCTCGCTCTCTTCCCACCCAACACTGCCTCCCGCAGGTCAGTGAGGAAACCTGCAGTTGAGGATAAAACCTTCCTCTGGGACTTCCTGGTTGTCCAGTGGTTAAGAATCCGCCTGCCAATGCAGGAGACACGGGTTCGATCCCTGATCTGTGAAGTTCCCACATGCGGTGGGCAACTTAAGCCTGTGTGTCACAACTACTGAGCCTGTGTTCTAGAGTCCGTGTTCTGCGATAAGAGGAGCCACCTCAGTGAGAAGCCTGGGTACCGCCAACAATGAGCAACCCAAGTCATGTAACCAGGGGAAGTCTGCGTGCAGCAGTGAAGACCAAGCACAACCAAAAATAATTTAAAAAGAAACAAACCTTGCTCTGGGCTCCCTAGAAGCCAACAGCAGAAGTGAGGCCGGCCGAAGATTGTATAGTTCCCACTGTCACATAAAAGGAATTACGCTTATTAATCAGAAAAAACAAATGTTTTCCTTAATCTCAGAGAACAGTGTAGGGTTTTTAAATGAGAAACCCTGAACAGTGTAGCAAATAGTTCCCCTAAGCTTTCAGTATTGCCTAAAAATTTAAACATTGCAAGTATTGCTTTCTTACATCAAACTATGATTAAAGCCCAGCCCACCCTTCAGCCAGTATTTTTCGTGTTCTGTGCCAGATGCTGCTTGGTATTTTCACTTAGTATCTCATTTGATCCTCTGACAATTCTGTGAGGTAAGTATTACCTATAAGCTTGTCTTAACTGCTGAGGAGGACTGCAGCTTGGAGAGGTCCGAATTCATCCTGCATGTGGACTCAGGCGGTCTGACACTCAAGTGCAATGCTTTGAGTTCTAGAAAAGGAACATGGCATGGGGAAGGCCAGTTGTGCTCCGTTGAAAAGCAAAAGGAAACCTAGAGTGGTATTCCAGCTTCTTGGGTTACTGCGGGCGTATTAACGGGGAAAGTCAGTACAGGGTTCAGGCTCCAGAGTCAGAAAAGCCTTGAAAGGAGTTGGGATGTAAAGGATGGGCAAGGTTTAGGTAGGTGGAAAGGAAAACAGGAAGCGAGCATCTGTGGCATAGGGCTGGAAACTTTCAGACTGAGTGGGCCAACTGAGTTGGTGGTTAAGGGAAGAAAAGGTTGCAGAGATCCAGGTGAGTCCACGAATCAAAGCCTGGTAACTGCGTCTGGACTGTGACCTGGTGGGAGTGAGGATGCACAGCCGTGTGCAGGGTGCATGGACATAGTCAGCAAGGATTCCGGCCATCTTGGCTTGAGGGCCTGGGGGCAATGGTAGAAATTTAAAGGAGTTCAAACTCCAAAGGTGCATAGAATAAAATTGTCAGGACTTCATGCCTGACTGAACTGGAGCCTGAAGAGGAGCCTTCCAGAGCTTTCCTGGGAGCGGGGAGATGTCTGGCAGAAAAGGGGAACTTGAAGAATCCTCTTTGTTGTGGGTTTGTTTTTTTCAAGTGCTAATTACATTATCCTATGAGACAGGCCAGGGAGGTCTACTGAGGAGAAATCACAGAGTGAAGCTCACAGCCTCATGTGTCTTCTGAGCCCCACCCCGCTGCTTTGGTGCGAATGTTAGCAGGGGAGTTGGGCTGTGGAAGATGCCACAGGAGGGCGAGGGCATAGGGCAGGCTTGGATCTCAGGGTGGGGGTGGTTAAGGCCTCAGGGCCAAGGACTTTGGGACACTTGAAATTATGAAATTGGATGTGTTCCCAGGAATGAGATGAAGGTAGACCAGGGCCTGGGGTGGGTGGGGGAGAAAGCATTCACAGTGATGCGGGTGGGGTGGGGGCTGTGGTAAGAAGAGCAGGAATCAGCGTGGCAGGTGAAGCCTGAAGTGGGGCTGGTGGGGGGGAGTTGGGGGATTGGGAGCGGGCAGCTTCCCTAAGGAGGAGCCTCTTAATGCAGCAGGTTGCAGAGCCTAGGGGCTGGGAGTAAGTGGGTGAAGCTTAAGTGCTTTATACTGTTCCAGGGTCAAGACTTCTGGGAGCAGGTTATGGCAACAGTTGTGAAATCTTGGGTGGTGCTCTTGATGAGAAGAAATGGAGGGAAATTGGGTAGGAGTTAGGAGAGCAGGTGTTTTCAGGACAAGAAAGGACTGAAGATGTGCGTGGGGCTGGGGAGGAGCCCTATTAAGTGTGAAGCAATGAGTAGGGTAGGAAACTTCTCACAAGTGTGAGGAATTATTGTTAGATCCCCCTGAAAGTGGAAGCCTGATCTTGAGAATAAGGGCCTGGCTTTGGAGAGGAGGAGGGAACCCTTTCCTGAGACCAGAGATTGGAAGACGCATGGGGGGCAAGTGATGTCTGTGTTGAGGGCCAAGAGGGAAAGGAGCTCCTGATGCCCAGGGAACTTAGAGTTGATCAGCCCTTGGGGCTGGGGTGGGGAAGGGAGGGGAGCAGGCAGGTCTGTGGACAGTCCCAAAGTGTTTGAGCTCTTCCCTTGGGAGCAGCCCTCTGCTCGCTGCTCTGGTTCCGCCTGCTTCAGCCTTCTCCCACTGCATCCCATCGTGCCTTGCCCACTTGTAATTTCATGGCTGCAGTCACCATCCACGGTGATTTTGGAGCCCAAGGAAATAAAACCTGTCACTGATTCCACTTTGCCCCATCTCTTTGCCATGATCTGGATGCCATGATCTTCATTTTTTGAATTTTGAGTTTTAAGCTAGCTTTTTCACTGTTCTCTTTTACCTTCACCAAGAGGCTCTTTAGTTCCTCTTTACTTTCTGCCATTTGAGTGGTATCATCTACATATCTGAGGCTGTTGATGTTTCTTCAGGCAGTCTTGTTTCCCGCTTGTGAGACATCCAGCCCGGCATTTCGCATGATGTACTCTGCATAGAAGTTACATAAGCAGGGTGACAATGTACAGCCTGGACATAACTCCTTTCCCAATTTTGAACCAGTCAGTGGTTCCATGTCTGGTTCTAACTGTTGCTTCTTCTCCTGAATACAGGTTTCTCAGGAGGCAGGTAAGGTGGTCTGGTATTCCCATCTCTTTAAGAATTTTCCACAGTTGTGATCCACACAGTCAAAGGCTTTAGAGTAGTCAATGAAGCAGAAGTAGATGTAGATACTTTTTTAACCCCCTGGCTTTTTCTGTGATCAAATGGAGGTCGACAGTTTGATTCCTCTGCCTCTTCTAAATCCAGCTTGTACATCTGGAAGTTCTCGGTTCATGTACTATTGAAGCCTAGTTTGAAGGATTTTTGAGCATTACCTTGCTAGTGTGTGAAATGAGCCCTAGTCTACTCCCTCACCCCACCTGGGTGTTAACCACCCCTCACAGGTTTTCTGTGGCTTCCAAGGGACTTCCCTTGAGCCACGCTGCTAAGCCCAAGCTCAAGCCTGCCCAGGTCAAGGGCCTCTGTACCTCTATTGAGGGGAGAAAAGAGATCCTGGCTGGGGAATTTCCAGGAAGAGAATCTTCAAGCGCTGACCTGTAATGTCAAAAAGTGATAGAACACAATGTGAGCACTAGAAGGGATTTGGAGACCTCCAGCCCGGCCTCCTCTTGCTCTATAGATGGGAGGCCGGGGCCTGGAGAGGCTCACTCAGGGTTTCACAGTCAAGAACCAGAACCCCAACCTGTGCGGGCTTGCTTCCTCCCTCTTTTTCTCTCACCCTGCAGCCAGAAACAGCTCCTCCACTTCCCAGTCACCATCTGAGAAAGAACCAGCCACAGGGCTGTACTCTAATTGGGGATGGAGGATAGGATGTGGTTTGTCTCAGTTTCCAGAGTGGCTCATGAGCTATAAACCCCAAGCAATGGGTTCATGCCTCAGCTTACTCTGTGGCTTATAATTACCTATGAGTCTGCCTTCCTTGCCAAACTGAGTTCCTTCAGGGCACAGACCATGCCTTACTCATCTTTGGGACCACAGTGCTGGCCTAAAGTAGGCATTAAATACATGTTGGGTAGACTGGATGGGCAGAGGGTGAGGGGATGGGCTGGGCTGGGGAGGAAGGGGTGGCTGGACCAATGATGTTGGGGCAAGGTGGCAGGGAACCCCTGGCCGTCCAGTGGTTAGGACTCTCTGCTTTCAATCTCTGATCTAAGAACTAAGATCCTACAAGATGTGGGGTTTGGCAAAAAACCAAAAACAGTTGAAGACTTAAGAGATCAATAGATAATATTTCTTTTTTGAGAAATAAGAGGTGGAGGTGTCTCTTATTTGGAGGCATTCTGTTTTGGAAAGGTGGTTGTGTCTGGGTCTAGACTGTGGATGCTGTGATGATGGGGTCTCAGCCTTTCCCCATATCCTTTCCTCCACCCCCTCTACCTCTCTGTCCACATACCCCATCCCACCTGTCCTCATTCATGTTTCCTTCAAGGGAGAGAATTCCCAACTCCCCTCTCCTGGAGGCGAAGTGTGAGAGAACCACTGCGGAATCCTCCCCGGCTCCACCCTCCGCAGAGAAGGAGAATGATTTGTCTTTCATTCAAAGACAAAATGGTGTCTTTACCAGTATTTCCTTTTTTATATTTATTTATTTTTGGCTGTGCTGGGTCTTCGTTGCTACACAGGCTTTTCTCTAGTTCCGGCGAGTGGGGGCTACTCTTCGTTGAGGTGTGTGGGCTTCTCCTTGCGGTGGCTTCTCGTTGCAGAGCACGGGCTGCAGAGCACAGGCTCAATAGTTGTGGCGCATGGGCTTAGTTCCTCTGTGACATGTGGGATCTTCCTCCATCGGGGATCGAATCTGCGTCTCCTGCATTGGCAGGTGTATTCTTTACCACTGAGCCGCCAGGGAGACCCCTACCGGTACTTCTGATAAAGCTGATTGGAGAACATAGCTTTTGCTCTCTGGCCAAATGAACTTTCTAATATCTTCCCCAAACTTAAACATGCACACCCCTGCCCCCGCCCCCCAAAGAGAGTAGACCTCTCTCCCTTGTGGGGACAGAACCTCCTCTGGAATTTTACCATGTAGATCAGTAGAGAATATGCTACTTTTGTGGAACCAAGAGAGACAGAGAAACCCAGAAATATCTGAGCCCAGCTCCGTCCCTCAGCCACCACGTGGACAAATCATTCCCCTTCTCTGTGGAGGGTGGAGCCGGCGAGGATTCAGGAGTGGTCCTCTCACACTTCGCCTCCAGGAGAGGGCAGTGGGAAACATTTCCTGAAGGAAACATGAATGGGGACTGGGATGGAATACGTGGATGGATGGGTAGAGGGGGTGGAGGGAAAGATGTGGGGGAAAGGCTGAGACCCCATCATCACAGCATCCACAGTCTAGACCCAGACACAACCACCTTTCCAAAACAGAATACCTGAATCCTTATTCCTTGTGATGGCGCTTGCCTGGCATGCATGTGCGTATGCAGAGTGGAGAGAGGACCTTGCCTCCCGTGAGCTGGGATCAGGCCAAATCTCAGAACCACACTCCACTGACACGGCCCAGGGTCACATTCACCGTCAGGACTGGCCTTTGGTCTGGAGAGGCTCCAGGAGGAGCTCCTCTGATGTTGATTTGTTTGTTGTTAGGCCTTCCCAGAGCCTCTGTCCCTTCATGGCTGCAAAGACTCTAAACCAGCATGTCCCGAGCTCCTCATCCTCCTCCCAGTCAGGCCCCTGACACAGGGAGTCCACTTACTCCTCTCGACAACCTGGTGAAGGAGACGGTGTTGGCCCGATCCTACAGATCAAGCCTCCGTGACTCAGTGCTCAGCTCACCCATTAAGTGCCAGAGCCAGTGTGGCCTCCGGAGACCTTCGTGGTGCTCCAGAGCAGCTAAACCACAGCATCTGGCTTGTTGCTGGGACTCTGGTGCTTTGGGCCACTCTTCCCCCCATCCCCCCACCACTGCACCCAGTTCCTTCAACAAGCCTGCCCCTGCCCCTCTAGTCCTCCAGCCTGGCATGCTCAGCCCACCACTCCACACATCTTGAAATCTTTCCCATCTAATTTCCAGCACAAGCCAGTCTCTGGGAATCTTCACAACTCGTCCCTGTGTCTAGCTCTTAGCTTTGCCTTGATTCAAGAGATTTGGGGGACTTCCCTGGTGGTCCAGTGGTAAAGAATCTGCCTTCCAATACAGGGAACATGGGTTTGATCCCTGGTGGGGAAACTAAGATCCCAAATGCCATAGAGCAACTAAGGCCTCGCCCTGCAATTACTGAGTCCACGCACCTCAACTAGAGACTCCGCGTGCTGCGACTAGAGAAGCCTCTGTGCTGCAACAGAGTCCACATGATGCAACTAAGACCCAACACAGCCTAATTAATTATTTTTTTTAAAAAAGAGAGATTTGGGCATACTCTGGCTCCCCTCCCAGCCCCGGCTGCTCCTTCCAGGAATCTTGTCCTCTCTGACCCAGAGGTGCCCCAGTAAAGGTGTGTGGCCATGTTGGCATCAGAGCTGTTTGCAACTGAAGGGCTGCAGCCCAGCCTCTGCTCCCACCACCCAAACAGGACATTCACCTGCCCAGGCGCCACTCAGCTTGTAAGAGAGAACAGACAAGGCTAAATAGCCCCCAGGATGGTAGAATGATGCCAGGCAGACGCCTGACACACCTCCTGGACAGGAAGATCTTTTTCTTCCTCTTAATAATAGTTATTAAGGAGCCTGTTCCCGACACACTGTGGCCAGGTCTGGGCTTAGCTATCCACATGGCTCTCATCACCCTGGGTCCCCACCCCAGGCTCAGCCCCAAGGCTAGGATCTACCTGTCTACCCTCCCACTGCCCTTTACCCACTCGAGAGGGTGAGTGGTTCTGCAGCCCTGGGGAATCTGGTTTGATTTACATGCTTTTATGGCTTGGCCAATAAGTTCATTAGGGGTTTTCCATAAGATGTAATGGAAAAATCCAAATGAACATTTTGGCCAATCCAATATTATCAGGGTATCAGGGATCCCTTGGAGCCCTTTTCAGCTCAGTCTTCCTATCCTGGCCCTTCTCAGCTGAGTTCCCTTTGCAGACACTTAGGCCCATGGTCTAATGTTAGGGTCAAAGAGCACCCCCACTGCCAGATGCTCATACACCCAGATGTGCACCCACACACACACACACACGAGAACACACAGATGCGCATGTAGGTAAACACACTGATGTGCAGCTAAGGCAGCCAAGCAGACGCACAAACATCACAGATAGATGGCATGCACAGGTACAGCTGTGCGTAGGTACAGTGTACAGGCACACCTCACTTTATTGCACTTCGCTGTATTGTGCTTTGCAGATATTGCATTTTTTACCAACTGAATCTTTGTGGCAACCCTGAGTTCTCAGATGATGGTTAGCATTTTTTGGCAATAAAGTATATTTTTAAACTTTTCTTTTTGTCCCTGTCATGCAGCAAGTGGGACCTTAGTTCCCCACCCAGGGATGGAAACTTCACCCCCTGCAGTGGGATCCCTGAGTCTTAACCACTGGGCCCCCAGGGAAGTCCCAGCAATAAAGTATTTTAAAATTAAGATATGTATTTTTTTAGACATACTGCTATTGCACACAATAGACTACAATGTAGTATGAACATAACTTCTGTATGAACTGGGAAGCCAAAAAATTTGTGTGATTCACTTTATTGAGATATTTCCTGCATTACAGTGGTCTGTAATAAATGGTCCAAACTCATAATATCTCTGAGGCATGTTTGTATATGTTGAGCCGTATGAAATGTGAAATTGCCAATATTCGGTGGTTTTTTTACTTACAGAAGTGGAATCTAATACAAACGTGGGCATGGAGGGAAATATATATATAAAAATATAGAGCCAAATTTTTACACCCATGTTCAAGCAGCATTATTCACAGTAGCCAAAAGGCAGAAACAATTCAAGTGTCTACCAGTGGGTAAGTGGATAAACAATATGGTATGTGTACGCAGTGGAATATTATTCGGCCTTTAAAAAGAAGGAAGTTCTGTCACACATGGTCGAACATTAGTGAACCTTGAGGATATTATGCTAGGTGAAATATGCCAGTCATAAAAAGACGAAGACTGTATGATTCCACTTACATGAGATACCTGCTGCTGCTGCTAAGTCACTTCAGTCGTGTCCGACTCTGTGCGACCCCATAGAAGGCAGCCCACCAAGGCTCCCCCGTCCCTGGGATTCTCCAGGCAAGAACACTGGAGTGGGTTGCCATTTCCTTCTCCAATGCATGAAAGTGAAAAGTGAAAGTGAAATCACTCAGTCGTGTCCGACTCTGTGCGACCCCATAGACAGCAGCCCACCAGGCTCCTCCGTCCATGGGAGTTTCCAGGCAAGAGTACTGGAGTGGGGTGCCATTGCCTTCTCCGCATGAGATACCTAGAGTAGTCAAATTCATAGAAAGTAGAGTGGTAGGGGAACTTCCCTACTGGTCCAGTGGCTAAGATGCTGTATTCCCAATACACGGGGCCTGGGTTCAATCCCTGGTCAGGGAACTAGATCCCACATGCCACAACTAAGATCTGGTGCAGCCTAAAAAATTAAAAACAAGAAAAAAAGAAAGTAGAGTGATGGCTATCAGGAGCTGGGAGAGAGAGAGGAAGGCACTAAGCCTTTTATAGGGACAGAATTTCAGTTGTGGAAGATGGAAAAAGTTCTGGCAATGGATGGTGGTGATAGTTGCATACCTGTGTGGGTGAACCACTGAACTACATACTTAAAAATAGTTAGATGAGGGACTTTCTCTGGGAGTTCAGTGGCTAAGACTCCAGCTCCCAATGCAGAGGCCCTGGGTTTGATCCCTGGTCAGGGAACTAGATCCCACATGCCACAACTAAGACCCCAGTGCAGTCAAATAAATCTTAAAAAGTAAATTTAAAAAAACATTTAAGATGGTAAACTTTATGTTAATTAAAATGATTTTTAAAAAGAGCCAAAAATATGTATCATCAGGTCGATATGTACACCACCAAGGGATAAACCACAGAAACTCAACACCACCGAAACATGCCTGCTCCCCTCCCAATAGTGCTTCTCTGACCCAGATAAGGCCCCTGCTCCCCCCTCAACAGATCTAACAGAGATAAGGCCCTAATGAAGGCCCTGCCACCCTGGCTACCCCTACAGCTTATTACCTTCCCACGGTCTGGCTCTGCTTACTCACCCCCCACCCATCACTCAGCCTCCCACCTCCAGGGGAGGGCCTCCTTTTATTTTTTTGGCTGCACAGCATGGCACACGGGATCTTAGTCCTGCAACTAAGGATCAAACCCGTGTCCTATGGACACAGAGGAACCTCTGTCTGGTCTGGGCATGACCACAGACCAGTTGAAGCAAGTGCAGCCAGCACTAAACAGGGTCATGAGACACGGCCTGAGTCTCCTGCTGTCCTGGCCATCCTCACTGGACCTTGTCCCTCCACAGAAAGGTGGTGCCTCAGGCTGGCACTGTGCACTGCTGCGACCACTCCTGCCCGACCTGCCTCCCCAGTGAGCTGCCATCTGCTGACTCCTTTTCTCCAGCACAAGGCCTCTCACCCTGCTCTGAGGGCTCTGGGACTTCGGTCCTTGATGGTGGCAGAAAACAGAAACTTGCCTCCAGACCTGTTTGCCTCCGAACCATGCAACATGTGCCCTGAGCCTCTCAAACAACTTTCTCATAACGATTAAAAATTTTTCAATTTTATTTATTTTTGACTGTGCTGGGTCTTCGTTGCTTTGCATGGGCCTTCTCTAGTTGCGGCAAGCAGGGGCTACTCTAATTGTGGTGCTCCAGCTTCTCATTGTGCTCCTGCTGTGGAGCAATGGCTCTAAGCACACGGGCTTCAGTAGGTGCAACCCACAGGCTCGGTAGTTACTGCTTGCGGGCTCTAGAGCGCAGGCTCAGTAGTTAATGGCTCACAGGCTTAGTTGCTCCATGGCATGTGGAATCTTCCGGGCCAGGGATCAAACCCATGTCCCCTGCATGGGCAGGCAGATTCTTATTCACTGAGCCACCAGAGAAGCCCATAATCATTTAATATCCAGCCCCTGAGGAGGGTTAGGGTTAGAGTTAGGGTCTGGCCCCACCAGGTCAAGAGCTTTCTCGGAGTTAAGCTTGTTGGAAACAGCCATCTGAACAGAATGTTTCCGGAGTGGGACAGCATTTTTCACCGGGACTCTGGAAGGTCAGGGTTTGGAGGAAACTGCTAGGAGCCTGGCGGGGAAGGAGCAGGTGATGCTGGGGTGGGGCTGAGGTGGGTGGGGAAGGAGAGTGTGCTGAGGGCCTGCCTTTCTCTGGGCAGGCGAGTCCCAACAGCAGGCAGACAGGTGAGGCTGACCTGACAGGTTCCTGAGGCCGGGGGCAAAGGGGTGGAGCATGGCTCTGACATAGGGTGACAACAGGCCCGGGGCCCTGCCACACAGGGCAGGCGGGGCAGCAGGCAGGCCTGCTGGGATCTTCTTCCTGCCGTGGCCAGCCCAGGGTGCAGACCATGGAGCCCGCTGGAGGGTGAGAGGAGCCGGTGGGCAGGCGTGTTCGGAGGCCTGGGGCCTGGGGGCCTGGTGCCCAAAGCATGGCGGGGCCCCTGAGGAGCCGGGTGGACGAGCTGAAGCGACCGTGGTGGCGGGAGAGCTCCCCACTGGTGCTGCAGCACAGCGAGGCAGCCCGGCTGGCAGCCGACGCCCTCCTGGAGCGGGGCGAGGATGCCTACTTGCGGGTCATCTCCGAGGAGCGGGAGCTGCCCTTCCTGAGTGCCCTGGATATGGAGTACATGACCAGCCATGCACGCGGGGGCCCGGAGCTCGGCGAGGCCCAGGGACCCGAGGCCTTGGGGCCTGACCGCCTCAGCCTGCACTCCGAAGTCACCTCGGGCACATACTTCCCCCTGGCCTCCGACATAGACCCTCCGGACCTGGACTTGGGTTGGCCCGAGGTGCCACATGCCACGGGCTTCAGCCCTACGCAGGCTGTGGTCCACTTCCAGCGGGACAAAGCCAAGAGCATCAAGGACCTTCTGCGTTTCCTCTTCAGCCAGGCCCGCACGGTAAGGGCCCCATCTCTTCAGACACCCATTTCACAGATATGGAAACTGAGGCCCAGGGAGAGAAAGGGACCAGCACGCAAGGCCACCCAGCAGCTTGGGGCAGCACTGGGACAAGAACCTCTGTGCCCTATCAGATCACAAGCTCCTAGAGGTTTTATTTACCTTGGTAATCCCTTGGTGGGCTTCCCTGGTGGCTCAGATGGTAAAGAATCTGCCTGCAATGTGGGAGACCTGGGTTCAATCCCTGATTTGGGAGGATCCCCTGGAGGAGGGAAAGGCAACCCACTCCAATATTCTTGCCTGGGAAATCCCATGGGCAGAGGGGCCTGATGGGGTACAGTCCATGGGGTCGCAAAAGAGTCAGACATGACTGAGCAACGAAGCACAGCACAGCACAATCCCTTGGCACTCGGGGACATTATGGATAAGCTTAGAACAGGGGATGGGCCTCAGAGATACCACAAACACCCAGAAAACAGGTACAAAGGGGTGCTCATTGCAGAGAGGAATCCTCTCTCTTCTGGGGGAGAGGGTCCATGGCTTCCATCAGATTTTCAGAAAGATCTATGATCCTAAGACAAAGAGCCCCAACCTCGGTGAGCATCTGAGCCACCCCCTTGACTTACAGAGGAGCAAACTGAGGCCAGGGAGGGGATGGTACTCACTCAGGGAGGTCCAGTCCATTGGTGAAATGGAGCCAGGGCTCAGGTAGAGGAAAGAGTTCTAGACTCAGGCCCCAAGACTGAGGCACAGCCCTGACGTATGCCCCAACCACGCCCTGCCCTTTGTGTACCGTGTCTCCCCTGGCCTGAATCAGGGGAAGGGGCACTGGAGCCTGGGCCTCCACTTGGCCTTGAAGGCTGGGCTTTTAGCTCTGCACCCAAAGGAAGGAGGAGAGGAGGCTGCTGGGCTCAGGGATGGGGAGCAGGGGCTCAGGAGAAAGGGAAACGGGGGAGGGCAGGTAGGGGTGCTAGTGCAGGAGGGCTGTAGCCACAGACTAGCACAGCCTCACTCCTGGAGCCCAGAATCAGATGACCCCAGGCAGGGTTTGAGGCAGGTTAGCCCCAGTGCCCTGGCCAGGGGAGCAGCCTGCAGGGAGCCCACTGCAGATGTTAGGAGCCAGGATGCTGAGACCTACCGGGACCTCCAGAGCCTCCCTGACAAGTCTCCCTACGCCCCAGGCAGGGGAGGGCAGGGCCTGATTGGCAGCGGGAATGGGGTTATTAGTGAGTGGCTGCTGTCATCACTTCTGCCCCTTTGATCTTTCTTGCTTGTCCTCCCCCCTGACCCCCATCACTATTCCTGGCCAGACCTGTGCCATGGACCAGGGCATCCCTCAATGCTTTGGTTCCTCGCATTTAACCCTCTGCCTCTGGGCCAGTGGAAGCCAGGCTTCCACTCTGGGCTGTCACTGACTCTCGGTGACCTTAGGAAGTGCTTCCTCTCCCTGTGGCCCAAGGTCCTTGTTTATTAAGGAAGCAGCCGGAAAGGATCGTTTATTGAGCTTCAGTTGCGTGTTGAGGCTTTTCACATTTGATTCTCCATAACTCAGAGAGGTAGCTATCTTTATCTCCATTTAACAGATGAGGAAGTCAAGGCACCCAGAGGTGAAGGAACTCACCCAAGGCTGTGTCACTAGGAAGTGGCAGAGTGCAGGTTTGAACCCAGTTCTGTCTGGCTCCAGAACTGGAGTGCTTAGCTCTGCACCTGCTGCCTCTCAACCTGGAGAACTGGGAGGGGAGGTTCTCACAGCGGACAGTGAGCAGAAAACTTGGTCCCAGTTGGTATGGGTAGAAAAAGTCACAGCAACCTCTGCAGCTTCACAGAGGAACAGATGGGTCTGGCAAAGGGGACCAAAGACCCTGGTCACTGCCTGTAGCTCTGATCCATGACAAGGGAGCCTCAGAGTCACAGAGTGACAGCTGGAGCTAGGGGGCGGGTAGTGTGAGGTGCTGGCCTGGGAACTGGGGGCTGGTTTCTGCTTCTGACTCTTTCCCTCTCTGGGTATCATTCCTCACTTATGTAGAGGAGACCTTCAGACTAGTGCAGCTGATCCACGGACCTCTGAGAATCTGACAACAGATAAAGAAATTGTGCTTAGATAAATGCAAACAAAAACTTTCAAACATCCAATAAAAATCATTTTAAAAAAACCCCCCACAAACCTTTCAAACAGCCTTCTGGGCTTCAAGACAGTGAAACCTCCCTCTTTCTAAGTCAAAACCCCCCAGGCTGGGTCACCACTAAGAGCCCTCCCAGTTCAGATGGTCTCACAGGCTCTGGTCTCCTGCTTTTCAGTCCAGTGCCTGTTTCCTGGGATCTAGCCCCTGCCCCCGGGCAGGGCTGAGTTCCCCCTCCCTCCCCAGGTGGTGGCTGTTGTGATGGACATATTCACCGACATGGAGCTTCTGTGTGACCTCATGGAGGCCTCGGGCCGGCGCGGCATCCCCGTCTACCTGCTCCTGGCCCAGCAGCACCTGAGGCACTTCCTGGAGATGTGCTACAAGATGGACCTCAACGGAGGGCACCTGCCGGTCAGCGAGGGATGGAGCAGGAGCCGGGGCATGGGGTGGGCTGGTCCATGAGCACTGGGAGTCAATGGGAGGGGGGCCGGCTTCTCTTAGCTCTTTCCGGTCAGAGACTCCATGGGAGTTAGACATGGCTTGAGCCCCGATCTCTCAAGGTCACCCCCAACCCCCTTCCCTCCTTGGCTCAGAACATGCGTGTACGGAGCACATGTGGGGACACATATTGCAGCAAGGCAGGCCGCCGCTTCACGGGGCAGGCCCTAGAGAAGTTTGTCATCATCGACTGTGAGCAGGTGGTGGCGGGCAGCTACAGGTGAGTGAGTGGGATGGGGGGTGCACCTGGGGCTGGGCCATGGGCTGCTGAGGCTGCCTGGGAGCTGGCAGCTTTGACTTGCCCTTCTTTCATCGTCCTTTCCAACATGGACTGAGCAGCCGCCTAATGTCAGGCATGGTGCAGGCCCAGCGGCCAGTGTGGGGAGCAAGAGAGCCCCGGGCTGGGCCCTGGAGAAACTCACTCTGTGGAAGGATCACTGTAATGCTCCAGCACAGAAAATGTTGTTGTTGTTTAGTTGCTAAGTTGTGTCCGACTCTTTGCGACCCCGTGGACTGTAGCCCACCAGGCTGCTCTGTCCACAGGCTTCTCCAGGCAAGAATACTGGAGTGGGTTGCCATTTCCTTTTCCGGGGGAATCTTCCTGACCCAGGGATTGAACCTGTGTCTCCTGTCTTGGCAGGCGGATTCTTTACTGCTGAGCCACCAGGGAAGCCTAGAAAATATTGGTGTTGGCCAAAAAGTTTCATTCAGGCTTTCCTGTACCATCCTATGGAAAAAGCTGAATGAACTTTCTGGCCAACCAATAACTCTTGCACCTTGGAACTGGAGGGACTTCAGGGAACCTAGCCCTCGGTCCATTTTACAGATGGGGAAGTTGAGGCTGTGACGGGAAACCGTGTGTCCAAGTCCACTAAGCCGAGCAGCAGAGATTCTGGAGTCAGAGCTCTGCCCTTCACTTGGGCCCTCGCGGTGGTGGCGGTCGTGGTGGTGGTGGTTTTGTCTTCCTCCCCTGGTTGTGACTCTTGCCTGGTCCCAAGGGCCTGCACTTTGCCTCCTGACCCTGACTCTCTGCCCCCAGCTTCACCTGGCTTTGCAGCCAGGCCCACACGAGCATGGTGCTGCAGCTGAGGGGCCGCATTGTGGAAGACTTTGACCGGGAGTTTCGCTGTCTTTATGCCGAGTCCCGGCCGGTGGAGGGATTCTGTGGAGGTGAAGATCCCCCGTCCCCCAGGGCACCGTGCCCTCCCCCAGTGGCCTTGGCTTTTGGGCCAGGAGTTCCCAGCACCACATCCTCATCACCCTCCAGCACCAGCCTCAGCAGCATCAAACGCTCACCTCGCATGGGCCACTCGTACCTCGCTCTGCCAGGAGGTGGTGACCGCACTGACATGGGTGTGGGGTCCTCATCCCCCGGCCCTACCCGCTGTGAGGCCGATGGCCAGCCCTCCCTGCAACGCCAGCTGTCAGACCCTAACCACGGCCCGCTGCTAGGGCCCTACAGGGCCAATCTGAGCAAGCTGGGGGCGTCCCCCTGGTGCCAGTCTTCCCCTGCCCTCAACCACAATAGCACCAGCCCCGTGACCCTGGGAGGGGGGTCACCCCTGCTTGCTTGCTCTCGCCCTCTCCTCCCCTTTCCCTGGAGTGTCTCAGCTCTGCCCCGATTACCAGAGAATGGGGTCCCAGGAAGCCAGGAGCCTAGGCGCTCACGGGGCCGCTGGGTACCCAGCACAGCCCTGGAGACACTGGAGGAGAACAAGGCATCTCTGAGTCAGAGCCATGGCCAGCTGGATCTCCTTGTTCCCTTCTCCAGAGCACGAGAAGCAGGAGGCCCTGATTTGGGGGTGGCCCGCAACTCAGGCTCTCTTTGGCCTGGTGAGCAGGCCTCAGAGGACAGGAGGTTGGCTCCAAATCAGAGATACAACCAACTGGATTTCCTGCCCCAGGCCCAGGGTGCCAGGGGAGCCCCTGAGTCAGGCTCACCCAAGGTTGGCAGTTGGACCCCAGAGGATAAGAGGCTGTCCGCAAACCACAGCCATGGCCAATTGGACCTCCTGGTGCAGTTCCCCCAGCCTGGGGGCTCCAGAGTGCCCCTTGAAGCCAACTCTCCGGCCAGGGCTGGCAAGCAGCGTCCAGATGAACGACGGCAGACCCTGGGCCACAGCCAGCTGGATCTCATCACAAAGTTTGGTCCACTCCGGGGTGAGGGGCCTGAGCCCAGTGAACTCCCTAGGCCGAGCCCTGCTCAAAAAGCTGGAGTGGACTTGGGGGAGGAGAAGCGGCGGACGCTGGGCCACAGCCAGCTGGACCTCATCACCAAGTATCATCAGTTGCAGGGCGCCAGGCAGGGACCTGAGCCCAGCCTCTCCGGGGGCCCTGCGGGTGGCCAGCGCAACGGCAACAGCAATGGCCTGTCTGAGGATGAGAAACGGCGGACCCTGGGCCATAGCAAACTGGACCTCATCACTAAGTACAACAAGTCCAAGTTCAAGTTGCTCCGAAGCCGCTTTGAGACCTAGTTGTGCTCCCAGAAAGGGACATGTCTGTCTTCCACCTACTGTGACCAGATTTGTTCAGGTCCCAGACTCTGGGGAGGAAGCTCGGGTAGGAACTGTATGGGGAGAGGGATCTAGAAGCCCAGGTTAGACATTCCCGGGGCTCGGGATTCTTGTTCATATACGCACATGCGCACACATGGGAAAATGGAATTGACAGTTACCGGCACTTGCCACTTGTCACTGTGCTGGGCCCTCCATACCGGCTACTTCTCATCATTCATCCTCACTCACAATACCCTACAGGATAGATTCTGGTAGGTATACAATTCTAGGACCGTAGGTATCATCTTTCCTATAATATAAATATGGAAGCTGAGACCTAGCGAGTTTGATGACTTGCTTGGAATCAGGTTCAAGTAACTAACGGGGCTCAAATCTTTATTTCTTAAGATTGTGTTTTTTGCACAGATGGGATACACAATATCAATAGTTCCCATGTTCTCATACACACAAAATCCATATATCATAGAGGTGCCCCAAATACCTGCAGAATGTACACTGCACACTGACAAGGTTCACACCCACAGACACGGTCCATGTGATAAACCAGAACACTCAGGATTCTAGTTACAGTTACTCAATAAATGACACTTGGCTAAATGAATCCAAGACACATTCAGTGCACACTGTAGACCCCTCAGGATCCACAGACTATAAATATGCACTTAAGCACACACACACATACACAGTCATGGGCAGGCATGTACCATCCAACAACTTTTTCTACCTAAAGCTGTGTATCCAGTCCTGTGCTGGACATCCAACAGGGCTCCCAGTCCCTGGAAAACAAGGATTCAGTGCATAAATCATTGGTGTTTCTAATGAAAGGCTAACCAGTGACAGAAGGTGGTAGAGAATGAAGGCCAGAGAGCGGCGGTGATGATGGAGTGGTGAGAAAAGTTTCTTAGAGGAGGCAGTCTTTGAGCCAAAACTTGAAGGGTGGGAAGGACTTGGATAGATGGAAGTGAGATTTAGAGGAATTCCTGGGAGAGGGAACCAGGTGAAGAGAGACCAGGGAGAGGGCTGAGGGAGTGGGTCTGAGATGAACTGCAGAGGATGGACAGGATACGGATACTCAAGACTCTAACACACACACACATACACACAATCATCTTGCTTAGTGTCACCAGAAGTATAGGCTGTCAGATGTGGGTCCCTCTCCTGAGTTGCGGCCTGCCTGGGAGTGTATTTGTGATACAAATCAATAAAAGCAGACAAGCTCCGACCCAGAGGCTGCCTGGTGTATTCTGAGAAGGCCGAGTTACGACTATGCAGGTGAGGGGCAGGGGAAATGCACCCTTCGGGCCTTTCCCTGGAGGAAAGTGGATTATGGCTGTAGGAGGGTGGGGGTGGCAGGGGCAGGGTAAGAAAGGGGTTCCAAGCTTCTCTCTGCTCTCACTGAGAGTGACATCCTGAGAGACCCTGGGGCTTTTGTTCAAAGTGTGGGCCAAGTTCATCCGTCCACCAGAGCGTGTATCTTGACTGCCACCATCTGTGGGTGGGGTGGGATGGCGGCAGAAATTGGCCTGCTGAGTGTGATCAAGCCTGTGCAAAGGGCACAAGTGGAAGCCATCAGCCCCCAGACCCTTGCCCACTCTGGACGGCCCCCCCGTCCCCGCCCCCCGACACTCTGCTTCATCCACCGTCCTCTCTCCAATACCTTCTTCAGTATGATGATTTCCTTTACTTCTCTGGCTGTGCCTCCTCCTCCAGCCTCTGGCACGTCTCACTTCTCCCTAATGGACACTTTCTCCATGAATGACCTCATCCACCCCAGCCTTCGGCCCCACATCTCAGCCCTTCAGTCTCCCCTGGGCTCCAGATTCGGCCTGGAAATCTGTCCCGTACCTTACTCTGTCCCTCACCTCCCCCACACCTTCTCTTCCTCCCTAGGCTTAACTTCAATACATATATCTCCAGCATCAACCCATCTTTTGCGAGACATCCTGGCTCCTCCATTCTGATATCTCCACATCCAACCAGCACAAGTCTCTGTCTGTTGTTCCTCCTACAAAGCTCCCGACTGAATGAATGAATAAAAGAGTGAATGAGAAGCTTTCTGGAGGCGGGGCCAGGAGCGGGTCTGGACCGGATCACTTACAACCATAGAGTCCGCGCAGGGGTTGGGAGCTAGAGTAGCCGCATGCGTGGAGGCGTGCGCCTCGCTCTGTCGGAAATCCCCTAGGGTGGAGGCGGAAACGGAAACCTACAGAGGGGAGAGGAGGGTTGTTGCCTCGTGTGGAGGTTGCGTTTACCTGGTGAGCGGTTGTGGCTGGACACCGGAAGGGTCAGCTCGGGGCGCCCTGAGTCCTGAGGGATGGGGACCGGAGGATTCGGGACCAGAGCGTCTGGATGGGCGCGGTGGGCGGGACCTGAGGGCTGAGGGCCGAGTGGGGCGGGGTTGCAGTGGGGCTGACGCGCAGAGGCTGGGGGACGGTGACTCGGGACCGGCGTCGAGGCCGAGGCACCCGGTCCCGGGAGAGCATCCACAGGCCCTGAACTCCAGTCCCACAACCCCTAGGCCTCATGGCGGTCCGTGCGTCGTTCGAGAACAACTGCGAGATCGGCTGCTTTGCCAAACTTACCAACTCCTACTGCCTGGTGGCCATCGGAGGGTCGGAGAACTTCTACAGGTGCCATGGGAGCCCCGGGCCCGCGGGCAGTGTGTGGGTGGGTGGCGGGTAGAGGTCCTTGGAGTCGGGCTCTGGCAGAGTGAGGAGGGTTCGGGCCCCTTAGCCCCGTGTTCATTGAGTCCGTGTCCCCACAGTGTGTTCGAGGGCGAGCTTGCTGGTACCATCCCCGTAGTGCACGCGTCCATCGCCGGCTGCCGCATCATCGGGCGCATGTGTGTGGGTAAGCCGGCTGAAAGTCGCCGAGGGAGGGAGTGGAGCCTCCCAGCGCCTTTAATCTTCCCACTAGAAGGGACCCGGAGGACCCAGGGATTTCTAGGCTTTCATCCATCATCTCCAGCGACTACAGAATCTCTCAATTCTGTGCCGGACCCGGTCTAAGTGTCAACAGATCAGGGACAACCTCTGGCAAAGGTTTCTGGATCATTGTAATCAAAACGTTAAGGGCTTTCACTTTTACAGTTGTTTCAGTCCATCTTCACTGAAGACCCTTGGAGGTAGGAATTACTGGCCTAATTTGGCTGATGAGGAAGCTGAAAATCAAAGAACCCAGGTGACTCACCCGGTTCCACACCTAGTGTGAGGCAAGACTGGATTGTCATCTCTCCCTCGCTGGCCACTGACTCTGGTAGATTGCGTCCTCCTTCTGAGGGTCCATTTCTACCTCTAAAAAATGACAAGCTAAGATTCTGGGGCATCCTGTGCAGTTACCTATTTAAAGCTTAAGTTCTATTTACCAGGTACCCCTATATCCATCAGCACTGTTGTCTGGCATTTGGTCCATCCTTTGAACTGGCTCAGTTTTCCTTTACTGCCACCCCTTGTTTGTAGTTCTGCTCAAATAGGAGTTTTTCCTTTATTTTTTATTGTAAGCCTGATGATCTTGGACTCTGTTTCTTATTCAGGCAGAACACTCTTATCTCTGGACTTGGTGATCTTTGGACTTGAAGCTAGTTCTTATGTAATAAGAGAGAACTTAGCCTGATCATTGGTGTTTTTGTTTTTTTTTTTTAAAGGATGGGAGAAACTCATAGTTCAGAAGTTCATAGTTGTGTCCTTGCAGAGTTAGGCAGAGGTTTAGTCATTGTTGTCACAATATAATTATAGTTCATTCATGTTGCTGTGTACTCAGTTTTGTGTAAATGTACCACCGTGTATTCATTCATTCTTTTGACAGTGGGTATTTGGGGTAGTTTTCAGTTTGATCTATTATGAGTAGTGCTGTTATGTTTCTTAGTGAACAAATGTATGTATTTCTGTTGAATATATAATATCTGGGAGAGGAATGGCTGGGTATCCAGTGTAATAGATGATGTCACATAAGTATCTGAAGTTGCTGCCCAATTTACACTCCTATTGGTTGCTCCATGTATCTTTGCCAACCCTTGGTGTTGATGTTCTTTTTAAGAATTTAGCCATCTGGTATGTATGAAGTGTTACCTCAGTTTTTAAGTAGCGAAATATACAACTGATGTCCAAGAGCCCTTCCTTTTGGTCCTGGTCATCCCTGGTGGATGATGGTGAATTGGGCAGGATGTTTGGGACAGACTCCTAGGCCATCTCTGGCCTGCCCAGTGGGACTCCTGGTTGCCTGGGTGCTGTGTGGCTCAGTGGTTTGGAGGACTGGGGTCTGGATCTAAAGCTTTCCTGGGGAAGCTACCCGGACTGGGTTGTATCTTTAGGCCCCAGCGCTCAGCAGGTCTTGTGAATTTACAGTTCATCCTTACACAACCTGCCCTAATTTGGGTCTCTCCAGGGAACAGGCATGGTCTCCTGGTGCCCAACAACACCACTGACCAGGAGCTACAGCACATTCGCAACTGCCTCCCAGACAGCGTGCAGATCCGGCGGGTGGAGGAACGGCTCTCAGCCCTGGGCAATGTCACCACCTGCAACGACTACGTGGCCTTAGTCCACCCAGACCTGGACAGGGTGAGGCAGCCCAGTTTAGCCCAAGAGTCACAGGATATTAGCCTAGTCAGTGGTTAGCCACTGTTCTTGCCTATCAGGCAGGAGTTTGGGGTATCTCTTGTGGTTTCTCTTTACACCTGGGCTCCTGCAGTTCAGGCACTGGTTGGAAGAGTGAACAGAGGCCTTTTGTGATGTGACCAGCTAGGGAAAAGAAGCTAGGGAGTGTATTAATCCTCCCTGTATTAATCAGGGAGATTGACTCATTCAGACTTGCTGGAGAGAAGATTGACAGTTGAACACTTGTTTGTGGGTTAGAGGGAAAGAAGGTGATGTGGAGACCAGCCTCTGGCTCTTCAGGGCATGCATGGCTTTGTAGCTGGCCTTGACTCTGCTCCAAGCTGTATTCCCTCCTTTTTCTGGGTGAAGCTTCCATATGCAGCTGCATAGCAGAGGAATAAGCTTAGCGAGTCACACCCTGGGTGGGTCTGGGTGTGGAGGCCCTGGGTACTTTGATCTGTTTGTTCTGGGTGCTGAGCACAGTACCTTTGGCTAACAGGAAACAGAAGAGATCCTGGCTGATGTGCTAAAGGTGGAAGTCTTCAGACAGACAGTGGCTGACCAGGTGCTGGTAGGAAGCTACTGTGTCTTCAGCAACCAGGGAGGGCTGGTACATCCCAAGACTTCAATTGAAGACCAGGATGAGCTGTCTTCTCTCCTTCAGGTCCCCCTTGTGGTAAGCAGTCATGTTCTCTGACCTCTGTTTTCTGCTGCAGCAGATCCCTTTGCCCAGTATTTGGGAATCTGGGTTATTACCTGTCGCAGTTTGGGGTTGTGGCTGCGGGTCAGAGACCAGGGACTGGGGAGAGTCCTCATGACTTGGCTGTTGGTGCCATGATCCACACTGAGCCATCCTTTGGCAGGCGGGCACTGTGAACCGAGGCAGCGAGGTGATTGCTGCTGGGATGGTGGTGAACGACTGGTGTGCCTTCTGTGGCCTGGACACCACCAGCACAGAGCTGTCAGTGGTGGAGAGTGTCTTCAAGCTGAACGAAGCCCAGCCTAGCACCATTGCTACCAGCATGCGGGATTCCCTCATTGACAGGTATCTGGGCCTTTCTTCTGTTGAGGGGAGGGGAGGGAGGTGCCAGCTATAATGGGAGCCACACTGTTCATACCGGTAGTTTCTCCTCTGTGAGGCTACATCCACATAGTGCTGAGTAGGCACAGGTTCAGTCCACAAGCATTGCCTGAGTATCTGCCCATCCCCAGCTTTGAGGACGTTGACTCAGTGTATCCCTTCTCTAGGCTGTCTTGCTTTATCACTGACCACCTTCTTTTATAGTTTTTAATCTGCCTGTGTGTTGTGTACCCAGCCAGTAGCCTGAGACAGGAAAGATCTTTTTATTGAGGGAAGAAGGGAAGGCTGCTTTGTGGCGAGTGCATCAGAATCACCGTCATCTGTACTTTGGTGGGTTTAAATCAAAAGTGGGTTCTTGAGCCCTAACTCTGGAGATTTTGGAGTGTTAGGCTCTAGAATCTCCTCCTTTGGAAGAGCATCAGGTGCTGGATGTTTAGTACCCCTTCCCCCGTCTTTTGTGGCTCTGGAGGCTCCCATGAGACACTTAACTGGAGTCCAGGAAGGTTTTGGGGAAGACAAATCCATCAGCCTGGGCTTCAGGGAATGAGTAGATAATTGAATATACAGAGATAGGGTGGGAAAGTGTGGAGGGTGTGAAGGGAAAAGGTTTTATCCCCAGGGTTGAGGACTCTGAATGCCCATGTCAAGAAGTTTTGACTATAGTAGGTGTTTTGACATCTGTTCTGTGTTGGGATGCTTATTAATGTAGATTCTTGACATCATCCTTCAAATCCTGATTCCCTCAGTTTGGAGGACCCAGCCACGTGTAGTTATTTCAGTAATTTTTCCTGAGTGATTCTGAGAAGGGCAGTTTGGAGACCACACTGACAAACTGCTCTCAGCACCGGAGAGCAGTTGAAAAGGTCTGAACAGGAAAACGGTACCAGTGGTTTTGTCATTTGTTTAACAACTTTTATTTTTTAATACCTACTATGTATCAGACAATAATGATGTGGTGATGAATAAAATATACCCTCCCTCCCCTTTTGGAACATTGACCCTCATAAAACAATACTTCCACAATTAACCATTTAATTAAAGAACAAAACAGAGAAACTTAGCAACTGAGAACAGAAAGAAATTTCTGTAACCTGATAATTCAAGTCAGCTCAGTTCAGTTGCTTAGTTGTGTCTGACTCTTCGAGACCCCATGGACTGCGGCATGCCAGGCTTCCCTGTCCATCACCAACTCCTGGAGCCTGGTCAAACTCATGTCCATTGAGTCGGTGATGCCATCCAACCAGCTCATCCTCTGTTGCCCCTTCTCCTCCTCTTCAATCTTTCCCAGCATCAGGGTCTTTTCCAATGAGTCAGTTCTTCGCATCAGGTGGCCAAAGTTTTGGATTTTCAGCTTCAACCTGATAATTGTTACCTACTAAAAAAAAACTACAGCAATGTTGTATTTAATGGAAAAACTTCAGAAACTGCCAGGCAGAACTGCTTACAGGCAGCAGCACTGGTCAGCATTGTAGTTACTATTTTTTAAAAATGGGTATTGATACAGAAGAGACAAAACTCATTAGCCTCCTTTGGCTTTGAACCTGTTGAGTTTGAGGTGCCCATGAGACCTCACAAGGACGGTGTCAGATAAGGGATTAGAAATGTGAACTTCAGGCAATTCCCTGGAAGCCCAGTGGTTAGGACTCACTACTTTTACTGCTGAAGGCCTGGGTTCAGTCCCTGGTCAGGGAACCAGGATCCTATAAGCTGTGAGGGGCAGCCCACCCCCCCCCCAAAAAAAAAAAAAAAAAGATGTACTTCACTTTTACAATCATGCAAATGATTATCACCTCCAGGAAGAATGTTCCGGCCCCAGTCCTGCCACTAGAGGATTTGTGACCTAGTCGTGTCTCTTTTCCCTCTCTGAGCACCCCCCTTCCCTTGTCTAATTTTGTCTTTTTGGACTTGACCTGTGAGGCTCTGATTATGATCAGCAATTTGAATAAGTTATTTTGAGTTCACCCGCTTGAATGGAGAAGGAGTTACTTTTCCTTTTTAAGCATTGAGAGTTCTAGACTGGATTGTTACTTGTGGGAGTGGTGGAATCTGGAAGGGGCTCTTCAGGGCAGAGCTGGAACAGAGGTCCTGGGGTGAGGGTGGAGGCAAGCACCTTGAGCATGGAGGGTGAGCTGTGCTCTGACACCTACTGACGACACTCCTTTCTCTCTCTCCAGCCTCACCTGAGTCAGCTTCCATACTGGTCCTGGCTCGACTTTGGCTCCCTCTCAGTGTTCCACCCAGTCTGTCCTGAATGCTGGCAGGGCGGTGGCAGAGAACTCACCTGGACTCGTGGCTGTATGCCCAGCCTTTCTTCATCTGTGCCCATCTCCTGAATCTATAGTTACTGCAAAAATGTGCCACATCATGCTGGCTGGCAGGTCCTATGGCTTCTGGCTGAGAGCTCTGTTGTCTGTGCCACCCCATTAAAGGGCAGCTTCCTCTGGCCATTCTGAATGTGTTATTTGGGTATTTCAACCTGTACTCAGCCCCTCATCATTGTTCCAGGGGGAAGGTGGAGTAGGATGCACACACCCCTTAGTTTTACATGCCGCCCATCATTAGCTTCATCCCAGGGCAAGAGAAAGAAACACTCCATTATACTACCGTTTTCCACACGACTTCAGCCTTATCGTTTTGGCTTCAAAGAATGAGTCTGTTTCAGCTCTCCCCTACGCCAGTGTGAGGATCCTGAAGGGCTCTGGGGCACCTGGCCACAGGGCAGCCTTGTCCTCCTTGACCCGCAGTGGTGGATAGAGGTTGTTGGCCTGGCTGCTAGGTGCCCTGGACAGTCTCAGACTCATCTCCTGCCCTTTACCTTAGGGCCTTGGGTGCGTGAGGAGCCAGGCTTGGAGAGGTGAGGGTAGTTGGGGGCGGATCCCATCGTCTCCGAGTTGCTCGCGGGGCGGGGCCCCGGGACTTGGGGGCAGGTTTGGCTGGTTGCTTGTGGGTGGGGTCGGGTATGTTGGGCCCCGCCCCTGCGTCCTGAAACCTTCCCAGGCGCCTAGGGGGCGTGGTTCGTGCGCCGTGACGTCAGGACGCCAGTGCCTCCAGACGCATCTGCGCTGGCGAGCGGGGAGCGGAGACCCGCGCTGGGACTGTTCCGACCCGGGACTCCGGCGTTGCGAGGTGAGGGGCGGGCCCCATCGGGGCGGGGCGGGGCAGGGGTGGTGTGCAGCCGGCCCCGCACCTGACAGGCCTGTCCTCCTGCAGAACATGGGCGCGCAGCTGAGCGGTGGCCAGGGCTCCACGGAGCCGCCGCAGCCCCAGCCGCAGCCCCAGCCGCAGGCCCAGCCGCAGCCCCAACCCCAGCCTGAGGCGCCGGAGGGCCCTGATCGGCCCCGGCCAGAGCCCAGCCCCTGGGGGCCGCTGGACGACGTGCGCTTCCTCATCGCCTGCACCTCCTGGTACTGACTCTCCGCCCTGCGCAGTTAGCGCCCGCCGCCTCCTGTCGTCCGGTCCGCTTCTCCTGGTCGGGCCCTTGTCTCTCCCCACCTTCGCCCACCCTGGAGGCGCACGGAGAGTCGGGGAGCTCGAGGGGGACTGGAAGGAAGCCTCCTCTGCAGCCTCTCAGGGCGCCGTCTTTCCTCCGGCCCCTCCCGCTACCCTGGATTTGTTCGCTTCTTAGCCTGCACCCAGACTAGCTCAGACTTTAGTATTTTACCCACCCCACAGTTTCTCCGGCCGTCTGGGTCCTGGGGCAGCCTTCTCGTCACAGGCTTCCAGAACCAGGTCAGGACTCTTGGTAAGAAGACCCCAAGGTTACTGACCTCACCTCACCTCATTTTTCCCTATCACCAAGAACTGGGCTCTTGCTTTTGTCCTGGTCATAACACCTTGTGTCTTGACTTCAGAAAAGACCTTGCCACAGTGAACCTGCCCATCCGTACCTCTCCTGGGAGAGGCGCCATCCTGGGTGGCCACCCTGGCATTATCCGGTTCTATCGCTGGGACCCCAGTCACAGAGGGCCTCCAGGGCCAGCCTTTCGAGAGAGAGGGCATCTGATTTTGGGGGCTGGCAGGTGAGATGCATTGGGTAGCTCCCAGACACCCCAAAGCATCTTGTCTCCCAGAAGCTTCTTTAGGCCACTCAGAACCTGATCCCTGTTCCGACAGTCCAGGGAAATGACACACTGTGTATTTTTGTTTTATTTAGAAATGATTTAAAAAACATTATACAAAGGCTGATCAGTTTAAAATGTGACTGACACTGAAATGCTGTGATGTTCCCCAGACTGAGGGGAAGCTGGGCTCTGGGGTCCCCAGTGCTTTGCCCCTCTGTCTGTCTGCCCTGTCCTGGGATGATGGACAAACAGATGACCCCAAAGCAGGAGAATCCATGACTGGAAGCCTCCAGGCTGAGCCCTCTCTGGGCCTGGCCCTGCGTCCCTCACATCTGCAGCCTGGGCTGCCTGCCTCCATCTCCTGCTCTTTCTCAGCTGACCTCAGTAGTACCAGGAGCCAGTGGGGAGCCTGGGGGGCCTAGAGCTTTCGCGAAGTGAGAGCACCAACCTGAGGAGTGGAGAGGGACCAGGGAAGGGGGAAGGGAGGCCGAGGAAAGATGGATAAAAGAGACACTTCTGATCTCATCTTGGACCCTGGAGGGGTCCACAGGTGGGGACCCAATGCCCAGCAAGCCCACTAAATGGCCTGGGCAAGTAACAGCCTCTCTGTGCTTTGTTTGAGGGCACAGTGAGAGTTGTCCTTGGCCTCCCAAGGACTACATGAGTTACATGTGAGTGGACGGGTGAGCTAATAAAGTGCTTTGCAAAGTATAAAACACTGTACAAACCTATGAATCACTAATATCTCCGCAGTTGTTCCCCACCCGCCCCAGGGAGCCCGCCCTTGACCAAAATGAGGAAAAAAAAAAACAAGGATGATGACAGAACACAGTGGACCCATATAGGTGTCTCTGGGACAAAAGAGATTTCGCTCAAGATGGCTCCCAGAGGCCCTGTCTGCTACAGGTTAAGCAGACCCAAAGCTCAGAGGCCACAGGGTAGGGGGCAAGGCCCGTGCAGGCTCAGAGGCCCTGCCAGCACCCCCAAAGACTGACATCTCCTCTTGGATTTGGCAGAGAGCCCATGGACATCATTGAGCCCATTGGTACTGCCTCTGGCTCCTTAGCAACAAGCAGGTCTGTCTCTTCCTGGGTTGATGTGAGGCAAACCGAGCCCTAAGAATTCCTGCCAGAGACAGTGAAGGGCGGGCCCCTAGGCTTGGGCCTGTTACCAGTTATGGGTGCCCTTTTCCAAAGAGCAGTGCAGGGTGGTGGGCCCAGAGAGCTGGGTTAGCAGGGGCCAAGCTCATGGTATAAACACTGCTTCTGGGCTGAGAAATTGAGTTGGTCTCAGGGCACCTAGGGGTGCGGGCTCTGAGCATTTCAGAAGACTGCCCTGGGCCCCTTCCCCCAGGGTCATGAGAGTGTTGGCCTGGAGTCATTTCTGTCTCACTGAATCAGGCTGAGCTCTCAGGCCACAGGCGACAGGGTGGAGCAGGGCAGGGACTTGGGGGATGGTGAGAGAAACGGAAGAGTAGAGGACAGCTACAAACTTAAATCAGCCTCCAGAGAGGGGTCAGCTCCTGCTCCCACCCTGTAGCCTCATTATCAGGGCCCGGCTCCTGGGGTGTTGGGGCACTGGAGTGGCCTTAACAGCACCTTGGTCCTTATCGCTGGGGGGAGGGCTGGCCTTGCCAAGACAGTCACCGCTAATTCACCTAAAGCCTCAAGCAGCCTTTGCAAAATGGGACTTTAAACAATAGTGACAGGACACTGAAATATTCACGACGTGACAGCTGGGTCCTTGTCAGACCCAGCTGGGCCACAGCCCTGCCTGCAGCATGTGACCCTAAATTCCGGGTCTCAGAGGAGACCCTGACGTGTGGAGCAGGTTTCCTGAGGGGTCTGCTATGGCAGCAGGGGAAACCCAGGCTTGCTGCCCACCGTGTCGGCAGCAGGGGTCCTGTAGCCGTGGAGGACAGTGGGAGTGGGGTGGGGGGACATCTGACCAGCAGGTGTTGGCAAAGGGGGCCAGGACTGGTGGCATCTCCCAGATGGGGCCAAGAGCTGTGCTGGCTTCCCACAGAAGGTGCTGGGTCCAGCCAGGTTCAGCACCGTGGTGCCTCATGGACACCACGGGGCGCAGTGACCACAGGGCCGCCTCCTGGCATGGGCCCTGCCTCCTGACAGGGCCTGGCCTGTTCCCTGGAGTAAGGAGCAGTTACCCAGGACAGAAGGCTGGCAGCTGGGCACCAGGCACCCACCCTGGGGCACAGCCACCATCACTCCCTGCCCCATGCTCAGCCCAGGCCAATGCACCACCACTTCAGCTACATGACCCCTGGCCTAGGGCCCTGCTGGCCCCGGTGGGCAGTGGCCAGAGCTGCCCCTCAGACCCTGGTGAGGAAGGGCCTGGCCGGCCAGACTGAGTAGACAAAGAGGGCTCTGGGCTGCTCACACCCACTCCTGGACCGGCCGCTTATAGTAGGTGACAGGCTGAGGGCCCGCCTTGTTCTTGAACTGGAAGATGGTGTAGACCAGCACCAGGATGCAGAGGGACAGGATGCAGGGTATAACCACGGCCACCGCGTTGACAGAGCCTGGCACGTCGTTGATGGTCACCATGATGTCCACGTCGTCCTGGGGTAGCCTCCGCTCCTTGCGCCGCTCCGCCTCCTTCTGGTTGCAGCCCATCCAGTCCCGCAGGATGTTGCGTGGGTAGCCTGGCTCCACGCTCAGCTTCTGGTTGTCAAACTTCCAGTAGTCCCGGCCCTTATAGAAGTACGTGTAATCTGCAGAAACACGGCCCAGCATCACCATCCCAGACACTCCCTGCACCTGCTCTGGGCCAGCAGGAAGAGGCAAGAGGCTGTGGCAGTGTGGAGGAGGGGGCGCCTTCCACTCGAGAGGAGCCCACGAGCAGCTCTGAAGGTGGGGGTGGGCGCATGCGGCGGTGGGGACAGCGTGCTGGAATACCTGGAGTGCCCGGCACACCCCGCAGAGGGTGTGGCTGGTCAGGGAGTATGACCTGCCCAGCTGCAGAGGCACCCAGACCCAGACCAGCCCACCCTGTCATCTCAGAGGTGCTGGGAAGCCACTGAGGGGCTTTAGGTAGAACTGGTGAGTTCATTTAGTGTTTCCTAGACAAGGACCCTTCTCAGCCCTGTTGTACTATGCCAATACCCCCTCTTGCCCCCCACCCCAACATGGGTCAGATGCAACCCCCTACTCAGAGCTTGTACAGCGCTGCCTCCACAGCTAGCTCCAGGGCTGCACCCACTCCTGCCTGAGCCAAGGGAGACAAGGAGCCAGAATTCTCTTGTCGACAGTGGACACCACCTCTTGGTAATTACCATGCCTTTTTGGGGGCTTGGCACACATGACTTCACAACACAGATTGCAGGGTCGCTGGGACCCTGCTGGGGGACGGGATGGAAGGCAAAGAGGCAGCAGGGCTTGGCAGCCACCACAAGGTTCCCTGCAGCAGCCGTATTGCCCAAGCCAGTCCTGATGGAGAGCAACTTACGTTCTCCCATTGGCCGGCTCCTCACCCTGGCTGGGACTTTCATTGGCTAAGGTTCCTGATGTCACCTGTCTCTGAGGCTCCCCCAAAGAGTAAGGCCACGTGTGTAAAGCATCAGTGACACAGGAGAGCCACCAAATAGCAGCTCCCCTGTTAGCCCCTGGCTTTCTTACCAGAGACGTCTCCTTGGAGAGCCCTTCCTGACAACCCCCTCTCACAGGGCCCTCTGCTCAGATGCTCTCTCCCAAGTGCCTTCCCTTACTGCCTTTGTTGCCACCTTACTTGTCTATTTGCCTCTAGGCTGGGAGCCAGAGATGCGATGCACATCTCATTCCAAGCTCCATCTCCAGCCCTCCCACACAACCTGGCTCTCAGTAGTTACTGTGGAGTGAATGAATGCCTGTCATTCCATAAAAACTAAAACATCCTAAATAGGATGACGATAATGATAACAGCTGAAACTTACGTGGCACAGGCCAACTGCTCTACGTAATTTATGTTCATCCTCACAAAGCTTTGTGAAGTAGGGACCATTATTATCCCCATTTTATAGATGAAGAGACTTAAGTGCTATGCCCAAACTCATATTGAGTAGTGGGGGTGGGATATGAAACCAGCCAGGTTGGCTCCAGAGTCTGCTTTTGATCAGATCGATGGAGATGAATTCAACAAACATTCATGGATATGTGCTCGGCACCTAGCAAGTCCCAGCCCCTCTTCTTTTTGGTTGTGCTGTACAGCTTGTGGGGGTCTGAGTACCCCAACCAGGGATTGAACCCAGGCCCTCAGCATTGAAGTACAGAGCCCTAGCCACTGGACTACCATGGCATTCCCTCAGTCCTTCTTCTTGATAAGCTTCTAGTCTAGTGGGGAGAAAGGCTCTGAGTCAGCCTGCCACCCAGGAGAAGCTTAGAAAATATCTCATACGTTAAAAAAAAAAAAAAGCTTCTCTCTGTTATCTTCAAGCCCTGTGAAAAAGCCCTTTGGATCACCACATCCATCATTTCAGATCTGATAACTCAAAGCACTCCTAGAGTACTCCTGAGGACCTCTGCTTGAGAAATGCTGCCTGAGGGAATGAAGTCAGTCTATGAAAGCCTCTCAGTTGTGAATGATGCCCACAGATGAGAAACTGACTTGGCAGCTGTTAAGATTAAGTGACTGTGACTGTGGGTCGATATGAGGCAGTTGTCTTTGTCACCAGGTGGTATTTCTCAAACCTGGATACCATGAGAGTACGCCTCCCACGGGCGGGCCCCAATGAGACCTACACTAAACCAGATCCCCCCAAACCGGGCCGGGCTCTTACGTACATCCTTCCTTGCTGATGAATGCCCCTTGGGGAGCCTGGGGGATGCCCTTCCACACGGTGATGGGCTTGGGGTAGCCAGGGTCCGTGGCCCGCCGCTCCTCGCTGTAGCGCCAGTACCGCTCGCCTTTGAAAAAGTAGGTCTTGCCCACAGGTTCCCAGCGCAGAGCTGTGTCAATGCCTTCTCGGGGCAGACAGCTGCCCAGCTCTCCCAGGCTGTGGGGGTACCCAGGCTCCACCGTCACCTCCTTAAACACCCAGTACTTGTCACCTGTGGCCAAGAGGAGCCCAGGATTAGCTTTCCTCAGTCATTCAATGCCGGAGATTGTGGTTAGATCCACTTGCCCATCATCTATTGGGACCAAAGTCATTCATGAAGCCAGTGTCAAGGGGAAACAGCCCTAGGCCAGCTTGATCCCCGTGGCGGGGGAGGCTGGGGCCCCTCGGCCCAGGCAGAGCTTAGAGGGCAAGAAGCCGGAATCTAGTGTCAGGTCCTGGGCAGCTTGCCTCACGCTGCCCCGCCTCTGTGCCCCACCCTCTTTTCGTTTCATGTGACTCGCTCCTTGCTCCTTTCTGGGTGACCTCAGTCTCTCCTGGCTTTACACACACACAAGTACTTCCACCAGTGACACCCAGCTCTGAGGCTGTGGCCCATGGCCGCTCTCCCAGTGGACCTGGCCCCAGGCCCGAGACCCTGATTGCCCACCGACCTCTGGGAATTTCCAGGTCTGCTTCCAGAGTTCCTCATCTCCACTGTGAGGGCTCCCTCACTACCTCTCTGCCCTGCAGCGTCCCCAAGAAGGTGGCATCCTTGGTCCTCTTTCCTCCTCCTCTCAGCACTCAGCCTCTTGCAAGGACTTTTCCATCTCCTGACCTCACTGCTCCTCCCGGCACAAGCCTTAGAGACATCGCCCTCCTCAACTCCAGCAACATCCTGAACTCCAGAAATGGCCTCTCACCTCTGCCCTGACTGCCACCTGCCCTCTGGCTCTCTGCTGCTCAGACGAAGAGTGAATGCCAGCACTGACCTAATGGATCGAGACCACAGTCTGGGTGGGCAACCAGGGCTCTCAGGACTCTCCCCTAAACTACCTTTCCAGGCATGGCTCTCACGGGGCACTCCATGGCCATCCTGTGGGTTTTCTAAAGGACTTGAACTACTCCTTTGGCCATGCTCTTCCTTTCCCTTGGAATGCTTCCCTCACTTCTCACTATCTGTATCTTATCCTTCTGAGGCCTGGCCAAGTCAAGATAACCGAAGTGAAACAACCCAGCACAAGCTGGGTGAGCCGGACAACTAGCTCCCCTCCCGCATTCCCTTACCTCTCCAGCCTGTGCGCCCCCCTCCCTCCAGGCTGTTATAGAGCTCATGCGGTGGTCTTCTGTGGAGCATGGATGCCCTTCAGTTGTCCACCATCCTCTACCCTGTGTGGGTGAGGCTTGTCACCCCACCAACTCTGGCACATAGAAACCCTCAACGGTCACTCCCTGACAGGGGTCCGTCCTGTCCGATGTCAGTGTTAGGGCTAGAAAGGCTCTTGCAGGAGATCCACCCTCACCCCCCGCACCCCCTCAGATCTGTCTTGCCTCTTCAAAGGTAGAGAAAGGGCGTCCCGAAAAGGGAAGGGAACTGTCCCACCCCTCTGCACAGACCATGTTACCTTTGAAGAAGACAAATCTTCCATCCGCCCTTTCATAGGCTGCGTCTATGCGGGCAGGCAGGCCCTTCCAGAACTGCTCGATCTGCATGGGGTAGCCCTCCTGCACCCGATTATTGCGCAGGCGCCAGAACCAGCGATCCTGGGGGTTACGATGAGGAAAGAAAGAGGCATAGCCTTTGAATCCAGTGATCTCAGCCCTGGGACTCGGGCCCCAACAACCCAACAACTTCCCCTGGTCGCCCCCCTTGCAAGCCTCCATGAAGTCTGTCCATTTACTGCATCTAAATTTCGGAGCCCAATGCTGAAGCCAGGATGCTCATCACCTCTCTTCAATAAGGCATCCAATGGCTCTTGTTGCTCAGGGGGTCGCAAGACAGACCTGACGGACAGGCCTAGGGGGAAAAAGGAGGCAGCGTGGAGGAGCTGGAAAGGATGGTGCAGTGCCTGGGTTGACCACAGGAGGGCAGAGGAGAGTTACTGACACCAGAGGGGCCCTTCCCGAGGCTGGGCAGCAGGGGGCGCTCATTGATGCCGGGCAGAGTGCCCGCCTCATGGCTGGCTCCAGCTGGCAAGCAGGGCAAGGACCATGGGAAGCAAGCTGTGGAAATTCCCCCAAGCCCTGGCTGTGAATTCATCCTCTTACAGGTGCATGACCTGGGGCTCAGTACTTGAAGAGCCTCACCTGCACTGTGCTGTGCTTAGTCCATCAGTTGTGTCCGACTCTTTGCGACCCCGTGGACTGTAGCCCACCAGGCTCCTCTGTCCATGGGATTCTCTAGGCAAAAATACTGGAGTGGGTTGCCATGCCCTCCTCCAGGGGATCTTCCCAACCCAGGGGTCAAACTCAGGTCTCCCGTGTTGCAGGCAGATTCTTTGCCATTCATGAGCCAGGTAATAATGAAGGGAAAGATGAGAGATTATAGGTGAAGCGCTTAGAACAGTACAGGGCACATAGCTGGTGTTGATTACATGGTAGCTCAACAGGCCAAGTGTGGAAAAAAGCCCTCCTCTGCACACTGGTGCCTTGTCCCACTGCAGTCCTGGTTGGTAGGCATTCTGGGCGAGGCCTGTGACTTCCCAGGGCCTCAGTTTTCTTATGTGTCAATGGAATGATAAAACCCAGACTTGCTTAGGACTCATTTAGCTCGAGGATCCAAGGGTACAGAAAAACGAACATGATACATAAAAGATGGTTCAAAAGCTAGAGAAGATTTGCTTTTTTTAGGTGTTTTACAAAGCACTTTCACACCCAGCTTTTTAAACCTTATTTTGACTTTCACAACTCCTGTTAAGTAGATCTGAGATAGAGTCTTAAGGAAGGCCTAGTAACTTCCTTTGAGCCTCACAGTCAGAGCAGGACTGGGGTGGACCTCTGTTGCCTGATTCTTGGTCAGAGCTCAAAGCTTGCTGGGGAGAGTCCACAAGGGGCGTGGGGTGGGGCAGCCCTCCACAATCCCCCAGTGTGCTGGAGACACGCTGCCCAGACCCCCGTCAGTGGAGGGGTTCTCATCCTGGGGGCTGGGAGTGTGGTCAGCAGGCAGTTTTCACCTGTTAGCCTCCCTGGGGATGGCCTCAGCTCCAGACAACTCCCCCAAGGTCATGGCCTCCTTTGTCCAGGGACTGAATAAAGTTCCAGCCATTTGGGGCCCAAGTGGGACGACTCTGATGGGCCGTTCTAGTCCCAGAGCTCTCTGCGGGGGTGGCCAGGTCTGCGGTGGGCCTATTAGTATTGTTTGTTTCTCAATAGTCTCTGCGATCCCATGGACTAAAGCCCACCAGGCTCCTCTGTCCATGGGATTCTCCAGGCAAGAATACTGAAGTGGGTTGCCATTTCCTTCTCCAGGGGGATTGTCCCGACCCAGGGATCAAACTCGAGTGTACTGCATTGCAGGCAGATTCTTTACCATCTGAGCCACCAGGGAAGTCCCTTTAGTGGGCCTAGTTGCTACTCATTAATGTCTTCTCCTCTTGCCCTGCCAGGCGTCCCTCTCCTCCTTCCCACAGATGTGGGTCCCAAAGGTGCGTCTTAGTCAAAATCCTGCATCACAGGACTACCCTAGCAGAAGTGGTTAAGACTTCGCCTTGCAATGTAGAGGGCACAGGTTCGATCCCTGGCTGGGGAAATAGGAGCCCATGTGCCTTGGGGCCAAAAGGCCAAAACATAACAGAAGCAATATTGTAACAAATCCAACAAAGACTTTTAAATGGTCCACATCAAAATAATCTTTAAAAAAAAAATCCTGCATCCCAAACACTGTCCCAGAGTTGGCTTCCCTGACAACCCAACTGCAACACAGGAGCAGGCCACCACCCTGTCAGCCCATGGCTAGAGAGACCCAAGCAGGACAAGGGACGTGACCTGGCCAGCTTTCTGTCAGGGGCACCTCAGAACCATCCTCTCGGCCCTGCCAGGACCAGAGACAGACTCAGCCATGGTTGCACCAGCCCCTACTCCAAGCTGCTGTCGTCACAGGCACGACTCGTGGGATCTGCACACACTGTTCGTTAGAGCAAGTGACTCCCCCAGCTCTCAGGGGGAGAAACCGAGATCCAGACAATGGATGTGACTTGCTCAGTCACAGAACAGAGGCCAGACTCCAACACTTTTTCCCCAGCGTTGACCCCTGGGAAGGGGCAGACTCACCCATCTTCCCCCTTCCCTCTTGAAAACAGTCCACTGACCCAGCAGCGCCAGAAAGAGACTCAGTGTCCTGGCTGCGGGACTTGCTCCCATCCATCTGGGCCCCCCTAGAAGGCCTAATCCCAGAGCAGCCGCTCTCTCCCACCCATGGTGGGGGAAGGGGTGGGAGGGGAGCACTGAGGTCCTACCTTAAACACAAACATCTCGCCCCGGAAGAGGGCCACCGTGTTGAAGTTGCCGTCACAGATGTTGGGTTTGGCGCCCGGCGTGGCTGGCCGGTCCCCGAGGGGTGGCCGCGGGGGCCTGGGCTGGCGCTCGTGCTTCCTCTCTGACGGTGAGTGGATCCTGCGCACCGGCAGCGTGGGGAGGGGCCTGGTGGGCTCCAGGGGCTCGGCCGGGGGTCCTGGAGAGAGGGGCTGCGCCTTAGGGTGGGGGCAGCCGTTCCCTGTGCCCCACTGCTGTTGCCTCCGTGTCGCCAGGCAGTGTGAGACAAGCCTGTCACACTTCCGCCTCCTATCCTGTCCCCCCTCCCCTCTGTTTACTGCCCCAATCTTTCAGAAAATAGATGAAAACGGCCATTAAATGGGAACGCTCATCTTCCCACCCCCAAAGCTGAGATCTTCTCTTTCTTCTCTGCTCTTACGAGAGAGCAGGTGTCCCTCAGTGTCCCCTTCCCTCCCCACCTGCTCTCCTCTTTCTTCCCCCTGCTCCAGTACGGCCTCTGCTCCATGACCCATGGAAACTCCTGTCAAGATCACCCATGACCTCCATGTTGCCAAATCCGACAGTTACTTGACTCAAACTTTGATATCCATATGAATCATCCAGGAGTCTTGATAAAAATGCAGGTTGGGATTCAAGAGTATCTGGGTGGGGGGGCCTGCCATTCTGCATTTCTTCAAGCTCTCAGGTGAGGCCAAAGTTGCTGGTCTGAGGCCAGACCAGCAAGATCACAGAAACGCTTTCCTTACAACACTCTTCTCTTCCAGAACCCTGCACTCTCTTGGTTTTCCTTCTGCCTCCGTGGACTGTCCCGGCTTTGCCTCCTTTGCTGGCAGCCTTTCCTCGTCCATTCTGCTCTACGGGTCAGCACAGCCGTGGGCCCTCTTCTCGTCTCTCTGTTTCGGTCCCTAGGTGCTTCTCAACTTGGGCTGCAAGGATTAGGATTACCTGGAAAACTTTGAAAACCCTGATGTTCAGAAGGCACCCCAGACCAGTTAATATCCAATCTCTGGGGGCGAAGCCTGAGTAACAGTATTTTTTAAAATTCAAGTCCCAAGATGATTCCAATGGGAGGCCAAGTTGAGAATCACTGCCCTCTGTGATCTCTTCTAGGTTCACGGCTGTAAAGACCCTTGATGTTAGAGCCGTCCCATGGGACGTTCTGTGATGACATAAATGTTCTGTATCTACACTGTCTTGTATAGCAGCCTCTAGCCACGTGAGGCTGTTGAGCACTTGAAATGACTGACTATTAGCGTGGCAGAGGAACTGAAATTTTAATTTTATTTAATTCTAATTAATATGAATTTAAATAGCCACATGTGGCTAGTGGCTACCATATTGAACACCAAAGATCCCAAATCAATATCCCAGCCCAGATCTCTGAGTGATAGGAGTCAGTCCCATTGCTCTGTGATTATAAAACCCAGAAACCTTGGCATAATCCATCCCCTTACCCCCATGTCTACTCTCAGCAAATACAGTCCATTTTATTTTCAAAACACCTTGCAGTCCCCACCACCTGTCCAGTCCTCCACGGCTTCACCTATGGAGATCCTACCCATCCTCCAGGCTTTGGGTGAGGCCACCTCCTCTGTGAGGTCCTCAGGGCCCCAGACGGAGCCCTCCTTCCACACCTCACATCCTGGGATCTGTGGGGGTCGTACTATACGGACATGCATCTGCTCTCATAAACGGGTCTTCCTGTCTCAACTGCCTGGACAAGAACAAGAACTTCCTGCACCAGTGTGAACAGAGCATGGAGGGGGGCATGGTAGCAGGCCCCTCAAATCTCATCCAGGTATCAGCCTAGTTTCTTTTTTTCTTGTTTAAGCAAAAAGCTCTGGTGATAATACTCATCCTGTTGCACCACCATTTCTTGAGTGTACGTGTGAATCTCTTGGCTTGAGGTGGGACCCCTTGAAAGGGAACTGCAGAAGGTAAGGGGAGGTGCGTGGAGGGAAGGTAAGTGGAGGAGGGGGAATGGGTGGCCCGCTCGTCACTTTTGTCCCTCCAAGTGGCAGCTCGGACCCTCCCCTAGGTGTCCCAAGTGTTCAGGGAGGGAGGTGGGGAGCCCTGCCCTCTCTGGTTAAGCAAAGACACCACAGGTCTCTAACGGTCAGACAGTGGTCAGAGACCACAGTGCTCCCCAGCCTCCCCCTCCGCCCAGGCAGTGACAGCCCAGCCTCGAGGGGAGAAGGGTGGCCCCTCTCCCCTCCACACACCGTAGATCTTCTGGATGCCCTGGAGATCGTCCTGAGGCAGCTTGAAGTTGTGCGTCTCCATGTACTGGTAGAAGGGCGCCATGATGGCACTGGGGTCGTTGGAGTGCTCGAGGCCCAGCGCGTGGCCCAGCTCATGCACAGCCACCAGGAAGAGGTCATTCCCTGCAGAGGGCGAGATGGGGAGGTGCCCAGGGTGCCCACTTAGGTGTCAGAGGCAGTCAACCCATTACTTCAGCAACACCCAGCATAAACTTTGTCTCAGGCCCTGTGCCAGACACTGGGCCATACAGAGAAATCAAGACATGTCCCTGCCTTCCAGAACTTTCCATACAGTGGCAGGGGTAGGGGCAGAGAAAAGAAAATAAGTGAAATTAGTGTTCCAGGTGCTTCAATAGCTGTCTCCAGGGGTCAGGTGAGGATTCTGGGGAGGAGGGAGAAGTTACTGACACTTGGAAGGAAGATGTTCAAGGGAGAGCTTCACAGAGGTGAAGCTTCAGGTAAGCCTATAAAGATAAGAAGTTAGTCAGGAGAATGGATTCAGTGGGAAGGAGAGGAAGAGGGGTGGGGGCGGCCTTCCTGGCAGAGGGAACGCCTGTAAACAAGGTCCAGGGACAAGCAGTTTCATTCTACTTGGCCCTGGAACAAAGCAGGAGGGGAGGGCCAGAGGGAGATGAGGTCAGCCGGCTGGCGGGCAGGGCTTGTGATGCCCGCGCAGGAATTCGGATTGGCTTCTTGGTCCGCGGGGGGTTTGAGCAGGAGTGGGGGTGGCGGCATGATGTAATCACGCCGCAGTCGGAGGAAGGATCAGTGGGTGATTAGACCAGAGGCGGGGAGATCAGAGGGGTCTGTCTGGAAGTAAGAAAGGGCCTGTGCCAGGAGGAGGGAGCGGACGGGCAGAGGGGAGTCCTTGGGGCGGCAGGCTGGCCGTCATCTTCAGAGACCCGGGGGTAGGCGGGGCTTGGGTCACACAGCCGCTCTCAGTCCTGAGGTCAAGATCAACGCAGGGACTCAGATGCCTGTGCAAACAACAAGGTCCATGTGCTGAAAGTGGGATGTGGGATCCCCAGTGTGAAGCTGAGGCAGCAACACAGCAGAGTGGTCATGAGCTGGGCCCCAGAACAGGACAGGACTTGTTCATTTCCAGCTCTACCTGCCGCCCCACCCCCAGCTTTGTGAACTTGCCCAGAAGGTCTACCTCCTGAATCTCAGTGTCCTCATCTGTACAATGGGGAGATCATATCTACCCGGAAGGGCTGTCAGAGGATTGGATAGGAAAAGACACGTGACAACAGTTGTTACCATTCAAAAGGCAGAAGCTTGGTCCCCAGAACAAGCCCATTGACCAGAAATGAAGCATGAAGCCATTGGGGTTCCAGAAACCAGATCCTCTTAAAGTCAACTCCCCTGAGTGTCTTGATCAAGCCTGGGACTGGGCAGGGCCTGATTTTGCGAGGATGAAGTTGCCCTGGCTTTGGGAAAGAAATCCAAGGGGCAGGAAGTTGAGCAGGCTGGCATATCAACAGTTCTGACTCATATATGTCCAGTTACAGACTCCTGCTGGCCTCGACCTCTGGCAGTTGAATGTCCCTTGAGCCCTGCCTCTATTGCCCAGCCCTAACAGATGGTAAAGAATCTGCCTGCAATGTGGGAGACGTGGGTTCGATCCCTGGCTTTGGAAGATTCCCCTGGAGGAGGGAATGGCAACCCACTCCAGTATTCTTGCCTGGGAGATCCCATGGACAGAGGAGCCTGGTGGGCTACAGTGCCTGGGGTCGCAAAGGGGTGGACACTGCTGAGCGACTAACCCTTTCACTTTCAAGGCATGTCACAGCCCGTTCCTGCCACCTTGAAGTGCAGGGGAGGCTGCTAGGAGCCCAGGAGGTGCTCAGGACTCCTTGCACCCACTCCGGCCCCAGTGTCAGTGGTCAACTTGCCCTACACCCACTGGCTGAGGGCCCCCCGAGGGCCAGAGGAGGCCAGGGATTGCGACTGGCCTTCCTGGGTAAGGTCTTGGGGAGAAAGAAGAGCCCTCTGGGGCACACGTGCCTGCCTGCCGCGCTGCTGATGCCACCGGTGCCTTCAGCGAAGGGGGATGGGTGAGATCAGGGCAAGGTTGGCCAAGAGCCTGGGGCTGGCCTTCTGCTGGGGCAGGGCAAGCTGGCATGAGGAGGCCAGGCCGCCCCCAGTTGCTTCCTCAGGTCCTGGCCCCTCTGGCAGCAGGGAAGGGTGAGCTCATCTCTGAGCTCCATCCCAAACAAAGGCGGCTGCTAGCGCCAGCGGGAGGCAGCTCTGCTTCCTGGGGTCCAGTCCTGGCTCTGCTCCTGGCCTGTTCCACAACCTGGGACAAGCTGTTCGGGCCTCGGTCTCTTGACCGGGCTCTTCCTCGGTGGGTGGGGGTGGGAGGGTGTCCTCAGCTAGCAACCAGGGAGCAGAGCCTGAGCACCTGGCCAGCCTCTAACCCTTGGTCCTGTGTCTATTACCTTATGAGCCTCTGTGCCAGGTCTCGGCAGAGAAAAGGAGGAAGTCTTGAAGGAAAGGGGCCTGTGGATTTGCTCCAGGGACCAAAATGGCAGGGGAGAGCTGGGGAGCGGGCATACTACTCCACAGAAACCCGAGAGACCTGTTCAGTGTCGGGGGAGCCGGTATACTACTCCACAGGAACCCGAGAGACCTGTTCAGTGTCGGGGGAGCGGGCATACTACTCCACAGAAACCCGAGAGACCTGTTCAGTGTCGGGGGACGCTTGGGGAGATGGAAGGAGAGAGAAGAGGGGCAGGAGAACTCCTGGAGCTTGTGAGGGGAAAAGCAGAGGGATGGAGAAGACCCCCGTGCTTAATGAGCAGGAGGCGGCTAGGGCCTTCACCATCCAAGAGGGCAAGGGGCAGAGAAGTGGCGTGGTCAGAAGTGGCGTCCCTGGGGGGCAGACTGCCAGGAATCCTGGCTCTGCCCTGTCCTAGCAGTGTGACATTTTAAATCTCTTCATCTGTAGAACAAGGGGACTAATGGTACCTTCATCATAAAAATGGGGTGAAGATTAAAGTGGCAAGGTATACACAAATGCTCACACCACCTCCAGGCACGGAACTATCGCGGTTAATTATCAGGGTCACGTTGAGCTGCAACGTCTCTTCAACAGGGAGAGTTCCCTTGAGCTGGGCGCTCAGGTCCTTTGGGCCTCCTAGCAAGCACCCAGCAGTCTACTCGGCCATTCCAGTATACCTGATCTCAGCTTCCTTCCCTTTTCTTAGCACCTCCGTCTTTGGTCAGTCCCATCTCACTGACTCCTGCACCCCCCAAAATGGTATGTGCTAAGTTGCTTCAGTCGTGTCCTACTCTTTGGGACCCTATGGACCATAGCCTGCCAGGCTCCTCTGTCCGTGGGATTTTCCAGGCAAGAATACTGGAGTGGGTTGCCTGCCATGCCCTCCTCCAGGGGATCTTCCCGACCCATAGATGGAACCCCGCATCTCTCATGTCTCTTGTATTGGCAGATGGGTTCTTTACCACCATCGCCACATGGCAAGAACTCCAGAATGGGACAGCATTTCCTTTCGCCTCTATTCTTCTGCCAGTGCTGTCCCCTCCACCTGGAACAACCATACTCCTTCAGTGTTCAGCCACATCCTCCAGGAAACCTTCCTTGATTTCCCCAACTGGCAGCAAGTGCTTCCTTCTCTACACTCTCCCAGCAGTTTACCTGTACCATCTTGATGGCCCTGACCTCTTTCCACCCTCCATCACAGCCAGGAGTGCATTCTCTTCTGCCCCAGGACTGTGAGCTCCTTGAGGGAAAGCTCTGTTCTTGGCAAGGTAAGGTGACAGCGGCTAGGACAGACGCATGCTGAATGATCGGTATTTTTCCAGATGCAGTCTTTGGATGACCTGCAGCAGAACCAACTGGGGCGACTGTTACAAATTCAGAGTCCTGGTTGTGAGACAGCTCCTGTTTTCGTTGGACAAGAGTCAGAACTTTGCTCTGGAAAACCAAGCATAAACTTTCCAGATGCAGCTCATAACCCCAGCAATAGACTGCTAGAAACAGGAATGCAGCCACTGCCCGAGGACAACCTTTGGAAGGAGACAAAAGGGACCAAGATTGATTGAGCACCTGTGTGTTATCTCATTTAATTTCCACAGAAACTCAGTGAGGGCGTAAGTTCAGCCTCCTGAGAATTTTTTAAAAAATATGCTTATTTTGTTTGGCTATGCCAGATCTTAGTTGCTTAGTTGTGGCACGTGGGATCTAGTTCCCCAGCCAGGGATCAAACCTGCATTGGGAGCGTGGACTCTTAGCCACTTGACCACCAGGGAAGTTCCCCTCCTGGGAATTTTTGGTTTGTTGGCTTTCTGCTCTAGTCTTCTGCCACTGCCTGTGTGAACTTAACCACTCAAAACGAACCTTTCCTTACCGCCCTGCCAGTCTAGTTCCCGGGGTGAGGAGCGGTCTCTACAGTAACTGTGAAGGGCTGGCCCTGTGACTCTTCCGGTCTTGTCACCTTCTCCAGGGCTGGGCTCCCTCCCAGTCTCCTCTGCTGACTTCACTGCTTGATCCATTGGAAAGAGATGAAGACGTGGGGTGCCTGGGAGACTCCCCGAACTTAGCTTAAAGGTGTGGTGGGCCAGATTGCCTTTCACACAGACTCTGAAGAGGTGGGGAATTAGAATCATCTACACATTTCAGGTGGAGAAGGCAATGGCACCCCAATCCAGTACTCTTGCCTGGAAAATCCCACGGACAGAGGAGCCTGGTAGGCTGCAGTCCACGGGGTCGCTGGGAGTCGGACACGACTGAGCGACTTCACTTTGACTTTTCACTTTCATGCATTGGAGAAGGAAATGGCAACCCACTCCAGTGTACTTGCCTGGAGAATCCCAGGGACGGGGGAGCCTGGTGGGCTGCAGTCTATGGGGTCGCACAGAGTCGGACACGACTGAAGCGACTTAGCAGCAGCAGCACACATTTCAGGAGTGGTTCTCCAGGAGCACCTTCTAAATGCACAGGTGAAGGAGATTCTGATTAAGAAGTTTGTGGTTAGGGCTTCAGTTCAGTTCAGTTCAGTCTCTCAGTTGTGTCCGACTCTTTGCGACCCCATGCACTGCAGCACGCCAGGCTTCCCTGTCCATCACCAACTCCTGGAGCTTATTCAAGCTCATGTCCATTGAGTCCGTGATGTCATCCAACCATCTCATCCTCTGTTGTCCCCTTCTCCTCCCTCCTTCAATCATTCCCAGCATAAGGGTCTTTTCCAATGAGTTAGTTCTTTGCATCAGGTGGCCAAAGTATTGGAGTTTCAGCTTCAGCATCAGTCCTTCCAATGAATATTCAGGACTGATTTCCTTTAGGATGGACTGGTTGGATTTGCTTGCTGTTCAAGGGACTCTCAAGAGTCTTTTCTAACACCACAGTTCAAAAGCATCAATTCTTCAACGCTGAGCTTTCTTTATAGTCCAACTCTCACATCCATCCATGACTACTGGAAAAACCATAGCTTTGACTAGACCGACCTTTGTTGGCAAAGTAATGTCTCTGCTTTTAAATATGCTGTCTAGGTTGGTCATAATTTTTCTTCCAAGGAGCAAGCTCAGCTGGTAAAGAATCCGCCTGCAATGCGGGAGACCCTGGTTCAATCCCTGGGTTGGGAAGATCCCCTGGAGAAGGGAAAGGCTACCCACTCCAGTATTCTGGCCTGGAGAATTCCATGGGATGGCAAAGAGTCAGACACAACTGAGCAGTTAGGGCTTAGGCAACCTTTTAAAAATAAAGTCCCCTGGGTGAATTTTATAATGGTTGGGTCAGGCTGACACACCTGTACCAACCATTCAGCCTTCATGTCACTCGGAGTGGGACAGCCTGTATCACACATGCTTCCCAAATGTGATGCAACAGGGAGGACCAGTGCCACCTGGGGAGCATTCTCTCCGGAAGAGTCAATCCAGCCAGGCCTGTTGATCTGATTATTGTGTGTACCTGCTAAGACACTTCGTGTCTGAATCTTCGTGACCCCATGGACTATAGCCCGCCAGCCTCCTCTGTCCATGGGATTCTCCAGGCAAGAATACTGGAGTGGCTTGCCCTGCCCTCCTTCAGGGGATCTTCCCAACTCAGGAATCGAAACCACCTCTGTTGTATTGGCAGGCAGGGTTTTTGTTTTGTTTTGTTTTGTTTTTTAAACATCTAATTATTGATATTCAGGATAGACAGGGAAGAGAGATATGGTAAGAGTGCACCTAAGTCAGAGAAAGACAAGTATCATGATATTGCTTATATGTAGAATCTTCAAAATATAGGTACAAATGAATTTATCTGCAAAACAGAAATAGAGATACAGATGTAGAAAATAAACTTACAATTACCAAGGGGTAAGAGTGGGGAGATTGGGATTGACATGTACACACTACTATATATAAAACAGATAACTAATGAGGACCATATAGCACAGGGAACTCTACTCAATTCTCTGTAATGGCCTATATGGGACAAGAATCTAAAACAGAGTGAATATACGTATAACTGGTTCACATTGCTGAAAACTTGAAACTAACACAACAGTGTAAATCAACTATACTCCAATAAAAAAGAAACAATTATATATAAAAAAAAGTGAACCCGAATCTAGTTGAGTCTAATGCCTATACTCAGGACAAATGACCCAGTTTCTTCAACAGGTACAGGGACGAGAAAAGCGAGGTGACTGGTAATAGAAAGTGTCTTAAGAGACGTGTCAACCATGAATGATGTGTGGATGCTGTTTGGATCCTGATGCAAGTAAACAACTGTAAAAGCCATTTTTAGGTGATTCGAGAAAATGAACAGATTGGGTATTGGATTTTTTTTAATTTTATTTTTGGGTATTGGATTTTTTTAAATTTTATTTTTGGTATTGGATTTTAAGACATTATTATTAATGTTGTTGGGTTTGATCATAATTTTGTGGTCGTGTTAAAAATAGTCTCTTAGAACTCAGGGGGTTCCCTGGTGGCTCAGATGGTAAAGAATCCACTTGCAATGCAGGAGACCCAGGTTCTATCCCTGGGTGGGGAAGATCCCCTGGAGAAGCGAATGGCAACCCACTCCAGTATTGTTGCCTGGGAAATGCCATGGACAGAGGAGCCTGGCGGGCTACAGTCCATGGGGTCACAGAGTTGGACACGATGGAGTGATTAACACTTTCACTTTTTTTTTTTTTTTACTTTTAGAACTTAGAGAATGAACTTATGGTTGCCAGTGGGGTAGAGTGGGAAGACGGATAGACCGGAAGTTTGGGATTGACATGTACATGGTGTTATATTTAAAACAGGTAATCAACGAGGACCTACTGTAGAAAGAAATGTCTTTTAGCAAGAAGGAAAAAAAATCTGTTAGGGGTATGTATTGGGTTGACTAAAAAGTTCAAATGGGTTTTTCCATAACATCTTACAGAAAAATCCAAGTGAAATTTTTGGCCAGTCCAGTACTAGAGTATTTACAGATACAATGACACTGTATTTAAAATTTTCTTTAAAATATATATTAAAAAAAAATCAAGGTAGGGGGAAGGTAGATGAATCAGTACTGATGTAATGTTGATAACTGCCGGATTAGGCTGATTGGTGCCTGGGGGCTCCTGTTATCATTCTTCCTACTTTGTGAGCGTGAAATTTTTCCTAACAGAAATTTAGAATAGAGAAGAAAGCCACCAAACAAAAAATTCCCAGGAAGCTGCCCTCAGTGCCCTCATTGAGTTTATGCAGAAATTAAACGAGATAACACGCAGGTGCTCAATCAATCCTGGTTCCTTTCGTCTCCTTCCAAAGGCTGTCCTTAGGCAATGGCTGCATTCTGGTTTCTAGCAGTCTATTACCGGGGTTATGAACTGCCTCTGTATAATTCATGCCTGGTTTTCCAGAGCAAAGTCTTGACTCCCATCCAAAGAAGACATGAGCTGTCTTGGAATTTCTGTCCGAATTGTTGGCTGTGGGTGACAGTGGGGTGGGACCGACAAGAGGGTGTCAGGATGGTGCCCATCCACTCCTCCCACACGCACCCCTGGAAGTTCTCTGGATTTGGGGACTGGCCCAAGGTCTCCACCAGCAAGGAGCATTGTAGAAGTGTCCACCCAGAGCTGGGAAGGGCAGGGCCGAGGAAGAGTGTCTTTAATCATTCATTTATCTCTCTCAGGGCTCTGACCGTTATCAGCTAGCAGTGCCTGGCACATAATGGGCAGGCAAAACTGTTAGTTCTCCTCTCTTCACACTTTATCAGCGAGCGCAGACCGCTGACTGGTTGACACTGATCCAAGAATAAGAAGGAGATAAAGAATAGGTGTTTGGAAAGCCAGGAAACACATTGAGGACACAAGGGAAGGAATGCCTGGACAGAGGGGATGGAGCTGGATGGGAAGAGGACTGAACAAGAGGGGAGGGGCAAGGGAAGAACGAGCGGCTTCATAGCGCTGGCCAGGCCACCCTGTGGATCACCCTCTGACACGCAGGCCAAGTCCGGGTCCCTGATCTATGCAAGGATATGAAAAGCTTTCAAGGAGGTGGTCTGCAGCAGACACAGCCTCTGAGGAAATGGGCATTTAAAGGCTGCTCTCAGCCTGAAGCATCACCAAGGACAAAGAAATCACTAAGGATTCCCAAATTTAAGAATCGGAATCTCCAGGGAAAGGGCCTGGGAATCCACATTTATAATAAGAACCCCCAGTTGATTCTTATGATCAGGCAAGTTAGGGAAACTGCAGATTAAGATGGTGCTCCTTGAATGCCTACCTCAGAAGCCCTTGGGGAATTTATGAGACCATATGCAAATTCTCACGTGCAAATTCCTGACCCCAGAACCAGAGAATCAGAATGGCAAGAGGTCAGGGGCCTGCAGCCTGGAATCAGAATTCATAAAAAAAGTTTCTAGGTGATTCTGGTATGCCCTACAGTGGGAGAGCCATGGAAACAGCATGGTGGCTAAGCTGGAGTCGACACACCCGGTTTGAAGCCTTATTTCCCCATTCAGCAACTGTGGGCCCTTAGTAGGGACCTTAGTAGGTTACTTACTGTTTCTCTACACCTCAGTTTATCTATCTGTAAAATGGGGATAATAATAATAACATATACATATTATATAGTATGTGGAAAATATTTGACATAGACCTTAGAATAGTAACATCCTGATTCTAACCTATTATAATCTAAAATAGAATCAAATCAAATCCTCTGTCCCTCTTCCCTCTAGATTCCTACTGATTTTCTTGGTACTTCTGCTACATCCTTCAGTATAGTCCGCCTTGTGACAGGGTGACTTCTGTACACATCTGTCTTTCCCACTCCACTCTGGACTTCCAGAGGGCAGAGACTGTGTCTTTTTCATATTTTTATTATTTACATTTAAAAAATTTGTATTTATTTATTTAATTGGCCACGCCGTGTGGCATGTGGGATCCTGGTTCCCCGACCAGAGATCGAACCTGTGCCCCTGTTAACCACTAGACTGCCAGGGAAGTCTCCTTGGCAGTGTCTTTTTTAAATGTTCAAACACATGCGTCATGTTCTATTAGAGTCAGAAGAGGTCACCTAATCCAGACTCTCATTTGATAAATGAGGAGACTGAGGGTGAACGACTCACCCAGGTCACGTGGCCAGGTGGTTGAGCTTTAGTTGAGTCCCTGCAATGCCGCCTACTAGCTATGCCATATGAGCCTCAAACTCATCTTTAAAATGGGCATAATGATGTACACTTGCCTACTTACTAAGCAAGAGACTTACAAGTGAATACTGACGAGGAACTCTTGCAACCTGAGGAGTCTTGTTATTACTCCTACACAGAAGATGCTAGAGTAATTACAGGGCCTGTTATTCACCTGTGAGGTCGACGTAAGGGTGACTCAGTCATGTCTTCCCACAGTGTGGCCTTTGAAGTCTTCATCAGTCAGGCCAGAGCCTACCACTTTCAGCTTTAATCCCCATTTAACCTTTTCCTCCAGTCTCTGATCCATTCCTTTATCTTCTTAGTCATGGCCTACACTTCCTCCCGACTCCATTCAGTTAGACCACGAACCAAGTGATCTGACTCATCTCCCTGCTCCAGTGGATCGAGTGTTGACCACAGTTCCCACCCTCTTAGGTTCTCAGCTGTTTGACAAGAATCTCTGGAAACCAGGTAACTCAACTATGGAATCCTCCAAGCTCCTCCTCAGGGCTTCTTTTCCTGACAGCCAAGCAATCCCCGGTCCCCTCATGACCTTACCATCATGGTTGGCATTTCCTAACGTCCACGGCTCGTCTGAGTCAAAGTGAGTGTCTCCACCAATCCCTGGACCAGGGAAATAGGCATGAGCCAGGAATCCCCCTTCTCCATCAAATGGGGAGCTGTCGCCATGGAAACCAGAGGCAAAGAAGATCATGATGTCCGCCTCCTTCCGGTCACTTTTGATCTCGTGGTATGGCACCTCTTCAAAGGTCAGCGGGGTCACCTTCTGCCACACATCGAAAGCCTGGCGAATAGCTTTCCGAGTGTCTAGCTCACCCACCTTTGGGGTGTAGTTGTGAATGCTGGTGAGAGAGGGGAGAAACCACAGGGAGGAACAGACAGGAAATTAGAGACTAGCAGAGCTAAAAGGAACATGAGAAGCTGTGTGGGCCTAGAATTCTGCTGAGGTAGCCCAGGGATTGAGGAAGAGGCTGGGTAGACAAGGCTCTGGGTCCTCGCCCTGCCTTTTACTCGGTGTTTTTGTATTTGATCTCTGAAAAAGATTATGTTGAATTTGTAGGAAAAAATCAAGTTGGTGCATGGCATTTCCTAATTTTTAAGTTTTTCTCCCAATACATAAAACATGTACATTTATAAATGTTATAAAAACTCTTACACTGTAGAGAGTTTAGTGGAACATCCCTTTCTTTGAAAGGGGGTGGGGGAAGGAGAGGGTGGGACAAACTGAGAGAATAGCACTGATGTACATACACTACCATAGCTAGTGGGAACCTGCTATATAGCACAGGCAGCTCAGTTCGGAGCTCTGTGCTGACCTAGAGGGGTGTGATGAGGGAGGCTGAAGAGGGAGGGGATATATGTGTGTGTGCTCAAGTTGTTTCAGCTGTATCCAACTCTTTGTGACCCTATGGTCTGTAGCCTGCCAGGCTCCTCTGTCCATGGGATTCTCCAAGCAAGAATACTGGAGTGGGTTGCCATGCCTTCTTCCAGGGGGTCTTCCCGACCCGGGGATTGAAACTGTTTCTGTTTATGTCTCCTGCATTGCAGGTGATTCTTTACCCAATGAGCCACTTGGGAAGCCCAGATATGTATACCTATAGCTGATTCACGTTGCTGTACAGCAGAAACTAACACAACATTGTAAAGCAATTATACTGCAATTGAAAACGTTTTTTAAGTCTTTGGCCCCAACTACTACTATTTGTCTACCCAGAAGCTAGTATAGGGTGGCATCTGATTGAATCAGTTATGTGGGGTTACTGTATCCATATTGCATGGTTCTCCCTGATGGAGCATCACCACTTCTGGTTGCTCTGTCCCATGAACACCTGGGGCAAGGACTATTCACTCATTCTACAGATAAGGAAACTGAAGCCCAGAGAGGTTGCAGGATATAAGGTAAGGTCAGAGCTCAGTTAGGAGCCAGTTCTTTCTCTTCATCTACTCTACCTCTTCTGGAGGACTCTAAGAGTCCATCCGGTTTCTAACCCAGATTCTTCTTAAGTTTCCTTCTCTTGTCAGATTTCTGAAAAATTCTGTTCTGGCCTCTACAGCTTGTGAACAGGAGAGCCCTTGTAAGTTAGTAAGTGTTAGTCACTCAGTCCTGTCTGACTCTTTGTGATGCTATGGACTGTAGCCCACCAGGCTCCTCTGTCCATGGAATTCTCCAGGAAAGGGTACTGGAGTGGGTAGCCATTCCCTTCTTCAGGGGATCCTCCTGACCCAGGGATCAAACCTGAGTCTCCTGAAGTGCCGGCAGATTCTTTACTGTTTGAGCCACTAGAGAAGCCCCAGGAGAACCCTTAGCTCAACTCTGAAGATCTCTGTCTTAGATCCTACTCCTGAACCCAGGGGATCCACCTGAGATGGAATCAGAGACTTGAGAGGTGGCAACCAGGGCGCAGCCAAGCCTGTACTATGCCTGGCCCTGGATCCACCCCATCTGAATCCAGATGTCTGCATCGCCTGTGATGGGCTCCAGCATCCCTGCCTGTGGTCACTGGTCTGACCTGGAGCCTGCTCCTGCTTTGCCCGTGGTTTCCCCAAAAGGGATAACGCTGTTGCAGTTCAGCCCCCAGCTCTTTACAGTCCTTAAGAAACAACTGGAACTCTATGCTGGGAATCTCAGCTGAAGTCCATCAATCAGGCCAAGTGGGGAAGGGATCCAGATGAGAGGGAGTGGGGTTTGGCAAGCAGTGGTAGGGAGGATGAGTTCAGCCACGGTTCTTTAGCCCAGGTGAAAGTTATCAGACAAGTCATATCCCACTTTCCGTAACTGAAAATGCTAGGAATCTAAACAGAACATAATTCATCAGCCCCTAAAGGACCAAACAAACCTGAAGTTGGAGACCCAGCAATCACTGGATGCTACAAGAAAGACAAAGTCATAGGCTCTTAGAACCAGGCCCTGATCACAGACCCTCCGACAGTGTGAACTTCAGAAACTCAGGCCAGGAAATGACTGAGAGAGGGTGGAGCCGATGCCAGGGAGGAGGGGGCGGCGAGGCACCTGTAGGTGATGTGTTTCTGCCTCCATTTCTGTCCCGTCAGGGCGTAGCGCTTGTGTCTCCGCCTTCGGCTCAAGTGTGGGTGATCTGGGACACCACACCGGGGTTTCTTCATCCACCTGGGCAGAGAGAGGACACACATCCACATAGACGCTGTGGCCACTGGACACTCTAGGAAGGCACTGCAGCATCCCTGGTCCCAAGCTGAATGGCAACGTGCACACAACCTAAACTCTGGGCCCCTGGCTCTGATGGGGTCCCCAACAGGAACACCATCGATTGTTCGTCTGTTCATTCATTCCTAACTGAATACGAAGAAGCACTGCTGCGTGACAGACTTGGAGTCAGAAGACATGGGCTTGCTAGTTCCAACTCTGCCACTAATCGCACGAGTCCAGGCCAGTGACTGAATCAATGTGAGCCTCAGCCTCCTCATTGGCAATGCGAGAATTACAGTTCTCCCTGGTCTTAGCTTGTGCGGAGCCTTCAAGGAGGGAGTGCCTGTGGACATGCTCTGTGTGTGAAATCAGATCACATCACTCTCTGCTTTAAAACTACCAATCACCTGGAATAAAATCAAAATTCCTCACCTTGGGACTTCCCAGGGGGTCCAGTGGTTAAGACTCCACGCTCCCAGGTTTGGTCCCTGGTCTGGGAACTAGATCGCACATACTACAAAGTTCACACGTAGCAAGTAAAGGTCCTGCATGCCGCAATGGAGATTAAAGATCCCGAGTGCCGCAGCTAAGACTCAGAGCAGTCAAGTAATTACATATTTAAAAGCAATCAAAACAAACTCCTCGCCTTGGCCCACAGCCCCCACATGATCTGCGATCACCCCTCTACCAGGCACCTTATCCCCTTCCTCACGTCCACTCTGCTCCAGCTCCAGTGGCCTCCCTTCTGTGCCTTGAGCATCCTAAGGTCATTCCAATTCAGGGTGTTTGCATTTGCTGTGTCCTCTGCTTGCCATGCTCTTCTTCACACGGTTTGTTCCCTTACTTTATGAAGGTCTCCACTCAAATGTCACCCCTTCCAAGAGGGCTTCCCTGCCACCTTATCTAAAATAATAGCCTCCCCCCACTATCCCACCTCTAACTGTTTACCCAGCTTGATTTTGCTTCATGGCCTTTATCACTGCCTGAAATGACATCTTATATTAGCTTGTTGTTTATCCTCTGTCTCTCTTACCTGATTCTAAGGTCCATGAGGGCGGGAACCTTGCCTGTATTCCCAGTGCCATCACAGTGCCTGATTTAGGAGGTGTTCAAGGGTGATGGTTGAATGAATGAATGAGAACTAGCCCATGGCAAAAAGGCACAGCTTGGAAAACAGTAAATTTTATATTACTCCAGATGTTCAAAAAGTGGCTGAACAACTGTAGAACTTAGAGTGTAGTTATCCACAGCACTTAACTACATTGTACTGTGATTTGGAATCTATTAGTTTATTGCCTCGAATAAATAGTAAATTTTCTGAGGACAGGAATGAGTCATATTCATCATCCTGTCCTTAGAAGCTAGCCTTGTGCTAGGAGCTAAGTAAATCCTGATGACTGTTATCAGTTAAGTTGCCTTAGGGAACAGTGAGCCTGGGACCTCTTTGGAGATGTGAACTAGGGGCCCGGGTAGGAGATTTAAAAGATCATGGCTGATTGGGAGGGTCACCCTGCATCTCATGTCCCTTTGTCGCCCTAATGACCAGCTCTCTGAACTAGAGATTGAGATCGCTGCGGGGAAACTGTCTGACCTCATTTCCTCATTTCTAGCGGTTGAAAGCAGTTGCCTTTGGCAATAGAGAGGAAAGGAGACAGAATATTTTAACCAAATATTAAAAGCCCCTTGAGGAACTTAACCAGGTCCCACTCATTTTGTATCTACCTCACCTAGAATGTCCACACTCAAAAATTAATAATAAAAGACTAAATAGTGACGATAACAGGCATTGATATAAATGTGTATAATTTTCAGTGTTCATTCTCCTTTTTAAAAAAATTAATTTGAGGGACTCCCTGGTGGTCCAGTGGCTAAGTCTCTGGGCTCCCAATGCAGGTGGCCTGGTTTTGTTCCCTGGTTAGGGAACTAGATCCCACATGGTGCAACTAAGAATTTCCCCATACCCCAACTAAAGATCCTTCGTGTTGCAACCAAGACCCTCACAACCAAATAAATAAATATTAAAATAAAATAAAAAAACAAATTTGGTTCTCAAAGCAACTCTGTGAAGTAATCAGAAATGACTGACCCCAATTTTACAGACAAGGCAAAAGATACACAGAGAACACCAGTAACTTGCAAAATTCAAGTTACTGGGTTAGGGTTAGGGTGAGGCAGGACTGGGACTCTGTTGAATGAATAAATGAACTTTCAACTAATGTACCTGAACAAACAAAAGTTGGGGTTTTTCTTTTCTTTTTCCCTCTGCTTAGCACTAGGTTGGGTTAGAGGAGCTATGTTTGTTGAACGAATGAAGGAGTGAATAATGTGTGACACTTCCCAAGGCAGACACTCAAAAATAATCCTCTGAGGGGCTGATCTAGCTTCCTTTCACTGAGAGTCCCTGGGAAGAGACCCAGGAGGCACCTTTGCTACAGCAAGGTGGAGCTAGACCTCTCTCAGCTCAGAGAGAGGCAACGACACCCGAGCTCACAAAGCTGGAGCTGAAACGAAGGTCTCCAAGTTCTCCCCACAAACACGCTCCCTACTCAGGTCTGGGATTAATTACCTTCTCCCTTCCTGTGCCTCCAAAACAGAGCCCCCCAACCCCACCCTCCTTCCTACAAAGAGGGGTGCAGAGCAGAGCGGCAAGTGGGAAACGCCAGCCCCCTCCCTCCGCCTCCTCCTCTTGCTGCCACCTGCCACTCCCTGAATCCGGTCCAGCGGGCCTGGGGCTTCTGGAACAGAGTGAAACCCAGGGCCAGGTGGTGCCTCAGCAGAGCCACCAGTGCTGCAGCCATAGGAGGCGCTGCCATGAGGCCTGAGCAAAGCCCTCAAAATAACCTCGGCTTGGAAAGGGCCGGGCTCCCCAGGCCGCAGGCCCACGGCGTCCACTCACTCACAGCATCACAGGAGCCGTCAAGTGTATTGTCTCAGGGGTTTACAACCTCACAATCAGAGGATCTGAGGCACAGGAAATGTTCTTACGGGACTATGGGATCATAAAACCCCAGACTCACCAAATTTTATTTGAAAGCTTGAGGCTTAGAATAATGGTATCTAGAATCGGAGAGTCAAAATCCAACATTTCCCCTCCATCCCCCCCCTCCCTCCCCCAACCCCTTCAGTAAATGAGCAAGCTGAGACCTAGAGAGATGATTACCTCAAGGAGTGACTCACCCAAGGGGTGGATTGATCCTGGATCCACCACTGGCTGCATTTCCTGTTCTCTGCCAGCCACCTACTTGCCTGCATCCTCCCTAAGCCCTGCTCTCTCCTTCCACCTGAGTTCGGGTACCCCCCACCGCCCTCCCCCAACCCCCCACCCCCACCCCCACCCCCGCGAGGAAACTCTTTCCAAGCTCTTGGCCGTGCCTTCCTGGCAGTATGGCTTTTCCTTTTTATGTCTTTTTTTAAAAAATCTTTTTATTTTGTATTGGGGTACAGCCGATTAGCAATGTTTTGACAGTTTCAGATGAACAGCGAAGGGACTCAGCCATACATATACACATATCCATTCTCCCCCTCAAACTCCCCTCCCGTCCAGGCTGCCACACTTACACTGAGCAGATTTCCCTCTGCTATATAGTAAGTCCTCGTTAGTTATCCATTTTAAACACAGCAATGTAAACATGTCAGTAACGGCTTTTCTTAAATAGCTTTAATAACTTTCATGGCTATTCCTTGGAGACAAAAAAAACTCAACTCTCTCCCATCTTAAATAAAAATTCATCCCTCTCTAGCCACATCTATTCCTCCTTTCCTTCACTGTCAGCATTTTTTTTGAGGGGGCGGGCAGGCTTATGGGATCTCAGTTTCCCAACCAGGGATTGAACCCAGGCCACGGCAGTGAAAGCCTGGAGTCCTAACCACTGGATCAACAGGAAACTCCCACTGCTCAGCTTCTTGACAGTTGCCCCTATGTTTGCCATCGCCACTCCTCACCTCTCCTCCGTATCGCAATCTGACTTTGCTGCCATCATTCCACGGAGGTTTCAACGCCCTCTTTGTTACTAAACTCAGCAGACACCTTTCAGCCTCCTGTTTGACCACCTCGACAGCTGACCCTGCTGACCATCCCCCCCTGCCCCCCACAATGGCCATGGTATCCCTGCCGGGCTTCCTCCACTTCTCAGGTGGCTCCTTCCCCTGGGGGTTCCACCCTCGTAACTCTTCTCTCCCTCCTCTTTATCTTCTCCTTGAGTATAAAACCATCTGTGTGGTTTGGCCTACTTGTCATTATCTCTTAAGTATCTCCCTGAGATTCAGTGTTTCCTTCTGAGTTCTAGACTAGCAGCGCTAGCTGATGGTGTTTTTCACTAAATGGGGAGCCTCTGGAGCACAGGGATCAAAGGACCAAGCCCACTGCCCAGCACATGCAGACATTCAGCAAATGTTTAATAAATGGGAAAAGTAGAACAAGACTTGCCATCATTATTCTAGAATTTCCTGTATCTAGTGAGATGTGTACATCTCAGGGATGCCAGAAGGGTGACTCACAGACCCACAAGTTATTAGAATCAGAGGAGATTTAAGGCCACCTATAACCAAACCCTTTACTGTGCTGATAGGGAAACTGAGGCCCAGAAGGGTCAAGAGTCTTGTCCAAGGTCACACAGCAAGTTTACGGCAGAACACATCCCCAGCTCACGTAAGAGAGGGCACCTTGGGGTATGCCCTTCCAGCTGACACTCAGGAGTGGGAGATAGGAAGGTAGAATGGGTAGGGTATACAGATGAGGCCATGACAAATGTGAACCCAAACGTAACTCTGAGAAGTTCAAAGGCACAATGTCCTGTGCAAATCTTACTCAATTGTTGTCTGATCCAACACGCCGGTGACGGGGATCCCGTAAAACTGCTGCATCGTGGCGACTGCTGACTGTAAGGCCTTCCCTGAGTGCAACGCAGATGACCGTGAGTCATAGGGCAGCAGATAGCCATAGGACTTTAACCAGTTCTGAAAGACACGCCAAAAGAAAAGAATGCATCATTCGGGGAAGGCTCATCTGCCCTTGAAACTAGGGACCATTTTACCCAAGGGACTAAAGGACTCATGTTCTGATTTCTGTCTCCTTCACTCCCTCCTGCAGATGCTGTCAAATGAAGCTCCAAAAAACACAGCTCTTGTTGGCTTACTCTTCTGCTATCAAGCTTCCGTTGAATTTCTGTTGGCTATGGAATAAAGATTAAAATGCCTTCTAGCCTTTCCAGCACCCCGTCTCTTTACCATGTACTCAGTGGTTTCCACTGACTAGACATGCAAGAGGACCAGAGCAGTCCATTCTCTGAAGCAGAGTGACTTGATGAACACTGAGCTCCCCAGACACCCGCTGTATCTAGAGACAGAGTCTGCCTTAGGAACCTTTTGTAGAATTATCTGTAGATAATAGATTATCTGTAGATAATGAAATTATCTACAGTCTTCATTGCTAATCCCTCCAAAGAAGTAAGCTATTATTAATAAATAGAAACAAAATAAACCAGGGTATTAATTTATATATAACTACATAAATATGAGCATAGAAAAAAGTCTAGAAGGGCACACATAAAAAATAATATAGCTTCGTAAGAGAATTCTTTGCTTTTAGGAAATATACACTGAAGTGTTTCAGCTTACATAAGGATGCAATGCATGAAGTCTGCAACATTTTCTTTAACAGATTCAGGGAAAAAATTAGAGAAAGAGAGAGGAGAGAGAGGGGAAAAAAAAATGTGGTAGGATGTTAAGAGATGGGGAATCTGGGTGAAAGGTGTTTAGGAATTCTTTGTCCCATTCTTGAAAACTTTTTTGAAAGCCTGAAATAATGTAAAAAAAAATTTTAATAAAAAAGGAATGAATGTGATTAGCCTTTGTTATAATATCATGGGGGACTTCTTTTTTCTGTGCTTATCTAAGGGTTATGCATGGAGTCATTAAAAAAAAAAAGGAGATAAACTTTAAAAGGGCAAGAGAATCTGAAAGTAGCTTGGATGAAGAAGTTCAGACAATGAATCTGAAGGTTGGAAAAGTAAAGATGAGTATTTTCACTGACCAGCTAGAAATTAGAGGACCGGGAAATATCTGTGGCATTAATTGGAAAATGAAGAAAACATCCGTGCATCTATGGAGCCCACAAGCATGTCCCGTAGAGAGTGCACGTACACGCTCGTCTCTAAGTCACATGGAAACTGCCGCCCATCCTCAGAAGATTATCTTGAACACCAAGTGAGCAAATGAAGAAAAAAGACCTTAAGAAGCTGTATTAATGCTCTTCCCATCTACAGTTTTGTTTCTTTTTAAAAAATATTATTTATTTATTTGGCTGCACCAGTTCTTAGTTGTGGCACGTGGGATCTTCCATCTTCATTGTGGCCATATGGAATCTTTTTTTTTTTTTAGTTGCAGCATGTGAACTCTAAGTTGCAACATGTGGGTCTGTTCTTCCATCAGGAATTGAACCTGGGCCCCCTGCATTCCCCACTGCACTGGGAGCGCTGAGTCTTAGCCACCGGACCACCAGGGAAGTCCTCATAATTTTGTTTCTTTGTTTCTATATGAACATCTTATTGTGGCTGTGTCTGTTATGACAAGTCAAATCAAATCATTTTGGGAAGGAGGCAGACCAGAAACTATAAATAAGTTATTATTTATTTCACCAAGGAGGCTGTCACATCTTCACTGCCTTGTGATGAAATCCATCTGACTGATTAAGAACAAAATAGTCAGAATAATAAAGTCTTAAAACATCCCCAAGAGAGCGACAGCTTTACTCTTTCATCAGAGATCTACAACCTGTTTTTCATTCTAAATTTTGGCACAGGGTTTCAATACTTCTTGTGCTTCCCCCAGTGCTGAATCTCTGTCATGCCTTTGTATGTTTTCCCCCTGTATGCCTGGCATACTTCTTAGTTTGGCAAAAATCTTTCATTATTTTAAGGTTAAGCCTATAAATTAGGCTTAGTCTTCCCTTAGGAAGTCTCCCTAAGGAAGACCTTAGTCTTCCCTCTGGAAGACTTACCTCACTCCCTAGCCCGGTACTTTCCCCCTCTTCTGTATTCCCTAAATCCCCTGTTATAGACAGTGTAGTTCTTGGAATATTGCTGCTGCTAAGTCACTTCAGTTGTGTCTGACTCTGTGCGACTCCCCATGGAGTTCTCCAGGCCAGAATACTGGAGTGGGTAGCCATTCCCTTCTCCAGGGGATCTTCCCAACCTAGGGATCAAACCCAGGTCTCCTACATTGCAGGCAGATTCTTTACCAGCTGAACCACAGGGAAGCCCAAGAATACTGGAGTGGGTAGCCTATCCCTTCTCCAGGGGATCCTTCCAACCCAGGAATCGAACCGGGATCTCCTGCATTGCAGGCGGATTCTTTACCAACTGAGCCAGCAGGGAAGCCCTCTTGTAATATTGGGCTCCAATCATTACTGTATTTATGAGACTCTGAACTCCTCCAGGGAAGGGTCCATGTTTTACTCATCTCCATATCTGGTGCCCAGGGATCCCCTGACACAGTAGTTGATCATTGTGTCCATTTAATGAACATTACCGGGCATGGACTACCTAGTAGGCACTGTGCATGGCTCCTGGAATGCAAAGACGAATAAGGAGCTCACCGACCAACAAATAAACCCATCATGAAAATACAGCACTAAAAATCAGATGTGTAGAGTTCCATAGAAGAACAAAGTAGGGGGCATGTTATTCACATGGAAGGGTGGGGATGGGGAGCAAGGGGAACTCGGGGGAGGCTTCCAGGTGGTGGTGGTATCTCAATCTTTTTAAAATTAATCACTTTCTGGCTGTGCTGGGACTTTGTTGCTGCACATGGGCTTTCTCTGGCTACAGCAAGCGGGAGCCACTCTCTAGTTGCGGTGTGAGGGCTTATTGCGGTTGCTTCTCTTGTTGCAGAGCATGGGCTCTAGAGCATGTGGGCTTCAGGAGTTGTGACACATGAACTTAGTCACTCCAAGGCATGTGGAATCTTCCCGGACCAGGGATTGAACCTATGTCCCCTACATTGACAGGTGAATTCTTAACCACTGGACCACCAGGGAAGTCCTGAGCTAGGGCTTGAAGGATATGTGCAATTACCTGGAGGTGCTGGAGAGCATGGCACATTCTGAGCAGTATTTAAAATGGTGGGAACTTGGGGAAGAGGAGTATGGTGATGAGTGGAGAGGATTGGAAAGGAGGGAAGTGGAGAGAGATGATACACTATTAATTATCTTTTTACAAAGTGGACAAATCACAGAGAATCACTTGTGACTTGACCATGGTCTCGGATTAGCCAAAAAAAAAACCATCTGGAAATGGACACGACAGGGCAACTGACAAGTTACCTGTTCATTCATCAAGCTCCAACTTCTATTCCCAGGTCAGTTATGTCATCAAAGTATTAAATCCCTGTACCATGTTACTCAGCCCTTTCCAGCCAGAAGGCCGCATTATGTTCTTCACAGAAACTTCATTGAAGAATTGTTGGATTGGATAAACAGGGCGCTATCATGGGAAAGAGGCACAAAGTTCTGAGGTTGAATCCCAGTTCATCACTTGCCAGCTGTGTGCCTTTGGGCAAATCGAGCATCAGTTTCCTTATTTGTGGGCTTCCCTGATGACTCAGATGGTAAAGAATCTGCCTGCAATGCAGGAGACCTGGGTTTGATCCCTGAGTCAGAAAGATCCCCTGGAGAAGGGCATGGCTACCCAATCCAGTCTTTTTTCCTGGAAAATTCCTGGAGGAGCCTGGCGGGCTACAGTCCATGGGGTCACAAAGAGTTGGACACGACTGAGCAACGAACACTTTCCTTATCTGTAAAATGTAAACAGTGACCCTCCTCTACAAGATTGCTGTTAAGCCGAAGTGATCGAACGTACCTGACATAATCACTCAAAAGTGACTCGTTTATTATCCCCTTGGATGGTGTCTCTGTTACCTTTCGTAAAATCAAGGTGGAAAACACGGTCTTTGACTCCTTCTCTGCCTTTTGAAGTCTGGTTATCCTGCCCTCCCCCTGGACCAAGAGCCACCGTGAGGGTGCTATGGGGGGGCAGCGTGTCCACCTGCTCTCGGTGAGCTGTGGGGCTGACCACCTCTCACACAGCACCGGGAGCACTGCGTGCAGAGAACTGACAGCTGACTGGAGTCGTTCTCTTCGCCCTGTCACTCGGCTTTACTGAGACCAAACACAGTCCCTCTCCATCAAGCTTTACCTTGAGGAAAACGGCGTCTCTACAGGAGATTCTGTGTGCTTTCTGGTTTCAGCAAATGCGTATTGGGTAACCCAGTGGTTCTCCTCTTTGGCCTTTCTGCTGGGAATCTTTTGGTCAAATTTATCACATAAGTGTGGAACACGGTGATGCTTGCAAGTTGCTGTTATTTTTTCATTTTTCTGACCACTAAGTTGTGTTTCATCCTTAAAAATCTTACTTAAAAAGATTGTTTCACTCTGTAAACTGCCTCAAACCCTTCCCAAAAGAGGTGTGGTACCAGTCTAAAATCCAATTCCTCCTTATTTGTGGACTCCATTAGTTAATTCTCTTAAAATCCAATTAGGATGAATTACAGTGTCTGGGAAATAGCTAAAGAACTATTAAAAAAAAAACACTAAGGGGAAGGTTTTTTTAAAAAAAATTATTTATTTTTGGCTGTGTTGGGTCTTAGTTGCGACACTCAAGATCCTCCTTGGAAAATCTGGGCTCTGTGGTTTGCCACATGCAGACTTAGTTGCCTCGAAACATGTGGGATCTTAGTTCTCTGATCGGGATTGAACCTGTGTCCCATGCATTGGAGGGACGATTCTTAATCACTCTGGATCACCGGGGAAGTCCCGGCGGGGAACTTTGGACAGAAGCTTCCAACAAACTGGTCAACAGAGTATTTTTCTGAGCACCTGCCTTCAAGCTAGTATGGAATTTGACAATTTTCTCCCCTCCTGTCCTCATTACTATGATATTGTAGGAGACAGGGAACAGAGAATTTTTGGCATAAACTCTCTTCTAAAATTTGGGGGGATTGAAAGGAGCTCCTAGTTGGTAAAGGGCAACCAGGTTTACCAAGCTCCTTTTTTGGATATTCAAGCAAAGTGTTAGTCTCTCAGTAGTATCTGACTCTTTGTGACGCTATGGACTATAGCCCTCCAGGCTCCTCTATCCAAGGGATTCTCCAGGCAAGAATACTGGAATGGGTAGCCATTCCCTTCTCCAGGGGATCTTCCAGACTCAGGGATTGAACCTGGGTCTCCCGCATTGCAGGCAGATTCTTTACCATCTGAACCACCAGGGAATTCAAGCAAGGAGCATCTTGAAGCCAAGCAGGAGCTATTATGAAGGTCACAGGGTCTAGCTCGGCAGTGTCGGGAGTTAGGATCTAAGTACTCAGACGTTGGCCAATGTCTAGGTTATGGACAAACACTGGAATGGATCTGCCTTCTCTGGGTTCTGCTTCCTTCCCAGGTTCACTGGGGACAATCTTCAGGCTCAGGGGCAGACCCCTAAGAGCAGACATGGGAGCAGAAAGGTCTGGCCAAATGACAGCTCTAAGTCAGGGTCATTGAGATTGGACCTGGTGTGTGTGTGTGTGAGCGGGTGGGAGTGTGTGTATTACAAGGTGGGAGGCTAAAGACTACGCATTAGGGACCAGACAACTTCCGCTGTTTAACCCTGTCTCTACTATTTACCTGCTCTGTGACTCAGACAATCCTCTGACTTCTCTGAGCAGAAGTTCCTGACGTTGAAGCAAGTCTTCTACACTGCAGTCATCCCTGATCCAGAACACTCTCTGCCCATTCACACTTCCAGGCTATTCCTGCTGCCAACAGAGCCCATTCTCTTTAGGTATGCTAGCAAACTCATCCTTCAAAGTCCAGCTGAAATGTCACCTTCTTTGGAAAACCTTCCTAGGCTCTCCCTGGCAGAGCTAGTGGGCAACCCCCTTCCCCCCTGCAGTGCTTAATTCTCTGCTGCTCTAAACACAACTTCCACAGTGTATCACACCGTTGGTTGATGTTTTCCTCACTAGATTGGTTCCCAAGGAGCAGAGACTGTCATATTTATTTTTATATCTGCTACAGTACTTAGCACTGTGCCTGACATAATAAATAATCAGAGTGAGTGAATTAAGGAATGAATTAACAGTTGGTCTAGGAGGTACTGTCTGTGTACCCACGAAGGGATTTCATCTAGGGAGGTTTAATGAGTAATACACACGAAAGCACTAAGCACAATCCATGGCATCGATTCGTTGCTGAAAAAACTATTTGCTGAAATTCCATCTTTTGTGGTTTGACTTTGCTTGAAGAGGCAACAGGCTCCATGGTCCCAATCAAAACAAGATAAAATTCGCTAAAGGAAAGAAGCCCCATTCAATGCTAAACAGAATGACCTAACTTTCATCTTTTTACACCTGGACCCATTAATCCACCACCAGCCACGTCAGAATTCTAAACTTTACAGCTCAGTTAACTAACTCTAAGACGACGTCTGTCACCCTTTAAGTGCTGAAAGAGGTGTCAACCCACAGGAAAGTGAGAAAGATCTCAGAGTGCGATCGGAGACCAAAATAGCTGGGCTGAGCCGGAGAGAGATGCAGTGATCACAAGCAACACCGCGTGATTGGTCCGCAGGCCAGAAGGCGGGATTTTGGTTCGGGCGAAGCCTAAGCTGAGAAGCGGAAGCTGAGACGTCGAGCGGTAGTGGCAGGCAAAGGAGAGAGTGGAGAATAACAAGGAGAAAAAAAAGTGGCCTGGAGTGGGAAGGGAGCGGCAGACAGCAGAGGCGGTGGTGAGATTAGAAGTGTCAAAGGAGGTGGCCAGAAGCAGATCAACTGGCGTGCTGCCGTTTGCTCTTAGCAAACAGAGATGGCCATGGGGGAGGAGAGAGATGGATGGGCCAAGACAGGGTGTCTCCTGGGGGTGTTCAGGAGCCTCACACCTGGTTGGGCAAACCAGACTGTACAGGCACGGAGCAGGGGGATGATTAAGATCCGGTGTTTGGTCAGGAACACAGAGGGTGAGAAGGTAATATCAAAAAGGTCAGAGGCAAAGTCTACAAAGAAGGGACAGGCAGGAAGGTATCAAAATTGGAAGCATGGACTGGAATGAGAAACAATCAAAGCTCCTGATCAAAGAGATGGGGCAGCTGAGGTCATAATCTAGGGTGACAATGTAGGTCCAAGTCCAGTTCTAGAAGTTGCAGATGCAGTGAGCGCATGCTAAGTTGCTTTTGTGTCCGACTCTTTTCAACCCGATGGACTGTAGCCCGCCAGGCTCCTCTGTCCATGGGATTCTCCAGGCAAGAATACTGGAGTGGGTTGCCATGCCCTCCTCTAGGGGATCTTCCCGACCCAGGGATCAAACCAGGGTCTCCTGTGTCTTCTGCATTGGCAGGTGGATTCTTTACTGTTGAGCCATGGGGAAGCCCTGTAGATGCAGATAGACAGGGACAAGCTAGAGCATGACTGAGGAAGAGTGGTCAGGAAAGTGAGGCAGACATTCATAGGAACTGTAGCCCAGGAGGAAAGATGAGGGATGTTTAGGCTGGAGAAGGGAGGGCTGCAGGGGATAGGACTGTCTTTAAAAAGCCAAATGGCTGTGGATGAAGGAGATTTATTCTCGTTGGCACAGAGGGCCAAGCTAAGATCAGCACAGATCACAGGACATAGATCCAGACTCACAAAAATAAACTACTTTTTAATAGAGATGTTCTATTGCGTTGGCCAAAAAGTTCATTTGGGTTTTTCTATAACATCTTATGGAATTATAAATCGTACTATAATTATAGTAACCACAATAACGTTGTTTTAGTCGCTAAGTTGTGTCTGACTCTTTTGTGACCCCACCCCCACCCCCGCCATGGACTGTAGCCCACCAGGCTCCTTTGTCCATGAGATTTCCCAGGCAAGAATACTGGAGTGGGTTGCCATTTCCTTCTCCAGGGGATCTTCCAGAGTCAGGGATCGAACCTGAGTCTCCTACATGGCAGGCAGATTCTTTACCACTGAGCCACCAGGGAAGCCCCAAAATGACAACAGTTACTATTATTAGAACATTTATTATATACCTGGCACTGTACCAGGCACTCCAGACTGCAACAACCCCACAAGGTAGGAATTATGATCCCCAATCTGCAGATGAAGAAACTGAGGTTCAGAGAGGTTAAATAACTATCCAGAGCCACAAAGCTAATAAGTGGCAGGATTCAAACTCAAGTTTTACCTGAAACCAGGCATTTCATGCTATCAGGTCACTAGTCAAGTGTCCCGTTCCCCTTTCAGGACTTTCTGGACCTCACGCTCCTACAGAGCAATGCCTGATCTCAGATCACAGTATGCTCAATACCCTTTGGCTAGATTCCTATGCCAGGCTATGGCATCAAACCAGAAGCTTCTTATGACCCAGGTTTCCTCCCTCTCCTTGGCCCACATTGTCTTTTACCAAAGAACTATTGGCTCTGCCTCCTAAACATCAACTTTGTTTCCATCTATCTGTTCATTCAGTAAGTCTTTACTGAGGACCTACTTACTGAGGACCTCCATGTCCCAGGCATGTGGTCTGGGCTCTGGGATAGAACATCAGACAAAAACACCACTCTCTTTACTTTCTAGCTACAGTCTCACGGACGAGCCATGTCACAGTCAGTGCTATGAAAAATAAAGCAGGGTGAGGATATGGCGAGTATGGGACAGCTAGTTTATAGAGACTAGTCAGGGAACGTCTCTATGGAAGTCATGTGAGAGCAAGGGACCTGCAGGAGGCGAAGGAATTCCAGGAAGAGGGATCAGAAAGTGCAAATATCCTGAGGCAGCTTCAAAGTCTTCCCATCAAGAGCTTTCACGGGAGGGGGAGATGGGAGGTGTAAGTCAAACGGGGCAAAGTGTCAGTTACACAAGATGACTAGATCCTGGAGACATACTGTTCAGCATAGTGCCTATAGTTAACAATACAGTATTATACACTTAGAACATTTGCTAAAAGGGCAGCTCCTTAAATTCTTAGCAGAAGATGACGATGATGCTAATGCTGATGATAGAAATAAAGAGGGCAGGAAGAACCTTCCGGAAGTCATGGATTTGTTGATGGCATAGATTGTAGTGATGGTGTCACAGGTGTATACTTATCTCTAAACTCATTTAGTTGTATGCATTAAATATGTGCCACTTTTTGTATGTCAATTTTACCTCAATAAAGTGTTTTTTTTTTAATCGAGGCATCATGATATGGCTCCTGACTACCTCTGCAGCCTCTTTACCACTCCCCACCTAGCACTCCGTGTTCTAACACTTCCAGATTCTGACATACATAGTTCCTTCTATCTAGATCACACTCTTCCTTCTCTGGGGAAGCCTTCCTTGAACTCTCAACTCAGGAGTTCCACCTACATCCCTGGTCAGCGTTCATCCTTCTTATCACAATTCTTTTTTTTTCTTTAATTTTTTCAGTTATTTATGTATTGGCTGCGCTGGGTCTTTGTTGCTGTGCACGGGCTTTCTCTAGCTGCAGCCAGCAGGGGCTACTCTCTCGCGGTGGCGTGCAGGCTTCTCACTGATGTGGCTTCCCCTGTAGTTGAGCACAGGCTCTAGGGTGCCGGCTCAGTAGATATGGCGCATGGGCTTAGCTCCCCAAGGCATGGGATCTTCCTGGACTGGGGATCAAACTCATGTCTCCTGCATTGGCAGGCAGATTCTTAACCACTGGGCCACTAGAAGTCCACTTGTCGTCGTCGTCGTTGTTCAGTCACTCAGCTGTTTCTGATTCTTTGCAACCCCATGGACTGCAGCACGCCAGGCTTCCCTGTCCTTTACCATCTCCCAGACCTTGCTCAAACTCATGTCCATTGAGTCAGTGATGCCATCCAACCATCTCATCCTCTGTCAACCCTTCTCCTCTTGCCTTCACTCTTTCCCAGCATCAGGGTCTTTTCCAATAAGTCAGCTCTTCGCATCAGGTGGCCAAAGTATTGAAGCTTCAGCTTCACCATCCATCCTTCCAATGAATATTCAGGATTGATTTCCTTTCAGATTGACTGGTTGGATCTCCTTGCAGTCCAAGGGACTCTCAAGAGTCTTCTCAAGCACCACAGTTCAAAAGCATCAGTTCTTTGGTGCTCAGCCTTCTTTAAGGTCCAACTCTCATATCCATACATGACTACTGGAAAAACCATACATTTGACTATATGGACCTTTGTCAGCAAAGTAATGTCTCTGCTTTTTAATATGCTGTCTAGGTTTGTCATAGCTTTTCTTCCAAGGAACAAGTGTCTTCCTCATCACAATTCTTATCACATGGTATTGCAGTGCAATTGCTTGTCTCCTCTCCCAGACTACACAGTGCCCGAGGGCAGGGGCCATAATCTGTCTTCTTCACTGTGGTATCCTCACAGCTAGCACAGGGCCAGCAGAGACACCTATGTATTTGATGAAAACAACTTGAAGCACTCAGGGTGAGGATGAACGATCGCTGGTCAGAATTTGCTATAGAAGATTTTCTCCACTCCAGAAATATTGATATTTGGGGCCAGATAATTCTGTTGTTGGGGTCTGTCCTGTACATTGTAGGACACTGAGCAGCAGCCCTAGTTTTTAAAACAAGATGCCAGCAGCAGTCCCCCCCCCCCAAGCTGTGACAACCAGAAATGTCCCCATTGGCCTAAGAGTTCCCTCAATGGTGGGCAAAACTGTCCATGTTAAGAACTATTATAAAGGGATTCTTATATAGAATATTCTGGAATATTCTGTACTGCTTCTCTCAACCCTAAATTCTTCATTTTAAGGAAAGCAGTAGGCATTTGGTCAATAGCCTCCTAGAATGGGGCTCAGAAGGAGAGCTGCTTTCCTTGTGTGAGGAGGTGGACATGAACAGGCTCCTGGTGGGGTGTGGTGAGTGGTGAGGAGCGAGGCAGGTGGAGAGGACGTTTAGGGTTATGGTTAAGGGCATACGTTCTGAAGATACAAGACACTGGGGTCAAATCCTAATTCTCTGATTTACTTGTTACATGACCTTTGGCAAATTATTCAGCCTCTTTACTGCTCACGTCAAGCTCCATGTTCTTAGCATGTGCCCCATGGGGTGGTTGTGAAGATTAAATAACTAATAGGTGGTATGAAGTGCTCAGTAAAAGATAGCAGTAATAATGGCTGTTATTTTCCTGATAGGTGACAATTCCAAACCCCTCACTCCGCCGCTGCAGCCCCAAACACTGAGGCTGTGTTCCCTCACTGGACAGTCCTTGCACATCATGGTCTGTCAGCATCGCATCATCCAAGGAGCTTGTTAAAAATACATGTTACCAAGTGCAAACTTAGGCTTACAAAATCAGACCCTCTGAAGCTGGGAACTGGGAACCTGCATTTTTAAAATATGAGCACTGGGACTTCGCTTGCAAAGAAATAGAGGAAAACAACAGAATGGGAAAGACTAGAGATCTCTTCAAGAACATTAGAGATACCAAGGGGACATTTCATGCAAAGATGGGCTCGATAAAGGACAGAAATGGTATGGACCTAACAGAAGCAGAAGATATTAAGAAGAGGTGGCAAGAATACACAGAAGAACTGTACAAAAAAGATCTTCATGACCCAGATAATCACGATGGTGTGATCACTCATCTAGAGCCAGACATCCTGGAATGTGAAGTCAAGTGGGCCTTAGAAAGCATCACTACGAACAAAGCTAGTGGAGGTGATGGAATTCCAGTTGAGCTATTTCAAATCCTGAAAGATGATGCTGTGAAAGTGCTGCACTCAATATGCCAGCAAATTTGGAAAACTCAGCAGTGGCCACAGGACTCAAAAAGGTCAGTTTTCATTCCAATCCCAAAGAAAGGCAATGCCAAAGAATGCTCAAACTACCGCACAATTGCACTCATCTCACACACTAGTAAAGTAATGCTCAAAATTCTCCAAGCCAGGCTTCAGCAATACGTGAACCGTGAACTTCCAGATGTTCAAGCTGGTTTTAGAAAAGGCAGAGGAACTAGAGATCAAATTGCCAACATCCGCTGGATCATCGAAAAAGCAAGAGAGTTCCAGAAAAACATCTATTTCTACTTTATTGACTATGCCAAAGCCTTTGACTGTGTGGATCACAATCAACTGTGGAAAATTCTGAAAGAGATGGGAATACCAGACCACCTGACCTGCCTCTTGAGAAATCTGTACGCAGGTCAGGAAGCAACAGTTAGAACTGGACATGGAACAACAGACTGGTTCCAATAGGAAAAGGAGTACGTCAAGGCTGTATATTGTCACTCTGCTTATTTAACTTATATGCAGAGTACATCATGAGAAACGCTGGACTGGAAGAAACACAAGCTGGAATCAAGATTGCCAGGAGAAATATCAATAACCTCAGATATGCAGATGACACCACCCTTATGGCAGAAAGTGAAGAGGAACTAAAAAGCCTCTTGATGAAGGTGAAAGAGGAGAGTGAAAAAGTTGGCTTAAAAAAAAAAAAGAAAAGAAAAAGTTGGCTTAAAGCTCAACATTCAGAAAACGAAGATCATGGCATCACTTCATGGGAAATAGATGGGGAAACAGTGGAAACAGTGTCAGTCTTTATTTTTTTGGGCTCCAAAATCACTGCAGATGGAGACTGCAGCCATGAAATTAAAAGATGCTTACTCCTTGGAAGGAAAGTTATGACCAACCTAGATAGCATATTCAAAAGCAGAGACATTACTTTGTCAACAAAGGTCTGTCTAGTCAAGGCTATGATTTTTCCTGTGGTCATGTATGGATGTGAGAGTTGGACTGTGAAGAAGGCTGAGTGCCGAAGAATTGATGCTTTTGCACTGTGGTGTTGGAGAAGACTCTTGAGAGTCCCTTGGACTGCAAGGAGATCCAACCAGTCCATTCTGAAGGAGATCAGCCCTGGAATTTCTTTGGAAGGAATGATGCTAAAGCTGAAACTCCAGTACTTTGGTTACCTCATGCGAAGAGTTGACTCGTTGGAAAAGGCTCTGATGCTGGGAGGGATTGGGGGCAGGAGGAGAAGGGGACGACAGAGGATGAGATGGCTGGATGGCATCACTGACTCGATGGACGTGAGTCTGGGTGAACTCCGGAAGTTGGTGATGGACAGGGAGGCTTGGCGTGCTTCGATTCATGGGGTTGCAAAGAGTCGGACAGGACTGAGCGGCTGAACTGAAGTGAACTGGGACTTTGCTGGTAGTCCAATGGTTAAAATCCGCCTGCCAACGCAGGGGGCACGGGTTCGATCCCTGGTCTGGGAAGATCCCACGTGCCATAGAGAGACCAGGCCTGTGCGCTACCACTACTGAGCCCGCGCCCTAGAGCTTGTGCTCCACAAGAGAAGCTACTGCAATGAGCAGCCTGCTCACGGCAGCTAGAGAAAGGCTATACACAGCAGACGCAGCGCAACCAAAAATAATTTTTTTTTTTTTAAAAAGGGAGCACCTAAGGTGACTCTGTTGCCTACTAAAGTTTGAGAACCACTGCAGTAAGGACGGCTGGGAGTGATGACTTTGTGCCGTGAAGAATGAGCATGTTATGTTCAGTATCGCCTCTGATCTACTAAGACAGGAAGCATGTTGCCATTTCGGAAAGTCTTCTACTAAAGTTGGCTCAAGAGCCAGCCCTTGCCTTCTGTGCCTCAACTCTGCTCACATCCCTGGGTCCTTTACCTGCCTATCTCCCCAGCCAGCCCTGACATCTGCAAACAGTCCATCAGCAGCTACAACCCCAACACTGAGACTGTACTGTGTCGCTGTAGACTGGCATCAAGCGTGCCCTAAGATCTTCCTTTCCTTTTCATTGCTGTGTTAGCTCAGTCCTTACGAGTGGGTTTTGGTCTCAGTTTCCCTGCCTGGCACTCGGGTCCTAAACTGAGATTGCCAGGACCTGAATCTTTTCTCAAGATCTTAGCTTTCTTGAAGGACAGGGAAGCCTGTTGTGGTGCAATGAGTTGGACATGACTTAGTGACTGAACAACAAAAAAGCATTTGGAAGGTCACAGCACACAGGAGGTGGTCTCTCAATGTTACTGTCTGTATTTTTGCTCCCACCCTCTCCAGTAATACATGGACCATCACCTGTGGTCTTTGCTGCTGGACCGAATCACTGTGTCTCTTTGGTGACTCCTCAGAGGTTAGCCTCATCACTGCGGCAATTCTCTGCAATTCCTGTCCCACCAAAATCCTGCTTCTTTCTCTGTCCACACTACTGAGGTCCCAGCCTTGCCGCTGAACCCATCTGTTCAGTTCAGTTCAGTTGCTCAGTTGTGTCCGATTCTTTGTGACCTGCGTGGCACTGCAGCATGCCAGGCTTCCCTGTCCATTACCAACTACCAAAGCCTGTTCAAACTCATGTCCATCGAGTTGGTGATGCCATCTAACCATTTCATCCTCTGTCGTCCCCTTCTCCTCCTGCCCTCAATCTTTCCCAGCATCAGGGTCTTTTCAAATGAGCCAGTTCTTCGCATCAGGTGGCCAAAGTATTGGAGTTTCAGCTTCAGCATCAGTCCCTCCAATGAATATTCAGGACTGATTTCCTTTAGGATGGACTGGTTGGATCTCCTTCCTGTCCAAGGGGACTTTCAAGAGTCTTCTCCAGCACCACAGTTCAAAAGCATCAATACTTCAGTGCTCAGCCTTCTTTATGGTTCAACTCTCACATCCATCCACGACTACTGGAAAAACCATATCTTTGACTAGACCAACCTTTGTTGGCAAAGTAATGTCTCTGCTTTTTAATATGCTGTCTAGGTTGGACATAGCTTTTCTTCCAAGGAGCAAGCATCTTTTAATTTCATGGCTGCAGTCACCATCCGCAGTGATTTTGGAGTCCCCCAAAATAAAGTCTCTCACTGTTGAAAAGAACCCATCTGAGTTATAACTGATTTTTTAAAACTTCAGACTTGAGGGCTTAACCATGCAGTTTATCTAGAAAATGCAGTCGTTGATAAATAATTTAAAGATTATCTAATTTAACATGCTTATTTTGCCAGACAGAAAAATTCAGCTGAGGGAGAAACGACTTATCCAAAATCACAGAGCAAGTTGGTGGAGGAGCTGCAAACAGCCTAATGGCCCTGCCTCCCAGGAGCATTCCTGCTGCCGTGCTACACCCTCCACACTAGCTCTGGTTTGCCTCCAAACGCTGTGTTGTTTTTTTTCCCCACTTACAGCCAGTCTAAAAAGGGCTCTCAGGATCGCCCACAACACCCAACTTAGCTTCTTGACAAACACCTTAATGGCGCAGCATTGCCTCTTGGCTGCCACCATCTCTTGAGTGGGTGGTAAGTGCACTAGCGGGAATTCCCTGGCGCTCTGTAGTGTCCTTGGCCCACTCCCAGGAGGCCACCACAAGCCAGAGAGTTGCCCTGCCCAGGGAGGTGGCACACTTGGGGTTTTGGGTCAGCCCTGGGATGTCTGAGTTTCCCAGTTCTGGGCAGGCCTCCTTCCAAGGCCAGGCGTATAGCCACGCACTCATTCACTCTCTGAGAAGCGAGGGCCCATGTCTTCCTTGTCCTTTCCAGTGCCTTCCTGTAAATCCACCGTGTTTTCTGTCCTCGGGCTTGACTTATTGATGAGTTTAGACAAGGGAAGAGGGTAGACAAAGACCGTGGTCAGGCCTTAGTTTCTCAACTGAAATGCAGACGGCTGAAGTAGACAACCTCTAAGTAATTATATAAGGTTCTATTACTTTAGGTTAATTAGATTGAGCATGGAGCAGATCCTCTGGTTCCTCACCGCCAGTCTTAAAGTCCGAGCTCCTCAGCCCAGCACTCACAAGCCTCACAGTCTGATGCCAGTGCACCCTAGCCTCTGACTTGTACGCCCCACCCTTCTACTGCTCACCCCACGGGCCCCTCCTCAAGCTACTGACCTACTTGTGTTGCCTGAACACAGCCTGTAAGTTCCTTTCTCTGTCTTTTTTCACTCCCTCTCCCTAGAAGGCCTTTCCTACATGGATACTGGTCACTCTCTGATGATCTATTAGGTATCCTTAGAAAGGCAACCTGAATGCCACTTCACCTGGGAGGACTATCCAGGGTTAAATGGATTTCCTCTGAGCTCCAGAGCTTCCTTGGTAGCTCAGTTGATAAAGAATCTGCCTGCAATGCAGGAGACCTGGGTTCGATCCCTGCTTGGGGAAGATCCCCTGGAGAAGGAAATGGTAACCTACTCCAGTATTCTTGCCTGGGAAATCCACTGGTCAGAGGAGCCTGGCAGGCTACAGTCCTTGGGGTCCCAAGAGTCAGTCATGACTTAGTGACTAAACCACCACCACCACCTCTGTGTTCCCATGTATACCTGTTGCTTACAGTGTCTTTCATAAATGGTGGTCTCCATGCCTGTCAGTGCCACTGAACTCTTATTCATGGAGCTTACTGGAGGGGGAGGTAGACATGCAGAGACGAAATGCTTTATTCCAATGGTGATAAGTAGAATGAGGGAAAAGGAGAAGGTGTTGGGAAAGAAAGCCAGTGACACGGGACTTCCCTGGTGGTCCAATGGCTAAGACTCTGTGCTCCCAATGCAGGGGGCCCAGGTTCAATCCCTGGTCAGGGAACTAGATCCCACATGCCACAACTAAAGATCCCACATACAGCAGCAAAGATCAAAGATCCTTCATTGCCACAATTAAGACCTGGTGTGGTTAAATAAATAAAATTATATATAAAAAAAGTAAGTATGTGACAGGAGATCTTGACCTCCTGGAGGATGTATCATCTCAGCTGAGACCTGTATACGAGCGAAAGAGGTCAAGGTGAAGGTCAAAGAATGAGCACTCCTGGAAAAGAATATCTTATTGAAATCCTGAATGGGAAGAAGCCTGCATATTAGGAAAAGAGAAAGAAGGCCAGGATAGCTGGAGATTACTGAAAACTGAAACTGTTAGTCACTCAGGCGTGTCCGACTCTTTGTGACCCCATGAGCTGTAGCCCACTAGGCTCCTCTGTCCATGGGATTTCCCATGCAAGAATACTGGAGTGGGTTGCCCTTTCCTTCTCCAGGGGATCTTCCGGACCCAGGGATTGAACCCAGGTCTCCTGCACTGCAGGCAGATTCTTTACTGTCTGAGCCACCACAGAAACCTAACCTCTCAGGGAGGTTACTGAGAAGCTGGTATAAAAGGGAGCAGAGAGCTAGGGAGGATTTGGTGATGCAGGGCCTCAGAGGCCTGGTGTTGGGTACAAGGGCTTCATGATACTGTTTGTTATACTTTCAACATGTGTTTGAAATTTTTCCATAATAAGAATGACGAGAACTGGCTGTTGTATAGCAATATTAGTTTAGCCTTTACCTTAAAAATCGTTTTTAGCAAAGTGAAAGTGGAAGTCACATATCAGATGTTTTTGTTTAAAAATTTTTTAAATTAAATATTGCAAGCATTCAGAAAGGCATAAAAATAGCTTTTCTTTTTTTAAAGCCTTGGATAATCACCTATTGGCTTTGTTAAATCTTGGCTTTGCCATATTTGCTTCAGATATAACTGGCCCCTGTGTAGATTTATTTTTAAAAGGTCACTCTGGCTGCCACGGGAAGAAGGATAAGAAGTGGGCAAGAGAGGCTGATCAGGTAGGAAGTTTCTGGAAGCCAGACGAGACAGGATGGAAGTTTAAAGTGGAGACAGTGGTGGTGGAGAGAAGCAGTTACAGGGACAATTGGTCCAGGAGGTGGACGTGCTAGGCTCACTGCTGGTTCTCCTGAGGCAGGTGAGGGGAAGATGAAGGGAAGGATACCTCTTTCTGGTCCATTGCTTTTGGAGCACAGAGAATGGTGTGCATGTGAGTGTTTGTGGTACAGAAGTGTTTTAAAATTATTGCTAACAAAGTTGTTAATAACCATGCTCTGTTTTCTCTACCTTGTTTCTTATAACAATGTGTCTGATCTTTGAGAAAATATTATCTTTTATAAACATGACTTTGCTGTTATCCCATAGGTCATCAAAGCCTAGTTCCAAATTGTCCTTTAAAATGAATGCCTGAGACTTCCCTGGTGGTCCAGTGGTTAAGACTCCTCACTCCAAATGCAGGGTTTGATCCCTGGTCAGGGAACTAGATCCTACCATGTTGCAACTAAAGATTCTGCATGCCCCAAATGAAGACTGAAGATCCCATGTGCTGCAACTAAGACCCAGTACAGTCAGATAAATAAATAAACACATTTAAAAAAAAAAATGAATGTATGAAGTAATGTGGAGAAGGCAATGGCACCCCACTCCAGTACGCTTGCCTGGAAAATTCCATGGACGGAGGAGCCTGGTAGGCTGCAGTCCATGGGGTCGCAAAGAGTCGGACACGACTGAGCGACTTCACTTTCACTTTTCACTTTGATGCACTGGAGAAGGAGATGGAAACCCACTCCAGTGTTCTTGCCTAGAGAATCCCAGGGACAGGGGAGCCTGGTGGGCTGCCGTCTATGGGGTCGCACAGAGTCGGACATGACTGAAGTGACTTAGCTGCAGCATGAAGTAATGATGAAGAAACACCAGGGAAAAACTTGAACAAAATCAATCCTGAGGTCCAGTGAAACCAAAAGATTTGTTCCAGAATCACTCCACTGGGGAAGGCCAGAACTGGGGTGCACAGCTTTTATCCACACACCAGAACAGGAACACAGACCTGGGTTGTGCTAAGGAAGCTGAAAGAGCCCAGCAGGGGCCAGCACCCAGCCCCACTTGGCCTTGGTGCCTCCACCCACTCAGCACGGCTCTGAGGCGCTGAGCAGGTCACTTCTCTGCTCAGAAACCTTTTATGACTCCCCTCAGCCTTTGGACAAAAGCCAATTTCACAATCTGCTCTTAGCCTCCCTTTCCAGACTTTTCTCAAACATTCTTACTGGAAACAGCAGTAAGTCAAGGCCTCAAGCACATCCAATTCTCCACCATGTCCTAAATATGCCCCACACTTCTGTGGAGCCTTGGCCATGTTTTCTCTCTCTGTGGACTCCCCCACTCACCATTCTTTGTCCTTGTCCTTCCTCAAAGTTTCATCTTTGATACAACCTTCTTTCTAGAACATTCCCTGACCTCCCCAACCACATCTCCTCCTGTTTTGGTGCTTGCCCAGACCTTGTTTAAACTTCTAGCACACATTCATCCTTCTTCAAAAAAGGTACTGACTTTTGCATGCCAACCACAATTTTTGTTTTCTACTTTTTAAAAAATTCATTTTTTAACTGGAGTATAATTGCTTTACAATGCTGTGTTAGTTTTTATGGTACAACAAAGTGAATCAGCTATATGTATATACATATTCCCTCCCTCTTGAGCCTCCCACCCTCCCAGGTCATCACAGAGACCCAGCTGAGGCCCTTGTGCTGAACAGCTGCTTCCCAGCGGCTACTTATTCTGCACGTGGTGTGTATGCGTCACTGCTACTTTTCCACTTGTCCCACCGTCTCCTTCCCCTGCCATGGACACAAGTCCGTTCTCTATGTTTGCGCTTTTATTCTTACCCTGCAAATAGGTTCATCTGTACCATTCCAACCACTCTGAAAAGAAGTTGGCCCAGGGGACTCCAGCAGTTAAGAATTCACCTTCCAATGCAGGGAACTCAGATTTGATCCCTGGTGAGGGAACTAGGATCTCACGTGCTAAAGCACAACTAGGTCTGCATGCAGCAAATACTGAGCCTACCTGCCTCAATTACGACCTGATGCAGCCATACATATACAAATATTAAAAAAAAAAAAGTAGGTGGGGGACACAGATAATATAATCAATTAAAAAATATTTATCAAGTATCTAGAATGTGCCAGGCAGACACTGTGCTAGGTGTCATCGGCTGCAGTCTTCTTAAGAATTGGTTCCTCTGGTTTTGAGTCTAAACTCTACCATATCATAAAGCTAGATGTTTCCTAAGATTAACCTCTATGGTACTATTATAATTTACTTTTATTTGCTCTAAAACTATCTCCTTCAATGAGTGGAGTGGCTAAAGGCTACTCCAGAATATTGCAGAACAGGACAGTTTAGTATAGAGGGGAAAACACTCAGATCTGGGACAGAAAACCCTGTTTCTGGTCCTTGCTTTATTGTTTATTAGCTCCACGTAGGTCCCTGGACAACGTGTGGATAAGTCACATCTCTCTCTGAGTCTCCATTTGCTCCTCTATAAAATGAGGATGATATCTTCCCTGTCTACCTCATGGTGCTGTTGCCAGGATCAAATGGGGCCACATGCATGAAAACATCTGGAAAGTGCAAAGCACTGTAAGATACGAGGCTGTTAAAGTGACAGGAAAAAACACAGTCATAATAAGAGAAAATGAATGAAAGATACAGCAGATTAGACTCAAGTTAGGCAAAAGAAAGAACTTCCTCGTGGTGAAAAATTTTTCTGAATAGCTGCTTTTAGGGAAAGCGTTACACTTTCTATTTATTTGTTTAATTTTTGGCTGCACTGAGTGGCATGCAGGATCTTAATTCCCCAAGCAGGGATCGAACCCGTGGCCTATGCAGTGGGAGAACGGAGTCCTAGCCACTGGACCACCAGGGAAATCCCTGAGAAGTTATTTTTTTCAGACAAGAATGAAGATATATTGGAAGCTATTGATCACATTGAAATAAATTTTTGGCTTGGGAATTTGTTAGCGCTTCCCACCCCTAGACTTAGGTGGCTAGGTGGTATTCTGAGAATACAGAAGATGCAGGAGACATGAGTTCAATCCCTGGGTCAGGGAGATCCCCTGGAGGAGAAAATGGCAACCCACTGCTGTATTCTTGCCTGGAAAATTCCATGGACATAGGAGCCTGGTGGACTACACCCCAGGGGGTCGGTCACAAAGAATTGGACATGACTGAGCATGCACACGTACATATGCACCCCTAGACTCACTCAGGGCTCTAACTTTTCTTGACTACAGGTGCAAATTGAGAACTTTCTCCATCTGCCCAGAGCAGACTCTCAAAACCAGTTGAGAGAGCAGGACTCCATTAATCCCTGGGACCTGGAGTCACCTTCTGTGCTCATGTGGCCAGTGGTGATGGGTTTACCCCTTTCTGCCTATAGCGACCTTCCTCAGAATTAAATTGGAAGTTAGGAGGGCCAAAAATCTATTTGTGGGGCACTCAGCTAATAATAAGAGAAAGAGATGTTTTAAATAAACCAAATGCAGGAAGCCAGTTAGAGAATCAGTGGGACCACCCAAAGTGCAAAATATAAGAAAAAGACTCAAGAAAGCAAAGGAGAAAACAGATTGAATGAAACTGGCGGGGGGGGGGGGGGGGGGGCTTTGTCTTTTGGTGATAAAAGATTGGAAATATGAAATCAAAGCCGAGGATAGTGAAAATGCTTTCAACTAAGAAGTCAGGAGACCAAGGAAAAGTTCTTCTTTAGGCTTAGTGACCTTGGGCAACTTACAGCAATTCAAGAAATACCTGTTAAGCACTGCTGTTTGCTTTCTTGGTGATCTCTAAGGTCATGGCCACCTCTTAATTCCTCTCTATTGTATGCCACTTCCACTAGATGACAGCCTACCTGAAGAGTTGTGAAAGAAGGGTATCATCCTAGAACCAGTGTCAAGAGGAATAACACTAATTTCACTGAAGGAAGGATAGGGAGGCAATGAATCTTATCCCTAAGAAGATTTTAGAAGGCATCCTGAGACCACAGGCCCGTGAGTGCCCATTTCAGATGCATGTAAGTCTTTGGCATACAGGATAAAGAGCAGAATTATGGGTTGCTTACTGAGTAATTAACCATGAGCACCGAGGGACTTCCCTGGTGGTCCAGTGGCTAAGACTTCACTTTCCAGTGCAGGGGGTGCAGGTTCCATCCCTGACTGGAGAACTAAGATCCCACATGCCTTGCTGTCAAAAAACCAAAACATAAGACAGAAGCAACATTGTAACAAATTCAATACAGACTTTTAAAATGGTCCACGCTAAAAAACAAACACACAAAACACCAACAATGAGCATCCAGAGTTGGGGACTGTGCTGAATCTAAAAACATAAAGTGGGGTGGTGGTGGTGAGGGGGTAAAATAAGTAAATAAAAACATAAAATGCTTTGGTTGGGGAAGGTCCTGCCTAAGAACACAACTTTTTTCCCCCTAAATGATGTTTACATTTTTTTTTTTAAATAACAAACTGTCTGGAGCTGCCTCAAAGTGCTCCTCTGAGAAAAGAGAAGAAAATGCCTACAGAAGTCAGGGAAAGTTTCCTAGAGAGCAGGGCTTAAGCTGGAACTTTAAGAAAGGAGGCAGACAGATGCGGGGAGGTACAGACGTAAACAGCATGCGTAAATGTCCAGGGAAACACGGGTAGCTTGTCTTAGGATAAAGAAGAGATGAGCTTGTCTGGAGTAAAGATGTGTGTGGATGAACAGGGGGAAAGGCAGCTTCTAGTGAGGAGGTAGGGAGAAGTCAGACAACAGAAACTTTAAAAGATAGAGCGAGGACTAAGCAATGTTATGTGTTGGCTGAAAAGCAACAATATTTCTATAAGGTTTCAATCACGTGATCCACTGGGATTCAGTGAGAGGATAATAGCGTGCAAATCATTCAGAGAAGCAGTGGATATAATTATCTTACAGGAAGTTTTGGATGATATATTAGAAATGGAATAGAATCTAAAAAATGGATTCACAGAATCCAAAAAATAGAATCTAAAAAAATTTCACAATGGAGTCATTGTGAAATTGAGGGTGATTTTTTTTTTTAAACCAAGGCCTGAGAACTCAGAGAGAGACAGAAAACAGTAGAAGAAAAGAAACAACAGGAAAATAGAAGGCAAGAAATAAACGGGTGGATATAAATAAATAGATGGAGCTGGTCACGTCTCTAAATGAAGGGAGATTAAAAATGCAGGGGGCCCCAAGAGACCATGCCAGGACTTGTCTGATTTAAATTTTTTATAAGTGATCCAGAAGAAGTAGAGCAAAGTGAAAATTTCAGGACTGCAGATCGTATTAAGCCCTTTCAGGTAGGGGCACGCTCTGCCAAAGGACAGAGAGAGAGAGAGAGCATGCACTGAAGGAATATACTGAGTGGGATGCAAAATGGCAGATAAACGTCACCCTGGGGAAATGTAAGGTAACAATGTGCTCTGGTAAGAATAATCCACAGATAGGGTGTTGTGTTCCAGGCTATCAGTTTTGGCCCAGGAAAGGGATCAGGGAGCTGCTGAGGATTGTTTCCTAAAGGCAGTGTCCTAATATGTTGCGGTCAGGAAGGCTGACAAAATTATGCACACAAGTGGGAAGGGACCTAAAAACCAAAGAGGAAATCATTCTCTATTGTATAAGACGCGAAGGTCGCATATCTGGGGACAATGGTCAGGTTGACATCTATTGAAAGTTAAGGCCCAAGGATAGCTAGAAAAGGGCAACTAAAATGACTCAGAGAATGAATGTGGCTATTCTAGAGGTGGTCTATTGTAAGGGGGAAACTTAAGCATGAAAAAACAAAGGCTAAGAGAGGTGGAATAATCAAAGCCTCTATAAAACTGATAAAAATAAGGAGTAAGTAGCACTACTCTCTCTTCAGATCCTAACATATTCAAACAAAGAGCTTGTTCTTAATGCTTGAAATATCACAGGAATAAACGGGTTTCAAAGTTGCAATCATTTAGCCCCATCTCTTTGTTGTTGTTGAGTTGCTAAGTCGTGTCTGACTCTTTATAGCCTCGTGGACTGTAGCCTGCCAGGCTCCTCTGTCCTTGGGATTTTCCAGGCAAGAATATTGGAGTGGGTTGCCATTTCCTTCTTCAAGGGATCTTCCCGACCCAGGGATCAAACCCTTGGCTCCTGCCATGTCTCCTACATTGCAGGCAGATTCTTTACCACTGAGCCACTGGGGAAGCCCCTCTCTTTTTGTATTAGAGATGGTAAAGTTCAGGAAGGAAATGGCCCAAGGTCACAGAAACCATGGTAGGATTAGAAGCCCAGGCCTCCTAAATCCCAGACTGGGTGGGGTCTTTCCATCTTACCCTGTGCAACTGGGAAGACTAAAGGAATTCTACTTTTTATAGGGTATAAACTCATGAAATGCATCACTTTGATATCAAATAAAGCTGAAAACACAAACAGGCTAAGGAAAGTTTTCACTCAAAGTCAACAACAATTATAAGGCCTTTGGAAGAAAACTATCAGCAAGACTAAAGACTTTCTACACACTTTGATTTGGGGGAATCATATACCTCTTGACAATCTGAAGAAATCTAAGGATTCTCTCCAAGAAAAACACATTTGCACATGCAAACATAATTTTATACAAGATTTCAGACTCCGGTCCCCAGTTAAGAATCCTTGTTCTGGCAGATTCTTCTGAATAGACTGCTTCAACAAACACACTCCATCTCTTATGATAAGTGAGGCAATTACTCTGATATTCTTCATCAAAAAACAAACAGCCCCCTCACCCCACTCCCAAACCTACCGTCTCAATCTCACTTATCAGAATTGCTATAGGTTGGGAGAGACCAAAGAAATTACCTAGTCCAATGCCCCTGCCCCGACTTGTGTGACACAGGATAATGTCATAGTTAAATATGTGGGGGAAAAAAATTGTGGAGACTAGAATCAGCCTGCCTAGGTTAGAATTCCAACTCCATCACTCACTAGCTGTGTGACCTTGGGCAAGTTACTTAGTTCTTGGAGTCTATATCCTCATCTGTAAAATGAAAATAATTACAATTATCTCGTAGTTAGGAGGCTTAAACGAGATAATTCTTATAAAACTTAGCACCAGGCCTGGCACATAGTGAGCGCTCAGTAAACGCTAGCTGGCATGATTGTTATTATTATGCTTGTATCCATGCAGGTATTATGCATGCATCCATCCAATCCCCTCCCGGAGCTTTTGCTTGCACATGTCTGTGATGAGCAGCTCATCGCCTCCCAAGCTGGTTGAGCAGCTCCGATTGTTACAAACTTATTCCGGTATAGAGCGAAATCTGCCTTCTTGCAACCCTTACCCCCGCCCCTGTGGGCCCTAGTTCTGTCCTGTGGGGCCACGCAGAGCAAGTCTATCCTTCCTCCACGTGACAGCCCTTCAGATAGGAAGACAGTGATCGAGTCCTTCCCCGGTCCCCCGCCAACCCACCCCCCCTAATCTTCCCGTCTCCAGCTCGAACATCCTCGGCTTCTCCCAACCCACAACAGACTGGCTGCGCTTACTATTTACTCCCAGGCGTTGTACGGTTTCCCTCACACATAGTCATGCAGGCCACACACCCCACCGCCGCCACAACAATCCCGACCCTCCCGCTCCGCCCCCGCCCGCTGCCCCTGTCCGCGGTGCTGAAGCGGCTCCGGGCCCCGCGGGCCTGCGCGGCCCTCACCGGCCCCCGCCCTGGGTCTCTAGCCCGGACCCCAGGCGTCGACCCCCGGCGCGCCACCTCCGCGCCCCCGGCCCCGGTGCCGCCCCCCGCCCTGCCCGGAAGCCCCGAGCCCGCAGCCCGGCCCGGCGCGGCAGCCCCACCTGCCCGGCGAAGGGCGCCTCCGCCTCGGCCGCCCGCGCCGCCCGGTCCCCGGGCCCCGCCGCCGCCGCCCGCGCGGCGCCCGGGAGGCAGCAGAGCGCGGGCAGCAGCAGCAGCAGCCGCCCCGGGGCCCGCCAGCGGCTGCAGCGCGGGGCCAGGCCCAGCGGCGGCGGCGGCCCCGGCGCGGCGCGGCCGCCCCGGCTCTTCGGCATCCCGGCGGCGGGGCCCGGCCGCCCGGCTGCGATGGCGGCGGCGGCGGCGGCTCCGGCCGGGTTCTCCCGCTGCAGCCGCTGCGGAGCCGCCGAGTCACCGCGCCGCGGACACGCGCCCGGCCCGCCTGTCTCCGCCGCCGCCGCCGCCTCGGCCGCCAGCGCGCCCCCGCCTCCGCGCGCCCCGCCCCGGCGGGGGGCGGCCAGGGGCGCGGGGGCAGCACCCAGGCGGGACCCGCGGGGCCGGCGGCACCGGACCAGCCTCGGGACGCGAGCCGAGGAGTGGCTTTCGGTGCGGGTCGCAGAGGCCAAAAGAACAGCTCCGGAGGCAGGGTCCAAAGAGATGGAACTGGAGGAGGGGGCCCGAGGGGCAGCCCTGTGGGAGGGGGAAGAAGCTAAATAAATAATCCTGGAAACAGAACCGCGCCATGGCTCTGGGGGAGGATATCTGGGATTGGGGGTCCGAAGCCAAAGGCTTAGTCTTGGGAGAGAGGGTCTGAGGTGAGGCGAGGGGTGACACTGCAGGCGGGGGTCTGGGCCTGGCAGAGGGGAGTGAGGCGCTGCCCTGGGGTAACGGTTAGGTTGGAGGGAATGAGCTGAAGAAATAGCCCTGGAGAAGAGGGTCTGAGAAGGTGGCAGTGGAGAAGGGAGGGCAGGGAGGGTGAGAGACTAAAGAATAAACCTGAGGAGCGTTTCAGGGGGTAGACCTGGAGACATTAGGTGACAATAAGGTGAAGCTCATTCTCTCACTCCCAGAGGGAGAGACATCAACCAGACATCTTTCGTCCAAAACCACCCGTATTTATCGAACACTTTCTATATATACATGTAGGGCTCTGGGCTACTTGGGATTAGAAGAGAAAAAAAAGAGGCCGGTTCCCTGAAGTGTAGAGGTTTATAGTTTGGTGAGAAAACTTAACTGGGCGGCAAAAAAAGTGTCAAAAAACATACATGCAGCTGCTCCAGGGATCAAAAGGGACTTGATGGGGTGGTGAAGTCAGGACAGCCATTACTGGGGTCAGGTGGGGCAACTCTGGGTAAGCCTTGAAGGAAAAGTCAAATTTACACGAGGGAAGGGGAATGGAGAAGGCGGGATATTGGGCAGGAAGGTAAGGGTATACAAGATATGGTTGGGCCAGTAGATCTGTTTCTCTGAAGCACAGGGTTTTCCCATAGGAAAGTGCTGGGAAGTAGGGAAATAGTCCAAGACTGTAAATCCTAGGGGAATGGATTATGTTCTGAAGGGCAATGGGAGTGGTGGTGATTGAAGGCTTTTTTGAGCAGGATGGTGTGTGGAAAATGGTGTTTTATGGTTACCTGTAATTTGGAGGTGTCAGGCTTTGGAGTCAGATCCATGTTCAGATCTTGACTCTGTTCCATTTTTATAGAATGATGCTGATATTACTGCATAAGGTTGCTGTAAGGATGAAGTGCTTGGCACCTAGTAGGTGTTGCATATTAGTTCCCCTCCCAGTGTACAAAATAATGACCAGAAGAGGCAGAGAGATTAGTTGGGAGATTACTGGAACTGTCTAGATACAAGGAAATGATGGTAACAGACAGAATTAGCACTTATTGAATGCCTACCATGTATCAAGTACTGGTTTAAACCCTTTAATGTTTTGTATCTCTAACCACGTTTCATAAGTGGCAGAGCCAAAGCAATCTGATTGCATAACTGTTTTTTTTTTTTTTTTTTCCTTTTAGAATGGGGCCATAAAAAAAGAAATTTAAGAGATATTGAACAAAGGAGAGAAGGAAAGGAGTTTGGAGTAATGGCAAACCCAGAAAGATGGGTGATGATATATTTGCAGACTTGTCCTAAGGAGGAACAGGCTTGAGGGAATCAACAAGGAGTTTGGTTTTAGGCTTGCTGCGGTTGAGGTGACCCCTGAGATGGGTACAGCAATGAGTTCAGAGGAGGGTGGAGAATAGATATTTTGGAAACATCCAGGTTAGTATGATAGCTGAATCTGAAGGATAGGAGTAGAAAAGAGAAAAGACTGAGGAATCAGGATTGTGAAATACATATGTGTTAGTTGCTCAGTCATGTCCAACTCTTTGCAACCCCGTGGACTGTAGCCTGCCAGCCTCCTCTGTCCATGGAATTCTCCAGGCAAGAATGCTGGAGTGGGTTGCCATTCCCTTCTCCAGGGGATCTTCCCGATCCAGCGATCAAACCCGGGTCTCCTGCATTGCAGATGAGTTCTTTACCATCTGAGCCACCAAGGAAGGGAGAGAAGGATTTCAAAGCAAGAGAGAGGTGTTGGCAGTGTCAGGGAGATCACAGAGTTGGAAGACTGCATCCACAGCATTTGCTTGAACAGCTCATAGTCTAGGAGGGAGATAGACATAAGCAAGTCATTTTGGTTATGTGATAAATTACAACAGAAATGAGAACAAACTCTTATGGAAACACCGAGGAAAGAGCAACAGACTGCTCAAAGTTAGGAGATTTGGGAGAGGGTGCATTTCAGAAGGAGTAAATAGCACATTCAAGGAGTGAAAGGAAACAGACTGGACTGAGTCTAAGGACAAGATCTGTCTTATTCATTTCCTTATTCCTCAGGCCAAATGCTCATTGAAATGCAAATGAGAATGTAGGGCTCCAGTGGTCTATGCGCCAGCTACCAAGGGTGGTGGACATGAGTGGCAGTAGGTAATTGGTGATAAAGAAGGAAGAGGCTGGATGCTTATAAAATGTAACCCTAAGGTAGGTCCCTAGTAGGAAAGGTCTAAAGAGCTTTGTGAAGCCAGCCCACGAGGAGGTTTACCAGGCTTCAGAGTAACACTCTAAGATGCGGTCACTAGAGGGCTGACTTTTCTTTTCCCGTCTTCATGGAAAAAGCACTGGGCTTAGTTAGTCAGAAACCTGGATTCAGTATTGGCTGTCACTAATTTGTTGTGTATCTTTGGGCAAGTCATTTCATCTCTTTGAGCCTTGGTTTCCACATTTGTAAAGCAAAACTAATGATCCTGACCTCTCCACTTCATGCAGCTGCTGCTGCCTCTAAGTCGCTTCAGTCGTGTCTGACTCTGTGCAACCCCATAGACGGCAGCCCACCAGGCTCCCACGTCCCTGAGATTCTCCAGGCAAGAACACTGGAGTGGGTTGCCATTTCCTTCTCCAATGCATGAAAGTCAAAAGAGAAAGTGAAGTTGCTCAGTCGTGCCTGACTCTTAGCGACCCCATGGATTGCAGCCCACCAGGCTCCTCCGTCCAAGGGATTTTCCAGGCAAGAGTGCTGGAGTGGGGTGCCATTGCCTTCTTCGCCACTTCATGCAGAGGACCACATAAATGCTTGGGATTCACTTTGTAAACTAAACAGTTAATTGAGCAGATGTTAGGAAAAAGTTACGTATTGATAACCTTATCAAGAGGCATTATTTTCATCAGTGCTAGAGCTCCCTATAGGGAAACTGGAACCCTCTCTTTCCTTTACCTCCTCTCTTAATTTTTTGTTCAACAAATATTTCTGAGCTATCATTTGGGTGCTAGCTGGGGTGGGGGACATAAGGGAGATTAAGTGATAATTGCTTGCTCTAGAAACATAGTCAGTTTGGGAGATAGATACATAAATAGACACCAAGAAGATAAAATAGTATGTGCATCACCTGATGCAAGGAGCCAGCTCATTGGAAAAGACCCTTCAGTTTAGTTCAGTCGCTACCAGTTGCGTCCGACTCCTTGCAACCCCATTAACTGCAGCACGCTGGGCCTCCCTGTCCATTACCAACTCCCAGAGCCCACCCAAACTCATGTCCACTGAGTCAGTGATGCCATCCAACCATCTCATCTTCTGTCGTTCCCTTCTCCTGCTCTCAATCTTTCCCAGCATCAGGGTCTTTTCAAGTGAGTCAGCTCTTCGCATCAGGTGGCCAAAGTACTGGAGTTTCAGCCTCAACATCAGTCCTTCCTGATGTTGGGAAATATGAAAGCGAAAGGAGGAGGAGGTGGCAGAGGATGAGATGGTTAGATAGCATTACCAACTCAATGAACATGAATTTGAGCAAACTCCAGGAGATAATGAAGGACAGGGGAGCCTGGTGTGCTGCAGTCCATGGGGTTACAAAGAGCTGGACACGACTTAGCAACTGAACAATAGCAACATGAAGAGGAATCAACAAAAGACACTGAAAAGGAAGAAGAAAAAGAAGAAACCCAGGAGAGTGAGAAATTCTGGAAGAAAAGATTGTAAGAAAGAGAGAATAAACGATGGTGTTACATGTTGTTTACAGATCTAATCATATGCAGATTAAGAAATAGTCATTGGACATGGAAGGAAACTAAATGTCCGTTAGTCAATGGATAGAGAAGATGTGGCACATACACAGAATGGAATGCTACTCAGCCATAAAAAGGATGAAATAATGGTTTTGGCCGCAACACTGATGGACCTAGAGATTATCGTACTAAGTGAAGTTAAGTCTAAAAGAGAAAGACAAATACGATGTGAAGTCTAAATTAGGACACAAACGAACTTATTTACAAAGCAGAAACAGGCGCACAGACATAGAGAACAGATTTGTGATTATCAAGGGGGAGGGATGTAGGGGAGAGGTGGACTGGGAGTTGGGGATTAGCAGATGCAAACTCTTATATATAGAATGGATAAACAGCAACCTACTGTATAGCATGAGGAACTATGTCCAATAAGCCATAATGGAACAGAATATGAAAAACAACACGCATTTAAAAATGGTCATTGTATTAACTGATGTGGAGGAGTCAGTGATCTTGAGAAGAGCAATTTTGGGGCATGTAAGGGATGAAAATATGATTTGGAGTAAGTTCAAGAGAATAGAAGAGGAACTGAAAATGTTGAGTGTGTATATATACCTTTTTCAAGCTTTGCTACAAAGGGAAGGAGAACATGTGGCAGCTGGAGAAGGAAGTAAAGTCAAAAGAGGGTCAATTGTTTTTGTTTGTTATCAATATGGGAGAAATAATGTTTAGATGCTGACAAAGAATGCTCCAGTAGACAGAGAAAATTTGATGCTGCAGGAGAGGGGGAGCATTGCTGAAGCCACGTCCTTGAACACACAAGTATACAAGTGGAGAGCTGGCTATGAGCCAGGACGCTTCATCCACAATTAGACGGGAGAAGAGGATTTGTAGAAGTGTAAGCTTGGTGCCAGAGTGGCAGAGAGTAGAGGGGAACTTGCACTTACTGGCTACTTGCTTTTGTCCAGCATTGTGCTAGATGCTCTCCTCATAATAGTCTTTGATGTAAGAGGGAGATGGATTATGAGGCTGTTGGAACAAAGGTACAAAAGTTGAGAACTGCACTAATGTTCCTAAAGTTTTAAGACACCCTGCTCTGTGTGTTCCTCCCATAGAACTTTTCCTTTTTTTTCTAGATCACCTTGGCTTCTCATTGCAGATATCAGAATGCCTTCTATTTGGTGATAAAGATACTTTGCTTGGCCAAACTTGAGTCAGGCTCCTAAATCCTTTCCTGGGACCATCTGTGTACATGTCCTCGTAAACCTCTAATTTTGTTTTCAAAATAGTTTTTTTTTAAAAAAAAAAAACTTATTATTAATATTGTTATTTCATTTATTTTTATTTTTTGGCCATGCCATGTGCCATGTGGGATCTTAGTTCCCCTACCAGGGATTGAACCCTTGTCCCCTGGTTTGGAAGCTTCAGAGTTTTAACCACTGGGCCCACCAGGGAAGTCCCATAAATGTCTAATTTTAGCAGGAACCCAGCTAAGTCAGTTTAACCAGAAGCCTCCTCTCCCCTCGTTATCTGATCACCCTCAATATCGAATCAGGTCCCTCATCCTCCTCCATCTCTCAGGTGATGTCTGATCACCCTGCCTTATCTTCAGCAGGAATCCTGTTAGGTTGGTTTAACCAGAATCCCCTTACCCCTGCTGTTTCTTCTCAGCATCTTCTAGTAATTTTCCATTCCCTGCTCTTTGCCTACAAATTCCCACTTGCCCATTCTGCATTCATAGTTGAGCCTAATATCCCTCCCCCAGGGCAAAATTCCATTGCAGTGGACCATATATCTATTGCGATAGTCCCCCTCAGAGAATAAAGTCTTCCCTACAGTGCTTTAACAAGTGTCACTGAATAGTTTCCCCCTTTAACACTGAGTAGGAAGAAAGTAACTTGTTAGCTCAACTGCAGTATAGAGATGCCTGCTTCTTCTAAAGAAGAAAACCGTGGAGTGGTCCCCACAGTCTGCAGCACTGGGCTGCTCTTGGTACTGGAGGGCTCTGGGCCTGAAACTAGGCAAATTTACCCAAAAGATAAAGACAGAAAGAAAATACAGGGATAGAGGAGAATGATGTTCTGATTTTGAGTCTGAAAGGAAGTATAGCTGGGAGGTTGGAGGGCATGATCCATCTCAGGAAGTCCTAATTTTTCCCCTCCCTCTGAATTCCTAGTACAGCAGCTGACATTTAATAAGGGCTAATTATGCGCAAAGTAATTATCTTCATTACGTCACTTATTCTTTACAATTATCCTGTGAGGCAGATTCAAAGAAAGGATGAGAGAAGAATTGATCTACCTGATGATGCACCTGGAAAATGGCAAAAGCAAGACTAAAACCCAAGTGTCTGACACTAAAGCTTGTGTCTTTAACTCCTTGTTCCTTTGTACATTCATTAATCACCTTAAAAATTCTATAAACATTACTAAGCAACTATTCCGAAAGGTGCTATGGTAAATGAGACTACAGGTAAAAGAGCTAAGACCTGAGCATGCATGTGTGCATGCAAAGTTGCTCAGTCCTGTCTGATTCTTTGCAGCCCCATGGGCTGTAGCCCATCAGCCTCCACTGTCCGTGGGATTCTCCAGGCAAGAATATTGGAGTGGGTTGCCATGCCCTCCTCCAGGAGATCTTCCCGACCCAGGGATGGAACACAGGTCTCTTACATCTCCTGCATTGGCAGGCGGGTTCTTTACCACCAGTGTCGCCTGGGAAGCCCTTGAGCACAAGCGGTGTCAAATGACCACAAAAAGTTACAACATCCTCTAAGATTTCAGAGGGGGTGAGGTCACTCTGACTAGGGAAAATCAGAGATCAAAAAGGCTTCCAAAAGAAACGGCATTTGAGATGAGCCTATCTAACCAAGTAATATGTTTAAAACTAATTGTTTCATGTGCAATATACACTGAACATTACCACACATGTGTTTAAAAGTTATAAGCAATGACAAGAGTATGTGAAGTTTTAATGGGCAGAAAGTGAGGATTAAGGCATGGAGGAAGGAAAGGATGTGACTGTTCAAGATATAGAGAGGTCCCGGTTCAATCTCCTACCTCTGTCTCAGAATGCAGCCTCAAATGACTCCGGGTCATTTTCTGCTTAGATTTTTTTCCCTTAGGAACATCCTCAAAGTGATGTCCATTCAATAAAATACACTCAGTCATTTAAAAAAATGAGGAAGTACTTTACAAACTGTTAGGAAATTATTTCCAAAATAAGATGTTAAACGAAGGAAAGTGCAGAATACTGGGTATAATGGGGAAGAAAGAGTGTGTGTGGATATATGTGCGTGTGTATGTGCAATCCCTTGTTTACAATAAAATATGGAAAGATACCCAGGGCACAGATAATAGTGATTGCCTTCCTAGAGAGGAACTATGTGGCTTGAGGATATGGTGAGAGAAGATTTTCAGTGTATACCTCTATGACTCTTTAACCATGTAGATATATTATCTATTAAAAATATATACATATAGTGACTTCCCTAGTGGTCCAGTGGTTAAGATTTCACCTTCCAATGCATAGGGTGTGGGTTCAATCCCTGGTTGGGGAGCTATGATCCCACATGCCTCAAGGCCAAAAACCAAAACATAAAACAGAATCAATATCATTACAAATTCAATAAAGACTTTAAAAATGGTCCACATCAAATATAAATAAGTAGATAAATAAATGGGCTTCCCTGGTGGCTCAGATGGTAAAGAATCTGCCTGCAATACAGGAGACCTGGGTTCGATCCCTGGGGCAGGAAGATTCCCTGGAGAAAGGCATGGCAAGCCACTCCAGTATTCTCACCTGGAGAATTCCATGGACAGAGGAGGCTGGCAGGCTACAGTCCATGGGTCCGCAGAGTCGGATATGACTGTGCAACTAACACTAGCACATTCTTTCAAAGGAAAATAGGTACGAAGTGTAGCTCCTGCAGAGGTAGGGGGCAGAAAGCAAACTTAGATACAGACAAGCAAAGTTAGGAGCACTTATATGCAGAGGACATCGCAAAACGCTGGGCTGGAAGAAACACAAGCTGGAATCAAGATTGCCGGGAGAAATATCAATAACCTCAGATATGCAGATGACACCACCCTTATGGCAGAAAGTGAAGAGGAACTAAAAAGCCTCTTGATGAAAGTGAAAGAGGAGAGTGAAAAAGTTGGCTTAAAACTCAACATTCAGAAAACTAAGATCATGGCATCTGGTCCCATCAGTTCATGGGAAATAGATGGGGAAACAGTGGAAACAGTGTCAGACTTTTATTTTTGGGGGCTCCAAAATCACTGCAGATGGTGATTGCAGCCATGAAATTAAAAGACGCTTACTCCTTGGAAGGAAATTTATGACCAACCTAGATAGCATATTCAAAAGCAGAGACATTACTTTTCCAACAAAGGTCCATCTAGTCAAGGCTATGGTTTTTCCAGTGGTCATGTATGGATGTGAGAGTTGAACTATGAAGAAAGCTGAGCACCAAAGAACTGATGCTTTTGAACTGTGGTGTTGGAGAAGACTTGAGAGTCCCTTGGACTGCAAGGAGATCCAACCAGTCCATTCTGAAGGAGATCAGCCCAGGGATATCTTTGGAAGGAATGATGCTAAAGCTGAAACTCCAATACTTTGGCCACCTCATGCGAAGAGTTGACTCATTGGAAAAGACTCTGATGCTGGGAGGGCCTGGGGGCAGGAGGAGAAGGGGGCTATGGAGGATGAGATGGCTGGATGGCATCACCGACTCGATGGACATGAGTTTGAGTGAACTCCGGGAGTTGATGATGGACAGGGAGGCCTGGCGTGCTGCAATTCATGGAGTCTCAAAGAGTCGGAAACGACTGAGCGACTGAACTGAACTGAAAGTAAAAAAAAAAAGAAAAAAAAAAGCTAGGAATGTTCAGACCTGCTCACTGTTCTATCTAACTTCTATCTAGATAAATAAATAAATTTAAGTTGAACTTCTGAAAAACTAAGTGTATTAGTCTCTAAAGGACATTACCTGAAAGGAGGGCATTTATATTATGATATGGGGACTTCCCTGGAGATCCAGTGGTTAAGACTCCGCCCTTCCAAGGCAGAGGGCGAGGATTAGATCCCTGGGCAGGACCAAAAACTCACATGCCACCAGTGGTATAGCCAAAATAATAATAATAAATAAATATATTATGATATGGTAGAAGCAAAAGCAGTTCACTTAGGTGATCAGTTTCGAAATTTCAGTCCTTGATTTTCATGGCCCAAAGAAACATCAGAAATAAAGTAAAAAGAAAAAAACCAATAAATACAAGGTTAAATATTTATTATTAATATTCTTAACATAAGACAGCTCTTTAGAAACCAATAAAAAAGGGTCCATTACATAGTTCAGAAATGGCAAAGGATGAAATGGGCTTCACGTAAGCAGAAACATGGACGTATGCTCTTCTTTTTAAAGTCCAACTTCATTTGTAACTAGAGAAAGGCAATTGGAACAAGGAACTGTTGCTTTCTCACCTATGAGACTGCAAATACCAAAAAGCTGGATGTTACAGAGTGTTAAAGAGGGCATGGTGAAAGTACTTTGAGAAAGAATATAAATTGGTAGGTTCTCTTTGGAGCAGAAATTAGTGATGCTTTTCAACCTGGAAAATGAGAATGTGTCTTTGACTCATCAATTCTCATTTGGAGAATTTATCCTAGACGGATAATCCTAGCATATGTTTTCAGACAAATGTATAAAATTATTCATTGCAGCATTCTTTGTTACCTGAAAGGAGGGCATTTATATTATGATATGGGGACTTCCCTGGAGATCCAGTGGTTAAGATTCCACCCTTCCAAGGCAGAGAGCGAGGATTTGATCCCTGGGCAGAAAAAAAAAAAAAAAGATCCTTGGGCAGGACCAAAAACTCACATGATCAAACTCAACCTAAATATTTTCCAATTGGGGAAACTGCTACATCTAAACAGAGGAGCACTAGGTAGGTGTTGAAAGGAACAGTGTGCTCCCATATGACTGTTACAACAAGATTAATTTATCCCCTCTCGTTATCTCCTGTTTGGACTACAGTGTGCCGCCAGGTTTCCCTGCCTTTATCTTGCAGGACCTGCTACATAATGTGCAGGCCCAGGGCAAGAGGAAATTTCAGGGCCCCTTATTTAAAAAACATTATGAATTCCAAGATGACGGCAGCAGAGCATTAAAACAAGTGTGAGGCCCTGTGTGACCGCAGAGATTGCACATCCGGGAAGCTGGCTTTGCTTCCGCAGGGACAGCTTAGACACTGGCTGCCAAAATGGCATGCCGTTTCCTCTGCCCCTACCATCTTTCTGCCACCGTCTGATGCCTCTCATGTCTATCAAGAAGTAACTCAAATTACAGGGGAAATTTTCCCTTGAACTCTCTCACCCAAGACACTCTTTCTTCACTGCTCCTCCAAACCTTCCAGATTGTTTTATTAACTTTTTTTTTTTTTTTCCTTTTTGGCCACAGGTGGGATCTTAGCTCCCAGGCCAGTGATTGAACCTGCGCCCCCTGAATTGGAAGCGCTGAGTCTTAACTACTGGACAGCCATGGGAGTCCCTGTTTTATTAACTTTTTAGCACAGTGTATTATGATTATTTGTTTAAAAATCTCCCCTCTAAGCTTCTCAAAGGTTTGGCTTATGCTTGTTTGTGTAACCCTAGAACTTCATACATTGCCTGGACATGGGAGGTGAGGAATAAATGAATAGGAGTGGATAAAAAGTTGGGCGTGTGTGTTAAATGATCAGTCATATGGTTTCACGGTTATATTTTGCCTTTATGTTGCTAAATCAGATTAGATTCTAATTTCACTGAGGTCAGCAGGCCCTGATGACTGGCTTTTGATTCTAAGAGCCATGATAGTTTCAGATGGTCCCCTGAAGGGGAAGAAGGAGCTTGAAGCCTTTGGAGGAACTGAAAGCCTTTGGAGGACCCCCCAAGTCACCCACCCCTATCTCTGCATCTCCTTTTATACCCTTCAGGCATTTAAAAATAGGGGTTTGATTTCATCAGGTCCAACTGACCCCATCAGTCAGTTCCAGGAACCAGCAGTAGTTTCAGATTGCCTCTAATCCTTTGGAACACTGGCTTTCAAATGGGGGTATGCGGTACCCTATGCTATAGGGGCTTAAGCCTCTTGATGAAAGTGAAAGTGGAGAGTGAAAAAGTTGGCTTAAAGCTCAACATTCAGAAAACAAAGATCATGGCATCCGGTCCCACCACTTCATGAGAAATAGATGGGAAAACAGTGGAAACAGTGTCAGACTTTATTTTTCTGGGCTCCAAAATCACTGCAGATGGTGACTGCAGCCATGAAATTAAAAGACACTTACTCCTTGGAAGGAAAGTTATGACCAACCTAGATAGCATATTCAAAAGCAGAGACATTACTTTGCCAACAAAGGTCCGTCTAGTCAAGGTTATGGTTTTTCCTGTGGTCATGTATGGATGTGAGAGTTGGACTGTGAAGAAGGCTGAGCACCAAAGAATTGATGCTTTTGAACTGTGGTGTTGGAGAAGACTCTTGAGAGTCCCTTGGACTGCAAGGAGATCCAACCAGTCCATTGTGAAGGAGATCAGCCCTGGGATTTCTTTAGAAGGAATGATTCTAGAGCTGAAACTCCAGTACTTTGGCTACCTCATGCAAAGAGTTGACTCATTGGAAAAGACTCTGATGCTGGGAGGGATTGGGGGCAGGAGGAGAAGGGGGCTATGGAGGATGAGATGGCTGGATGGCATCACTGACTCAATGGACGTGAGTCTCAGTGAACTCCAGGAGTTGGTGATGGACAGGGAGGCCTGGCATGCTGCGATTCATGGGGTCGCAAAGAGTCGGACACGACTGAGTGACTGATCTGATCTGATGGGGTTCTTACAGAGAAGGCAATGGCACCCCACTCCAGTACTCTTGCCTGGAAAGTCCCATGGGCAGAGGAGCCTGGTAGGCTGCAGTCCATGGGGTCACTATGAGTCAGACACGACTGAGACTGAGCAACTTCACTTTCACTTTTCACTTTCATCCTTTGGAGAAGGAAATGGCAACCCACTCCAGTGTTATTGCCTGGAGAATCCCAGGGACAGGGGAGCCTGGTGGGCTTCCATCTATGGGGTTGCACAGAGTCAGACACGACTGAAGTGACTTAGCAGTAGCAGTATAGGGTTCTCAAGTACTCATCATTTTTAAGGGAATTTATTTCCAGATCCTCCACTTCTGTATATATTCTACCAGAGAAAGTTCTGGGCTAGAGGCTTCAAGCTGGCTTTTGCTTCAGAATTGTAGTTCTGCTAGCCTTCATAAGAAAGGCGTATCCTGGGCCAATGTGAATCTTACTGTAGTACATCTATTGCCTGGGGCAATTAAAAATACATTTTTTGCCTGGAGCAACACAAAATCCTGGAAGTGACAAAGGGGCAGCATTTCCCTGAGTATCAGTTTCTGGGAAGATCTTTTAAGTATTAATGTAATGACCTACAACACTCTGAGTTTCAGTACACAATGTAGTGATTTGATATTTCTATATATTACAAAGCAGTCACCACAATAAGTCTAGTACTATCTGTCACCATACAAAGTTATAACAGTGTTGCTATGTTCCTTATGCTGTGCATTTCATCCCTGTGACTCATTTATTTGGTAACTGGAAGTTTGTACTTAATCTTCCTCACCTATTTCACTCAGCTCCATATTCCCTCCCCTCTAGCAACCACCTGTTTGTATCTATGAGTCTGTTTGTTTTGTTATGTTTCTTCATTTGTTTTGTTTTTTAGATTCCATATGTAAATAAACCATATGGTATTTGTCTTTCTCTGTCGGACATCTCACTTAGAATAATACCCTGCAGGTCTATTTATCCATGTTGTCACAAATGGCAAGATTTCATTCTTTTGACGGCTGAGTAATATTCCATTGTATATATACAGCACATCTTCTTCAAACGTTCATTTGTCAATGGATATTTAGGTTGCTTCCATATCTTGGCTATCGTAAATAATGCTGCTATGAACATTGGGATGTATATCTTTTTTAATTTATGGGTTTTTCCCAGAAAAATACCTAGAAATGAAATTGCCAGGTCACATGGTAGTTCTAGCTTTAATTTTTTTAAGAACCTCCATCCTGTTTTCTGTAGTGGCTGGATCAATCTCATTCCCACCGATAGTTCATGAAGATTCCCTTTTCTCCACTTTCTCATCAACATTTATTTGTTGTCTCATTGATGATAGCCATTCTGATAGGTGGGAGGTAATATCTCGTTGTGGTTTTGATTCGTATTTCCCAATAATCAGTGATGTTGAACATCTTTTCATGTGTCTGTTGGTCATCCATGTGTCTTCTTCAGAAAAACATCTGTTCAGGTCCTCTGTTCATTTTTCACTTGGGTTGTTTATTTTTTTGATGTTGAGTTGTATGAGTTCTTGGTACAATTTGGTTATTAACCCCTTATCAGATATATCATTTGCAACTATCTTCTACCACTCAGTAGGCTGCCTTTTCATTTTGTTGACAGTTATCAGGGAAATATCTTTTCATTATCGGGGACATCATTTATCAAAATCATTTTGAGTGGTATGTGGAAAAGAAATTGTATGAAGACCACCGGTTCAAAACAACACATTATGGTAGCCTCTGGAGGGTTTCCTAGGAAGTCCTGGCCTGGTCTTCTCAGTCTCTGGGCCTCTGCAACTGGACCTCAATTTTACCAGAAGGGTCAGGTAAATAACTTTTACTTGATTTCTTTTAAAAATACTTAACTAATATATTTATTTTGGGCTGCACTGGGTCTTTGTTGCTGCATGCAGGCTTTTTCTAGTTGCAGGAAGTGAGGACTACTCTCTAGTTGCCTTGAGGTGCACAGGCTTCTCACTGCAGGGGCTTCTCTTGTTGCAGAGCATGAGCTCTATGGTGCTTGAGCTTCAGTAGTTGTGGTACACAGACTTAGCTGCCCTGTGGCATGTGAAATCTTCCTGGACCAGGGATTGAACCTGTGTCCCCTGCTTTGGAAGATGGATTCTTAACCACTAGACCACTAGGGAAGTCCTTACAGATTTCCTTTTTTAAAAGCTTATTTATGTAATCTTCACTTGATTTCCTCATAACTTCCAGTGCAGCTGGCAGTCTCCCTCTTCAAACGCATTCTTTCCGGGGCTTTTGCACTGCCATACTCTGATTTATCTTTCTACGTCTACCCTTCATCTTAAGTTTCCTTTTCTAGTACCATCTCTTCCACTACTTTTTCAATTCAGGAGTTTTGCACTTCAGTTATACTCCCTCTTCTCTTTCTGTTTTGTTTCTGTTTCTTGCTGCCTTTGCTTATTTGTATTCCTAGCAATTCATGCTGACAAGTCTTTCTCTGTTGCTTTTCCTTGAAAGCAATACTTTAAGGGAATTCCAGTGGGCACTGAGTGATATTCTGCATACCCATAATCCAGCCCCTAGACCCACTTCCCCTCCTCTTTCTGCTCTTTTCTAAGAGAGTTCCTCTATTAACCACAATTTTCAATACCATCCACATCCCAACAAATCCAAGATTTCTTATTCTAGCCTAAGATCTTGTTCCCAAATTCCTAAATCCTGTTGCTTATTACACATCTATACCTGAAGGTCCCACAGAATTCATGCTAAAAAACCCCGAAAGCCAAACTCATGTTTGTCCCATTAAGAATATCATCTTCTGCTAAGCTTCCTCAACTGAGTCACAGTATTCCATCTGCCTAGTTCATGCCAGAGGCCTGGGAGGCATCCTTGATACCTCCTTAACCTCCTCCACCCCCACTCCAGTACTCTTGCCTGGAAAATCCCATGGACGGAGGAGCCTGGTAGGCTGCAGTCCATGGGGTCGCTAAGAGTCAGACACAACTAAGCGACTTTGCTTTCACTTTTCACTTTCATGCATTGGAGAAGGAAACGGCAACCCACTCCAGTGTTCTTGCCTGGAGAATCCCAGGGATGGGGAGCCTGGTGGGCTGCCGTCTATGGGGTCGCACAGAGTCGGACACGACTGAAGTGACTTAGCAGCAGCAGCAACCTCCTCCATAGCCAATAAACATCCTATTCCTATGGATTACACTTCATGCATGATTTCCCTAAGCCTCCAGACTAGGCTACATACCTCCATTCTATACCCTCAGATAGCACCTTTTACTTTATAATACTTATTCAAATTGTAACTACATAATTATTTATGGAAGTCTCTCCCCTCTTACGTCATAATCTCGGAAAGCACAAGGACCATGCCTGCCTTTTTTCTGACACATGGTAGGATCTCAATAAATACTTGTTGAAAGAAAGACAGTGAAAGTGAAAGTCGCCCAGTAGTGTCCGACATTTTGCAATGGATTATACAGTCCGTGGAATTCTCTAGGCCAGAATACTGAAGTGGGTAGCCTTTCCCTTCTCCAGGGGGTCTTCCCAACCCAGGGATAGAACCCAGGTCTACTGCATTGCAGGTGGATTCTTTACCATCTGAGCCACAGGGAAAGCCCAAATTTAATATTGTTAATTTAACAAATATGAACACAGATTGTAGTAACTATGCCTGTCTTGGCAACTTAGTGCCTAATGCTATGTGCCCAGTAGGGGGAAGCAGAGTACAGCTAATGGAACGCATCTCATCAGTTGTTGAAAAGGGTGACTGAGGAAATGATTTAAGTTTTCTGAGACTCTATTTTCTTCCTTGGAAATTAGGGCTAATTCTTCTCCCCACAGGTCAAAAGAGATAAGTAGATATAAAAGGGCTTTAGTGCAAAAAAAGAGAGTGTTATTGGAGTCAGTTAGGATAAATATTTGTTGAATAACCAGAGACAGAGGAAGAGGATCTGGTTACACTCTGGAACAGATGTGAGCGGAAACTGGACAGTCAGAAGAGATGGAATGAAAGTTCAGGGAAGAGGCTGGCCTGAGTCCAGAGCCAACCGGAGGCAAAGCTGTGAAGTTAACACAGTGTGCTCTTGGCAGGCTCCTATCTCTGCTCTCTGCTCACTGCCTGTGCCCCCTCCCACCTCTGCCCTCTAGCGCCCTATCACTCACCATGATGTTGCAGCCCATTCTTCCCCTTTCCTCTCATCAAAGCACGTCTGGCCTGTGTCCCAGCCCTTCAGAGGACTGCGCATTGCCATCCACAACGACAGCCAGTCAACCCGATAAGGGGCCCTGGCTAACACAGTATGGCAAGTAGTGCGTTATTTTATTGCCCCCAGTAATAGGATTTGGACTTTCTTGTTTTAAAAAAATAAATTAATTAACTAATTTTTTTTAGGAATTTGACAAAGACACTTGCTTCTTGGAAGAAAAACTATGACAAACCTAGACAGTGTATCAAAAAGCAGAGACATCACTTTGCTGACAAAGGTCATATAGTCAAAGCTATGGTTTTTCCAGCAGTCATGTATGGATGTGAGAGTTGGGCCATAAAGAAGGCTAAGCACCGAAGAATTGATGCTTTCGAACTGTGGTGCTGGAGAAGACTCTTGAGAGTCTCTCGGACAGCAAGGAGATCAAACCAGTCAATCCTAAAAGAAATCAACGCTGAATACTCATTGGAGGGATGGATGGCCAATACTTTGGCCACCTGATGTGAAGATCTGAGTTATTGGAAAAGACCCCAATGCTGGGAAAGATTGAGGGCAGGAGGAGAAGCAGGTGACAGAGGATGAGATGGTAGGATGTCATCATCGACTCAATGGACATGAATTTGCGAAAACTCCAGGAGATAGTAGACAGGGAAGCCTGGAGTGCTGCAGTCCATGGGGTTGCAAAGAGTTGAACACAACTGAGCGATTAAACAACAACTCAAAAAGAATACATTCTAGGGACTTCCCTGGCAGTCCAGTGGTTAAGATTCCATGCTTCCAATGCAGGGGGCATAGGTATGATCACTGGTCAAGGAGTTAAGATCCTACATGCTTCTCAGACAAAAATTAAAAAAAAAAGAATAAATTCCAATGATGAAGCTTTAGGTTCTGTGGAATAAGAAAAAATGGAAAGTTAACAAGGATTAAGGCAGTCCTACAGAGTATGAGGTGGTTGGATAACATCATTGACTCAATGAACATGAGTGAGCAAGCTCTGGGAGGTGGTGAAGGACAAGGAAGCCTGGCATTCTGCAGTCCATGGGGTTGCAAAGAGTCGGACACAACTGAGCGACTGAACAACAAATCTTGGTCTCAAGAAAAATAATTATACAAATACAGAATCTGCTAGATGTGCCTTGATAGCAACATGAAGAGAAAATCTCCTTTAAAAATTCATAAAGATATACATCCATCCATTCTTATAACAAATGTATATGTATCCATATATACAACTTAATTGTAGTTATTATCAGTACAGTTGACTTTTGGTGTATAGTTATGTGAGTTTTGACAAATGCACCATCATGCAACCAACCACTACAGTAAAAATACAAAATGGCTCATCATTCCCTAAAAATGTCCATGTATTGCGACTACCCTGGTGGTCCAGTGGTTAAGACGCCAAGCTTCCACTGCAGCGGGGCCCGGGTTAGATCCCTGATTGGGGAACTAAAACCTGAATTCCACATTTGTTGTTCAGTCGCTCAGTCGTGTCCAACTCTTTTTGATCCCATGGATGGCAGCACACCAGGCTTCCCTGTCCTTCACTGAAGATTGTTGAGATTTCTGAAATATCTGAGGTCATTGAGATTTCTCCCAGCAATCCTGATTCCAGCTTGTGATGCATCCAATTAATAAATACATAAAATAAAAATATCTTTTTTAAAAAAAGGGTCCATGTATTAACCCTTTGTAGTCCAAACTGTCTCCCACCCTTAAGCCCTGATCACACTGATGGTGTCTCTAGCCCTATAGTCCAATTTATCAAGTTTTCCTTTAATGAATTTTGTTTTAATTTTGCATTTAAGAATTCTGTCTCAGGTGACAAAGGTTTTTCTCCCTTGCTTTCTTCTAAAAGTCTCACAGGTTTTCATTTAGGTCCAAGATTCATTGCAACTAAATTTAAAAAATAGAAAGTGTAAAATACAGGTCAGGTTCACATGTTTACATAAGAATGTCCAGTTACTCTAGCATCATTTGCTGAAAAGGTAATCTTTCCCATCACACTTTTGTAAAAACATCAATTGACTGGATTTGTGTCTGTCTCTGGACTCCCTATTCTGTTCTATCGATCTATGCATCTATCCTTTTGCCAGACTATGCTACGTTTATCAACGTAGTGGTATTTCTCCACCACTGTTCTACTTTCCCAAAATTGTTTTAGCTTTCTAGTTTATTTGCTTTTCCGTATAAATTTTAAAATCAGCTTATTGATATTTACAAAAACTCCTGCTGGGATTTTGACTGGGATTGTGTTGAGTCTGTATGTCAATTGGGGAACTATTGACGCCTTAACAAAATTGAGGCTTCCGATCAATGAACGTGTTGTATTGCTTTGATTTCCTTCACTGATGTGTTTTCCAGCACAAAGAGCCACCATATATTTTGTTGTATTTATCCTTAAGACTTTCATTATTTTGGTGCAACTGAAAATTATTATTTACTTAAACTTGTTGGGACTTTCCTGGCGGTCCGGTGGCTAAGACCCCACACTTCCAATGCAGGGGGACTGAGTTCAATCCCTGGTCAGGGAACTAGATCCCACACAGCATAACTAAGAAGATCCTACATGCCCCAGCGAAGACTGAAGATCCGGAGTGCCGCAACTAAGACAAGGTGCAGCCAAATAAATATTTTTAAAAATAAAATAAATTAGTTTTCCAATTGCCAGTATATAGACATATAATTAATTTTTTTAAATTTTATTTATTTAGGCTATGCCATGTCTTATTAATAGTTGTGGCATTCAGGATCTTCAGTTTTGGCATATACACTCTTAGTTGTAGCATGTGGGATCTAGTTCCCTGACCAGGGATCGAACCTAGGGCCCCTGCATCTGGAGCTCAGAGCATCAGCCACTGGACCACCAGGGAAGTCCAACATATAACTGATTTTTATACTATGACTTTGTATCCTGTGACTTTGCCAAATTCATTAATTAGTTTTAGGAACTTTTTTTTTTGGTAGATTTAATAGAATTTTCCATATAGACAATTATGTTGGCTATTAATAGAGACAATTTCATTTCTTCCTTCCCAATCCATATGTCTTTTTTCCTCCTTGCCTTGTTGCATTAGAATTTCCTGGATAATATTGAATAGGCAAGAGTGAATATTGCGTTCTCAGTCTTAGGGAGAAGTCATTCAGTCTTTAAGGATGATGCACTTTTGCTGAATGTCCTTCTTTTAGGTTAGGGAAGTTTCCTTCTTTCCAGGGCCGGCTGATCCAGGGTATTCGAAGGGGAGACAGCGTCGGCGACCTATTCAAATGGTAATTAGAGATATAAAGAGTAATAGAATGAGGATAGCTCAGTAGGAAAATTCAGTGGAGAAAAGAGGCTGAGAAGCTTGGTTTACGCAGAAAATCAATATATACCCGTGACACCAGGTTAGCTCTGACCACGGAGGCCGCAGGCGCTCTCTCGAATAGCGGAAGGTGCCCCACCTTAGACACCTTCTCGAGTGGGTCTTAGAAGCCCAGGCAAATAAATGGTCGCAGAGGATATCCGCGCTCCAGATGGAGACTTCAGCCGGAAGTTAAAGGGAAGAATGACATGGGGAGACCAAGCGTTGGTGAGCAAGGCCTGTAGCTTTATTTTTAACAGGGGCTTATATACCCTAAGTTACACATAGAGGATAATAGGGGATGCAAAGTCAGCAGTTTTTGACCCTTATCAAAAACCAGGGTTTCTTTACTGCAAATTTATCGTATACAAATGGTTTAGGTGATTTACATCATCTTCTGGCCAGAAGGCCTATTAACATTTTATGACTCTTGACAAGGACTTATCAACAAAGACTTATTTTCTCTAAGAGTAATTATTTTAAGGTTTGGCGCCATCTTCCGAAGATAAAATTGCATTCCTATAGGGTGGATGTGTAATGGGTTTACAACAAAGAAAAGAATTTATTACCTTAAGGGTCTAAAGTTACTAACACCAAGGCCACTACTTATTTTTTCTACATACCAACTATTAATTAATACACATTCAAGGATACAATTCAGGGGATGTGAAAACTTGGCAACAAGCATTGGCTCATCAATGAAATCCTTTACTAGTTTATTCTGACAGTTTCTAACTCTCTGAGAGGCTCTAAGCTATTTGAATATCTTAAGCTTCCCGTGCCTCTCGAGGCTGGGAGACTGTAAACAATCGTATGCATAGCTGTAGGAGTCCGGGTAAACTTGTCAGGCGAGTTAGAGAGCCATCTGAGGGGTTTGGATTTAAACACTCCTAATTGCCCAGGAACTTTATTAATTGGAGCTGTAAGTTAAGTCTTTGACAGACAGAGCGAGATGGTGGTGGGGGACAGCCCCCAGTAAAGTCAGAGGTGAGAGCACAAAGCAATAAAGTAGGCAGACTCTGGTTTTTTGGGGGAAGATGCTCGAGAATATCCAGGGGGACTCCTGGGGCTCGATCCCGCCTTTGCGTATGCCGAGCCTCCTTCCTCGTGACCTTTGTCACGAGTGGAATGCCTCACCGGCTCCCGGCACCTTCTATTCCTAGTTTGTTGTGAGATTTTATGATAAATAGACGTTGAATTCTGTTACTGCTTCCCATCAGTTGAGATTAACATGTGTTTTTTTCTGTTTTAGTCCGTCACTATGGTAGTGGGTGGAGAAGGCAATGGCAACCCAATCCAGTACTCTTGCCTGGAAAATCCCATGGGTGGAGGAGCCTGGTAGGCTGCAGTCCATGGGGTCGCGAAGAGTTGGAGACGACTGAGCGACTTCACTTTCACTTTTCACTTTCATGCATTGGAGAAGGAAATGGCAACCCACTCCAGTATGTTGCCTGGAGAATCCCAGGGACAGGGGAGCCTGGTGGGCTGCCGTCTATGGGGTTGCACAGAGTCGGACACGACTGAAGCGACTTAACAGCATGATAGTGGGTAAAGAATCCGCCTGCAGTGCGGGAGACCTGAGTTCGATCCCTGGGTCAGGCAGATCCCCTGGAGAAGGAAATGACAAACCACTCCAGTATTCTTGCCTGGGGAATCCCATGGACAGAGGAGCCTGGTGGGCTACAGTCCATGGGGTCGCAAGAGTTGGACATGACTTAGCAACTAAGTCACCATGGTGAATTACATTAATTTATTTTTGGATGGTGTATCAGCATTGAATTACCTTGAGTAAACTCCGATTTTTAGTGAATTATTATCCTTTTTATATGTTTCTGGATATGATTTGCTAATAGTCTGTTGAGAGCTTTTGGTCTATGTTCTTGTGGAATGTTGGTCTGTAGTTTCCCTGTAATGTCTTTTTTTGTTTGTTTTTATCATTTTGGGGTCAGGATAATGCCGGCCTCATAAAATGAGTTGCACAGTGTCCCTTCTTTTCTATTTTCTGGGAGGGTATTTTGTGTAGAACTCTACCACTTTGTCTACTAAACACTTCCTCAAGTGTTTGGTAGAATTTGCCAGTGAAACCATCTGGATCTGGTATTTTCTTTGTCTGTGAATTCAATTTTCTTAAATATTGTCCCACAGTTCCCCAAACTGTTTTCTCCTCTGTGATGTTTTTTATAAAAAAAAAAAAATTAATTAATTAATTAATTTTTGGCTGTGCTGGGTCTTCGTTGCTGCGCGTGGGTTTTCTCTAGTTGCGGTGCACAGGCTTCTCGTTGCAGTGGCATTTCTTGCTGTGGAACACGGGCTCTAGGGCATGAGGGCTTCAGTAGTCGTGGTGCCCGGGGTTAGTTTCCCCGCTGCCTGTGAGATCTTCCCGGACCAGGGACTGAACTGGTGTCCCCTGCATTGGCAGGTGGATTCTTAACCACTGGACCACCAGGGAAGCCCCATATTGTGCCTTTAACTTGCATTTCTTAGAGTCACTTTTTTATTCCTCTATTTCTCTCATGTCGCATCCAATCTGTCAGTAAGTTCTGTCACCTCTATCTTCATAGTATGTCCAACATCCAAGTACTTTCACCATCTCTCTTCACACCCTGGTCCACGACACCATCGTTATTCACCCATATTATTAGCATAGCTTCGTAACAAAGAGTGTATGTGTCCGTGGGGCTCCCTGAGTGTGTCTCTGCTCCCTGAGCTCTATCTTCACCATGGTAGCCACAGTGACACTCTTCAAACAAAGTCAGATCACATTACTCCTCTTCTCAAAAGCCTCCAATGGCATCCCATCTCACTCAGAATTAAAAAAAAAAAATCAAAGTAGTTATAATTGGCCTCCAAGGCCCTTCGTGATCCTGCTTCTTCTTTTCTCCTTGGCAATATCCCCCGCTCCCCAGATAAACACACTTCCTTATTGCTCAAATAAATGAAACTTAGCCCTCAGGACTTTGGCAGTTGCTCTGTCTACTCAGATTAGATTGTTGCTCCCACAGCCATGTGATGGTTCGTTCTCTTCCTTCAGATCTCAGCTCAACAGTCAGATTTTAGAGGTCTGTCCTGACTGTGCTATACAAAACAGCAGCTCGTCACTGCGGCACTCCTTATCCCTTTATTACTGCCCCTTACCTCCTCTACTGTTTCTTTTGTAAATTAATTTTTATTGGAGTATAGTTGCTTTACAATGGTGTGTTAGTTTCTGCTGCTGCTGCTAAGTCGCTTCAGTCATGTCCGACTCTGCGACCCCATAGACGGCAGCCCACCAGGCTCCCCCGTCCCTGGGATTCTCCAGGAAAGAACACTGGAATGGGTTGCCATTTCCTTCTCCAATGCAGGAAAGTGAAAAGTCAAAGTGAAGTCGCTTAGTCATGCCCGACTCTTCACGACCCCATGGACTGCAGCCCGCCAGGCTCCTCTGTCCATGGGATTTTCCAGGCAAAAATACTGGAGTGGGGTGCCATTGCCTTCTCTGGTATTAGTTTCTACTGTACAGCAAAGTGAATTAGCCATACGTGTATAAAAATCCCTTCCCTTTCGGACTTCCTTCTCATTTAGGTCACCACAGTGCATTTAGTAGAGTTCCCTGTGCTACACAATATGTTCTCATTAGTTATCTATTTTGTATACAATATCAATAATGTATATATGTCAATCCCAATCTCCCAATTCCTCCTACCAGCCCCCCTTCCCCACTTAGTATCCATATATTTGTTCTCTACATCTATGTTCTTTTACTTTTCTACCTAGCAGTCGACAGTAAGTTCTACAGGACAGGGACTTGGTTTTGTTCTCTATTATAGTCCCAGCTCTTCAAATAGTGTCTAAAACATAGTAGGCACGCTATGTCTTTTTGGAATAAATTCACATAAATTGACAAGTTGTGGTAAATTCAGAAAAATAACACCAGTATACTAAAAAGCCACGTCATGTAAGAAACCCTTGAGGGAACCAGAGATGTTTAACTTAGAGAAGATTTGGGGGAATAGGATCACTATGCAGGGCTGCCACATGTGATTTTGGAGATCAGAATTTAGACCTGACCTGTTTGAATACTTTTAGTGACAGGGAGCTCCCTACTTTGTGAGGCTGCCAGTTCTGTCATTGGAGTGCTCTGCTAGAAAGTTATACTGAAGTAACATTTATTCCTCTTATTCATTAATCTGTTCTCTGTGTTAGTTGCTCAGTCATGTTCAACTCTTGGCGACCCTATGGACTATAGCCTGCCAGGCTCCTCTGTCCATGGAATTCTCCAGGCAAGAATACTGGAGTGAATTGTTATTTCCTTTTCCAGGGGATTGTCCTGACCCAGGGATTGAATCTCAGTCTCCTGCTTTGTAGGCAGATTCTTTACCTTCTGAGCTACCAGGGAAGTTCTAAAATCTGTTCTCTAGAGCTCCACAGATGAAATATCCTTCCCTCTTCACCTGTTACTGGATGGAATGAGATACCAAGGGAGGGAATTCCTGGAAGTCCAGTGGTTAGGACTCCAAGGTCTCACTGCCAAGAGCCCTGGTTCAATCCCTGATTGGGGAACTAAGAATCCACATGCTTCAAGGTTCAGCAAAACACACACACACACACACACACACACACACACACACACACACACACACACACACAAAAGAATAAGAAAGAAAGAGAGAGAGACCAACGGATATGCCTGAGGAAATTAAAAAACAAAAGAAAAAAAGTGACAGGATTTCTGTTTCGTAGAAAGGAATCTATGCTAAGTCGTTTCAATTGTGCCTGACTCTTTGCAAACCCATGGACTGTAACCCACCAGGCTCCTCTGTCCATGGGGTTCTCCAGGCAAGAATAATCGAGTGAATTGCCATGCACTCCTCCAGGGGATCTTCCCAAACCCAGGGATAGAACCCACATCTCTTATGTCTCTTGCACTGGCAGGCGGGTTCTTTACTACTAGCACTGCCTGGGAAATACATACACACACAGAATTGTTGCTGGTTTATTTTGGTGGAAAGGGCTTCTGAGAGGAAAGAGAAGGAAGGGAGATGAGTTGATGGCTCGGGAGTGGAATCTAGGGGAAAAGGACAGAAATATCTGCAGGAGAATTTGATTAAGTGTCTGCTGATGGCATGATGATCGTTTTTACCAGGCTCTCCATTAAGTAATCAGTAAAATATCCCTGCACTGTAGAATTGAATCTATTTGAGGAGGGAATATACAGAAATCTTGAGTCTGGTGAGTGTGGATCGAGGCTGAAGCTGCTCAGAAGAGGGCTATCACATGTAGGTTTACATACACCAGTCCTTCAGCTGTAGGAGGGGATATCAGAGGAAGTAGAGTTTTGGATTATGAACACTGCAAGTGAGAATAATAACATCTGCCAGGAAATGGGAATAGTAACATCCATCAGGAAATGAGAATAATAACATCTACCAGGAAATGAGGATAATACCTGCCCTTCTTTCCTAATAAACTTGTTTGGCAGATCAACAAAAATTTTAAAGAGATAACAGAATAAAAATGTTTCTGTAATGATAAAACTGTATACAAAAGGGATTAGTATTACTATTAACTAAGCAGAAGACTTGGAGAAGGAAATGGCAACCCACTCCAGTATTCTTGCCTGGAGAATCCCAGGGATGGGGAAGCCTGGTAGGCTGCCGTCTATGGGGTCGCACAGAGTCGGACACGACTGAAGTGTCTTAGCAGCAGCAGCAAGTAGAAGACTGGATGACATAACCTCATTTCTCAAAAAATTTCAATTTATTCATTCATCTAGCCATTTCTTGTATTTCTTCTAAATTCCTGGCACTGTTACTAAGTTACTAAGACTACAAGGATGAACAACCCTGTTTGATTTCCCTAGAGGAGGAACTAATTAACTACTGCCTGTAGAATTAAGTGTAACTTCTTAGCATGGCATTCTTTCCTTCTTTCTTTTTTAAATTGGCTTTGCTGCCCAGCATTCGACAAGGGATCGAACCTGAGTCCCCTGCAGTGGAAACACAGATTTTTAACCAATGGGCCACCATCGAATGTCCCCAGCATGGAGCTCTTAATCTGGTACTTAAATGACCCATTTTATGTCCCAAGACATTTATATAGACTATATTCAGAGCAGCCAGATCAGACCAGTTATTATTTCCTAAAGATATGGTGCTCCTTCACCCTGTTTGCCTTTATGCTATCATATCCATCCAAAATCCACTCATTATTCATTCATCAAACAATCATATATTGGACTCTGTTGTCTCAGAGGCCTCTTATGCTTTTTTCATTTTGTTTTTTCATTCTTTTTTCAATGTTTTGTTCTGTGGCACAGATTTCCACCATTCTATCTTCCGGGTTACTTATCTGTTCTTGGAAGTGAAAGTGAAAGTTTCTTAGTCATGTCCGACTCTTTGTGACCCCATGGACTGTCCAAGTCTACGGAATTCTCCAGGCCAGAGTATTGGAGTGGGTAGCTGTTCCCTTCTGCAGGGGATCTTCCCAACCCAGAGATCAAACCCAGGTCTCCCACATTGCAGGTGGATTCTTTACCAGCTGAGCCACAAGGGAAGCCCGAATCTGTTCTTATGCCTCAGTTATCCTGCCATTGATTCCTTCTAGTGTGTTGTTCATCTCTGTTTGTTTGTTCTTTAGTTCTTTTAGGTCTTTGGTAAATGTTTTTTGCATCTTCTCCATTCTTTTCCCGAGATCCTGGATCATCTTTCCTAACATTATTCTGAATTCTTTTTCTGGAAGGTTGCATATCTCCACTTGTTCAAGATGGTGCACTAGAAGGATGTGTGCTCATCTCCTCCTGGGAGAGCACCAAAATTGCAACTAGCTGCTGAACAACCATTGATAGGAGGACACTGGAACCCACCAAAAAAAGATACCGCATGTCCAAAGACAAAGAAGAAGCTGCAATGGGATGGTAGGAGGGGCACAATCATAATAAAATAAAATCCCATACCCTCCAGGAGAACAATAATATCAAAGACATTTTTCCACTGTTGAGAAGGTTCTGAGCCCCATGTCAGCCTTTCCATCCTTGGGATCCAGCAAAGAGACTGGGAATCCCCAGGGAATCTGACTTTGAAGGCCAGCAGGATTTGATTACAGGACTTCCACAGGACTGGGGGAAACAGAGACTCCAGTCTTGGAGGGCACAAATAAAATCTTGCGTGTACCAAGACTCAGGGGAAAGGAGCACTGATCCCACAGGAGACTGAACCAGACCTGCCTGCTAGCTTGATTAGCCCCCATTTGTTTATTTTTACTTTTATTTCTGTTGCCTTGGGAGACTGACCTAAGAAAACATTGCTACAATTTATGTCAGAGAATGTTTTGCCTATGTCTCCTTACAGAAGTTTTATGGTGTCTTTTCTTATATTTGAGTCTTCAAACCATTTAAGTTTATTTTTGTGTATGGCATGAGGAAATACTCTAATTTCATTTATTTACATGCAGCAGACCAGCTTTGCCAACACCACTTACTGAAGAAATTGCCTTTTCCCCATTGGATAGTCTTGCCTCCTTTGTCAAAGGTTATTGACCACAGGTGAGTGGCTTTATTTCTGGGTTCTCTATTCTGTTCGATTTATCCATAAAACCATACATATTGAATTAAATTAAAAGGAGGGAGAAGACTGTAAGCCAAACTACCCAGAAGGAGGCTTTGAGAATATATGAGGGCATTACTTGTTTAAATTTATTCCAGATTTGTTTACTTACTGTGTAAACTCAAATTGGGCCTTCAGTAGGCTGTCTACTGATGGGTAGGCCTAAGCCAAACATTCTGTGGTTGTTCCAGGAAGAAGAATGGGATTTCTAGAACTCTTACAGTTCCCAAATACCAGCTGTCTGGACTTAGGAACTTAAAATTCTAGTTATCAGACTTGGAAAGTAACTCAGAAATTTAAGTTCCCTTTTGGCAGAGTATGACTTAGCTAAGGACACATAGCTATGAACAAATATTCACATGTAAAGCATAGGCAACAAAGTGAAGTGAAGTCACTCAGTCGTGTCTGACTCTTTGCGACCCCATGGACACTAGGCTCCTCCATCCATGGGATTTTCTGGGCAAGAGTACTGGAGTGGGTTGCCATTTCCTTCTCCAGGGAACTTCCTGACCCAGGGATCGAACCCAGATCTCCCACATTATAGACAGATGCTTTACCATCTGAGCCACCAGGGAAGTCAAACCTTCTATTAACTCTTTACTGTGTAGAACTTTCTAGAAATGAGAATCATATCATCTCCCTAGAAGGTCAGAGTTACTCGTCCCACTGTTTTTCTGATGCTTTACCTCTCCTTCTTCAGAATGTGAGCAAGAACTTTCAGAAAAACCCTGCAAGTAATCCTACTACCTCTACAACTTATGACTCCTGTCACCTCTCACAGCATGGTAAAGGAGTATTAACTCAGGATCAAAAGTCAGAAGTCCTAAGTTCTGGTGTCAGTTTTCATACCAGATAACTGTGGAACCTCAGACAAGCTGCTTAGTCTGTCCCAGCTTCAGTTTTCCCATCAGGTCAAGAGTATATGACTTGATGAGAGTATATGGTGTAGGAATGCAAGAGATTTCAGTGCATTAATTTTGTGTCTTGGAACCTTACCAAATTCACTGATTAGCACTGCCATTTCTGGTGGCATCTTTAGGATTTTCTACATATAGTATCATGTCACTTGCAAATAGTGATTGCTTTACTTCTTTTCCAGTTTGGATTTCTTTTATTTCTTTATCTTCTCTGATTTCTGTGCTAGGACTTCCAAAACTATGTTGAATAATTGTGGCAAGAGTGGACATTCTTGTCTTGCTCCTGATCTTAGAGGAAATACTTTCAGTTTTTCACCATTGAAAATTATATTTTCTGTGTATTTTCAATATATGGCCTTTATTATGTTGAGGTAGTTTCCCTCTATGCCCACTTTCTGGAGACCTTTTATCATAAATGGTGTTGAATTTTGTCAAAAGCTTTTTCTGCATCTATTGAGATGACTATATGGTTTTTATTCTTCAATTTGTTAACATGGTGTATCATATTGATTGATTCGCGTATACTGAAGAATCCTTGCATCCTTGGGATAAATCCCACTTGCTCATGGTGTATGATCTTTTTAATGTATTGTTAGATTCTGGTTGCTATTATTTTGTTGAGGATTTTTGCTTCTATGTTCATCAATGATACTGGTGTGTAATTTTCTCTTTTTGTGTGTGTGTGATATCATTGTCTGGTTTTGGTATCAGGGTGATGGTGACCTTGTAAAATGAGCTTGGGAGTTTTCTTCTGTAGTTTCTTGGAAGATTTTGAGAAGGATGGGTGTTAGTTCTTCTCTAAATGTTTGATAGAATTTGCCTGTGAAGCCATTTGGTCCTGGACTTTTATTTGTTGGAAGGTTTTTAATCACAGTCTCAATTTCATTATTTGTGATTGGTCTGTCCATATTTTCCATTTCTTCGTGGTTCAGTCCTAGAAGCTTATGCCTTTCTAAGAACTTGTCAATTTCTTCCAGGTGATCCATTCTATTGACATATAGTTGCTTGTAGTAGCCTCTTATGACCCTTTGTGTTTCTGTGGTGTCAGTTGTAATTTCTCCTTTTTCATTTCTAATTTTATTGATTTGGGTCCTCTCTCTTTTTTTTTTTTCTTGATGAATCTGGCTAAAAGTTTATCTATTTTGTTTATCTTCTCATAGAACCAGTTTTGGTTTCACTGATCTTTGCTACTTTTCTTTGTTTCTATTTCATTTATTTCTGCTCTGATTTTTATGATTTATTTCCTTCTACTAATTTCATTTGGATACACTAGCAATAAAAGACCAGAAAAAGAAATTAAACTGTAAGATACTGATGAAAGAAATCAAAAATGACACAGATTAAGAGAAGTACTATGTTGGTGGATTGGAAGAATCAATATTGTGAAAATGGCTATACTACCCAAAACAACCTAGAGATTCAATGCCATCCCTATCAAATTGCCAATGACATTTTTCAGAAAATTAGAACAAAAAAAACTTATGATTTGTATGGAAACACAAAAGACCCTGAATAGCCAAAGCAATCTTGAGGAAGAAAAACAGAGCTGGAGGAATCAGGCTCCCTAATTTCAGACAATACTAAACAGCTACAGTACTGGCACAAAAACAAAAATATAGTTCAATGGAACAGGACAGAAAGCTCAGCGATAAACCCACACACCTATGATCACTTAATCTATGACAAAGCAGACAATAATATATAATGGAGAAAAGACAGTCTCTTCAATAAGCACTTCTGGAAAACTGGACAACTATATGTAAAGAAAGAAATTAGAATACTTCCTAACATCATAACAAAAACTCAAAATGGGTTAAAGATTTAAATGTAAGGCTGGACACTACAAAAACTTCCAGAGGAAAACATAGGCAGAACACTCTGACATAAATTGCAGCAAGATCTTTTTTGACCCACCACCTAGAACAATGAAAATAAAAATAAATAAATGGGACGTAATTAAACTTAAAAGCTTTTGCATAGCAAAAGAAACCATAAACAAGATGAAAAGACAACCCTCAGAACAGGAGAACATATTTGCAAACAAAGCAACTGACAAGGGATTAATCTCCAAAATACACAAATTAGCTCATGCAGCTCAATGCCAAAAATAACAAGCAACTCAGTCAAAAAACAGGCTGAAGGGACTTCCTCGGTGGTCCAGTGGCTAAGACTTTGAGCTCCCAGTGCAGGGGGCTCAGGTTCAATCCATGATCAGGAAACTACATCCCACATGCCACAACTAAAGATCTAACAACTAAGACCTGGAGCAGTCAAATAAATAAATAAATATATTTTTTTAAAAAAATGGGCTGAAGACCTAAACAGACATTTCTCCAAAGAAGACTTACAGATAGAAAGAGGCCTATATTTCTGTTTTTGTGCCAGTACCATGCTATCTTGACTGCAGAAACTCAGTCCCATATTCAGGCTGCATTTCTACGTCTAGTTCTCTTGCTATTTCCACACCATCTGCAGTTGCTTTCTTTGCTGAAGTCTTGAACTTTTCAAAGTCACCTGTGAGGGTTGGAATCAACTTCTTCCAAATTTCTGTTAATGTTGCTATTTGACCCCTTAATATACATGTTTTGTTTTTTTTTTTTGACTGTGCCAAATGGCATGTGGAATCTTAGTTTCCAGACCAGGGGTTGAACCCCACCCCCTGCACCGGAAGTACAGATTCCTAACCACCGGACTGCCAGAAAAGTCTAGCGTTGTCTTAAATGTCTTTAATGGCATCTAGAATGGTGACTCCTTTCTAGAAGGTTATTAATTGACTTAGCCCAGATCCATCAGAGAAATCACCACTATGGCAACTATAGGCTTATGGAAAATATTTCTTAAATAAAGAAAGTTGAGGTTGAAATGACTCCTTGATCTATGGGCTACAGAATGGATGTTGTGTCAGCAGGTATGAAAATAACATTAACCTCATTGTCTATCTTCAGCTGAGCTCTTGGGTGACCAGTTGCATTAATGAGCAGTAATATTCTGAAAGGAATCTTTTTAAAATTTTTATTCCAAAGAAGTGGGTCTCAACAGTGGGCTTAAAATATTCATCAAGCTCTGTTGTAAACAGATGTGCTGTCATCCAAGCTTTGTTGTTCCATTTATAGAGCATAGGCAAAGTAGATTTAGCATAGTCTTAAGGGCCCTAAGATTTTCAGGATAGTAAATGACCATTGGCTTCAACTTAAAGTACCAGGTGCATTAACCCCTAACAAAAGAGTCAGCCTGCCTTCTGAATCTTTAAAGCCAGGTATTGACTTCTCTTCTCTAGCTATGAAAATCCTAGATGGCATCTTCCAATAAAAGGGTGTTTCTTTTACATGGAAAATCTGTTGTTCAGTGTGTACTGCTTTGTCTATGTCTATGGAATTCTCCAGGCAGGAATATTGGAGTGGGTTGCCATTTCCTACTCCAGGGGATCTTCCTGACCCAGGGATAGAACTAGTGTCTCTTGTGTCTTCTGCAGTGACAGGCAGATTCTTTACCACTAGTGCCACTGGGGAAGCCCACTTGTTTAGTGTGACCACCTTCATTACTTGGTAATTTGCTGCAACTTCTACATCAGCCCTGAATATTCACTGGAAGGACTGATGCTGAAGCTGAAGCTCCACTACTTTGGCCATCTGATGTGAAGAGCCAACTCGGAAAAGACCCTGATGCTGGGAAAGATTGAAGGCAGGAGGAGAAGGGGATGACAGAGCTCCGGGAGATGGTGAAGGACAGGGAAGCCTGGCATGCTGTGGTCCATGGAGTCACAAAGAGCAACTGAACAACAGCTACATCAGCGTTTTTGCTTTACCTTGCACTTTATGTTGCAGAGATGGCTTCTCTCCTCAACCTCAGGAACTACATTTGCTAGCTTCAAACTTTTCTTCTGTAGCTTCCTCACCTCTCTCAGGCGTCATAGAATTGAAGAGTCAAAGTGAAAATGAAATTTGCTCAGTGGTGTCCGACTCTTTGTGACCCCATTGACTATACAGTCCATGGAATTCTCCAGGCCAGAATACTGGAGTGGGTAGTCTTTCCCTTCTGCAGGGGATCTTTCCAACCCAGGGATTGAACCCAGGTCTTCCTATTGCAGGCAGATTCTTTACCAGCTGAGCCACCAGGGAAGCAAGTTAGGGCCTTATTCTGGATGAAACTTTGACATAGGGAATGTTGTGGCTTGTTTGATCCTCTCTCCAGACCAACCTTTCTCCATATCAGCAATAAGGCTGTTTCACTTCCTTATCATTCATGAGCTACTGAAGTAGAGTTTTTAATTTCCATTAAGAACTTTTCCTTTGTAATCACAACTTAGTTAACTTTTTGGTACAAGAGGTCTAGCTTTCAGCCTATTTTGGCTTTCAATATGCCTTTCTCACTAACCTTAATAATTTCTAACTTTTGATTTAATGTGAGAGATGTACAACTTTTCCTTTCATGTAACACTTAGAAGCCATTGTAGGATTATTATTGGCCTAATTTCAATACTGTTGTGTCTCAGGGAATAGAGAGGCCCAAGGAAAGGGAGTGAGACAGAGGAACGGTCAGTTGGTGGAGCATTCAGAACACACACACACATTTAATAAGTTTGCCATCCTACATAAGCAGAGTTCATGGAGCCCCCAAACAATTACAACAATAACATCAAAGATCAGTGATCACAGATCACCATAACAGATGTAATAATGATGAAAAAGTTGAAATATTGTGAGAATTAACAAAAATGTGACACAAAGACAGGAGGTAAGCAAATGCTGTTGGAAAAATGCCTCTGGTAGACTTACTCAATGCAGGGTTGCCACAAACCTTCAGTTTGTAAAAAACTGCAATATGTAAAAGAGATAGGTAGTGGGAAGTTGCTGTATAAAACAACTCCCAGTCTGGTGCTCTGTGAAGACCTAGAGGGGTGGGGTGGGGGATGGGAGAGATGCTCAAGAGGGAAGGGATATATGTATCCTTATGGCTGATACACGTTGTTGTACGGCAGAAACCAACACAATATTGTAAAGCAATTATACTCCCATTAAAAAAAAAGAATACCAAAAAATAAATAAATAAACACAAACCCACAACTCTGCAACATCTGCGAGGTGTAATAAAGAAAACACAATAAAACAAGGTACACCTGCATTGAGATATAACTCACACACCATGAAATTCATCCATTTAAAGAATGCAATTCAGTGTTTTCTCTATCTTGGGCAACTATCATCACAGTCCAAGTTTAGAGTATTTTCATTACCCCAGAAAGTAACCCTGTATCCTTTAGCAGTCACTTTCTCTCAACACCTCCTCCTCCCAACACTAAGCACCACCAATATATTTTCTCTATCTATGGATTTCCCATTCTGGACATTTCAGGTAAATGGAATCATGCAAGGTGTGTTTCTTTGTGACTGGCTGCTTCTTTCATTTATCATAATGTTTTCAAGGCTTATCCATGTTGTAGCACGTATCAGTACTTCATTCATGTTTATGGCTATGCAATATTCCGTTGTAGAAACACACCACAGTTTGTTTATCCATTCATCAACTGATAGATACTTGGATTGTTTCCACACCCTTTGACTGTTATGAACAATACTGCTATGAACATTTATGTAGAAGCATTTGTGTAGACATTTTCAATTCTCTTGAGTACATTCCAGGAATGGAATTGCTGAGTCAACTGAAAAGTATGTTTAACTCTTTGGGAACTGCCAAATGTCTTCCAAAGTAGGTGTACCATTTTATATTCCCAACAGCAGTGTCTGAGGGTTCCACTTTCTCCACATTCTCACCAATACTGGTTTATTGTCTGTCATTAAATTTTAGCCATTCTTGATGGTGTGAAATGGTATCTCAGTATAGTCTCAATTTGCATTTCCAACATGGGTTTGGGTGAACTCCGGGAGTTGGTGATGGACAGGGAGGCCTGGTGTGCTGTGGTTCATGGGGTCACAAAGAGTCCGACACGACTGAGTGACTGAACTGAACTGAATGACTAATGATGTTGAACATCTTTTCATGTACTTTTGACCACTGGCATATATTCTTTAAGAAATGCCTATTCAAGTTTTTTGCCTGTTTTTATATTGGATTATCTTTTTATTTTTGTGTTGTAAGAGCTCTTTATATATTCTCAATACTAGATCCTTGTTAGATATACAATTTACAAATATGTTCCTCTATTCTGTGGGATACGTTTTCATTTTATTGATAGTGTGTTGTGAAGCACCAAAGTATTTTATTTTGATGAGGTGCAATTTATCTATTTTCTTCCTTTGTTGCTTGTACGTTTTGTATTATATCTAAGAAATCAGCACCCAATCTTAGGCCGATATTTATACTTACATTTTCTTCTAAGGGTTTCATGGCTTATATTTAGTACTTTGATCCATTTTGAGTTAATTTGTGTTTTTAGCATAAGGTTGGAATTCTGACTTCATTCTTTTGCATGCTGATATCCAGCAGTCCCAGCACCATTTGTTGAAAAAATTATTCTTTCTCCATTGAATTACTTTAGCAAATTGTAGAAAATCAATTGACCATGATATAGGGTTTATTTCTGGAGTCTTAGTCCTTTTCCATTGATCTATATGTCTGTTGTTATGCCAGTAAAACACTGTGTTGATCATTGTAGCTTTGTAGTAAGTTTTTAAATCAAGAAGTGTGAGTCCTCAACTTTTTTTTCAATACATTTTTGTGAGCTATTTTTGGTCTCTTGCACTTCCATATGAATTTTACCAATTTCTACAAAAAAAAAAGGCAGCTGAGATTTTAATAGAGACTGCATTGAATCTGTAGATTAGTTTGTAGACTATTGCTGTCTTAATATATTAAGTCTCTGATCAAGGAATACAGGCTGTTTTTCATTTATCTAGAACTTCTTTAATTTTTTTCGATAAAGATTTTTACTTTTTGTTGTAAAGATCTTATGTTCTTTTTGTTAAATTTATTTTTAAGTATTTTATTCTTTTTCATGCTATTATAAAGGGATTTTTCTTCTTAAATTAATTATTGGATGGTTTATTGCTAGTGCATAGAATTATAATTTGTTTTTATATATTGATCTTGTATTCTGAGATGTTGCCAAATTTGTTTATTAGCTCTAAATAGTTGTTTTTGGTAGATTCTTTAAGATTTTCCACATATAAAATCATGTCATTTCTGAATAGATATACTTTTATTTCTTCCCTTCCAATCTAAGTGCCTTTTATCTTGCCTGATTTTATTCTTACCTGTAGAAACTGAAGTATTGATACAGTATTTTTAAAAAGTAGGTAGAGCAGAAATTCTTGTTTCTGATTTTAGGGAAAAAGTTAAGTATGATGTTAGCTGTGGGCTTGTCTGTAGATAATGTTTATAAGGTTGAACAAGTTCCCTTCTGTTTCTAATTTGTTAAGTGTGTTTTTCATGCAAGGTATTGGATTTTATCAAATGCTCTTTCTTCATCTACTGACTGGGTTGATTTTGTCTTTTATTTTATTGATATGGTGTATTACACAGACTGATTTTCATAAATTGAGCCATATATTTATCCCTGGGATAAATCTTACTTGATCATAGTATGTCATCCTTTTTATATTTTGTTGGATTCAATTTGTTAGTACTTTGTTAAGAATTTTTGTGTCTATATTAATTAGATAGCTGTAGTTGTCTTATAATTCTGTATCTGGTTTTGGTCTCAAAGTAATACTGGCTTCATAGGATGACCTGGGAAGTGTTCCCTCTCCTATTTTTTGAAAGAGTTTATCAAGGATTAATGTTAGCTCTTCTTTAAATGTGGTAGAATTCACCAGTGAACTAATTTGGGCCTGGGCTGGCATTTTTTTGTGGGAAGTTTAAAAATTACTAATTCAACATCTTTGCTTGTTATAAGTCTATTTACATTTTCGATTTCTTCTTAGTCTGGGTCAGTTCGTATTTTTTAGGAATTTGTCAGTTTCCTCAATGTTACCTAATTTGTTGCCATACAGTTGTTTGTACTAATCATTTTCATTTCTGTGATAACATTTGTAATTTGATCTTCTCTTTTTTCTTGATAAGTCTAGCTAAAAGTTTTGTCAAATTTGTTTATTTTTTCAAAGATCAACTTCTGTTTTACTTTTTATAGTCTCTATTTCACTTATCTACTCTAAAGCTTATTAATTCCATTCTTCTACTTGATTTAGGTTTAGGTTGCTCCTCTTTTTCTAGCGTCTTAGATGGAAGCTTAGGTTACTGATTTGAGCTATTCCTTCTTTTTTAATATAGGCACTTAAACCTATACATTTCCCCCATCTCTACCTAATCTAGCTACATCTCATAAGTTTTGAGATGTTTCACTCACCTCAAACTATTTTCTAGTTTACCTCACGAAATTTTTTTGACCCATTTTAAAATTTAGGAATGTGTTGTTTACATACAAATCTGTGAATTTTCCAAATTTTCTTTTTATTGATTTCTAATTTAATTCCACTTAATCCTAAAGAACATACTTTTAATGATTTTCTTTTTAAATTATTGAGACTTGTTTCATGGCCTAACACATGATCTGTCCTTGAAAATGGTCCATGTAAACTTGAGAAGAATATATATTCTGCTGTTGTAGGATGGAGAATCCTATAGATGTGTATTAGGTCTAGTTGCTTTATATTGCTGTCCAAGTCTTCTGTGTCATTATTGATTTTCTGTAATTATTAAAAATGGAGTACTGAAGCCTGCAACTACTATTGCTGGATAGGAGTTTGCCAGGGAGAGAAAAGAACATGGCATGGAATGGCATGACCAGAAAGGACAAGGTATGGTGGGAAAACAAGGGTGGCTTGAAGGGGATAGAAGGTAGGTTGAGAGAGGGGGAGGATACTGTAGACTAAATGTTTGTGTCTCCCCCTCCCAAATTCAGATGTTGAAACCTCATCCTCATTGTGGTGGTATGTGGAGATGGGACATTTGGGAGGTGATTAGGTCATGAGGGTAGAACATTCATGAATGGGATAAGCACCCTTAGAAAAGAGACTCCAGAGAGCTCCCGCCCCAATTCTACCTTATGAGAACACTAAGAAGATGGGCACCTGTGGACCAAGAAGTAGGCCCTCATCAGACACTGAATATGCCAGCAGCTCAGTCTTGAACTTCCTAGCTTTGAGAACTGTGAGAAATAAATGTTTTTTGTTTAAGCCACCCAGTCTGAACAGACTGAGACATGGGGGCTGACGATGAAGCTAGAGAAAAGGTAGGTTGGTGCTGGTTCATGGAGAGTCCTGAACTCCAAACTAAGGAATTTAAATTCTATCCTATACACAATGGAAGAACTAAAGAATTCTGAACTGAAGACTGGCATGTTATAAAAAGCATTCTGATGGCAACTTTTTGAGGGGACTAAAAGAGAGTCAGATCTAATTCTAACAACTCAAGTTAGAGGTGGTGAAAGCCTGAACTACTGCAGCTCCAGCATTGATGAAAGGGGTGATGTAACATCTCAGAGAATTAGTACATCTGACTCACACTCCAAGACTTCACTCTTCCAGCTGGTTTCTTCCCACCTTCTCCTTTCCCTTTTGCCTCCTAACTTGGGAGAAGGGTTGGCATAGTCTTGATCTGGACAGTGTCCGTGCCAGGTCCTTAAGCTTAGGGTCGATGGGCCTTAGTCCATCTGCAGCCGAGGACTTCCCTGGTGGTCCAGTGGTTAAGACTCCATGCTCCCACTGCAAGGGGACAGGGGTTCTGTCTCTGGTCAGGGAACTAAGATCCCACATGCTGCAGGGTGTGTCCAAAATAAATAAATAAATACAATGCAGCTGAAAAGGGAAAGAAAACTTCAGCAGTTTTCTAGCCAACAACATGTGATAATTTTCCAGGTTTTTTTTTACCACCTAGAGAATACTCCTTCACCAGGTATTAGAGGTTCAGTACAATAAAACCCCAGCATACTCTCGAGTCTCATTTTCCACTCTTCTATTCTCTAGTCCCACTGGGCTGGTTATCCTTCCTAACATCTACTCTTTTTTTTTCTTTTTCTTCTAACTCTAAGCCATTATTTAAGCTGCTCTATGTTTTCTATCTGTGCACAGTCAGATCTTACCCTCCATAAAACCCACCCCTTCCCCCTACACATTCCTCTGATGCTCTATTTTGGATGAGTTGAAAAAGCATAAATTCCAGAACATGAAGGCATGGGTTTGAATTCTGACTCTGCCACTTACTTTGTTTACTTACTTTACTTTTTATACTCTTCTAACTAAGCCTGTTTCCTAATTTAAAATGAGGAGACTGCCTTTCTTAAGAGATCTTATGCAGTATTAAATGATAAATGAAAGTTAAAGAATTTAAAAACTATAAAGCACTATGTAAATCACACCATAGCATCTTTATATGTTTCTTCCAGATATTAGGATATCTCAACTTTTTTTTTTTTTTTTTTGGCCCTGGGTCTTTGCCGTGGTGCTTGGGCTTTCTCTAGTCGAGGCGCATGGGCTCCGGAGCATGTGGGCTCAGTAGCTGCAGTTTGTGGGCTTAGTTGCCCCATGGCATGTGGGATATTAGTTCCCCAACCAGGGATCGAACCCGAGTCCCCTGCATTGCAAGGCAGATTCTTAAGCACTGGACCACCATGGAAGTCCCTTGTGTTGTATTATTTTTATTTGTGTATGTTTTATCTTGCCAAGTAAACAATGAGCTTCTCAAGAAGGATCATGTCTTAATCATTTAGCATCATCTGAAGTACATAGCATAAACCCTTGTATGTGGAAGTTACTGACAAACATTTACTGGATGAGTAAATGCACTGATAAATAAATGAGTAAATACAATAAGAGATATAGGAACATTTAGGGCTTTGTTTTGGTTTTCCAACATCTAAAGCCTGTCCTCTGTGCAAATCTTAACGAGAGATAGGGTCCCATCTCCCACAAGAGAAACCAAAGATGCTTAAAGTTTCCCTCTCCATCACCCCCTTGTAACTATGGCAAAGGCAACACGATCCAGGCATGGCCATTTGAATGCTTCCACCAGGACTTTGAATCTTGAACAAATAGTGTAAGACACAGGGTAGAATTTCTTTAAGATGGCACCATGCAGTGGTGATGAAAGCAGTGACTCCAGCTGTGGTATCCTTAACTAGATCATTACAAAAATGAGTAAGAGTCTATCATCATGGTCTAGTCAAAAGACTGAGAAATTTTCTCAGTTTGGAAACAGACACAGAGAGAGTCAGTCATAGGTTGGAACTTAGGGAAGCAGATGCCAAGACAGGATTTGAGGTGCAAAACATTAACTAGGGTCAGGAAATAAGATTGAAAAGAGAAGAAATCAAACTATAATGTAGGTCTGACAAAGACCCAGCCAACCTGGTGGGGAGCTCAGGAGTGAATACAGCTCATCAGAAATACAGTGCTGTTTCGCTGTATTTCAGTGACTTCCCTGGTGTTCCACTGGTTAAGAATCTGCCTGCCAAGCAGGAAACAGGTTTGATCTCTGGTCTGATAAGATTCCGCATGCCCTGGAGCAAGTAAGCCCATGTGTCACAACCACTGAGCCAGCACTCTGGAGCCTGTGAATCGCAACTACTGAGCCCGAGTGCTGCAATTACTGAAGCCTGTGTGCCTAGAGCCTGTGCTTCACAACAAGAGAAGCCATCGCAATGAGAAGTCTATACACTGCAATGAAGGGTAGCCCCCACCTGCCACAATTAGAGAGAACCCAAGCACAGCAACAAAGACCCAGCACAGCCATAAACAAATAAATAAAACTTAAAAAGAAATACAGTGGGTCAGAATGGCTGAATCTTTATACTTTATACCCTGGTTTTGCTCAGTCACTGGGTGAGAACACTCCCAGGATGAGCATGACCTTGTGCAGGACTGTGCTCTGAAGTGAGACAGACACTAAGGGAACGGGAGTCTTTAGAGGTTATCTGCTGATTATCTTTCCTTGAAGGCAGAACTGGGTGGGATACCTGTTGTGCCTACCAGAGAAAGAGATGAATTATGACATTGTGAACAAAGCAATAGAGTGGAATGGAGGGAGAGGATTCTACAGATACTGTATTTTGTAGGTGGGGATGAAGGGGGAGTAAACGAAGGTTAACACTGAGGTCTCTACATTGATATGATTTGATGGTAATTCTGTTTAACCTGGAGTAAACAACAGATGAGAGAGAACAGGATTGAAGAGAAAGATAAGGAATATCATTTTGAACATGTTGACTCTGAAATGTCTGCAAATATTGAGGTAGAGATGATTTCAAAAATCAAGGCAAATGGGGGAGGATCAGGAGCTCAGCAGCAAGTGCCAAATTTATTAAGTATACATATATTGTCTTATATGGTGGTATGGTGGTGGTTTAGTCACTAAGTTGTGTCTGACTCTTGTGACCCCCATTGACTGTAACCTGCGAGGCTCCTTTGTCCATGGGATTTCCCAGGCAAGAAAACTGGAGTGGGTTGTCATTTCCTCCTCCAGGGGATCTTCCCGACCCAGGAATCGAACCCACTTCTGCACTGCAGGCAGTTTCTTTACTGCTGAGCCACCAGAAAGCCCATTTATCTTTTATATATATATATATATATATATATATATAATTTAATACTCATAATGCCTCTATTAGGTAGGTATTGTTATACCCTTAAGGGTTATTTATTATATCCTTTTTGTATATTTTATTATACCTTTTGTTTATGAAGTGAGGAAGTTAAGTGCCTGGCTCAAGGAGGTAAAACTTGAGTCTGTCTTATGACAAAGCACATGCTCTCAAAGACACCATGATGTTTCCCCACGGAAACCACCATATGTAGACAGTATTTGAAGTCATGGAAGTTAACAGGTCACCGGAAATGGTACAGTTTAAGGGGGCACAAAAGGAGCCAAAAAAGGAATTCTAAGGAAGTCACCATTTCAAAGGTGAATTGAGGAAGCTGACACATGCAAATGGACTGACTAAGAGGCCAGAACAGTTTTTAAAAGTGAGAAGTATGCTGTCTCAGAAGTTAGGGTAAAAAGAAATTCCTAGTCCACAAAGTGAATTGTTGCAAATGTCATGGAAGATGAAGGTTTCACATGTAGAGGTCACTGATGATCTTAGAGCAGTTTATAGACAAGTCAGACTGCAGTGGGTTGGATAGTGAGTGGGAGATGAGGAAGCAGAAGCAAAGGGTACAGGTTAAGGAATTCCCTGGTTAGGGAACTAGATCCCACGTGCTGCAACTAAAGATCCCACATGTTGTAATTAAGACCTGGCACAGCCAAATAAGTATTTTTTTTAAAAAAGAAGTTTTCTCTTTCTTAAAAAAAGGTGGGGGGTGGGTGTATAAGTTACTTTCCCCAAAGTTTTGCAAAGTAGAGGAAATAATAATGCTGTATACATAAGTAAGGAATTTTATTAGTTATTATTATTGATTACTTAATAACTCCTTGCTCCCATATTACTTGAATTTCACACTTTCATCATTTCTCTGGTTACCACTACCTCTATTGCACCAGTGTCTCTTCCCAAATCTAACATCCCTGAAAGCACAGAATGTTGGTTATTTGGGTTGCGGATGACTTGTTTTACTTGGTTGTGTGTTTTGAATGCCTCAGATTCTGTCTTTGAAAGAAGGGCCATAGACCACCTCCGTTGCCCCAACTCCATCATCTGTTTTCTACAAATACAAATAAGCATTCACTTCCCAGACCAATTCAGCAAAATATAGGAGTTCTTTGGTTCTTAGCAAGCCGAGTACCATGTCTACCTAGGCTCCTCCCCTTCCTTCCCCCAAACTCTTGGTGGGCAGATCTCAGAGAAGAAATGAGCTGCCACTCTAAATCTTCTGGAATATAATGTCCCAGATGGAGAGTGTGCACAGTTCTGCAGTGAGCTGAATCAGTCTAGCCTTTTTCCAGCGAGGGCTGGAGAGAATCAACACCGCCGCCGTCCACCTGTGCACAGGAAGATGCCTACAGCCACTCCAGTGACGATGAAACAGCCCACCAGGACGCCCAGGACCAGTGAAGTGTAGGAACGGCCTGTTTGGCTTCCTGCTGAACGTGGGAAGAGTTAGCTTGAAGAACATACCCCCAAACAAGTGAGTCCATGGTTTGAGTCAAACCCCAAAGGATTTCTTCCCCAAAGGAAGTAGAGGAGGGGCTAGTTTACCAATTCACATAAGATGTGTGTACTCAGTCCCAAATCGCCAGCCCTGGGCCTCCTGTTGCTCAAGAGGTATCCATCTTTCAGTTCCACCCATTTGCCTGGAACCCACCCAACACATAGGTCCCTCCCTGAGCCCATCATACCTTTCAAGTTGTTCGTGGTGATGTGTTTCTGTATGTATTGCACACAGGTGTCCTGTAGAAATTCCCTCAGTTCGTACCGAGTTCGATTGTACTTGTTTAGCTGGTCAACCGTGTAGGTGACCACTCTGGATGGTGCATGAGGTTCCGCCACCCATGAGGCTGTTTTTGGCTGGAAATTTACAAAGGAGCTCCCATTCACAGCCACTTCGAAGAAGACACGGGCTTCCGAGCCCTCAGGAGGCAACTCGCAGCCCAGGAAGCAGCGAATGATCAGAGGAACTGTAGGTAGGGGATTCAGGATCAGGGGACAGTGTGGAAAAGGTGTCAGGTGTGAGGAGGAAACGGAGATCAGGGTGCAAGGTGGACCAGGGACAGGGACTCCCAACAGGGACTACCCCGAAGCCTTGCCAAGCAGGAAAAAGCTGACAGAACGTCAGCTAGGATACCGACTCTTCTCCAGCCTCAAGCACCCAGCCCAGTACTCGGCCCCGACTCGTTCTTCCATAAGCCCGCCCCCTCGTTATGGCCCGCCCACAGGCCACGCCTCCCATCTCAAGAGGGCCCGCCCTCGCCAGCCCCGCCCCCCGTGTGCTTCACTCACAGGTCACGCCCCGCTCCTGGTGCACCACCTGCACCAAGCCCACGAACTCCTCCAGGTAGCGATTCAGGTATATCTTCGTGAGTGCCCAGCTGTCGGGCTCCTGCAAGGGCTGCAGCTGTTGGATCGAGACATTGCGGCCTGGGCCTTCCAGCACGTGCGTCAGGACCCCCCCCAGCGTCGCGTTGCCCCGGTGCCACACTTGAGAGGGGTTGCGGAAGTAGGAGACCTGGGTCATGTGGAGGTCCCACGGGCCTGGGGGCGGAAATCAGAGCGTCTGGTTCTGGGCCGGCGTGGGAGGGGTCAGCGTGTAACTCGAGATAATAACCCCCTACCCAGAGGTCAGCCGCCCACCCTGGCCCTTTATAAACATAAACTGCCCTCCTACCCTTCCACCCATTTGACGCTGTCAAGTAACCCTGTCAGGAGGGCAGGACAGGGGTTATTATCTTTGTTTTACAGATGAGGAAACTGAGGCTAGACGTGCAGAAGCCACTTGCCCCAGGAAAATCCAGACGAGTGGAAGAGCCACTCTGACATCCTTTCAAGCTCTCACCCCTTCCTCCCCCCCACCCCCTCCCCATCCCCCCGCCATTTCCAGTTAGTTATTAAATCCTGGTGGCTCAGACACCTGCAATGAGGGAGACCTGGGTTCAATCCCTGGGTCCAGAAGATCCCCTGGAGAAGGAAATGGCAACCCACTCCAGTTTTCTTGCCTGGGAATTCCCATGGACAGAGGAGCCTGGCGGGCTACAGTCCATGGGGTCGCAAAGAATCGGACATGACTGAGGGACTAACACATTTTCACATGAAGACCCAATTTCATCTCCTATTCTCTGCCTCTTCTGCCGCTGCCCTACTTCAGGCCTTAGTCGTTCTCATCTGGACTGGAGTAGTGATTTCCTTATCCCCTCCACTCATCTTTTAGTCTCTCCGCTTTTTATCTGACCTCCACCCGGCCCAGAAATAACACTACATCCTTCTGCTTAAAATCTTCCAGGGACACACTCCTCTATCAACAGCAACAACAATAATAGCTGCTGCTGCTAAGTCGCTTCAGTCGTGTCCGACTCTGTGCGACCCCATAGACGGCAGCCCATCAGGCTCCACCGTCCCTGGGATTCTCCAGGCAAGAACACTGGAGTGGGTTGCCATTTCCTTCTCCAATGCATGAAAGTGAAAGTCACTCAGTCGTGTCTGACGCTTTGAGACCCCATGGACTGCAGCCTACCAGGCTCCTCTGCCCATGGGATTTTCCAGGCAAGAGTACTGGAGTGGGTTGCCATTGCCTTCTCTGAATAATAGCTATTGAATGCTTATTATGACCTGGGCACTATACTTTACATGCACTATTATCTTATTTGTGCCTTCCTCCCATTAAGTTGATGTACTAGCTACTATTATTAACCCCATCCATATGGAAAACAGACAAGTGGCATAGGAGAGTTAAGATTAGCATGCAGGCCGTCTGAATCCACTCAACTACACTGTCTCCCTATAAGCTATCTGTCTATAGAATCAATCTAAAGTCTTTAGCCCGACATTCAAAGCTTCCCGAAGGCTGGTTCCCCCACCACCCCCTCGCCGTCTCCCCCTCCTCCCAGCCCTTTTGGTCTCTTCCCTATGCTTAGATAGTACATCAGTACTTGGAGTCTGTCATGCTGCCTTTCGGCTGACATGTGAATAGCATGGCAGGGTTGCTCTGCCTCTTGGCAAACTTCTATTCATGCTTTAAGGCCCAGCTCTATTGCCCTGTCCTTAGAGAAGTTCTCCTAATGCTTCTCCTCTTTGCCCTCCCATACACAGTGGGTCAATTTCAGTAATCCCAGATTCTGCATAACTATCTTCAAACACACAGACTTCCATCCCTCTTGGTGCTGGAATCATGTCTGGTTATCTCTGCCTCCTACACCTGCCAAGGGCCTGGCATGGAATTGGTGCCCAGAGAATGTCTGAGGAGGGAATGAGTCCCAGGTTGTAAATCTGTGTGTGTGGGGATGTCTCTGTCCATGTCTGCATCTGAGAAGTTGTGCTCTGTATCTGTAGATGTGAATAAGTATATCTGTGTGGGTCACCCCCAGACAAGGTTCTTACCTGCTAGGTGACCAGTCTCCTTTGTAAAATGGAGATAATAGTATTACCCACCTTGCAAAGATTTTGTGGAGGTTAGATGAGTCAATACACATCTTAACTGTAGTGAGCACTCATTGAATACTGGTTATTTGCTGTCTCTCTGGGGCAGGGGGTAGGGGAGACTGAAGCTACAGGGACTGCAGGAGAGGAGAGAGGAGGCCCTTGTGCAATTATAATACAGGGTAGAAACTCCCCTTCTCTGCTTAAATGGAGCCACTGTGACAGCCTGATCCCCATTAAGTTTTCCTACTAACTACAGCTTGTCTTTCCCCTGAGTTTCCTCTCACCAGTCTTCCTCCACTGTCTCTAGTCTCCTCTTCTGCCTCACAGTTCTCAGTCCGAGTCTTTCCCAAAAACTCCCATCACTTCTCCCAGTGTCTCTCATTCCTTCCATCTCTCATCTTATCTCTTTTCCCATCTTCCCTAAACTCACCTCCATCCACCATCACCCTCAGACCTCTCCCTCTCCAGACTTTACCCACCCACCTCTCCCCTCTACCCATGGCTAATTCTCTCACCCTTTCTACCAGCCCCTTTCCCATTTGTCTAGTTTTGTTTCCCCCTAGCCTCCTCCATCTCCCCCTTCCCAGGAGCTGAACTGTAACTTCCTCAGCTTGGCTTGGGGACACAAACCAGTCCCTAGGATCGCCTGCCCACTGGAGAGATCCAGCTGGCTGCAGGCCCAGAACCTGGGGGATAAACTCTCCTCTGGTCTTGCCTGGGTACCCAGACAGGCTGAGAGTCCCTGGAACCATCCCAGGACAGGACATATGCCATCGACTCACCATCTGAGGCTTCCTGGCTGCAGAGGGCCCAGCCGGGCAGGAGCAGTGGCAGCAGGGGCAGCAGTGTTGTCAACATTCTTTGCTGAGGTTCTCAACCCCACCTGGGCTCTTGGCTCTGGCAGACTGGGGGCTCCGGCCGGCTGCTGCCTAGGAGAAGAAGAAATGAGGACTGTCTGGGAGGGGAGAAGGCTGGACGGAGGAGGCTGGAAGGTGGCCAGGGCTTGGGAGGAGAAAGAGGGCGGCAGGCTTATAAAGCGTTATTCTTACCCTGTCTCATTTCCTACTAGGGGGCTGGCCTCCCTCTTCCCCTCCCTCTGCCCCGCCCGCATCACACCCTCCTGCCCAGACCTGCCTTTTCCCTTTTCCCTGGGCCACTTCCAAGGAACAGTGAGCGGAAAAGGGGGAGAAGGGCCAGAGAGAAGTCCTGCCCTCGCTGAGTCAGGGGGTGGGGCATCCACTTAGAGCAGATTTTAGGATGTTGAGATCAGCATGCTTCTGATGAGGAAACTGAGGCCCAGAGAGTACCCAAAGTGTGTACATCATGGTGATGACAGATCCGGGGTTAGAATTCAGTTTTCCAATATGTTGACTACATTTTATCAGAATTTTTAGTAAATAGTAATTATACAGTCAGGGATCTTGTTCTCAGAAATAGTCACAAAATGAAGTAAAGCAGCTTCATGCAGCATTGTTTGAAACAGGAGAGAATTACAAACAATCTAATTCTCAGCAGAGAACTGGTTCCTTATAGTAATATTTTTCAAAATGAAGTCACAAACTATTAGTGGGCAATGAAGACAATTAGGCAGATTATGATTAGCAGGGTTTTTCCTTTGAATAAAATAGACTTGAATGAATAGACTTCTTTCCTTAGAATGAAATAGTATAAAAATTTTCAGTGCATCACCCTTAATCAGGGTAAATATTATTTCATGAAATATTTGTTCAACTGTATGTGTGTGTGTATTGGTTTTGTGCATGTAGGTTTCTATGATGGATATTAAGTAGCAGTATAAAGTGTATTTCTTACTCGAGGAAGCAAATACAGTAAGTCCCCTATACACAAATGAGTTCTGTTTCGAGATTGCGTTTGTAAGTCCAATGAAGTTAGCCTGGGTACCCAACTAACACAATTGGCTATATAGTACTGTACTGTAATAGGTTTATAATGCTTTTCAGAGAAATAAAGCAAGCACAAAAAATAAAAAATTTTAATCTTCTGGTACAGTTCCTTGAAAAGTACAGTAGTATAATACAACAGTTGGCATACAGGGACTGGCATGCATATTTGCATCTTTGAACGTTTGCAACTTGAAAGTTCATATGTAGGGAACTTCCTACCAGTGCCCGCTCTATTTTCATCATATTACTTAGCACTACCTGAAATTATATTACTTACTCATTTACATGTTTATTGTCTGAATGTCCCATCAGAATGTAAGCTCCATGAAGATAGAGGCTGTCCATCTTATTTGCTTCTATACCTAGAACAGTGCAAATAATAGCATAATAAATAATAAATATCAGCTAGTGGATGACAGAATGAGATAGTTATAATATGTAGAAATCATCAGGAGTAAGTTATGGAACATTATGTACAGTTTAGAACCACTTACGTGTCAACCATATACACAGCAACTAAACAACCTATTTCTTTGTGGGAGTAAATGAATCTGGAAGGATATACATCAAATATAGCAATGGTTTATCTTCAGGGAGGGGCCTGAGATTAAGAGAATGTGTGTGTCTGTGGTGTGTGTGTTAGTGATGGCAATTTTGTGAAAGGTTTTCTCTATTTTGTGAAGGATTTTATCATTCTATCTGTACTGTTTGAAAATTTTGCATCTAGAATGTGATCATGTATCTCTTGTTGAATTAAAAATAGAAGTTTCAGTAACAAATTGTGGTAGAAGAAGGTGGCAAATCACTATGAGCTGATGTGTTGACTTGAGACACTGATAAATGAAAAAAGGAAGTGTGGAACAATACATATAGTATTGCTGTGCTGTATTTAGTCACTCAGTCGTGTCTGACTCTTTGCGATCCCATGGACTGTAGCCCACCAGGCTCCTCTGTCCATGGGGATTCTCCAGGCAAGAATACTGGAGTGGGTTGCCGTGCCCTCCTCCAGGGGATCCTACCAACCCAAAGATGGAACCCACGTCTCCTACATATAGTATTGGGCTGGCCAAAAAAGTTCATTCAAATTTTTCTGTAAGATACTACAGAAAAACCCAAACAAACTTTTTGGCCAACCCAATAAAATTCCGTTTATTTTTAGTTTAAAATTTTTACTTCTGTCCATGTAATCCATATATAATTTGATTATTATATTAAAAGAAACTTTATGTGTGTACCTATGTATTTGTATATGCATAGAAAAAAATGCCTGCAAGGGGACTATCAGTAGAGAGTACCTCTGGGAAATGGGATTAGGTAAAGGGCTGATGGGGGAATTTTAACTTTTTATTTTACATACTGTTTCTCAGAGGGAGAATTGATGTCATAGAATTGGGGCAAACCTTGGGTACATACCAGGCTCCCAATTTCTGAGCTGAAAATATACAGGAGTATCCATACTCACCTCTCAGTTGTTATAAAACAACATAGAAAAAACAGTTTTTTCCAGCTCATCAAAACAATCTAGTCTGAAGGAGAAGATGGGCTTTGTTTTCCTGAACTAGGGCTCAGAAAAAGCAGAAGAATTTAAGTCACTGCCAATTATATTGTCTCATCTTTTATGCAAAATTCAGATCAGTTCAGTTCAGTTGCTCAGTCGTGTCCGACTCTTTGCAACCCCACGGACTGCAGCACGCCAGGCTTCCCTGTCCATCACCAACTCCCAGAGCTTACTCAAACTCATGTCCATCAAGTCAGTGATGCCATCCAACCATCTCATCCTCTGTTGTCCCCTTCTCCTCCCGCCTTCAATCCTTCCCAGCATCAGGGTCCTTTCTAGTAAGTCAGTTCTTCACATCAGGTGGCCAAAGTATTGGAGTTTCAGCATCAGTCCTTCCAATGAATATTCAGGACTGATTTCCTTTAGGATTGACTGGTTGGATCTCCTTGCAGTCCAAGGGACTCTCAAGACTCTTCTCCAACACCACAGTTCAAAAGCATCAATTCTTCAGCACTCAGCTTTCTTCATAGTCCAACTCTCACATCCATACATGACTATTGGAAAAACCAAAGCTTTGACTAGATGGACCTTTGTTGACAAAGTAATGTCTCTGCTTTTTAATATGCTGTCTAGGTTGGTCATAACTTTTCTTCCAAGGAGCAAGCGTCTTTCAATTTCATGGCTGCAATCACCACTTGCAGTGATTTTGGCGCCCAAAAAATAAAGTCTGTCAGTTTCCACTGTTTCCCCTTCTACTTGCCGTGCAGTGATGGGACCAGATGCCATGATCTTAGTGTTCTGAATGTTGGGTTTTAAGCCAACTTTTTCACTCTGCTCTTTCATTTTCATCAAGAGGCTCTTTAATTCTTTGCTTTCTGCCATAAGGGTGGTATCATCTGCATATCTGAAGTTATGATATTTCTCCCGGCAATCTTGATTTCAGCTTATGCTTCATCCATCCCAGCGTTTCTCATGTTGTACTCTGCCTATAAATACTCTGCATATAAATTTATACAAAATTAGTATGAAATAATTCATACTTGAAGAAGTCATTCACGCTTGAAGAATTTTATCACATACACACACAAGCCCCCAGCACTCAGCGTAAGAAGTAAAATATTACCAATATAATTGAAGCCCCTTCTATACTCCTCCCTAATGCATCTCTCTCCCCCATGGCCCACCACCAAAGTAACCACTAATCAGATTTTGTTATTTTTTACAGCCTTACATTTCTGTATTCCTATATGGCATATGCATTTACTCTTAAGTAATATATGGTGGTATTCTGCAAAAGTTGGGCTTTATGTAAATGGTATTGAAGTGCTTGCATTCCTCTGCAATTTGCTCTTTTTCACCTGACACATTAATAAGGTTCATTCATGCTGCCATGTGTTGGTCTATTCATTTCCACTGCTTTATGACATGTCATGATTATGAACATATCACAATTTATTTATCCATTTTCCTGTTGTTAGACATTTCAGTCTTTTTTTTCTAGCTCTTTGCTATTATAAACAACATGAATGTTCTTATAAACATTTTCTTGTGCATGTGTGGGAGAGCTTTTGTAGATACAAACCTGGGAGTGGAATTGCTGAGTCAAGGGTATATGCACATCTTCAGTTTGACTAGATATCGCCAAACTGCTTTACAAAAAGTTTGGGCCAGTTTATACCCTCATAGTACATGAGAGTTCCCTCATCCATCTCCCGGCAGGCTGTAGACATCGTCAGATGTTGGGTATCAAATGGCACTTGGTTTTGGTCTTCCTTTGCTTTATCTGGTTCCTAGTGAGTCTGTGTATTTTTGCTTTGCCTTTTGTCTCCCTTGGGGGCTTGAAGGGTACTTTGGGATAAAGTACATGATTGAACCAATTTGGAATTGAAGGCTGTGAGTGTTTGATCTAAGTAGATAGGGCCTGGGTTACTGGGATTATTAAAGTGGATCCATACCAGAACTTCCCTGGTGGTCCAGTGGTTAAGACTCCATGCTTACAATGCAGGGGATGAGGGTTTGATCCCTGGTCAGAGAGGGAACTAACATACACATGCCAAATGGCCAAAAACATAAATTAAAAAATAAATAAAAATTTTAAAAACTGGATCCACTCCAATACACACAGAGCTAATTACAGAGAGGTCTTTCCCACCAAGCTAAGATCTGTCGTGGACACAGTGGCAACAGCCACAGCTGTTTCCCAAGCACCCTCTTCACACACCAGTGCCCTGAAAATTAAGCAGCAGAGATAGCAATTGTTATAGGTAACATTTATCGTGGCTAGGAACAGTTTTAAGATCTTTATACAAATAATCTCACATTATTCACATGCCAGCCCTACCAGGTAGGTTTTATTAACGTCATTTTATAAATAAAGAAACAGAGGCTTTGAGAGGGTAAATGACTTACCTAAGTTCAGTTCAGTTCAGTTGCTCAGTCGTGTCCGACTCTTTGTGACCCCGTGAACCACAGCATGCCAGGCCTCCCTGTCCATCACCAACTCCCGGAGTCCACCCAAACCCATGTCCATTGAGTCGGTGATGCCATCCTAAGATCATATAACAAAAGCTCTAATTTGAAACCACAACTCTCTGATGCTGAAGTTTGTGAATTTAAGCACCACATAGTATCTCAAAAACTGGGGGAGCTAACTCTCCATCAATATATTTTTGAACACATGCTTCCAACATGCTTGAATATTTATGTTATGTATATCATGCCAAAAGTTCATACCAAGTGTTAGACCCTTAAAGCTTCCTCTGGGGCAGGTAGCCCCAGGCTCATTGTCTCCATGTGACAAATTGGATAATTAAAACACAGAAAGGGTAATGAACTTGCCCAAGGTCACAGAGCTGAGAAGTGCAGAGCAGGGACTAGAACTCGAAGAGGATGGGGTATGGGATTGGGCACAGGAAGAACAAAGAAAATACTGGGGGTGAGGAAGCTGGTAAGTGGGGGCAGCTCAAGGGGTGACCCCATTCCCTTTCTAAAGCCAGGGACGAGAGTGGTAAGAGAAGAGAAACGCTGCGCTTGGAGCCAGAGCCTCTGCTGCACCTGGCCTGGGTGGCCGAGGGGGCAGAAAACCACCAAGCAGAGTGGGCACGGGGCCAGACGCTGGAATTTGACTGAGACATAAAGAATGAGGGTCCTGTGAGCAAAGGGAAGTGAAGGAAACAAGTGGTAGGATTTCCCACTGCAGAGAGCACCTGCGGGAGAAAGATAAGGGAGACAGGAAGCTGAGTGGGGGCCAGCGCTGGTGCAACCCCAGTGGGCGAGGAGAGGCCCTGCCAGGGCCGCGGGAGCTGGGCTGAGCGGGGGACTGGCAGGGTGCCCCGCTGGACTTCAGAGGACCAGCCCTCTGCCTCTGTGTGAGCTACTAAAGAGAGGCAGCTTAACCAACCAGGTCCAACTCAGATAACAACAAATAACAGGAGAGTGTGCTTCCTTCAGGGATCACCTCCCCCTGAGGATGTGAAAAAACAACAATAATATGTATTGAAGCTTATTATGTGCTAAGCGTTAAGTCAATAGAGTACTTGTGTTTTATTTTCACTAGTGCCCTATGAAAGCTGTGAAGGCACAGTCATTACTCCCATTTCACAGATGAGGACAGAGGCACAGAACAGTGAACTGACCTGCTGGAAGACACCCAACTGGCAAAGACAGATCTTAAATCCAGGTGAGCTGTATCCCAAATATGCTTTCTTAACTATGAAGCCATCCTAAAAGGGTAAACGAGATGACTCATACAAAGTACCAGAACACAGTACTTATTCAGTAGGTGGAAGAGATCAGAAAGGAACTTGGCTTCGGGGGAAGCAAACAGAACTGACTGTACAGCAGGAAGAAAGGAGGATAGACATTAAGTAGGATTTCCTGAAAGAGAGGCAAAGGAATAGAGATGAATCTTAGTCAGGATTTCGCCTTGTACACACTCGCACAGCCCAACTTAGGAAACATGAAAAGATGCCCCTAAAGTAGGATGATTCCAGCTCCTGCCTTCCCAGCAAGTGGTGGGAGCCTAGCATTCCTGGCTTGGCACCTGCCCATCTTTCCAGCCTTATCTTTCCATGTATTCCAGTCTCAACCAAATCTGCTCCTCTTGGTTTCCTGAGCACAGAACACACAAATGTTATCTTTTCACTTTATCTTGTCTTTAGATAAACAGAAGTTTCTAACATTAGCCTAATGAACTTTATCATCTTTTCTGTTAGTCTGGGAAATCCTTCCCTACCCTGGGATCATGAAGATATTCTCCTATCTATTTTTAAAAGCTTTATAGTTTTGTCTTTTGTCTTTAGGTGTATGGTGTGAAATAGAGATCAAGATTTGTTTCCTGTATGTGGATAGCCAATTGTCCCAACACCACTTCTTGAAAGTCTGCCCTTCCTTACTAATTTGCAGTGACATCTGTGATTTATAGTTAGTTTCTTTTGTTTCGATGGCCTATTCTTCTCTCCCTGCCCCAATGCCACATTCTCTCAATTAGTATAAACATAATACATCTTCATATCTTGCAAATCAAGTCTTCCCACCTTGTCCTTAGAGAGTGATTGTTGAACTTCTGTACATAAATTTTGGAATCATTTTAACAAGTCATTGGGATTTTAGTTGCTATTATTAATTCATATAACATGTTAATGGCTTTTGGGAAAATTGACATCTTCACAATATTGAATCATCCAACACCTGATAGAGTATATTTCATCATTTATTTATATCTCTGCTAGTGTCCCAGTGATAAAGGATCCCTAGTGATAAAGAATCCACCTGCCAATGCAGGAGATGCAGGAGACCTGAGTTCAATCCCCAGGTGGGGAAGATCCCCTGGAGTAGGAAATGGCAGCCCACTCCAGTATTCTCACATGGAAAATTCCATGGAGAGAGGAGCCTGGCAGGCTACAGTCCATGGGGTCAGAAAGAGTTGGACATAATTGAGTAACTGAACAAGCACGCTGCTAGGGTCTCCCAGTGTTATATGAGTTTCTCTCTAGACATCTTGCCCATATTTTGTTACATTTCCCCCCTATGTCCTTCATATTTTAAAATGTTATTGACAATGGTGGCCGTGAAAGTCATTCAGTCGTGCCCAACCCTTTGTGACTCCATGAACTATACAGTCCATGGAATTCTCCAGGCCAGAATACTGGAGTGGGTAGCTTTTCCCTTCTACAGGGGATCTTCCCAACCCAGGAATCGAACACAGGTCTCCCACATTACAGGGGGATTCTTTACCAGCTGAGCCACAATGGTATTTATAAGAAATTTCATGTTCTTACTGTTTATTGCTATATATAGAAATACTGGGACTTCTCTTATGGTCCAGTGGTTAACCCTGGTCCAGAAAGATTCCATGCTGTGGGGCAACTAAGCTCGTGAACCACAACTACTGAGCCCATGCTCTAGAGACTTAAAGCCTGTGCTCTGAGCCACATGCCACAACTGAGCCTGAGCACCCTAAACCCTATGCTCTGCAGCGAGGGAAGCCACCATAGTGAGAATCCTGCACGCTACAACTAAAGAGTGGCCCCCACTCGCTGCAACTAGAGAAAGCCTGCCTGCAGCAATAGAGACCCAGTGCAGCCAAAAATAAATAAATAATTAAGATACTGATATTTTTGGTTGCATTGGTTTTGTATATAGAAACTTTAACTGTTTTATTTATTCCAATAATTTTGGGGGATTCTTTTAGATTTTCTACATGCATAGTCACATCACTAGTAGAAAGTGACAGTTTTATTCCTTCCTTTCTAATTTTTATATAGTTTCTTTTTCTTAACTTATTGTTTTGGCTCTGATCTCTAGTACAATGTTAAATAGAAATGATAGAAAATATAGATGAGTATTCTTGTCATTTTCCTGGCTTTAAAAAGGAAAGTTTTTTGTGATGTTTGTTGTATAAAAAAAATAGATACCCTTTATTGGCATAAAGAAGGTTCTTTTTATTTCATTTGCTGAATTTTTATCATAAATCTTTTGAGTTTTTCAAATCCTTTATCATCTAATGAAATGATCATATGATTTTCCATCTTTAATTTGTTAATGGGGCAAATGGATTAAATTTCTAGTGTTAAACAAACCTTGTAATGTTGAACAGTTCTTCATGAGGTATTATCAGTATAACATATATTTTACTATTCTGATGTTTTTCTCAACTTTCCCAAATGGAGAGTGAGTCCTTCAAAGCTCTCCTTGGAGATCACCTCCTTCTGAAAGCCTTCCAGCATGCCCCGAGCTATGGAACCAATGGAACATTGCCTCCCTATGTCGCTTCATCGTTGCCATATTGTCACTTTTTATCCCCTTGTCTTCTCTCATGGACTGTAAACTTCTTGAGCGATCTTTGTGCACTCTTCTCAGCCCTCTTCCTCCTCCCAGGACCCAGAGCAGAGGTGGTATCAAGTGTAACACCGAGGATGAGGCCATAGGTTCTGGGGTAGAGCTGCCTGGGCTCACATCTCAGCTTGGCCACTTGTTAGCTGTGGGATTTAGGGCATGCCACTTGGTCTCCTTGAGTCCATCCATTAAATAGGGAGAATAATAGTACCTAACTCATAAAGTGGTTTTGAGAATATTTTTCTTGTTGTCTTAGTCCATAGCAATTGCCACTACAGTCTATGCTGCTCTCCCCCTCTTTTTTCTGTGCTTCACTTGCTCTGAACTACTCACAATTTATTTCCAAGAGTCTCCTTTTCCTTTTTTTTTCACCACACCACTGCTTGTGGGATCAGCTTGTAGGATCTTAGCTCCTCAACCAGGGATCCAGGGATTTAAATTGGGCCACAGCAGTGAAAGCACTGAGTCCTAACCACTGGACCACCAGGGAACTTCTTATTTCCAAAGGCTTCTGAGAGCCATCTCATCTTCCTTTGTTTCCTCTAAAAACTGTTCTTATGCTGCTTTGTTCTTTCATTCAGTGGGCATTTATTGAGCAATTACTTTGTGCTAGGACCTGAAGCAGACAACCAAGCAGAGGAGAGAGACATAGAGGTGATCCCTGATAACACAATGTGACAGATGTTAAGAGAGAGGGCCAGGGAGATGGAGGACTGGAGCTGGGAAGCATGGATGGGGATTGAGTTTATGTGAGTAGAGTCCTCTAATTTAGCCTGGGGATTAGAGAAGACTTCTCTGAGGGCTTGATGCCTAAGCTGGTCCTGGAGGGTGAGTGAAGGATGGGAGGTGGGGGGAAGGCAGAAGGTGTGGGAAAAGTGATCTCAAATAGAAGGATAAAGTGCAAAAGAAAATAATGCAAAAAGAGAAAGAATATAACATGCTTGAGAAATTGGTAGTACCTAATTGTTGACTCATTGGAAAAGACCCTGATGCTGGGAGGGATTGGGGGCAGGAGGAGAAGGGGACGACAGAGGATGAGATGGCTGGATGGCATCACTGACTCGATGGACGGGAGTCTGAGTGAATTCTGGGAGTTGGTGATGGACAGGGAGGCCTGGTGTGCTGCGATTCATGGGGTTGCAAAGAGTCGGACATGACTGAGTGACTGAACTGAACTGAAGCATGACCAACTTGCCTTGATTCATGGATCTAACATTCCAGGTTCCTATGCAATATCGCTCTTTACAGCTTCGGACTTTGCTTCTATCACCAGTCACATCCACAACGGGGTGTTGTTTTTGCTTTGGTTCCATCTCTTTATTCTTTCTGGAGTTATATCCCCACTGATCTCCAGTAGTATATTGGGCACCTACCGACATGGGGAGTTCATCTTTCAGTGTCCTATCTTTTTGCCTTTTTATACTGTTCATGGGGTTCTCAAGGCAAGAATACTAAAGTGGTTTGCCATTCACTTCTCTAGTAGACCACATTTTGTCAGAACTCTCCACCATGACCCATCCGTCTTGGGTGGCCCTACATGGCATGGCTCATAGTTTCATTGAGTTAGACAAGGCTGTGGTTCATGTGATCAGATTGGTTAGTTTTCTGTGATTGTGGTTTTCAGTCTATCTGCCCTCTGATGGAGAAGGATAAGAGGCTTATGGAAGCTTCCTGATGGGAGAGACTGACAGAGTCTTGTTCTGATGGGTAGGGCCATGCTCAGTAAATCTTTAATCCAGTTTTCTGTTGATGGGCGGGGCTGTGTTCCCTCACTGTTATTTACCTGGGGCCAAACTATGGTGGAGGTAATGAAGATAATGGTGACCTCCTTCAAAAAGTCCCATGCATGCACCACTGCACTCAGTGCCCCTAACCCTGCAGCAGGCCACCACTGGCCACTGCCAACCCATGCCTCCGCTGGAGACTTCTGGACACTCCCAGGCAAGTCTGGGTCAGTCTCCTTGGAAAGAAAGTTATGACCAACCTAGACAGCATATTAGAAAGCAGAGACATTACTTTGCCAACAAAGATCGGTCCAGTCAAAGCCATGGTTTTTCCAGTAGTCATGTATGGATGTGAGAGCTGAACAATAAAAAAGCTGAGTGCCGAAGAATTGATGCTTTTGAACTGTGGTGTTGGAGAAGACTCTTGAGAGTCCCTTGGACTGCAAGAAGATCCAACCAGTCCATCCTAAAGGAAATCAGTCCTGAATATTCATTGGAAGGACTGATGCTGAAGCTGAAACTCCAATACTTTGGCCACCCGATGCAAAGAACTGACTCATTTGAAAAGACCCTGATGCTGGGAAAGATTGAAGGCAGGAGAAGGGGACGATAGAAGATAAGATGGTTGGATGGCATCACCGACTCAATGGATATGAGTTTGAGTAAACTCCAGGAGTTGGTGATGGACAGGGAGGCCTGGCGTGCTGCAGTCCATGGGGTCGAAAAGAGTCGGACACGGCTGAGCGACTGAACTGATTGAAGCGTGACCAAAACAGACCAGGTGGTGGGGAGAGAGAAGAGGGGGAGTGGTGTGAAAGAGGTAAGCAGGAGTCAGATGAAGAGTCTGTCATGCTACACTAAGGAATTGAGACTTTATCTCCTTTTTTATTTTTAAAGATTATTTATTTATTTGGCTGTGCCAAGTCTTAGTTGTGGCACCAGGGACTGAAGCCTGGGCCCTCTGCATTGGGAGCTTGGAGTTTTAGCCACTGGACTACCAGATTTTATCTTGAACTAATTCTCACCCCTTTCTTTGGCCCACCTAACACCTGAGTGCATGTCACCTACTCCAGAAAGCCTTCCCTGACATGCATGCAAGTCTGTCTTGCATATTTCCTCTGTTTTACCATAGGCCTTTCTTTTTCCTCATCACAGCCCTAACTTCTTTCCATGATAATTGTCTAAGCATCTTTCCTCCACATCAAAAGCTGTAAGAGAGCAGGGAATACTTTAACATTTCTGTAACACAAGACTAGTAGAGTACCTGGAACATAGTAAGTGCTCAATAGATATTTATTGGATGAATGAACAAATGAACAGAACAACTAGGGAAGGAGAGAAAATTATGAGCCGCAAAATGCCTGGCACAAAACTGGCCCTTAGAAAATGATTTAATCTTTTAGCATGTATCAGTTTTTTATCTGGAAAATGGGGATAAAAAAGAAATTACCTCAACAGGATATCATGGGTCTGTGAATTGCTTAACCCAGGATGTGACGCTTAGTGTAAAGGATAATTCTCTGTGTGTTAAAAACGTAATTCTCATACAAATAGACAGTGAGCTTGGGTCAAAATTTCATTTAACTCATTAGTAAGGGGGCTAGCAGGATGACAAAGCCAGTTCAAAACAGGTTTTTTATAGTCAATGAAAAATAAAAAATTTGCAATGAGATTGCTAATTTATATACAAAAGGATTAATGTCCTCCAGGGTTAAAAAAAAATAACCTTTAGGATCATCCTCTCTACCAGACAGAAAAGGAAATCATCTCATCTTATTACTTCACAGAATTGTGAAATGTCTGGCCCCAATCATTTGTGTAAATAGTGTTAAATTTCTCTTCGGAGGCAAATGACTTCTTTTTAATTGGTAAGTTTGTTTGTTTGTATTTATTTTTTAACTGTACTGTACGCTCTGTGGGATCTTAGTTCCCCTACCAGGGAGAGAACCCTCACCTCCGGCATTGGGAGCAGGGTCTTAACACATGGACTGCCAGGAAAGTCCCTGAGGCAGATGACTCCTAAGTAGATTTGCTAATCAACGTTTTATTATGACATCAAAAGGTCACATAATCATCTTTTTAGTTTAGTAACATGTTTTAGATAGTTTTTCTTAACTGGTAAGTTAAGTTTAAACTGGTAAGTTTAGTTTAATAGATACCATTATTATAATAAAAAGTGAAAGTGAAGTCCCTCAGTCGTGTCTGACTCTTTGCGACCCCATGAACTGCAGCCCATCAGACTCTTCTATCCATGGGATTCTCCAGGTAAGAATACTGGAGTGGGTTGCCATTTCCTTCTCCAGGGGATCTTCCCGATCCAGGGATCGAACCCGGGTCTCCCGCAATGTAGGCAGACACTTTACCGTGTGAGCCACCAGGGAAGTCTGTTTACTCCCAGTAAATATTAGTGGAAAGAATTTTTTTGTTCCATTAGGCTTTTTTCCTTCTCTTCAGCATCAGAGTTTGGGATCTACATTACTGGTAGACTGAGGGGGGAACCCTGCAGGGCCCTTGTGCTCTTTCTTCCCTCAGCCTGGGGCGGTGTCAGGCTAATTATGTGTCATTTAACAGGCAGAGGAAGTATCTGCTTTGGGCATCAGTAAAGCAGGCACTCACCCCTCTCTTCTCCCAGGATAATTTTTTTTTTTTTTTTTGGTAAGAACTGGATATTTCCAAAAAGGTAGTGAAGTAGACACCATGGGAAAAAATCAGAAAATTTGAGTACCACTATACTATCCATTTTTAGGGGTCTATTTTTCAATTTAGAAAATTGTGGTAAATGGGAGGGATTGGGGGCAAGAGGAGAAGGGGACGACAGAGGATGAGATGGCTGGATGGCATCACTGACTCAATGGACATGAGTCTCAGTGAACTCCGGGAGTTGGTGATGGACAGGGAGGCCTGGCGTGCTGCGATTCATGGGGTCACAAAGAGTCGGACACGACTGAGCGACTGATCTGATCTGATCTGATCTGATATATAACATAAAACTTACCATCCTAACCATCTTAGATGTATAGTTCAGTGGCATTAAGTATAGTCACATTTTTGTGCAGCCATCCATCTCCAGAACTCTTTTCATATTGCAAAACTGAAACTTGGTACCTATTAAACAACAACACATTGCCCTGACCCCAACCCCTGGCAACCATATTTCCGCCTTCTGTCTGTGAATTTGACTACTCTAGGTACCTCATATAGATAATGGCACACGATATTTGTTCTCAGGGACTTCCCTGGTAGTCCAGTGGTTAAGACTCCTTGCTTTTGAGGGACATGGGTTCAATCTTTAGTTGGGGAACTGAGATCCCAAGTGCTGTGTGGTGCAGCCAGATTTTAATACATAATGTAGCATCAAAATATTTTTTAAAAATTTGTTCTCTTGTGACTGACTCATTTAACTTAGTATCATGTCTTCAAGGTTCATCCAAGGTAGCACGTGTCAGAAGTTCCTTCCTTTTTAACACTAAATAATATTCCATTGTATTTATATCACATTTTGTTTATCCAGTCATCCATTGATGGTTACTTGCATTGCTTCCATCTTTTGGCTATTGCCTTCTTTTATTTTATAGTATAAGATTGGTTTTGTTTTGAATTGCATTTGAGGGATGGATACCATTTTCAGGGCTTGAGATCTCAAATATTGTAATCTGGCTCAGAGCCTGGGACTGACTAGACTGTGAGACCATCTGTAGTCACTTCTTAATTCTGTACTTTTGCCTTAATACAACCAGGATGACTAGGTTTCTCTAGGCAGATTTAGCCACATGTCCCTATTTACATGGAATACATTAAAAACGTGTTCTTGGGCTCTGATGTGCTCTAAATTGTGTATACACTGGGGACAAGGGGAATTCAAGCATTTCGACAAAGGAACAGATGGAAAATTTCCCAGGGATAAACTAGTTATTTCTTGGCAGTCCAAAAGTATGTCATTTGCAAGCTCTGCTCTGGGAGTTGGGAGAATACACTTGAAACACATGACCTCTTGATGCTAGAAAAGGAATTCCCAGATACTTCCCTGATAAAAGTAGTGAAGAGTATGGGGTCAAATGAGGACTAAAATGCTTTGGCTTCCAGCTTCAGGGAATTGAACCTTTTTTTCCCTTATATTCCAGCACAAAGAAAGGGAATAGTGATTGTATCCCCACTTTTTAATTCTGTTTTGGACTTCTATTTATACAATGGTCATCAGTTTCATCAATGTAGTAGAATATAGACTAGCTCTGAATCTTGGCTCTATTACTTGTTCAGTGTGAGATACTGAACTAAACTCTCTAAACCTCTAAACCTCTCTTCAGTTTTTAAAATCTATGTCTCGATTTTTAAAATCTTTAAAATGGTTCTAATAATAGTATTGTCTCAGAGTATTGTGGTGGGGACTAATACCCCAGGAACAGTGCCTGGGACATAGTAAATGCTATATAAATTCTTACTCTTATCAATATATTTTTGCCTCCTCCTCCTCCTTTCCTCTTTGTTATTATTACCATTATTATTTAGTTGGTAAATAACAAAATTTTATTTTATTTGGAGTGTCTTCCTATAGTTTCTGGGGGGAAATTTATGTAGTTAATGTGTATTGAATTCTGCTTTCTGAGTTTTTGCAATAACTCTATGAATCTGTTAATATTAATATTTTCCTTGTACTGAAAGGTAGTCTTATTCTTTCATTTTCCAGATTTGGAAACTGAATCCCCAGAAGGGAAAGCGACTTGCCCAAGAGCACACAGAGTCAGTGACTAAAGGACTTCTGATCATCAGTCCACAGCTTGTTCCACTTGACACAGAGTCCAAGAATACTGACCTTGTATTAATAAAAACACTCTGCCCATCCTCCAAACACCCACAGAAAGACTTAAACGCTCTATGATTCCAAGTAGTCTCCAAAAGATGTCTTTCCTTTCTATCAAAATTGCGAGCATTTCAAAGTAAAGGTCTGTGCTTGACTACCTTATCATCGTCATTGTATGCCCAGCACTATGCTTCAGGCTCTTGAGGGCAGAAATTATTGCCTAACACCTAGGATTGTTAGGGGCAAATGCTCAATAAATAGGACTAATTAATACACCCCCACTTTTAAAAAAGAGGAATAAGGTAGTGGAGAAAAGAGAATATATATTAAGAAATCAATATGTTCTGGTCACTGCATTAGAATTTTCACCACTCTTCCATTTCCTCCCCAGATATTCTTTACAGCATTATCAATTTCCAGATTTTGAATCAAGAAATTAAGGTTACTCTGAGTTTTCATGACTAAGTATTCAAGACTGACATTCCTCTGGTGGACTACAACCTTTTAGAATCTCATATGATAACCATGGAGTGAGAGGTAAAGCCAGGAATGAAGAGACCTAATACTTTCCAGAAGGTTAAAAAAAAAGTTTTTCTCATGAACAACCATGAAATCCACCATATAAATTGTGAAAATAAAAGTCATGATCGTATTTGCTCTGACAATGTGGAAACATACATTTTCATCAAGCTAAGAAAAAGAAAACAGGGACTTCCCTGGTGATCTAGTGGTTAAGAATCTGCCTTCAATGCAGGGAATGCAGCTTCCATCCCTGCTGGGAAGCTAAGATCCTACATGCAGTGAGGCAACTAAGCCATGGGCCACAATGTAAGATCCTGCATGCCACAGTGAAGATCCCATGTGCTGCAACTAAGGCCAAATACATTTTTTTTTAAAGATCTATATTATAAAAAAGGAAAAAACAAAGAAAAATTATGAATATTTCAATCATGCTAATAAAGAGAGACCCATCATTACCAAATCCAGTTAACCTGATTCTACTCTCCCTGCGAACATCATGCTTGAAGTGGAGAAGTTTGTGTTTTGGACATCTGAGAAAGGCTAAATCCCCAACCTGCCACAAGGCTCCTTTTGCAGGTCTTGTTGATGTGATAGAATCAAAGCTTTGTGATGTCTCTCCTTCCAGGAAGGACTGAAGTAGAACTCCTGCAGGTCCAGGTAGCTCCACGGCCTTTGCAGTCATGCTTGTGTTAAGACTCCGGGTCTATCGCTCTCCATCTGTTTCTTCTGAACCCCTTTCTACATCTGTGAAAAGGGAATGATGTCTAGTTTGGAGAGTTGCTAGAATTCCACGAGAAGGCGCACAAGTATACCCATGACAGGAGGTTCGCGGCGCCAACCTGGCCCGCCTGCTCTGCGGTTCACGCTCTGCGGTTCACGCTCTGCGGTTCACGCTCTGCGGTTCACGCTCTGCGGTTCACGCTCTGCGGTTCACGCTCTGCGGTTCACGCTCTGCGGTTCACGCTCTGCGGTTCACGCTCTGCGGTTCACGCTCTGCGGTTCACGCTCTGCGGCAGCTGTGCTGGCACTGCAGGCTCTTTGGCTGTCACGCTGCCCCTTCCGACAACACAGCACCATGAACTCGTGAGCCCGGTGCTGTCCGGACTTGGCAGCATTGACAGCAATGGTGTGTGATTCCACTTGCTAACTGTGACGCTGTTTCCTTGAGGCCACGACCTGTCTTCTTTGCTGATAAGGCCACGACTAGTCAGATATTGGCTTTTCAGTGTTCTTTTTCTCATCACCAGCTTGCTGACGGCTTTAGTGATTCTGTTCTGTAGTTGTTAAGGTGAACCTTTTACTTTCTTTTCTTTTCTTGGTTTGGCCCAAATTTGCAGGATTTTAGTTCCCCAACCAGGATGGAGCCTATACACTCGGCAGTGGAAGTGAGGAGTCTTAACCACTGGACTGCCAGGGAATTCCTGTGGTGGTCCTTTTCTTTGAAGAAGTGGACTTGTTTTATAAAGGGTAGTTAGGGGTGGGAGCCAGAGAAGGCAATGGCACCCCACTCCAGTACTCTTGCCTGGAAAATCCCATGGACGGAGGAGCCTGGTAGGCTGCAGTCCATGGGGTCGTGAAGAGTCGGACACAACTGAGCGACTTCACTTTCACTTTTCACTTTCATGCATTGGAGAAGGAAATGGCAATCCGCTCCAGTGTTCTTGCCTGGAGAATCCCAGGGACAGGGGAGCCTGGTGGGCTGCTGTCTATGGGGTTGCACAGAGTCGGACACAACTGAAGCGACTTAGCAGCAGAGTTTTTAATGGAGACAAGATAAACTACAGGACTTGTATGGAGAAGAACAATTAGGCCTGGGCAAGTTTCATAGCGTGAAAGGGCTCAGACCTGAAAAATGCTTAATACCTGTGCTAGGCTAAAAATAAAAGTGGTCCCCTAAAGGTAATTAGGTCCTGTGTGTGTGTTAGACGCTCAGTTGTGTCTGACTCTGCAACCACATGGATCATAGCCCACCAGGCTCCTCCGTCCACGGAATTCTCCAGACAAGAATATTGGAGTAGGTAGCCATTCCCTTCTCCAGTGGATCTTCCCAAACCATGGATCAAACCCAGGTCTCCAACATTATAGGTGGTTTCCTTACCATTTGAACCACCAGTGAGGCCCAGTTAGGTCCTAGTCCCTGGAATCTACAAGTATGCCCTATTTGGATTTGGAAAAAGGGTCTTGGCAAATGTGATCAAGTAAAGGATCTTGAGATGAGAGATTACACTGTATCATCTAGGTCAGCCCCAAATGCAGTCACAAGTGTCCTTAGAAAAGCAGAGAGAGGCAGAGGGAGGTATGATACAGATCCACAGAGGAGTTGGTGTGAATGTAGAGGCAGAGATTAGAGTGATACAGGCCAGGAATGCCAGCAACATTCTCTTCTCCCGGAGAAGCTGGAGAGGCAAGCAGCAGATTCTTCTCTAGAGGCTCCAGGGGGAGTGTGCCGGTGCTAATATCTTGATTTTGGCCCACTGGAACTAATTTCAGACTTCTGGCCTCCAGAACTGTGGGAGAGTACATTTCTGTTGCTTTAAACCAACAAGTTTATGGTAATTATAATTTACTAATACCGTGCCCCTGTGTTGTTATCCAAGTCTCAGTTTACTGTCATCTCCTTCCCCTTCCATCTGGTACTTCCAAGAAGAGTTTCCAAAAGCATCCTAGAGTTTCCAAAGCATCCTAGCATCCTTTTGTTTATCTCTTCTGCCAGGCACTGTGACAAGTACTTTACAAGTTCACTGAATCCTCCTAAATCCTATTAGGTAGATCCTAAAGTTATTCCTGTTCTACAGATGAGTAAGATGAAGTTCAGAAGAGAAGCTGGTGAAGCCATACTCATAATAGATGATGGAGCTAGTATTCCAACTCAGGTCTGCTTAGATTTAAAGCTCACACTTTTAACTTCTATATTGTACTACCTCCAGCTCTCTGGATTAAATCAGGGTTTTAATTCTCATATCTACTGCTGATGTTTTGGCAAGTTCATCTGAGGGATATTTTCAAGGAGTCTGTACCAATGGAGACCAAACATGTCTTTGTTCTAGCTCAAGGAACCGAAGTGCCATTTTTTAGAAAAGAGAAGAAAATGGCCAATTCTAGCATCACAGAAAGCTCAGTTTAAAAAGACATCAGAGATCCATTTATTCAAATTCCTCATTTTATATATGATGAAGCTGGGTTTACAGAAGGAGAGGGGCTTGCTTAGGGTCACCTATAGAGGCTTTAACTGGTAAAGCTGGAATTGAAGTCCCAGTTGCACTTCAAACCTGGGGTTGATTATTCTGCACTGTTCAAAGTCAAGTGTGTTGCTATGGTCTAAAAAGCTGATGAAATTCTGGGAACTTGCAAGCAGGAAAATGGAAAAATGGGTCCCATCTTTCTTAAAGCTATGGTGCCCAATTTTCACCTAGGATAACCCACAGGGCTGCAGCCACTGAGCTGGTCTAGAGGATTAGGAGGGAGAAGCTTCTGCACTGGGATAGAGATTGAAGAGACCATGATAATGTGACCATGTCCCAAATGGGAAAAAGATATGACAAAAATTCATGAATTCCTAGAACTGAAGAGATTTCTGAAAATCTTGACAGTAGCAGCTTTGAACAAATAAATGGAAGTAAGTTGTATCTTACACTTAGCAAGGTACTTGTTTGGGAAACTCAACATGTCTAATTATACTAAAGGGTGGACATTCTTTATCCATCTTTAAATGCATCCACTAATAAATATTAAATCCCTGCAGATCTCTGCTTTCATGGATAATAAGGTGGTTTTTTAAAAACATAATATATTTAAAGTACTGCATACAGTCTTGGTAACAAGTCCTTTAAAATGCTGTTACTAAGAAAGAACTTGAAGATGTCACAAACAGATGGAAAGATACAGTGTGTTCTTGAATTGGAAGAAATAATATTTTTAAATGGCTATACTAACCCAGGCAATCTATAATTTGATACAGTCCCTACCAATCTACCACGGCATTTTTCACAGAACAAGAACAAATAATTTCAAAAACTATATGGTAATACAAAAGACCCTAGATAACCAAAACAATCTTGAGAAAGATCAACAAAGCAGGAAGAATCATGCTCTCTGACTTCAGATCACACTATAAAGCTACAGTAATCAAGACAGTATGGTATTGGCACAAAAACAGAGACATTATGGTCAATTAAACTATGACTAAGAGTCGGACACGACTGAGCAACTTCACTTTCACTTTTCACTTTCATGCATTGGAGAAGGAAATGGCAACCCACTCCAGTGTTCTTGCCTAGAGAATCCCAGGGACCCAGGGACGGGGGAGCCTTGTGGGCTGCCGTCTATGGGGTCGCACAGAGTCGGACACGACTGAAGTGACTTAGCAGTAAGGAAGCAAAAATATACAAAGAGCAAAGACAGTCTCTTCAATAAGTGGTGCTGGGAATACTGGGCACCTAGATATAGAAGAATGAAATTAGAACATTCTCTAACACCACATACAAAAATAAACTCTAAATGGACTAAAGAGCTAAATGTAAGACCTGAAAACATTAAACTCCTAGAATAAAACATAGGCAGAACATTCTTTGACACAAATCATAGCATTGTTTTTTGGATCAGTCTCCTACAGCTAAGGAAATAAAAGCAAAAATAATCAAATGGGACCTAACCAAACTTACAAGCTTTCGCATTGCAAAGGAAACCATTGATAAAACAAAGTGACAACCTACTGAATGGAGTCACTTCCCTGGTGGCTCAGTTGGTAAAAGCATCCACTTGCAATGCAGGAAACCCAGGTTCAATCCCTGGGTCAGAAAGATCCCCTGGGGAAGGAAATGGCAACCCACTCCAGTATTCTTGCCTGGAAAATTCCATGGATGGAGGAACCTGATAGGCTATAGTCCATGCAGTCCCATAGACTCGGACACGACTGAGTGACTTTACTTTCACTGCATGGAATAAAATGTTTGCAAATAATATGACCAATAATAGGTTAATTGAAAGTATATAAACAGCTCATACAACTCAATATCAAAAAAACAAACAACCCAGTTAAAAAATGGGCAGAAGATCTGAACAGACATTTCTCCAAAGAGGTAATGCAGATTACCAATAGGCACATGCAAAGATGCTCAAAACTGCTAATCATCAGGGAAATGCAAGTCAGAACCACAGAGAGCTATCACCTCCCATCCGAAGGAATGGCTGTCATCGATAGGACCACAAACAGAACTACCATATGACCTGGCAATTTCACATCTGGATATACATTTGAAAAAAATGAAAACACTAATTGAAAAAGATACATGCACCCTAATGTTCATACCAGAATTATTTACAATTACCAAGATATGGAAGCAACCTAAGTGTCAATCAACAGATGATTGAATGAAGAAGATGTGATATTGATATATTTATTTAATGGAATACTACTCAGTCATAAAAAAGAATGAACATTTTGCCATTTGCAACATCGATGGATTTGGGAGGGCATTCAGTTCAGTTCAGTTCAGTCGCTCAGTCGTGTCTGACTCTTTGCGACCCCATGAATCGCAGCACACCAGGCCTCCCTGTCCATCACCAACTTCCAGAGTTCACTCAAACTCGTGTCCATCGAGTTGGTGATGCCATCCAACCATCTCATCCTCTGTCGTCCCCTTCTCCTCCTGCCCCCAATCCCTCCCAGCATCAGTCTTTTCCAATGAGTCAACTCTTCACATGAGGTGGCCAAAGTATTGGAGTTTCAGCTTTAGCATCAGTCCTTCCAAAGAACACCCAGGACTGATCTCCTTTAGGATGGACTGGTTGGATCTCCTTGGAGTCCAAGGGACTCTCAAGAGTCTTCTCCAACACCACAGTTCAAAAGCATCAATTCTTCGGCGCTCAGCTTTCTTCACAGTCCAACTCTCACATCCATACATGACCACTGGAAAAACCATAGCCTTGACTAGATGGACCTTTGTTGGCAAAGTAATGTCTCTGCTTTTGAATATGCTATCTAGGTTGGTCATAACTTTCCTTCCAAGGAGTAAGTGTCTTTTAATTTCATGGCTGCAGTCACCATCTGCAGTGATTTTAGAGCCCCCAAAATAAAGTCTGACACTGTTCCTACTGTTTCCCCATCTGTTTGCCATGAAGTGATGGGATCAGATGCCATGATCTTCGTTATCTGAATGTTGAGCTTTAAGCCAACTTTTTCACTCTCCTCTTTCACTTTCATCAAGAGGCGTTTTAGTTCCTCTTCACTTTCTTCCATAAGGGTGGTGTCATCTGCATATCTGAAGTTATTGATATTTCTCCCAGCAATCTTGATTCCAACTTGTGCTTCTTCCAGCCCAGCATTTCTCATGATGTACTCTGCATATAAATTAAATAAGCAGGGTGACAATACACAGTCTTGACGTACTCCTTTTCATATTTGGAACAAGTCTGTTGTTTCATGTCTGGTTCTAACTGTTGCTTCCTGACCTGCATGTAGGTTTCTCAAGAGGCAGGTCAGGTGGTCTCGTATTCCCATCTCTTTCAGAATTTTCCACAGTTTATTGTGATCCACACAGTCAAAGGCTTTGGCATGGTCAATAAAGCAGAAATAGGTATTTTTCTGGAACTCACTTACTTTTTCCATGATCCAGCAGATGTTGGCAATTTGATCTCTAGTTCCTCTGCCTTTTCTAAAACCAGCTTGAGCATCTGGAAGTTCACAGTTCACGTATTGCTGAAGCCTGGCTTGGAGAATTTTGAGCATTACTTTACTAGCGTGTGAGATGAGTGCAATTGTGTAGTAGTTTGAGCATTCTTTGGCATTGCCTTTCTTTGGGATTGGAATGAAAACTGACGTTTTCCAGTCCTGTGGCCACTGCTGAGTTTTCCAAATTTGCTGGCATATTGAGTGAGCACTTTCACAGCATCATCTTTCAGGATTTGAAATAGCTCAACTGGAATTCCATCACCTCCACTAGCTTTGAGGGCATTATGCTAACTGAAATAAGTCAAAGAAAGATAAATACTGTATGATATCACTTATACATAGAATTTTTAAAAACCCAACAAATTAGTAACTATAACAAACAAGAAACAGATTCATGGATATGCAGAACAAACTAGTGGTTACCACTGGGGAGAGGGAAGTGAGGAGGGGCAATGTTTTAAGGGTAGGGGATTAAGAGGTACAAACTGTTATGTATAAAATAAGTTACAAGGATCTATTTTACAACACAGGGAATATAGATGATATTTTATAGTAACTATAAATCGAGTATAACCCTAAAGATTGTGAATCACTATACTGTAACATATAATATTATACATCAACTATACTTCAATAAAAATAATTATTTAAGAAAGCTTTAAAACATGCTGTCGCTGCTGCTGCTGCTGCTAAGTGGCTTCAGTCGTGTCCGACTCTGTGCGACCCCATAGACGGCAGCCCACCAGGCTCCCCCGTCCCTGAGATTCTCCAGGCAAGAACACTGGAGTGGGTTGCCATTTCCTTCTCCAATGCATGAAAGTGAAAAGTGAAAGTGAAGTCGCTCAGTCGTGTCCGACTCTTCGCGACCCCATGGACTGCAGCCTACCAGGCTCCTCCGTCCATGGGATTTTCCAGGCAAGAGTACTGGAGTGGGGTGCCATTGCCTTCTCCGATGCTGTTGCTAAAACATTAATTAATAATAGTAGCTGTAACAGCCACTATCTTTAAGACACGTTCGCTTCAGAGACTATATATCCCAAGCTCTCTTTGCTTGCCTTCCATCGCCCATTGCATTCTGGGGCTTGTAGTCCGGAAGTGAGTGGATGATTCATGGGCACGCAGGCGTAGTGTCGCAAACTCCCGGAAGATCCCGCTGGGGCTCGCAGGATGAGCGGGTGGTGGTGGCTGCTGCTGCAGCGGCGGCGCTGACAGGACACGAGCTCTATGCTTTTCCGGCTGCTCGTCCCGCTTGGCCTCCTGTGTGCACTGCTGCCCCTGCACCATGGTGCACCCGGCCCTGATGGCACCGCACCCGACCCCGCCCACTACAGGTGAAGTGGGGGGTCGAGCTCCCTGCCCTTCCATAGTTGGGGAATAGGAAGCAAAGACTTGGTCCCTTCCCTATTCCCTCCATCCCGGGACCCCCATCCTGACCTGCTGGCACCCAGCTTACTGGGCTCCTGGCAGAAACCAGGTGACAATTCCCACTTTCCGCCCTGTTTCTTGTCCTTCCCCTGCCTGGTTTCATTTGGTGACCCTCTGCCTTATTTCTCGTACCCTGCACAGGGAGCGAGTCAAAGCCATGTTCTACCACGCCTACGACAGCTACCTGGAGAATGCCTTTCCCTACGATGAGCTGCGGCCTCTCACCTGTGACGGGCACGACACCTGGGGCAGGTAGTGCGAAGGGAGGAGCAAGGGGGAGGCTTGGGTCTAGCAGTCTGGTCCTAGGCCGGCGGGTCTGCTGGAACTGGTGGCTTCATGGTCTCCTCACGGGGTTCCAGAAAAAGCTCCTAGCCAGGGTGGGGTCGCATTCCCCTCAATTCAGGCCCACGGCCACCAAGATCCACCCAGCCTCCTGGAAATTTGTATCACAAGGTGGGAAAAGGCTGGGTTATCCTAGTGGGCTGGATCTCTGGGCTCTGGCCACAGCAGTAACAGACATCAGCTGTTGGGACTTGGGCAAATCTCTGGAGCCATAGGATGTGTGGAAGGGCTTCAAGAAGTCAGAAGACCCAACCCCTTCATGTTGTAAGTAGTCAAACAGGCCCAGGAGGAGCTATAACTCTTCCAAAGGTGAAACTTCAGAGCCTTGGTAAGTGTAACTGAAATGCACTTCCTCCTTTATCCTCACATCCTTGACTGCTTCTTGAGATTTCAGCTCAAACTGTCACCTTAGTGTCAGTTCCCTTAAATACCCATCCCCTACTAGTCAGTCTCATAAACACACTTTTTTATCTTCTTTGTAGCACTTCTCACTCTGATACTGTCGTTTTCACTTATCTGCTAGTTTGTGTTTCTCACTTCCACTAGAATAAAAATCTATGAAAAAAAAATCGATGATATGGAATCCTCTGTCTTGGTCCTTGCTGAGTGAGTGAAGAATCATTGTGTTTAGCGAAACTGACATTGAGGAAACACTGTGCTAAGCATTTTCCTTGCCTCATCTCGTGTAGTTAACATCCCTAGGCGTTAAGTGCTGTTATCTCCATTTTACAAATGAATATGCTAAGAACTGGAGAAATTAAGTAAAGTGAAAGTCGCTCAGTCATATCCAGCTCTTTGGGACCCCATGGGCTATGCAGTCCATGGAATTCTCCAGGCCAGAATACTGGAGTGGGTAGCCTTTCCCTTCTCCAGGGGATCTTCCCAACCCAGGGATCGAACCCAGGTCTACTGCATTGCAGGCAGATTCTTTACCAGCTGAGCCACACGGGAAGCCCAAGATACTGGAGTGGGTAGCCTATCCCTTCTCCAGCGGATCTTCCTGACCCAGGAATCGAACTGGGGTCTCCTGCATTGCAGGTGGATTCTTTACCAACTGAGCTATGAGGGAAGCCCCCAAAATTTGTTGGGTTGTTTTTTAGTTCAAAAACTAATGCACAAGAATGGCAAATTTAAGCAGTACAATGTCATATAATAAAATAAATATCTCCCATATGCTAGAACTCCAATCACTGTTAACTTTCTTGTGGGTCCTTCCAGAAATATTTTTGATTTATACCATCCTATAGATATGTATATATGTATCTTTCTAAATTAACTTTTAAAAAGTGTAATTTACATGAAATGCACCCACTATAAGTGTGTAGCAACCACCATCATAGGATAGAGAACCATTTCTGTCACCCTAAAAAGATCCCTTATGGCCTTTTATAGTTAATCCCTCCACCACCACTGGCCCAAAAAACTGCTAATCTGCTTTCTGTATATATGTCTGTTTTTGACAATGCAGTTAGAACATATGACACTACCTATTCTGTAGCTTGTTTTTTTCATTAAACTAGATAATTTGAATATTTTCACATTAGCCCATAGAACTCTTGATAACAATCTTTTTGACAACCTCATAGTTTTGCACTGTTTGAATATATTACGATTTGGTTACTCACTCTTCAACTGGTGTAGATTTGGGTTATTTCTAGCTTTTTGCTGTTCTAAAAACAATACTGCCATACGTATTCTCAAGCCTACAGTTCTGTGCACTGTGAGATAAAGTCATAGATGTGGGAGGCCTATGCTGGGAGCTGCAATCGTATACTGCCTCCCTATTGTAGAGAATTCCAGAGAATATAGGCGATGTGTTTAACTACAGTCAGCTGCATCTGCCCACCTCCCAAGTGCCTTAAAAGGGTCAGAGGTTCCTGGCGATTTTCACTATGGCATCTCTTGTGACAGCAAGTGGGACTGGCAGAGGTATTGCTGTGCCTCACTTATTAGTTTCTGGGGTATCTGATCTGAGGCCTTGATATCTGGTGCTTGATTTTGTTGCTAAGCAGCTGATATTTTTGTCCTTTTACAGTTTTTCTCTGACTCTGATTGATGCTCTGGACACCTTGCTGGTAAGTGTCTCATCTATTCCTTTTTCTCTCTAACATTGCATAACCAGTATTCTTCTTTTGGCAGCTTGGCTGTGGGTGAAAAGTGAATTCTTCACCTGGGCTTTTGAGTTTCATCTTTCACTTTGATCTTTTTAATTTGAGGGCAGTGGAAAGCCACTGGCATTTTTCAAGATGAGGACAGGAAATTAGATTTCTGCTTTGAGAAGATCACTGGCTACAAGGTGGAGAAAGTTTCATGCAATCATTTAACAAATATTTTTTGAGTAATTGTCTCATGCACTGTGCTCAGCCCTCTGGGGGAATGTAGGAATGAGTGAGGCTCCTGCCTGTGCAAAGATTCTCATCACATGGAAAGAAATCGATGCCTCAGTGTTGTGGGGATAAACTTAACTGGATTCTTTTGAAGGAAGAAGAGGTCAATTTCAGCTGGGGGAATCAAAAACTTTCTAGAGAAGGTAACATGTAGACGATTGAGGGTAAGTTGGATTTGTAAATGGGAAGACTTGGGGTGTGATTTCTAGTAGAGGGAACAGCATGTCTGAGGTTAGAAAATCAAGGAATAGTAGATACAGTTCTACTGAAGTGGATGAGATGAGGCTAGATGAACAGAGAGACACAGAGGATAGATTAGGTCTAAATCATAGAGGGTTTTAAATGCTGAGATAGGATTATTTGGGTTGCAAGTGATAGATTTAGACAGGAAGGAAATTTACTGAGTCACATAGCTAAAAAGTCCAGGTAAAGACTGGCCTCAGACCCAGCTGGTTCCAGACAATATAAATAATGTCAGTAGGAATCTCTTTCTCAATCTCTTATTTCTGCCTCCTTTGCTGGCTGTATTCTCAGGCTCTCCTTATGCTGACAGGGTAACCACTGGTAGCTCCAGACTCACATCCCACTCATTTAGTAACCTGTGTGTGGAAAGAATTAGTTATTTTTCATTGATTGCCATGACTGAGTCTCAATGATCTGGCTTGGGTTACACATCTATCCCTGAACTAATCAGTTGGCCAAGAGATTTAGTATGCTGACTGGTGTAGGTGAAGGAATGGAATCAGCTTCTTCAAATTATAAGAGTGACTGTGGAAGAAGGGTGATTCCTCAAGGGACAATTGGAGCAGTCATATCAGAATAAAAGGTATCGGGATTGCATTTGACTTACAGTTTAAACAAAAAGGGTTTAATTTTCTCAAGTAAAAGTAAATCTGAAGGTATTAATAATGTCTAGCATTGGGTCAGCTGCTTAACTGTGTCATCAGAAACCCATTGTCTTGGTATCCTTCCATTTTGCCATCATTAGTATATTGACTTACATTCTCGTGCTTCGTACCTCATGGTCTAGGATGGCTGCCACAGCTCCAGAAATCAAGTCTGCTTTCAAAGTAGAAAGGAAAAGAGTAAAAGCCATGCCAATGGTGTCTTGTCTCTTTTTATTAGGCCATTTCTAAGAAGTGCCCTTAGTAGACTACAGCGCTCAGAATTGACTGGATAATACAGTCACCTCTAGTGGCAAATGAGGCTGTGAAACAAGTAATCGGATTTCTAGCTTCTATGGCTGGAAGCTACAAGTATAAAGAAGATTGGAAATCAGTGTTGGGTCAACCAACCTGCAGTATTTTCACCAGGATGAATGTGACAAGGTTAAAAACAACAGATATCCACTGAAAATGTCAAACTAAGACTTCCTTATGTGGTCTACAGTCTTTATATTGGTTTCATTTAAATGAGTACATAGGATTCTTTTCTTTTTTTTTTTTGTGGAAACTAGGGACCTTTATTGGTTACATATTGTGCTGCAGAGCCAACAGACTGCATTAGAGCCAGAGGATACATGCAGACAGGCAGCTTCAACTATACACATGCACCCCAGGAGCCCTGAGTCACTGCTTATGGCTTTGCCCTGGTTTCCAGCCACAGGGTCTGGCCTCCTCAGTCCCGTGCTTGGAGCAGGAATGTAAGAGAAGCTGCTGCACCCAGCCTCCAAGGGGCAAGGGAGTGGCCAGAGGACCTGCCTGAGCAAGTAGGTGTAGACCGATACATTGATGTGTCCCCAGCGAGGGGGCCTATGAGGTAATAACAGTTTATTTGAGGGCTACTTCCCTAGCCCTCCCAATCTTTAAAATACAACAACAACAAAAAAAGTAGACTGTATTCTCTTAAAAATACATTCCATTCAGTACATGTTCTGAGCTGTGAAGCAGCAGGAAAATAGGGCCCCTTTCCTATGATCTTGGCTGTGAGGCTGTGAGAACCCTGTTCCCAACCTGGGGTACTTAAAAGGGAATCCCTAAAAGCAGCTCTTCCAAAGCTGGAACCAAAGAATTTACTAATGTCTTGATACTGGGTCTGTGTGATTTCCAGCTCTCAGTGTTTTGAACTGTTACCAGCAGTTCTAGAACAGAAACTGTAGGTCTTAAGTTGAAAAAGTGAGAGTCACACCAGCATAAGATGCTAGACTCTGATCTAGCATCTCCAGTGCCTACAAGCCTGGGAGCCTCATTCTCAGGTCTCTCTTTCCTACAGATTTTGGGGAATGTCTCAGAATTCCAAAGAGTGGTTGAAGTGCTCCAGGACAATGTGGACTTTGATATTGACGTGAATGCCTCTGTGTTTGAAACCAACATCCGAGGTGAGGGGTGCCTTCGAGGATCCTTGTAAGAAAGGAGACTGTGGAGTTTTGGCCTCCGTATAAACCAGGAGGTGGTAAATAGGATCTTAAGGGCCAGCCTTTCCAGGCCACCTGACTCAAAACAGATCAACAGAGCTCTTACGTCCTGGGGGTGGGGTAGGGAGGTCTCAGGATCCCTCATCAGTTTTAGACATGAAAGTGAGCAGGGGACAGAGAAAAGACTGAAGAGAAACATGCCAGGATTACTCACATATTTAACATATACTTGGTACTAGGCTTTCAGCCAAGAGCAAGAAAGATGTAATCCTTGCCTTCTCATAGCTTATTGCCTAGGAAGCACTACCCATAGAACTTTCTGCACTGATGATGGAAATGTTTTATATCTCTCTTGTCCAGTCCAGTAGCCACATCTGAAACATGTTTGAAAGGGAAAGTGAAGTCGCTCAGTTGTGTCCAACTCTTTGCGACTCTATGGACTGTAGCCCGCCAGGCTCCTCCATCCATGGGATTTTCCAGACAAGAATACTGGAATGGGTTGCCATTTCCATCTCCACGGGAAATGTGTTTACTGCAACTGTAGAACTGAATTTTTAATTTTATTGAATTTTAATGAATGCAAATTTAAATCATGGCATGTTTTTACTATTTGCTGTATTACATAGCGTGAGTCTTGGGTATTAGTTTCCAAACCTGGATGCTGATCAGAAGCACCTGGGACCTTTTTAAAAGTTCAGCTGTCTAGACTCCACTCTAAATCTAATGAACTGGAATCTTTGGGTTGGGTCCTAGAGTCAGTATTTTTAGCAGGTGCCAATGAATCTTTTTTTTTAAATGATTCGTTCCTTTTGTTGAGGTGCATTTACATATACTGAAATGCACAGATTTATACATTTCAGTGAATTTTGATCCAATGATTCTTATGAAAGTAGTACAACCCTTCTTTTCAGTGAGCTTCTAGACCATTGGTGGCTTAACAGCCATCACCTCTGGATGATAGTTATATTTTTTCCTCCTCATTTTGCTCATCTTTATTTTATATGTTATGTGCAATGAAATTTGTATTACAGATATATATTTTTTTTAATTAAAAAAAGCAGAGGGACAGCATGGTATAAAATCCTGGTGTAGGGATCAGACCTGAGTTTGAGGCCATCCTCAATGCTGTGTCCCAGAACTGCTGAGCCCAGATTGTCATCTATGAGTTAAGGTTGTCCTTAAGTCTCTGCTTCTGATACCCATGTAATTGTATCAGCCTTCTTTTGGTTGACATTTGCCCAGTATGTCTTTTTCTTCTCTTTTACTTTCTATCTGTCTGAATTTTATGATTAGCTCTGTCTTTTGTAATTTACATAGTATGTTTATCCCTTCTGACAATCTTTTCTTTTAACTGAAGCGTTCAGTTCTTTTACATTTACTGTAACTACTGGTACATTTGCGTTCATTTCTATAGTATTACTTTGTGCTGTTTGTCCCATCTTTCTCTCTACTCTTTCTCTTTTTCTTTTCAATTTTATTTTTTTGGCTGTGCCATGTGGCATATGAGGTCTTAGTTCCCCCGACCAGGACTGAACCCACCCGCGCCCCATGCAACGGAAGCATGGAGTTACCTAACCAAGGACCGCTGGGGAAGTCCCTCTTTTTTATGCCTTCTGTAGGTTGAGTTGTTTTCCCCCTCATCCCATTTTTCTTTACTAATCTAGAAAGTATGCAGTATATCTAGCTTATTAGTTTTCTTGGAAAATTTAACAAACATAGTCTAAAATTAGTGAAGATCTTTATTCTTCTCCTGAATAATATAAAACCTGGCTCTGAGGATTATCTGTACCTGTATGCCTTAGTTATATATTTTAATTATTTCTTTTAAGCCATCCATATATTATTGCCATTCTATAGAATTGAAGGTTTAGATTTACTACTATTTGCCACTTGGGAACCATCTTTCCTTCTTGTATCACAGACCTTACATCTGTGGTCCCTTTCCTTTTATCTGAAAAACGTCCTTTTGAATGTCCTTTAGTGCAGGTGCGTTCTTTCTCAGCTTTTCTTAGTAGGAAAATGTTATTATCTCACTGCCTTTGTTTGGCCTTTGAAGGGGGGAAACTGAAGCCCAAGGTCACCAGTTTCGCCATATTTCCAGATATGTAAACTTTAGGTCTTTTTTTATAAGTCCTAAATATTATGTAATAAATTGAAATAGAGAAATGAATAAAATGAAGGTAATAAGTATCTTTCCCTTCTTCTCCTGGCGATCGGGAGACAGTGACCAAGTACAGTGAGCGTGGGCTTTGGAGTCAGGCAGACCGGGCGACCCTGAGCAAGTCGCTTTACGCCTCTGAACCTCAGTATCTTTGAAGAGGGCACAAAATACCTGGTGTTTGGTGTACGTGCGTGCATGCTAAGTTGCTTCAGTTGTGTCTGACTCTGTGCAACCCTATGGACTGTAGCCCGCCAGGCTCCTCTGTCCATGGGGTTCTTCAGGCAAGAATACTGGAGTGGGTTGCCATGCCCTCCTCCAGGGGATCTTCTTGACCCAGGGATCAAACCCGCATCTCTTATGTCTCCTGCACTGGCAGGCGGGTTCCTTACCACTAGTGCCACCTGGGAAGTCCTGTTTGGTATACCCTAGGGACTAAAGTGATAGTCATTGTTTTTGTGACCTACCAAGAGGAAAAAAGACTTGGTGACCTTAACACTGTACCAATATGGGTGTTATGGACTCTTCTTTCCCTCGGTAGTTCTATCCGCTTCCCAGTGAACCACCAAACAGAGCATTGGGTTTAATTTGCACAAGGGAAAGACTGGTCCTTGGGAGTCTGACACTTGCTTTTTGTGCCATCTGTAGTGGTAGGAGGACTTCTGTCGGCTCACCTGCTATCAAAGAAGGCTGGGGTGGAAGTGGAGGCCGGATGGCCCTGCTCAGGGCCTCTCCTGAGGATGGCGGAGGAGGCAGCCCGGAAACTCCTCCCAGGTAAGACCCATGTCAAGACAGACCAGAGAGGAAGTCCAGGAGGTCCTGCTGCTCTTGCTGGAGAAGAGAGTGGCTGAATTATTATACCAGACACTTGATATTTCTACCTTTCAGCACCCACCATGGAAATCAGGGGAGTCCTGGGCATTTGGAGGGCTAGACTAGGATGGACAAGCTGACCTCATGACTGTGGGCAGGGAGCCTGGCGGCTGCAAGGCTCTTGCCCTTATTTGAGTGAGTGCTGATGCCCCCTCCCAGGCCCACACAATGCTGGGATGAAAGGATTCCAGGTCTGAGCATTTGCAACCCCAGATTCCAGATTTGGCTCTGCCAGCCAATCTCTTGACCCATATCTCTCCTTGGTTCAATTTCCCCATCTATCAGATGACAGTCATGATTCCTTCCTCCCTCTGGGGAGACATAAAATGAGGTCAGAATGGAGAAAGTTCTTGGAGAACCTCAAACACCACTGAGACACGAGAGGGACTTGTTTTGTAGCTAAGCCATGTCCAGGGCTGCAGGCCAAGCCACAGTGTTTGTCTGGTGGGGCAGTAGCTGGGCTCAGCAGCATCAGCTGGACACTGTGTTTTCTTCAGGGTGTGGTGGAAGTTCTGAGTGCTGTTCACACCCAAACACATCATGCTGTGCTTTCCACCAGCCTCTTGGCCATGTCACTTCTCCCCTTCACCCCTACTTGCCTCTCATGCTTGGGGACGAGCTGAGGAGAATGAGCGATCCCAGTTCAGGCTCGCTGTCTTACAGCCTGCATGTCTCCTTAAAGCTTCATGTTCTGTGTGACTCATCCTTGGAGGAAACTTTTCTTTGGCATCAATTTTTTTTTTAATTGAGAAATATACATATTGCAAAGTACATGTTGAAGTCGGCACCCATGTTTCTACCATTCAGGTCAAGAAACAGGATTTAGTCACCCCCCCCCCTCTTTTTAAGACTGCCTGACTTTTCCAAGCTATCTTTTTGGGGCCTTCTTGGTGGTGACTTGAATCGTCCTTGCTTTCCATTCATGTCTGCCAGATAGCAAGTTTCTCCTCCTACAGTAGAGTTGCTGGGCCTTGTGGTTCTTGGAAGTTTTGTCAGTTTGTTCACAGTTTGGTGACGCACAGGCTGCTCTGGGGTTGTTTGACCTTTCAGCCTGGAGAGGAAGTCTCTGCCTCTAGCTTGCTGTCTAGATCCTTGCCTGGAATCAGAAAGTGCTGGGGTGGGGTGGGCAGGGCACTGGGCCTGTGGGGAGGGAGCAGGGAGCGGGCACGTGGCAGTCATTCTCATCTTAGCTCCATTTGGCTCGCTGTGTGACCTTTGAGTCACTTCTTTGCAAGCATGTCTTTTCCTACCTGTGAATTGAGGATTGGACTACAATCAGCAGGTTCATGGTTTATATCCTTTAAAAAAAAATAACATAGCCACTAGCTATCTATTTTACACATGGTAGTGTATCTGTGTCAATGCTAAGCTGCTGTATAGCACAAGGAGCTCAGCTCAGGGTTCTGTGATGACCTGGAGGGGTGGGGTGGGGGGAAGTGGGAGGGAAACCCAAGAGGGAAGGGATATATGTATATGTATACCTGATTCACATTGTTGTACAGTAGAAGCTAAGACAACATTGTAAAGCACCTATACACCAATTTAGAAAAAAGAAAGAATAAAAAATAGCCCCCAAGACTCTTTAGAGCAGGAATCCTGAACTGGCTCCTCTGAGTCTGCAGATATGGTTCATTTGTCAGAATGGTGTTTTAAGAAGTAGATGAATGGCTTCCTCATTGTGCCAACAGCCCCACCACTGCCTATGGCTTAAGCCCCACCTGCTTCACACTAAGTTACCTGCCTAGCCTCTGAAGGCACAGTATAAAATAAGTAAAAGTAGAGCTGCTCTAGGTACAGTGAGCATGCGTGCCAACCCGGAGCACAGCCTGCTGTTCATTCCCCTCCGCATCACAGGCAAGAGCCCGAGGCATGGGGAGCGGTGTTCAGCAGCATCTGGATTAAGTGGCCACTGAGGTCTCCAGTTGCAACACTTATCCTTCTCTGGCTCAGTCTCTAGCAGATCACCTAGGGCAGGGGTCCCCAAACCCCCGGCTGCTGACCGGTACTGGTGTGCAAGCTGATAGAAACTGGGCCACCCAGCAGGAGGTGAATGGTGGGCAAGCGAGTGAAGCTTCATCTGCCACTTCCCATCAGCCCCCATCACTCATGTGACTGCCTGAAACATCCCCCTGCCCCAGTCTGTGGAAAAACCGTCTTCACGAAACGGTCCCTGGTGCCAAAAAGGTTGTGGACTGCGAACCTAGGGGACAAGAGGGAAGCACTGGCCAAAGCTTCAGGCTTTAGGCCTGTGTCCAACCATCTCCACCTCCCCACTCCTGTCTGGGGTCTTAATTTTGTGATCGTTCAGCCTTTCAGACCCCCACTGGCATGCCGTATGGCACGGTGAACCTGCTTCACGGCGTGAACCCGGGAGAGACTCCTGTCACCTGTACGGCAGGCATCGGGACCTTCATTGTGGAATTTGCCACCCTCAGCAGCCTCACCGGTGACCCCGTGTTCGAAGACGTGGCCAGAGTGGCCCTGATGCGCCTCTGGGAGAGCCGGTCGGACATTGGGCTGGTAGGTCCCGCAAGTTGGCCACCTTGGCCCGTGCTTACGCGGCTCGGGGCTCGGGGCTCTGAGCAACAAATTGCAGTTCAGCTGAAGGAAACGAAGGGTGACCTCAGGAGTGGTTCAAGACTTAGGCTAACAACACGGAAAGTAGATGAGACCTCCAGTTCCTGCTTTGGCACAGAGAGGAGGAGAGCATGAGAGTACATCCTTTACCAGGAAGCGGGGCTGTGACAAGCTCTGACTCCTTGAGCTTCTCTGATTTCTAGGGAGTGGGTCACATGCTTCATGCCCCGACTCACTCAGTGACCTTAGATAATCCGCCTGTCTGGCCCTCATTTTTACATATTTTTGTGAAACTATGATAAGAGACACTGAACTGTTCCATGAAAAAAAGATTCCTGGTCAGTTAAGTTTGGGGAATATTATAAATAGTATCCTTTCTTTGAAGAGTTATAATGAACACAAACAGCTTAAAGGTTATGAAAACCTCTGATAAATTCATCTGTTTAATTTTGCTTAACACAGTGTTTCATAAACTTATTTGATACCAGGGCTTCCCTTTCCTCTCCACACCTACTAACCCATGAAAAATGTGACCAGTCATCTCTGAGGTCGATTGCAGTTCCTAAACTGGATCATCCAGTGAAATTAACAGTAAGTGAGCCAGAGCTGTCCAGGAAATAGCTCTGGATTTAGTCAGAATTGAGATTGAGTTCTGGCTTTACTCTGTTGAAACTGTGTGACCCTGGCCAAGTCACTCAACCTTTCTGATCCACAGTTACTTCAGTAGTAGTGTGACATACTTATACCTCCTCACTGAGTCATTATGACAGATGAAGACTGTGTTGTCTGAAAATGATTCAGGTAGGGGCATGTTTTATACAAATTCTGGTTCTAAGTCAGCTTGAAAGTGAAAGTTGTGTGAGGAATCCTTAACATTTCCTTAAGAGGGTGCCACTTTGGGGACCTCAAGTAGCTCCCTCCTTTGAGACCACGTGTCTTTCTCCTAGGTTGGCAACCACATCGACGTGCTCACTGGCAAATGGGTGGCCCAGGACGCAGGCATCGGGGCTGGTGTGGACTCCTACTTTGAGTACCTGGTGAAAGGAGCCATCCTGCTTCAGGATAAAAAGCTCATGGCCATGTTCCTAGGTAAAGAGGGCGGGGAAGGGGGGCTTTTCCTCTTGGTTTCCCCTGTTGAAATATCATTTATTTATAAACTTTCAATTGCTCCCAAGTGCTTGCCTACACCAGAGAAGGCAATGGCACCCCACGCCAATACTCTTGCCTGGAAAATCCCATGGACGGAGGAGCCTGGTGGGTTGCAGTCCATTGGGTCGCTGAGGGTTGGACACGACTGAGCGACTTCACTTTCACTTTTCACTTTCATGCATTGGAGAAGGAAATGGCAACCCACTCCAGTGTTCTTGCCTGGAGAATCCCAGGGACGGGGGAGCCTGGTGGGCTGCCGTCTATGGGGTTGCACAGAGTCAGACACAACTGAAGCGACTTAGCAGCAGCAGCAGCCTGCCTACACAATTAGTTCTGCGTACCGGAGTCTGCATTCAAAACTACCGTGGACTCACACTGCCCACTTGAGGCCCCTTACACCTCTTCATGCTGTCCTGCGAGAGCCCAGCTGAACCGTGCTGCCTGCCTGCAGGCGGCCCTGGATTATTTTTTATTTCCTGGCCGTTGCACATACTGTGTTTCCTTTGCCTTGAATGCCTTTTTTCCTGCCATTATGTGTTCAAATTCTGTTCACCCTTTATGGCTCAGCTTAAATGTCATTATGCCCAGGAAATAGCCTGATGCTGCCTCAGTAAAATTTAGGACCTTCAGCATCTTTTTTTTGCCATCAGCTGTCTTCACAAGTTACAGCTCTACCAGCTGAGTGCAACATCCAGGCTTTATTCATCTTTGTACTTCCCGCAGTGCTTTGCAGGAAGTAGCTAGCAGATGAATGTCTGTTGAATAGAAACATTTTACCCTCCAGTCCCTTAGACATTAGCAATAATGATACTGAGGAATTATTGGGCACCTAGTAATAATTATGGCTACCATTCATTTATTCAGCAAATATTTGTTGGGTACCATTGATGTATCAACTGCAGTGCCAAGCACTGAACATAGACTGTTTCTTTTAATCCTCACAACATTGAGATTGTCTTATTTATTTGGATGTGTTTTTGGTACTTCAGTCAGATAATGTTTTGTTTTAATTTTAAATATCTGCTTTTTAAAAAAATATTTATTTGACCTCATTGGATCTTAGTTTCAGCCTGCAGGATCTTTGTTGCATCATGAGGGATCTTTCATTGAGATGCATGGACTCTCTAGTTGTGGTATTCAGGCCTAGTTGCTCTGTGGCATGTGGGATCTTAGTTCCCTGACCAGTGATCAAACGTCTGTCTCCTGCATTGCAAGGCAGATTCTTAACCACCAGACCACCAGGGGAGTCCCCAGATAACGTTTATTGTGCATATTTATTAGGTACTATCTTCATGTTGGGGATCCTGCAATCAACAAAACAAAGTCCTAACTCGCATGGCTTTACACTCTAGGGGTTGTTATAAGTTCAAGTTGCCACTGGAATGCAAGCTCCCTCAGGGTTGAACTTTGATTTGTTTGCCACTCCCTAGATATCTGGAACCTAGGTGGTTTAGTCCCTAAGTCGTGTCCGACTCTTGCGACCCCATGGACTGTAGCCCACCAGGCTCCTCTGTCCATGAAATTTTCCAGGCAAGAATACTGGAGTGGGTTGCCGTTTCCTTCTCCAGGGGATCTTCCCAACCCAGGAACCTAGAGATGCTCAGTAAATACTGTTGAGTGAACAAATGACTGCATAATCCCATGAGATGTATAACATTACTTTCATCACTTTATAGATAATAAGACTGAGGCTTAAATCTGAAAAAGAGTGGACATATGTATATATGACAGATTTTATTTTCTTGGGCTCCAAAATCACTACGGATGGTGACTGCAGCCATGAAATGAAAAGACAGTTGCCCCTTGGAAGAAAAGCTATGACAAGCCTAGACAGGGTATTAAAAAGCAAAGATATCACTTTGCTGACGAAGGTCCATATAGTCAAAGCTATAGTTTTTCCAGTAGTCACGTACAGATGCGAGAGTTGGACTGTAAAGAAGGCTGAGTGCTGAAGAATCGGTGCCTTTGAATTGTGGTGCTGGAGAATACTCTTGAGAGTCCTTTGGACTGCAAGGAGATCAAATCAATCAATCCTAAAGGAAATCAAACATGAATATTTGTTGGAAGGATTGAAGCTGAAGCTCCAATACTTTGGTCACCTGATGCGAAGAGCCAACTCACTGGAAAAAACCTTGATGCTGGGAAAGATTGCAGACAAAAGGAGAAGAGGGAGGCAGAAGATGAGATGGTTAGATAGCATGGCCATGAATTTGAGCAAACTCCGGAAGATAGTGAAGGTCATGGAGGCCTGGCATGCTGCAGTTCATGGAATCACAAAGAGTCAAACACAGCTTAGCAATTGAACAACAGCATAACTGTTGACTTTATGATATACCTGAAACTAACACAACATTGTAAATCAACTGCACTCCAATAAAAATATTTTTAATTAAATTAAAAACCAAAAACTGAAGCTTAAGAGGGGAAAAACTTGCCCCAGGGTCACAGCTAGCAAGTAGCAGAGCTGGAGCTGAAATTTGAACCTGGAAGTTCAACTCCAGAATCCACATTCCTTCATCTATCTCCTTGCATCCTTGTCTACTTTGAGGCTGGGTCACCCGAGGGTCTTTCAAATGTTTAAATCCATCCCCCAGTTGCCAGAGCCTGTCTTCTGTGTCCCTCATCGTTGACATGTCCATTGTCTTACTTCTTCTGCAGAATATAACAAAGCCATTCGGAATTACACCCGCTTCGATGACTGGTACCTATGGGTGCAGATGTACAAGGGGACTGTGTCCATGCCAGTCTTCCAGTCTCTGGAGGCCTACTGGCCTGGTCTTCAGGTAGGAGCAATCAGAGAGGGTGGTCCTTTTTCTATGGAACGGGCAAAGCAAGCTCATTCTGATGTGTAATCAAAGCGCTTGAGTACGTTTTATTGGAAGGGTGGGTTGGGGAGGGAAGAGAGGCTTAGAGTGAGTCAGACAGATTTAAAAGTTCTGCCAGACTGAGTTTTTCAGGGGGAGCTTTCAGGTGTCAGGAACTGAACTTCTAGTTTGCTGTGGAATGTTGTACCATTTAAAGTACACAGTGTCTTTTCTGGGTTGGGCGGTCATAGCCATTGGCAATGACCATTTCTCCATTGGACATTTCTGTCACATATCCTCATTCTTGACAGCTGGCCTAAGAAGGGTGTGAATGCCTCTGGGGCCACTCTGCTGCCATCATTGTGTCTTCCCATTACATGGTCTGATAGCATTGCAGTGGGAAGGGATCTTAGAGCCCATCTAATCCACCCTGTGGGTGTCCTCAAATATTTAAAATATTTTTATAAGCTGTAAATATTTTTAAATACTTTATATTTAAAATATTTTTATAAACTTTTTTTTTTAGCCTTAAGAAGTTAAAAAAAGGTTAGAACATGTAGGGGCTTCCCTGATGGCTCAGATGGTAAAGAATCTGCCTGAAATGCAGGAGACCTGGGTTCGATCCCTGGGTTGGGAAGATCCCCCGGAGAAGGGAATGGCTACCCACCCCAGTATTCTTGCCTAGAGAATTCCATGGACAGAGGAGCCTGGCAAGCTACAGTCTATGGGGTCACAAAGAGTCGGACACATAGATGAGTAGTAAATTTTTTCAGCATAAAAAGAAATGCCCCCCAAAAGAGGAATACAGTGATAAATAAGTCTCAAGCCCCCACCCTCAGATTCTCTCTCCAAGCCAGCCCTTATTGCCAGTTTTCTGTACCTCTTTCCAGAAATCCATATACATAGATATGTGTATATTTATGGCCCCTTTTTTTCTTTATATAAATAGGAGTATTTTATTACTTTTCACTGACTGTCTTGGAGATCATTCTTTACTGATACATATAGATCAATTTTACTTTTTTAAACAGTTGCATATTATATTCCATTGAATAGACATAGCATCATTTATTTAACTAGTTCCCCATTATATACTTTTAGCCAACCCTTTCATTTTACAGATGGGGAAAGAAGCTCCTAGAGAACTTGTGGATAATATTGAATATTGGTCCAGCTCTTCTAAGATCTTCAAATTTTATTACTTAAGTATCCCCTAAAAAGATTTTAAAAAATTGTAGTGTCCCTTGCATATTTTTAATCTTACGAATTTAAATAATGGCATACCATTCCTTTTTCTCCTCCAACTCATATTTCCATCCTACTACCTCAATAGGATTTTATCCTAATTATAATTTTATGCTGAAAGCATTTTATTGGACACCCTATATATGGCTCTGTGACAAAATGTATTCATATGTAGAAATTTAAAACGTTTTAAAATTTCCCATGCTCACAGGCTCTGAGTATTTATTTTCTTCTGGATTTAGTTATCATTAGTATGTAAATGATTAAAACAACATTTATAGCTTACAATTTTTGATGATTATTAACCTGAAAGCAACTTAATTGGAGGTTCATTTCTTAATGAGATTTTTGGGGCTTTTTAAAATTTTAAGTAGTTCATGTATTTGTGCATGAAGAATGTTGTTGTTTTAGTTGCTCAGTCATGTCTGACTCTTTTGCAACCCAAATGTGCTAAAACGGGGCACAGTTACACATCAATTTTACTCCTGCTTTTCACCTTTTTTAAATATAAGTGCTGAGGAGCCTGAGCACATAAATAAGTAGATGGATGGAAGGAGTTTGATAATTGCAGTATCATTCAGTTCTTTGAAATCATTGAGTTAATAGATTGAACTGTATAAAATTGCCAGCATTCAACCATTTTTTGACCTGAAGAAGTAGCAATATTATATTGTTCAAAGAAAATCACATAATGATCTGTCATCAAAAATTATTTTTAATGATGTCTCTGCTGACAACTTGACCAGTTCCTCTCTCCATTGTTTGAAAGCAAAGAATTGAAAGCCATCTGATTTGCAGAAGGATTTGTTACCCAGTGGTTAGAGTCGTTCATTTTTCTTAACACCTAAGCTAATATTTTTTTTGTTTTTCATTACACTAATATTTTAAATTTAACCTAGTTGAGTGTTCAGTGTTCCACAGGAAGGTTGGAGATTGTTGGTGGGTGCACCTTGCTTTTGTCAAGTGGTAGAAGGACAGTTGTGAAATAGACAGAATGGGTAGCCTGCCTTTGTGTCGGTGATACATTTTAGAAAAGTTGAGGATCTGGAAATCTATTTCCTTAAAACCATTTGTGCCTACATTCCCCTTAAAAAACCTGCTTGTACCAGCCATCCATATAACTGATCACACCTATTGACTTTGCATGATTTTATTTCTGTGCATATTTTCCAAGAAAATAATTGATCAGGGAAAGATGCAACTCATATATGGGTATTTCTAGCAGCAAAGTTTATGACAAAGAAAAACTGGAAATGATCCAAACGTCTAGTAATGAAAGAAAAATAAATGTATTTTTTTTCCTTTTTTTAAATTGTGGCAAAATTCACACATCATAAAATTTACCATCTTAATGCTTTTAAGTGTACAGTTCGATGGAATTTATATTCATGTTGTTATGTAGACCACCATCCATCCCCATAACTCTTTTCATCTTGTAAAACTAAAACTCTACACCTTTTAAACACTAACTCTCCATTCCGTCTTTCCCAAGCCTCTTGACAACCAGCATTATAACTTCTATCTTTATGATGTTGACTACTCCAGGTATCATATCAGTGGAATCACATGGTATTTGTTTTCTTGTGACTGGCTTATTTCATTTAGCATAATGTCAAATTTCATGCTTGTAACCTATATCAGAAATTCCTTCTTTATTAGGCTGAATAATATTCCTTTGTGAGTATATATCACACTTTGCCATCCCAGTTTGTATAGGATTTGTGTGCTTTGTGTGTGGCACTTTTCCTGTTTTGAGAAAGGTTTCTGGGGTTATTTCTCTGTGAGGTTATAATAACACTAATAGCTAACATTTAGCTGACAGTTTGGTACATAGAGGTGATAAATATTTATGAAAGAATGATTTATGTGTTGGGCATTTTACACAGAATCATCATAGCCCATTGAGGTGATGTTCCATAGATGAAGAAAGGAGGACATTAAATTTGTTCATATCCTCAACAGATATTTGGGTGCCTTCACGAAGTTCATAGAGAGTGAAACACAAAGAAAAACTTAGACAAATTCATAAAATAATAAGTTGCAATTAAGGAAACAAATAAGAGGCTAAAAGAGAGAATATTAGATGGGGACTTACTTTAGATAAGAAGGACTCTCAGAAGTGGTGATGCTGAAGCTGATATTTGAAGAAGTAGGGGTGGGGGTGATATTCCAGGCAGAGGAAACATGATGTGTGAAGGTCTTGGAGGCAGGAAGGAGTCAGGTGTTTATCAGGGACAAAAGCAGGAGGGCCACAGTCCAAGGAAGGAAAAGAACAGTTAATGGAAAGTCAGCAGTGGCCAGATTGCACAGGGCCTTGAGGGCCATGGTGGCATCTTGACCTTATGCTGAGTCTGGTCAGCATAAGCCTCTGAGTAAGACAGTTACTCTGGCTGTACTGGGGAGAGTGGACTAGAGAAGACAAGTCAGAGAACCAGTCAGTGAGGAGGCCTTTGAGGTCATCCCAGTGCAAGATGCTAGTGAACAAGTGGTAGCTCTGGAGATAAGTAGAGAAAAATCTTGATGTTTTAGAGAGAGGGAATTGATGGGTGTTGCTGGTAGAATGGATGTAAGGGTTGGGGAAGAAGGAAGAGCCAAGGATGACCCCCAGCTATCTAGCCAGAGTGGAATCAGTGGAAGGTGGTGCCATTTACTGAAAAGGGAGAGAGGTGAGAGTAGAGATGCAAATTTGTGAGAGAGTGAGGGAACCAAGAATTTAGCCTGGAAAATGTCATTTGTTCTATCCCTGAGACATCCAGTGGAGATGTCAGGAAGGTCAGCTGCTTCCCTGTGAGCTTATATTAATATGAATAGCTACTTAGAAGCACTTAGTAAAATGACAAGCACCTACATCCTCTGATTCAGCAATCCTAATTCTGGAAATGTATCTTACAGATACACTTCACATGTTTGAGTTGACATAAGTACAGGGTTATTTCTTGTAGCATTGATTATTATAGCAAACAGCAAAAGATTGGAAGCAAGTCAATTAACTATCAATAAGGAGCTAATTAAATTGTGATCCAAGCAGTGGGATACTTACTATGCAACTGTATAAATAGGAGGAGGGAGATGTACTTACTTGGAAAAATTGAGTTGTATTGTTAAATGATAAAGGAAACTGCAGAACAGTATATTGAATAAGCTGTATTTCATGTAGGGGAAGTAATATATACTTATACACCTTTGCTTATGTTACAAACTAATGCAAAATGATTACGTTCTGGGGTATAGGGTAGGAGTGAAACTTAGTATAATCAACCTTTTTCTTATTAGAATTTCAAATCAGATGGCTGACTTACCTATTTAACTATTAGTAGCCAGTATTGACTGAGCAAGTACTGATGGGCAGGGACTTTGTATACACCCTGTGTCCCTTACAGCAAAATAAAATATACATTATAATTGCACATTGTACATGAGGCTCAGAAAAGTTAAGTATCTGATTTGAGGTTGCACAGTGAGTAAATGGCCAACTCAGGGTTTGATCACAGGTCTTGATCTCCAAAGCCTTTGCCTCCTCTTTCCCCCGAGGGTGCGTGTGAGGTTCTGTATGTGGGTTTCCTGCCTGGTGGCTGCTTTCCTGACAACCAGTTCTCTCCTGCAGAGCCTCATTGGGGACATTGACAATGCCATGAGGACCTTCCTCAACTACTACACCATCTGGAAGCAGTTTGGGGGGCTCCCAGAATTCTACAACATTCCTCAGGGATATACAGTGGAGAAGCGAGAGGGCTACCCGCTTCGGCCAGGTAAGCAGCATCTCTGGCCCATGGCCAGCTCACAGCCTCCAATTCTCCGAACCCCAAGCCCTCAACATCTCTATGAGGTTCCATGCCTCACAAATGCTCACAGCTCCATTTTTTCCCCCCATCTGCTTCTTCCAGTGACTCTGGGTGGTTTTCCTGCTAGGAATTCTATATCCCTTTTATTTTCAGAGAAGGAAATGGAAGGCTGGTTGGTTGCAATGGCTTCCCCAAGGCTGTTAGGTGTAGAAGCTAGGACTGGAACCCAGGTCTCTTCATTACATCTTATGCTCTTTCAAACTTGGACAAGCAAGTGAGATGGACAAAGCCAGGTTGATGCCTTTTGAGTTCCTGCCATTGGGATTTTGGACGCATAGGCAATCTTAATCGTAAGTCAATGGACCAGGTCAGATAAACTGTGCATCTGTGGAATGTTGGGACTTTAGGAATGGACTTTAGGAGTGAACTATCTCTTGTCCCCCACCTCCTCATTTGCAGCTCAGTCCTCAAGACATAGAGAAGGAAGGGCTCACACACTCGATAACTCTCTTATGTTCTTTTCCAGCTCCGATCTTCTGATTCACTGAAGGAAAGTTAAACATTACAAGGAGGGGAAAGGAAAGGGGGGCAGAGGAAGGAAGCTGAGTCAGCACACAGTCACCCTGCCCCCCACCCCAAAATAGCTTATGTTCCCATTGTTTTTGACTCCTCCCACCTGAATGCCTTTTAACTGTGGGATGGGCCTTCTAGTGGCTTCTGCCCATTCTGCCCTTCTTTACCCCACTTCCTTCCTCCTCTGACGTGCTAATCTTCTCAATCATTGTTCTAAGAATCTTGGAGAAGCAACAGAAGTGGGAATAAAACAGCAACTGGAAAGAGCAAATTAGTCATTTTTGACTCCTTGGAGGCTGCTGTTTTTACTATTGCTCATGCATTTATTCTCATAGCTTTTTTTTTTTTTTTTTAACATAAAATGGTCAGATTGTATTGATGCCATGTTACTACTAAATAGGATGAAGACAGAGTTTGGGACTAAATGTGAGACCTAGGCCTGTGCATTCTCAAAGATAGAGGGAACCTGAGAGGTCTTCTAATCCAGTGGCCCCAACCTTTTTGGCACCATGCATCAGTTTCGTGGAAGACAATTTTTCCATAGACCAAGGTTGGGGAAGGGATGGTTTGGGGACGATTCAAGTGTATTACATTTATTGTGCACTTTATTCTATTATTATTACATCAGCTCCACCTCAGATCATTGGGCATTAGATCCCAGGGGTTGGGGACTCCTGTTCTAATTGATATCCCCCTGCAATAGCCCCATCATGTAGTTATCTCGTGTCTTTGTCTGGTTACCAACAATGACAGAAGGCTCACTACTTACAGAGGCAATGTGTTTTATTTGCAGGATAGGCTGACAGGAAGGCTCAGTGGAAAGTAAGGCACCACAGCCAGGAATCCAGAAATGCCTTAGACCAGTCACTCTTCCTACCTCAAACAATAGCAAATGGGAGATAAGGGACTCTTCTATAATTAGGTTGGCCAGTGCCGATGCTCTGGTGCATGCTTCTGACCAGCAGTGTTGGAGCACAGAACCTAGCCTAAAAGCCTCTGAAGGCCTTCACCCTCACCTAAGTCCAAGTCTAAACCTTGGGCTCTCACCCTCTTGCAGAGAGTTGACCAGATACACCGGAAGTTATAGCAGTCACTAGCAGGCGCAGGCCTATGTGTGAGGAAGAGAAAACAAGAAACAAGATGCTTGGCCCTGGGTGCGCTGAGCCAGACAGCTGCGAGAAGCATAAGGGGAGGCTTCCCACAAGGGCACCATCTTTTCCATCTCTGAACACACACAGTGTGTTCATCTACCAGTAAATGTACCCCCATCTATGCTTAGAATATGAGCAATTAGATTAGTAAGTGTCCACAAGCCTGTGGGTTAAAGGGAGGGAGAAGTAGGAGAACACTGGGGAGATCGGCAGCGGTATTTTCTCCCAAAATAAGAAACAGATGGGACTTCCCTGGCCGTCCAGTGGTTAGGACTCTGTACTTCCAATGCAGGAAGCCTGGGTTTGATCCCAGGTCAGGGAACTAGGATCCCACATGCTGTGTGGCATGGCTTTAAAAAAAAAGAAATTGAATATAAAACAATTCTGATGTCTTCTCAACTCTGCCAAAATGAAATGGAATAATAATTCCTATTGAAACAAACTCTATAAAGCCAATGTGTTTAATTCCTTGAATTACACATAAAAATGTTCAAGGGACTTCCCTGGTGGTCCAGTGGTTAAGACTCTGCATTTACATGACAGGGGGCACAGATTTGATCTCTGGTCAGGAAACTGAGATCCTGCATGCCGTGGCCAGGAAAAAAAAAAACAAAACTAGAAATAGAATTTACAGTAATAAATCATTAGGGGAAAAAGTACTCATCAGGAGTCAGGAGGAAATAGGAAGCAGAACATGAGGAGGAGAGGCTGTGTAGGGAGAGGAGAAGAGTTCTTTCCTGTCCGAGTAAAGACAGGTGAAGAAGTAGCAAAGTCTGTGGAGCTGTAGCTTCTACCCACCGAGCCCACCCCAGAAGTCACGTCTTTCTTTTCCGTAACAGCCTTCGAGATACCTGAAAGCAACAAACACATTGTGCTGGGTTTTCTTTTCTCCAGATACATAGTCCCATCCAGTCCAGCTCCTGTTGGCTAGTTGGCTAATATTCATCTTATGATGGGGCTCATGTCCGAATGTCAGATTCCAATTGTGTAGAACAAGGCAAGACTGTTGCCTTGCTCTTGGCACAGTGAACTGATGGCTGGATCTTTGCTAGATTGTAAGTTGATTCTTGAATATCTCAACCTTCATCTTTTTGCCCATCCCATCTTGGAAAGGGCCTTATAATGACAGAGTCAGACTCTTTGAAGCTTTAGGATCAGTTAGGCTGTAAGTGGCAGAGAAAAAATAGTAGCTTAATTAAAATAGAAGTTTATTTTGGGGGGACTTCCCTAGCGGTCCAGTGGTTAAGACTCCTCGCTTCTATTGCAAGGGGCCTGGGTTCAGTCCCTGGTGGGGAAACTTAAGATGCCATACCATGTGGTCAAAAGAAAAACAGGAAATTTAACTTGTTCTCTGATTTTCCGGCCTTATGTGGTACTCTTTGGTGTCAGTTCAGTTCAGTCGCTCAGTCATGTCCAACTCTTTGCGACCCCATGAATCGCAGCACGCCAGGCCTCCCTGTCCATCACCAATTCCTGGAGTTCACCCAGACCCACATCCATCAAGTCAGTGACGCCATCCAGCCATCTCATCCTCTGTCGTCCCCTTCTCCTCCTGCCCCCAATCCCTCCCAGCATCAGAGTCTTTTCCAATGAGTCAGCTCTTCACATGAAGTGGCCAAAGTACTGGAGTTTCAGCTTTAACATCATTCCTTCCAAAGAAATCCCACACCTGCCTGCTGGGAATAGTTGTTAATCCGGGGAGCCTTGTGCTTGAGTAAAGTTAGTGATTCTGTTACTAAGGAAGAAGGCGGGAACAGATATTGGGAGGTGGGCAGCAGCCCCTTCCCCCTTCTGCATCCCAGAACCTGGCTGCCTGTCTCTCCCTTGGGATGGGAATCCATGATCCATTTTAATGCTGGTCTTCACTAAGCCTCAGATTGTGTGTGGATTGGCTCTGAAGATTCAATTCAAGGGAGTTGCCCCAGTTCCCCTTAGTTGGGACCCTGTGGACACAGTAAGGAGGGGAGGAGTCTCTCGCTGCGCCAGGCAGGCTCCTAGCCTTCCCTGCCCAGCCACTGGATGAGAAGGGTCCACTTTGAACTTTGCAGAACTCATTGAGAGTGCCATGTACCTCTACCGTGCCACGGGGGATCCCACCCTCTTAGAACTCGGAAGAGATGCTGTGGAATCCATCGAGAAAATCAGCAAGGTGGAGTGTGGATTTGCCACAGTAAGTGTTTCCACGGGCCCAAGAATTGGGAAATGTCTCCCCCTGCCACTAAAGAGCCTCTGGAATATTAACATTGGAAGGACTCTTAAAGGTGTAAGTAGTGTCTTTATTTTATAGACGGGGTGGCTGAGGAACAGAAGCGAGCCTGGCTAAAGGTCCCAAAGCAGGTAGAGGTGGAGCTAGGATTCATTCCCAGGGGTCTAGACTCCATGCCCTTGGCCTTCTCCTTACTTCAGAGACCCTCTAGCTATCTGAATAGGCTACTTTGCAAAGAAGTGTTTTGTGAAACATTTTGTGAAAAGGCCTATAAAATGGATTTAAAAGAGAATTACAGTCCCATAGCCTTATTTGCAGGGAAACCGGATGGCTCAGCAGTAAAGAATCTGGTTGCAATGCAGAAGACACAGGAAATGTGGGTTTAATCCTTGGGTCAGGAAGATCCCCTGGAGGAGAAAATAGCAACCCACTCCTGTCTTCTTGCCTGGAAAAATTCCCATGGACAGAGGAGTCTGGCTGCCTGCAGTCCATGGGGTCACCAAGAGTTGCACATGATGGAGCAGCTAAGCACACATGCACATACACGCACACAGCCTTATTTGCAGGCTTCCCTGGTAGCTCAGTAGCAAAGAATCCCTCTGCCAAACAGGAGATGTGGGTTCAATCCCTGAGTTGGGAAGATCCCCTGGAGAAGGAAATGACAACCCAATATTCTTGCTTGGAGAATCCCATGGACTGAGGGGCCTGACTGGCTACAGTCCATGGGGTTGCAGAAGAGTTGGATACGACTTAGCGACTGAAAAACAACAATAAGCCTTATTTGCAAACCCAAGGATCCTTAATGAAACAGCCTTACTGGTCTCACGGATATTTACTGAGTGTCTTTCACGGGCCAGGTGCTGTGCTAGACTGAGGATTATAGCAGTGAAGAAAGACCAAGCTCCTGAGCTGACATTTCAGTAAAAAAACAGTGAATGTGTATCTAGGAGACAGAAAGGAGGCCATTGAGGCTGGAGGCGGGTGAGCAAGGGGGAAAGTGGGAGAAGATACATCCCCAGAAGTAGGCAGGGGCTAGATCACATAGGGCTTTGTATTAGCCATGAGGAAGAGCTGGGATTTCATTCTGCTGGGAATGAGAAGCCTTGGTAGGGTTTACAGCAGAGCAGTGACATGCTATATTTTAGAAAGATCACTCTGGCTCCTCTGTGGAGAATGGATTGAAAGGGTCAAGGAGGAGAGCCGTATCACATCCTTAGAGGACCCAAGCAGGCAAGATAGAAATAAACAGTGGTTGCAGACATGTAAAAACCAGATGTTGAAGCAAATAGTCTGGAAGGAAATTCACCAAAAAGCCTACAGAGGTTTTTTTAGGGTATGGAATTAAAAACAATCAAATCAGAAAAAAACTCTTCCTTTTCAAAAAGTTGTAATTGATTATATTCTATGAGTAAAACATAGATGCATATTTTTAAAGAGAAGACCTGTATGTGTAGGAGAAATATAAAGTAAGGATGTGCTTTAATTTCTAGTATGTTGTATTTTGTGAAAAGCCAAAGTGGATGAGTTCAGTGGGGCCTTAGAACTCTTGACTTATTTCCATGAAAATGAAGTCTTTTGGAGCCCTGCCGAGGTGAATGATGGGAATAGGCATCTGACTCCTTGGCCTTTGGGAAACGGGACAAAAGAATAATAATTCCTGGTACATCAAGTCCATATTTTAGTCACATTTTTTGGGTATAAAATAGATATCTACTGAGAACTAGTTTTGTTTAAGAAAATGCATTGCTAATTCTAAAATAAATACTTATTTTAGAAACTAAAATAAATGTTTCTAGCAAGTAAACCTACTCATCCCCGACTATAAACTCAGTATGAATTTTTCTTTGTAAAGACTCCTAATCAGTTGTGTACAAGAACAAAAAACTTGGTAACCATCTTTATGTCCAATAAGTAAATGATGCTACATTTTTACATCATTAAGAGACGTAAACATTAGATCAATGTTTGGAGTCAAAAAAGGATAGGATAAAGGGGCTAGGATATTTGTGTATCATGTAGGGGGACCAAGAAAGATAGTTCTGATGAGGCAGCATTTGAGCAGAGACCTGCCGGCAGTGAAGGAGGGGGAAGATACCTGAAGGAAGGTGGCGCCAGGCTTCAGGAACACCACTGAAAAGAACTGGGCCAGGCATGAGCATGTTCACGGAATAGAAAAGCTGAGTGGCTGGACCTGTGAGAGCCACAGAAAGAGCAGGAAAAAGATGAGGTCAGCAAGGAGCAGGAGCCAGATCAGCAAACACCTGTTAGGCCACGATAAGGACTTTGATTTTAGTTTGCGGGAAATGGGATGTTAATAGAAGGTTTTCCATAGAGGATTGACAGGTAAGACTTAAGATAAAAATATCCTTGAGCATAGCGTTTCCCAGGTGGTTCAGTGGTAAAGAATCTCCCTGCCAAGCAGGAGATATAGGTTCGATCCATGAGTCAGGAAGATCCCCTGGAGAAGGAAATGGCACTCCAGTATTCTTGCCTGGGAAATCCCATGGACAGAGGAGCCTGGCAGGCTACAGTCCATGGGGTTGCCAAGAGTAGGATACAACTTAGCGACTAAACAACAACAACCAATCCTTTAGGGTAAGAATGGAAGAAGGAAGCCCAGTTGAAAATTGTGATAAGCTTGGTGAGAGATGACGTTAAGTGATTTGCTCAAAGATCCGTAGCCGCCTAGTGGCAGGAAGGCCTGACGGGGTCCCGCCCCCACCCCTCCCCCGCCCCGCCCCGACCCTTTCTTCTGCTCTGATGCTAGTCTGACTTACTTCCCTCTTCCACGTGGCAGATCAAAGATCTGCGGGACCACAAGCTTGACAACCGCATGGAGTCTTTCTTCCTGGCCGAGACTGTGAAATACCTCTACCTGCTGTTTGATCCGGACAACTTTATCCACAACAACGGCTCCACCTTCGATGCGGTAATCACCCCCTACGGGGAGTGCGTCTTGGGGGCTGGGGGTTATATCTTCAACACGGAAGCACACCCCATCGACCCCGCTGCCCTGCACTGTTGCCGGAGGCTGAAGGAAGAACAGTGGGAAGTGGAAGATTTGATGAGGGAATTCTACTCTCTCAAACGGAAAAGGTCGAGATTTCAGAAGAAAACTATGAGCTCGGGGCCATGGGAACCCCCAACAGGGCCCGGAACATTCTCCTCCCCTGAAAACCATGAGCAGGCAAGGGAAAAGAAGCCTGCCAAGCAGAAAATCCCACTTCTCAGCTGCCCTAGTCAGCCTTTTACGTCGAAGCTGGCATTACTGGGACAGGTTTTCCTAGATTCCTCATAACCACTGGATGATATTTTGTTTTTGAAACTAAACTGTAACAATAAATCGGCTTTTGATGATCGTGGTTTTCTATTTTACAAATTGGGTTGTTTCATGAGATTTCATTCAAAGATAGGGTGTACAACTACAAACAATTGCAAATCTACTTTTTCTCTTATGGTTGGAGAAATAGCTGAACATAAAGTTAGCCAGCTTCAAAGACCCCAGGGCTTGATACTTGAATCTCCCTTCCTTTCAAGGTTCCCATTTTCTGGAGAGTGTTGTAAATATATTTGTTAGTCCTTTTTGGGGGGGCGGGCGGAGAGATTTTCATTTTTTAATTGAAGTATAGTTGACTTACAACATTCTATAAATTCCATAGGGCTTATATAATATAGAACTATATAAAAACTATACTGTATGTAGAATGTAGTAAATATTTTTATACATTACAAAATGATCATCACAAAAAGCCTAGTTACCATCTGTCACCATACTAAGTTATTAGAGTATTACTAACTATATTCCTTGTGCTGTATATTACATCCCCATGACTTACTTATAACTGGAATTTTGTACCTCTTAATTTCCGTCATCTGTTTTAGTCTCCCCCCGACCCCACCTCCCCCATGGCAACCACCAGTTTGTTCTCCGTGTCTATGAGTCTGTTTCTGTTTTGTTATATTTGTTCATTTGTTTTGTTTTTAGGTTCCACATATAAGTGAAATCACATGGTATTTGTCTTTTTCTGACTTATTTCATTTAGCATAATACTGTCTAGGTCCATTCATATTTTTACAAAGGGCAAGATTTTATTCTTTTGTGTGACTGATATTCATATATATATATATATATATATATATATATATACACACACACACCCCACATCTTCTTTATCCATTCATCTGTTGATGGACATTTAGGTTGCTTCCGTATCTTGACTATTCTAAATAATGCTGCATAGAGTATAGGCATGCATATCAGCATGTATATATCTTTTCAAATTAGCATTTTTGTTTTCTTCAAATAAATACCCAGAAATGGAACTGCTAGACCTTAAGGGAGTTCTATTTTGAATTTTTTGAGAAATCTTTCATACTGTTTTCCACAGTGGCTACATCAATTTACATTCCCACCAACAGTATACAGGGGTTTCCTTTTCATCACAGCCTCGCCCACATTTATTTGTTGTCTTTTTGATGATAGCCATTCTGACATGTATGAGGGAATATCTCATTGTTTTGATTTGCATTTCCTGATGATTAGTGATGCTGAGCATCTTTTCATGTGTTTGTGTGTTATCTATATGTCTTCTTTAGAAAAATGCCTATTTATGACTTCTGTCTATCTTTTAATTGGGTTGTTTTCTTGATGTTGAGTTGATGTTGGATAATTAATCTCTTATCAGATATATTATTTGCAAATATCTTCTCCCATTCAGTAGATAGCCTTTTCATTTTGTTGATAGTTTCCTTCTCTGTACAAAAGCTTTTTAGTTTGATGTAATCCCCCCCGCCTTTTTTTTTTTTTGCTTTTGTTTCCCTTGCCTGAGACATATCCAAAAAAATATTGTTAAAACCAATATCAAAGAGCATACTATGTTTTCTTCTAGGAGTTTTATGGTTTCTAGTCTTATGTTTATATGGTATGATAAAGTTCACTTATTATTTCTAATAGTTTTTTGATGGTGTCTTTATACTTTTCTATAAATAGATTCTATATCATGTCATCAATGGACAGTGACAGTTTTACTTCTTCTTTTCCAACTTGTATTCCTTTTGTTTGGTTGTCTGATTGCTGTGGCTAGAACGTCTGATACTATGTTGAATAAAAGTGGCGAGAGTGGGCATCCTTGCCTTTTTCCTTATCTTAGAGGAAATGCTTTCAGCTTTTCATCACTGAGTATGAAATTGATGGTAGATTTGTCATATATGGCCTTTATTATGTTGAGATATGTTCTATCTATACCCACTTTAAGAGTCTTTGTCATAAGTGGATGTTGAATTTTTTTTGATAGGCAAGAAATAGACATTAATATAGGACCCTATGATGGATACAAATAGGCAGGCAAGAGGGCTCTACCCCAAGAACTAAGTGGGCCACATTTTTATAATCGAAGAAGTGGGGAGAGGGAGAAGACCACCTTATTCCTTTTCCTTTGTAAAGATGTTTTAGGAAAATGATGCACAAGAGGGATGGTCATGTCCTAGGTCTCAGGTAAGTTCCTGGGACAGGCCACCAATTGAAGTCCTTGGCTTCAATTCAAGAGCGAGCCATAGTAAAGTGAAAGAGATAGATACACACTCTACAGACAGGATATAGTCCCTCTCAAAAGATGAGAGAAGCCCTGGGAGAAACACGCCCCACAGATAGATTGTGGGCAGTCTTAGAAAGTGAGAGCAGCCAGATAGGTGTTGAATTTTGTCAAACAGTTTTCCTGCATCTATTGAGATCATCATATGGTTCTATTTTTCAGTTTGTTAATATGTGTATCACACTGATTTATGGATATTGAGCCATTTCTGGGATAAATTCCACTTCATCGTGGTGTATGAACTTTTAGTAAGACCTGACTGGAAGTTGGGGAATGACAGCATCTAGAAACTAACAGCTGCCATTAGCTGTGGCTGCTCATAGAACCAGAATCCATCCCACTCATTATTCAGAGCTTCTTTGTGGCCAAGGCTAACTCACCCCCACACTCTGGGATACCCTTGATCATCAGTCAACATACTGGATTCTAGACCAGAGAGAAGAAGCAAAGCCCTTTCCTAAATCCTATTCTCTTCCCCAATTTACAGAGTGGCATTTTTAAAATTAAAGTATAGTTGATTTACAATATTATACTATTTAGGTGTACAACAGAGTGATTTAATATTTTTAGGAGTACCACATAATGATTTGATATTTTTATACATCACAAAGTGATCACCAAAGAAAGTTGTATTTTTCAGGAATTTATTAGCATAAAGTTGTTTTTTCTTATCCCTGATACTACTTACCTATGCCCTGATTAGTCTTGCCAGAGATTTTAAGTTTTATTATTCGTTTTTCAAGAACAAACTTTTGACTTGGTTGTTACTGTTAATTGTTATGTGTATTTTCTACTATCCTAATGTTGGCTTTTATTATTTTCCTTTTAAAAAATTCTTTCACATTTTATTACTAATCAGGTACTTTTTCATTGAAATGTAATTTACAGTATGATACTAGTTTCAAGTGTACTGCATAGTGATTCAGTATTTTCTGTTGTTTTCTTCCTCCTACTTTCTTTGAGTGATTCTGATGAGGTTGTCTATCACTGTGGCATAATCTCGTGTGAGGGTATCTTCCGTTTGCTCCTCTGGAGGTCCGCTCCACCTTCTCTCCCCCATGAGGGTGGATTGTTCTCTGCTCTTGTGGTCCTGTATGAACTACACCAATGGGTTCACTTTTTCCCTGGCTTCTACTTGGGTTCAGTCAGTGAGGTGTCTGGGCAGGAGACTGGCGAAAGGAAGTAGAATGAGGTCATGATATTTATTCCCACGGCTTTCTTCCAGCGGGGGTGCTTCAGGCTAACTAGTCTCTCAGTTGAAGGTCACTGTTTCTCTCAACTTCTTTTCAGGTGATGGTAACCTTTCCGTTCCCTTATTCTTTCAGGCTAGGTATGGTAATGGCTATGCTAGTACTAGCCCCAGATTACTACGCTATCCCTTGAGGTTCTCTTATACTCTGCCCAAATACCTTTGTAAATAGTCTTTTTACTAAACCCTCCTCTCATCCTTCTAATTTGAGTGAGCTGTATGTTTCTTCTCAGGTGCCTAACTGTTATATCTAGAGACCATTCCGACTGGTACATGTTTTTAATTTAAAGTCTAAAGTTAATTGTTCTTTTTATACCTCTCCCAAATAAGAGAAAAACATTAGATTAACAAGGTTGCAGGATATAAGATCAATATACAAAAATCAATTTACTTCTGTACATTTGCAATTAACAATATAGAAATGAAATTAAACATCTCCACTTATAACAGCATAAAAGAAAATTATTTGGGAGTAAATTTAACAAAAATACAAGAAGATTTGTACACTGAAAACTACAAAACATTGTTAAAAGTTTAAAGATCTAAGTAAAGGGAAAATATTTCCATCTTCATGGGTTAAAAGACATAATATTGTTAAGATGGCATTTGTACCAAAATTAGTCTGCAGATTCAATGGAATCTCTATCAAAACCCAGTTGCCTTTTTTAGAGAATTGGACAAGCTGATCTTAAAAGTCATATAGAAAGTCAAGGGACCGGGAATAGTCAATACAATCTTAAAAAAGAACAAAGCTGGAGGATTCACTCATAATGATTTTAAAACTTACTACAAATAATAATAATAATCAAGAAAGTATGGTGCTGGCATTAAGGGTGGACATATAAATTAATGGAATAGAACTGAGAATGCAGAAATAAACCTTCATGGTCAATTGATTTTTGAAAAAGGTGCCAAGGCAATCCAGTGGGGAACATTTTTAACAAATTATGCTGGCACAACTGGATATCTACTTGCATAAGAAAGATTTTGTACTACTATTTAATACCATATAAAAAACTAACTCTGTGAATCAAAGACCTAAATAGGAGCTAAAACTATAAAAATCTTTGGAGAAAACATACATTTTTGTGACCTTGGATTAGGCAGTGGCTTCTTAGAAGACACCTCAAAGCACATGTAAACAAAGAAAAACAGATAAATTGGATTTTCTAAAAATTAAAAACTCTGTGCTTCAAAGGACACTATAACTAAAATGAAAAGACAGCCTACAGAATGGGAGAAAATATTTGCAAATCAAATAGTTGGTGAGGGTTTCATATCCGGAATATATAAAGAACTTTTACAACTCAACAGTAAAGACAATACAATGAAAAAATGGGCAAAGGAGATAGACATTTCTCCAAAGAAGTATACAGATGGCCAACAAGCGCATGAAAAGATTTAACATCATTAGTCGTTCAGGAAATGCAAATCGAAACCACAATAAGATACCACTTCATGCCCACTAGGACACGGTGTCTTAGTCTATTTGGGCTGCTATAATAAGTTACCACAAACTAATTTGAAGTTAGTTATGAATGAAAGTGTGGGAGAATTTTTCATTTTTGGCAACATTGCCATAACTTTCAACTGAGTTTTGGTTAGGAATTTGCAGTGTGGTTTTTTCAGACGGTTCATAATCAGGAATATCTTGAACGTGTGAAAAATGTAGCATTTTTACTGAAATAGTTCAAATTGTCCTTAAATGGACTGTTTTCATGCTACAAAAATTGAGAATGAGAAGGTGAAAATATAGGAAGAATGAATAGTGATATTGGGAAAAGTACTTAACGTTAGCAGACAATGGCTTTATTTGTGCCTCATTAAGAAGAAAGGGTAGGTACTTGTGTGGTGGCTCAGTGGTAAACAATCCACTTGCTAGCGCAGGAGACGTGGGTTGGACCCCTGGTCTGAGAAGATCCCACATGCCTTGGAGCAATTAAACCTGTGTGCCACAACTGTGCTCTGAAGCCCAGAAACTGCAACTACTGAGCCCTTGCGCCACAACCACTGAAGCCCGCATGCCCTAGAGCTGGTGCTCCACAAGAGAGGCCACTGCAGTAAGAAGCACTCACACCACATCTAGAGAGCAGCCCAGCTCTCTGCAGCTAGAGAAAAGCCCACACATGAGGGAAGACCCAGGACACCAAAACAAGGGTAAGTTAGTAAGACAGCATTTTAAAAATATGACTTTATCAAATGTACAAAACCAAAAGTGACATGTACTAATGCATTATTTGTAATGATACTCTTGCCAATGAAAGCATCAATAAGCCAGCAATATTAAAAAGATGCATTGGAGAAGGAAATGGCAACCCACTCCAGTGTTCTTGCCTGGAGAATCCCAGGGACGGGGGAGCCTGGTGGGCTGCCGTCTATGGGGTCACACAGAGTCGGACACGACTGAAGTGACTTAGTAGTAGTAGTAGTAAAAAGATACTTGGAAACATGACATGCTGAATCAGTCCCTTGAATATTTTCAAAAAAAGAAAAGTATATATAATGTGATGGGACAGATTTTTCTGTGCCATGATGTAGCTATCAATGAGAAATCCTTATTATCATTGTATTGGATTGTATATTTGGTGCCAAAAGGGAAAACTGCTTACAAGGCTCCTGAAAAAATAAGAAACTGTTCTTCTGGCATATATATATTTTGCTTTTGTTTTTCTTCCAGTTTTATTGAGATATAAATTGACACACAGCACTGTATAATGATTTGATTTACATAACATGATGAAATGATTTTCACAGTAAGTTTAGTGAACATGAATCATCTCATATAGATACAAAATTAAAGAAATAGAAATAAATATTTCCTCATGATGAGAACCCTTATGATTTATTCTCTTAACTTTCATATATATAGCAGTGTTAATTATATTTATTATGTTGTACATTACATGCCTAGTATCTATTTATCTTATAACTGAAAGTTTGTACCTCTTGACTACTTTCATCCAATTCCCAGCCCCCTCACCCTGCCTCTAGTAACCATAAATCTGATCTCTTTTTCTGAGTTTCTTTTTGAAGTACAACTGACCTGTGTACACTGTGTTAGTTCCTGTTACACAACATAGTAATTCGATATTTCTAGACATTGCAAAATGATTACCTCAATAAGTCTAGTTACAGTCTGTCCCTGTAAAAGACATTACATAATTATTTATTTTATTAAAAAACTTATTTTGGCCTTGCTGCACAGCATGCAGGCTCTTAGTTCCTGGACCAGGGATTGAACCTGCGTCTCCTGCATTTGAAGCACAAGGTCTTAACCACTGGACCGCTCGGGAAGTCCCCATAATTATTGACTATATTCCCCACACTGGACATTTCATACCCGTGACTCATTTCTTTTGTAACTTGAATTCTGTAACTCTTAATCTCCTTCATCTCTTTCCTGCCCCCACCCCTGACTCCCTTCCCCTCTGCAACCACCTGTTTGTTCTCTGCATCTCACCCTGTTTCTGTTTTGTTATGTTCCTTTGTTTTGGTTTTTAGATTCCACATATAATTGGCACCCCACTCCAGTACTCTTGCCTGGAAAATTCCATGGACGGAGGAGCCTGGTAGACTGCAGTCCATGGGGTCGCTAAGAGTCGGACATGACTGAGCGAGTTCACTTTCACTTTTCACTTTCATGCATCGGAGAAGGAAATGGCAACCCACTCCAGTGTTTTTGCCTGGAGAATCCCAGGGACGGGGGAGCCTGGTGGGCTGCCGTCTATGAGGTTGCACAGAGTCAGACATGACTGAAGTGACTTAGCAGCAGCAGCCTAAGTAAAATCATAGAGCATTTTTCTTTCTCTGACTTACTTCACTTAGCATAATACCTTCTAGGTTCATCCAAGTTATCACAAATGGCACTATTTCATTCTTTTTTGTGGCTGGGCAATATATATTTATACCACATACTCTATCCATTCAGCTATTGATGGGCACTTAGGTTGCTTCTGTATCTTGGCTGTTGTAAATAATGCTGCAGTGACCACAGGAGTGCATATCTTTTTTAATTAGTGTTTTTATTTTCTTTGGATAAATACCCAGGAGTGAAACTACTGAATTGTACGGTAGTTCTATTTTTAACTTTTTGGAGGAATCTCTATACTGTTTTCCATAGTGGCTGCATCAACTTACATTTCCACCAATAATGCAAAAGGGTTCTCTTTTCTCCACATCCTCACCTACATTTGTTATCTGTTGTCTTTTTGATAATAGCTGTCTGACAGGTGAGAGGTGATCTCTCATTGTGGTTTTGATTTGCGTTTCCCTGTTGATCAGTGATGTTGAGCATCTTTTCATGTGCCTGTTGGCCATCTGTATGTCTTCTTTGGAAAAATGTCTATTTGGATCCTCTGCCCATTTTTTAATTGGGTTACTTAGGTTTTGTTTTGTTTTTGATGTTAAGCTGTATGAATTCTTTGTCTCTTTTGGATATTAACCTCTTATTGGATAGGAAATTTGCAAATACCTTCTCCCACTCAGTAGGTAGCTTTTTTGTTTTGTTGATGGTTTACTTCCCTGTGCTAAAGGTTTTCAGTCTTCTGGTATATTTTTTGGTGTGTACTGTTTTTATGGTAAATCAATAAACATACGTCTTAGCAATAATATGATTTCTCCTTGAATCTTTGCAGAATTTTAGAAGTAGTATTAATTATGGTATTGATTTTGTGATCCAACTTGAGAAAGACAAGTTGGGTATTGCACAATGCTTAGTTTATGCCTGAGATGAGCGGTAAGGCCATTTTAAGGAAGGTCTTGTTATGTATTTAGTTATTCGTCTCATACAAAACTGGATTAAAAATGTATACAAAATTGACAAGTGCAATTTTGGTCAATATAAATTAATCTGGAAAAGTTAAAATATGACAAAGGCATTTTTAAAATGTTAGCAGCATCTGAAAACAATGTTATTTGGCATAGTCTTATAGGTTGTAAATCTTTGGAAAACAAATTTTGGTGAAATTCATGTGTATGTTGGGCAGAAACAGTGGATGTTGTTCATTTTATTAAAGGAAGTCAACAGAATAGCCAATTTTTGGAAAAAAATTATTCAGGGATTAGAGGTGACCTACCACTTTTTTTATCTTATCAGAGTTAGTTGGTGGTCTTAAGGGAAAGTCCAAAGTACATTACAAGAATACAATAAAATTCCTATTTTTCTAGCCAAAAAGCAATCTCATTTGGAAAATCTTTTCAAAGTTGTTTTTTTGGAATAACAATGTTGGCCTATTTGACTGATATATTTTTTAACATTCTTAGTGAATTAAATTAGAAAGTTCTTAGGAAACCCAGTCCAATTCAAGCCTATCCAAGCATTTCAAATGATATTACTGCAATGGCAAGCAAAATTTCAATATATTAGGTTTGGTGCAAAAGTAATTGCGGTTTTGCACTGTTGAACTTTGCTGTTTGCTATTAGAACACATTCTTAAATGTGGTTATGTTATACATCATTTTAATTGCATTTCTCACTTTATGTTTTTTGCTAATGACATTACTTGCTGTTTATTTTATATTTATTTTGGACCATAGACATGATGTTAGACAAAAAGCAAATTTGAGCGATCTTTTTTATTTGAGTTCAAAATGGGTCATAAAGCAGTGGAGACAACTAGCTACATCAGCAATGGATTTGGCCCAGAAACTGCTAACAAATGTACAGTGCAGTAGTGGTTCAAGAAGTTTCGCAAAGGAGACAAGAGCCTTAAAGCTGAGGAGCATAGTGGCCGATCGTTGGAAATTGAGAACGACCAACTGACAGCAACCATTGAAGCTGATCCTCATTATAATGATTTAAAATTCACGGTCCGAAACTGCAATTACTTCTGTACCAACCTAATACATGCCACTGGTTCCACGGTTTTCAAGTGTGGCCCCTGGTCCAGAAGCAGGAGCATCACCAGAGAACTTGTTACAAACGTAAACCCATGGGCTCCACCCCAGAACTTCTGATTCAGAAAAGGGAGGGCCAGCAGTATGTGTTTGAACAAGCCTTCCAGCTGATTCCCAGGTGGCGCTAGTGGTAAAGAACCTGCCTACCTTATGTGCACTCCACAACTGGACCACTCAGAGATGTTCACGGAGTTATACAGAGAAGAGAAGAAGGAGGAAGGTGACAGAGGTGGCCAGGAGGATAAAAGGGGGGAATGAAAAGGAGGGAGACAGATCCAGCCAGTAATCAGTTCCCTAAGTGTTCTCCACCGTCTGGAACACACAGAAATTCACAGAGTTGGGTAGAGTAGAGAGGGGTTAGGGAGGAGACACAGGTGACCTGGTGGAGAAAAAGGAGAGTCCAAAGGGAGAGAGAGCAGTCAAGCCAGTAATCTCGCTCCCTAGTGAAAAATGGGTCCTGAAGATTGGGTCATTAAAGGTACAAAATTGGTAACAAATACATAAAAGCAAAAATTAAAAATCTAGAGTAGAGTTTGGAATTTCAAAAATACGATGTTAAAGAAAAGAAGAAGGAAAAGAAAGAGAGAAAAAACGAACAAACAAAAACAAACAAGGTCGTGAAAATTATAAAGAAAGTACAGGTACAAAATTGATAACTAATACCAGAAAGCAAAAATTAAAAATCTAGAGTAGAGTTTGGAATTTCAAAAATACGATGTTAAAAAAAAAAAAGAAGAAGAAGAAGAAAAATAAAGAGAGAAAACAAACAAACAAATACAAACAATGTCACAAAAATTATAAAGAAAATACAGGTACAAAATTGATATCAAATACCAAAAAGCATAAATTAAAAATCTAGAGTAGAGTTTGGAATTTCAGATATACAATGTTATATAAAAGAAGAGAAAGAAACAGAGAAGAAGAAAAAAAAAAAGTCACAGAAATTATATAAAAAAAAACTATAGGTACAAAATTGATAACATATACCAAAAAGCGAAAATTAAAAATCAAGAGTAGAGTTTGGAATTTCAAAAATACAATGTTAAAGAAAAGAAGAAAAAAACAAAAACAAAAACAAAAAACAAGGTCAAAAAATTATAAAATATATATATATGAAGTTTGCTGAACAAGAAAAAAATAGGGTCTTTTTTTTTTTTTGCAAAGTAATAGGTTATAAAAGTGAAAATTAAAGGAACAATAGAGGACTTAAATTTTTTTTAATTAAAAAAAAAAAGAATGATCATAAAAATAATAAAAATATATCTAGGACTTTCTTGGTTTTTTTGTGGGTGTTGTGGGTTCAGTTCATTTTTGGCTAGTTCCTTGGTCAGACTTATATTTCTCAAGATCTATAGGCCCCTTCCTATGTAGTCCGTAGTAACCACAGGGTTTTGATCTATTGCCTGTAGCTTCCAAGGCGTTTCCCTCTGTTATATCTTCTTCACTGGGACGACCCAGAGGGATGGTATGGGGAAGGAGGAGGGAGGAGGGTTCAGGATGGGGAACACATGTATACCTGTGGCGGATTCATTTTGATATTTGGCAAAACTAGTACAATTATGTAAAGTTTAAAAATTAAAAAAAAAAAAACAAAACAAACATTTTCACTCAAAAAAAAAAAAAAAGAACCTGCCTACCAATACAGGAGAAAGAGACGCGAGTTTGATCCCTGATTTGGGAAGATCCTCTGGAGGAGGAAATGGCAACCCACTCCAGTATCCTTGTCTGGAGAATCCCATGGACAGAAGAGCCTGGCAGGCTACAGTCCATAGGGTCACAAAGAAGTGGACACAACTGCAGCAACTTTGCATGCTCAACTTGGCCAGGTGATTCTGATGTAAGCTCACGTTTCAGAAGCAGGGTATTTGATGTCCCCATCATTGTTGCAAGAAATCGATGAAACCTTATTAATGAAAGGAGCTCAAATTAAATGAAATAAAATTAGAGATTTTCATTGCCCCTTATCTCTTATTGTTGGTATTAATGTTATGCTGGCCTCACAATAACAGTCGGGGAATATTATTTCTTTATCTGGCTTTTGGAAGAAATTATATATTACTGGTATTATTTCTTCCTTAAAAGGTTGGTAGATTTCAGACCCATTTGGGACTGAATTTGTGTGTGTGTGTGGGGGGGGGGTTTAAATTATAGATTCAATTTCTTTAATAGTTATGGGATTATTCCAATTTTCTACTACTTCTTGAGTCCATTTAGCTATAGATTTTTTTCCTAGAAATTTTATTCCATCTAAATTTTCAAATGTCTAGGCATAAAATTGTAATTATATCCTTTTAAGAGTTTCTGAATGCTGAAGAATCTCAATTTTTGACACTAATTCCTGGTGGGAATCTATTCTGTTTTCTTCATAGGGGCTCTTCTAATTTGACTGATTGCTTTCTAGGATTGCAGCACAACAGTCTGGGACTTCTTTTCCTTGTACTGAAGCTTTAAAAAAATAAACAGAAAAATGATGGTTATATAAGATGTAAATATTGGAGAAAGATGAGATATGGGTGTAAGGGTGTTAGTACTATTCTTGGAACTCTTTTGTAAATCTAAAATTATTCCAAATTAAAAAAAATTTTTTAAAGAACAAAAAAATGGTATTAATCATCCACTATTCATCATTTCACTCAAGGACTTTGGGCTGTGTTTGAGACTCGAATTCACCACAAGTCAAATTTGTCGCCTGTCAAGAGGTTCCCAAGAATTACGGAAAAGACTCAGAGGCAGTGGCTTTTACTTAGATTTTTTTTTCTTTCTTTTCAAAAGAGACCTTTTCTTTTTTTAATTCTTTCCAAAACAGAGTTTCAGAAAGGGATAATTATACAATTGCAGGAAATAAGGTTTTGAATGTCTTTTGAACTATATGTATGTTAGGAGGAGGGGAAGTAATCTTGTTACTTTATCCTTCTGTCAGATGCAGTCTACCAGGAAGTTGAAAGAAACCACGAGAACTAAGTATAGAACAATACTAAAAATGTTGGTGAGCAAGGATTAGGTTGTGAGAGTCTAACCAGAAACGCTTCCGGAGTTCTGCAAAGAGTAGGAACTTAGTCTTAAAGAAAATGTGGGATTTGCAGGAGTTGGGTCTTCTCATCCTTAGTAGGACAGGAGGTCTCTAAGGATCCAAGTCTGCCTGGAACACGGAGGGGGTGTGGAAGAATGGTGGGAATCAGGGTGCGGTGTGTGTGTTACTCAGTTGTGTCAGACTCTTTGGAAGAATGATGGGAATCAGGGGTGTGTGTCTATGTGTGTGTTACTTGCTCAGTTGTGTCTGACTCTTTGCAACCCCATGGACTGCAGCCCACCAGGCTCCCCTGTCCATGGAACTCTCCAAGCAAGAATAATGGAGTGGGTTGCTATTTCCTTATCTTCCCAACCCAGGGATGGAACCCGGGTCTCCCGCATTGCAGGCAGATTCTTTACCAGCTGAGCCACAAGGGAAGCCCCTTTGACAACAGAGGAAAGGTTAATTACTATCATCCTAGGGAAAAGGTTGGGCTTCCCAGGTGGCTCAGTGGTAAAGAATCCACCTGCCAATGCAGGAGATGTGGGTTTGATCTCTAGGTTGCAAAGATCCCCTGGGGAAGAAAATGGCAACCCATTCCAGTATTCTTGCCTGGGAAATCCCATAGACAGAGGAGCCTGGCAGGCTACAATCCACAGGGTCTCAAAAGAGTCAGACACGACTTAGCAATTAAAACAAGTTGGTGGGGGGAACAAGATAGCTTCAGTCTTGAGGCCACATATTACTTACTAATTACAAAAGGAAAAAATGTACCTTTCCAATAAGACACTTGGCAAATACCACTTAGGCCAAGAGTTCAACCTTGGCATCATTAATAATGGGATAAATTTATATTATTTCATCCTGATGTGAAGCAGTGAGAAAGATACCATCAACTATATAGTATTATTGCTAGAAAATCTGAACCCTAATCTAATCAAGAAATTCAGATAGTAGGGCATTCAGCAAAATTGGCCCAGACCCTTAAAAACTGTCAGTATCATGTAGACAGAACAGATGAAAGGACTCTTAGACATTAAAAGACACTAAAGAGACATGATATTCAAAAACAAGGCATGATCCTTGATTGAATCCTGTTGGGGGGGTGGGGGGGAAGACTCTATAGGACATCTTGGGAGCAATTGCAGACAATTGAATAGAAGGTGATATTATATAACATTAAATTTCTTAGATGTGATGGTGTCATAGTTATTAGAAGCAGGTCCGTATTCTTGGGAGATAATATGCTAAAGTATTGAGGTATAGTATCATGATATCTGTAATTTACTTTCAAATGGTTTGGGAACAAATTTGATGTTTATGTGTGTGTGTATATATATATATATATATATATGCAAATAGAGAAAAATAAAGATAAAATAATGTTAAAATGGATGAGTTTAAGCAAGGATATCTGAGTATTCGTAGTATTATTCTTTCAACTTGTCTGAAGATTTGAAAATTTCCCCAAAAAAACTGGAGGGAAAATAAAATATTGCAAATAAACTGCTTGGCCAATGGTAAATGCCCCCCCGCCCCGAAAAAGAAAAGGGTGGGTCTTACATAAGCATATAAGCTCCATGAGGGCAGAGACTTTGTTTCTTTTATTTAGCACTGTATCCCGAGCGCCTGGCAAGTGAAACCGTACCCAACAAACATTTTTGAAACAAATTCTTGAAAAGTTGTACATTAGAAATGTAATGTGTAAAATATAATCATTGGAAATAACAGCAAAGGACGATATATGAACAGCTGTTTCTATGGTCTGAATATAATTGTACCAGTTGCTTTGATTAAAATGACTTTTCTATGTTGAAAATTTTTTTAAATTGCCCAGAAAATCCATCTGCCCAGTTGGGTAACTCATTTATAAGAAGTTATAGTCTCTGAGTAGTATCAGCATGTTTGGTTACACCATTTGGGATTAATATGGGGGAAAAATTAGCCTATGAAGAAGCTTAAGTTTTTCTAACTGTGACCCCAATATCAATAACCTCAGATATGCAGATGACACCACCCTTATGGCAGAAAGTGAAGAGGAACTCAAAAGCCTCTTGATGAAAGTGAAAGTGGAGAGTGAAAAAGTTGGCTTAAAGCTCAACATTCAGAAAACGAAGATCATGGCATCCGGTCCCACCACTTCATGGGAAATAGATGGGGAAACAGTGTCAGACTTTATTTTTTGGGGCTCCAAAATCACTGCAGATGGTGACTGCAGCCATGAAATTAAAAGACACTTACTCCTTGGAAGGAAAGTTATGACCAACCTGGATAGCATATTCAAAACCAGAGACATTACTTTGCCAACAAAGGTTCGTCTAGTCAAGGCTATGGTTTTTCCTGTGGTCATGTATGGATGTGAGAGTTGGACTGTGAAGAAGGCTGAGTGCCGAAGAATTGATGCTTCTGAACTGTGATGTTGGAGAAGACTCTTGAGAGTCCCTTGGACTGCAAGGAGATCCAACCAGTCCATTCTGAAGGAGATCAGCCCTGGGATTTCTTTGGAAGGAATGATGCTAAAGCTGAAACTCCAGTACTTTGGCCACCTCACGCGAGGAGTTGACTCACTGGAAAAGACCCTGATGCTGGGAGGGATTGGGGACAGGAGGAGAAGGTGACGACAGAGGATGAGATGGCTGGATGGCATCACTGACTCGATGGACGTGAGTCTGAGTCAACTCAGGGAGTTGGTGATGGACAGGGAGGCCTGGCATGCTGCGATTCATGGGGACTGATCTGATCTGATCTGAGGCTCTTTTGGGAGGGGTCCTACGCCCTCTGGTGGTGAAGGACACTCATTTGGTTTCTATGGAAAAGGCCGGCAGAAAAGAGAAGTGGGAGTGCCTTTACCCAGAGGCTTCTGGAAACCTGGGGATTCAATCCCTGGGTTGGGAAGATTCCCCTGGAGGAGGAAATGACAACACACTCCAGTACTCTTGCCTGGAAGATTTCCATGGACTAAGGAGCCTGGTAGGCTACAGTTTATGGGGTTCTCAAAGAGCTGTACCCGATTGAGCGACTTCTCTTTAACTTTCTGGAAACCTATCTCATTTCCTAGTTGGTAGTGACCTTGGGACTGAACTTGAAGTGATCATTTTTGACTCAGTGAATAGATAGATCTGGGGAATGCCTGGGCCAGGATGGGCTGAGGAACGTACAAATTTAGGAATGGACAGTGACATTTGTGGTTGGGTGTTCACATTTGTGAACATTCTCCAGTGTTCTTGCCTGGAGAATCCCAGGGATAGGGGAGCCTGGTGGGCTGCCGTCTATGGGGTCGCACAGAGTCGGACACAACTGAAGCGACTTAGCAGCAGCAGCAGCACAGCTGAGATGGGAAGACTTGCCTCCAACATGATGAGTGCCAAGGGAAACCTGAAGGGCCATTTGAACTGTAAGATCTGTCAGGATCCTGTCTCCCAGTTGTGACAAAGATGAGAGAGTATAGTCCACCATACCTATTGGGTTGTTTGGTTTTCCTTGATTTTTGTAGGTGTTAACGCATCTGTTCATTAATTTACTGAGCCAATAAGTCAGGAAGCAACAGTTAGAACTGGACATGGAACAACAGACTGGTTCCAAATAGGAAAAGGACTATGTCAAGGCTGTATATTGTCACCCTACTTATTTAACTTCTATGCAGAGTACATCATGAGAAAAGCTGGGCTAGAGGAAGCACAGGAGAAGGCAATGGCACCCCACTCCAGTACTCTTGCCTGGAAAATCCCATGGACGGAGGAGCCTGGTAGGCTGCAGTCCATGGGGTCGCTAGGAGTCGAGACTGAGCGACTTCACTTTCACTTTTCACTTTCAGGCACTGGAAAAGGAAATGGCAACCCACTCCAGTGTTCTTGCCTGGAGAATCCCAGGGACAGGGGAGCCTGGTGGGCTACCATCTCTGGGGTCTCACAGAGTCGGACACGACTGAAGTGACAGCAGCAGCAGCAGCAGCAGCAGCAGAGGAAGTACAAGCTGGAATCAAGATTGCTGGGAGAAATATCAATAATCTCAGATATGCAGATGACACCACCCTTATGGCAGAAAGTGAAGAAGAACTAAAGAGCCTCTTGATAAAATTGAAAGAGGAGAGTGAAAAAGTTGGCTTAAAGCTCAACATTCAGAAAACTAAGATCATGGCATCCGGTCCCATCACTTCATGGCAAATAGATGGGGAAACAGTGGAAATAGTGGCTGACTTTATTTTTCTGGGTTCCAAAATCACTGCAGATGGTGACTGCAGCCATGAAATTAAAAGACGCTTACTCCTTGGAAGGGAAGTTATGACCAACCTAAACAGCATATTAAAAAGCAGAGACATTACCTTGCCAACAAAGTAATGTCTAGTCAAGGCTATGGTTTTTCCAGTAGTCATGTATGGATGTGAGAGTTGGACTATAGAGAAAGCTGAGTGCTGAAGAATTGATGCTTTTGAACTGTGATGTTGGAGAAGACTCTTGAGAGTCCCTTGGACTGCAAGGAGATCCAACCAGTCCATCCTAAAGGAGATCAGTCCTGAGTGTTCATTGGAAGGACTGATGTTGAAGCTGAAACTCCAATACTTTGGCCACCTGATGCGAAGAGCTGACTCATTGGAAAAGACCCTGATGCTGGGAAAGATTGAGGGCAGGAGGAGAAGGGGACGACATAGGATGAGATGGTTGGATGGCATCACTGACTCAATGGACATGGGTTTGGGCAGACTCCGGGAGTTGATGATGGACAGGGAGGCCTGAGGCCTGGTATGCTGCGGTTCATGGGGTCGCAAAGAGTCGGACACGACTGAGCGAATGAACTGAACTGAATAACGCATCTGTTCATTAATTTACTGAGCCAATAAACATATTTGACCACCTACTATGTGTCAAGTTCTATTCTATGTGCTGGGGATATAAATGCAGCAATGAACAAAGACCCAGATTATCCTCTAGGCAGGGGGAGGGGTGCAGAAAGAAAACCATGTTAGGTCAAACAAAGCAGGTAATAAGATGGAGAGCGTAAGTAAGGAGTGTGAGTGCTGTTTTTATATGGATGGTAGGGAAGGTCTCTCCTTGAATAGAAACCTGGAGTGCATGAGAAAGCAAACCATTCAGAAAGCTTCCTGGGGATGAGAAGTTCCTCACACATTCTGGATACTGACTTGTTTCCCAGAATATTCCTTGCCTTTTATGGTTGTTTATGCTGTCTTATGGGGCTTCCCTGATGGCTCAGACAGTAAAGAATCTGCCTGCAATGCGGGAGACCTGAGTTCAATCCCCAGGTTGGGAAGATCCCCTGGAGAAGGAAATGGCAACCCACTCCAGTATTCTTGCCTGGAGAATCCCATGGACAGAGGAGCCTGGCAGGCTACAGTCCAAAGGGTCGAAAAGAGCTGGACAGGAATGAGTGACAAACACTACAGTGTCTTATACAGAAAGCTTTAATGTTGCTACGGTCAAACTTGTCAATCTTTTCCTCTTTGTGACTTCTGGGTTTTATGATTGAGAAGAACTTTCCTACTCCCAAATCATAAAAGTAGTCCCATAGATTCACTTCTACTGTTTTTATACTTTGATTTTTAACATATATAATTTACATATCACAAATTTATGAGGTATAATTTACATACAATAAAACTCGCCCACTTTGAGTCTAATTATTTGTAGCCAACTTATGGTTGTATAACCATTAGCACAATCCAGCTTTAAAACTGTACTTTGATTTTGTCACATACCACTTTTAGTATGTCTGAGATTCATTTTAGCTTTTGGTGTAAAGTTCAACACCTAACTTTTTATTTTCTTTCCCCATTGATTTGAAATGTCTCCCTTACCACATGTTAAATTTCCATGTATACCGGAATCAGATCTTGATCTCTTTGTTTCAGGGGTCACAAATAGGGTTTTATTTGGCCCTTGGGGTTTTCAAAATTGGGTAATTTCACATAAAAATTCAGACTTTTGGCCTTTCTGGAAAAAACCAGACGATTTAGCAACAACCTGCTGAAGGCGAGTAGAGCTCACTCCCTGCAGATGGGAATGAGGACGACGACCACAATCCCAGTTTACCAGAAACAGCCTCTTTATATGCCTACTGTCCTGTTGTAATTAATAGCACTTTTTCATTCTTAACAATGTTCTGGTTTGGGCAGTAAATTATGAGTTACAACCTCCACCATTCCTTATTGCACTACACCCACCATTCCTCTTTCATTTATGTTATTAATACAAGACCCCTTCCCAGAATGAAAAAAGGCAAGGAGACACCACGATTCTACCACAGAAGTTTGCCAAAAGCATGATTATGTGGGCTCAGAGTAGAGTAAGAACATACTGGTGGGGAGAAATCAGGTCAAGTTTCCTCTGACAGTGAATATGATGTCACAATTTACCAACCATTTTCCCTTCCATTATTTCATTTAACTTCACAGCAACCTACCAAGTTACACAACTTACCCTACTGTGCGTCTGAATAGGGATGTGCTGTCTTCCCCTGTAACTCGCATTCCAAAACAGGGACCTAGTTATCTTCTCTGCTCACCACTGCTTTTCCAGGGACCGCTCGGTGCTGGGCGCAGAGCTGGCTCCAAGGAACTATGTATTGGCTGAATAGGCTCCCAGGAACTATTGACTGAATGAACTCGGGAAAATGAAGCTCAGGGAGGTCCGTGGCGAGTCTCAGCAGAAAGAAGCAGGTGGGAATCAGAACAGGCGGCCTGGTCCTGGTCTGGAACCCAAGATCTTTTCCTAGTCATTTGACTGTAACCTCCCCAAATTGGCAAGAAATGGGAGACTGCGCACGCAGGGACTTGTCTTCGACCTCGAGGGACCTCAGTGAAATGCTGGACCGAGGGGCCAGAAGGACAAGTGGCGCAAGAAACCACTCATCGCTCGCTCTCATCTGCCCGCTTGCGAACAAGACTACATTTCCCGGCAGCCCCCGCGGCACGCACAGCCCCTGCCACGCGGCCTGCGCCTCCGCCGTCGGCCCACTGGGGGCGCTGCGGCGACCCCTCTGCCGCCCCGTAGAAATCTCCGCGGCCCCGGGGCCGCTTGCTTCCTGTTTGTAGGACGAGGAGACATGGCGGCGGCGCCGGCGGCTGCTGGGTCTGGGGCCGGCCGAGGGCGACGGGCGGCGGCAACGGTGGCGGCCTGGGGCGGATGGGGCGGCCGGCCGCGGCCGGGTAACATTCTGCTGCAGCTGCGGCAGGGCCAGCTGACCGGCCGGGGCCTGGCCCGGGCCGTGCAGGTATGAAGCCGGCCCGGAGGGGCGGGGCGGGGTGGACCGGGCGGGAGCTGGCGGGGGGCCGGGGAAGAGGCCTTCCAGGCCGCCGCAGTACGGGCCTGACCCCTCTTGGCCGGTCGCTGGGCCTCTCTGTAGGCTGTCCCAACGCTGTCAGCCGCGGCGGAGCAGTGGGCAGCGGCAGGCTAGAGGCTCCGGGTTAGGGGCCGAGCCGGGCTGGGCTGCATCGGGCACTGATGGCGTGTACGAGTCCTGGGCCCAGCTCCTGGATCCTCCCTTCCTTGCGCCACGTCTGCACGTCTGGGGGACCCTGGGCGAGTTTGCTTTAGCCTCTACGGGCCGCGAGTTTCTCCTCGATGAACTGGGCGGTGGGTCATCATTGCAGCCACCAAACTGTTCCCCAGTCATCATAAATGTCATTCTCTCGGAGAGGCCTTTCCTTGACATAACCCCTCCCCCCCTTCTAAAGTAGGTCCCCATTGTTATTCAGTTACAGCCCAGAATTCGTTTCGTTCACATTACTTTCTTAGTCTCTAATTACGTATTTCTTTGTTGTCTACTCTTTTTCTCGCCTGTATCTTACATTAGGCTGAGCTCCAACGGGTGCAGGGACTGTATCTGTGTTGCGTGTGTAAAGCGTCATGGTTAACAGCTAGGGTTCCGGAGTCAGGCCTGGATTCAGAACCCTGCTGTCTCTTGGTTGGGCAAGTTTACCTTTCTGTGCCTCAGTTTCCTCATTTGTAAAATGAAGATGATAATTAGTAACCAACCTGTTAAGGTGTTGTGAGGATCAAAGACAATTGTGTAAAGCGTTAAATGCGTTTCTGGTGCATAGTAAAAAGCTGAAGGGTAATCAGTTAATATTAATGCAGTACTTGTTATCTAGCTTACGCTACGTGCCTATTATATGATTAGTTTTGGGTTTTGTTTTTTTTTTAATGAATGAAGGACACTGTTTTAGAGTAAATCAGGATGAATAAGACCAAGGTTGCTTGCTCCTCCCCTTCCCCCTCACCTTGTTCCCAGAACTTACCTTGTAAACACCCCTGTAAAACATTAGCTTAACTTAAGGACAGCTTTTGCATAAAGAAACTTTTAAGTATGTACAGGAAACTAATAAAGTGATTGGTGGAGTGGGAATTGGGTAGATGAGGGAGAGAATGAGAGTGAGATTTTTCATAGTAACTTAGTTTTGAGCCATTTTAATATTATATGGTTAAAAGGACATATGTATATGTGTGTTTGTATAGGGTTACAGATGAAGAAGCAGTTCTGGGTGAGCAGTATTTTCCTTGCCATAAGATAACCATAGATGAGCAACTTTTTTCCCTTTGCATTCTTCTCTATCTGCCTTAAGATCCTGGAAATACTTGCTCTGTCCTTTAACCCAAAGACTCTTACTGACCTGAGTAGGTAGGAACGGGCAGAAAGGGAACTTAACTCACCTTTATTGAGTACATACTTTGGATCAAGCATTGTGCAAGTTGTTTCATTCTCAAGTCTTTTGAATCAAGTGTCAGGACTCATCTCTTAACACCGATGAACAAACAGGCTCAGAAAGATTAGGTAATTTGCTCCTAAGCGCTCTTCTTGATAATCTTCTGTGTTCTGAGAGCAATAGAGAGCCACCAAAGTTCTTTAACTTAATGAATGAAAGAAAATTAAGTTCTTTACATTTATTTGTACCCAATGCTGGATGACTTGGAATGGAAGGAGACTGGAGAAACTCATCGCATAGAAGGTACTGGAATGTTCTTGAGCCCCATTTATAATCTGTGGTAATAATTGATTACCACATTAATTACCACCATTAGTATGGTAATCAAGTTGCATACAGACAGGTGTGGGAGCTATTTCAGAGGTTGAGACTGCGGTTCCTTCCCAAAACTATAGTGAAGATAAAGTGGGAATCTTCATCTTTCAAATGTGTCGCTTCTTAGTAACTTTGTTTGATCTCTTCCTTGTTCCACTCCTTTTCCTCCCCCACGTTGCAGAGCAAATGAGTTCCTCACAGGTATTTCCATGACACAGTGAGTATATTCTCTTATGGCCTGTGGAATACTTGGAAAGACCAGGTTAAAATTTTCTTCTTTGCGTTTTAAACACATAATGAATGTAAAGTTTACCAACTCATTCATTTTTAAGTGTGCAGTCAGTAAGTATTCATATTGTTGTGAAGCAGATCTCCAGAATTTTTTCATCTTGTATATCTGAAACTTGAGCCATTAAACTACTCTTTTTCCCTTCTCACAGCCCCTGGTAACCACCGTTCTTCTACTTTCTGTTTCCATGAATTTGATTACTTTAAATACCTCATATAAGTGGAATCATGCATTGTTTGTAATTTTGTGCCTGGCATATTTAACTTAGCACAGTGTCCTCAAGGTTCATCTGTGTTGTAGCATGTAACAGGAATTCCTTGGGAAAAACCAGATTTTGAAGTAAGATGGACCTGTATTGAACCCTAGTTCTGTCATTTACTGCTAGGTTATATTATGTAACCTCTCTTAACCTCAGTTTCGTTATTTCTAAAATGGCAATGGTAACATCTTCTTAGTGCTATTGGGGGAGGAGTAAGTAGAATAATGTATCTAAAAAGCTTGCCCAGTGTATGGTATATAGTAGATGCTCAGTAAATAGTTGTTATCAGCTCATAGATCTGAGACTGGGCCTCTTGAAAGACTGTGTTTTATTTTTTTATGTGTCTGCAGAGCCTGAAACAGCACCGGTCATTTGATCCTCAGGACTCAGGAAATTGTTTGACTTGAAATACTGTATCTGAGGGCTTTGTCTTTCTCGGGGCTGTCTCTTTGTATATCCCACACAGTCCCATGGCTTTAAAGAGTTCTGGAGTCAGATTACTTAGATTTGAATCCCAGCTCTGGTACATACTTGCTGTGTGTCTTTGAACAAGTAGTTTAATCTCTTTTTGCCTCAGTTTCTTCATTTATAAAATAGAGATAATCATGGGCTCTAGCTTGGTAAGGCTGTGGTAAGGACCAAGAGCATTTATACATGTAAAGCACTTAAAATGGTGTCTAAAATATAGTAGTCACGCTATAAAGATTAGCAAGTATTGTTTTTAGCAAAACTATATTCTGATAGATCCTAAATCTGTATTTCCATCCTGGTTCCCCCCTTTAGCTCCAGTTGGATATATCCAAATACTTTCTCAGCATCTCCACACAGACATCTAATGGGCACCTCAAAAACTTAATATGGCAAATACAGCCCACCAAACCTGATCTTCCTCAAGTCCCAAATGGAACTTGGGAGGAGCCTGGGAGAAGACTCCGGGCTGAATGATTTAAAATGGGCCTATCCTAGTTGGATTTTAGTGTGCCTTATTTTCATCTCTCCCTTTCAGTTTGTCCTCTTGTCAGGTAATAAAATATGCTGGTATGATGCTTTAGTGTTTACAGAGCCTGTCCAGATTTATCAGCACATTTGATCCCTAAAACAAATCAGATCTTATAATCCTTTGCCTAAAACCCTCCAGTGGCAGTTGGTATCAAATGCAGTTTCCTTCCCTGGGGTGCACAGGACCCTGCATGGTCAGTGGGAATTGCGGCAAAGTGATAGACTAGGCAAGGCAACTCAACAGGTCATGACCCACCACACCTAAAGATACCACTTCAGTTTGGAAATCTAATGATAGGCTGGCTTATGGCATCCTGTTCTGTTTCCCAAATTCCAGTCATCACTTCCTTTGTGATTATTGGTATATCTAACTTCTACCTGGGTGTTATTTACTTCATATGTATCTTTTTAGATTGACCCCTCTTTTTTTTTTTTAATTTTCAATTGGTACTGTCTCTTTCAGCCTTGTTCTAAGCATTAACATTTGAAACCTAGAGGTTCAAATCAAATACTGTCCTCTTTGCCTGTCAAGGATAATTTGATATTGAAAACCCCCCAGTAGGATAAATTCTTTTAAAAATATGGATAATATTTAAACAGGTTTTTATATTCACAAACCATAAAATCCCCTTTAAATTATATTAAAACATAACAGATCCCATTAAAGTGGATGCAAGCATTCATTGGTTAATATTAGCAGAATCTAACAATGTCTTTTATCTTCATTAATTAAAGGTATTTGATCTTCATTAATCTTTAAGAAGGCTATTTACTTGCACTTAATTTATTTCGAGGCATTTGATATCTTACACTTAGAACTAAACGAATAAAACATACATTTTATGTTTATGGAATTCATCATTTAATTATTTAAAAAGAAAAGCACTAAAGACAGAAATAAGTCAACAAAAACTGTAAATGTCTGGAAGTGTCACATTTACTAAATAGGTTGACAGCTTAGGCAGCATGATGTAAGAGATTATCACTCCTATAAACTGTCAAACCACAAGTACTCCAAGAGAAAAAACCCATACAACACCTGCCAAAAATTCAGCTTTGAAGATGCCTGGATAGTGGCTCTTTTCATCATACTACTCAGATGCTCACAAGGAAAACAAAACCCAGATGATTATTTTTAAATGAGAGTAAGTGCCTTGTAAGACAAACTGGTAGTAGTAAAAGAAATTCCGTGTGAAGCTGACTATTTCGATTATGATTTGGAGAATCTCTGGGTATCATGAACCTTGCAAAAAATAACAGCAGTGCCCCCACTTTTCACCCCAAGTCCCACTCTCCCCGGGCAGTCACTGTCCACACTGTGGCTGTTTTCTTTTGCAGGCGAAGAGTCCACAAAACAGGAAAGCCAATATTCTAAATGACATAAGGCTAATACTTGACTATACAGTTTTAAAGGTTATCTTTTCTCTTCCTCTTGTAGAGGATGAGGGTTTAATTCACAGCACCCTGTGCCATACATTTGGTCTCCATGATTCTCCTAATGTGGTTATGTCAGTTTTGGCCATTGGTATTTTCATTATGATGATAGTGATAAGATATAATTGTTTACGGCAGAGCCATATAGTATGCAACAGTTATATTCTGTATAATGCGTTTTTCTTAGTTAAAAGCTGCCCTTTCTTTGCCTACTTTTTAAATTGAAACCTGGGTATAGTAGAATTCACCCTTTCAGTGTATAGTTCTGTAAGTTTTGACAAACACACACAGTTGTGTGACCACCACTGTAGTTAAGATTCAGGAAGTCCCCCTGTAGTAGTCTACCCTTCCCACCACCATCCCTTGGCAGCTGCGCATCTGTTGTCTGTCCTGTTATGCTGTTTTACTGACTGTCACAGAAATGGAATCATTCCATATGTAGCCTTTTGAGTCTGGCTTCTTTCACTATAATCATCCTTATAAAATTTGCTTTACTTTTTGTTACAATTTATTACCAAATTCTAAAACTCCTACTTTTTTCTTTTAAAAAGAAATTCTTCTTGGAACCCTCTGGCCCACCTCAGCTTGGACTAGTTACTTGCTAGAATAGCTGTATTGCTGAATTTTGGGGGTTTCCCTTCACCAAATTCAGGACATTTTGTTTCTTTTTCTCATGTTTTGGATCTCTGTTTTCTGAATCCTGTGTTCCTTTCTCTTGGAGTACATTCTCTAGTAGCCACCTAAGAAAGCATACATGGGAGGTAACTTTCTTTTAAGTTTGTATGTCTGAAAATGTCTTTTTTTCCTTATACTTGAGTGTTTAGTTTAGCTGGGTATATAATTCTAAGTTAGAAGTTATTTTCCGTTAGAGTTTTAATGGCATATTATTCCATTGTCTTTAAGCACTTGGTGTAACTGTCGAAAGGTTCTGTTCTCATGCCCCATCCTTTGTACATGACCTATATTCCCACTCCTTACCTCCTAAGAGCTTTTAGGGTCGTCTCTTTTTCTGGTCTTCTGTAATTTTAGCTATAATATGCATTGATGAAAGTCTTCTTATACATTATGGGTACACTTTGGTAGATGTACATTAAAATATGTAACAACTAAGATGAAATCATGTCTATCACCTGACTAACCCCTCTGCAAATGATTGCACTAAGTGTTCTCTTAGGATCTTCCTATTTTTAAAAGACATTTTCTCTCTTTTGAAGTTTGGGCTATGATTGCTTTGGAGAACTTCATAGAATAAGTGAGACGTGAGTTGGTTCTGAAGAATGAGTAGACTTTTAACAGTAGCATAGATATTTCTCAGGAACACCATTGAGAAAGTCCTCATAACTGGCCATTAGAAGACAGAAGAGAAAGTGAAGTGCTCCTGTGGGAGATCGGTGGGAGACAAGTTTAGATATTTGGGATTAGGGCGGGGAACGTAACATTTATTGAACGTCCACAGTATGCCATTGTGCATAGAGTTGGCTTTTTTTCTTTAAGTTTATTGTTAAATATTTGACCTTTAAAAAGCTGTAATAAGTAATACCAGTGTATTGCCACAGTAAACATGTACCCATGGCCAAATTTGAGAAGTTATTAATATATTTAATTCCCCTTTCATGTCAGTCCCTCTCTGCCGGAGATAACATTTGTTTTGAGTAACATATACTCATGTACAAAAGGGAGAAAGTGAGTCTGCCTTACAGATGGCCTGCTGCCACCTCTCCTGTCTCCCTCCAGTTCTACTCCCAGATGCAACTCTGGTTATTGATTTCTTGTGGATCCCTCTGTCTAAGCTTAGGAAAGCAAATGTGTCTCTGTAGTCTTCCTTACACAAGTGATACTGTCCTATACATACTGTTGTGTAGTCTGTATACACACTATACGTGCTATGTGCTTCTAGCTTTTTTCACTTACAAATGTATTGTCGAGATCCTTCCATAGTCACTACATAAGACTATTGTATTTCAGGCATTTACAAAACTTTCTGTGTTGAAATGCACAAAGATAAATGAACAGCTCAAAATTACCTACTATGTAGCAAATACTGCATCACCTCTGTACTCCGTACTAACCTCTCTATCTACTCTTCTTCCCCTCAAATGAAATTGCTAGTCTAACTTCTAACTTTGCATTTAGTCATACTAGTTTTTATACTTTATACAAATAGCATCAGGGCTTCCCAGGTGGCACAGTGGTAGAGACTCTGCCTGCCTGTCCAGGAGACTCAGGTTCAATCCCTGGGTTGGGAACATTCCCTGGTGGAGGAAATGGCAACCCACTCCAGTATTCTTGCCTGGAAAATCCCATGGACAGGAGAGCCTGGTAGGCTATAGTCCATGGGGTCATAAAGAGTTGGACACGCCTGAGCCCGCATATGCATACATACCTACATACATAGAATCAAACAGTATGTACTAAGTCTGCCTTCTGCCTTCTTTCAGTCCACATTGTGAGATTCATCCCTGATGACAGGTAAAGATGTAGTTCATTCATTTTCATTGCTATATAGTATTAAACCACAGTTAATTCATTGTAATTTTGATGAGTATTTGGGATCTTTCCAGTTTTTGGCGGTTTTGAATAATGCTTATGTGAACATTCTTGTACTTGTCTCTTGAAGCATATCTGTGCAATTTCTTTGGGGTGTATACTTAAACGTAGAATTCCTAGGTTATAGGATATACATAGGTTTAGCATCATCAGCTAAACAGTTTCCCAAATGGTTGTACTAATTTACAGTCCCACCAGCAGTGTATGTGAGCTCCTGTTCCATGTTCTGACTAACCTGTGGTGTTGCCAGTCTTTTTAGTCATTCTAGTGTGTGAGAAGTGGCGTCTCATGATTTTAGTTTGTGTTTCCCTCATGACTAGTGACGGAGAAGGCAATGGCACCCCGCTCCAGCACTCTTGCCTGGAAAATCCCAGGGACGGGGGAGCCTGGTAGGCTGCAGTCCATGTGGTTGCGAAGAGTTGGACACGACTGAGCGACTTCACTTTCACTTTTCACTTTCATGCATTGGAGAAGGAAATGGCAACCCACTCCAGTGTTCTTGCCTGGAGAATCCCAGGGACGGGGGAGCCTGCTGGGAGGCCGTCTATGGGGTCGCACAGAGGCGGACACGACTGAAGCGACTTAGCAGCAGCAGCAGCATGACTAGTGAAGTTAAGCATCTTTTCAGGAGTTTATTGGCCATTTGGACTTTCTGTCTTGTGGATTACCTGTCTAAATCTTTTACATATTTTTCTGGTGGGGTTTTTCATTTAAAACAAAGTTCTTTTTATTTGCTGGATATGAGCCCTTTGTAGTTATATTTGGCAGATATCTTCTCTTATTTGGTGGCTTGCCTTGTTAGTCTCTCAAAAGATCTTTTGGTAAACAGAAGTGCTTAATTTTAATACCACTATTTTCCCTTATGGTTAGTGCTTTTTGTATTCTGTTTAATAAATCTTTACCTACTCTAAGGTCATGAAGATACTCTGCTTATCTTCTAGAAGCTTTACTGTTTTGCCTTTGCCATTGAAACATATGTTCCGCTTGGAATTTATTTTTGGGTGTGGTGTGAGCTTTTCCATAGAGATATCGAGTTGACCAGTTGCTTATTGAAAAGTCTTTTTTTGTCCCTCCAGTGCTGTGTAGTATTTGTTTTCACGTCTGTTTCATGTCTGTTCTGTTCCTCTAATTTGTCCGTTTGCCCTTATGCTATTACCAATTCTTATTTTCTGTAATTTTATGTGTTGATTTTGGTTATAGAATATTGAATCAGAAGAGTAGCTTCTCCTAGTTTTCTTCAAGCATTCCTTGGCTCTTCTTGGTCCTTTGCCATTTCCATATACATTTTTGAATGAGTGTGTACATTTTTACAACAGAATTTTGATTGGGTTTGCTTTCAGTCTATTCAATACTGCACACTCATTCTCTCCTTCCCTTACATCTCTTTTTCTCTGACTTAATCTTCCTAATCTCTCTTGATGATATTTTATAGTTTTCTATGTAGTGGTCTTTGTTAGATTCATTCCTTGGTGTTTGATACGATTTGATGGTATCGTAAATAGCATTTTAAAAATCATGTTTTCTAACTGTAGCTGTAACATAAAAGCAAGATTGGTTTTTGTATTGCTGCAGTGTTTATATTGCTCCTGTATTTTAATACTTTAGATTATTTTGGATTGTGTGTGTGTACAGTCATCTGCAAGTATATCTGCAAACGAAGCTTTTATTTTATCCCTTCCTATCTTGCATCTTTTTTTTCTTACCTAACTGCTGTTTGGGATGCTCCTTTACAGTGAATTGAAGTGGCATGTCACTGACCTAAGAGGGAGAGCCTTAAACATTTAACCATTAAGTATGATGTTGAATATTTTCCGTAGATACTCTTATTCACTTCTTTTCTGAGTTTTTGTGTTGAATTCTATCAAAATGCTTTTTCTGCATTGAGATGTTAATATAATTGTTTTCCTTTGTGTTATTAATATGATGAATTACACTGAGTAAACTTTTCAAATATTAAACCAAATCTGAATTTCTGATTCAAAACTTCATCATTTTTATAGATTGCTAAATTTGATTTCTAATTTTCTTATTAGGATTTTTTTCTTTCTGTGTTTATGAATGAGAATGGCCTATAATTTTCCTTTCACCAGGTTTTGGTATCAAGTTTATCCTGGCCACTAGTCATAGCTTTAGTTGGACCCCACAAATTTTGATCTGTAGTATTTTCATTGTCATTTATTTCGGAATATTTTCAAATTTTTCCTTAGATTTCTTCTTTGACCTATGCATCTTTAGGAGGTATACTTTTTAATTTATGAACATCAGGGTTTTATAATTATCTTTCTGTTACAGATTTTAGGCTGATTGCACTGCAGTCAGAGAACATAGTTTGTGTTTTGATTCATTTAGATACGTATTGAAATTTGCTCCATGGCCCGGCAGCTGCGCATTTTGTAAATGCTCTGTGTACTTGCAAAGAATGTATCACTTCAGTTCAGTTCAGTCGCTCAGTCATGTCCAACTCTTTGCGAACCCTTGAATCGCAGCATGCCAGGCCTCCCTGTCCACCACCAACTCCCGGGGTTCACTCAGACTCATGTCCACTGAGTCAGTTGATGCCATCCAGCCATCTCATCCTCTGTTGTCCCCTTCTCCTCCTGCCCCAAGCCCTCCCAGCATGAGTCTTTTCCAATCAGTGAACTCTTCGCATGAGATGGCCAAAGTACTGGAGTTTCAGCTTTAGCATCATTCCTTCCAAAGAACACCCAGGGCTGATCTCCTTCAGAATGGACTGGTTGGATCTCCTTGCAGTCCAAGGGACTCTCAAGAGTCTTCTCCAACACCACAGTTTCAAAGCATCAATTCTCGGCGCTCAGCCTTCTTCACAGTCCAACTGTCATATCCATACATAACCACTGGAAAAACCATAGCCTTGACTAGACGAACCTTTGTTGGCAAAGTAACGTCTCTGCTTTTGAATATGCTATCTAGGTTGGTCATAACTTTCCTTCCAAGCAGTAAGCGTCTTTTAATTTCATGGCTGCAGTCACCATCTGCAGTGATTCTGGAGCCCAGAAAAATAAAGTCTGACACTGTTTCCACTGTTTCCCCATCTATTTTTATATCACTTTTTATGAAGTGATGGGACCAGATGCCATGATCTTAGTTTTCTGAATGTTGAGCTTTAAGCCAACTTTTTCACTCTCCTCCTTCACTTTCATCAAGAGGCTTTTTAGTTCCTCTTCACTTTCTGCCATAAGGGTGGTGTCATCTGCATAAATGTAGTGTCAGTTTCTGCAGTGAAGCCGTCTGGAATTTTGATCAGTTCAGTTCAGTCACTCAGTTGTGGCCGACTCTTTGGGACCTCATGGACTGCAGCACAACAGGCCTCCCTGTCTGTCACCAACTCCTGGAGTTTACTCAGACTCATGTCCATTGAGTCAGTGATGCCATCCAACCATCTCATCAATGTGGAGAATATTGCCATATTAGAAATATTAAGTCTTCCAATCTCTGAGCATGAATGGCTTTCCATTTATTTAGGCATTCTTTACTTCTTTAATTTTTTTCAATGATGTTTTGTGTTTCATTGTACAGATCTTATATTTTGTTAAATTTATTCATAAGTATTCTTTTTGATGCTGTTACAAATGGGATTGCTTTCTTATTTTAACTTTTGGATTGTTCATTGCAGATGCATAGAAATTCAGGTTTTTTGTATACTGATTTTGTATCCTGAAACCTTGCCAAACTCATTGATTAGCTCTAAGTGTGTATGTGGGTCTCCTTTGAAAAAATGTCCATTTAGGTCTTATGCCTATTTTTAAATTGGGTTGTTTATATATTTTTTTTTTCTGTTGAAGTATAGTTAATTTGTAATGTTATGCTAATTTGTGCTAATTAGTTTTTGTAGTTTTGCTTTGAGTTGTGTGAGCTGTTTATATGTTTTAGGTATTAATCCCTTATTATATCATTTGCAAATATTTTCTATCATTCAGTGGGTTCTGCCTTTTCATTTTGTTGATTGCTTCCTTTGCTGTGCAAAGGCTTTTACGTTTAATCAGGCTCCATTTATTTGTTTTTGATTCTTTTGCCTGAGGAGACACAGAAAACATACTGCAATGATTTATGTCAGAGTTCTGCCTCTGTTCTCTTCTAAGAGTTCTATGGTTTCTTGTCTTACATTTAGGTCTTCAATCTATTTTGAGTTTATTTTTTATATTTTGTGAAAAAATGTTCAAATTTCTTTTTTTTTAAATTTATTTTACTGAAGTATAGTTGATTTGCAGTGTTGTGTTACACATGCCATTGTTTTACATATAGCTATACAGTTTTCCCAACACTGCTTATTAAAGAGGCTGTCTTTTCACTGTTGTATATTCTTGTTGGTTTTGGTATAAATTAATTGACCGTAAGTGGTGGGTTTATTTCTGGGCTTTCTATTGCGTTCCATTGATCTGTGTGTCTGCATCCATGTGCCAGTACTGTGCAGTTTTGGTTCCTGTAGTTTTGTAGTATAGTCTGAATCAGGGAGCGTGATACCATCAGCTTTGTTCTTTTTTTTTTTTCCAGGATGGTTGTGGCAGTTCTGGATCTTTTGTGGTTCCATATACATTTTAGGAATTTGTTCTAGTTCTGTGAAAAATGCCATGGATATTTTGATAGGGATTGCATTAAATCTGTAGATTGCTTTGAGTGTATGACGTTTTAACTAGTCTTCTAATCCAAGGACACAGGATATCTTTCCATTTCTATGTATCATCCTTAATTTGCTTCATCATTGTTTTATAGTTTTCAGAGTATAGGTCTTTCACCTCCTTGATTAAGTTTATTTCTAGGTATTCTTTTAATATCTTTGGTTTTGGTATCAGGGTAATACTAGCCTCATAGAATGAGTTGGGAAGTGTTCCTTCTTCTGTTTTATGGAAGAATTTGTGAAGTATTTGCCCATTTCTCTTTAAATGTTCAATAGAATTTACTAGTGAAGCATCTAGACTTGGGCTTTTATGGGTCGTTTCCTTCCTCCATCCCTCCCTCCTTTTCTTCCTTTTGTACTAAATCACTAATTTGATCTCTTTAATTGTTTTAGGTATATCAGATTTTCTGTTTCTTCTTAAGTTAGTTTCTGTTATTTGTGTCCTTCTGAGAATTTGTACATTTCATCTAATTTATGTAGTTTGTTGGCATATAGTTGCTCCTAGTATTTCCATGTAAACCTTTTTATCTCCTTAAAATTGGTAGTTGTTTCCTCTTTCATTCCTGAATATATAGTAATTTGAGTCAATGTAAGTTAGTCAGTGTAACTATTTTTAATATTGTTGGTCTTTTCGAAGAACCAAATTTGATTTTGTTGATTTTTTTCCTGTTATTTTTCTTTTCTCTATATCACTTATTTTTGCAAGGATATTTTTAATTTCCTCATGCTTGCTTTGGGTTGGGTTTACTCCGTTTTCCCCCTAGTTTCTCATGATGGAAGATAAGATAATCTGAGATTGCTCTCCTTTTTAATATAAATGTTTATAGCTATAAACTTGTAAGCACTGCTTTTGCCAAGACCCATGAAGCCATTGTTATTTTCTTTTTCCTTTCAAGGAAGGGAAAGGTGTTTTGGTTTTTTTCCATTGTTTTGGGGTTTGCCTTAATTTGAGTTTGCTTGAAGAATATAACATTTCTGATAATCATTTAGACCTACAGAAATGGTAATTTCCTACGGTGCACCCTAATACAAATATTCAGAAACATTTCATTATCTTTCATGACCCTTGAATTATTTTATTTTTACAATTTAAGAAAACAAGCTCAGGAAGAGTAATGGGACTTGTCCAAGATCAGAGTACTGATGTGCATCAGGATAGGCCAAGCTGTTACTGAAGACCTGCGTGTCCTTTGTAAGCTGCAGTGAGCTTTTGATCTAATTGAGGGATAAGTCTACATGAAAATAATTCACTTCTGGCACCCATAATGCCATATCCCCAAAATAGACACTGCCATGATTAATGAACCTGTCATTAGACTAGGCTATTGCTCATGCCTTCAGACACTTACTGAGCCCCTGCTCCGTGCCTGGCGTCCTTGGGGAGAAAGAAGGCGTGCGCGGTAAACACAGCCTGGCACCTGCTCTGTAGCAGCGGCGGTTAGGACAAATGAGCCAGTAACTATGATACTGTATGATAAATGTTAGATAAGGTCCCAGACCCTCTCAGAAAGGAGAGAGAGGAAGTCCTATCAAGGAAAGTTTCTGGGTTTTTGGCTTGCATTTTGAAGGAGAAGGAACTTTCTAGGTAGAAGAGACAGGGAGGAGGAGGAGCTTTCCAGGTAGAAGAGACAGGGAGGAGGAGGAGCTTTCCAGGATGCCCAGAAATGTTCTGTGGCATAGAGTCCACCCTTGAACAGCACAGAGGCGTAGGGGCGCTGACCGTTCAGTCACAATTCTTGTATAACTTAAGAGTCAGCCCTCCATACCCACAGTTTCCCTGCACCTGTGGAATCAGCCAGCCATGGATTGTGTAGTACTGTAGTATTTACTACTGAAGAAAATTTCTCATGTAAGTGGACCCATGCAGTTCAAACCTGTATATGTGTGTGTGTGTAAATAATTACGCCTCTTGCTCCCACCTTAGGTTTATTTTCTCCCCATACAGGTGGCATACCTATACAGAGCTGTGTACGGGGGAAGCACATATGCAAAGCATAGAGAGAGAACACATACATTTGGAGCCTAGAGTGTGCATTGGGCAAAGAAGAAGTTAAGAGAGGAAAGTAGGTGATAGAGTAGGAAGGGGGTGTATCATAAACCAGGAGCTGGACTTTGACCTTACAGGCTGTGGGGAAACTTTGGAAGGTTTCTAGAAAGACCTTTGACTGACTTGTCCTGGGTGGATTTGGGAGCCAGCTGCTCTCTTTTGCTGTATGTTCTAGTACTTCTTTCCTCACCAGTAATAGTTTCCTCTTTTTTTTTTTTCCTTTGGACTTACAGTTCACTGAAACTTTTTTGACGGAAAGGGACAAACAGTCCAAATGGAGTGGAATTCCGCAGCTGCTCCTTAAGCTGTATGCGACCAGCCACCTCCACAGTGACTTCGTTGAATGCCAAAACATCCTCAAGGTAACTGTTAGGGGCACTGGAGGGGCTGCATTCAGGCCTCCAGGTGATACCAGACATCTGGGTTATTCCTCTTTTTCAGTCTGCTTTTTAAAATAGCCTGTATTTATTGAGTAAGCTGTAGAAAATTTGGGAAGTTCAGAAAAAGTGCAAAGAAGAAAATAAAAATCACCTATAATCCCACCACACAGAGATAATCACCATAAAGTTCCCGGTGTATATACTTCTGGGTTTTATTCACACTTGTTTTGTCCTGCTGCTGCTACTGCTAAGTCACTTCAGTCATGTCCGACTCTGTGCGACCCCATAGATGGCAGCCCACCTATGGGCAGCACGGGGGAGCCTGGGATTCTCCAGGCAAGAACACTGGAGTGGGTTGCCATTTCCTTCTCCAATGCATGAAAGTGAAAAATGAAAGTGAAGTCGCTCAGTCGTGTCTGACCCTCAGTGACCCCATGGACTGCAGCCTTCCAGGCTCCTCCGTCCATGGGATTTTCCAGGCAACAGTACTGGAGTGGGGTGCCATCGCCTTCTCCGTGTTTTGTCCTAGTACTTGCCTAATTAAGGAGGCCTTGCCCTGGGATTGGGATACATTCTTTTTCAATGGGATTTAAAAGGTCCCATTTGGGTGAGACTTCAAGGAAGTGGCCTTGTGGTTGTTGATAAGTATGACAGGCATCTGAAGGTGAAGGGACTTGGAAAGAGTGCAGAGACATCCAGGGCAGTTGTTCTCAATCTGGAGTGTGTTACAGAGTCACCTGGAAGCCTTGTTAATGGTGGGCCCTGCCAGTAGAATTTCTGATTTAGTAGGTCAAACTTCATATTGGGAAAGCAGGTCCAACTTTGAATTTAGATTACTGGCTCTAATGTAGCTAAAATCTATTCAAGTTATATTTGATCATAATAAAATATGTTTTTCATATGTGAAGTTCTGTTTATTATTTCACATAAATCATTTTTAAATATTAATAGGGCCAGATAAGTTTAATCTTTACCTTTCAGAAGAGATGTTTTGTCTACACAACTTTTTTTGTAAATTGAAAATCATTCCCAAGTAAAAGTTTATAAAAAGATGTTTGTGTTCTTAATCTTCTCACAGTTTGATTTAGGATAGAAATAATTACAGTGTCTTATGCTTGCTTGAAAACATTTTGTGAAGAATTATACATTATTTCACTTGATTCCTGCAAAATCTCTGAGATATGAGGTAGATGAAAGAGGGAAATTCATATTTGTGAGTGCTTGCTATGTAATCATCATTTCTTTATGCATTCAACAAATACTTGAAATTTACTATGTACCAGGCATATTTAATTTTTATGATAACTCTGTGAGATGGGTGGTATTAGTGGATTAGTCCAAAATACTTTGATTGCATGTAACAGTAACCCACTCAGATTAGCGAAAAAGATTTTTTATTGTCTCACATCTTCAGAAAGCACAGATGTGAATTCAGGGGCCAAATAGAGTTAGGCAGTCTATTTCTTATCTTGACATCTGTGTGTGGCCTCGTATTCTTCCACAGAAGTAGGGCTGTTACCTGAAGAAGAGAAAAGGAGATACTGAGCAGGAAAATCCAGGTGTCTTCTGCATTTCCTTTCTCAGTTGAGAAAACAGACTCAGCATAATCCACCCACGTTCACGTGGTTATCATGATGAGCCCAGATTTGTCCTGCTCCTGAAACCAGCTTCCACTGTACTGTGTTGCCAGCAGAATTATAGTCTAGTTTTATAAATGAGAGAAATGAAACCCAGAGGAAGTAGTTCTCCCACTAATTATGTGACCTTGTACAACTTTGTGCTTTTTGTTTTTTAACCTGTAAAATGAGTCAAACTATACTCACTTCATTGAATTATTTTAAGGATGAAATGGACTTAAGTATAGAAATCCGGTGCTTGTCATGTAATAGGTTATCTGTAAGAGAGAGTTCTGCTTTTTCTTGATGAGTGGTACTTCGACCAACATCAACATCACTTGGGTACTTAACGATAAATGCACATTCTCAGGCCCCAGCCCAGACCTGTTAAATCAGAAACTGCAGATGGGACCCAGCAGTCTGGGTTTTAACATGTCCTTCAGGTGACTGGATGCTCACCACTGTATGAGAACTACTGCTCTAGTCCAGTGGGTTCCGTCTTCCCTTGCGGTTCCTGAGAAGAGAGCACAATGAGTAGGACCCTGTATTCCTCCTACTCTTCCTCCTGTTTGACCCACAGTAGTTATGCTTTCTTTTGTAAGCACAGACTCAGGAGCCAGACATCCTAGGTTTAAGTCCTGACTCTGTCACATACCCTGTTTGACATTGACAACTTCTTTGTGTCTTAGTTTCCTTATCTGTAAAATTGGGCCAATACATTACTGTTACGTCATAGAGTTGTGAGGATTTTTTAAAAGAGGTAACTTATGAAGAACCATGCCTGGTACATAATAAGCATTTAATAAGTTAGCTTCTACTACGATTACAACAACTTTTATCACATCAGCTTTTCTGTAAGTTGGCTTTTTTTTTTATTGTTCATTGTGGAGGCTGTCTTTGGCTTCATGGGAATTCAAGTTGTGACTAAAATGCAAACTGTTCTTTTGGTGTCTGGTTTGTGTTGGATAGTAGCACTCAGTGTCTCTTGGTTCCTTTTTCACTAGGAAATTTCTCCTCTTCTCTCCATGGAGGCTATGGCGTTTGTTACTGAAGAGAGGAAACTTACCCAAGAAACCACTTATCCAAATACTTATATTTTTGACTTGTTTGGAGGTGTTGATGTAAGTCATTGTTTATTATTACTACTGCTATTTAATGGCTTGGGAACTTTTGAAATGGGAATTAGGAAGCGTTTTAGAATTTATAGCAAGCATTTCAGAATTTTCTCTTTAGAAGCTCCATGGTATTCACCTGTGTTGAAGTACCATAGCTTTTACATTGAAAGAGTTGATTTTGTGTGAATTGATAATAATATCAACTTTTTTAAGGCACAAAGTTAATGTTTCCTAGTTCAGCTGTGATGACTAGTTTCTTCTTTGTCCTTCCAGAGATGTAATATATATATGTGTGTATGTAAATAGTTACCCTGACTGCCCCCCCTTAGGTTTATATTCTCCCCACATAGAAGTAGCATATCATATATACAGGTACCTTGCTTGCTTTTTTTCATGTGATTCTATAACTTGGAGGTAGATTCATTTTAATATGTGTAAATCTGCCTCATTATTATTAACAGCTATATAGTATTCCCTGGTATGATTATACCATTATTTACTTAGGCCTTAGTTGATGGACATTTAGCTTTCTCAACACCTTTCCTATAACAAACAAGGTTGCAGTGAAAGTTTTTGTACATGTGAGTACTGTATACTTTTAGGATCAAAGCATATGTCTTTTATTGTTTATAAACTTACCAATTTATGTACCTAAAAGGCTTTTATCAACTTACATCCCCAGTAACAAAGAAGAAGAGTGTCTTTTTATCCACTCCATCGCCAACACAGTGTGTGTATGTGTATTTTTATGGACTTTGTTCTTGAGGTGTAACTTGCATACAGTGAGGTATGTCAGTAACTATGAGAAGATACATTCACCTTTGCCACCCAAACCATGAAATAGACTGTTACCAACACAGAGTAGCCTCCTTCACTAAGCAATATGTTTTAAGTATTTTAAATATTTGCTAAGCAGATATGAGAAAAATGATATTTCTTCATAGTTTTTTAAAGTTTTATTGAGATACAGTTCACATCATATAATTCACCCATTTAATGTGTATAATTCAGTAGTTTTTAGTGTATTTGTAGATATGTGAGACCACCACCATAGTCACTCTAGAACATTTTTATCACCCAGAGAAGAAACTCCATATGTTTAAGCTATCACTCTCCCACTCCTCCAACCACCAGCCCCATCATAGGCAACTGTTACTCCACTTTGTCTTTATAGATAACCTTGTCTTGGACATTTCATATGAACAGTCACATAATATGTGATCTTTTGTTATTGGTATGTTTCACTTAGTTTAATGTTTTTAAGGTTCATCCCCATTATAGCATGTTTCAGCAGTTTATTCTATTTTATGGTTGAATAATACTCTACTGGGTGGATATAGCATATTTTGTATGTTCATTTGTCAGTTAGTGGACACTTGGGCTATTTCTATCTTTTGACTGTTACAAATAATGCTGCTCTTAACACTTGTGTACAAGTTTGTGTGTGGAAATATCTTTCCATTAATGTTGGGAATATACCTAGAAGTGGGATTGATGGGTCATATAGTAGCTCTTGTATTTAATTCTTTGAGGATTTATCAGACTGTTTTCCAAAGCAGCTGCACCATTTTACATACCCACCAACAATGCACAAGGGTTCTGATTTTTCCACATCCTCTTCAACACTGGCTATTCTCTCCACTTTTGATTATAGCCATCCTACTGGGTGTGAAGTGTTACTTCCTTGTGGTTTTGATTTGCCTTTTCCTGTTGCCTAATGCTATTGAACATTATTTTATGTGCTTCTAGGTCATTTGTTTGTCTTCCTCAGAAAATATCGTTATTATGAATTCTGAGAGCCCTTTATATAGTCTCTGTATAGTTTTAAAAATTTATATCTTTCAATGAGTGGAATTGGATATCTTTTCGTGTGTTTATAAGTAGTTCCTTTTTTTTTCTTCTATTTGTTTATTAGGCCCTTCTCTTATTGATTTTTGTCTTAGTTCAGGCTGCTACAGCAAAATCCACATTTGAGTAGTTTATGAACAACAGATTTATTTCTCAAAGTTCTAGAGGCTGGGAAGTCCAGATTCATGGCACTGGCAGATTTGGTGTCTCGGGAAGATCCTCTTCTGGATTACAAATGCCAGCTTCTCCCTGTGTCCACACGTGATGAAGGGCTGGGGAATCTCTCTGGAGCCTCTTTCATAATGTGTAACACCATTCGTGGGTGCTCTGCCCTCATAACCTAATCACCACCCAAAGGCCCCACCTCCTAATGCTGTCACATTGGGCATTAAGATTTAGCATGGTTTTCAGGAGACAACATGCAGATTATAGTAACTTGTAAGTACTCAGTTTTTAAAGGTCCTTTGTCATAAGTGTTCTATTTTTTTCCCTAGTTTGAAAATTGAATTTTGACTTTGTTTATGATACATTTTAATGTGAAACTTTTTAGGTTTACTTTTTAAGTTGTTTACTTTTTAGGTTGTCAAACTGATCGGTCTTTCCTTTCATGGGTTCAGAGTTTTTCTTTGCCCATTGTTGCATTATAAACTGTGTCTTTATTTCCATCTAATACTTCAAAGTTTTTATCATGTATGATTAATTTTTGCACCACTTGAAATTTATTTTTATGTAATGAGTGAGGGTACTGGGATCCTGCTTCTTTTCTCTCAGATAACCTGTCCTTTCCCCTGTTACTGGGAGCATGAGGGAGGCTTTCAGGGTGTTGTGGTTGTGTTGTATCTTGATCTGGGTGTTGATTGTGTTGGATAGAGATTCACTTTGTAAAAACTGGAGCTGTATGTTTACAATTTATACTGTTTGCTTTATCACGTTCAGTTCAGTCACTCAGTTGTTTCCGACTCTTGGCGACCCCATGGACTGCAGCACGCCAGGCCTCCCTGTCCATCACCAACTCCCGGAGTTCACTCAAACTCATGTCCATTGAGTCAGTGATGCCATCCAACCATTTTATCCTCTGTCATCCCCTTCTCCTCCCACCTTCAATCTTTCCCAGCATCAGGGTCTTTTCAAATGAGTCAGCTCTTCATATCAGGTGGCCAAAGTATTGGAGTTTCAGCTTCAACTTCAGTCCTTCCAATGAATATTCAGGACTGATTTCCATTAGGATGGACTGGTTGGATCTCCTTGGAGTCCCAGAGACTCTCAAGAGTCTTCTCCAACACCACAGTTCAAAAGCATCAATTCTTCGGCACTTAGCTTTCTTTATAGTCCAACTCTCACATCCATACATGACTACTGGAAAAACCATAGCCTTGACTAGACGGACCTTTATTGGCAAAGTAATGTCTCTGCTTTTTAATATACTGTCTAGGTTGGCCATAACTTTGCTTCCAAGGGGTAAGCATCTTTTAATTTCATGGCCGCAGTCACCATCTGCAGTGATTTGGAGCCCCCCAAAATAAAATCTGCCACTGTTTCCCCATCTATTTGCTATGAAGTGATGGGACCAGATGTCATGATCTTAGTTTTCTGAATGTTGAGCTTTAAGCCAGCTTTTTCACTCTCCTCTTTCACTTCCATCAAGAGGCTCTTTAGTTCTTCACTTTCTGCCATAAGTGTGGTGTCATCTGCGTATCTGAGGTTATTGATATTTCTCCTGGCAATGTTGATTCCAGCTTGTGCTTCATCTAGAGCTCAGCGTTTCTCATGATGTACTCTGCATATAAGTTAAATAAGCAGGGTAACAATATACAGCCTTGACGTACTCCTTTTCCTGTTTGGAACCAGTCTGTTGTTCCGTGTCCAGTTCTAACTGTTGCTTCCTGACCTGGATACAGATTTCTCAAGAGACAGACCAGGTGGTCTGGTATTCCCATCTCTTTCAGAATTTTCCAGTTTATTGTGATCCACACAGTCAAAGTCTTTGGCATAGTCATTAAAGCAGAAATAGGTGTTTTTTTGGAACTCTCTTGCTTTTTCAATGATCCAGTGGATGTTGGCAATTTGATCTCTGGTTCCTCTGCCTTTTCTAAACCCAGCTTGGACATCTGGAAGTTTACAGTTCACATATTATTGAAGCTGGGCTTGGAGAATTTTGAGCATTACTTTACTAGCATGTGAGATGAGTGCAATTGTGTGGTAGTTTGAGCATTCTTTGGCATTGCCTTTCTTTGGGACTGGAATGAAAATTGACCTTTTCCAGTCCTGTGGCCACTGCTGACTTCTCCAAATTTGCTGGTATATTGAGTGCAGCACTTTCATAGCATCATCGTTTAGGATTTGAAATAGTTCAACTGGAATTCCATCACCTCCACTAGGTTCATGCGTAGTGACGCTTCCTAAGGCCCACTTGACTTCACATTCCAGGATGTCTGGTTCTAGATGAGAGATCAAACCATTGTGATTATCTGGGTTGTGAAGCTCTTTTCTGTGTATTCTTGCCACCTCCTCTTAATATCGTCTGCTTCTGTTAGGTCCATAACATTTCTGTCCTTTATTGAGCCCACCTTTGCATAGAATGTTCCCTTGGTATCTCTAATTTTCTTGAAGAGATCTCTAGTCTTTTCTATTCTATTGTTTTCCTCTTATTTCTTTTCACTGGTCACTGAAGAAGGCTTTCTTATCTCTCCTTGCTGTTCTTTGGAACTCTGCATTCAAATGGATGTATCTTTGCTTTTCTTCTTTGCTTTTTGCTTCCCTTCTTTTCACAGCTATTTGTAAGGCCTCCTCAGACAGCCATTTTGCTTTTTTGCCTTTCTTTTTCTTGGGGATGGTCTTGATCCCTGTCTCCTGTACAATGTTATGAACCTCTGTCCATAGTTTATCAGGCACTCTTGTCTATCAGATCTAGTCCTTTAAATCTAGTTCTCACTTCCACTGTATAATCATAAGGAATTTGATTTAGGTCATACCTGAATGGTCTAGTGGTTTTCCCTACTTTCTTCAATTTCAGTCTGATTTTGGCAATAAGGAGTTCATGTCTGAGGCACAGTAAGCTCCTGGTCTTGTTTTTGCTGACTGTATAGAACTTCTCCATCTTTGGCTGCAAAGAATATAATCAGTCTGTCTTCAGTGTTGACCATCTGGTGATGTCCATGTGTAGAGTCTCCTCTTGTGTTGTTGGAAGAGGGTGTTTGCTATCATGTTATTACTTCAATTTGAAAAAACACTTCCTTTCCTTAAAGATGCCATTTTCCCCAAAGCAAAAATTGAGTGTTGAACATTTACATCCATAGCATGAGTCATAGACTGTATTCCTTCAACCGTTGCTCAGCATTCCCTCTTTAGCAATCCCAGCGGTCCTGTCGCGTTTACTTACTGGCCAGTTTGAAGGGCCTTTACTTCTGAATCGTTTGTCAAAGAATTTGCTTAATAGAAACCAGTGTGTTCCTGGGAGGAAAAAGAAGATAGGAGTCTTTAGCCTGGTGTCTTATTTGCAGTGGGAACGAAGCTTTTCTCCTGCAGGTACATGCCCCATCTTAGGACATCTTTGGATCATTAGTTCTTGATTTTGTGGAGTTTTTCTTCCCTGCTTTGAGTTAGGTTAGCTTCTCCAAGAATCTCAGTGTGTTTATAGAGGCTTTTGCTTGGATTATTTTGTTCTTCACTAACCATTATTTGGGTGCATTTCTTCTTGCTGAATTCTCTTGTCATCTTGCTTCTAAAAGTACCTTTCAAAGTTCTTTATTTCTCCCTCTGCCAATCCCCAGAAAGGCTCCCAAGTAATTCCGTTTTCAACATGCTGCCTAATGCTTAGCTGAAGTGGAATGGTGGCTACACCATTCCTTGTCAACTTGAACAAACCCCTAATGTAACACTGGAAAGTGTATCCTAGAGTCTGTGAAGTTAGATGCCTGTAGGATCAAGTAGGCGTATAGTGAAGCAGGCCCAGAGTAAGATGATCTACATAAGTTAAATGACTGCAGAGACTGAGATGAACTGGAGAGTGCATGCCTGCTTTTATAGGGAAATGACTTCCATTTCTTTTGACCTTTGCCCTCAGGGATGTAGGAAATCTAGATTCGTAAGTAGAATCACAGCTTTTCAGTAGATATGGACCACATGAATTATGTCTGTGGGCCAGGTGTAATCCATGCTTGGCATTCAGGGACTTTTAATTTGTTCATTGACATAGAACATCATCTATTTGAAGACAGTTTATTTTAAATATAATAATCTATGCAGGATGAGCTCCTCATACTTTACTGGGATGACTGAAAAGCAGGGCATCTCTTTGAAAAGCTTTTGTGTAGTACATCTCAAAATCTTAAAGATCGTTATTGATTTTGCTCTGTTTGCGTTTATGTGAATCTCTTCTGAGGACATAAGTCAAAATGAGATAAAGCTTTGTATACAAAAATGCTTAGTGTGGCATTACATATAATAGTTAAAAATATTCATCAGGAGGAAGGTAGTTTTTGTTTTCTATAAGGTCAGTGGTGATATCATTGATATTCTCTGTTATTTTCTATTCTCTGCTAAATTAGTTTCCATTCTAATCCTTATTATTTCTTTTCTTTTGCTTGCTTTGGGGTTGGCTTACACCTCTTTTTTTCCAGTGAATTGAAGTAAAAGATTATTAGGCTATTGGTTTGAGATAATTCCTTTTTTTTTCTTTTAAGAGAAATTTTTTGCATTTTTACTGAAGTACAGTTGCTATACAATGTTATATAAATTACAAATGTACAGCATAGTGATTCACAGATTTTAAAGGGTATGCTCCATTTATAGTTACTATAAATACTGGCTGTCTTCCCCATGTTGTATAATACATTTGTGTAGCCTGTGTTACTCTCAGTAGTTTGTACTCCCCCACTTTGATGTTGCCCCTCCCCACAACTGGTAACTACTAGTTTGTTCTCTGTATCTGTGAGTTTGCTTCTTTTTTTGCTATAGTCACTATTTTGTTTTATTTTTTAGATTCCACATACAAGTGATATTCATATACTGTTTGTCTTTCTCTGTTTTATTTCATTTATCATAATGTCCTCCAAGTCTGTTCATATTGCTGCAAATGGCAAATTTTTGTTCTTTTTTATAGCTGAGTAGTATTCTTCTCTCTGTGTGTGTATTCCATGCGTGCTTTAGTAGAACATGTATTCTGCTCTTGCTGGGCAGAATTATATAGCTATCTGTTATAGCTTATTGGTTTATCGTGTTCAAGTCTTCTGTTTGGTGATACCTCATTTTCTATCCATTATTGAAAGTGGAGTATTGTCTTGTCCAGCTACTGTTTAACTTGTCTGTTTCCTTCAGTTCTGTCAGTTTTTGCATCATGTATTTTGAGGCTCTGTTGTTAGATGCATATATGTTTATTATTGTTATATCTTTTCCAATGGATTGACCCTTTTATCATTATTAACTCTTTCTTTCAACAAAATGTGTGTTTTTTTTTTCAGAATGAGCTTTTAAATGCATATTTATTATAAACAGTTTAAACAGGAAGTGAAAGTGTTAGTCACTCAGTCATGTCTGACTCTTTGCAGCCTCATGAACTAGCCCACCAGTCTCCTCTGTCCACGGGACTCTCTAGGCAAGAATACTAGAGTGGGTTGCCATTCCCTTCTCAGGGGATCTTCCTGACCCAGGGATCGAACCTGGATCTCCCACATTTCGGGCAGATTCTTTACTGTCTGAGCCAGAAGGGAAGCCCTTAAACAGTTATATGTTGTATTAAAAGTATGTAAAATGATAAATGAATGCATATCCTCTCCAGCCCCCTGTGGAAATCAGTATTAACAGTTTATGGTGTATCTTTTGTGATTCTTTTTATAAACTTGTGTTTATAAAAGAACATAAATATTCTAAAGCAAGAGTAATCATTGTTGTAGTGTTCTGCAGCTTTTAAAAAGTTGAAGCCACATTGGATCCCAGAGGTTAACTAATCTAACATTCTTATCTTTTGAAATGAGAGTTGAGACCATGGTGGGACCCTGACTTGCCCAAGTTTTCATGGAGAATAGGTGGCTGAGCTGTGACTAGAACCCAGGTTTCCTGACTCTTGGTACAGTGCTCATTTCCCTGAACTTCATTGCCTTCTCCCTGTGTTGGGAACAAAAGGGCCTTGCAGTACCATGACAGGTATTTGGGCCATGAGTTATCACAGCAAAGATTGTTTTATAAGTTGTGCTTTGAATTTTGAAGATTTTATCCCTTTTTTTTTTTTTTTTTAAATAGCTCCTTGTAGAAATTCTTATGAGGCCTACGATTTCTATTCGGGGACAGAAACTGAAAAGTAAGTATACTCAGCAGCTACTTGCGCTCATTTTCTAACCTGCTATTGTGGTGATTCCCAGGAGTCTCTCTTCTTTCCCTTCACACTGAGGACATGCCTTACATTCAGCTGTAGAACATTCTCCGCCTAACTGCTCTCTTTATTTTATACTCGGTAGAAAATACAAATCTGGTGCTTTAAATCAAAAAGTGTGAAAACTACTGGACTAAAAGAATTGCATCTTTGTAATTTCTAACAGTCTTTGGGTTCAGCTTTTATGTTTTCTTTGCAAATTCTTATTTCTCATATCACTAATTGAGAGAGTAAGGAAAAAACTGGCAAGATCATTTACTTTTTTTAATTACTGTCTTGTTTTTGTTGTTATGAGGTTATTCACGCTCTTTGTAAAAAGTTCCGTTACTACCAGAATGTGTGTGGTGAAAAGTCAGAGTGTTAAGATAGCACATAATTTCTTGAATTGGGTGGTGGGTATATGGGTATTGTCCTATTATTAGTCTTTATAACTTACACATGTTGCAAATACTATTTTTAGGTCGTCCTTTTATAATTTTTAAAAAAAACTGTAAAAAAAATAAAAAACTGTAAAAAATTAAAAGACATTAAAAGCCAGGGATCAGTTAACATTTGATGAATGTTTACTACAAACATCAGTTTGTCTTTTTTTTAATGAAAAATTTTTCTTCTAAACAAAATCAACATGACATAGTGTATAAGGAAGGCCTTGTTTATACGTGCAGGAGCAGTTAAGAGGATTTGTATTCATCTTTGATGTCGTACCTTTGTATCCTGTCTAAATTGATTCTTCCTGTCCTTGGTCCTCGTAGCAAGTAGCAGCTTGTAATTACCTGTTGGTGTACTTATTTATTCTCTCTTCCCCTCTAAATTCATAAGTTCTATGAGGCTTTGTCTTTTTTTTTCCACTGCTAACCTCTGTATATTCTGTATCCGCTCTAGAGTGGATGCTGAATAAATATTTGATGAATGAGTGAGTTCCAATTCCCTTTGAAAATGAAGGTCTAGAAGTACTGAAATACACTGATTTGGTGTTCCAGCCTGCTCCGAAGTCATGAAGTAAACCAAAAAGCCCCCTTAGGTTGAAAAGCAGTGGTGAGGGATATAGGACATCTCCATTGTCTCAAGATTATGTCAGTTAGTCCTCTGGTCACTCTAGCTTGGCAGGGCTGCCCACTGGAATTGTGAAGGGAAGCCTGACATTTTAGAGTTTGTGGCAGCATGGGAATGAATGTAAACAGTTTTCAAAAATAAAAAATGATGCCAAACAAAACACTTTATCCATGGTTCATACTCAGCTTTATTATCTCCTGCTTTTGAGGTCATGAAAATTTATTTTCCATTTTGTCATACTCTTCTGTTCCTGCTCACGGAGAAGTAACTAGTTCTTTATTAGAGTCAGTAGGTTAGGGATTAAAAGCCTTTTATTTAGCACAAATAATAAAACAGAACACTTTGAGTCTGGAGTAAAAAAGACTTCCTTGTTTGCTGCTAATAGGATTTTCAATGGAGATTTATAACAACAATCCTGGTGCTGACACTTTAGTTTTAGTGGATTCTTACAGTTCTGTTTTTGGAAATGTGTTTTAGGGAACCAGTTCAACACAAGCATAAAATTAAGGCTGTATGTTACATTATTTATTTCTAGCCTATTTAAATAGCAAAAGTAAAAAAAAAAGAAAAGCTGGATATGATTTTAAGCAAGCTGCAAAGGGAACATGGCTTATTAAGTGATAACACCACAACAGGTTGAAATTATGAAGACTGTGGACCCTAGGAAGCATACTAGTATATCAGACCAAAAAGCTATATACAAATTGGTTAATAGGCTCTGATGGGCATCCTGAAACTCGGGTAAATAAGGACTGGAAGGAGGTATGCTGAAAGGAAAATAATCATTTTGGGATCATGAGGAACAATTCTTATGTTCAAAAATTTGATTCTGTTGTACTGTCTTTCCAATGAGAAAAATAACCAGTTGTTCCCCTTTCACTTTCAGTAAGTGATGAAATGTCCAAGGACTGTTTGAGCATCTTGTATAATACCTGTGTCTGTGTAAGTACCCCTGCCACTGGGACCTCATTTATCTCCCTACCAGATCTGCAGTGCTTGAGGAAGGAAGATTTGAATGGGGGTGGTAGACATGACAGCTATCTTCACACATTGGAGAATTGGACTTATGGACTTATGTGTGCCTGAGAACCAGAACCAACAGGTAGAAATTGTGGGGTGGCAAAATTTCATAGTAATTGTTAAGAACCATGGCTGATTCAACAGCTACTGAACTCTTCTAGCCCTGGAAGAGTCCAAGCAGAGACTGAACAAATACTTGTTAAATGGATGCAAGCCTGGGAAGAGTGTCTATGACCTTTTAGGATTTCTTTAAACTCTACTGTGCCTACTCCTTCATTTTTATTGTTAGAAAACAGAACAAGAACCAGAAGGCCTACCTTTTGTTGACCAGGACACTCATCTAGGTTGATCATTGAGTGAGAAAGAATGGTAAATAGAAGCAGTTTGGTAGAGAGAGCATAGCACTTAGTGCTGCAAGTTGACTCGGGATTCTGGCTCTTGTCTTCATGCTTATTCATTCTCCCTGTGCTTCAGTTTCATTTCTTAGTAGAGTGTGGTTAGTAATCATACTAACAACACCATAGGGTTATTGTGAGGATTAAATGAGATGATACATGTGAAAGCACTTTGTAAAGCAATATACAGTGTTAATTTTTGTAAGACACAATACCTGTCTTTTGGGAGCTTATGTGGTAAACTGTAAAGAGTGAATCATATACAACAGAAGGAAACAGATGCTGTTGCAGAAGTGAAACCTATATGCAGTCAAAGCACAAAGGAATATTTAATTTTCATTTCATTGCTTGCTTCATTCAAAGAAAGATTTCAGGCACCTTGCATGTAAAATCTACCAAGATCATTAATTTAGAAGCAGATATCCAGGAATTGGGCTGAACATAAAATCATCTGTACCATGGATGGGGTACAAATTTGAATTTAAGCATCTTACCAACCAACACAAATAGGGAAATATGTTTCAGTGCTTAACACAGTTAAACATCTATTATAACAGTGCTCTGCAATAGAAATATAACACAAAACACTCAGGTTCTTTTTATTTTACCTTTAGGAATAATGTGTTTATTAGTTCAGGATTGATATCCTAAGATAAAAATCGGCATCCACAAAGATCTTGACAACATACATGATAGACCATTTGAATAAAAAGAATTAAAAAGGGATAAGCTTTGGATATAACTATAAACATACGGGAAATAAAAACTAAGGTCCTGAGCAAGGGAGGTATGTCTTAGGGACATACAAATGAAAAATAGTTTAGGGGCCTAAACTGTCAGTAAGTTTATCAGTAATCAAAAGGATTCATCAAAGACTACTGTCACCAAAAAAGGCTAAAACAAGCTTAGTCTACTGATCAGTCGAAATAAAATATTTAAAAGGAGTTGCACCCTTGTGTGCGACTCAGCAGTGGTGCCCTGCTTCCATGACTGTGCAGCTTTCCTCTGGGGGCACTCCTTGCCAGAAATTTCCTCCCTCCTGTTCCCTCGGGCCATCTTCCTGTGGTGGTCCTGGGGTCCTGGCCCGGGGACTGCTCTCCAGTCCCCACTCTCCAGCTTCCCAGCCACCGTGCCCACCGGTGGACCCACATCCCAGTCCAGGCTTCGGGGGCATCTTAAAGACCATGGGTCCTTGGAAAAATGATGGAGAAGGAGTACTGTCAGGCCAAAAAGGCACAAAACAGATTTAAATTTCCTTTGGGGACAAAGTTTTATAGAGTGAAACCTGTGTCATGGAAGAAGAAAGTATAATTTATGGAAGAAACTGAGACATTCTGTGACATTTTTCTCATTTGTTCAACAGTGCTCATTCATCCCTTCCAACACAGCAGACCGTCTTTTTATAGAAAAGTTAAAATAATAATATAGTTCAGTGGTACATATCATTTACTATTTACCTGGTTACATTTTAGGAACAATAAATTCACCAAAACTCTCAGCTGAATTAAAGTGGTTTTTGTTTTTGTTTTTCTACCCAATAACTCTAGAAATGCGGATCAAACTAGTTCATTTTTTCAAAGGGAAAATGTGCATTGTGGCTTATGATTAGCCACCTTAATTGCCTGTTACATATACATTGGCTTGAACTTAGATATTCACTGTTAGTTATTGTTAGCAGCATTTGTCCTTTTGTGAAACCAGTATCAGAAAACTTACACCCTTTAAGACATTCTTTATAAAATGTATAAATTCTTCAAAAATATTTGAAAAGGAGTGTTACTGCCTGCAGATATTTATAATTTCGAGTTTGCCTCTGTAGACTGTGAAAGCAAATTGTTTAATTTTTTTTTTTAAATGCGCTTTGATGTTTCAAAACAAAAAGAAACTCTAATTCCATTGACTGACTTTAAAATCAGCTATAATCATTAGTCTTCAAAAGCATTTTGCACAGATTGGTCACCTGGATTCTACAAGAAGGCATGTGCTGGTGGTGGTCTCCCAGCAGCACACAGCCCTTCCCAACACTCTCTTACTCTGTTTAGAATAATCATACTGATGAGGTCAGAATTCATGGTTCAGTTTCAGAAAAAAAGTATTCATTGTACATTAACCATTTAGAGGTCATTTAAATAACAAATGTATTGTAAAAGACATGTAGAATTTTAAAACTGAAGATTCGGACCTGTTTTTTCTCTTTTTTTTTTAAAAAAGAGTTATGTAATAAACCTGCACCTAATCTGCATTTTTAGTCACTGATTAGGCTATGTATATTTTGTGTTTGCTTCTGTGTACCACATTTTAAAAAGTATAAAAATGTATTATACTGGTCTCTCAAGAATGTTAGAGTATAATATAAAAGTACTCCAAAAACAGATGAAATAACCTATCACTCCAGCATACTAGGTTGTTTTAAATGTCCTCGTAGCCAGTTTTTTTGAAAGTAAGAAAAGAAGTAGGAAGAAATAGTTGAAGTTAATTTTAACATTGTAGTTTATTTAATACAGAGTATGTCAAGAATACTATTCCAACGTGTAATCAACATGAGTAATTTTTAGTGAGATAACGTAATCAGTATAAGTAATTATTAATGATACATTCTTTTTTTATTTTAAACTGTCAAAGTCCAGTGTATTTTTTGCTCTTACAGCACATCTCAGTTCAGACTAGCCACATTTCAAGTCCTCAGTAGCCACATGCAGCTAGTGGCACAGGTAGGCACAGACAGACCCGTAAGGTAAAAATAAGCTAATTGTTCAGGTAGTGCACAATTATAACTAAAGCCGGTAAGAAATTGTTCTTATTAAAGAAAAGATGATGCATGTGTGATGTAAAGACTCCATCATTCACAGCTTCCATGCTGTTAATAGTCTTATGGGGCAGTCCTACAAGAGTGCCAAAGAATTTTTGAACTGTGGTGTTGGAGAAGACTCTTGAGAGTCCCTTGGACCACAAGGAGATCCACCCAGTCCATTCTGAGGAAGATCAGCCCTGGGATTTCTTTGGAAGGAATGATGCTAAAGCTGAAACTCCAGTACTTTGGCCACTTCATGTGAAGAGTTGATTCATTGGAAAAGACTCTGATGCTGGGAGGGATTGGGGGCAGGAGGAGAAGGGGACGACAGAGGATGAGATGGCTGGATGGCATCACTGACTCGATGGACGTGAGTCTGAGTGAACTCCGGGAGTTGGTGATGGACAGGGAGGCCTGGCGTGCTGCCTGGGGTCGCAAAGAGTCGGACACGACAGAGTGACTGAACTGAACTGAACTGAATGTTAATGATACTCCAGTAGAACACAGTTCAGTTTTAATAAAGGGCAAGGAAGGGGAAGGAAAGACAGGGAAAGAAGGAAGAAAAAAAGAAAAGGAATGGGAAAGAAAGAAAATGAAATGAAAGCGAAGAAAGAAGAAGAAACAAAAATATAAAGATAGGATGATGTGGTCCAACCTGTGCTGATCTGATTTACATCCAGGTTAGATGGAAACCTAGGGCTTTCAAAGTTGCAAACACCAGTGCCTCCAAGGATCAGGTAGAAAACAAGAAAGGTTTGCCTGTTTTGGAGTGGGCACTTTAGTCACAAGTCACAAGTGACTAACCTGTGACTAACCTGGAGTAAGATTGTCCTGTCTCTTAAATTCAAAATTTAAAAGGTGCTGCTGGCCATATAAAACTTGGCTTACTAAGTGCTGGTTTGTAGCGCTTGATTTAAATACTAGGCAGATACTAGGTTAAGAACCTATGATGGATATTATTTAAAAACTCCTCCCCAGAAAAAAAATGCATTCATACAGTGTTTTATATATAGTTGTAGGAATTTAAGGTCTCAGCTACAATTCCTGGTATAGCATGGAATTGCTTTTCCATGTCTGGAGGGGATATTTTGCCCTTTATGTTTTATTTTGTGATTTTAACCTGTTCTGTCTTTTCTTCTCCCCTGATAGACGGAAGGGGTTACAAAGCGTTTGGCGGAAAAAAATGACTTTGTGATCTTCCTGTTTACACTGATGACGAGTAAGAAGACATTCTTACAAACAGCAACCCTCATTGAAGATATTTTGGGTGTTAAAAAGGTGAGCTGGGTCCTCTGGCTGGTGCGTGACCAGGTGGAGCAGAATGTCTCAGACAGCTGTACATGAGTGATATACAAGAGCTCTTTTAAAGAAGAATTTTTGCCATATTCCTTATAAATACTTAAATATATTTATAAATATATAATATTATAGTATATGCTAACAGAATATTTATATATAAACATATAAATACTTAAAGATTTTAAAATACTTAAATATATTTAAGTAACACAAAAAAGTTATTTTTTTGTGTTGCTTAAATATATTTACTAGGTTATGCTCCTTATAACAGGTCTTAAGTGACTATAAAACTTAAGACAGATTGAAATCAAACTAATTATAAAACTCAAAAGGACAAATTGACGTGAATTTAATGTGTCAGCTATTGTTACTGTGCTGAAATCAAATTGTCCCTCAATTATTATGATGCAGGATCTTTTTCGCATAGCTCTTCTGCTGTATGCTGTGCAGGGACTCCGTTTTGCTACCACTTCTCTATATTTGAACTGTTGTGAAGCTTTCTTATGGTGATGTTTGACTTTCACTTGTTACATTCACCTGTGTTTTTTCTCATTACTCTTCAGCAGTTACTTTTAATTGACACCAACCATAAGAAATAACAAATATGAGCACTGAAATCCTGCTACTTGGTCTTAAGACGAACTTTCAAATGATGCAGAATATGCTTTTCTTAAAAAAAAAAAAAAGGCAAACTGTAATCGAAAGCACTAAATTAAAAACTTGTCATCAAGCACTCACAGACCTCTCCAGAGGTCTGTAGACATGTTAGAGAAGCACTGTATTAGATTTTTGGCATAATGCTTGTTAGAACCTGGTTTTCTTCCCCCAGTCTGTGTCAGTTACAGTTGGCAGATTTCTTTTACTACTGAGGAGGTGGGAGTTAGCATTGCTCTTAGAGTTGCTGTTGCAGTGAAAAGAGCACCGTGTGCATTGTAGAGATCCCCGCTTTCACTTCTGTCATCCTGCTGCACTTTCCCCAGGCTCTGCTTGTCATTGCCCAGGCCAAAGATGCACAAGTGACCCATTGTCTGTAGGAACACACTGGAGATGTGTGCAGGTCCCAGACAGACCCTTTGTTCTCTTTGATGAAAAGGCTTTGTTATTTTTCCAATAATTGTATGTTCCAGTTTGTGAGAAGGGGCTTCCAAGGCGGAAACTCCAAATTCCCTGACAATCTCAGCATGAGACTCTGGGATTGCTCCTTCATAACTTTGCCTCCTTGTCCCTTGTGTGCTCTCTCCCCTCTCATACTTTTCTGTGTTGCCAAAAATGGTGATGAGTTTTGCTAGATGTTAGTTGGAAAGAATAGACACCTTAAAGAGAGTGGGAACACAAGCCACAAACTGGGGAAAGATATTTGCAACTCATTCAACTAACAAAAGATTGGTATTCAGAATTTATCATGAGGAATTCCCTGGCACTCCAGTGGTTGGAGACTCTGAGCTTCCACTGCGGGGGGCACGAGTTCAATACCTGGTCAGGAAACAAAGATCCCACGTGCCTCATGGTACGGCCAGACAAACAACAAAAAAGACCAAAAGCAACAATAGAATTTATCGTGAATTCTTACGCATCAGCAGGGAAGAGACAGTTGGCCCAGTAGAAAAATGGGCAGTGATAGGAACAAGCATTTTACAGAAGAGAGACAGATGATCCATAAATAGAAGATGCTTAACTCCCATGAGAATGTGCATCACTGCAAACGTATTACTGCGGACACCTTTTTGTATCAGTGGAGTAAACCTATTTTGTTTTCTAGTTGAATATGCGCCTTCCCTGTGACCCACACCTATGGAAGCATTTCCTTGAGGACTGAGGCACTAGTATCGTGGCCTAGGTCACCTGTAACCTGTGCCCAGGCATGCTTGTGGGGAAGCTCAATTCCAGGACAGTGATTCTTTTATTTATTTATTTTTGGCTATGCTACGTCTTCATTGCTGTGCAGGCTTTCTCTCGTTGCAGCGAGCAGGGGCTGCCCTCTAGTTGCAGTGCACAGGCTTCAGTAGTTGCAGCACGTGGGCTCAGTAGTGATGCTCGCAGCCACTAGAACACAGGCTCAGTAGTTGTGGCACAAAGGCTTTTAGTTGCTCCATGGCATGTGGAATCTTCCTGGACCAGGGATCAAACCTGTATCCCTCACATTGGCAGGCAGATTCTTAACCACTGGACCACTAGGGAAGTCCCCAGAACAGTGATTCTTAGAAATAAAAACACTAAATTGAAGCCACAAGGGTGTGAAATCAATTCAGTGGATCTACCAGCTAATAGAAAAGATCAAAATGTATTGTGTAAGGGTAACTCAGTTTTTGTTTCATGTGTATACACATATTTATGCATTCACCTATGTATATTTGCTAGGTTGTGATGGAAAATTTATTTTTTACTCTTGAATATTGTCAGAATGGTTTGGAAGCCACTGCCCCAGAAAAACTTCTGCACCTGTGCATCAAGAAACACATAAGAACGTTTAAAGCATTATTGATTAAGAGCCTGAAATCTGGTGTCTCTGATCCATCAACAGGAAAATGGATAAATGTCCTCTATTCCCACAATGGGATATTATACAATGAATGTTGCTATAAGCAGCAACATAGCCAAATCATAGAAATTATTGATAGAAGTCAGTCAAAGAAGATGGTCTATAGTATATCATTTTTACAAAGCTCAAAAATAGGCAAACTCAAATTATACAAAACTTTTTTCAATGAAAAAACAATAATAAAATTCAGAATAGCGGTTACCTCTGGTAGAGAGGCAGGGAAATGTGATAGAAGAGGCGCACATAGCTGTTCACTTTGTTTTACTTTGTGGCATATATTACACCAAGTATTAAATAAAAATTAAAATGTAACCCAAACAAGTGCACCTGAAGAGTGGGAGGGCCTGGGTTGTAACCCTACACCCTAAGTTAGCCAGGGCTAGAGGAACTGATGAGCTGAAAGTTTTCAATAATAACAATAGCCAACATTTATTGTTACTATTGTTACTGAGAAGCAAAGGTGGAAGAAATTGTTCTCAAATACCCCTCCACAGACAACCAGAAGTGGGAGTAGGATTCAGGAGGGCTTCTAGGAATCATCTATTTGTTCATGACATGTTTATTGAGACCCTCACTACCAGGTTCTATGCACTGAAGCTCTGGAGAGAAGGTAAGACACACCTCGCCCTCAAGACAGTGTCAGTTTATTTGGGAAATTATTTGGGAATAGAAAACTTCGTGTGATATGTGCAGTGATAGAGAAATACCCAATCCAGTGAAAGTTGAGTAAATTTATGGGATGAGGGGTAGCAGGTGTTATCTGAGGAATGTCAGGATGCTTCAAGGAGAGAAACTCATGTGATGTGTGTGCAACATTTGTGGCTCTTAAGAAAGGAAATGAGAATATAACCAGATAACAAAAAGCATTTCATTAAACTCAGTACTCACTCATGATAAAAGCTAGGAATAGAAAGAAAATTCCTTAAGGTGATATTGACTATCTGTTAAAATTTACAGCAGACATCCAACTGAACCTGGAACTTTGGGAATACTTCTATTACAGGAAAAGGGGAGAATGTCTACTGTCATTTACTCTCGATAATTGGTTACATAGGCAGGTACACAAGGAGACGCCTTTGGGAATGTTCATTGCTAATTTGTTTAATAGTGAAAAGTTGTAGTCCACCTTAACACACACATATTGTAAAAGGAGAAAGATTGAATAAATCATAGGGTAAAACAGTGAGAAATGAATAAAGCAGACTTATTTGTATCAATAAAGTTAAATTACAGTGTTGACTGTGAAAAATAGGGTATAATATGTCAATCACACTGGATGCAGAACAAAACTATATTTTTGTTTATTGAGGTATAATTAGTTTCAGGTATACAGCTTAGTGATTCAAAATTTTAAAAAATTATGCTCTGTTAAAATTTATTTTAAGAATTTATTTGGCTGCATCTGGTCTTAGTTTTGGCACATGGGATCTTTTGTTGTGGCACATGGACTCTAGTGTGGTGTGCAGGGTTGATAGTTGGCGGCATGCAGACTTGGTGGCTCTTAGGCATGTGGGATCTTAGCTCCCTGACCAGGGATCAAACCCTCATCCCCTACATTGCAAGGAGGATTTTTAACCACTGGACCACCAGGAAAGTCCCTAGGTTATACTCCATTTAAAGTTATAAAATACTAGCTGCATTCCCTGTGCTATACGTTATATCTTTATTTTATACATAGTAGGTTGTGAACAATAACATGTATTTTTGTGGAAATATTTGTAAGTGTGAACGTGTAGAAATAATAGAGTTCAAAGTAATGGTTACCTCTGAGGGGAAAGAAGTGAAGGCTACTGGATAGGGACACACAGGGGCATTCACCTATGTTTAAAATATTTTATGTCTTAAAAAGAGAACATCTGTGGCAATTTCTTATTCATAAAACTTGAATGGTAGACTTTTTTTTTTAAGCCAAAATGGGACATATGAGCAAAGGTAGAGAATACAAATAGTGGCTCTCAAAGGGTTTAATTCTCAAACCAAGACTGCTAGGTAGATTAGTTCTGTTTAACAAATGAGAAAACAAAGATTTAAATTCCATGACTTACTTAAGGTTGCACAGCTGCAAATTGCAGGAGCTGGGATTTGAACCTAAGTGGTATAAATACCAAGCTCCATTCTCAGGGGAATGCAGTAGAGCGGCACATTCAGTCTCAAATGAACTGAGCATGGGAATTGTTTTGTTTGTGTCTTTTGTAGGAAATGATCCGACTAGATGAAGTCCCCAATCTGAGTTCCTTAGTATCCAATTTTGATCAGCAACAGCTTGCTAATTTCTGCCGGATTCTGGCTGTCACCATTTCAGAGATGGATACAGGGAATGATGACAAGCATACACTTCTTGCCAAAAATGCTCAGCAAAAGAAGAGCTTGAGCTTGGGGCCTTCTGCAGCTGAAATTAACCAAGGTAAACTCTCTAAGTTGTCAGAATTTTGACACTGTAGCACTGAGATCCCTTCCTAAATCTTTTCTTTCAGTATTTCTAGAGATTTGACTCCCATGTGAGGGCTCCTTGGGTCCACTTAGACTGTGTAAAATTTGTGTGTATCTGTTCATTATTTTGGGGGACCAAGTCCATAGCCATCAGATTTTTTAATAGTTCCAGAATTTCAAAAAAGTGAAGCACCATTATTTATCAAAATTAAAAGTACATATATCTTTTGTTCCACTACACTTTTTCTGGGTCTTTATGCTATATGCAAAAAATCTTTGGTCATTACTTTGCTGACAAAGGTCAGTCTAGTCAAAGCTATGGTTTTTCCAGTAGTCATGTATGCATGTGAGAGTTGGAGTATAAAGAAAGCTGAGCGCCGAAGAATTGATGCTTTTGGACTGTGGTGTTGGTGAAGACTCTTGAGACTCTCTTGGACTGTCCATCCTAAAGGAAATCAGTCCTGAATATTCATTGGAAGGACTGATGCTAAAGCTGAAACTCCAGTACTTTGGCCACCTGATGCAAAGAACTGACTCATTGGAAAAGACCCTGGTGCTGGGAAAGACTGAAGGCAGGAGGAGAAGGGGATGACAGAGGATGAGATGGTTGGATGGCACCACTGACTCGATGGACATGAGTTTGAGCAAGCTCTGGGAGTTGATGATGGACAGGGAACCCTGGCATGCTACAGTCCATGGGGTCGCAAAGAGTCGGACATGACTGAGCTACTGAACTGATACTGACTGATGCTATATGCTATGTGTGTGTGTATATATGTGTGTGTATGTTTCTCTGTACAGGGAAGATCCCCTGGAGGAGGGCATGGCAGCCCACTCCAATATTCTTGCCTGGAGAATCCCCATGGACAGAGGAGCCTGGTGAGCTACAGTCCATGGGGATGTGAAGAGTCAGATACGCCTGAAGCGACTTAGCACTTGTGTATATACACACACACACACACAGAAAGATATATACAGTCATACATTAGAGAGACTGGAAGTTCAGTTCCAGTATCTGCAGCACTGTGAGAAATACTGCAGTAGAGTCACACAAACTCTTTGGTTTCCCAGTGCATATAAAGGTTATGTTTACACTCTACTTAGTCTATTCAGTGTGTAATAAGAGCACTATATCTAAAAAAAAGTACATACTTTAATTAAAAATATTGCCTAAAGTGCTAGCCATTATCTGAGCCTTCAGAGTTATAATCTCTTTGCCTCAGTGTTGATGGCTGCTAACTGATCAGAGTGGTGGTTGCTGAAGCTTGGGTAGCTGTGGCAGTTTCTTAAAATAAGACTGCAGTTTGCTACATGGATTGACTCTTTCATGAATGATTTCTCTGTAGCAGGCAATGCTGTTTGTTGGGATTTTACTCATAGTAGAACTTACTTCAAAATAGGAGTCAATCAAAAAAAAAAAAAAAAATTGGAGTCAATCTTCTCAAACCCTGCTGTTGCTTTATCAACTAAGTTTATGTAATATTCTTAAATCCTTTGTCATTTCAGCAGTCTCTTTTTTTATTGAAGTATAGTTGATATACAGTGTGTTAGTTTCTGCTGTACAGCAAAATGAATCAGTTATGCATATACATACATCCACTTTTTTAAGACATTCTTTTCCCATATAGGTCATCACAGAATACTGAGTGGAGTTCCCTGTGCTATACAGAAGTTTCTTACTAGTTATCTATTTTATATATAGTAGTGTGTGTATGTCAATTCCAGTCTTCCAGTTTATCCCTCCCCCGCTTCCCCCTTAGTAGCTGTTAAGTTTGTTTTCTCCATATATGACTCTATTTCTGTTTTGTAAATAAGTTTATTTGTACCTTTTTTTTTTTTTACTTTTAGATTCCACATATAAGGGGTATTATATGGTGTTTATCTTTCTCTGGCTTACTTCACTCAGTATAACAATCTGTAGGTCCGTGTTGCTGCAAGAGGCATTATTTCATTTTTTATGGCTGAGTAATACTTCATTGTGTATATGTACCACATCTTTATCCATTCATCCATCAGTGGACATTTGGGTTGCTTCCATGTTCTGGCTATTATAAATAGTGCTGCAATGAATGTCCTGTTGTATGTATCTTTTTGAATGATGGTATTCTCCAGGTACATGCAGGGCTTCCCTTGTAGCTCAGTTGGTAAAGAATCTGCCTGCAGGGCAGGAGACCCGGGTTTGATTCCTGGGTTGGGAAGATACCCTGGAGAAGAAAATGGCAACCCTTTCCAGTATTCTTGCCTGAAGAATCCCATGGACAGAGGAGCCTGGAAGGCTACAGTCTGTCGGGTAGCAAGAGTCAGACATGACTTAGTGACTAAACCACCAGATATATGCCCAGGAGTGGGATTGCAGGATCTGACTGGTAGCTCTGTTTTCAGTTGTTTAAGGAAATAGAGGTATACATAGTAGTCAGCTTTGGCTACCATAACAGGATAGCATAGACTGAGTGGCTTAAACAACAGAAATTAGTTTCTCACAGTTTTGGATGCTACAGGTCCAAGATGCAAGTGCCATCGGCAGCGGTTTTGGTGAGGCCTCTCTTCCTGACTTGCAGATGGCCTCCTCCTCACTGTGGCCTCAGTGTGACCTTCTCTCTGCACATGCACAGAGAGCTCTGGTGTCTCATCCTCTTAAATAAGGATACCATTCCTGTCAGATTAGGACCTCATTTTATGATCTCATTTAATTACCTCCCTAAAGACTCTGTCTCCAGATACAGTCATGTTGTGGATTAGACCTTCAACGTAACAATTTGTGGGGGGACACAGTTCATTCCATTATAGTGTGGAAGGCTAAAGTGTGTAGGATGTTGCCAAAAAGTTTTTGTTTTGTTTCTAATAAACTGTGGCTGTGAAATAGTTTTCTTGACCAGCAAAATGATGATTTATCTATCTTCCTGCCCCTCAGTTAATAAAAATGTTAGAGCACTTTATAGGCTGCTCAGAAACTACCAATTATCTCTTCTGTCGATTCAGATGGAAACAAATGGATCCATCTGTGGGGAAAAGGTCTTTCAAATTTTAGTCAGAGATGCAAATAAAGCCTCAGGCCTGGCAATTATCAATTTATAGGTGACACTGAGATGAGAGGGGCTGATTTATACAACATGTGAGCTAGAATGGAATTCAGAATCCTCTCAGAGATCTGGAAAGCAGGGCCTCAACTGCAGCAGAAAAATTTACAGGAATATTTTGGAAATACTGATGTTTTAACAAATAAGAGAGACAAGGTCTGCTTTTGCAGAAATTATTGGAAGTTGTGGATGTTTTAATTTTCAGCTGGTTTAACATTAGCCAACAGTGTGTGTGGTAGCTACTGGTAAAGCTGTGAGAAGTACAGATTGTACAATGCTGGGGTTGCCAGTCCCCTGAGATTGTGCATAAGTTGGTGAGTAAAGTGAGGCCAGTGAGTGTTTTCTGAGAAGAGACTCCATAACTTTGATCAGCTTTCATCATCAGAGAATCCATAACATTCATCAGAGATGAGTGACTAACAAAAGCTCAGGACCCTGTCGGGTGGGAATCAGTCTCAGAATCCTAAATACTGGGCAGGTCACATCTGAATGGCTGTGTTTAGTGTTCAGGGTGTGTTGACTAGGTCTTAGGAACTGCCCTCCGAGGAACAGTTAGGAAAACTGGAGCTGTTTACCTGGAGAAAGAAAATGTGACTAAAAATCCATGTTTTTGAAATTTTTCAAAATTAGAAATTTTTAGAATTCAAACTTATCATTTATTTTATTTTTTGTGGGGGGAAATCTACAGTTGTGTTTTTTTTTTATTCACAAACTACAAGATGAATAGCAGGTATACAGCAGAAAGTTTGTTCTCCTCCCAGTGGTGACGTATCACCAGTTTCTCATCTGTCCCTCCAGAGATGCCCAGCCACGGGGGTGGAGGAGGGAATGAGAGAAGACTGGCTCCTTTCTGGTTGTACTGATGATGATGTAAAATAAGCACCATGCTGCCTCTGACTCTTTTCAGATAACTTTATCTTGCAAAGCATCCCATCCCAGTACATGTAGAATTACCTGATTCCTTTTTACAAGTGGGTAGCCATTGTATGGGTGTACCGCAATTTATTTAATTAGTCCAGTGTTGATGGAAATTTGGTTTCCCTCGTCTTTGTTCCTACAAATAACATCTTTATGTATAGAGTTTAATGTGCTGGATATTTGCCTTTTAAATGTTGATAGATGTTAACAAATTTACCTTCCATAGAAATTACTAGTTCACCTTCCCACCCTGTATACCCTTCCCAGTATAGGGCTATTTTAGATTTCTTGATATTTGTCAAACTTGATAAGTAAGAAATGGTATCTCAAAAGAAACAAATGTAAAAACAAAACCAAAAAATTCTATCCCAGTATATTTTTGTTACTTGATGTGAAAGTCACATTAAAAAACCAACCACTTAGTTCAGTGACTTATAGTACCTTTGCAGTTTGTGCGGCCACCACCTCCATCTAGTTCCAAACCATTTTCCTTATCCCAACAGGAAACCCTGAACACATTCAGCAGTTACTCCCCAGCCCCTCTCCCCGCACCCCGTGCTAAGCGGCCTTAGTTGTGTCCAGCTCTTTGCGACCCCGCCAGGCTTCTCTGTCCATGGGATTCTCCAGGCAAGACTACTGGAGTGGGTTGTCATTGCCTTCCTCCAAGGGATCTTCCAGACCCAGGAATCAGACCCCTGCATCTCCTGGGTCTCCTGCGTTGGCAGGCAGGTTCTTTACCACTAGCGCCACCTGGGAAGCTCTATTCCCCCCAGCCACTGGCCATCATCTGCTTTCTGTCTGTGGATTCACCTATTCTGGGTTTTTCATATAAATGGATTTTAAAAATGTGTGACCTTTTGTATCACATCTCATACCTTTTTCACTTATCATGATGTATTTGAGGTTCATCAGTGCTGTTAAATGTCAATGTTTCATTCTTTTTTCATTCTTTTTTGTGTGTATATAACAAAATTTATAATTTTGTTAAATACACAGAAAATTTATACACATTACAAAATGTGTATCTATTGATGGACATTTGGGTTAGTTACACCTTTTGACTACTGTGAATAGTGCTGCTCTGAACACATGTATTTGTTCGAGCACCTACTTTCACTTCTTTTGGGTATGTATTGGGTTGGCCTAAAAGTTCATTCAGATTTTTCTGTAAGATCTTACAGAATGAATACTTAGGATGGAATTGCTAAGTCACATGGTATAATAATTCTATGTTTAACTTTTTGAGGAAAAGTTAGTTTAAATATAGTTTTATTTCATCTTTGTTAATGAAGTCATACATTATTTTATAGTCAGTCACTAATTTGTAGAGGATGGAAAGAGGGCTAAGATGATTTGCCAATTTCTGCTGGGACTAAATTCATATGACATAATCCTCCTAACTAGTTATTTTGTTTTTATTTATTCTATTTTTAAAGAACTTTCTTTAAAGTTGTATTCTTCTAGGATTTATTTTAAAATTTTTTGTTATGGGACTCTTCACACATATAAAAGTAGAGACATGTATCTAACAGTATAATGATCCCTGTTTACGTATTACCTGCCTTCAGCAGTTATCAACTGATGGCCTGTCTTTGTCTCTACCTTCCTTTACTCCTCCCTTCCTCACTTTGGATATTTTGAAGCAGATCCCAGACGTTATAATATTTCACCTGCCTATATTTCAGTGTTTCTATAAGATGGTGATTCTTGAAACACAACTCTTAATACCATATTATACTCTCCCAAAGTAATATTAATATCTTGATATTTTGAAATATCTATTTGTTAATTTTTTATTAGCTGTTACATTTTCATGGTTCAGAAAATTACAAATTCAGAGAGGTGTTCACTGTAAACTTCTCCTCACACTTTTCCCAATGGCCATATTCTCTTTGCCTTTGGCAACCACTCTTTTCTGTCCTTCCAAGATTTAGTATATCCACAAGCAAATAGGCACAGACATTAGCTTTATTTTAAAGAGGGTTAATTTTTAGAGCCAAGATTTGAACCTGAATTCCCTGCCTTCAAAGTTTATTACGCTGTTTATGCTGACCAGAGTTTCTGTCCTACTCATCATGGTGAGTACAGTGGGACTGGTGGAAATGGGAATTGGGTGGTTAAGCTGCTTTCTTTACCTTAAAAAAAAAAAGGACTATCATTTTTTCTTCCGGGTGTGTGTGTTGTAGGAAAATCAGATAGTTAAGTAATTTTAAAAGAAGTATTTGTATCCTTTCCTACTTAGGAACAGCCACAGTAAGTACTTTGGTATATATCCTTCCATTCTTCATGTGTGTGTATATATAATGTGCATATTTTAAAGAAGAAAACTTTAAAATTTAAAGACATTGGGCTTAAGCCAAAACAGTTTAATAATTTACTTCTTTAAGAAGTAAATTAAACACCTCTTTAGAGTTGCTATATAGACATATGTGTCATTGTTTGTAGTATGTGTGTATTGTGCTCCACTGCATGGATATATTGTATTTAATCGATATGCTGTTAATGAACATATAGTCATCTGTGACTTTCGCTGTTATAGAAACACCAGTGAACCTCTCTCTACAGATATCTATCTATCTATCTATCTGTAATTAATTATTTCTTCATGGTGAATTCACAGAAATGGACCTCTAGCTCAAAGACAGAGAGAAATACAGGGTTTAAAGGTTACTCCAATTTATCTTCCCACCAATTGATATGAGAGAGCCTGACTCCCTGCACCTGCTAAAATTGCTCTTATTTCTCTACCTTTATTACTGTTTTACCTTGGGTGGGCATTTCATTTTAAAAGGAAGTTCTAACTGCTGTCAGCTTAAGAGTCATTCCTCTGGGTGGGATGCAGGGAGTGGGAGGCAGGCTCAAAAGGGAGGGGATATATGTATACATAGAGCTGATTCAGGTTGTTGTACAGCAGAAACTAACACAACATTGTAAAGTAATTATATTCCAATTTAAAAGAAAAAACCCCAGAATTTTCACTTAAAAAAAAAAATCATTCCTCTCATGCAGGTGAGGATCTGGTTGTCTGTTGAGAGCTGTAGTACTGGTTTCTGTGGTCACATTTCTTCTCTTGTTTTTCCTCGGCAGCGGCCCTCCTCAGCATCCCTGGCTTTGTCGAGCGGCTATGCAAGCTGGCAACTAGAAAGGTGTCAGAATCAACGGGCACAGCCAGCTTCCTGCAGGAGTTGGAGGAGTGGTACACGTGGCTGGACAATGCCTTGGTGCTAGATGCCCTGATGCGAGTGGCTAATGAAGAATCTGAGCACAATCAAGGTACCCGGGGCAGGTCTCCTGAGAGGTGGAGAGTGTTCCTGTGGGTTCCTAGAGCCATTCTTGACCTCTTTTCCAAGGAGAATAAGTTGAAATTGACTCAAAAAAGAATCTCCCTCAGGGCGGTCCTGAATCATGATTGTTCAGATTTTAATAGCAAATGACAATTTCTTGGAGCTCCCTCAAAGCAGACCTGATTTCAGGGACAGGACCTTTATTACAGAACCCAAAGGACCAACTGGAAAACCATTACCAGAACATTCTTAGCAACCCAGAGGATCTTTCTCTGTCTCTGCTTCTTTCTACACATTTCTTTAGTCTTCTCCGTTCTCCATTCTGATGAGTATGCCGCCTGGAAATGTGTGGACTCCTAGTCTCAGCTTCAACTTCTCGGTGAACTGCTCTGTTTTAGATGAGGTACTCAACCCAAAGCATTTGACTCTGGGGTCAAATTGTACAAATACAGGAATTCCCACTGGAATCATGCAGATAAAAGTGAAGGGAGGAGTTTCATTCCTGGGATACACAACAGCAGCAGCAACAGACATCCATATAAAGTCTGTGGAAATTGTTCTCAGAGCATGCAGCGAGTAGGGAAACATTTCTTCCAGAAAAAATCTACTAAGATTGGGAACCTTGAGAGCTTGTGATGCTGGAATTTCTACTTGATGCAAGTTCCACTGTAGGCAGGTGTGGCCAGAAAGACAGGGCTCTCTCAGCTCCCAGATAAGGATACAGAATCTCCCTGGGAGGGACAGGCTCTCATTCCTTCTAGCTCCAAATGGAAGAGGCTGAATTCTTGATGAATACAGCCACGAGGGCAGAGGTTCCTTTCCTTCTCCCTTCCTTTCCCTTCCCATTGTACAATGTGTTGATTTCATACATTTATGTATTGTAAAATGATTACCACTGTAGCCTTAGCTGACACCTCTATCCCATCAGATAATTAACATTTCTTTTTTTCTGGTGAGAGTATTTAAGATCTACTGTATTAGCAACATTCAGGAATATGATAATGGTATTATTAGCTATAATCACCATCTTCTCTATTGGACACCCAGAATTTATTTATCTTATAACTGGAAGTTTGTGTTCTTTAACCAATAACTTCTCATTTTCCCAACTCCTAACCACTAGTAACCACCACTCTGTTTCTCTGAGTTCAGCTTTTTTTAGATTCTACATATAATTGATATTATACAGTATTTGTCTTTCTCTGACTTATTTTACTTAGCGTAATGCCAGGGGCTCCTTCCTTCCACCTACCTCCATACCGTATTCATAGCTCAGAAGCTTGCCCAGTAGACCAAGAATTCTGTGGCCCTTATCACCTTGCCCCAGTTCACTTGTGGAACAAAGGTTCCACCACATAGAGAGAGGCAGGCTGAGAAGACAGTGGAGGCTATCAGTCCTGCTCAGAGTAGTAGCACTGAGATTTTGCCAGGCGGAGAGGTAATAGGTAAGAACAGAATGTTGGGAAGTTTGAGCTCAAGGTCATTCTCAGAAACAATGTAGATTTTTTAAGAAAATAAAAGGACTTATTTTTAATTGAGAAGTAAAAGTCAAACCATATGCCAGCTAGTTCCCCAGAGAACCAGGGAAAGAGGTGGCTGAGAAGAGCTTAAAACTGAGGTCACAAGAAACCTCAGTCTCAAAAACTACCCCTGCATGAATTTAATTGAATCAGACTCTGGAGCAATTTATGCCTCAAGGCTTTGTCAAAAACAGTAGAGTGGTCAGCTAGCAATTAGTGGAGCCTGACAGCTGAGTTTCGTATCAGATGAGGCAGAAAGTTTAACAGAGAGATGAGGGAAAGATCCAGACAAAGAGAGCCCTGCTAAAACACTGTCATCCAGGGACACATGCCCAAGGCTGGCAGAGGGGCTCATCAGTCCTCAGAGAAGCAGACTTGACCACAAATGGCTAGGCAGGTCACTAAACAAGAAAACAACAAATCAGTCCTCAGAGAAATAGACTTTATCCCCAAGTAGCTAGGTAGGTCACTAAACAAATAAACAAGAAAACAACAAATCAGTCCTCAGAGAAATAGACTTTACCACAAGTGGCTAGGCAGGTCACTGAACAAACAAGAAGACAACAACATGCCCTGAAAGGAAGAAGGGGAATCAGCCTCAAGAGTTGCTATAATATTTACCCAAAATGTCTGATGTTTAACAAAAATTGAGACATCCAAAGAAACAGGAAAATATGACCCATACATAGGAGAAAGCAGGCAAAAGAAATTGCCTGTGGAAGAGCTCAGATGTTAGAATTAACAGAGACATCATAATTATAGTCAAAGAGCTAAAGGTAACTATGCTCAAGAAGCTCAATGAGTCATCAAATAGAGAATATTATTAACCAGATAAAAAAAGTCAAAAGGAAGTTCCAGAGATGAAAAATACAATAACTGGAATGAAAAGTTCACTGAGAGAAAGGAACAGAAAATAATATTCAAAGAAGTAGTTGCTGAAAACTCCCCAAATTTGATCAATGTATACACATCACATCCAAGAAATTCAAAGAACTACAAGTAAATAAACTCAAAAGAATTATACCCAGGCACATCATAATGAAAATGCTGGAAGACAGAGAAAATCCTGAAAAATATTTAAGCAAAGCAAATAGCTTAAAATAGCAAGAAAGAAATGACTCATCATGCCCAAGATTATCTCAATAAGATCATCAGAAATGATAGCAGCCAGAAGGGAGTGAAATGACCTACTCAAAGTGCTGGGGAAAAAAACTCAGCCAAGGATTATATCCAGTAAAACCTTCTTTCAGAAACGAAGGTGAATCCCTCAAGGCAATAAAAATAAAAACAAAAATAAACAAAAGAGACCTAATCGAACTTATAAGATTTTGCATAGCAAAGGAAACCATAAAAAAACAACAACAACGAAAAGACAGCCTATGGAATGGGAGAAAATATTTGCAAATGATGCAACAGACAAGGGCTTAATCTCTAAAATATACAAACAGCTCGTACAGTTTACCAACAATACTACTACTACTAAGTCACTTCAGTCCTGTCCGACTCTGTGCGACCCCAGAGACAGCAGCCCACCAGGCTCCCCCGTCCCTGGCATTCTCCAAGCAAGAACACTGGAGTGGGTTGCCATTTCCTTCTCCAATGCATGAAAGTGAAGACAAAGTGAAGTTGCTCAGTCGTGTCCAACCCTCAGCGACCCCACGGACTGCAACCTACCAGGCTTCTCCGTCCATGGGATTTTCCAGGAAAGAGTACTGGAGTGGGGTGCCATTGCCTTCTCCGTAACAATAAAACCCAATCAAACAATGGGCAGAAGCCTTTAATAGACATTTCTCCAAAGAAGACATGACAGATAGCCAGTAGGCCCATGAAAAGATGCTCAACATCACTAATTATTAAGGAAATGCAAATCAAAAGTTCATTGAGTCCCACTTCATACTGGTCAGAATGGCAATCATTAAAAAGTCTATAAATAATAAATGCTTTAGAAGTTTGAAGGAAAGGGAACTCCCCTACACTGTTGGTAGGAATGCAAGTTGGTGCAACCACTGTTGAAGACAAGGTGGAGGCTCCTCAGAAAACTAAGAATCACTGTATGGTCTAGCAGTCCTGTTCCAGGCATATAACCAGATGAAACTGTAATTCAACAGGGTACACGCACCCCTGTTTACAGTAGACAAAAACACGGAAATAACCCAAATGTCCATCAGCATATATTAATGGATAAAGAAGAGTGGTATGTACACATAATGGAATACTACTCAGTCATAAACAGGAGCCAGTAATGCCATTTGCAGCAACATGGATGCAACTAGAGATTATCATATGAGTGCAGTAAGGCAGAAGGTGAAAGACAAATACCATAGGATATCACTTAATATGTGAAATCTAAAATACGACACAAATGAACCTATCTACAAAACAGGAACAGACTCAGAACAGACTCGTGGTTGCCAGCGTTGGGGGGAGGAAGGACTGGGGGTTTGGGATTAACAGATGTAAACCATTATATACAGGGTGAATAAACAAAAAGGTCCTATGTAGCACATGGACCTGTATTCAATATCCTGTGATAAACCATAATAGAAAGGAGTATTTTTAAAAAGAATGTCTGTACATGTTTAACTGAGTCACTTTGCTGTATAGCAGAGATTGGCACAACAATGTAAATGAACTATGCTTCAATTAAAAAATTTTCTTTTAGTGAAGGTGAAATAAACACCTAGATAAACTGCCTAGATAAAGAAGAACTTAGGGAATTTGCTGCTAGCAGATCTCCCTTATGAGAAATACTGGCTGAAAGCAAGTGACCTCAGCCAGTAATTCAGATTCACACACCAAAAAAATGCAGCATCAGTAAAGGTAATTATATATGATTATAAAAGACAATATAAGTGCATGTTTTTCCTTAACTAATTTCAAAAGCAGTTGTGTAAAACTGCGTTTATAATTATATTGTTGAACCTATAACAAATAGAAAAGTAATATATTTGACAATAACAGATCAAAGAAAGTGAGTAGGACCAAAGTTGTGTTGGAATAAGGAAATTGTTACAAGATAGTAACCCAGGAATTGACAGGAATCTGAAGAAAATCAAAATGGTAAATAAAGAGGGTCATTATAGAAAATTATAAATATTTATTCTCCTTTCTTAGCTTCTTTAATTGACATACAATTTTATGAAATAATTATACAATGTTGTGTAACAAGGTATTGTATAGTACATTGTATTGTTTGGTTTTCAGCATATGTAGATGTAGTATGCATAATAATAATAGCACAAAAAGGGAGGAAAGGGACCTATGAGAGCCCTGGAGTTAGTTTATTTTTAAACTTTACAAATTGTATTAGTTTTGCCAAATATCAAAATGAATCCGCCACAGGTATACATGTGTTCCCCATCCTGAACCCTCCTCCCTCCTCCCTCCCCATACCATCCCTCTGGGTCGTCCCAGTGCACTAGCCCTGGAGTTAGTTTAAATCTAAAAAAGAGTCTGTCAAGATGTATATGGCAAGCAAGCCCTGTAGTGAATGCTGACATAGTAACTTTAGAAATATAGTTAAAGGAATTACATTGTTACACTAGAAAATATTTACTTAATACAATAAGTGTTAACGAAGAACTAGGGGAATACAAGTGAGCTTTAACAAGACAAAAAGTAAAAGGCAGAAGTACATTCAATTTTGTCAGTTAATAACGTTAAATGTGAATAGATTGAACAATTCATTCAAAAAACAGATTGCCATGTTGGGTTTTTTAAAACGATCCATTATATGCATGCTACAGGATACACAGTTTCTCAAAGGTAGAAATAGGTTGAAAGTAAATGATAGAAGTGTATCATGCAGAAGATAACCATAAAAAACTGTAATGGCTGTACTATAAGAGAGACTTTAAAAACAAAAAAAAAGATATCAGAGATTTATAAGTAGATTTTATAGTAAATCTATCGAGATTTAGCAGTTAAAATCACATATGTGTCTAACAACAGAGCCAAAAATAAGTAAAGAAAGCAAAAACTAACAGATTTGAAGAGAGGAAATATAAGTTTGAAATATAAGTTCAACATAATAGTTGGAAACTTTAATAACCCAGTTTCAATAGTGGGTAACTATATAGAAGATCAACAAGGAAATAGAAGACTTGAGCAACACAGTAAGCCACCTAGACTAAATATGTGTGTATATATATATATATGCACTAAGCCCTAAAAAAAATTCAGAAAACTTAAAAAAGGATTAAAATTGTAGCATATATACTTCGATCACAATGGAGTGACATTAGAAATTAATGGTAGAAAGAAATTTGGGAAATTCACAAATGTGTGGAAGTTAAGCAATCCACTTCTAAATAATTGATGGTTCAAAGATAAAATCACAAAGAAAACTAGAAGGTACTTTGAGATGAATGAGATGAAATGAAAATGATGGCACAACATACCAAAATTTACTGAATTTCAACTAAAGCATGCTTAGAAATTTATAGCTGTAAATGCCTGCATATAATATTTCAAAAAAATAACCTAACTTTCTGCTTTAAGTCATTGAACAAAGAAGAGCAAACCACATTCCCAGAGCAGACAGATGGAAAGAAATAATAGGATTGAATTGGAAATTAATACAGAATAGAAAAACAACGGAGAAAATCCACAAAACCAAGAGCTGATTCTTTGAAAATATCAGCAAAATTGACAAATCTTTAGCTGCACTGATTAAGCAAAAAAAAAGAGACAAGATTCAAATTACTAAAATCAGGAGTGAAAGAAGATATATTATAACCAACCTTACAAAGATAAAAGGACTATAAGAGAATACTATAAACAACTATATGCTAATAAATTAGATACCCCAGCTGAAATGGAAAAATTATAAGAAAGACACAAACTCCTACAACTGACTCAAGAAGAAATAGAAAATCTGAACAGACCTATAACAAGAGATTGAATTAGTGATGAAAAACTATCCCAAAACAAGTCCTGGCTCAAAAGGCTTCACTGGTTAATTCTACCAACCATTTAAAGAAGAAGTAATGCCTGTACATCACAGACTTCCATAAAGTAGAAGAGGAAAGAACATTTCTTAATTCATTCTGTGAAACTGTATTACCCTGATAACAAAACCAGAGACATCACAAGGAAATTACAGACTAACGTAACTTACAAACGTATATGCAAAACACCTCAACAAAAATACTAGCAAACCAAATACAGCAACAAAAAAGGATTATATACCTGATCAAGTATATATACATGACTAAATGGAATGTATGCAAGGTTGACTCAGTATATGAAAGTCAGTTTAATATGCCACACTGATGGAAAAGGGACGAAAACTACATGATTATTTCAGTAGATGCAGAAAAGGCATTTGACAAAATCCATCTTAAGATAAGAACATTCCAAGTGGGAATGGAAAAGAAATCCTCAACCTGTTAAAAGGCATCTAAGAAAACCCACAGCCAGTATTATAACACTTTATGGCCAAAGACTGATAACTTTTCTCTCACTAAGATTAGAACAAGACAAAGATATCTGCTCTTACCACTTCTGTTCATTGTACTGGAAGTTCTGGCTAGGTAGTTAGGCAAGAAAAAGAAAGAAAAGGAAGAAGTAAAACTGTCTCTAGTCACAGATGACATGATCTCTTATACCTAAAGATCCACTACAAAACTGTTAAACCAATAAACAAGTTCATTCAACAGTTTCAGCATACAAGATAGGTATACAGAAATCAGTTGTGTTTCTGTACAGTAGCAATGAACAAACCAAGAATGAAATTAAAACAATTTCATTTAAAAGAGCATCAGAAAAGAATAAAATACTTAGTGACATATTTAACAAAGAAATAGAAAACTTACACTCTGAAAATTAGAAAACATAATTGTTACTGAAAGAAAACCTAAAAAATTGTGAAGAAAGCATTTGTTCATGAATCAGAAGAGTTGACATTATTAAAGTAGCAGTAATTCACACCTTGATCTCCAGGTCTGTCTAAAGATTCAGCACAGTCCTTGTCACAATCCCGACTGACTTCTTTGCAGAAATGAACTAGTAGGCCTTCAAATTCATTTGGAAATGCAGGAGGCCTCAAATAGCTATGGCAGTCTTAAAGAACAAAGTAGGGGACTTCCATTTCCTAATTTTTCAACTTAGTACAAAGCTATAATGCTACTGACCTCAAGAGATATACACAATGAAATAGAATTGAGAATTCAGAAATAAATGCTCACTTATATGGTCAGTTGATTTTCAACAAGAGTGCCAAGACCATTTGGCTGGGGAAACAGTAGTCTCTTCAGCAGATGGTACTGGGACCATTAGATATCCACATGCAAAAATGAAGTTGGACTTCCCTCCCCTGCCACCTCACGTCATATATAAAAATGAGCTCAAAAAGATCAAAGACCTAAATGTAAGAACTAATCCTTGAGAACACTTAGAAGAAAACAAGGATAACTCTTTAGGACTTCGGATTTGGTCGTGGTTTCTTTCTTGTTGTGGTTCAGTCATGTCCGACCCCTTGTGACCCTGTGGACTGTAGCCCACCAGGCTCCTCTGTCTGTGGGATTTTCTTGGCCAGAATACTGGAGTGGGTTGCCATTTCCTTCTCCAGGGGATCCTCCTGACCCAGAGATCAAACCTACATCTCCTGCGATGGCAGGTGGGTTCTTTACCACTGAGCCACCAGGGAAACCCTAGTGGTTTCTTAGATGATGCCTAATACAGGCAACCAGATGAGAACTAGGTAAATTGGACTTCATTAAAATGAAAATATTTTGTGCTTCAAAAAGCAACATCAAGAAAAGGAAAAGCCAGAATGGGTGAAGACTTTTGGACGGTAGAAGACAACATTTTTGCAAACCATATATCTAATAAGGGACTTGTATCTAGAAGATATAAAGAACTCCTACAGCTCAATAATAAAAAGACACCCATTTCAAATTATGGGCAAAATATATGAATAGACTTTCTCCAGAGATGATACAAGAGTAATCAGCAAGCACATGAGAACATTATCAACATCATTAGCCATCAGGGAAATGCAAATCCAATCCAACAATCAGATATCCCTTCATACCCACTGGAATGACTATCATCAAAAAGACTGGTAACAGGTGTCCTTAAGGAGATGGAAAAATCAGAACCCTCATTCTCTGTTGGTAGGCATGCAAACTGGTACAGCCACTATGGAAAACAGTCTGCAGTTACTCAAAAAGTTAAACATAGTTTTTGTATGACCTAGAAATTCCACTTCTAGGTATACACCCAGGATACATGAAAATATATGTTTATACAAAAACTTACACATGGATGTTCATAGTAGCAGGTTTATTATAACCAAAATACAGAAACAACTCATATCTATCAACTGATGAATGGATAAAAAAATTAATATGTTTTATATAATAGATTATTATTCAGTACTGATACATACTGCAGTCTGAATAAACCTTGAAAACATTGTGCTGGAAACAAAAAACGACAAGTTGTATGATTCCATTTGCAGAAAGAGACAGAACATAGTCTAATGGATGCCTGGGTTTCTAGGGGCTTGGTGAGAAAAGGGGAGTGGCTGCTAAAGCAAATAGGATTTCTTTGTGGGGTGATAAAAGTGCTCTAATGTGGATTGTGATGATAGCTGGATATTCTGTGAATATATTAAAGACCAGTGAGTCATATCCTTGAAAGGGATTAATTGTATGGTATGTGAATTATAGCTTAAAGCTATTTAAGTTAGTGTGCTCCAGGGTACAGTATAGATGTATGGAGGATCATACCCACTTTAATCAGTGTTGTGGAACTGAAGAGATCTGTAGGGAAGGCCAGGCCTCTTAAACTAGTTTTCCCATCCTCATCCTTGGGAATTGTCTTGTTCCTGCACACTGGCTATTGCTTTGAGGCCTGCGTTTGTTGAAAATATTTATCCTAGAGAGTTTCTTATGAGGCCTTTGCAAACCAGGCAGCAAAAGTTGTCAGTGACTCAGAAGAATCCAAGCTGCCTGCATCTCTTCACAGGTTCATTACTGAGGAGGGCTCCTGTGCCACCCACCACACCTGCTCCTTCCACAAAGGTCCTCTCCCGCAGTGCCCCCTCTCCCCCGCCACAACCCCTGGTCTAGGTGATGAGGACACTGAGGCACCAGAGGCTTCACAGCACCCTGTGGGTGTGCAGCAGAGGTGTGGTTCTGCATGATAACTCATCAGATTCTCTTTACCAATCAGTTGACTCTGAAACTGTTCTGGGAGCTGGGCCAAGGAGTCCCAAGACATAAAATTGAGTAATGATGGTTTTTCTCCCAACGTGTAAGAAAATATATGTCAGTAAATAGCATTTTCTCAATTAGATTTTCTTGAGTAAACTGTTTCTTAGTTTTTGCCTACTGCCACTTTAGTTGCCATTAAGAGCTTGCAGATTACAAGAAAGAAAACAAATAGCAAGCAAGCATTAACTGAAAATCCCAGAGTTAGTTTTTTACTTCTGTTTGACACACACTTGTATGTAGGGTACATATGCTTGGCAGTTTTTAAGCACTTTTAATATATTAAGTCATTTAATCTTTGCAACATTGGTAATAGATACTGTTGCCGTTGGGCTTCCCTGGTGTTGCAATATTAAAGAATCCTCCTGCCAGTGCAAGAGACAGGAGAGAGAAGATGCAGGAGATGTGGGTTCAATCCCTGCCACAGAAAGATCCCCTGGAGCAGGAAATGGCAACCCACTCCAGTATTCTTGTCTGGAAAATTCCATGGACAGAGGAGCCTGGCGGGCTACAGTCCAGGGGGTTGCAAAGAGTTGGATGCAACTGAGCAACAGCACACACATTGTTGCCATTACTCCTGTTTTATAGATGAGGAAGGATGCTGAAGCATAGGCATGTCAACAGATTTCCACAAAGCCACCTAACAGTCTGGCTCCAAGTCTTTAGCCCCTGTGCTGCAGTCGTGCTTCTTTCAGCATCTGGTCGTCTTCCAGCTTATATATTAGTGATGTTTAACATGGCTGGAAAAATAGTTCCAAGTCCATGAGGTGGAGTAAGTTAGGTTCTTGTGACATGATATCACCATACAGAAATCATAACTGTGAGTGCCTCACCTGGGTATATTTTAGCACCACTGCTCTATAACAGACAGATTTTCTGGCCTTTTCAAAAGGCTCCAGGGCAGCAGTTCAGTAGGAGTATGAAAGGACCTCCTTTCACCTTAAAGATGAGAAAAACTAAGAGGAAGTAAATCCTAAGGTCTCCTGACCCTGAGCATTTAAAATAATAGGGACCGAAGAGTGAGACTTCCCAGGTGACTCAGTGGTAAAGAATCCACATGCCAATGCAAGAGATGTAGGTTAGATCCCTGGGTCTGGAAGATCCCCTGGAGAAGGAAATACTCCAGGAAGAATACTTCAGTATTCTTGCCTGGGAAATTCCATGGACAGAGAGCCTGGCGGGCTACAGTCTTGGGGGTTGCGAAGAGTCGGACACAACTGAGCACAGCACAGCGCGAGTGAGGCTTCCCAAGAATCAGGTTCTGGGCTTTTTGTGTCCTCCTCCACTGCACAGGGTCTCCAGCTGACTGCTGCAGTACTCCTGTTCTCCCCATTTACAGAACCCTTGAAAGCCTGACGAGGAGGTGACACGCCCAGGGTCCCACAGCCAGCCAGTAGGTTGTCGTTCCACAGCCCTCAGTCTTCATCCCTTTGCTCCGCCACGCTCCTGAGAGTACCCTCCGCTGTGTGACTCACTGAGACTATTTTGTTAGTGGGGCAGTGGGGTAAATGGTTTATCTAAAGCCCAGAACACAGTGCTTGACACAGTACAACATAGCTGTTGCCGTCACTGCTAATAATGAAATCCGGGGAAATGAAAATCTGCTAGTAGGTAATATGTTCATCTCCATCTCTAGTATCGATTGTGATGCCTCCTCTGCCTTAGGAAAGTTCCCTTGGCTGAGCGATAGGAGGAAAAAAGTCTTTTAAAAAGATCCCGTTTCAGTCCTTCAGCGGTGCCCCCTTGTGGAATCTCGGCAGAATGACCACATATTCAGTCATTTGTGACCTGAAGAGAATTTGACACAGTTTCCTGCTGGACGTGTGTCTGGGTGCCTTCTGGCGGCGGAGGTGGGGTGAGGGGTCCAGATGAGGGCAGAGAATGGGTTAGGGTACTGCGTGGGCTGTGTCAGAGCGTTAAAAGCGGATGGGGTAGAATTGCAGAGTCCGTATTTCCTACCGTCTAGTTACGCGTCTAAGCTTCCCTGGTCCCTGGTGGCCTGACGTTCAGAGTCTCCATCACAGGCCTGGGGCCCAGTCTAATGGCTGTCCCCTCAAGTCTATTCAGAGCAGGTTTGAGGGGCAGAAACGTGTTTCCTCACGCGCGGTGACTGAAGCCTGTCTCCTGGTGGCTGTGCCAGCCTCCATTGTGTTCCCTCCGCCAGGGGCTTCTGAGGAGAACAGCCCGCCTCACAGCTCCACCAGGACTCAGCTGCCTCAGTCGATGAAGATCATGCACGAGATCATGTACAAGCTGGAGGTGCTGTACGTGCTGTGTGTGTTGCTGATGGGGCGCCAGCGCAACCAGGTGAGGCCCGCCCAGCTCCGGGCCGCGGCGCTGGCAAGGTGCTTCCCGCGGATGCGCGCAGCGCGCCGGCGTCCTGCTCGGCTGCCCCCACAGCGACTCTGGCCCTGGCCCAGCAGCGCGAGGAGTCGCGTTCCTCAGCCCTGCAGTCTGGTTCCAGAGCCCATTGTCCTCCCACCGCACCGTACTGGGGCGACCTTTTTAGACAGAGCTCTGGGGCCCCAGGCAGAAGTGGGTGACGTAGCCATGTTACCTGTTACCCGACCTTGTTAATACACAGGGTAAAGGGTGGGTGTCTGCCCTGCAGATGCACTGGAGGACTTGCCAGTCTGATGGGGGCTCGGGGTGCTGGGCCAGAACTAAGTCAAGTTATGACAGCTGGGCAGCTACCAGGGGTCCAGCTGTGTGGAGGTTCCCTGAGTCTTGAAGCAGTTCCAGGAGGGCGGGATGGGGGGTGCTCTGGAAGCACACCCCGCTTCTCCCCAGGATGGACAAGCGGCCCCCTACCGTTCCCTCTACCTCCTAGGGATGTAGCGAGGCCTGAGGGGAGCTGGGAGCGCGGCAGTCCCTGAGCACCGTTTTGAGTCAGAGACTGTTCTCTCACACAGCTCTCTGTGAGATGGATGCGGTTATCACAAGTTTGCAAGAAAGGAACAATTTTAGAGAAGGTGGAAGGGGAAAGACTGGCTGAAAAGATGACATCTGGCCTGGCAGTGTCCTGAAGAAAGTGAGGGAGCCAGGCATGCCAACCACTTCGCCTGAGGTGGCCTACCAGGTCAAGGAAGCAGGCCCTGGTGGGCACCGGGCTGGTGGTTTAGTGGAATAGTACAAAGCTGGGGGTGCACTGGAGCCAGCAGTCAGGAGAGGCAGGCTGAGGGGTCGCAGGGGGCCAGGTTGCCTCTGGCTTTCATAGGCCATTTAAGGACTCTGGCATTCACCCTGAGTGAAACGGAAAACCATCCTCCAGCTGCTGTGTGCAAGAGCTGACAGTAGCTAGGACCCACGTGTTGATGGCAGGGGTGGTGAGCAGTGCTGTTTGAAGGTAAAACAGGTAAGATTTGCTGAGAAGTTAGGTATGGACTTAAGTGGAGAGAGGAAGTAAAGATGACTTCCTTACCTCTCTCCAAGCAGGTGGGAGGAATGGTTTGCCGTTTATTGAGATGGTTAAGACTAGTGGGTAAGAAGTGGAGGGGCAGACGTCTGTAGGGAGGAAGGGGCAGGGTTCAGTTTGAACATGTTAAGTTTAGCTGTCTGTTAGAATTGGCACTGGAGTTACCTGCACGTGAGTTAGGGGCGAGATGGGCCCTGGAGGTATAACTTTGGGGATTGTCAACCTGTGGTTGGCATTTAAAACCAGGACACTGGATGAGATCCTGCCATGACATCCACAGCACTGGGGCTCCTTCCTTCCATGTGGTATATATTTCATATAAAAAATATTAGTCATGATGTCTTACCTGTGTTGAGTGCTTTTTCTTTTTCGAGACACTTCTGTAATCATATTTGAATTTGCAGGTGCTTGGTAAGTTACACAGCAGATGGTGGCCTCCATCCCACTTGATATTTTTGAAAACCAAGACCCACATAAGGGCCATGTTCTCAGTCTCCAGGCATCGTCAGAGCAGGGCTTAAATCCTGCTGCTCTGACTTTTCTTTCTGTCCCTTCACCGTGATAGTTCCCCTGCTCCCTTAGTCTCCCTGGCACCAAGTTTCTATGAATCTTTGTGGTCTTTGGTTAAACTGATCACAGCCGCCCTTTCCGGCTGGCCTCAACCCTGCCTTCCTGAGAGCCAGTGTGATGCTGCTGTGTCCTCATTTGCACAGTCAGCATTTACTGAGTTCCTACTGTGTGCCAGGTACTACAGGGACATGGATTATTTTAATAGGTCGGTAATTCACATAGTTCTGTATTGAGGTATAAATAAGTATCAGTGAAGCCTTTCTCCCCTCTGATCCTGAACATTCAAGGTTCTTCCATGAGGCATCTAATTTTACCAATTATTAATGTCTCTAGAGAGTGTGAAAGTGCATTGGTGCATAGTGAGAATAAGTGTAGATGTTTGCTTTAAAGCTCAGCATTGCTTTCTTTATCCTGAAGGCTTCTTGTACATATATGCCTGGGCTTTTGATAGACCTTCAACGCACATCTGTCTTCATGCTTTTGCCTTCCTACCCCTTCAGGTTCACAGAATGATTGCGGAGTTCAAGCTGATCCCTGGGCTGAATAATTTGTTTGACAAACTGATCTGGAGGAAGCATTCAGCATCTGCCCTCGTGCTCCACGGTCACAACCAGAACTGTGACTGTAGCCCGGTGAGCAGGGACCCTGACGGCAGATGCCAGGAGTGGTTGTTTCAAGACCTGCTGTTGGCCCTTTGAAATCTCCTTCTTTGAGAGTAGAGCAGAAACTAAAAGTCACAGCCCGTTACTCCCATAATTGGAAGCCACCTTGGGGAAGGATCTGACCCCCACCCTCCACCTACCCAGGAATCCCTTTGGAGACCCTCCACCAGCCTCCCATTGTTCATTCACCTCCAGGCAGGGCCACACACTCCACTCCAGGGCAGCAGGGTTTTCCTCATTGTTCTCTACCCCATTCTAATTGACATCCCTAATAATTAGGTTTGCCTCACAGAACCACGCCAGCGGTTGGCCTCCAAAAAGGACTTTAGGAAGTTTTTTATTTTTTTTAAGGGTCAAGGGCTCATGTCTACCTGGTTTTCATCACAGTGCCCTAAAGAGCCCTGAACGGGGAGTCTAAATCATCGGCCGTCAGCACCACATCAGTGCCACACGGCTGTCAGGGTCCAGAGCCGTGGGCCCTGCCTGGTCTCTCTGCTGCATCCTGGGGACTTCCCTCAGTGCCGTGTCTTCCAGTTTGCTGTTTTTCTCCTTGGCTTTGTCAGATTTACCTTTCAACAGATCCATTTGAGTTCATATATTTTGCGTTTCTAGACATTTTGTCTGGATCTTTGTCCAAACGTATTTGGTCTTTTATTCATTATGTTAAATATTTTCTTCTTCTGTTGCATTTTCTGTCTTTAATTTCATCTCTTTAATTATTAATAACATACTTTTGTATCGTCTTTTTTGGATTGTTCACAGAGTGCTAATACTTGTGCCTGCGTCTTCAGACTCAGCTTGGGGTGGGGAGTTGCCTTGTGTTCTTTACTGTTTATAGAAGGTCACCTTCAGGGGGCTTGTTTTCCTTGGGGATACTGGAAGTAGTCCCATAGAACATTTGGCTTTTGTCTACCAGGTGCTGTAGGGAGCGGTGTCCCAGGGCAAGTTTTCACATTGAGTATCTGCCCTCCTCCCCTGGAAGTGTGAGCCCAGGGTCCTGCGGACCTGGGGACTCCCCTCCACCAGCAGAGACAGGGTTCTTTGCCAGCTCCTGGGGCTGGTAGGTGGGGTTTTTCTAACCCTTTTTTCACTAAATGTATCAGCTCCACAGGCTTTACATAGGCCCAAGGTCCTGTCTGGTCCCTACAGAGCGTTGAAACCCAAGCCCTGGCCCAAATAAGTCTCATTTGCCCTTCTCTGCCAGCTGTCAGCTCTTGTGCTCCCTGCTCTGAACTCAGTCCTTCCTTCGTTTCTAATTCTAGTGGAATTTCTTCTTTCCTATGTGCTTAGCCTCACATTGAAAATAATTTCAGTTATTTTGTATCCAGTATCTTGGAGTGTTTTTAACAGAAAGGTTCTGCCTTAGCTTAATCCACTGTTGGCCAGATGTGGACAAAAGTTTTTCTGACTAAAGAGGAGTCCTCCCTGTGCGCCAGGACAGGGACTCAGAGAAGCAGCAGGATGCCCAGGCTCTCAGCAGACCCTTTTGTTTTCTTTTGGAACGTTGTGACTGTGGTCTTAACGTCGAGGATGCACGTGTATTTTAGGACATCACCTTGAAGATCCAGTTTTTGAGGCTCCTCCAGAGTTTCAGCGACCACCACGAGTAAGTACAAGCTGTCCCCAAGAGGAGACTTGGTTTGCTGTCTCTGTTCTCCCTTTGTCTCATCACTGACCTCAGCGGAGGAGGACCCGGGAGCTGTGAGAGCCACTCTCACCTCAGTGTGACCATGAGGCTGCACTTCCATAAGAGCTGCCATTTGTCCAGCCCTTCCTTTATGCCAGGCATTACCTGAGCTTCCCCTTGACCCCCACAGCCATCTTGGAAGTGAGTGCGGAAGTTGCTGGCCCCTTAATACCCCTGGAGTCAATGCAGCTCTCGGCCGTCTGTCCCTCTGAGCCAGGAGTAGACAGCTTGGCTATTCGCAGGGGCCTGTAGGAACCTCAGATGGCCAGAGTGGGCTGAGTATTTATATGTTGAACAGGTGGGATATTCTTTGCCTGTACGAGGAGATGTGCTTTCTCCTGTTTTCCTTGGAACACATTCTGCCCTCTCATTTTTTACTCTTTAGCCTTTGATGGAGGATGTGTAGGAGAATGAGTCTCCGCTCTGAGGGAACAGTGCAGGCAGGGGAGGGGTAAATGGCAGCTGACCCTTGACCTTGACACTGGGAAGACGTTGGTGAGCTGGCAAACAGAAGCAGGCGCTACTCAGCTCTTACCACCTGCTGGGTACAGGAAACAGGGCCCACTGTTGTATAGTTGCTGAGTTTTTCCCCCGAGAGAAGCCAGAAATGAAGATTTATGTGCACGGTCCTGATTTTTAGGTGCTGGTTTAGATTCCTTGCGTAAGCTAATAGAACATGCCTGAGGACCCGTGTGGCCTCAGGGGCCTTCACTTTGAAGCTTTTGTGTGGGTGGTGTGGCCCATCCTCTCTGAGAGATTCTCTGTTTGAAGGCCTTAAGCCCCAGGAAGTATGGCAACTCTGAAAAAAGGCACCAGTATGTCCTGAATGTGTCCTTTTTCCCCTGAGGACCTGGGTTCCTCACTTTTGTCATTTGACGGCTCACATTCGCAGGCTTGGATTGTGTATATTCTGAAGCAGCAGGAAAGGGGGGCGTGCTTTTCATGGGAGTGGCAGGGTCAGGTTCCAGTTTTCCAAAGATCATTCTGGGTGCTGTGTGTGGGATTGATTCCTCTGGGAGACCATTTAGGAAGCTGGTTCTGTCCACATGATGTGGGTGATGAGAGGCCTGGCTGTGAAGGCGGAAGGTCACACGGGCCTCCTGGTGGGAGAGCTGAACTAGGGCCAGGCTTGAGTAAAGTGATGAGCATCTGGGCATCATGGAGTTGGAAGTGCCTTTGAGAAATTAAATAGAAATGTTCAGTAGCAAAAGAAAGGCCTTACACATACTAAGGAAAGGGGCTTTGTTAGTGAGCATGCAGGCAGAGGGTGGCGTTGGGGCCAGGGAGACTCCCTCAGCCGAACAGCAGTGGGCTCCATGCCCTCCCCCAGAATGCTGCCTTGGGGTGGGTGGTTTTCAGGGCACCTACTGGGGGCTTCTTAACAGAAGTGGGCAGCAAGAGACTGGCCCAGTGTGGAGGTGGCGGCCCCAGTTCCTGTCCATTACCGCCTCCAACACATCTGTTTCAGGAACAAATACCTACTGCTCAACAACCAAGAGCTGAATGAACTCAGCGCCATCTCTCTCAAGGCCAACATCCCTGAGGTGGAAGCCGTCCTCAACACTGACAGGTGAGCATCGGGGGCCCACAGCCCGCCTGGCTGCCTGCGTGTCCCGGGGCTCACAGACAGGTGTACCAGGGTCTGCATGCTTGTCCTTTCTCACATGTGTAACTGGCATGCTGAGGGCTCCCGTGTACCAGGCTCTGTCCTCCCGCCACCTGCATTGTCTCACTGGAGCTCCTTAGCAACCTCGGACGGAAGTGCCATTGTCACCCACCTTGTAAACTGGGGAGCAGGGGCTCGGCAAGGTCACCTGCCAAAGGTCGTAAATGCTCTGCCCCCTCCCTGCTCACTCAGCTTCTTTGGCCGCCTCTTCTCCTGCCCTCTGCCAAAACCCATTAGCTGAGTAATGCCTCACTTTCTGGAGCAGAGCAGTGGGGTCTCAGGCTCACAGGGGTCAGGGCAGGGAGGACTGTGTGCAGCAACAGGAGTCATAATTCTCTGATCTTTTGTTGTTTTGGTTTAAAAGCAGCAGAAATCTTTGTTCAAATGAAATTGAATGTAGTCCCACATCTGTCTGCAGTACAGGAGACCCGGGTTCGATCCTTGGGTTGGGAAGATCCTTTGGAGGAGGGCACGGCAACTCCCTCCAGTATTCTTGCCTGGAGAATCCCCATGGACAGAGGAGCCTGGTGGGCTACAGTCCTTGGGGTTGCAAAGAGTCAGACAGGACTGAGCGATCAAGTACACAGCACAAGGCCTATAGTCAGTGAAGAGTAGAACTGCTCTATTTGAAGGGAAAGTTTAAGGGCCTAGAGTCGCTGCCTGCTATTCCTCTCTCCTCCATAATGCAGCCTGAGTGCTTTTCTCATTTATTTTCTTTGCTTCCTAGACCGGGAAGCAGAGGCCCAGAAATTTCAGTATGTGTCCATGGCCACCTGAAGCCAAAGCTGGGGCCCAGGGTGCTCCCTGCCTTACGTACCCTATCAGTGGCACAGACTTTGCCCCATCTCTTAGACTCTGTCATGGTAATCCAAACCCACTTTTGACACGAGCAGCCCTCCCTCCAGCAGTTTCGAGCCCCATATGACTCTGGATGTGTTTTTGGCCTCTGGTCACTTGTCAGCATGCCTGGGCAGTGAAGGCTGCCCTGAGATGTGAGAATGCATTTGGCTGTTTAGTTCTGAGACTGCAGGAGTCCTTAGGGTGCTCTGGACCCAGGTGGAGCAGGAGGACATCCTGCAGGTTTAGAAATGTCCGCATGTTCTGTTTTGTTTTGCCTTTTACCCACCTACATCAGCAAAGACACCCAGCCCCAGGGTCTCAAGACGTTGTTCTTCTGCCATATGGAATTTGGCCTCTGTCAGCCTCTCAAATCTGCCATCAAGATTTTTGTCTGTTTTCTTTCAGGAGTTTGGTATGTGATGGGAAGAGGGGCTTATTAACACGTCTGCTGCAGGTTATGAAGAAGGAGCCAGCTGAGTCATCTTTCAGGTAGGTCTGGACATGCACCTCCCACTCCTGAGGGTGCAGAAACCAAGTGTTTAAGCTGTTAGAAATGCCTTCTGTCATCACCAGCTTCCACCCCGCATAGCTGGTTATTGTCAGGGAGAGGGAGTCTGCTGGCTCCCTGGTGTTGTACGGAATCTAGCATGTACTGGATTCTGCTGTGTGCTGGCAGTGTGTTTCAGGAATTGAGCCAGCATTCAGCAAGCACCTATTCTGTGCTGATGCTGGACAAGCGGGAAGAAATGGGAGCTACAATCCCTACCCATATGGAGGCCCCTGGCATGCAGGAAATAAGCATGGGAAGACCCCTATGTGGGGGATGCGGTATGGAAGGGCTCAGAGCCAGGACCTGCCCTGGGGACTGTGGGAGCAAAGGAAGGGCTTGTGGGGGAGGGGGGGTGCAGACAGGGAGGGTGTCCCGGTTCCTTAGACTCATCCATGTTGTCTTAGAGGCTGTGGACAGGACAACGGCTGAGGGAGGCATTCCATCAGGGTGGGTGTGAGCTGTCAGCAGGCTCCACGCCCAAGGGTTCCCTGTCAGCTCAGCCTACCTTGTCCCTTCGTCCCCTCACGGATCCAAGCTCTGCCCTCTGGGGCCACTCAGTCAATATCAGCCTCCTCTTCTCTAGGACAGCCCATCAGAAGTGAGTTCAGTGACCCGTCCACAAGCCTGTCTGGTCCCTCATGCATTTCTGACCCCTCTCTTCCATGTCCTCCTGTTCCTCTGAAGGAACGGAGCCTAGAGTATGTTTTCAGACGTAACTCCTGGGGCAGTCCTCTGAGCCCACATACTCCTTCCAGACGAACCACATAGAGGACTGTTCCCCACTGAGCCGTCAGCTCCCTAAGTATGGGGACTCGCCACGTGTTCCCAGGGCCCTGTGTGAGGCCCAAGGCCTGGGAGAGGTTCAGTAAGCATCTCCCAGTGTTCAGTGTGTTGGATCAGTGAAAAGGGCAATAGACATCTCCCAGCCGCTCGGTGAATGGAACGTGGGCCAGAAGAGGGCAGCCTTAGCCACCTGGGCCAGGGGTCAACATTTGGGTCGCAGGTTTTGGCAAGCCCGGGCTGTGGAGAGTTTCCTCCGAGGGACCACCTCCTATGCAGACCAGATGTTCCTGCTGAAGCGAGGCCTTCTAGAGGTAATGGCCCAGAGGAGCCAGGGTGTTGGGTGTCTCCTTCTCCCCCAGCCCCATGCATTGCTTTCCTGCCCTGAGACCTAGACAGCTGGCAGAAGCAGACCAGACTATCTTCAAATGCCAGTGCACATCTCTCTGGTACTTCCCCTGAGCTTTCAGCTCTGGGTTCCCCATGGGTGCTTACCGGGTGATTGAGGGATCTGAGGGGTGGCCATGGAGGATTATAGGAGTCTGTGAAGTTGCTCAGCAAGGCCTTTTGACCCCAAGGATACTTTGCTGCTGACTATTTAATTTCCCTTTATTGAAAAATGGTCTCCAGAAAAAGCAAAGTTTACAAAAGGGGGTAGAGCAAAATGTCCAAAGCTACAATTGGTTTAAAAAATAAAAAAGGATACAAATAGGAAACTGACCCATGAACTGTAATAACATCCATAAGGTAAAGAATTCACTTAAATGAGTATATACAATCTCAAGAAAAAGAAAAGGAAACATTTTAACTGTCTTGTAAAAATTCACTCATTGTAAACCTTTCCGTTTATTAACATGAACCATGGGGTCAAAATGTGTCTCCTGTCCTTAAACCCCATGCTTCACTTGAATGGCCTCAGTGCTCAGGCCAGGGCCGTATTACCTCTGGAGACAGCTCCCTCCCTGTGAGCTGGAGAGCTTGGCCATCGTGAAAAGACTTTAGCTCAGACCTGGGCAAGCAAGAGAGGTTGTGGCTACATACCTCAACCTGCCCTCACCCCTACCCGCCCCACTTCCTGGTTAGGTGTGTCAGGCCTGGCCTTGCCCTTGGAGCCACCAGCATTCTCCAGTGAGAATCTAGACAGGGGAGCAGGTTCTATCAACCTGGATGCTTGCTCGAAGCTAACACCACATGGGCTGAGCTACATACCAGGGCTGGGGGAGGCAGGCGGTGGGCAGCTCAGATGAGCACGGCCTGGGGCCTCCGGGGACCAGCCACCTTTTCCTGCCTTCATTCTGTCCTCTCCCACCCCCAGCACATCCTCTACTGCATCGTGGACAGTGAGTGCAAGTCACGGGATGTGCTGCAGAGTTATTTTGACCTTCTTGGGGAGCTGATGAAGTTTAATGTTGATGCATTCAAGAGGTTCAATAAGTACATCAACACTGATGCAAAGGTAAGTCTAAGCCAGGGCTTCGTGAGTTCACTGTTTTGTCCAGAAGTTATGTCAGAGCCCTGGTCCTTGCCAGTCTTCAGGTGCTGGTTTTACACTGGAGAGTCCTGGGGTCAGCGGGCAGATGTCAGTTAGCGTTCATTAGCCCTTGCTCTGCGCTAGACCCTGGGTATGCAGGGATGAAAGTCTCGCCTGCTTGTGGGCAGGCGGGAGCAGGTGAGCTTGGCAGTGACTCTGACACGTGTGCCAGGTGCCATGATGGGCCCTGGAAGGGCAGGACGGGGCCTGATGGGGTAAGCTTTCAGGGTGTATATGGTAGAAACCCAGCCCAGACTAATTGAAGTAAACATGACAGCAGTCCCTTTGGTGCAGAAAACACTGGACGTGGTGTCTGAAGATCTGGTTCAGCTCTTGCTGGGGCTGCTTATTAGGTGGGGAGGGCAGGGCACCGAGTCCCTCTGAGCTTCGGTCTTCCTGTTGGCAACAGCTGGGCCAGGGTAGGTGGGTGCCCCCTGCGGTGACCGCATGCCCTGGGCCTTGGCCATCTTTAGCCGAGAGCCCACCACCCCCGTCAGCCTGGCCCCCGCTCCAGTTCCAGGTGTTCCTGAAGCAGATCAACAGCTCGCTGGTGGACTCCAACATGCTGGTGCGCTGCGTCACCCTGTCACTGGACCGATTCGAAAACCAGGTGGACATGAAAGGTCAGAGAAGCTCAGTGCTGACGCGAGGCCGTCCATTGTGGCCGCACTGGTGTCAAACACCCAGCCTCTTGCAGGAGACAGAAATTTCTGAGTCATTACACAACCAACATGGTTGGGGTCAGGGCAGTGGCTCTCTGGGTGATTTTCATGAATTTTCTCTATCATCCATGCTTCCTCTGATGGGCATGTATGACACTTTAATTAAAGAAAACCAAAACATTGTTGCCAGCAAAATGCAAGAAACAACACCATACCCTTCCTCTCCTGGCCTGGAATTGCCTGGATGAGGATTCAAGTGGTGAAGCCTGGGGAGGGCCTCAGGGAGGCATGGCGCCAGAATGGGACTGAAGGAGAAGGGGAAGGCGCACTCCTGCTGGGGCTCTCATGGGAACGCAGGCTTGGCCATGGTGGCGGAGCAGCGGGAGCTTTGTTCCCCGCTGCAGCCCAGCTTTTCTATAGTCGTTTTGACAGTGGGGGCTCCCAGCTTCAGAGTTGGGGCCCGAGGGGGGCTTGACTAGAAGCCTGGGTGTCGGGCCCCGGGGCCATCGAGAAGCTTCTGCGCCTGCTGCTCACACCTCTGCCTGTCTGCCCTCAGTTGCGGAGGTCCTGTCCGAGTGCCGCCTGCTCGCCTACATATCCCAGGTACCCACACAGATGTCCTTCCTCTTCCGCCTCATCAATATCATTCACGTGCAGACGCTGACCCAGGTGAGAGGCCTACAGACCTGCCCCCAGGAAAGGGGGATTGGAAAGTTACCGTCATCCCGGGGCCACCTTCACCCTAGAAGTACCTCTCCTGTCACCCACCCCTTCATTCCTAGGAGACCCCCCAGCTATTCTGAGGACTTGTTCCAATAAGGGATCAGCTCCCCATTTTACAGAAGGGGCCTGGGGAAGGAGCCAGCCTCTGAGGTCACAAGTGGTTTGGGCAGAGTCTGGGTGGGCAGTGAGTTCTGACTCCCCATCCAGTGCTCTCCAGGCCCTGCCTGCAGCACAGACCTGGGGTTGGATCTGATGTTGACACCCATCTCCTTCAACAAGCAATTGTGCAGCTGCCCTCCTCCAAGCTTCACACCCTCTTTTCTAAAATGGGGGTGACACTCAGAGGTTTTCTTTTGTTCCTTCATCTAACAAACATTTATTAAGGCAAGACCCTGGGCTGGGGATGCACCATGAATAAACAGACCAAGATGCTTCCAGTCTAGTGCTGAGTGAGAGAGATGTGTACGCCCAGCCGCCCCAGGGACTGAGGCTCCCAGGAAGAAGCCGTGCCTGAGCCGATTCTGGAGGAGGCATGGACTGACTAGATTAATAATGCCGCTCCCCCCAACTCTGGGGTGGGAGATGGGGGCAGTGAGGGCCAGGAAGGCACTGGGGGCGGGAGCTTCATCGTTCCTCTCCGCCGTCCTCTGTTGGCTTTATGCAGGGCAGCACCATGTGAGGCCCGTGGACACCTCCGCCCTGCCCACTACCCCCTTACCTCCCGCCCCGGTCCACCAGGGCCCCTGGGCTGCCGGCACACGCCTGACCCACACAGCCCGATCCTTGTAGGAGAACGTCAGCTGCCTCAACACCAGCCTGGTGATCCTGATGCTGGCCCGACGGAAAGAGCGACTGCCCCTCTACCTGCGGCTGCTGCAGCGGATGGAGCACAGCAAGAAGTACCCCGGCTTCCTGCTCAACAACTTCCACAACCTGCTGCGCTTCTGGCAGCAGCACTACCTGCACAAGGACAAGGACAGCACCTGTCTGGAGAACGTGAGTGCCCTGCCCCGAGGGTGCCGGCAGGCTGCGGGCGCGCCGGCCCAGGCTCCTCGGAGGGGCAGGTGTCCGGGGCGCCTGACTCCCCCCGGGCCCTCTGGAAGGCAGCTCTCTACCCCTTACCAGGGCACTTCCCGTGGCCCCTCTCTCTGTGCACAGAGCTCCTGCATCAGCTTCTCATACTGGAAAGAGACCGTGTCCATCCTGTTGAACCCAGACCGCCAGTCTCCCTCTGCCCTTGTCAGCTACATTGAGGAGCCCTACATGGACATAGACAGGGACTTCACCGAGGAGTGATCTTGGGCCAGGCCTCGGTGGCTGCTGGGCCAGCGCGGGTGAGCGGGGTACGCGTGCCTCACGCCCTGCCCCCACCCTTCCCCCGCCTCCCTGCTGCTCCACCTGCCCCGGGTCTTCAGGTACAGGCTGAGTGGGAGGGAGCATCTAGAAGCCCTTGGCCCCTGGGTTCTGAGGCTCCGGGTCATTGGGGTGCCTCAGTTCCCTCAAGATGGCCATGATGAGGACAGGGGCGCTGTGCCCACCCTTCGTTCAGAACCCTGGGGCCCTGGCCCACCTAGAGCCAAGGGGACTTTTAAAAACAGCTCTGTCTGAGCTCCCGCCGGTCTCTTGACTGTCAGTCCTGGCATGGGGAGGGAGATGTGGGCCCCCTCCCCAATCTGTGAGCCGAGCTTGCCCTGGCCTTTGGACCCAGGCAAAGGCTTCTGAGCCCCTGGGCAGGGGTGGGGGATACCAGAGAATGCTTCTTTCCCCCAGGCCTGCCCATCTGTCCCTCCTTTCCTCCCTCCCTCGTTTTCCTTTAGCTCCTCTGGTTCTGTTTGCTCATTGGCCGCTGTGTTCATCCCAGGGGTTTCCCCCAGAAGTGGGGGGCTTTCTCCTTCAATTCCCTGGGGCACAGGGTGGCTGTGCCCCACCCCCACCCCCAGGCAGCGTCTCCTGCCTGAGCCTGCCCGCACGGGAGCCTGCCTGGGAGCACACCCCCGGCCCCTTCTTGTGTTGCCAATTTATTAACAACAAATAAACCAATTAAATGGAGACTATTAAAGAATTTATTTTAAATGACTGATGTGGGCCTGACTTTTGTCTGTGAGACCATGTGCTCCCCTCCCCTCCTGAACCCCAAAGAATGAGCAGAAACCCAGTCAGAGCTGCAGCCACGGGGTTTATTCAAGGTGGAGCAGGGCTTGGGGTGGCGAGGCTCCAGCATGTGTGAATGAAGAGAGGCCAGGATCAGGCTGGGGCAGACAGCAGGTGTCCCTCTTTTCCCAGAGCCCAGGGTTCCAGTGTCACTCCTTGTGCTAAAGGGAGAGGGGTGCCTGAGTGAGCGGCTTCCGGGGCAGAGGGCAGGGAGGGTGCCCCACACCACCCCTCACCTTGGGGCCCAGGGCGTCCCGGGTGCGTGCCCGCAGCTTGTTGGCCTGGGTTTCCGCCATGTCTGCCCGCTCCTCTGCATCATCCAGCTCATGCTGGGCCTTTCGATACTTGGCTAGGTTGGTGTTGGCCTGCTGCTCCTGTGGGCACAGGCAGGCCTGCTCACTCTCTGATCACTGAGATGGTCAGCTGCCCCAGAAGGGGTCGGCTTCTCCTGGTCCTCCAGTCTGCTTCACCACCGCTGCCCACGGCCCTCCCCATCCCTCCCCAGTCCCCACGGCAGGAAGGAAGGGCTTGGAGCCACTCATTCCAGAGGTGCCTGGGTGCCAGACCTGCCTGGAAGGGGAAATCAGAGAGGTCCCCTCAGAGACAGAGCTAGGTCTTGTGTCTTGCTGGACCTGTTAGAAACTTGTCTTTCTTCCCACTGGGCAGTGGGGTCACTGTCCCAACCAACACACAAAGCCACCGTGGGGGAAATCACAGCCCAGAGATGGAACAGGCCTGACCATTGCTGGCATCCCCACTGACTGGGGCCAGCTGTAGAAGTGGGGTGACCACCGGAATCCTGACTGGTACTAGGCCCCAAAGACCCAGACTCCCGTGCACTCACCGCCTCTTCAAACTGACGTTTGTAGCTCTTGACCTTGCTCTGCAGCTTGTCCACCAGGTCCTGCATGCGAGCCAGATTCTTCCTGTCCTCCTCAGCCTGGGCAGGCAAAGGGGATTCAGGTCTTGCCCAAAGCAGCCGAGCCCTAGGGCCACCCTTCGAGGTGGTCCTGGTTACCCACCTGGTACGCGAGCTCCTTGACCCGGCGTTCGTGCTTCCGCACCCCTTTGAGGGCCTCTGCGTGCTTCTTCTGCTCCGCGTCCAGCTCGGCCTCCAGCTCCCGCACCTACAAGCAGCCAGCCGGTGGGCCTGGTGCCCCTGGCCTGCCCTCCCCGGGGCTGACCCACCCGCCAGGGCAGCAGGCTGGGAGGCGGGCCGCACACACCTTGGCCTCCAGCTTCTGCACCTGCTTCTTCCCGCCCCGGAGGGCGGCTTGTTCTGCCTCCTCCAGCCGGGCCTGCAGCTCCCGCACTGTCTGCTCCAGCGTCTTCTTCATCCGTTCCAGGTGTGTGCTTGTGTCCTGCTCCTTCTTCAGCTCCTCCGCCATCATGGCTGCCTGTGGAGGAGGCGGCGGTCTGATCAGGAGGTGACGGTCCCTTTGGACTCTTCTCTGACATCCCCAGCCCCGGCCCAGCCTCACATCAGTGATGGCCTTTTTGGCCTTCTCCTCGGCTTCCCGCCTTTCCTGGGCGGCCTCCTCCACCTCCCCACTCAGCTGGGCCAAATCCACCTCCAGCTTCTTCTTCTGGTTCAGGAGACCTGTGTTCTGCAGGGAAGCAGAGCTTTAGAGTTGGGCCTTGCAGGCCCCTGCCCCGCATGCTCTGGTGACAACCCCCAGTGCCCACCTGTGAATGCAGGAGGTTGAGACGCTCCGTGGCTTCCAGCAGCTCTTGCTCCGCCAGCCGCCGGCTGCGCTCACCCTGCTCCAGGGCTGCCCGCAGCTCTTCCAGCTCCGCGGCCAGCAGGGCGGCCCGCCGCTCCAGGGCCTGTGCCTGCTCGCGGAGCTCTGCCGCCAGCCGCTGCTCCTCGTCCCGCCCCGCCTGCTCCTCCTTGAGCTGGGCCTGCAGCAGCCGCGTGGCGGCCTGCGCCTCTGTGGCCTGGCGGGTGGCGTGGCCCAGCTGCAGCTCCAGGTCATTGAGATCACCCTCCATCTTCTTCTTGAGGCGCAGTGCCTCATTGCGGGCCCGAGTCTCCGCATCCAGGGAGGCCTGCAGGGACTCCACTGCCCGCTGGTGGTTGCGCCTATGGTTGGGAGGGACGGAAGGAGGAGTGGTGACCTTCGAGGAGCAGGGGCCCGCGCACTGCACCTGCTGACAGGCGCAAAAGGAACGCTGGAGACGTAAACTGGACTAAGTGACCGGTCTCTCCCTGGTGAGACTGTCATGACTGCCTGTTGCCCATCAGAGCAACTTCACAGGCAAGAGTGAGGCTCCGGAGCAAATGGACATGGGCTGAATCTTGGCTCTGCCTCTACTGTGTAACCTTGCACAAGTCCTCTGGCCTCTCCTCGGTTCACCTCTGAACTGTGGACAATAATCCATTCCTCCCCCCAAAGAAAGTCCTGGGGAGGGGGGACTAGGTGTCATGCAAATCTGTGTGCACGCTGGGGCTCAGCCAACACCTCTTGCCCTCTGCTCTCAGACGGTTGGGACGGGAGAGGCTGTCGGCCTGGAGAGGAGGGCCAGCCCCCCGCACCTCAGGTTAGTACACTCTTCATCTTTCTCTGCCAGCTTCCGGTCCACCTCAGCCTTGACCTGGGAAAGCTCCAGCTGGATCCGCAGGGTTTTGGTCTCCTCCAGCTCCAGGGCCCCCTGGGGTATAGAACAAGCCATTGAGCCAGGAGGTCCACAAACGTATGTTGAGAGGGGAGGCCAGAGGAGCCAGCGGGTCAGCGTCGCCCCACTCCTGACCTCAGCCTCCTCCAGCGCTGCCTGGAGCTCGCTCTTCTCCCCTTCCAGCGCCTTCTTGGCTTTCTCCAGCTCCTGGACGCTCTTCCCACTGAGGCCGACCTGGTCTGTGAGGTCACTGATCTCTTCTGCAGAAAGGACAGGGCACTGAGGGGCCACCCCACCACTCATGCTGCAGCCACATCACTTCACCCCCTCGTAATTCCAGGGTGCCCCGGCCAGGGCACCCTGCCTGTGTGACTCGGAGGGAACTCGCAGTGACCCCCAGGGTGGCTCTGACCCCATGGTGGGCCGTACCCTGCAGGTTCTTGTTCTCCCGCCTGAGCGTCTCCAGGGCCTCCAGGGCCTCCTCATGGCTGTGCCGCAGCCGGAAGAGCTCAGTGCCCAGGCTGCGGGCCTCCCTCTGGGCCGCCTCCAGCTCCCGCTGCATCTCCTCCTCCTGCCGCCGCCGCTCCTCCAGCGCCCGCTCCAAGTGCCGCTGCTTCTTGTCCAGCGCCGCGGCCGCAGAGGTTGCCCGCTCCAGCTCCAGGGTCACGTCCTCTGACTCGGTCTGCAGCCGCAGCTTGGCCTTCTCCAGCGACGAGCACTTGGCGTGAGCGGCCTCAACCCCCTCCTCTGCCTCCTGCAGTCGCAGCGCCAGCTTCTTTCTGGGCCCCGGGAACAGATGGGATGTAGGAGTGTAGCTGAGCCCCGCATCCTCCCCCACCCTACCCCGCCCCGAGGCGGTGCTGGCCAGGCCGGCAGGGCACTCACTTGGCCTCCTCCAGTTCCTCGGTCCTCTGGATGGCATCTGCCTCGTACTTGCTCCTCCACTGGGCCACCTCGGCATTGGCCTTGGACAGCAGCCTCTGCAGCTCGGCCTGGGCCTCAGCCTCCTCCTCATGCTGCTCCCTCAGGAGGTCACAGTCATGCCGCAGAGCCTGCACTGCATGAGCCAGCGCGCTCTTGGCCTGCAGAGAGCCCGGTGACCTCAGCATGGGGCCGGCCGGTGGCCCTGTGCCCCCACCCCCGCCATTCTGTGGCTGCCCACGGCTGGCCCACCTTGCTCTCTTCCTCTAGCTGCCGCCGCAGTTCCTCCAGGCTCTGGGTGGCCAAGGCCTTCCCGCGGCTCAGCTGGCTAATCAGAGACTCCTTCTCCTCCAGCAGGCGGCTCAGCTCCCCTGCAGGCCAAAGGGGAGCCAGCAGGTCAGGTGAAGGCGAGTGGACAGCATGGAGGCCCCGCCGTGGCCCGCTGAGCCCCGTGCCTCACCACTCTCGGTTTGCAGCCGCCCACGCTGGGTGCTCGCGTCTGCCAGCTGCCGCTGTAGCTCCTCCACCTTGATCTTGGCCTCACTCAGCTGATCCTCATATGCCCGGCACAGCTTCTCTGCACTGGCCTGGGAGCCGGGGTCAGGGATCAGAACAAGTCAGAGACCCACAAAGCAGGATCTAGGGCTGCCAATCAGAGAGACTGGAGCCAGGAATTGGAAGGCTAGACATGTGCCCAGGAATCAAAGGGAGAACAGAACCCCAAGTTCAGGGTCAGAGATTCAAGTGCTGGACTATGGCTTAAAACATGGGTGTCAGAAGTGAGCTGGCTGAACCTGTCCTAAGGCCAGTGGGTCAAGGTGAGGTAAGGATACCAGAGTCTGAAGTCAGCTGGGGACAGTGGTCACAGGTCAGCTGTTAAGATTAGGTGGTACAAAGGTCAGGGGTCAGGGTTGGGTGCTGGGATTCAGGACAAGAACAGTCAGGTATGTGTTATTTGCGCAGTCATGTCCGATTCTTTGCGACCCTATGGACTGTAGACAACCAGGCTCCTCTGTCCATGGAATTGTTCAGGCAAGAATACTGGACTGGGTTGCCATTCCCTTCTCCAGGGCATCTTCCCGACCCAGGGATCAAACCCAGGTCTCCTGCATTACAGGCAGATTATTTACCATCTGAGCCACCAGGGAAGCCCAAACAGGATAGGGATGAGGTCAGAATTCAGAGGTTAAAGACTGAGAAGTTGGAATTGGATGCTGGGTCAAAATCCTTTGGCATCAGGGCACAGAGTTTAGGAGGTAGGGTTTGAGGTCAGAACTAGTGGGGGAGGTTTCGGGCTGGGTGCCGGGTGAAGGGGCCAGGGATCAGGATCAGGTGCAGGGTCAGCACTAGTGTGGTGTCAGATAGGCAGGGGGTGCTCAGGGCTCAGAGCGTGGGGTCAGCTGCTGCAGTCAGGAGGGGTTCGGTGAGGGTGGGCTGCTAAGCGGCAGGTCAGAGGTCGGGGTCAGGAAGGAGGCCGACACCTTGCCGCGGGCCAGGGTCTCCACGTTGGCGCTCAGATCGTCCACCTCCATGCGGAGCTCGCTCTTCTCCTTTTCCAGCTTCTGCCGCACACGCTGCAGGCTGTCCACCTGCTCGCCCAGCTCGGCCGCACTGTCCGCCTGCTTACGCCGCAGGGCCGCCACCGTGGCCTCGTGCCGCAGAGCCGCCTCCTCCAGTTCCCGCCGCAGCCGGCCCAGCTCGGCTTCGCGCTTCCGGCAGCCCTCGCGCTGCCCGGCTGACGCACCGCCGGCCTCCTCCAGCCGCTCGCTCAGCTCCTCCAGCTCCCGGGCCGCCTCTGCCCGCTGCTTCTCCACGCGGGCCCGGGCCGCCCGCTCAGCCTCCAGCTCCTCTTCCAGCTCCTCGGCCCGAGCCTGGGGACGGGCAGGCAGGCGACAGGGTCACCTCCATGGGCCCCTGAGCCGGGTCCTCACCCGCCCCCGTCCCTCACGCACCTGCAGCTCCTTGATCTTCTTCTGCAGCTGGGCTCCAAGGAGCTGCTCATCCTCCACCCGCAGGTTCAGCTGACTCAGCTCCGAATCCTTCCTGGGGGAGAGGGTGGGCGTGAGCCGGCCCAGGTCCTAACTGCCGCCAACCTGCTGGGAGCCCCAGCACACATGCTGTGCTGAGGCACTGTGCCTGGAGTAGCCCTCAAGATCTCCCCAGAGTTCCCTCTCAAGCCCCAGCCCTAGAGCCTGGCCCTAAGTGGGCCCCCTTCACCCTACGGTTCAACCTCTGCTGTGATGCAACACTGACTAGAGTCCTGGGGGCGACGAGAAGCGGGCTGCAGGCTCAGGAGGCCCCCGCGGCAGGAGGTCGGGGCTGGGCCCTCCCCACACTTACTTTTTGAGCTTCTCCTCCAGCTGTTGCTTGTCCTGGGCAGCGTCTGCCACCGACTCCTGCGTCAGCTTCAGGTCCCCCTCGAGCTTGCGTTTGGCCCGCTCCGTGTCCATGCGCAGCTTCTTCTCTTGCTCCAGGGAGCACTCCAGCTGTTGGGCAGGACAGGGTGGGTGGGCTCCCCCCTGTCCTGGCCAGCCTGGCCCCTCCATGCAGCCCCCTGCTGTGGCCCCAACTCACATCTTCCACCTGCTGCTCCAGCCGAACCTTGGCCTTGGCCAGCGCGCTCACACGGTCCTCCTCAGCCTGCAGGTCACCCAGGGCCTGCTGGTGGGCCTCCTGCAAGGCCTTCTTCTCCTTGGTCAGCCGGACCACAGACTCGTCCAGTGCTGCCATCTCCTCTGTCAGATTCTTCACCTGTGTCGGGGCCAAGGTCACTGTGGGGCTGCCTCCCCCAACTCTGGCCTGAGCAGCTGCCCCTTCCAGCCAGGGAACCTCAGGTGAGTCAGTTCATCCCGAGCCTCAATTTCTTCATACTTCAGGGATGGTTGTAACTTCCTCCTTGAGGGATTACTGAGCCCTTCCCCAGTGTCTGGCTGGCACTGAGAGATCAATAGATGCCAGCTATTTGGGTATTCAGGGGTGTTTAAGCAGCTGTTCTTACTCCTGGCTTCCTCAGGGAGCACCTGTGAGAACCTGAATAAGCAGCTCACCCTCCCCCAGAGCCTCACCTTCCCCTCCTGTATGATGGAGTCAGTCCCCCCAGAGTGTGAACCAACGGGCTCTCGAGAGGGTTCAATGAGGGAAGGCCCCTGGGGCACATGGAGCTGGTGGATGACGATCCGAGCATCTGCTGAGTACCTACTATGTGTGAGGCTTGGTGGCGAGTGCTCGCACAGCCTACTTACACGCTGAATCCTCACCCGCCCTAATTAGGGAAGTGCTGCTATTAGCCCCATTTGACAGAGGAGGAAACTGAGGCTCAGAGGATGAGACCTGCCCAGGGCCACACAGGTGTGGGACTTTCAGGTGCCTGGCCCCACAGCTCTTCCCCACCCCACCCCGCACCCACACCTTATTCTCCGTGGCTTGCTTCTCCTTCTCGGCCTTGGCCAGCGTCAGCTCCAGGTCGTCAATGTCCTTCTTGAGCTCTGTGCACTCGTCCTCCAGCTTGCGGCGGCGGGCAGCCAGGTCTGCATTCACTTCCTCCTCGTCCTCCAGCCGCTCGCTCAGCTCCTTCACCTTTGCCTCCAGCTGCACCTTGGACTTGATGAGCAAGTGGCAGCGCTCCTCAGCATCCGCCAGGTTTTCCTGCTCCTGGAGGGGGACACGGGAATGGCGCAGAGTCAGGACAGCCGAGGGTCCTGCTCCTGGAGGGGGACACGGGAATGGCGCAAAGTCAGGACAGCCGAGGGTCCTGCTCCTGGAGGGGGACACGGGAATGGCGCAGAGTCAGGACAGCTGAGGGACCCCAGGCCAGGTCCTAGACAGAAAGCTCATGTGTCCATGCCAAGGCCTGACACAGGTTCAGTTGGCTTCTGGGACCAAGGAATGCCATGCCAATGACCTGTTCTGGGCCCTGAAGGCAATCAGGTGTGGTGGGATGAGAGCACAAGTGGAGGGATGGACCGGGGGACAAGAGGGGAACCTAGGCTGCGGGGCGACCCAGAGAAAGGCCCAAACAAGGCTCAAGGAGAGAAGCCAACGGCCAGGTCCGCCCTCACTGAAGTCGGGGTGGGGAGGGCCCTGCGGGGCCACAGAGGGCTCAGATTCTCGGCCACCGCACTGTTTCCTCACCACCTGACCAGATAACCATCTCCTGCTCTAGAGGGTGGGTTTCTGAGCACAGGCCCGTCTGTCTTCCCACCAGTGTTATCTCCAGAGCTTCTGTGGTGCCTGACACTCAAGGTGTTTGCCGAAGGAAGGAAGGGCTCTGTGGACTTGGGGGAGGATCTGGACCCTTGATCTCTGCCCTTTGGTTGTTACTATTACCTGCTGCCTGGGTTCCCATGGCCCTTAACCAGAGAAGAGAGCCTGGCACTGTCTCAGGGAGGGAGCAGAGGAGAGAGCTGGGGAGATGGGGCTCCACGGAGGCTTTAGCAGGAAGCCATGGGGTCCCAGGGTGTGGGAGCACTGGGGCATGTGCACTGACTGGGTGGGGAGGTTGGGTATGAGGAGGCCGCACACAGGTATGAGCCCATGAGCCTCCAGAATAGCAAAAAGGACCCAGGTAAAGCCTGAGCACCCAGCACATGCCAGGTTGGCCTTGGCTGGGCGGGGGGGAGGGGGGGTGGTCTGGGGGAGTGGGGCACGGTGCGTCTGCCTGTGCTATTTCCTCGGAGCAGCCTGGGGTTCCCTGAGGATGCCCGGGGGTCGGGGCACCAGGTCGCAGAAAGAAAGCCCGCCCTTCCCCGCCTCACCGCCTGCAGCTGAAGGGCCAGGTCGTTCTTCTCCTGGGTGACACTGACGTGCGTCTCCTCCAGCTCCTGGCGCTTGGCCTCCGCAGTAGCCAGGGCCCCCCGCAGCCCCCGCAGCTCTGCCCGCAGGGCCGCCAGCTCCTCCTCAGCCTGCGCCGAGCGGAGCAGCGGCTTCATCTTGAAAAAGAGCTTCATCCATGACCAGTTCTTGACAGCGTTAAAGGCACGGATGTTCCACTGGATGGTGAACAGGGCATCCCTGGGAGGGGTGACCGCAGGTGGTCAGCAAGTTCACAGCTGCCCCTTCATAGCAATAGCCCCGATGTTGCTGAGCACCTCCCCTGGGCCGGACATTGCACTAAGCACTTCAGTGTGTGGTCGATCGCATTAACCTTCCCAACAGCCTCTCAAATAGGTCCTAATCCTCTGCTTTACAGACGAGGTTGAGGGAGAGGCCCAGGGCATGCAGGTCTGCCTCCAGGGCTGGAGCTCACAAACCCTGAATGGCCTGGTGGTCCCTGCAAGGGTCCTGAAGACAGGACACCAGTGGGGGTTAAGCCGACTGTCATATAAGGTCGGACAGCCTGGGCTCCCATCCCAGCCTCCCACCTCCCCCATGAGACAGCTGACAGCTCTCTCTCTGCTCAGACACCCCCTCTGGTGAGCAGAGATGGTCATCTGCCTCTTAGGACTGTCCAGTACTTTGCATGTGTGTTCAGTCTATTCCGACTCTTTGTGACCCCATGGACTGTGGCCCACCAGGCTCCTCTGTCCATGGGATTCTCCAGGCAAGAATACTGGAGTGGGTTGCCATTTCTTTCTCCAGGGGATCTTCCCTCAAACCCGTGTCTCCTGCATCTCCTGCATTGGCAGGCGGATTCTTTACCAGAGACGCCTGAGAAGTCCATCCTGTACCTTAACCAAGATAAATTCAAACAAGATATCTCGCCCAGGGCTTGGCACATAAGACTCTTAGAAAACACTAGATGCCCTTATTCTCACTCCAGACCACACTCTGGGATGGCCTGGAATAGAGATGGACTCTCTTTCCCCACCTTCTGAGGGGAGGAAGTGGCAGGTAGCTGGGGGCTGATGGGGACACAGCAGAGCCTTGCCCCTTCGGAGACACTCAACCAGCCATACACAAAATCTGACCCACAGGACAGTACGACCAGGTTCAGAGAGCCTAGAGGTTCTGTGAGCTGGGGGACAGTGGCTGTACGCCAACCCTGTGTCCCACCCCCTTGCTCGCACCCACCTGCCTCCAAGCAGGCGCTGGTACTCCAGGCGCATCAGGCGGCCCCGGCTCCGCGCCTGCAGCAGCGTCAGGACCTTGGCCAGACGCTGGTCACGAAGCTCTTCCAAGACGCCTAGGAGCCCAGCCTTGAAGAACACCTGGGGTAGGCATGGTAGGTATAACCCTCAATCATCTGCATGACCCCCTGCAGAGTGCGTGCCCACACCGGGTCAGGACCCTAACTCCCTTGTGCCCCGACCTTGGTGTGGCCAAACTGGTACTGGGTGTGGTCGATGTCCAGTGAGCCCAGCAGCTTCTCTGTAGCCTTCCTGCTGTCCATGAAGGTGTCGTCCGGGATGGCGCTGGGGTTCAGGATGCGGTACCTGAGGGGGTGGGGAAGGGTTGGTGAGGAGGGTGCTGGGCAGGGAGCAGAGGACTGGAGAGGCTGGCCTCTCGGAGGCTTGTTCAGGCTCCACTGAACAAGCTGGCAGGTGACACTTGACAGCCTCGTGATACTCGGGGAGTGGGCATACTCTGCTTTAAAAGCTCAGGTAATATTTAAACGGCTTCAGTAGTTCTTTAAGAGGCGGCAGTATTTACAGAAGGCCTATGGCACTGTCATAATTTTTAACTTACAATTTTTAATTATTTATCAGTTTTTTGAGAAGACAATAAAAAAGTAAAGACGGTGATGTGTTACAGCATATCACAAACTGAAGAAGCATTGGGAGAGAATTGTGATTGATAAGATCACGATCTTGTGGATCACAAGATCAATAAGGGTTCCGGCATGCCCACTTCTAAAAGGACACACTTGCACGTGTGCACAGGGCCGTGTGGGTCAGGTTGCGCTGACCACACTGTGAAGGCAAAACCCTGGAAACACAAAAGGGCCCTCACTAAGGGACTGATTACAAAGCACGGGTCACTAGATTACAGAGGACTTCACTCCATAACAAAATGGATGATGCTCCTTGTCATTACACTTACCCAAAGTCCTAGAAGGCACAATACTGAGAACGGACTGTAATGGTGACTATACACACTGAGGGATTATGACACCACCGTAACAGATGCCCCACTCTGGTGGGGTTCACTGACCACAGGGGAGGCAGGACTGTCGGAATTTCCTGTACCTTCCCCTCAATTCTGCTGCAAACCTTAAACTACTCTAAAAAATAGTCTTCATGTTTTTTAAAGAGGATGATGATGCAGACTTATGTCTATTAACAAGGAACAATCCCCAAGACACGGTTACAGGGAAAAAATAGAACATGTGTGTGTTCTCATGTGTGCATGTTCATGTGTGTGTGTGTGCTCATGCGTGTGTGCGCATGTGTGTGTGTGCACCCATGTGTAAAGTATTTCTACAGACACACATGTATAATGGTCAGCATGAATGGCCACAATTACTTCTGAAGAGGGAGGGACCCGTGGACAATTGCAGCCAGACAAAAGTCAAACCTATAAAGGGAAGGCAGAGAGGCTACAGCACTGACCAAGCGCTCGTTGCCAGGCATTACATAAAGCCTAGTCCATGTGAACCCTCATTCAACTCCCAAATCCACACCTGGCTCTGCCTGCCCGACCTCCCTCCTGGGCTTCCTGCTGGAGACATTTCAAGTCTGACATGTTCCAAGGAGAGTTCAATCCACTGTCCACCTACCTCCCCCTGCCAAAAGTTTAAAAATCTATCTTGGTTTCTTAGTAAATCTACCACCAACTCCCCAGTTGATAGGCCAAACACCTGGAAGTCACCCCTGTCTTTTTCATTCTCTTTCCACTTCCAGTTCATTAGCAAACCCTGCTGGCTGAAGCTGCAGTATTTACCCAGAGCCTGTTCACTTCTCCCAAACCCAGTCCCTCAGGTCTCACCGACTAGCATTTCCCACTGGGATGCCCCCCAGCCCCCTCCCCAGCCCTCCTGCATCCTCCTTGGTGCCCTTCCTACCCCACCCAACCTTCTGCCTCCACCTGGGAGGAAGGTAAGAGGGAAGGTGGCTGGCGGGGGAGCTAGGGAGGAGCCAGGGCTGGGGCCGGGAGACACCCACCGCTGCCGGAAGTCAGTGTAGAGCAGCCTGTTGGGGAACCCCTGTCGGCAGATCCGGATCCCCTCCAGCACCCCATTGCAGCGCAACTGGTGCAGCACCAGGAAGGCGTCCATGACCCCTGGGCACAGTGGAGGTTAAAGGAAAAGACTAGCGGTCAGGGGACACACCTTCATGAATTCGAGGCCGCACAAGCCCTGTGGAGAGGGGTGACCCAGCTCTGGCCACCCCATCCCCTCCCTCCCATGTCCCCCCATGGGGAACCAGCCCCCCTGGGGTGACTACCTGGGGTCTTGTTCTCATTTGGGACGATGCAACGGACAAAGTGGGGCTGCGTGGCCCGCAGATTGGTCATCAGCTTGTTGAGGTTCTCCTGGGGGAGGGAGAGGGGAGAAAGCACAAGAGGGCAGAGAAGCAGGATTGGAAGCCGCAGTGGACCAGCCCACCAAGGATGGACCAGCCCGCTAAGGACTGGGCACCTCAGCACTGGGTCTCTGCAGTGACACCCTTTGACTCTCCTTGTGACCCTTGGCCCTCTTCCATTTGACCAGGCAAGTCCCCCAACCAATCCTCAGCCCTCCCACAGGCCCCGTGGCTCCCACCCCATCCCCCCTAAACCCTGCCCAGGCAGCGTGGGGACGGGAAGCAGCACAGACTTGCTGTGATGTTCACGTGGAGAGGAGTTAAACATCACTGCAAGTCTTAACGGCCGCCCGCCCCGGGTGCAGGGGACAGAGCAGGGAGCCAGGACCGAGTGGGGGCGGCAGGGAGGGGTCCTCCACGGGGCCTAGATGGGGCCTCACCTTGTGCAGCTGGGACACCGTCTGGAATGATGCTGCCTTCTTACGCTTCTCTTTCACCCCGGACTTGGGGGGCTCAGCTAGGACAGACAAGGGGCCAGTCACTCACTGCAGAGAACTCCCTCTGTGAGTCCCCTGCAGACTTGCACCACTTGGTACTCACTAGAGCAGGAGCCAGCGTAGTTCTCGTAGAGAGTAGCCAAGAGCTTGTTCTGCGACTTCTGGAAGATGGGGACCACCGTCTCATTCAGTGGATCCTTGTTTTTCTCCAGCCAGCCCACGATGCTGTAAGGCACCTGCCAGAGACCAGACAGGTGCTGACCCGAGGGGCGGAGGAACCGCAGGAAGGGAGGAGGGAGATCAAGAGCTGGGGTTTCAACAGGCACTTACCACGCCTGCATAGTGGACCACCTCAAAGTGGGCCTGGTACTTGCGCTTCTTGTCAGGCCGTGGCTGCTGGAAATTGGGCGACTTCCCCGCGTGGTTATCATAGAGCTTGGCCCGGAAGCTGGCATCCGAGGCCTTGGGGAACATGCACTCCTCCTCCAGGATGGACAGAATGCCCAGCGGCTGGGGACAGGGCACAAGGGTGAAGGGTCTCCATCAAGCCAGTCCATCCATGCTGGGCTGGACTTCCACTTCCTGGAGCCCCACTCTCTGGGAGCTTCCCCAGACCCCCCAACCTCAGCCACCATCTGCCCAGAGGGAGGCAGAATGGATCTGCACCCAGGAGCCCTGTCTTCTAAGAAAGAAAGTTTGTGGCTTGGCTTTCAACCCGCTTCTGACCAATTTGCAGCTGGCCCTGAGTTGTTCTCTTTGCTTATAAGTGTGCAAATTCAAACCAGCACCCCTGCACCCACACACCCCCGACATCTGTGGTCTCACACTCTCCCACATGGTGCTGTCAAAAAACGCAGTTGATGTCAAACTCTGGCTTCCTCACTTAGTGGTTAAGGGGCCCTTAGACCTCTCTAAGCCTCAGTTTTCTAACCTGCAAAATGGGGACATGAATACTTTCATTCCTGCCATAACAGCAAAGAACTGTCGACCAACTGAATGTGCATAGGTAGGAGATTATAGAAACGCATGGGCATCATCTGCTGTGTGAACCACTGTGCCTTCTTCAACAAAGCACCACGCCCAGAATACACTTTTAGAGAAAAGGTAGGATGAGAAGTGAGTCTGTGTCCGTTAGAGAAAAGAGATGCCGAGGATAAAGGATGGAGAGGATGCACGTCGTGGTAGGATTGGGGGAAATATTCTTTCCCCTTTATTTCTGATTTTTCCATTTTTCTTTGATTTTTCTTTCCTTCTAGTCTTTGTACCATAGGGAAATAGGTGTAATGTTTTATAAAGCAAATAAACAAACACACCCTACCCTGCCCTGTAGTTCTGGACAGTTTTGAGGGTCCAGTGAAACTGTGTCTGCAATAGGGCTTACTGTCAGCAGTGCAACAGGGACGCACGCTCACACACATGCCCTGCTCACCAACACACGATCGCACTCAATCTCCAACACACCTAGTCACACACCCGCACACATTTCCATTCATATACACATCACACACACACGCTCACAGTCATGCTCGTATACACACGCTCACTTCAATGCACACGCACATGCATGCCTGCACACGCTCGTTCACACACAAGCACACAGGCACTCCCTTGCCAGAGTGACCTGGCCCTGGGCCCCACCTTCTCGATGAGGTCGATGCAGGGCTGCAGGTCCAGGCCGAAGTCGATGAAGACCCAGTCAATGCCCTCCCGCTTGTACTCCTCCTGCTCCAGCACGAACATGTGCTGGTTGAAGAACTGCTGCAGCTTCTCGTTGGTGAAGTTGATACACAGCTGTTCGAAGCTGTTAAACTGTAGAGGGCAGCGCCCGGCTCAGCCGGCCTGCTTGTAGATGGGGACATGGAGGCCCACAGAGAACAGGGATGTGCGGGACTCCACCCTGCCTCCAGGCAGACGCCCAGGGCTCCTGCCCCCACCCCTATGGTCCTCCACCCCAGAGAGAACAGAGCCTGGGGCCATGGGCCTGCCCGCACCTCAAAGATCTCAAAACCCGCAATGTCCAGGACGCCGATGAAGAATTGACGGGGCAGCTTGGTGTCCAGCGTCTGGTTGATCCGAGACACCAGCCATCGGAACAGCCGGTCGTAGGTGGCCTTGGCCAGAGCCCCCACGGCAAACACCACCTGGAGTCGTGGGGAGGCTGGGCTGGGACCCGGCAAGAAGCGGACCCTGCCCCAGCTGTCCCAGGGTGGGCCCCGGCAGCTCACCTGCTCCACGCTCTGACCCTTGGTCACATATTCATTCCCCACACGCACTCGGGGGTGCAGAAGACCTTTGAGGAGGTCCCCGCTGCTGACCCCCATCAGGTAGGCAGCCTTGTCAGCACCTGGCAGGACACACAGGTGAGATGAGGAGGCGGCTAAGACTAGGGGTTTTGGGGGCTCTACTGGTCTCTACTTAGGGTTAGGAGAGGGAGGTTGGGAGAGGTCAGGGTCAGCAAACTGTACAGCTCAGAAGGGTGAGGGGCTGGAGTTGAGTAATCACAATTTACAAATCAGGGCCAGACTGAGGTCAAAGGTTGCAGACAAGGCTCAGGGATCACAGTCACGGACTGGAGGTTGGGATCAGGGTCAAGAGAATGACCAGGTCAGGTCAGGGTCAGGGCGCCTCACTCTCAGTGCCGTCAGCCTCAGCCTGCTCCTCCCGCTGTTTCTGCTTGAATTTCATGTTGCCGAAGTGCAGGAGGGCCCCCACGATCTTATAGCAGGCGCACTTCTCCTCCACGCTGAAGCCCAGGATGTCCATGGCATGCTGTGGGGGAGGGGAAGACTCAGAGAACTCTAGGCTCCTCAGGGTCCAGCGGAGCCACGGGACCTGCTCCCCTCGCACCAGACGTACATCAGTGGCCATGAGCTCCTCCCCGTCATCCATGTTGTCCACGGTGATGACGCCCTGGCTGCAGAAGTGGTAGTCGTAGGGGTTCATAGACAGAAGCAGCATGTCTGGGGGACACAGAGCCGAGAAGGGGGTGTCGGCTGGGTTCACCAGCTCTCCCCCTTCCCCTGGTCCCAGCGTGGTGGGTCCTGGGGGCTCTTGCGGCAAGAGACTCTAGGGCCCTCTCTAGATTTTGTCCCCGGAGTTTCTCTCCTCCACTCCAATGCCCAAGGCTTCTCTTTCTTTATGAGTCTGGGGAAAGAGCCACAGTCCCTAGCTCTCACTCACCTTTTGATCCTTGCTCACAGCCACCCCTCCGGCCCAGACCCCGTCTGGGTTCTCGGGTACAGGGAGGATCAGATTCTGCCCTCGAGGGGCTTGCAAGAGAGGTAAGCCAGGCCCAGATGGAGCCCTTGCTCCCTGCCTGGTGCTGGGGGAAATCTTTCTAGTCTCAGGACAAGAGAGACAACCTGGCCAGGGCAGAGGTGCTGAGGTGCCTGTTCCCCAGCGCGAGGGGAAGGGCTCAGCAGGAACCAGAAATCCCAGGAAGCGGGTGGGTGGCTAGAAGGAGTGCTGCGTCTCTAGGGAAGAAGGGATGTCATAGACCCCAGAACAGCAGGGGAACAGGCAGCCCAGGGCCTGGTCTGTAGGGGCCCGGGACAGGGCTGGGCAGCCCCACTGCCACCCAGACCGGCGGGCTCTGACTCCCACCCCGTCGGGCTGCTGGCCCTCACCCTGCAGCTCTGGCTTCTTCCCCGAAAGGATCTGGTAGTAGACGTGGTAGCCTCGCTCACCGGGCAGCTGGAAGATCACCCGTGACTTCTCCAGGAGATCTGGGGGAAAGGGAGGAGCTGGCCTACTGTCCCGAGTGGGTCACCCCACCAGGGCTGAGGAGCAGGGGGCAAGGGTGTCTGCACACATGGAGGCGCCGTGTCTGCACACACCCCCGGCATGTGCTGTGGGAGGTCTCTCCATTGGCACATGTGCCACAGTGTGGGAATGTGTGTGTCTGTATACCAGTGTACGTGTATTAATGTGGGTGTCTGTGTAGGGGTGTTTTTTTTTTTTGCCACTTGACTTGTGGGATTTTAACTCCCTGACCAGGGACTGAACCCGGGCCCTCAGCACCGAGTGCCAAATCTTCACTGTCCTAACTGACCATCGGGGAAATCCCCTGTGTGTGGATCTTGGTTTTTCTGTTCTTTCATCTAGGCTGTCATTCCTCCACCCACAGACTGCTCCTTTCCCCCAGAGGTGTGCTGGTGTGCCAGTGTGTGCAGAGAGCAGAGCCTTGGTGTGTTTGCACACGGGCCCATCAGGGTGTAAATTACGACGTTTCCTCCCATCACCACCTGCCTATGCTTGTCCGTCAGGATCAGGCCCTGCATCCCAAGATGGGGAGCAGTCAATGTGGAGGGGTCCCTCTGTGCGTGTGACCTGGGCACCCAGTGTCTGCATAGCCGGACTGGGTCAGGGATAGGCGATGACTGCAGAGACACACTGGGGGAGACCTTCCTGGCAGGACAGGGTCTCAAGGTGCCCAGAGATGAGGCTGGGCAGGAGGGGCACAGGTCTGCTGGATGGAGGGTCAGAGAAAAGGCTGGGGTTGTGGTAGGGGGAGGGGCCCAATCACAAGGAGCCTGACCCGCCAAATAAGGGTGGGGGTCTCCATCTTAAGGTGATGGGATCTGGAGAAGGTTTTTAGGCAGGAATGCGATGTGATCAGATTAGTAGCCAAAAAAAGATCACTCTGGCTAAAAGAAGATCAGGCAGAGGAATGGAGGCTGGGAGATCACGTGGAGGCAGTGGGTAAAGTTCCAGGTGAGAGGTGAGGTGGCATGAGCTCGGCAGTGGCCTGAGGGTGAAGAGCAGCGTCTGGGGCAGGTGGGAGCCCCAAAGACTTGATGAAACTTGTTCAATCTAAGTGGGAAGGTGCAGGCCTGGGCCCCTCCCATCCTCCTTCTTCCCCTCCCTCTCCTGAACTCACAGCTGTCAATATCCGCTGATGCCAGCTTCCCAGAGGGACCAAAGTGAATGCGGATGAACTTGCCCTGTGGGCAGAGGAGCAGCCTCAGTCGGGGGCCCAGGCAGTGCTGCTCCATCCACCCAGGGCTCCCCAGACCTTGTGTCTCCCCGCCTCCCCACCCTCCTGCCCCAACCCCACCCAGTCTCCCACCAAAGCCACTCACAAAGCGGGACGAGTTGTCATTGCGCAGGGTCTTGGCATTGCCGAAAGCCTCCATGGCGGGGTTAGCCTCGATGATCTGATCCTCGAGGGTGCCCTGGTGGCAGGATGAGGGGTCTCTCACCCCATAGTCCTGGGTCTTAGCCCATCCCAGACCACCTCTGCTTGGGAAGGGGAAGAGGAAGGGGAAGGGGAGGGAGGGTCCCCAGGACTTCATAATAATTGTCTGCCCCACTCATACCAGCCCCATACCTACCCCGGTCTTTGTGGCCAGAAATTGCTGGGAGGAGAAGGAAGACAAAGTTAGAAGGTGTGAGGTCTCACCAGGCGGGAGTGTGGCAGTGGGGGAGTAGGGTGGGTTAGCAGGACAGTGAATGTTAGTCACCCAAATGTCACCCCACTCCCTATGCCTGACCCTCCAGGGGCTGTTAGATGGAGAAATGCAAGAAATGGAGCAGGCAGGGCTCTAGTCAGGGAGGGGCTTGAGGCAGGAGCTGTGTGTGGGTGTCCCCTACCCACAGTGTCCCAAAGCTCTGTCTTTGGCCTCCTCCATATCCCTTCATTTCCCACACCCCTGGAATTGACCCTGCTCCAAGCCCCAGAGGTTCCTGACTACAATCTACTCCCCTTTAGAGTCCAGCTCAAAAGCCCCCTCCTCTAGGAAGTCTTCCCTGATTCTCTGAGGCTGGAAGAGACTCTTCCTGTCCAAACCTTCTGACCCTTGACCTCCCTCTGTGATGGCCCTTCTTCACACTTCTCCTTTCTATTATGATTGGGTGCATTTTCACTGTACAACTGTATATCGAATATTAGTCAAAATAGCCCTGCCAGGTGCATATTATTAGCCCTAATTTGCAAATGAGGAACCTAAGACTCAGAGCTGGAAAGTGTCTGCTCAAGATGACACAGTAAGTCAGGGGCAGGGCAGACACTGAGTCCAGGCATCCTGCTTCCCATGACGCCCAAAGCCACCTGTCTCTCATCTAGAGGGACTTGCTGAACCAAAGGACTCCTCCCCACTTGTTCTCCTAGCCTCATCTTCCCTCCATCTACCCTTCTATCTCTTCCCTGCCCTGGATCCCAGCACCCTGGGAAAAAAAGGGGGGAAAGGAAGGAATGGATTCTGGAGTGACAGGTGCCATGCCACCTGTCCTATGCTATGAGACTTTGGTGATTCACTCACCTCCAGGGAGCCCAAGACTTAAAAATCCCCCTGAGCTGTTGTTGGGGAGACAGGGGCAGGAGACAGATGGCAGGAGCCCTCCCCTGAGCTCCACCCCACACACTCAGCTCCAGGCTTTTGAATAGGGCTCCTTCTGATAGATGTAGTCAAATTTGGGAGAGAAGGGAGGCAGGTTGATAAGGTTTTTAAGCTACAATGCCCATGGCCCCTGTGGGCCAGGCTTTCTCTCTACCTCCCTTGCCTGACAGCTCCCCTAAACCTCAAATCCACGATGCAGGGCTCCTTTCTGCCCAGGTGCCCTCTAGACTCACCCATTCTGGCTGCAGCCCCATCAGCTCCCGCCCTCCATTCCTATTCCTGGACCGAGCCCCAACTTCCTGTAGCATCCTCAGAGACATTTTGGGAGTTGGAAAATGAGGTGGAGGGGAAGGAGGAAAGAGTACCAAAAAAGTCAACAGCAAAAACAAAACCAAACAAGAAAAACAACCACCACCACAACAAAAAACCAAAACTGGAAAAAAAAAAAAAAAATCACAAGAAAATCAAATGGGAAAACAGGAAAAGGCAAAAAGAAAAAGGAAAAAAAAAAAAAAAAACTTTAAATGGAAAAAAAGATAAGAAAAAGAAGAAAGAAAAATGCCCCAGAATAAAAGCAAGGCTCAACAAGACCAGGAGTGAGGGCTGGGTGGGCGGAGGCCTTAGGCTTCTGGAAAGAAAAGTCAACCCATTTGGGGGTGGGGGTGCAGTGCCCACACATCTCTAAACAGCTGGCCATAGGGCTAGGAAGGAAAACTGCACCTTGAAAACAAATAAAAAACCCCAAAATACTGGTCCCCCATTGTTTCAGAAAATTTCAAAAACCATAAAGAAATCATAGGGTGCAAAACTGCCCTTAATCTTGACTGTTGGGAAGGCCAAGTGCCCTTGGCTCTGGCTAAACCTGCCTTGTTTGATTGACAGCAGGTAACTGGAGCATGAAAACCAAGAAACCGATTATTACTTCTTGGTAAAAAACAGCTTGCTTGGTAAACTTTTAAAATATGAAGGTCGTGAGAATATGAAAGGGAAAAATTACATGAAATGTTGAGGACTAGCAATGTGGTCCCGCCCCTCTGCATTTCAGATGGGAACAGTAAGGCAAGCCTGGATCTGCGTCACGTGACAGAGAATGGCCACAGCCTCTCTGGTCAAGCCTTGCTCGGGCCAGAGTCTGCCACCAGGGTGGGAGGCTCAGGCAGGGCGAGCGGCTCTGGGGAATCAACTTTTAAAAAAAAGAAGAAAAGGAGAAAAAAAAAGAAAAGAAAACAGTGAGAAGCAGCAGGGAGCAGTGCCCGCGTGGGCAAGTCTTACAGCCTTCTTGCCCGGCCCGTCTCCCAGGGCAGCGACGATGGCAAAGTACTGAATGACCCGCTTGGTGTTAACGGTCTTACCGGCCCCCGATTCTCCCCTTGGACGACACAAACATGAATCACCAATGTCCATCTGGCTACTCTAATTCCTCCCACCCCCAGCACCCTACTTCTCCAGCAGGGTGCCTCTGCCCTCCCCACACCCAGCTCCCAACTCAGGAGCCCCCCAACCCAAAACTCCTCAGAGATGGGTCAGCTCCCAGAGGTGTTGAATTGTTTACAAAACAAACCAGCATAAATCATCCCAGTGAGATGAGAAAACACATGATGCCACTGTTTACTGAGCGCTAACTTACTGCCAGGCCCTGGGCCGAGTGCTTCACCTGAACTGGTTCACTGAAGCCTCAGGAACCCTGTAAGGCAGGCGCCATCATCACCCTCTTGATAGAGAAGGGGATGTGACTCAGAGAGGTCATGTAGCTGTTTCTGCTGGGTGCCAGGTGCAAACATTCACCGGCTGACTCCTATAGCTCTGCAGTAGGTGAGCAGGACTGTCCTGTTTTTACTGATGAGATTCAGAGGACCAAGGGCACCAGCAGGAAGTGGACCCATGAGAACTTGAATCCAGGTCTTTCTGGTTTCAAAGGCTTTACTCTTAACCAACAGGCTGCACGCTCACACACATACACACACTCACGCACAACCGATGTCCATATTGGCTTGGCTGGACCTAAACTTGGTATGTGAGAATTCTACCACTTTCCCAAGGAGGCAAACAAAGGGTTATAAATAAGATTCAGAAATAAGAAGCTGGTAATAAAGAAGAAGGGCTTTCTTGGTGGCTCAGTGGTAAAGAAGACTCGTGCAATGCAAGAGATATGGGTTCAATCCCTGGGTCAGGAAAATCTCCTGCAGGAGGAAATGGCAACCCACTCTAGTATTCTTGCCTGGGAAATCCCGTGGACTGAGGAGTGTGATGGGCTACAGTCCATGGGGTCTCAAAGTCAGACATGACTGACCGACTAAAATAAAGAGGAAAGGGAAGGGGATCTCCTCCCCCCTCCTTGAGCCAGAATCAGAACTCCCCAAAGATCAAGGTTAGAGAAGATTCCAGGCCCTAGGAACAGGGGGTATGAGGGTGGGTGATCAGTCTGGCATTCCTTTTCTACTTATCTGCTCAGAACAGGGGCAGAGAAGACGCTATAATTTAGCCTCACCTGGGACACTGGCTCTAGGTGGTAAAACCCCTGCCTTTAGCACTTTGTATTCAATTATTCAATCTCGGGAAATGATTTTAGTTCCAATCCCTTCCTGCCAGATGGCCAGCATTTCCCACCCCATCCCCAGAGCCCCACACTCACGTGATCAGCATGGACTGGTTCTCTCGGTCTGGAAGAAAGGGGAGGAGACAGAGAAGTTAGCCAAAGTGAGGGACCAGCCACAGGTGGAACACCTGGGATATCCTTGGTGCTGGGACAGCCCCTCCGCCACCCAGAGCCAGAAATGGGAAGGACCAGGTGGGAACCTTCAGACTGCAGGCCAGCTCCCACTTGAAGACACAGAACGACTATGCTTCAGTGTCCAGCGGGATGGAAAAGAGGGCAGTGCGAGTGGAGGGAAGGGGAGCCGGGAGCCGGGGGAAGGGTCTCAGGAGAGAAGGAGGACTCAGGGAGAGGAGTCAAGGCAGCCCTTACTGCGCAGCATGTCATTGTAGGCGTTATCCGCCACCGCGTATATGTGGGGCGGGGCCTCCGAGCGGCGCTTTCCCTTGTAAGCTGCTACCACGGAGGCTGTATAGACAGGGAGCCATTTGTAGGGGTTGATGGTGACACAGAAGAGGCCCGAGTATGTCTGGGGAGAGAGAGTATAGATGGGTTATTGGAGGCCAAGTTCCCGTCCTCAAGCTCTAGCCCTCGCAAAACTATGATCTTTGCAAAAATTCTCCAAAATGAGCTGCCTAAGGTGCGACGCCACACCTCTGTGGCCGTCCTGGCCCCGCCCTAGCTCTCACTCCTGCCCTCAGCCTGTGGTCCCACCTCCAGAGCCCATTGCCCAGCGACTCGGCGGCTGCCGCTCCTTCCCTACAGTCCCGTGGCCAAACCTCCAGCCCCACCTCCAGCTCCGCCCACCAGCCGGTGGCCCCGCCCCCTCAGCCCCATGACATCACCCTACCCTACCTCTAGCCCTGCTCCTCCACCACACACAGCCCCGCGCCCTCCCCACGGTCCCGACCCCGCCGAGCTGTGGCTCTCGCTCTAGCCCCGCCCCTGATGGTACGGCCCCGCCCCCACCACGCACAGCCCCATCCCACCCGTGGCCCCTCCTCGGTTCCAGGCTCACATAGATCATCCAGCGAGCATAACGCTGGCGCAGGTTGTGCAGTACGGATGCCTCGTTGAGGTGCGTCATCATGGCCATGTCCTCCAGCAAGTCGAAGCGGGGCGGGTTCATGGGCTGCAGCTCAGCCTCGCGAACCGTCAGCACCTGCCAGGAAGGCCATATCGTGGGGGCAGGAACCAAGTGACCTCAGCCTCTCACCCCTGTACACCCCCAGACCCCCTTTCATCCAGAGCATGCCTTCCAGGAGCTACACCTCCGGGAGGCAGAGGAGCTAATTCCAGGAAAAGGGGGGAGCCAAACCTTCTGGTCTTTGGTCTCCACGTTGACTCTGCCCCCAGTGGCTTCCGACTTGATCTCAGCCTCCACGTAAGCATCCTGTTCATCAGGTACCCAGACCCGCTTCTTCCCTGGTTTCCGGGAGAGCATTGGGGCTTTGAAAGAGACTGATGCACATCCAGGGGTTGGGGGCCCAACTGGGTTCCCCTGTCGTGTCCCTAGACCTGTGTGCCTAGGAGCCCCTCTATCAGGACACAGGAGTACCCAGGAAAGATCCCTCCAGACCCTCTTTCCTGAAAAGGCAGCACTGGGAGGTTTCCCTAGAGATCTCCTCAAAGAATCCCCTGACTGAAATCAGGGTCCCCCACAGCCCTGGATTACACACTTTGGTTCAGATTCATGCTTCTCTTGTATTTGCCCTGCGACCTGTGGAAAATCCCTCATTCTCTCTGGGCCTGTCCCTCAAAGGCAAAACATTGTAAGCATTGCCTTAGTTCTCCTCTGGAGCAACCCTCAGTATCAGGCACTTAATATTAGTGGGTTCTGTCTCCCCTATTTCACCCAAGACTCAAGCCCTGCATCTTGTAAGTCTGTCTTATGCTCCTTCCTGCCCAGGCAGCTGGTCCCAGAGCTCCAGGGAGCCCATATTTCATGGTAGTTTAAAGGCATCATGAAAGTTAAAGACTCAGGTATCCTGTCACCTACTGGCCAAGTACCTTAGGACCAACTACATAACTTGCAGGCTCCAGTGTTAAAATGCAAGTCCTCTTGTTAAGAAATCATTTAAAATTTCAAGATGCTGATAGCAAAGAGTAAAAGGCCCCCAGTGCAGCTGCAGAGGTCACATGCCCACGAAGCTGGCCCTGGCCCTGGTCACCACCTCCCCAGGTTGTTGCAATGATGCATGGAAAGTCATCTGCTCTGGGCCTGGCGCACAATAAGTGCTTGATACACATTGCCTATTGTTATTATTGTCCTATGAGCACACCGGGTCATAAATAGTCGCCTTTATTCCTGTCCCTAATAAACAGAGGGATTGGCTCTAGGGAAAGCACTAAAAATAACTCCAGCACAGGTTTTATGGACACGTGAAGGCAGCCCGCACACATACCAGGCACTCTCGTCTCAGAAGCCTCAGGCTCTGGCCGCGGACTGCAGTCACAGGAGGCAGGCGATACTGTCCCATTTTACAGAGGAGCAAACCAAGGCTTGCTCACAGACACCCAAGTGAGGTATACTAGGTCCCTGGGATTTTCTTCTTGGGGCTAAAGCTGTCAGGCCAGAGGGCTCCTTCAGACCCGAGTGGAGTGCCACCCCTCCTCACTCCTGTTCTGAGTCCTTAAGAACTTCTCTGTGGCTCTGCCCACCTCTGCCCTCACTTACCATCCCACAGGACGGTGTGCACCTTCATCTGCTCATGGTAGCCCTGGCGGAGGTAGCGTGCAGACTCCCCAAGTTCACTCACATCCATCATGGTAGTGGCACTGAGAGGTGGAGGATGCAGCAGCAGAGATCTTGGAGGTTCAAGGTGGTCCAAGTCAGCAGGCACTGGAAGATGGCATGGAGAGGGGACTAAGGGCAGGGGCCCCAAACTGGGGTGTGATCAACCAACCCACAAGACCTAATAGTAGGTGATTCTTTGGTAAGCCCCCAACACATGCACGCACCCTCTCAGACACCAGAGCATCCTCTCCCACAGAAATGGAGAGACTGGTGCCAACCCACAAGCACCCTCACCCACCAGCCTGTCTGGCCTCCCTTGGGCTCCCACTCCAGCCCTGATCACCCACCTCGGCACCACGGTGAGAGCTGGGAGCTGGGCTCCCCCTTTTATTGCTGCCGTCAAGGTCAGCGGAGGAGAGCTATGTCAGCAATCTCCACGTGTCACAGCCCCCCCAGCCTGGCCACAGGACACAAAAGGCAAATTCCCTTTTATCTCCACCAGCTCGGCCCCTGGGCTATTTTTACCTCCCATTGTCAAGGGATCACAAAGGCGGAGAGAGACACTCGCTCTACTCAGAGACTGGGAGGTTGAGATTCAGACTGACAGGGGCAGGGACAAGGCAGGGAGAGATATGGAAAGACTGAGGTACTGGGGGAGAGAAACCAAGTCTCAGGGAGTCTGATATACCCAGAAAAATGTCCGCATGCCCAGGAAAGAAGAGCAAGAAAACTGAGAGAGCGGGAACCACAGGATGCACTCTGGGACTCTTTGGTCCAGCCTTCTCTGTACATCCAGAAAACCGAGGCCCAGGGAAAGGAGAGCACTGGTCAAGTCTCAACAAAAAGCAGTGGCAGAGACCAAATCAAAAAGAGAAGCGGGAACTTCCCTCTGAGGGAGTGGGGGGTCCAGTGGTTAAGACTCCACGCTTCCAATGCAGGGGCCGTGGGTTTGATCCCTGGTTGGGAAACTAAGATCCCACATGTCATGCAGCATGGCCAAAAGATTAAAAAATAAAGAAAGAAAGAAAGAAACAAAGAGAAGCAGAGAGAGTGAGACATCCCTCTCCAAGCACCTGGATGCTGTCGTTTCCCCTTTCTGCTCCCCTCTATCCCCAGTTCTCCCAGGTTCCCTGGGGAAATCACACAAGAAGAAAAGCAGGTCTCGAACCACAGGTGAAAAGGAATAACCTGGCTGAAGAGGAAGAAAATAGAGGAAATGTAGACCAGTTAGGAGCCTCCTTCATCCTGGCATTGAAGATTCACAGGAAGCCAACTTCCCACCTTAGCCCTCTCTTGCACCCTACTCTCATCAGGAGTTGGGGGTGCTGACACTCCAGCTGCCTTCCTCACTTTAGGGCTCTCCTTGTGCGTCACCCCATTCAAGCCCTGGTGGTGCCACAGATTTTTAGAGTCAGAAAATCAAAGGATCCTGGAACCCTCGACACGACACAAAGAGGTCCAGAGCTAGGAATCTCGCCAGGTGTCTTGGGCTGAGCTCACAAAGAGAAATCTTCCATACCAACAAGCTACCAGCAACAAATATATAGACATATCTATAGTCTATAAAATATATAGAAATAATTTCAAAGATCCTTTTCAACTGTATATTGTTCAAAACAGGCAAAACTAGCTAATGATGATAAAAGTGAAAGAGTGGTCCTTTGAGGGAAAGTAAGGATGGGAGGAGGCACAGGAGAAGCTTCTGAAATGCAGGAAATGCTCTATAAACTGAGCTGGGCTGTGGCTACACAGGTGTGTTCTCTCTGAAACTAATCACGCTGTAAGTTTAAGATGTGTGCACTTTATGGTATATGAATTACATGAAAACTTAGTTTAAAATGTATTGCCAAGGACTTCCTTGGCAGGCCAGTGGTTAAGACTTCGCGGTTCTAAAGCAGAGGGTGTGGGTTGGATCCCTGGTTGGGGAACTGAGGTCCCACATGCCACATGATGCGGCCAAAAAAAAAAAAAAAAAAAGCATGACCAGCTTTGGCAGTGTCTATCAAAATTACAATCACCCAGACCCTGTTAGTAGTTTACCCTACAGGTATTTCCCCACATTACAAAATGATACTGGTGGACATTTAGATTGTTTTCTTTTTGCCATTACAGTCAGGGCTGCAGTGAATATTCTTGTACAGTCTGATGAATTTTTCCCAAAATAAACACATCCTGTTCAAGAACCCAAAATTACCAGCACCCCCCGCCAAATTACCATCATCCCCCTCAACCTTCTTTCAGTTATCACTTCTTCACCTACTACTCTGACTTCTAAACATCATAGATTGTTTTGAAATTTATATGTATTGCTTTCTTCTTTCTCTCCACGTATTTGTGAGAACATCATCATTTTTTTTTCTTTTTTTGTAATTCGGCTGTATTTGGTTTTAGTTGCGGCACATGGGATCTTCAGTCTTTGTTGAGGCACCTGTGATCTTTAGCTGTGACATGCGAACTCTTGATTTTGGCATGTGGGATCTTGTTCCCAGGCCAGGGTTCAAACCCGGGAAACCCCGCTTTGGAAGTGTGGAGTCTTAGCCACTGGACCACCAGGGAAGTCCCTTTTCCTTTTCTTTTCTTTTTAAATAACCTAATATTTATTTAATTGGCAGAGTCACATGGGATCTTAGTTCCCTGACCAGGGATCAGACCCGCGCCCCCTGCAGTGGAAGCCCGGAGTCTTAACAACTAGACTGCCAGAGAAGTTAGGGAACATCATTCTGTTTTAATGCTCTTCATAGAACTTAGACTGTTTCTTCCCTGCCCCTCCGTCCCACCCACACCCACACTCTAAAAAGCACAAGAGCTTGGTCTACGTCTCAGCACCTTGCAGAGGGGATGCATGTAATAGAAAGTCAATAAGTACCTATGAAGTAAGAGAATGAAACAAGAATGAATGAACTTGATTAATAGTTTAGATTATAGAGTTGCAATTTCCATATGGGTTCAGAAGATAAGGACCTGGGTTTGAGCAATTTATAAAAAGCCAAGAGGGTAAGGAAAGCGATTCTCCTGTTCAAAGATGCTCAGAAAGCAGGGCCTTGTGCCTAAGGCCCAAGCAATAGAATTGGTCTGGAGAATCAGAACCTCTAACAAGCCTAGCCTGTACCAAATATAACATGGATCTGAATTCTAGAATTAACTGCTTAGTGTAGAAATCTGGGACTGAAAAACCAGCCCAAAGAAATGGTTCTGGAACTGCCCTTGTAAGTTCACTTCTACTATGCAGGGCACACCTTCCTGCTGAGATCAGCTCACAGACGAATATGACAAAGCAATGAGGAAACCTAAGATGCACCTGAAGTGAAGTGAAAGACGCTCGGTCATGTCCAACTCTTTGAGACTCCATGAACTATACAGTCCATGGAATTCTCCAGGCCAGAATACTGGAGTGGATAGCCTTTCCCTTCTCCAGGGGATCTTCCCAACCCAAAGATCAAACCCAGGTCTTCCGCATTGCAGGTGGATTCTTTACCAGCTAAGTGACAAGGGAAGCCCAAGATGCATCTGAGAGATGCAAAAAATGCTACAATCTGCAAGGACTTAAGGTACCAACTTTAAACACCTGAGGAGTTGTCCTGGAGCAGAGGGAGTCGATGGGCTTCCCTGGTGGCTCAGATGGTAAAGAATCTGCCTGCAGTGCGAGAGACCCAGGTTCGGTCCCTGGGCCAGGAAGATCCCCTGGAGGAAGAAATGGCAACCTACTCCAGTATCCTTGCTTGGAAAATCCCATGGACTGAGGAGCCTGGCAGGCTACAGTCCATGGAGTTGCAAAGAGTCGGACACGACTAAGCGACTTAACTAAGAGCAGAACAGGCTTCTCTGGTGGCTCAGGTGGTAAAGAATCTGTCTGCAATGCGGGAGACCCAGGTTTGATCCTTGGGTCTAGAAGATTCCCTGGAGAAGGAAATGGCAACCCACTCTAGTATTCTTGCCTGGAAAATTTCATGGACAGACAAGCCTGGTGGGCTACACCCCATGGGATCACAAAGAATTGGACACAACCGAGCAACTAACACTTCCTTTCAGGAGCAGATCAATGGTGCAGTTACAAGGAAGCAGCATTTGGAGACAACATACAAAAGGACTTTCTCACACTTGAAGCCAATCAGCAAGGAAAGAGGCTGCCTTAGAAGAAAGTGAGCCTGCCAAAAGCAAAGAAGAATCGAGGAGAGGTTGCAACAGGGCTTGAAGCCTTGGACTGGACAACTTCTGAGGTTTGTTCCAACCTTAGGACTCTAGGGTTCCAGAATTTTAGACCCTCTGGAAGTTTTGTTTCTTAACAACCATCCTCTCATCCCAACTAACCCACCCACTGAGTAGGCAGCCTAGACAACCTGAAGTTTTTTTGTTCTGCTTCTCTTCCCAATGTTACAAGTACAGAGACAAGACATATATGCATCTTGGTTTAGAATCCTGGGGTGTTAGAACCCTGGGTCATTAGAACCCTGAAGTGCTAGAGTTCTGGGTCAAAAAACTTGAAGCAAATATGCCAAAATGTGCAATGGCTTGTTTTCTGTACTTTCCTGTATCTTTTCTGGGCTTCCCAGGTGGCACTAGGGGTAAAGAACCCACCTTCCAATGCAGGAGACATAAGAGACATGGCTTCGACCCCTAGGTCAGGAAGATCCCCTGAAGGAGGAAATGGAAACCCACTCCAGTATTCTTGGCTGGAGAATCCCCACAGATGGAGGAGCCTGGTGGGCTACAGTCTATGGGGTCACAAAGAGTCAGACATGACTGAGCGACATAGCATAGCATGCACAGAGCACCTAACAGCCCTGGGAAGGGCTGTCAGGGAGAGCTGGGTGCCAGGCTTCCTAGCCATGGCCCTGGGCCCCCAGACCCAGGTGGCCCTGGACAGGCCAGTCGTTGCCCTCAAAAACTGATATGCTGCCTGCCTACCCCCATTTATACCAGGGAACCTTGAACCTAGCTAAGAGTGGGAAGGGAGAGCAGGAGTCAGGAAAGAGAGTAAAGTGGCTGAAGGAAAGACTGAAAGTCTTAGGATGTAGGGGAGCTGGAGCTGAGCTGGGTCTAAGCGTCCCCAGTTCCTCTCCACCAAAGGCCTCAGATCAGCAATTGCCAAGAGTCCTGGGACCCACAGCTTAGTAGTGGCCAGATCTGGAGGCAGGACTATTTTGGGGAGATTTTCATGAGAAATGAGCTGATGGAGCAAAGCCCAAAAAGGAAAGAAAAAAAAAAAAATGCTGGCCTCTCCTCTTCTAGCCCAAAATACCAGTAGGATCTGATTATTAAAGAAAGCAGGTGTGGGAAGGTAAGCAGAGAGGATGAATTTGGAACCCCATCCCAGCCCCCAATAATATCTGCCACCAATGCCACCCAGTGCCTGGAAGTCCTTCTCTGGATAAAGACATTGAAGGACTCTGTCAAGGAGGGAGTGTTAGTTGCTCAGTTGTGTCCGACTCTTTGCAACCCCCATGGACTGTAGCCCACCAGGATCCTCTGTCCATGATATTTCCCAGGCAAGAATACTGGAGTGGGTTGCCAGTCCCTTCTTCAGGGGAACCTCCTGACCAGAGGATGAACCCAGGTCTCCTGCACTAGATTCTGCAGGCAGATTCTTTACTACTGAGCCACCCGGGAAGCCTTAAGGAGGGAGGTACACATGAATTCAACTCAGTGTGCATCCGACAGCTTCTCTTCTGTGGCCAGGAGGGGACACAACACTGATTGTCCAGGAAAGGAGTGACACTGAAGAAAGATGTCAGGATGGAGGAGTCTGAAGGATAAAAGATTGTAGCACGTGCTTTGAAGGCACCGTGCTGGGTGGTGGTGGAGAGGATAACAGGGGTGTAACTGTTCAGGTTGGTCAGGAAGGGCCTCTCTGAGGAGGTAACATGTAAGGCAAACCTGAAGGATAAGAGGGGAGCTAGCCAGGTGAAGAGCCAGGAGACAAGATTCCAACCAGGAGGAATAGTAAATACAAAAGCCTCGAGGCAGAACAAGCTTGGTGTGTCTGAGGCCATCGCAATGCTAGGGCCGCTGGGGAGGGAACTTGGGGAGTTTTATGAGCTGAGGTGAGACAGGTAGGCAAGGGCTGGATCACTGGGAATCTCCGAGGACTTTATTCCAAGTGTGAAGGGACGGGGCAGGAGAGTAAGTGTTGACGTTTAAATTATGATCACTCTGGCAGCCATATGGAGAAGGGACTGGAAAGGGTGAGAGGTGCCACGGGCAGGCCAGTGAGGAGGCTGTGGCCGCCCAGGGACAGAGGAGGGGCCTGGGCGGGGAGAGGGACTGAAGACAGAGGACCAGGGATGGAGAGCATGGACCCAGACCAAGGCCAGAGCAGCCACCCGGGGAATAAAGGGAGCTGAGGCCGCATGGAGCAGTTGGGACTGGATCAGGAAGAGCTTCAGAAGCCAGTTTAGGATTCAGTGCTTTATCCTGCAGGAGCTGGGGAGTCATCAAAGGCATTTTTATTTTATATTTTTCATCAAAGAGCTCTGAGCAAGGGCACCTGACAGTGTGGCTAGATTTATGTGTTCACAAGATCCCCACGGCAGCTGGTGTGGAGAATTGGCTGCTGGGGCGAGACCAGGGCAGGAAGACTGACTTAGGAGGCGGCTGCCATAAGGGTCCAAATGCGAGGGGGTGAGGCCCAGAGAGGGGCCTCCACTCTGGCACCCTGGGGGTGGCCAGTGGGAGGGGGGGCCTGCTCATCCAGGGCTTGTCCCTGCTCCTGGGGCCCTGGGCAGCTGCAGAGGGCCCGAGTGGGCCCTGGCTCTGATGCTTCAAGCAGAAAATAGGATGAGGGCAGCCAAAAGGCATCAGGGCTGTTTATCCGGTGGAGAGACGCCTCAGCATGGATTTATGGCCAAAAGGTTACTGGGGGGAGGGGCTGTGGGACCAGCTGTCCCCCATCTTCACAAAGGGCGGACAAAGGAGGGGACCATGGCCTCCATGGCAGCAAGAGGGAGAGAGGTTAGACACATGAGGAAGACATCTGGACAGGCATCAGAGGCTGGAGGGCCCCTTCAGTGACCATGCAAACCCTCTCTCTCATTGGACAGCTGGGGAAACGGAGGCAAAGAGGAAGAAGCAGGTCCTTGGCCAAGGTCACAGAGTGAATGAAAAGTGAATGAAAGCTGCGGCTAGACCCAGAAGCACAAGCTTTCCCTTTCATAGACCTCAGGGGTCTCCCAGAGTACTCCCCAAGCCCCTTCCTTCAGCAGCCGCTGAGGCATCTGGGGAATGTGACCCTCCCAGAGCCCCAGCCAGTCTCAGTGGTTCCGACACAGGGTGGGAGTCTTCTGTATCCCTCAAGGGTCTTGGTCTTTCTGTGTTACCTGTCTCTCTCTCAGCCCGCCAAGACTCAATTTCTCTGTCTTGGCCTCTGACTCAGTCTCTGTGGAGCTAAACTAGGCTGGACCAAGCTCCCACCCCCAGGGCCCCTCACTGGTAGAGTACCCCCGGAGACAATGCTCGGGCCCAGTGCCCAGGCGGGAACAGGTGGCAGCAGCTGTGGGTCTATCTATAGCTCCCTTGCCCTTCAATTGTTCCCGACTTCAAACAATGGTTGGGCCCTGGATTAGAGACATCCCCCCTACCGGCCCTGCTGAAATGGATCCTCGGGGCAGGAGACGAAGCTCACAGGTGCCTCTCTGATCTCTTGTGTCTACTTCTGTCTGGCCCTCCATGTACCTACCTATAGCTCTGAGCTCTCAGGCCTTGCTGCTCAGGGGCCGAGTGAGTAAAGGGCTGGCGGATAAGGGACAGGGTGTGTATGAACAGCAGAATGTAGACAGGCACGTGAGTGACACGTGACTTTCCCTCCTCCTAACCTTGGTTGACAGATACTCATGGGCATGGGGATGCCAGTTCCATGAGGGCAGGGACCTAGGCTTTCTTGCTCTTTGCTGCAGCCCAGCCTGAGCCTGGCCATGGCAGTGCATCTCTGGCTTTGGCCCTTAGGAAGAGCAACAGTGTGGTGTGTAGTGAATGGGACGTAAGCGTGAGCAGCAGTTTGGAGCAGTGATGAGGAATACCTTGTCTGATGTCAGACTGCCTGGGATTGAATCCTGGCTCTGATCAATTACCAGCAATGAAGTCTTGGAAGAATACTTGACCTCTTAACAATGGAGATTCAGACAAATTACCTACCACGTAGGATTCCGATGAGCACTTTACGGGTTAGAGCATCTGAAGTGTTTAGAACAGTGCCTGGCACGTAGTGGAGACTCACAGTGTGACATGTGGGTTTCCTCTCATAATATATTACTGTGCTTTACATTACTGTAATTTCAGGATATTTCATTAAGTGAGAAAAGTGAGGAGCAGAGAGGACTAGGTGGCTAGAGGCCAGGAAAGGGAGAGACTGGTATTTTCCCCTTGTGTATCCTTTTACACCTTTGAATTTTTTTTTATTGAAGTATAATTGCTTTGTGACATTGCCTTAGTTCCTGCAGTACAACAAAGTGAATCACTACATGTATCCATATATCCACTCTCTCCGACCTCCCTCCCACCTGCCTCCAACCCACCCCTCTAGGTCATCATAGAGCACCAAGCTGAGCTGCCTCCCATTAGATATCCGTTTTACACATGGTGGTTGTACCTTTGAATTCTGAATCATGTCTACCTGTTTCTTAGTGTTTGCTGAATGAATAAAGGTTGCCTCCAAAACATCAGTCCTTGAAAAAGCAAGCCCCTACTCTGCCCATGGGAAGGGCCTCGGGGAAGGCTGGACCTCAGAGTGTGGACTCAGTGCTCTCAGCCCTGGGTCTGAATCCCTGGGATGCCCCCTATCCTCCACCCAAAGGTGGGCAAGGTGTATCCATGAGGAATCATCCCAGAGCACGTGGTAAGCCAGAAGGAAGGCTTCCCAGTTTCTAGGACAAGCAGCAGGGGTGGAGGGGGCAGTGGAAAAAGGCTCCTGCTCTCTTCCCTGGCCCCGCCCCCCAACTCTTCAGCCCAGGCTATTCTTAGAACCCAGATAATGCCAGCAGTTGCTGTGGCTCATATCAGCTTCCAGAAACACCCGGCCCTGAGAGGCCCAGCACTGCCCCCCTCCCTGGCACGCTGGCCTCTCTACCAGGTAGGGGGGTCCTGCTCGCTCTGTCCACCGCGTCCTGCAGGCCACACACATTTTGGCCATGGCCGATAGGTAAGAGGACTGGCTGGTGGGCCCCTCCAGGACTTTCCTTGCCAGGCACCTGGGTGGAAGTAGGAAGGGCTGAAGGACTCTCTAGGGTGTGAGCTGACCCCTGGAGGTCACCATCCACCTGACCTATCCCCAGCCTCCAAACTATGCTCAGCATATGAATGAGAGGGGGTGGGGGCTCTGGACCTGGGTGAGCCTGGGGGAGGAGGAGAGAGGAAAGAGCAGCAAGAAGAAAGCCTGGGAGGGTCAGTGTATGGAGGAGGGGAGAAGGGGATAAAAAAGAGGAAACTTGGCAGAAGAGGGTCTGATAGATATGGCTCCAGAGTCAGACTGTTTAGGACTTCCCTGGTGGCCCAGGGATTAAGACTCCGCACTTCCAATGTAGGGGGTGTGGATTCAGTCCCTGGTCAGGGAACCAAGATTGCACATGCTGTGCAAAGTGGCCAAAAAAAAAAAAAAAATTCAGAGTCAGACTGTCCAGCACCACTAACTTGCTATATGAGCTTAAGCAGGTAACTTTTTTTTGTTGGAGCTTCAATTTCCGTCATAAAACTAGCATAATCTTATTCCACTGGATTGTTATGCAGAGGCAAGGAAATAAGGTATGTAAAGAGCTTGGTCTGTGTCTGACATATACACACCCTTTGTAAATGTTTGACAACAGTATCATTGGCCCCATCCAGCAGGCAATGATTCTTTTTCAGCTTTGCATCTGCATGGATGAGGCTGAGCACGTTTTAGGACCACCTCTTCAAATTGTTGCTCTACCATTCACAAGCTAAGTGACCCTGAGGTAGTAACTTAACCTCTCTGAGCCTCGGGGTCCTTCTCTGAAAAATGGATATACAAAGAGTACCTGCCTTAAAATGTTACTGAGGGAAATCAGTGGTCCCCAACCTTTTGGGCACCAGGGACTGGTTTCAAGGAAGACAATTTTTCCACGGACCTTGGAAGGTGGGGATGGTTTGGGGATGATTCTCATAAAGAGCGTGCAGCCTAAATCCCTTGGGTGTGCAGTTCACAGTTGAGTTCGCATTCCTATGAGAGTCTAATGCCGTCGCTGATCTGACAGGGCAGAGCTCAGGAGGCAATGTGAGCAATGGGGAGCGACTGTAAATAGAGATGAAGCTTTGCTTGCTCACCCACCACTCACCTCCTCCTGTGGGGCTCAGTTTCTAACAGGCCATGGTCCCACATCATGGGGTGCTGGGGGCTGGTGACCTCTGCTACAAATGAACCAGAATGCTTAGCCCATGGTAAGAGGTCAACAGTGTGAACACACCAGCCCTGCAGTGATGAGTATGTCGGGGTCGTCTAGTGGGGAGGCCTTGTTGGGTCTTCCATTCTTGGGATAGACTCTGAGATAGTGTCCAGGGCAATCAACATTCTAGAAGAGACATCCTTGTAGGCCTACCACGGAGGTCCCAGAATCTTGTAAGACCACAGACACCCCAAAATCCTGTGCCACAGCCTAGGCCCTCCCTGGGGTCTCAGGATCAGGACAGGCTGTCCCAGCCTACATCAACTTCCCATTTCATTGCATTCAACAAACAATCTCTGATGCCCCCCAGGTTGGGACTGGTTCTAGTCTTGCTCCTAAGGTCCAGGTATCTGTTTTTGGAGTGGAGAATGAGGGAAGAACTCTCAGAAGACCAGTTAGAGATGGATGGACGGTGGGATGAGGTTGTGGTTATGCCTTTGTGATCATGGTCCATCAGCTTGGGGTAAGGGGGTGAAGGGCAGACAGAGGCTCAACGAGTTAGGCTTGGAAGCCAACCCGAACGGTCTACCCTGGGAATCAAACAGTCTACCCTGGAAATCGTGAGGTGTGCAGGGTGACCTTGTGCTCTCTCATATATCAGGGTATACTGCCCACCTCTCTGCGAAGCTAGACTTTGCAAACTCAAGGGTAAGAGGTCTCCTTTATGACAGCCTGCAGAGATTTTTTTTAATAGGTTGAAAATGTTGTTATTAAAATGTCTCTATTTTCCTACCTAACACTTGGGGTCTTAAATTTCACTTTTCACTTGAAATTTTTGAGATAATTATATAGTCTCAAGCGTCAATAAGAAATAATACAGGGACTTCCCTGGTGGTCCAGTGGCTAAGGGTCTGTGTTTCTAATGCAGGGGGCCCAGGTTCCATCCCTGGTCAGGGAACTAGATCCCTCATACCGCAACTAAGAGTCGCATGTCGCAACTAAGTCCCAGCACAGCCAAATAAGTAAATATATATTTTTTAAAACAAAAAAATTTTTTTTTCAAAGAGTCAAAAAAGAAATAACAGAGAGAGATCCCCTGTATTGACACTGATACAATCCCCCAAGTTTATTCAGATTTTCCCTGTTTTACACCCTGTGTGTATGTATGTGCATGTACATATATGTATTAAATTCTGTGCAACTCTCTCATCTGTGCAGATTCAAGGATCTACCACCACAGTCAAGATATTCAACAGTTCCAACAACACAAAGGTGCTCCCTTTCATAATCATACCCTCCTCCCTTCCATCCTTAACCCCTGGCAACCTCCTGTGTCACCCATTTCTAAAACTGTCAATTCAGAAATGTTATGTAGGTGTCTTGCTGGGAGATGGTGTACAATCAAATGAAGATGTCTACAAAATGAAAAACCTTTTAAGTACTGATAAATATCACATTAAATGACAAAAAAAAAAAAAGAAATGTTATGTAAATTAAATCATACAATGGGTAATCTTTTGATATTGGCTTTTTTTATTCCGCATAATTCCCTGGAGCTTAACCCAAGCTGTTGTTTATATCAATGTACACGCATGCTCGCTTGCTTCAGTCATGTCTGACTCTGACTCTGTGCAACTCAATGGACTGTAGCCCGCCAGGCTCCTCTGTCCATGGGATTCTCCAGGCAAAAATCCTGGAGTGGGTTGCCTTCCATTCTAAGATAGATCTTTTATAAAAGTGAAGTAAAAATCTTTTATGGAGACATCCTTGGTTGTTCAGTGGCTAAGACTTCACACTCCCTATGCGGGGGGGCCCAGGTTCGAACCCTGATCTGGGAACTAGATCCCACATGCTGCGACTAAGAGTTTGCATGCCGCAACTAAAGATCCCCCGTGCTGCTACTAAGACCGGGTGCAGCCAAATAAACAAAAATAAATATTTTTAAAAGAGAAAGTCTTTTATGAAAGCTGAAGTAAATCCAACTTTCAAAAAGTGGGGGATACTTGTATTAGGATTCAGTCACTCCCGAGTATTTTAGACCCCCGTCCTTAGAGACAAACAGGAGGAGAGTATCTAAGGAGTCCCTGGACCTCATTTAAACTTGCAGACTGTAAACTTGTCTGCTGCCCTTGACCTAGAGACCCTGCCAACTCCTCAGCCTCACCTCAGGTAGCCCCACCCTCCCACTCACTCCTCTACATACCCACCAGCTTCTGAGAGCTTATAAACAACACCAATCTCCTTTCTGCCTCTTCAGGAACTTTCCCTCTGCCATTCCCTTACTCGGAATACTCCCACCCCAAACTAGGGCATGGCTGCCTCCTTCCTGTCCTTTAAGTCTCAGCTCAAATATCACCTCCTCAAAGAGGCCTCCCTTGATTACACTGGCTAAAGTAGGTCCCTTCTACAAATGTCATCTCTTCCCTCTTGGTATCACATATCTCAGTTTTTAAATTACGCTTACTGGTGCACATGTGCTAAGTCCCTGCAGTCGTGTCCAGTGCTTTGCGACCTCATGGACTGTAGCCCGCCAGGCCCCTCTGTCCATGGGATTCTGTAGGCAAGAATACTGGAGTGGGTTGCCATTTCCACCACCAGGGGATCTTACCTACCCAGGGATCGAACCCACATCTCTTACATCTCCTGTGTTGGCAGGTGGGTTGTTTACCACTAGCGCCACCTAGGAAGCCCACATTTACCTATACTGGTAGGTTGGCTTATTTACCACCTGTCTCTCCCACAAGAGTGGATCCCACTGTGCATCGCCAGCAGCCAGCACAGGACTTGGCACAGAAGAGGTGCCCATGAGGACCTGCCTAATGGGTCATGTTACTGCAGGAGGCGGGGAATCTGCCTCTTAGGAACTATCTTCCCAGGGGCCTCTCCTTCTGCTCCCCGCTGCCCTCTCCATGCCCAGCTGATACTGTGACTTAGGCTTCTCAACCACCCAAGCCTGGGCAAGTGTCTCCTTTCTTTGCTGTTCCAGGTTTAGCTGAGCCAGGCTAACAATACAGCACAATGTTGAGGAGTTCTGGAGTCAGACTGCGTGAGTGCAAATCCTCAGTTATCCTGTCCCTCTGGTCCTCTGTTCCTCATCTATAAAACAGGAGTAATAACAGTACCTGCTCCACAGGAGGGCTTCCCAGGTGGTGCCATGGTAAAGAATCCACCTGCTAAAGCAGGAGACGCAAGAAGACATGGGTTCCATCTGGGTGGAGGAAATGGCAACCCATTCCAGTATTCTTGCCTGGAAAATTCCATGGACAGAGGAGCCTGGTGGGCTACCGTCCACAGGGTTGAAAAAAAGTCAGAAATGACTGAGCACACAGCACACTGCACAGGAATTAAATGAGACATTACTTATAAAAAGGAAAAGGCGCAATGCCTCACATATAATGTAGTCAATACACAATCCTTACTATTATTTTTATTATCGTTATCATCATTCCCAAACTTAGTGAATAAACAAGGAAAATACATACCATCTATACAGAGACCATGAGAAGGTCCTCAAGAAAGGGTCATTCCTAAGATGGTGGGACTCCATTGTCATCCTATACAATTCCCTTCAGGCTTCTCTCCACCTCCCTTCCTTCTTGGTGAAAGTTTGGGGAGATGGAAGGGCAAGACAATACCCCCGCCCTGAGGCAACAGTCCCATCACTGGTTTCAAGGTGACCACTGCCTTCCCCCACATATACAGAGTTGTCAGTCTCACTCAACACTTCCTAGTTTCAGGGTCTCCCTACAAATAGCCAACAGTCTAGGCCCAGAGCCCTGCCACCCTCTAGCCACAGGCAAAGCCAAAGCTCATCTCCTCATCAAAGAGCTGAATTCATTCTACTTTCATGCCGTCCACTCAATCGTGCAAATATTTACTGAAAAATAAATATTTTTCTATTAATCTGGGAAATCCTAATAAGATACCATTTCACACCCACTTGGCGCTAGTGGTAAAGAACCCGCCTGCCAATGCCGGAGCCATAAGAGATGTGGGTTCAATCCCTGGGTTGGGAATGATCCCCTGGAGGAGGGCATGGCAACCCACTCCAGTATTCTTGCCTGGAGAATCCCATGGACAGAGAAACCTGGTGGGCTACAGTCCATAGGGTCTCAAAGAGTTGGACATGACTGAAGCAACTTAGTATGCACGCACGCACACAGCCTGACAAAATCAAAAACGCCTGACAAGAGTGAGTCTTGGTGAGGATGCTGTATAAGGGCAATTCTAATACATCATTGGCAGGAATACATATTTGTAAAACCACGTAGGAGAGTAACTTTGTATTATCTAGTAAAGCTGAATATGCCCATGACCGTCAACATATTGCTCAAGGAGGCACATGTTAGACTATTTTATCATTTGTGATAGCAAAATACTAGAGACAACTGGAAGGATCATTCATAGGACAAAAGGTAAATAAAATGTGGTATTTTTATGCAACGAAACCTGTAGAACAGTGAAAACTAATGAACTGATTACTCTTACCAACATGATGACTCTCCCAACATAAGACTGAATGAGAAAAATCAAGTTGCATAAGAACACGTATGTTATTTAAAGTCCAAAAAACAGGAAGAACAGACTCATTTATTTTTTACAAACACACACCGAGTAAAAGGACTAAAATGCATATGACCAACCTCATACCATATACAAAAATTAACTAAAAATGAATCAAATGATTGAAGAGCAAAAACTATAAATCTCACAGGAAAAGACATAGGTGTAAAGTCTCAGGTCTTCATGATTTTGTGATTAAACTTTTTAATAATTTTATTGATTGATTCTTGGTTGTGCTGGGTCTTCATTGCTATGTGGGCTTCTCTGGAGTTACAGAGAGCAGGTGCTACTCTCTAGCTGCAGAGCACAGGCTTCTTGCTGCAGTAGCTTCTCTTGCTTCAGAAAACTGGCTCTAGGTCTTCATGATTTGAGATTAAGCAATGGTTTCATAGACATGACACTCAACACAAGCAACCAAAGAAGAAATAGATGAATTAGAGTTCATCAAAATTTAAAACATTTGTGCTCCAAAGAACACCATCAAGAAGCCAGAAAGGAAACTGTCAGAATGGGAGAAGCTATTTACAAATCATATACCTGGTATAAGAGTGTATATATATATATATATATATATATAAAATAAGATATATTACATATATCATAAGAGTCTGGTATCCAGAATATATAAACAATTCTTAAAACAGCAATATTCTCTGCCCTTAAAATGGGTAGAAGGCTTTAACAGTAATTTCTCCAAGGAAGATATACAAATGGCCAATAAGCACATGAAAACATGCTCAATACCTTCTCCAGGGAATCTTTCTGACCCAGGGATTGAACCCACGTTACCCCCACAGCAGAGTCTTTACCATCTGAGCTACCAGGGAAGCCCCAAGAATACTGGTGTGGGTAGCCATTCCCTTCTCCAGAGAATCTTCTCAACCCAGGGATTGAACCTGGATCTCCCACATTGCAGGCAGATTCTTTACTGTCTGAGCCTCCAGGGAAACTTAGTTATTAGGGAAATATAAATTGAAATGACAATGAGATACTACTTCATACCCATTAGGATTGTCATCATCAGACTGACAAGTGGTGGTGAGGATATAAAAATTAAAACTCTCGTACATTGTTGGTGGGGATGTAAAATAGTGCAGCCACTTTAGAAACAGTGGCAGTTCCTCAAAAAGTAAAACAGTTACCATGTGACCGAGCGAATCCACTTACATACCCAAGAGAACTGAAAATATACACAAAAATTGGTTCATAGCAGCACTATTTATAATAGCAAAAAGCAGAAACAACCCAAATTTCCACCAACTGATGGATAATTCACCTGCCTGCCTGCTGTATTCACACAATGGAATACCATTCAGGCAAAAACGGAATGAAATATTGATTCGTACTACAACACGGATGAACCTTGAAAACATTATGATAAATGTAAGAAGCCATACACAAGGGGCCACGTACAGGATTTCACTTACATTCAGTGTCCAGAATATGCAAATGCATAGAGACAGAATGCAGGTTAGTGATTGCCAAGGGCTGAAGAGAGGGAAGAATGGGGGGAGTCACTGATAATGAGTATAGGGATCCTTTTAGGGGTGAAATTGTTCTGGAATTAGACAGTGATGATAGATGGAGTCTTGTGAATACACTAAAAGTCACTAAACTGTAAAACTTAAAAAGGTTGAATTTTATGGTATATGAATTAAATCTCAATAAAAAATGGCATAGAATAACAAACAACAAATTCTGGAGACTCTTAACTTTGCCGGGGGTGGGGTGGGGCAGTTTAAAGGGACACACAGGGGCCTTCAGCTACATTAGCAGTTTTTGGGTGGTGGGTATATGGTGGGTATTTATACTTTTCTCAATACTTTCATAATAAATAAAATTTAAAAGCATTTACTGAGTGTCAACAATACCAGATACCTGGCTGGTATTGTTTAGTCGCTAAGTCATGTCCGACTCTTTGTGACTCCATGGACTGTAGCCCGCCAGGCTCCTCTGTCGGTGGGATTCTCCAGGCAAGACTACTGGAGTGGGTTACCATTTCTGTGGATCTTTCCAACCCAGGGATTGGACCCACGTCTCCTGCATTGCAGGCTGATTCTTTAACGCTGAGCCACCTGGGAAGCTCCCCTGGGTGGTATAATAATGGGTAAAATCGGATCTCACCCTGCCCTACAGGAAGTCCCATAAGGATAAGTAGTAAGTGGAAAAAAGGGACTGTCAGAGAGTAAGTCATCACTTCTTCCTGGGCTTCTGCTTCCTCTGGGATGAAATGAGAGCTGGACTAGAAGCTTGTGAGTAGAAAGTCTCTGAGGATCCTAGGTGCTGAGGAGTGTGTCTCCCCTTTATCAGCCTACAGCTTTAAGAATTCATCACACACCATGAGCACACAGGCCCTGGCATCAGTCCTGATGCCATCAAGTATCCCAAGTGGTCCTAAGGCAAAGCCCAGCTGAGTCTGTTTCTTCTCAGCAAAATGGGAACAGTGACTTCTCCCTCCTAGGATTCCTGGGGTGTGTAAATGAGATAACACATATAAAGTGTCTGGGACGGGCCTGGCACACAGTAAATCCTCAACACATGAAGTCCTCCCTTTGATTCCCAAGGCATTTCCTGAGCAGCACTGCTGGGCCAGGCCTGTGCTAGGGGCTGGAAGACAGAGGAATTCTACTCTGAATGGCCAAGCAGTGGCCCCCAGCCAGGTAGAGAGACAGCCTCATAATTCCAGGCAAAGTGATGCCATTGCTAAAAAGAGACAGCGGCCACGTGCACAAATGCAGACCTTGGGACAACACAGATGTCCCAGTCAAGAGGCCCAGTCTAGGCTTGGCCAGAGGCCCTCAAGGGTGAACGGCAACATACAAATTCAAAAGACTGGCCTCCATTCACACAGCAGTGTAGCCATTCTTCTCTTTTTCAACCTTGTTCAGACTCAACTGTTCCCACAAACCCTAAGAACAGAGTTTGCAGTGGATTCAGAAGTCAGCTTTGTGAAGCCTGAGCTCATGGCACACCCCGAGGTGCACATGTAAGGGGCACAGTGGCGAAGAGGGTGAAGCTCCATGATCTTTGGCAAGTCAGGGCATCTCTTCAAGCCTCCAAGTCCCCAGCTGTAAAATGGACATGATAACAGTCCGCACCTCCAAGGGTTGTGGTGAAAGTGAGATAGCAACTGCAAAGCCATCACCCAAGTACCCAGCCCTTAACGAGCAGATCAAATAAAGATTAGCTATTATTAGAAAAAAAAAAAAAAAAGGGAAATGAGGGGATCCAGAGAGGTGAAAAGCCTTGCCCACAGTCACACTGGTAATTCGTGGAGTCAGGATTTGAACTCGTGTCAGAGACATCGAAGGACTTGGGGCATCATAAACTCTGTCTGCTCCAAAATCTTCAGCAGGTTCCCTGTTGTTCACTAAAGGGAATCTATCCCTGCCATTGGATGAGGAACCAGCAAAGGCATGAGGCCAGAAAGACCTTGGGCAAGTTCCCTAATTCTGGCTTCCTTGATCTGGGATACCTGAGTCAGCCCAGAGAGGTCTTTGAACTCCTCCCCACGGTCTGCAAAACGTTTACATCTAATGGAGATTCTCAAAGGAGTCTATGGCCTCAAAAGTAACAAACCACAGACTCAACCTCACTTTGTGTTTTTCTTATCCATCTAAAGGAGATACAGTACCCACCTGGAACGGTTGGGAGGGGATCAAATGAGACAGCTTATGAGAAGCACCTGAAACATCCCATGATTTAACCTAATCTTGGTTTCCCTCCCTTATCTACTATTCCAGGTGCTGAGACTAAAGTGGTGAACAAGACAGATACTGCCCCTATTTTCATGGAGCTCACTTTTGAGTGGAGGGAAACCCAGAACATTAATAATTTCAGTTACTAGGAAGTGCTATGCAGAAAATACACAGGAAAATGTGATACAGGCTGATCAGATGGGGATGTCACTTGAGGAGGAAATATCTGAACAAAAAGGAGCCACTTATGCCAAGACTTATGGGGAAAAGCAGAGGTTGGATGGCATCACTGACTCAATGGACGTGAGTTTGAGTAAACTTCGGGAGCTGGTGATGGACAGGGAGGCCTGGCGTGCTGCAGTCCATGGGGTCGCAGAGAGTCAGACACGACTTAACGACTGAACGATAACAAGGGGAAAAATCACCTGGGCAGAGGGAGCAAGAAAGGCAAAAGCTCGCTGAAAAGATCCATGGCCAAGAGCCCCTCACTCCCAGTCTCACCACAAACTGGGATTTCTTGAACAAGTCACATAACTTCTGAGGCTCAGCTGCTACATCTAAAAAATGGGAATGAAGATACCTTATCTACCACAATGTGAGAGAAATCAACCAAAGAGGTGTTAAGGTCTGGGATACTCTCCAAATCTCACCAATAGGCACCCAATACATATCATTTGGCACTCAACTTGAAAGAGGAGAACCTGAACGGAGAATGCTGGGTCACGGTTTTTTATTTTTAATTTCACGCTGCACTAGAAATAGATTCCTTTGTTCCTTGTTAACACAGGATTTTTCCTGGCACCTGGGTTTTATTATAGTAACTGCTGCTTCAGTCTCTTAGGTACAAAAGCAGGCAAAACAGTGAAACCACTGTTCTGACAACCAGCAGACCACCTCTCCCTTCCTTCCCACCGACAAAACTGGAAAGCTGTGTGTCCTGTAGATAGAGCATGTACATACTTTGTTTAAGGAGTTGGAACCATCCTGTCCCCTGGATTGGGCCACTGATTTCTCATCAGTCATAGTTCTCTCTCCTAAATATCTCTTTCGTCTGTCCCCATCTCTCCATCTTCTCAGGCCTGCCTCATCATCTCATACTTTAACTCCCTCTGAGCTCTCTCTCTGGCCTTGGTCTCTGCACTTACAAACCATCAGCCATGCTGTTGCTGCTGCTGCTGCTGCTGCTAAGTTGCCTCAGTCGTGTCCGACTCTGTGCGACCCCATAGACGGCAGCCCACCAGGCTCCCCCATCCCTGGGATTCTCCAGGCAAGAATACTGGAGTGGGGTGCCATTGCCTTCTCCGCAGCCATGCTGTTACCAGTATCTTATACACCACATCTCTCTCTTGCTTTAATATCTTTAGATAACTCATTGCACAAATGCTAAACTTCTTAACCTAGCATCCAAGGCTTCCTCTCCAAGAATGAGTTCCTAAGAGGCTGCTCCAACCCCCCAGTGTCTACACCAGACTCCTCCTTGTCTCCAAAACAAAACTAGCCACATTCATTATTTGCATTTTTTGTTTCTGCTCCGGCTATTTGGTACACTGTCCCCATCCCTGCCTCTCACCTCCACCCCTACTTCCTTCACTGCTTACATATTCCTACCCATCCTTCAAGACCCTGGAAGGCTTCCCTACTTCCCCAGAAAAAAGAGTTTACCTATCTACCTTTAATAATCAGATGTAAAAAGAGGGGCTCTGTCTTTCTCATGGTTAATTCTCCAGAGCCTGCTGCTGCTGCTGCTAAGTTGCTTCAGTCGTTTCCGACTCTGTGCGACCCCAGAGACGGCAGCCCATCAGGCTCCACTATCCCTGGGATTCTCCAGGCAAGAACACTGGAGAGGGTTGCCATTTCCTTCTCCAATGCATGAAAGTGAAAGTGAAGTTGTTCAGTCATGTCCGACTCTTAGCGACCCCACGGACTGCAGCCTACCAGGCTCCTCGGTCCATGGGATTTTCCAGGCAAGAGTACTAGAGTGCGGTGCCATTGCCTTCTCCGTCTCCAGAGCCTAGATGGATAAATTCAGTTTAATTAAATTTCATATCAGGTGCTTCAGACTGAGACGAACCTATCACAACCCAGAAGGAACAGTTAAAGGAACTGGGGCGCTGCCAAGGGGTGAGGAAGGATAGGGATCAAAAATCTGCATTAAAAAAAAAAAAACAAAACTGCAGAAGATTCTGGTGTAAGTGATATCGGACATTTTGTGAAGCACTGGATCACCCTCAAAGTTCCTAACTTTAAAACTACAGGAAAAATGAGAAACTACTTTGCTTCTGCCATTAAGGCTTTTCCTGAAGCTGCCCTATGGCTGGAGAAATCGGGTCTTGTTTTCTGGGACCCAGTTAAGTAGAAAACAGAAGCCTGGGTTCCAACACTGGCTCAGCCTTCAACATGCTCTGGGGACCCTGTGCGGGTCTCTGTCTCTCTCTGGTCTCTATGACCACACCTACCACAATCAACTGTGTGTCCCCTAGGTAGTGACTGTCCCATTTTGGCTACCGGGTTCCCCCATCTTGCATCGGACATCGTCAGCTCTGACGCCCTCCGTGCTCTGCACTCCGTCCTTCCCAAGGTCCCATCCCCCTGGGTCCAGCCACGGACTGTCCCCTCCCAGACGCCGTCCAGCTCCGCAAGCACTAGCCTCGTTCCCCGCCCTGCTCTTTAAGCCCTGCCAGGTCGGTCCGCGCAAGCGCGTTGGGTCTCCTCGAGGCCCCGCCCCCTGAAGCTCGGGAAAAGGCGTCGGAGGCCAGAGTAAGGAACGCGGCTGGACGACGGAAGAGTAGGTTGGGGCACAGCAACGGCGGCCCGAAAGGGTCACGTTTCTTCGGGAGGAGGACAGGCGGGAGGGGTCTGGTCAGCGATCGGAACCCCGGTGGCCGGGAGATGTTGCCGCTCACACCCATGGCAGGGACCTGGAAACTGCTGTCCAGTGAGGGGGAGGGGCTGGTGCTTCTTGATTCCAGATTCCCCAGATCTGACTCCAGATCGGGCTGGTGTCGGGGACTCGATGCCGGTGAGACTAGAGCCGGAGTTGTTGGGGGTTTAGAACTACTTTGCCCCGACTAAGAGCAAGCGGGCCCAGGAGGTAGAGCAAGCCTGGGCAAGAGACCGTGTTGTTGGCCCCGGCTTCCCGCAAGTATTGACCTGGCCCTTGGCTTAAAGTCTGACCGGGTTTTCTTGCGGGCGTGTTAAAGCTTTCGGTGATCGGGCTCCAGCTTCTCATTCATTCACCATTCATTCATTTAACACCCATCGAATTCAGTAGTAGGGGCTGGAGCTACAAAAGTGATCAAGACCCCTATTCCTTACTGTACTGGGAAAATTAATGAGCTGTAGAAGGAAGCCCCGGGCGGGGAATAGGGACAGCTTCTGAAACTTAAGTCGTGAACGCTGGTCGGGAGGGGTGGGGATTGTCCCAAAGAAACAAATGCCAAGGCCTGGAAGCGGGAGAGAAGCTGGTGTGTCCTGAAGATACATCACTCCGAACCTGTTCAGTGCTTAGGGGAGAGATGGCGGTCTTTGGAATTAGGTTGCTAACAGTGGAAAGAAATCAAGGAGTACAATATACTTAGAATCCACAGGATTGGGGCAGAAAGGGTGTAGGCAAGAAGTATATACAAGGCTTGGGTGCCTGGGGAAAGACTACCCACTCCATTTCTCTGGCCTGAGAATTCCATGGACTGTATAGTCCATGGGGTCGCAAAGAGTCCAATGCGACTGAGCGACTTTCACTTTGGGTGCCTGGGTGGGGTTCATCAAGAGCGGGAGCAGATTTATGGCAGACAATACATTCTATTCTGGTTCTATGGAGACTGTCAGTAAGCAGTTGGATATTCTCCTTTGAAGGTCAGGAAAAGCACTATAGTGAAGTTACAGATTTGATGTCATCAACAAAACAAAGCCACAAGAAGGGTTGAGACTGTAGAATGAGAAAGGGCCCGGTCAGTACTTTTCATAGTAATTATTTTTGTCTTATCTTTCTTTGCATCCTGAGTCCGGGTCCTGGCATTAAATGCCAGTCAGTGTTTACCAGCTAAACAAAAGGCCAACAGCAGGCAGAGATTGGAATCCCAGAGCTGTGAAGAAATGGGGGCTACTGGAGGGTTCCATTGCTCTAAAGTCAGAGTCACAGGTGCTAGTCTTGGCTTCGCCACAAGGCTGCTGCGTTACCTCTGACAAGTATTCTCACTGTAAAATGGGTACAGCCAGAAAAGAAGCTCCCACATATAAAACTCCGAACACTGCTAAGGCACTGCACACAGGTTTTTTTTTCATTTAATCGACACACTGTCCTTATTTATAAAAGAAGGAATTATTATGGCTTCAAACCCATCTGACTGACCCCAGAGTTTCGTTCTCTCCTATGACTGCCCTTATCTGTGTCTCACCTGAGAGGACCCTTTTGAAATCACATGCTCATTCTTTCAATGCATTGTGCTGAGGCCCACAGACTTTCATGATTGGTTTAACACCAGTTCTGTCATGGGGAGTGGGGGATGGAGCCAAATATGATGGAGGTCATTCTCCAGCTCTCTTCCTGTGACCACTGAGCTGAGCAGCTGTGTTCTGTCCACAATTTTTCTTTCCGATCTTCTTAAACTCCTGGGCCTGCTGCAAAGTCAGTGAGTGTCAAAGTGTGAGTTGGTTCACCCGATGTGTCTGTGGCAGCCAGTGGGACTCCTATTACACTGGGAACTTGGGTTTCAGTTATTCCTATCCTGCTAATATGACTTCTCAGAAATGTTTTCTGTGTTTGGTTCTGCGATGATAGATGTCCATACAAGGAATGTCATCATTTCCTGCTAGTGGTTTTGCCTCTGGTTAGTATGAGGGAGGGGTTCACTTTATTTGCATTTAATAGTATTCCGCAGAGGACTCCTTTCCCCCACTCTTGCATAATTTATTTGAAACCTGCCTACGTGGGTTGTTGAAGCTAGAAGGGGAATTAACAATATGTTGCAGTGGTTCCCATTCCAGGAATATTTATTTTAAAAAGAGAGGTTCAGCTCTTCCCTCCGCTTAGACCTCTTGAATCAGAATCTCTAGCAGGGCCTAGGATGTGTATTCTTTTCCAAACTCTGTAGAGTATTCAGCCGGTTTGGAAACTATGGCCTAGTTCAGACCCCTTATTTCACAGGTAGAGAACCTGCAGTTCTGGGAAGAGAAAGAACTTGTCCCATTCATATATGACATTAGCGCCTCTCTCTCCAATGAAAAGCATTGGGCTGGGAGTTCAGAGACCTGGGTTCAAGTCCAGGTCTTGCTAGTCATTATCTTGAGCAAGTCACTTCATCTCTCTGAGCCTCCACTTCCTTACTGGGAGAATAATGCTGTCATTGTATTAGGACTCAAAAGAGAGACTGTCAATGGAAATGCTTTGTCAGACTTTCCATTTTGCACTCATGGAAGTTGTTCAGAGCTGCCAGCCAATGTTCTCTTCCCTGTACCACACTGCCAGTTGCTGGGCCCCAGGCCATCTGTCACTAAGCCCTCCTCTCTCCTTCTGTTGTAGGTTGGGATGGCCACCGGCTGGGGGAGCCTCTTGCAGGATGAACAGCAGCTGGAGGAGCTAGCAAGGCAGGCTGTGGACCGGGCTCTGGCTGAGGGTGTGTTGCTGAGGACCTCACAGGCACCCAGCTCCTCTCATGTAAGCCTCTGACCCCTCTTCTCAGCACTGACCACACAGCTTAGATCCTACAAGGCCCCTGCTAGGCTGGAGGCAGTTCCTTTGGACTTAAAGCCCACTTCTCTTTTGCTTTATTTTTTTTTTTTTCCAGTAGCTTCAATTTATCTCTATAAGAGATAAATTTATCTTATCTTGAAGTGAAGTGAAGTGAAGTTGCTCAGTCGTGTCCGACTCTTTGCCACCCCGTGGACTGTAGCCTACCAGGCTCCTCCCTCCATGGGATTCTCCAGGCAAGCGTACTGGAGTGGGTTGCCATTCCCTTCTCCAGGGGATCTTCCTGACCCAGGGATCGAACTCCGGTCTCCCACATTCCAGGCAGACGCTTTAACCTCTGAGCCACCAGGGAAGCCCTGGTCTTATCTTAATTTATCTTAATTTTATCTCTTAAATTTATCTCTATCTCTATAAAATTTCAGAGAAGGCAATTGCAAGCCACTCCAGTACTCTTGCCTGGAAAATCCCATGGATGGAGGAGCCTGGTGGGCTGCAGTCCATGGGGTTGCTACGAGTCGGACGCGACTAAGCGACTTCACTTTCACTTTTCACTTTCACACAGTGGAGAAGGCAATGGCAACCTACTCCGGTGTTCTTGCCTGGAGAATCCCGGGGACGGCAGAGCCTGGTGGGCTGCCGTCTATGGGGTCGCACAGAGTCGGACACGACTGAAGCGACTTAGCAGCAGCAGCTATAAAATTTATCTCTAAATTTATCTCTGTAATATTAAAAAGCATCATGCTTTAAGCTGAGTAATCAACTTTAAGTCTAAAGAGCTTAAACTGTGACTTAGGCAAGTTACTTAGCCTCTCTCAGCTACAGTTTCTTCAAATATAAAAAGAGATAATAATGGGGCCTACCTTATGGAGTTGGTAAGAGAATTAGAAGGTAATTCACATGAAGCACCTTGTCCAGTAAACTTATTTTTTAAGATCCCCTAGTCATACTACCTTCCCTGTAATTGGTTTGTGGTATATCCTTCCAGGTTTTCCTCTGTGCATTTATATACATATATAAGTATATAAAGAAGGGCTTCCCAGGTGGCACTAGTGGTAAAGAACCCGCCTGCCAATCCTGGAGACACAGAAGATGCAGGTTCGATCCCTGGATCGGGTATATCCCCTGGAGGAGAGCATGGCAAGCCCCTCTAGTATTCCTGCCTGGAGAATCCCGTGGACAGTCAATAGTGTCACAAAGAGTTGGACACAACTAAGGAGACTTAGCATGCACATATATAAATAAATGCAGTTGACCATTGGATTAGAGGATTAGAGGTGTCTGCCCTCTGCACAGTTGAAGATATGCGTGTAACTTACAGTCGGCCCTCCATATACATGGTTCCTCTGTATCAGAGGTTCAGCATTCACAGATTCAACCAACCTTAGATCATGTAGTACTGTAATATTTACTGTGGAAAAAAATTATGTATCAGTGGACTTGTGCAATTCAAACCCATTGTTGTTCACGGGTCAACTATATATAGTTTTTAAGAAACAAGCTGGATCACGTATATTATTCTATGAGGTATATGTTTGTTTTTCATTTAGCAATCTGCCTTAGAACTCTTTCCAACTGCCTTCATTCTGATGCATAGCATTCCAAGTGTGAATGGATCACAGTTTAACTTTATGGATGGCTATTTTGGTGATTTCTCATGTTTTATGATTCCATAAAGCCCTACAGGGAACAATTACATGCATGCCTGTTTGGGCACCTGTATGAATGTTTCTCTAGGGTTGATACATAAAAGTAGAACTGCTTATTCTAAACCACATCTTAAAACAAACAAACAAAAAAAATCTCATCCCTTTAAAAAGAATTTGTTTTGTGACCTGGTAAGACATTTTCGGAGAAGAAAATGGCACCCCATTCCAGTACTCTTACCTGGAAAATCCGTGGACGGAGGAGACTGGTAGGCTGCAGTCTATGGGGTCGCTAAGAGTCAGACACGACTGAGCGACTTCACTTTCACTTTTTACTTTCATGCATTGGAGAAGGAAATGGCAACCCAGTCCAGTGTTCTTGCCTGGAGAATCCCAGGCACAGGGAAGCCTGGTGGGCTGCCGTCTATGGGGTCGCACAGAGTCGGACACGACTGAAGCAACTTAGCACAGCAGCAAGACATTTTCATGGTTTGAAACTCAAAAGGTGCAAGAGTTTACAGTTCAGTCCTCCCTTCCACATTCCCTAACCACCCAGTTCTCCTGCTCTAAAGGCAACCTGTGTTTCAGCATTCTTGTTTATTCTTTATTACCTTACTCTTAACAAGAAAATATGTATATATTCCTTTTTCCCATTTGTTTACACAAAGAAGTGTGTTAGACAAACTCTTCTGTGACTTAACACATACCTTATAATTATCCCCATTAGTGGCTAAAAAGTTGCCACCATCTTTTTTTTTTTTTTTTTTTGCCAAGCCACATCTCTTTTTGTCTCTGTGTGCCCAGAACCTAGTTAAGGGCCTGGTGGAGAGTCCAAACTTAATAACTGGTTTGAGGCCCAAGTGAATGAGAATGACTGTCACCTAAGGCAGACTGATACTGTAAACGTTCTGCCTCTGGCTTTAGGATTATAATTCTCTTTGAATTAGTGTTTTCATTCCCATCAGATATATATAGCCATCGAGGAGTAGAACTGCTCGATCATACAGTAGTTCTATTTTTAGCTTTTCATATTTGGCTGAAACAATTTACATTCCCACCAACAGTGTTTGAGGGTTCCTTTTTCTCCACATCCTCTCCAAAATTTGTTACTTTTTTAGTCTTTCTGACAGGTGTGAAGTGATATCTCATTGTAGTTTTGATTTGCATTTCTCTCATTAGCGATCTTGAGCATCTTTTCATGTACTTGTTAGCCATCTGTATGTCTTCTTTGGAGAAATGTCTATTCAGGTCTTCTGCCCATTTTTTGATTGGTTGTTTGGTTTTTGATATTTAGCTGTATGAGCTGTTTGTAAATTTTAGATATTAACCCCTTGTCAGTCATATCATTTACAAATATTTTCTCCTTTTGTGTAGGTTGTCTTTTCATTTTGTCTTATGTCAAAAGTGTTCCACCTATGTTCCCTTCTAGGAGTTTTTTTTGTCTTTTTAAAAAATAATTTTATTTATTTATGGCTGGGCTGGGTCTTCATTGGTTCACAACAGTTTTCCGTAGTTTCAGAGAGTGGGGGCGACTCTTTGTTGCAGGCCCTAGAGCACACAGATTTCAGCCGTTTGGCACACAGGCTTAGTTGCTCCGCAGCATGTGGACTCTTCCTGGACTGAGGATCAAACCCATGTCCTCTGCGTTGGCAGGCAGATTCTTACCTACTGCACCACCTGGGAAGTCCTCTTCTAGGAATTTGATGGTTTCAGGGCTTATATTTAGGTCTTTAAACCATTTTGAGTTTATTTTTGAATATGGTCTGAGGGAATGGTCTAATCTCATTGTTTTACATTTGGCTATCCAGCTTTCCCAGTACCGTTTTCTGTAGACACCATCTTTACCCACTGTGTGTTCCTATTTCCTTTGTTGTAGATTAACTGGTCGTAGGCCCATGGGTTTACTTCTGGGCTCTCTGTTTCTGTCCCATTGATCTATATGTCTGTTAGATTAACTGGTCGTAGGCGCGTGGGTTTACTTATGGGCTCTCTGTTTCTGTCCCATTGATCTATATGTCTGTTAGATTAACTGGTCGTAGGCGCGTGGGTTTACTTATGGGCTCTCTGTTTCTGTCCCATTGATCTATATGTCTGTTAGATTAACTGGTCGTAGGCACGTGGGTTTACTTATGGGCTCTCTGTTTCTGTCCCATTGATCTATATGTCTGTTAGATTAACTGATTGTAGGTGCATGGGTTTACTTCTGGGCTCTGTGTTTCTGCTCCATTGATCTATATGTCTGTCTGTCTGCCAGCACCACACTGTTTTGATTACTCTAGCTTTGTAGTATAGTCTGAAGTCTGAGAGAATTATGCCTCTAACTTTGTTCTTTTATTTTCAGGGTTGCTTTGCAATTCAGGGTCTTTTATGGTTCCATATAAATTTTAGGATTATTAGTTCTAGTTCTGTGAAAAATATCATGGTTGTTTTGATAGGAATTACATTAAATCTATAGGTTGCTTTGGACAGTATGGCCATTTTAACAATATTAATTCTTCCAATCTAAGAGGACGGGATATCTTTCCATTTCTTTGAATCATCTTCTATTTCCTTCATTAGTGTTTCTAGAATGTATATTCCTGGATGTTTATTGAAGCATCTATTTGTAATGGAGGGGAAGAGAAGGAAACCACTTTGATGTTCATACTAGAAGGCTAGATTCAATAAATTATGGTTTATACAAAGAATTGAATACTATACAGCCACTGAAAATAGTGAAAGTGTTCTATTTGAATGTATTTGGAAATGTCTCTAAATATTTAAAAGCAAAGGACACAACAAAGTACATATTATATGCTTTTGCATGTGTTAAAAAAAGAGAAAATATGTATGTATACATACACATTAGTCTAGAAGGGTATGTGAGACACTGCTGCTGCTGTTGCTAAGTCACGTCAGTCGTGTCCGACTCTGTGTGACCCCATAGATGGCAGGTCACCAGGCTCCCCTGTCCTTGGGATTCTCCAGGCAAGAACACTGGAGTGGGTTGCCATTTCCTTCTCCAATGCATGAAAGTGAAAAGTGAAAGTGAAGTCGCTCAGTCGTGTCTGACTCTGTGGACTGCAGCACCAGGCTCCTCCATCCATGGGATTTTCCAGGCAAGAGTACTGGAGTGGGGTGCATTAGTATATCATTTTTCATGGGGTGGCAAAGAATCAGACATGACTGAGCATGCAGGCATGATCATGAATGCATGAGTATACCACGGGGAGGAGAACTGGGTCATTGGGAACAGGGTGAGAGTGAGACATGCTTTTCATTATGTCTTTTGAATTTATATTATGTGTTTGTATTATCTATTCAAAATAATACTTTTAAAATAAATTTATAAATGGCAACTTCAAACACTGTTAACTTATACTACCATAATGACAAACTGATACTAACTCATAGGTTAGACTCAGTAATGCTTCATAATATAATATAAGCACAAAGTCATAATATAAGTCACAAAGTCATCTTCTCTTTCCCAAGTTATAATTCATTTGTTGTTGGAAATCTCAGAATGTATTATCCCCTTCTAAAAATAGTATTCTAGGTGGTATTTGGGTTTCCTGACTCTGCCAAAGTCCAGAGAACTCAAAATGCAGCTGAATGAATTCCAGGCCTGGCAACCTGGGTCACCATCTCCAACAGTGGGGGGAAACCATCCCTGGCTTCTCCTCTGGGGGCCAGAGTCCACTTCTGCTACAGTGGTACCTGTGGGACTCTCTCTCTCCCTCAACCAGAAGGCAAGGGGACTGTCTCGGATGTGAACCCACCAGGAGAAGTGTGTGGGTGTGGGTGTGGGTGTGGGTGTGGTGGTTGTTTATAATCATCATGGTTCACATCCCAGTTTCACTTAATAACCTTGTATAATTTTGGTCATGTTACTTAACCTCTCTGAGACTTAGTTCCCTTATCTGTTTAGTAGGTATAGATAATAATAGTATCTTTCTCAAAAGGTTAGATGGTGAATCCATGTAAAGTATTTAAAACAGTACTGAGCATACAGTCAATGCTCAATAATTTTTTGGCTTATTTGTCTAGACTTTGTAATTTTTTATCTGTTTACATTAAAAAAAATCAGAAGTGACTGGTCAAAAACAAAGTCTAGAAGTTCTCTTACTTCCCACTCCTCATCCTGTTCTCCCTCCCTTCTCAGAGGTAACCAGTGTTCTGTAGTTTGTGTGTTTTCAGTAATATGGGGCACACTTTCCATGGGGTTGTGTTTGCAGGAAGACAACACATTCACAGGCGTTCTACCCATGCCCACTCTCTCTCCTTGATCAGGTGGTGAGCTATGCTCCATTCACACTCTTCCCTTCACCGGTCCCAAGTGCCCTGCTGGAGCAGGCCTATGCTGTGCAGGCGGACTTCAACCTCCTGGTGGATGCGGTCAGCCAAAACGCTGTCTTTCTGGAGCAGACTCTCTCCAGGTACGGAGGGGAGGGGGGGAGAGAGGGGGTGGGGTGGGCAGGAGATGCTAGAGCTAAGGGACTGGAAGACTGGTACTCATGAGGTATGACCTGGGCAAGTGACTTTGTGGTGAGGGACAGGTACTCCCCAAGAGATAGAAAAATTAATGGAATAGAAGTCAGGAGAGCTGGCTTCTAACCCTGGCTCTACCACTTGCTTATATGGTCTCAAACAAGTCCCTTTCTTTCTCTGGGCCTCAATTTCTTCATCTGTAAAATGGGGAAGTGAAAGTTGCTTAACCATTTCTGACTCTTTGTGACCCCATTGATTGTATAGTCCATGGAATTCTCTAGGCCAGAATACTGGAGTGGATAGCCTATCCCTTCTCCAGCAGATCTTCCCGACCCAGGAATTGAACCGGGGTCTCCTGTGTTGCAGGCAGATTGTTTACCAACTGAGCTATAAGGGAGGTTGGCCTAAATCTAAGATCCATAACAATGCTGACATTCTGTGAGTCTCTGACCTGTGACCTGCCCCCTGCTTTGAAGACTGAAATTTCCATTTGGAATTAGAGAAGGTCAGGGCTCTCCAGGTGGCACTAGTGGTAAAGATCCTGCCTGCCAATGCAGGTAGACATAACAGACTCGAGTTTGATCCCTGGGTTGGGAAGATCTCCTGGAGGAGGGCATGGCAACCCACTCCAGTATTCTTGCCTGGAGAATCCCATGGACAGAGGAGCCTGGCGGGCTGCGGTCCATAGGTCGCAGAGTCAGATGCAACTTAGCACGCATGCATGCAGCCTAGTTTTAGAGAAAATAGAGGGCAGGAGGAGTTATTGGGTTTAAAGTCAGATTTTTTTACTCAACTTAAGTAGTGGCTGTTTCTTGTCACCTCAGGCCTCTCATTCTGGATGAGATGGGGTGCAAACTGGGCCATGCTCAGTTCATGAGGATACAGAACCCCTGAAATGGCTCATTCCATCCACCCCTCTTTGCTCTTCTCCCTTAACTTCTTTTTTCCCTTGAGGCCCTGGGGCAATGGACATTTATTTTAGAATGAAATTAGAATTATATGTGTATGTGTGTAGATAGAGAATACACATATATACACGCACATAAATATAATTGCATGTCTGATTAATTTATCAAAAAACTTTATTTTGTTAAACACAAAATCTTTTAAAAATGTGCATTTTGGTGTGATGGTGAATAGGAAAAGGGTTCATAAAGGTAAGAAGTTTAGAAACCATTAAAGTGAAGTGAAATCAAAGTCGCTCAGTCGTGTCCAACTCCTGGCAACCCCATGGAATAGTCCATGGAATTCTCCAGGCCAGAATACTGGAGTAGGTAGCCTTTCCCTTCTCCAGGGGATCTTCCCAACCCAGGGATCGAACCGGGGTCTTCTGCATTGCAGGCAGATTCTTTACCAGCTGAGCTTTACCAGGGAAGCCCCTGGAAACCATTAACTTGGAGCTGAAAATCCACTGAATCATGAGTGTACAAACTTCTCCAGTACATTTTCCTCGGGTCTTTCTCAGGATAGGCCCAGATTTTGTACGTGTGACTCTGGATTGTGGAGAAATATGAGCAGCCTGATTTTTGACCTTTACCCTGAAGCTGCAGTTACATGTGAGACTTTCCCTGTAGCCCAACTCTGCAACCCCTGCCTTTGTTATTACCTTCTCCTCCAAAATACACACAAACCCTAGCTTATAAGGGAGAAAAGACCAGGATCACAGCTGGAATAGCAGCCTAGGCCCTGGAGTTGAAGGGGAGCATCTCTTCAAAAAAGGGTAAACGTGTCTCAATTTTGCTAGAGGCAGAAGCCCAGCTGGTGTCTCTCCTCCTTACCAGGGGCTGGGAGACCCCCTGAGAGAGCTGATGGGGACCAGAGGAACTTCAGGGCAGGCCTGAGCTCCATGGGCTCAGTGGGTACCCTATAGCAAGGTGAGCCTGAGAGTCAGGCTTGAGCAGATACGCAGAAATTCATGCCTGAATCTCGAGAGGCAACAAGTTACTTACCTGTGGGTGTCTCTTCCTAAGGCTCCAGAAAACCATACTGATGGGTTCTACGTCATGTACCATGTCACAGCAGCACACTTGTCCATGAGCATGAGCCAACACAGACATGTCAAACAGGAGAGACAACGCTAACCATCACACAAATAAAATGGAACATTATAACTGTAGGTAGCACTATGCAGGAGAGGTCCACAGTGCTATGCGAGTGCATATCAGGGTATCTGACCCAGATATGGAAGGCTTCCTTTGAGGACTCATTGAAGAAAAAAATGAGGATATTTAGCTAGAGTCAGAAAAATCTTTTGAGGCACCAGGCATAACTGCTATTTTCTAATCTAAGGCTGCCAAGCAAGAGGCGGATAGGACTTGTCCTGGGAGATATCAGAATATAGGGGAAGCTATAGAGAGTTAATGTTAGGTCACCTAGAAAGCTTACCAACTACATAATGGTCATGGTGTGTGCTAGTTGAGAATTCTTGGGGCCACACTCTATGTTCAGTTCTATGCATGTAATATCTCATTTACTCTTCACTACAACTCTATGTTAAGCTTCCCAGGTAGGCCAGTGGTAAAGAATCCACCTGCCAATACAGGAGATGTGAGTTCGATCCCTGGGGTGGAAGATTTCCTAGAGAAGGAAATGGCAACCCAGTCCAGTATTCTTACCTGGAGAATCCCATGGACAGAGGACCCTGGAGGGCTACAGTCCATGGGGTCATAAAAGTCGGATATGACTTAGCGACTAAACCACAACAGCGCTATGTTATAAATTTATATTTCTCTTCCTTTTTCAGATGACCAAACTGAAACATAGAGGTGAAGCGACTGTCTGAGGTTGCCTAGTAGTGAGTGGGAGAGCTGGGATTTGAACCCAGGTCATCTGGCTCTAGAGCTGGGTTCTAAACTACTGTTCTCTATGGGGTTGGTGTGGGTATTCAAATTTGGGCCAGTAGACCTAGAGAGGATTCAGGAAATAGTGGAAATCCTTGGCCTTTAATGTCCCATGTAGCCTAGAAAATACCCTGCTTCCTCTTCCAGCACCATCAAAAGAGACAGCTTTACTGCTCGTCTCTTTGACATCCACAAGCAAGTCTTAAAAGAAGGCATTGCCCAGGTAACCATTCTCCATTCACCCTGGTCTGAGATGAGACCTGCCCTTCCCATTTCTCTCTCTCTCTCTTTACCAGAAAAATTTGGCCTAGTCACCGAGCTCATGGGAATCTGCCTCTCATCATCGGTCCCCATGGAGTTTACACATTAGTAGCCAAATCCTGGGATGACCAGAAGAATGATTCCACTGGGTGTGGGAGTGTTAGCTGGCCCCTCTAATCTCTGTGTACAATTCACGGTACCTTTCAGCTCTGTGGCTAGGCCCTCAGGGTCAGCCCCTGGGCAAATGTCCTAAGCCTTCAGTTTTTCCCCTAGACCGTGTTCCTGGGCTTGAATCGCTCAGACTACATGTTCCAGTGCAATCCGGATGGCTCCGCAGCCCTGAAACAGATTGAAATCAACACCGTCTCTGCCAGCTTTGGGGGCCTAGCCTCCCGGACCCCAGCTGTGCATCGGTGAGTCCCTTGGGCAGTCCTGGGCACACAGGTGAGGTGTCAGCCTGATGAGCCTACAATCACAGGTGGGGGCAGGATCTCCAAGACTGACTGTACCCTCCTCGGCCTTGGGTCATGTGTTTCCACCTCACAACACAGTTTCCACTTGTAATTAGGTCTTGGTATGTCAGAGAGAGGAGGGACTTTGTGATTCATCTCATCCTGCCCCCTCTTTGTGTAAGTCACTGTTCCAGGCAGAAGGAACAATATCTGTGAGGGCCCTGAGGTAAGAAAGAGACCTGAAAGGAGGTCAGAGTCCAAGGCAGAGAGGGAACAGGGGCTTCCCTTTTGAAGGCTGGACTTTAGTAGCATCCACATCTAGTCAGTAGTAATGCTCTAGGTTTCTGTGATTCCAGTCTGTAGCAGGATTCCAGACAGCATGTGGGGCTCAGGGAAAGGGGCTTCAGTTCATTGGGAGGCTGGTGTGGAGTGGAAACACAGAGTCTCAGGGCTCCTCTGGTGTGTACACCAGCTGCCAGGCTTAGGGCAGCCCAGCACATTCCAGCCTGAGGTGGATCCTCCGAGGGCATCACGATAGTATGTTTCTTAGTGCTCAGCTGATTCTCAAAGTAATCTTCCAGTAAATGTCTATGAGTCACAAGCTGAAGAGTCTTCAAGGTCCATCTAATTGCTAAGACATCTCTTTTTCAACAGACATGTTCTCAGTGTCCTGGGTAAGACCAAAGAAGCTGCCAAGATCCTCTCCAATAATCCCAGCAAGGGACTGGCCATGGGGATTGCCAAAGCCTGGGAGCTCTACGGCTCAGCCAAGTAAGGGAAAGAAGTGGCAACAGAATCTTGCTTTAGATTCAGCACTCATGGATACAGTAACTTCTTTGCCTGACATCATTAGGAAATGAGGGAATTTTTCTTGAAATAGAAGCTTACACTTTGGCATGTCAAAATTATTTTACTGGAATTTTGGTCTTCTTAAGTAAGAGGTGATATAATTTAATCTTTGATGATACTTTAATCTTTTCTTGTTGGCTCCAGGTCATTCATTATGACTGTCACTGACTACATCTTGATGTAAGGCAAAGCTGCTGCTTAGAGCGAGAGGTGTGAGAGGCTGTTTGCCTGTGCTAATAACCCAGCTATTAGGCTTTAAGCTCTTATTCATTATCTTCATGGTTTTTCTGTCTGTCTCCCCAATAACAGCTCTTACTTCTTATTGCTGTCATTGGGCTTGAATTTAGAATCCTCCACTCCCATTCTTATACCTCCTTCTAAGAGGAATGGTCCCATAGGATAGACTGAAAAACTGAGGTGCAAGCATTTGTAGAGCAGATGAATTTTTGTCAATTATCTCATACTTTTTTTTTAGCTTTTACCTTTACTACTTTATTAAAATATTTCTTTTTGAGTTGACTCAATTTTTATTTTTTTATTTTTTTTAATTTAATTTTATTTTTTATATTATTACTTTTTTTTACTTTACAATATTGGTTTTGCCATACATCAACATGCAGCCGCATGGGCATACACACTGAGGGAACCAGAATTGAAAGATACACGTGTACCCCAATGTTCATCACAGCACTGTTTATAATAGCCAGGACATGGAAGCAACCTAGATGTCCATCAGCAGATGAATGGATAAGAAAGCTGTGGTACATATACACAATGGAGTATTACTCAGCCATTAAAAAGAATACATTTGAATCAGTTCTAATGAGGTGGATGAAACTGGAGCCTATTATACAGAGTGAAGTAAGCCAGAAAGATAAACACCAATACAGTATACTAACGCATATATATGGAATTTAGAAAGATGGTAATGATAACCCTGTATATGAGACAGCAAAAGAGACACTGATATATAGAACAGCCTTTTGGACTCTGTGGGAGAGTGGGGAGGGATGACTGGGGAGAATGGCATTAAAACATGTATAATATCTCATACTTTTTAAAAAGAATTTAAAAAAATTAAGCCTGGAAAATGAATTGTGATTTCAATTTAGACATTTATTCGAACACTTTCAAAATACAATGTCTGTGGTTAGAATGAGTAGGGATAAGAAGAGATGATTCTTAATATAAAGGTTGGCAACTACGACCTATGTTGGCAACCTCTTACCTATAAATGGGGAAATCAGGGCCCAAGGGAAGAAACTGGCTTATCCAAGGGTGTACCATAGGTCCCTGGCAGGACTGGGAGTCAGGGTGCCCACTCCCAGTCAACAAGCTCCTGCCACTTTGCCTTCCTTAGCTGAACACTCTCCCCGTCCTGCTCCCAGCAGACTATCAGAACTAAAGGCAGGAAGAGGTAGAATGTTTTTGAGTCTGAGTCCCATTATTTGGCAGGGGGCAGGCTGACTTCTGGAGAAGGAAATGGCAACCCACTCCAGTGTTCTTGCCTGGAGAATCCCAGGGACGGGGGAGCCTGGTGGGCTGCCGTCTGTGGGGTCGCATAGAGTCGGACACGACTGAAGTGACTTAGCAGCAGCAGAGCAGGCTGACTTCATTAACCAGAGCATGCAGTTCCATTTTAACCTACAGCTTCCCTCCTCCGCCTGTTCTTGGAGGTTGGCCAGCCTGGGCCAAGTGCCACATTCCCACCCATGAGCAGAGCAGATCAGGCCACAAAGTTAAGAGCAAGGTCATTGGCCCTTAGGACTCTCTCCAGGCAAGATGGCTTCTGAAAGCACCCAGCTTGTCTCTCAGACACCCAACTCAAAGCCAAGACTCAGCTTAATATCAGGTCTGAAGTCAAGAGATTTCAGGCCGACTAGGAGAGGGGTCATAGCAGGACCTGTGTTTTAGCTAAGTGGAGAAGAGTTAGGCAAAGTGTAGCCCAAGAGGTTTAGCTGAGGGAGAGAGAAGCAGAGACAGACAGACAGAGGCCAAGTACAGTAGGTCAGAAATCCACATTTAGAATCCTAAGCCAAGTCTGCCTACTCTTCAAGAGTCTTAGCAAGAAGCCTTGGGCACAGAGCAGTACAGCCACAGCAAAAATGGAGTTTGGTACTGCTAAGCATTGGCCCTAAGAGAGTCTGGCTGGAACTGGACCTGTCTTTGACAACTGAAAATAGCTTGATTGGTAATCAGACAGACAATTCTTTGGCAGTACCATTTTCCTGAGTCCTTGAGCTCTTGTTCTTTTAAGAAACATGTGGATAAGCAGAAAGGAAGAGACCAGGTAAGCCCCAATGATCCTGTTAATACTGTGGGGCCAAACATGGCCCCACGTGCAACACAGAAATGTTGGGAGGCCCCGGGAAACAAGGCCTTATTCATAATTTGCTCTTTAGAGTTTCTATAGGATTCTGCTGAGCTATTCTAGTGTTTTATTCAAGAACCACACACTGTTTTATGTTTCACAATCTAGTAATAGGGTCTTGTTTTATTATATGTTTCACAGTCTAATAATAGGGTCATTAAGCCCCAAACCCCATTATTCTCTTACAAAATATTCTTCTGAAGTTCCATGGACAGAGGAGCCTGGTGGGCTATAGCCCATGGGGTCACAAAAGAGTCAGACACGGCTTAGCTACTAAACAACAACTCTTACCTCTTTACTCCTCCAGAAGATTTTAGAATCATTATGTTAAATTCTAAGAAAAAGCCCTCTTGGGTTTTTGAGATGGTTTTAAGTCTAAATTTTAACTTGCACAGAACATTGACATTACTACATCTGTCTACTGGAGAAGGAGCAAAGAGATCTCCCTTGTTTCACGTTTTCTACTTTCAGGAAATAATGTGTTGTAGCCTCAGGTATCTGTGCCTGAGGCCGTCCTGAGATGAGAGAATGTCTACTGTTTCAGGGAAGCTGTGCTCTCATTCTCAGTGCTGAGGGGGGTGGGATGGGGTCACCTGGGGCCACACGTGTTCTTTCCCCAGTGCTCAGGTGCTACTGATTGCTCAAGAGAAGGAAAGGAACATATTTGACCAGCGTGCCATAGAGAATGAGCTACTGGCCAGGTAAGTAAAGGAGGGGAGACCTGCATGTGTGTGGCCCCTGGGTTGCAGAGAGCCAGTCAGAACAGAGCAGCCAGTCTCTCTAACCCTTGCCCTTCGTTCTCAGGAATATCCATGTAATCCGACGAAGGTTCGAAGATGTCTCTGAAAAGGGGTCTCTAGACCAAGACCGAAGACTATTTATGTAAGTGTCCAAGAAGCATTCCCAAGGATCCAGTAGAGGGCTAATTTGGGAAACTCATCCTGCCGCCCTCTTCCCCTTAACGACCCTTTCTTCTGGGAGATATGATGGCTTGCTTCCTTCTCTCTGAATTTTGGGGCAAATACTGAAAATATCCCACCATCCCAGGCAGTTTTGGAGAAGCCTAGTTCTGCTTCTGGAGGGTTGTATCAGAGCTATTGACATTCTGGATAGCCTTGTTTTTCATATGCCTCTGGGCTCCTCAAAGTTTTCTTGCCCTTCTTGGGTAGTCAAGTCGGACGTGGGCAATTGGGCTGGTGGTCAAGGAGGAAGAGGAGTAGCCAGCTCATTCTTTGATTGGTTCTGGGAGTTGCTTCTCTGAGGTCACAGGCAAGACTTCAAGGGGCCTGGATTTGTGCTCTAAGCCAGGCCCCATGCTTCCCTTTATGGGCCACCACCAGGTGACTTGACTTTATATTTTTAATTTTTTAAAGATTGATATTTATTTTATTGTTAGCTAAGCTGGGTCTTTTGTTGCTGTTCGCAGGCTTTCTCTAGTTGCAGCGAGTGGGGGCTGCTATTCATTGCTGTGCTCAGGCTTCTCACTGCAGTGGCTTTTCTTACGGTGGAGCATGGGCTCTATGGTGTGTGTGTAAGATCTTCCCGGACCAGGGATTGAAACCCTGTTCCTTGCATTGGCAGGAAGATTCTTAACCACTAGACCACAAGAGAAGTCCACCAGGTGACTTTAGTATTAATATCACATATTTAGACCTGGAAATTTGTGATTCTTAAAATTAAGAACCTCCTGGCATTTCACAATACCACTATTTTCTTTTCTTTTTTCTTCTTCCTTTTTTTTTTTGACCATGCCATGCAGCTAGAATAATTTTAGTTCCCTGAACAGGGATCGAACCCCAGGCCCTTGTCAGTGAGAACACCATGTCCTAGCCACAGGGCTGCCAGGGAATTCACACTTAACTGTTTTCGAAATGTGCTTTTATCTTAACAAAACAAAGTCATTAATTTACTTTCCAGATATATCAAACAATATCAAATAAAGAAAAGGGGAAGAAGTTCCAAAATACAGTCTGTGGCTTAACTAGATTCGTATTTTGCATCTGCCCACCCTCACCCCGTTACCATTTAAAAAAACCTCAGCCTGGTTTCAGCTACTTTAAAGCAGAGACATTACTTTGCCAACAAAGGTTCGTCTAGTCAAGGCTATGGTTTTTCCTGTGGTCATGTATGGATGTGAGAGTTGGACTGTGAAGAAGGCTGAGCGCCAAAGAATTGATGCTTTTGCACTGTGGTATTGGAGAAGACTCTTGAGAGTCCCTTGGACTGCAAGGAGATCCAACCAGTCCATTCTGAAAGAGATCAGCCCTGGGATTTCTTTGGAAGGAATGATGCTAAAGCTGAAACTCCAGTACTTTGGCCACCTCCTGCGAAGAGGTGACTCATTGGAAAAGACTCTGATGCTGGGAGGGATTGGGGGCAGGAGGAGAAGGGGACGACAGAGGATGAGATGGCTGGATGGCATCACTGACTTGATGGACGTGAGTCTGAGTGAACTCCAGGAGTTGGTGATGGACAGGGAGGCCTGGTGTGCTGAGATTCATGGGGTCGCAAAGAGTCGGACACGACTGAGCAACTGAACTGAACTGAACTGAACTGAAGCAGTGTAAATACAAGTGTGATTTGCTAGCAATATGATTCTGCTGCTCAGTAATTTTGAGCCCACTTTTTCAAAGTTTACCTAATTTGATTCTGGTCACCTTCTTTTTTTTTTTTTCCCCTGCAGCCTTCCTAGAATGACTCTAGATCTGGAATTATTGGAGAGCATTTCCCCTTCCAGTTTTTAGTGGAAGCACTGATGGTGTGGGTGTTTACTTCATGCTTCCAATGAATCCCTGTTCAGGTCACCCCCATGGGCTGACTTTCAAAGAAGTCAAAGGCGTTTTGATGCAGCTTGAAGCAGACTGAACCACTGAACACATCAGTTTTCGTTTAACAGCAGCTTTCTCCATCCTGTCTTCTAGGGACGGCCAGGAGATTGCTGTGGTTTACTTCCGGGATGGCTACATGCCAGGCCATTACAGCCTACAGGTTGGTGCTTTCCATTAGCCCACTCTCTGCCTCCTGGGACCCACCATTGGGACCCACACAAGGATCGTAACAACCTGGGTTTTTCTCTGGGCCCTGGCTTCAGTTCTTCCTTGGGGAACTTCCTCTCCTCCCACAAGCTTTTTGCTACTTCTCACTCCCTAAACACACACACGGTCTGCCAGAATCTAAATCCTCCCGAATCCACAACGCTTCAGCCATTCACCTTAGTTTCTAGGGTTATGCTGGTAAATATGTAACCATAATCTCTCTGTGGAGGCACGCCCTTATTTATAGCATTTGCTGATTTCTGTTGTAACTACTCCCATCATGACCAATTTCAAAGCTACCCAACTTAACATCTCTGAACAGAATTGGGAAGAGATGGGCCCAATCAGCTCTCACTAGCCAATGCAAACCAGTTTCACTGCACCATTGACCAGTTCCTTCTTGCCAGCTCTTTTTTCTGTTTTATCTGCATCCAAAAGTTTTTATCTGCTGTCCATTCATACTAAGGACACTAATGATATCACCTTAGCTTACTATCTTACCATGTAGTTTCAAAATTGCATTCCACATCTACTGTTTCATTTAATCCTTACACCGTATGAGGTGTATAATTATCCCCATCATATAGATGGAGAAACTAAGATTTGTAGGAGCTTATCTAAGGTCCCGCAGGGAGCTCCCAGACTTTCTGACTCTCAGTCCAGTGTCTTTCCTAGCATATCAGTCTCTTCCTCCTGCCCCTGATCCACAGCATGGAGAAGCTAATAGGAAGCCCTTCTTTCAGTTGGGAGAAGGTAAAGGAGAAAATAAGTTAGAAAATACCATGAGCAGTAGTCTGGGGATTCTGAGCGTTTGACTCCACCTTTGGGTGACCATGGGCAGGATCCTGCATCTTTCTGGGCTCAGCTTCTGTAAACTGAGGGGACTATACTAGAAAACTGAGGGAGGTCCTTCCAGATCTATAATTCTTTGAGTGTAAGATCCTCTCTGAGGCCCAGCCTGTACAGGGAGCAGCTCCACAGAGGTGGCAGCTCTATAGAAGGTCCTTTCCTCTAGAAAGTGGTTAGTGGTAAGAACTTGCTGACTAGAGAAGAGAGAAACTGTCTATTGGGAAAAATGGATCCAGATTCTAGGATAAGGGGCTTGAGGGAAAGGGCCAAAGAAAACTTTATTTAGAGTTAACAGGAAGGAAATTAATGCGCAAGGAGAACGTTTTTAGGGAACTGAGAAACTCAGACCAGGTTTAGACATGGAGAGAAATCCACTAGGCTTAGTGACTTGCTAGCAGATGGTGAGCAAGCCCCCTGCTCATCTCTGAGTTTTGCTTTCCCTCCTTTCCACATGGGGTACTTCCCTGGGTTTATCTCCGACATGCAGGGTACCTTTAGCTCTACCCAGAACACTAGCTTAGTTGTTAAGTGTCTGCGGTTATTGATGAAGACCAGGCAGAGGTGCTGCAGGTGAACATCAGAGGAGGGACATCACGTGTGGGGGTGAGAGTGGCATGGGGTGGTGGTGTTGCTCATTTGGCTTTGGCCCTGATCCTGCTGTGGGCAGTTTGTTGTGGTCTGGAGTCAAGGACAGACTGTCTCTCTGGTGCCCTAGAAGAGGGGCTAGAGTGGGGGAGTGGGGCATGGCCCTCTGATGTTTCCCTGCCTCTCACACCCTGAACTCCTGGCCCACCAGACTGCTCGTCCTGCGATTATTCACCTGCAGACCTTTGCTCGTATTACTTTGTTAACCTGAGTGCCTCTTCCCTGTTGAGTCTCACATGTCACTCTCCCTGTTCTCTCAGATTTCCCCTCGTTAAACAGCAATATATTTACTGAGCACCTGCAAAGCTTCAGGCGTTGTGTTAAACACCGGGGATACAACAGGAAATGAGAGCCAGACAAGAGTCCAGTTCCTGTGGAGCTCACAGTGTGCTCAGGGGGATGGTCATCAGAAAGCAAACAAAAGTAGAAAAAGTTTTTGTTCTTTTTTTTTCCTAGCTGGGGGAAACAACAGGGTGAAACAACAGAGAATTATGGAGAAATCATATTAAATAGGGTGGTTTGAGAAGGTGACTTTGAGCCAAGACTTAAGGATGAAAAGGATCCAACCATCCATTAGAAAAGCCAAAATGACAAGAATCCCAGGCGGAGGGAAATGCAGCAAATGCAGGCCCTGAGGTAGACATGACATTTGTGTCTGAGAACGGACAGACCTGTCTGGCTGGAAGGTGGAAGCGGGGTGAAGGGATGGCCTGGAATGAAGTTGAAAAGGAGATAAGAAATGTATCCTTACAGGATCCCCTTCCAGGACAAGAACAGCAGTTTGTATTTTATTTGTAGTACAACAGGAAGCTGAGCTCATCAACAAGTGTCTCCTCCCCTTTCAAGCCTCCTCATCCTCTGTTCACCCTTTCACCTTTTGTCATTTTCCCTTTTAGTCACGTGTCATCGTGCTAGGCTGTGAGCTCCCCAAGGGCAAGAACCCTGCATGTTAGGAGGAGGCCACACCTGCCTCACAAGTGTGTTACAAGGGCCGTGGGAGGTGATGCCTGTGAGGATACCTGGCACCTGATAGATGGTCATTAAAGGTCAGCCAAAGTCAAAGTAGAATTCCATTTGGTTTCTTCACTCTGCAGAACTGGGAAGCACGCCTGCTCCTGGAGAGGTCATGTGCTGTCAAGTGCCCGGATATTGCCACCCAGCTGGCCGGGACCAAGAAGGTGCAGCAGGAGCTGAGCAGAGTGGGCGTGCTGGAGTCCTTTCTCCCAGGGCAGCCTGAGGCTGTGGCCCGCCTCCGTGCCACCTTTGCTGGCCTCTACTCACTAGACCTGGTGCGTGGACAGCCCACTTCTCCCAGCTCAGGCCTCCTCAGTATTGGGGACCCAGAGCCCAATGTGTTGGGGAGGCTGGAGCTGGCGCTGGGCTGGACTTGAGTCAGTGATGCTCTGAGGTCCCCTGGAACCCTGGGAAGCGGGGCTGGAATCCACTGTAAGCTCCCTCAGCAAAGATGGAAATGGGGATGCTAACCAGGGAATGGGGCTGAGGTAGACAGCAAGAACTGAGGAGTATCTGTACCTGCTTTTCAGGCCTCGGGCTGCTCCTGAACTGTTGCCAGAGAAACCTAGTACTCCCTGATAGAGGGGGGTTCACTGGGGTTGTCTTGTTCAGATAGTAGCATCCAGCCTAAGGGGCTTTATGGCCCTTCCTCTTCCTGCTCTTCCTCTGATGCTGCTCTGCACAACCGGCAGGACCTTGGCTCTGTGCTCTTGGCCTTAGACTAGTGACTACTCTCTTGCCTCCTACCAGGGTGAAGAAGGGGACCAGGCTATCACCAAGGCCATTGCTGCTCCTAGCTGCTTTGTGCTAAAGCCTCAAAGAGAGGGTGGAGGTAGGTGGTGCCCCCTTTGCGGGGCTGCAGCCCCTGTGAAGGGGCTTGCAGGAGGTCACCAGTGCTGACCTGCACTTGCTGTGAAAACAGTTCCAGGCTCCAGGGGACATGAGAGGAACTGACACAGGTTTCCCACCTTGGACAGTGTCATGGGAGACCTTGTGATCACGTGCTGTGGAGCACAAGAGAATGTGTGAGGCAAACGTGATGGCCTCTGCACTACAGAAACACCCAAGCACCACAGAATGTGATTAACCAGCACTGGAGGGTGTGAGCAAGTATAGTCTGAGGTGCCCGTGGGGGCACAGGAAGGGGCATATCAGGAGGTTGGATACCTTCCTGCCTGGTTTGAACTCTTTGAGGGCAGGGATCATATCTGCCTCATGGATCCAGAGATGATTTTTTTTTTCTTGGCCTTAAGGGTTAGGTAGGCATCACAGGTAGAAAAGGGGGAAGAGCATTCCATACAGAAGGAGCAACCTCAGGCATAGGCTTCCACTGGTCCATGGAAGTGTGGTATGTTTGGAGGTTAATAAGTTAACTGCTGAGGCTGGAGTGCAGTGTGGGAGGTGGGAGAGGGAATGATTTGGTTTGGAAAAGATGGCTTGGGACCTGATTATAAAGGATGTTGAATATACATAGGAAATTGGGCTTTATCCTATGGGTGGTGGGAAGCCATTAGCAAGTTTAAAGGAGGGGAGGGACACATGATGAATCCATGTTTCAGCCATCGTAGAGCACATCCTGAAATGTGGGGAGACATTGGTGGTGGAGAGACCATAGAGGAGGCAGGTATAGTTGTCCAGAAGAGCAATGCAGAAGGCTGGACCAGAGCTTGTGACGGTGTGGAGTACAGACTGAAGAGCCATGTCTGAGTTAGTGACAGGTAATGGACAGGGAGGACATCAGTGACTCGGGAATGCCTTTCACTTGATTGGGTGTAGAAGGGCCCAGGAGGAGCAGACCCAGGCAGAAGTAATGAGCTCTGTTCAGACATGCTGAGTTGGATTTGGTAGCCCTGGGATATCTGTGATGTTTAGAGCAGGGAGCTTTAGCTAAAGATTTGGGAGTTAACAAGTTATAGGCTATAGATGAAGCCTTGGAAGAGATCTCCCTGAAAAAGAGTGTGTACACGGAGGAGAGATCAAGGGTAGAGGAATGATTCCTTGGAAACCCCAACATTTAAGAGGGGCAGGAGCCAGTCAGGGAGGCTGAGAAGGAACAGCCATAGTCAGGTAAGAGGAGAACCAGGGCAGGATGGTATGGTGGGAGGTGTGTCTGCTTTTGTAAGAGCTCTCCTGTTAAGGTGACATTTTCCTCCTTGGAGAACAAGCCTGCCCTGGGTTCACTGAGCTGCTGTCAGGAACTGATGCTCTTGACTTGCCCACATGGCCCTAGAAGTGGGAGTACAGGGTAGAGAAGGTGGGCAGAGGGTCCAGGGTGACTGGTTAGTGAAATTGCAGGTAACAACCTATACGGGGAGGAGATGGTACAAGCCCTGGAGCGGCTGAAGGACAGTGAGGAGAGAGCCTCCTACATCCTCATGGAGAAGATCGAACCCGAGCCTTTTAGGAATTGTCTACTACGACCCGGCAGCCCTGCCCGAGTGATCCAATGCATTTCAGAGCTGGGCATCTTCGGGGTCTATGTCAGGTGAGCCAAGCAACATGTTTCCTTATGTAGTAAATGAGGCCAAGGACCTAAGATCTGCCTACCTCACAAGGCTATCAAATGAAGTCCAGATGACAAGTGCTTTGCAACTATAAAGGAAAGTGATATCAAGATGGCTAACAATATAACCCTGGACTAGGAGACCCCAGGGAAGAAAAGTTTAGGTCCAGTCCCAGGGCACCTGGGATGCTGTGGCTTTGAAAAGCTGAGTGGCCCCTGGGCTTGGACTTGAACACTAAAGAATCAGGAAGAAGACAGCTGGAGAATTTGTAAGAACAGTTTCTGGTCCCTCATTATCACTTCCTGCAAAATACTCACTCCAAGAACAGAGCAAGGAAGGAATGCCAGATCCTACCATGATCCCCACCAGAGCCTGCCCTCTCTATAATCTTCACCTCCAACCATTCCACTTACAGCATCTCTGCCTGCCAATTCCTCCCCACCCCCTACCGCCATCTTGAGAGAGAGTTAGAGAAGGAAACTTAGAGCTACAGAAGATGAAATGTGAGCCTGGCGTCATGCTAAATGCTTTTCTGATTTTCTTTAAACCTTGTCACGATCTTAAAAAGTGAGAGGTATTATCCCTGTTTTAAATTGAGGAAATTGATATTTGGAAAGGCTGAGTAACTTGCTTCAAAGACAGAGCTAATAATATCCACGCTAGGATGCAAACCCAAATCTGATTCAGAAATCTGAGCACTGTCTCAGGTGTAGTCAGTCACCCATGTACTGCTCAGCTGGGGCCAAGGAAGGTCTTGGGTTTGAGGGCTGAGTCCAGGTGATGGAGTTGTGTGTCTCCTGCCCCCGTTTCTATAGGGAGGGAAAGACACTTGTGATGAACAAGCACGTGGGACATCTGCTTCGAACCAAAGCCATCGAGCATGCAGATGGCGGTGTGGCGGCTGGAGTGGCAGTCCTGGACAACCCGTACCCTGTGTGAGGGCACAGCTGGGCCCGCCCGACTGCACTGCAAAGACCTTCCACCCTTGACAGTCATTCCTCGCCGGCCCTCCCCTTACCTTGTGAAGGCTGCTCTCTTCTAGAGATTTCCAGGGTCTTCATGGAAGGGCAGATGCTGGGCACCTTCCCCCCTCCCCCCCTACCCGCCCCCAGCTTTCCCTTCTGAGAACCAGAAAAGCTGTGTTTCCCTTAAGTGTGATCTAGAGGCCCCTAAATCCTCAGGGTGTGGATACAGCTGAAAGGAAGCTGATTTGAGGTCAGGGTCCATAACCTTGCCACCCTCCTGTTAGCCTCTTGTCAGCCTTTCCAGCAGGTTCTGGACCTGGGCTAGGACTGAGGGGTAGGAGGAAAAGGGTATGGGCACAGCCTTTCCCCACCTCTGCCTTAAATAAAACTACTTGGCTGATTCTGTGATTTCTTTGTTTGTACATTTACGGGAGGGAGAAGCTATAATCCTAGTCAGCCCACTTCAGATAGATTGGAGCAGGGGAAGGAACTCGGCTATAATCAGTTTCCCTAGCTCCAGATCCTATGGATAGGACCCTGAAATCTCAGTCCTTAGTCACTCACTAATGCTCCCACAGGATCACAGGGAAGAGAGACGGTCTCTAGCAGAGCGAGCAACCATGATCGAGCATTACAGTTATGATGTGGCTTTAGTTGCTTTCCTGCTTAGCTCAAGAATTTGTCAAAGGGCCTGGAAGCCCTGGTGAAAATGAAAGTGTAGGTTGCTTAGTCGTGTCTGACTCTTTGCGACCCCATGGACTGTCAGGCTCCTCTGTCCATGGGATTCTCCAGGCAAGAATACTGGGTTGCCATTCCCTTCCCCAGGGGATCTTCCCGACCCAGGGATCGAACCTGGGTCTCCAGCATTGCCCTGCCTAGTGCTGCCTAGACCCAAAATTCTGGAAGGAATATTGGGGTATTCCTGAGGAAAATCACTCCCCTTCCCATCCCCCACACAAATCAGAGCAGCCAGTAAGTATGCACCGTGTAAGACACTGAGAAAGCAAGTCACCACCTTCATGAAGTCACAGACTTTATTCCTACAACCACAGGGCCTGAGTACAACTTGGGTAGGAAAAAAGAGCTTCATCTGAGAACATCTCTCATGAGCAAGACTGTTCAGGGGGGCTGGGAACAGAGGACAAGAAAAGTGAGCTCCTCTGGTCCTGGCAGCATAACACAGGTATTCCTTCAAGGACACAAATGATCTGAAAGCCCTCCGGAAACTGAGGCTGCCTGCAGAGCCCCTGGAACAGATGGCAGACAGGCACTGCCATCCGGTACAAAAGGGAATTCAGACGCACAAGAGAAGCAACAAAACGTTTTAAAAAATAATCATTCTTCCAGGACTCACAAACAGGCATTTCTCGGGGCAAGTGCATGCCCAAGATAAGTACTGGTGCTTCCTGAGAGAGATGACATAGGATTAGAGTTGCTTCCCTGTTTCAGTCCATGCCCTCATTTGCCCACTGAACACTTGGGTTTGGGACATGACCTTCAGGTCCCTTCAGGGCTCCAAGGGCTCTTTGCAGTCTAGGGGCACAGCCTGAGGCTGACCTGGGCCCTCTCGCATCTGCCTGGTGGTCGCAGGAAGTTGCCTCCACCCAGAAGCAAAGATGGTCCTCGGTCCCAGACAGCTGGACAAGGGAAGTGTTGTGGGTCAGCACTGGCCCTCAGCACTCCTGGATGGGGGCAGGGAGGGTGGGCAAAACTTTGGAAAGCCAAGCAGGGGGTAATCCTGGGTTCCAGGCAGGATCTTATTCATTGGATGGTCAAGCAGCGGTGGCTGAAGAGCTGGGTGATGATGGATGGGTCGACTACAGTGGACGTGTCCCCCAGGTCGTGGTCATTCTGAGCGATCTTCCGAAGCACCCGCCTCATGATTTTCCCTGGGGGTCCACACGCTTCTGGTTACCTGGTGACAACACACTGACCCACTCCGGCCCTGCCAAAAGCTTCCATCCACGCATACTCGCCCCTAGTGGGCCTTGGCCCATCCAATCCCAATCCCTAGAGGCCTCTGAACATACCTGAGCGAGTTTTAGGCAATCCAGGTGCATTCTGGATGTAATCCGGGGTGGCAATGGGGCCAATCTTTTCTCTAACTGTAACCAACAAATCATTACACATTTTTCCAGTACCCTTAGCCAGGCTGCCCAAAACCAAGGCAGAGATAGCTTTGTTCCCATCCTAATCATTCTCAGGCTCACTTTTTGTCTTCCTCTCTTTTTAACACATTGTCTCTTTACTCTCTCATTGTATATTAATTCACCCTCATGGAACTCAAGCTCTAGAATCAGCCTGCTAGAGTTGAAATTCACTTTACTTGCAGTGTGGCCTCGAACCAGTGATTTATTCCTAAATTCTCTGAGCCTCAATTTCTTCATCTTTAGAAGGAGAGTAACAATAGGATCTATTTCATGGAGGTGTGTGCTCTCAGTTGTTCAGTTGTGTCCAGCTCTTTGTGACCCCATGGACTGTAGCCCATCAGGCTCCTCTGTTCATGGAGTTTTCCAGGCAAGAATACTGGAGTGGGTTGCCATTTCCTACTCCAGGGGATCTTTGTGACCCAGGGATCGAACCCATGTCTTCTGCATCTCCTGCATTGGCAGGCAGATTCTTTACCACTGTGCCACCTGGGAAGCTTCATGGAGGTGACTAGAGATTAAATGTATTAATGCATTTAAAACACTTAGTTCAGTGGCACAAAGAAAGAATTCTACAAATGTCAATCATTATTAACATGATGGAGACTGAGTGGGAAGAGGGCAGTCAGCCCCTGGGATCTGTTTGTGGTTTGAGAAACTAGCTCACTACAGCCCCTCCCCAACAACCTGCTGTGGTGACTGGGCCATCAGGACAGACCTGGCAATCCCTGCCCAGGGAAGCTCCTTACTCTGCTTCTTGAGCTCCTCAGTGAGAGCTGGGCTGAAGATGTGGCCATCGCACAAGGTGACAAAGCAGTAGAGGCATTCGCCCTTCACAGGATGAGGGTGTCCAACCACGGCTGCCTCTGCAACAGCCTTGTGTTCCACGAGTGCTGACTCCACCTCTGCCGTGCTCAGCAGGTGTCCTTGTCAAGGGAAAGGAAGTTGCCATGAGAGAGACCCCAGCCCCTGTTCCATCTGTCCCAATAAGGCAGTCCCGGTCTGGTCAAACAGGGACAGCCTTTCATTCATTCCTCAAGGGACATTGTTGCCCACCATCCTGGTTCCTCTCCTCCCAGTGTTTATTACTCTTCAGTGTTTATTACTTCAGCCCAGAAATGAACACTGCACTCCAGGTATGGTCTGGCTCTCTTAGAAGGCTTTGGCTGTGAGTTGCTGGGCGAGCAGGGTTAATGAGAAGGGATGATGGTCCCTAGCCCTCACCAGATACGTTCAGCATGTCATCGATCCTGCCAGTGATCCAGTAATAGCCATCCTTGTCCCGCCGGCAGCCTGGGAGGGGAAAATAAATACACCACAGTAGGATACCGCAGCGATCCACATCACCAAACTGCTGTACCCATGGCAACAGCCTCCTAACAAGTCTTCCTGCTGTGCTAGCCAGGCTCCAAGACGGTCACACCAACCTCCGTCTCCTGGTATCTGTATCCCTGTGTAGTCCTTTATCTCACTGTACTAGGGTTTGTCTCCTGAGCAATCGCATTTGGCAGAGATGATAGGATGTCATTTCTGAGATAAGATTATAGAAGACACTGTGGCTTCTATCTTGGTTGCATTCTCTCTGATTATTTGCTCTGGGGTCAGCCAGCTGCCGTGTCATGAGTAGCCCTATGGAGAGGTCCATGTGGCAAGGAACTGAAGGTTCCTGCCAACAGCCACATAAGTGAGCTTAGAAGTGGGTCCTCCAGGCTCAGTCAGACCTTTAGATGACTGCAGCCCCAACCACAGGTTGACTGCAACCCACAAGAAATTCTGAATAAGAACCACCAGCGAAGCCACTCACAGAATCCTGATCCTCAGAAACTATGAGATAATTATTGTTTTTAGCTGCCAGGTTTGGAGTTAATTAGTATAACTAATATACTGACCTAAAGTCTATTCTCCATAAAACAAGCAAAGTTATTTTCTAAATAATATATAAATTATAATCACTTCTCTGCTTAAAAAGCCTGATGGTCTCCCACTGTACACTGGATAAAATCCAAATTCCTCACCATGGCTCACAAGGCCCTGTATTATCTCCCTCTCCAACTTGATACAACATTCTTGCTGTTGCTCACTACATTCCAGCTACACAAGCTTCAGTCTGTTCATCAGACATTGCATGCTTATGTCTCTCTGGTACAGAACATTCATTTTTACTCCAGATATTCCCATACCTGGCTGCTTCTTTAGGTCTCTGGTCAAATAACACTTCAAAGAAACTTCTCACCATCCCATGTATGGTGGCTGTCCCTGCAGTATTTATTTGCTGAATTTACTGCCTGTCTGTCTTCACTAGAGAGGATGTAATGTAAACCCCATGAGAGCAGAGACCTTGCCCACCTTATTCATGGTAACATCTCCTGTGCTTAGATAAGTAGTACGTGCTCAATAAATATTTATGGAAGAATGGATTGGTGGATGGACACATGGGCAAACATAGGCTCCAGACATGGGGACGCACTTGACATGGTAATACATACTGCCATGTGCTGCCTCTCTTTCAGCCCAGCAGTGATGGAAACAAGAACATTTTCCCTCATACATCAAATCTCAGCACCGTGCTGAGAGCCTTTCTGCAACACTCATTCCTGTTCTTATGGTCTTCTCTGTATCTCTGACTGGATATTACACATTGATACATAAGACACATCCCTAACCAACTCTTCTTGAAAATGAAAGGGGATGGTACATGTCTTAGTGGGAGGTGTGGGAAAGGGATAGCCAAGGCTCACCATCTCCTGTCACATAGTACCCGGGGAACTTCTTAAAGTAGGTGGTCTCAAAGCGTTCGTGGTTCCCATAGACCGTGCGCATGATCCCTGGCCAAGGCTGCTTGAACACCTGGAGGATGAGGAAGTGGTAACCATCTGCTACACTGTCTCACAGGAAGACAGTTACGTCTTTGCCAAACCTTAGGAGAAATAGCCTGAATGCCATTCCCAAGAAGTAGAACAAAGTATATGCTTTGGAGACAGTCTAGGCTTGGAATCCTAACTCTGCCACTTACTGTGTGGCCTCAGGTAAGTAACTTTACGTCTCTGAGTTTCAGGATCCTTATCTGTAAATCAGAGAAAATAATTTCTACCTGCCAAAGTTATTTTGAGGATTAAATTAATAGTATGTGGAAGCTGCCTAGCACATGCTTTGTTGGTAATAAGCATTTAGTAAATTTGAGTCTCCTTTTTAAAAAAAAAATGATTTTTATTTATTTGGCTCCACTGGATCTTAGTTGTGGCATGCAGGATGTAGCTCCCCAACCGGGGATCGAACCCAGCCCCCTGCATTGGGAATGTGGAGTCTTAGCTACTGGACCACAAGGGAAGTGCCTTGAGTCTCCTTTTAGGTAATCCCTCAGGGATGCAGGTACAATTTGATACAAATGAAAGCAGTTACATAAAAATGTGGGACCCACACATAAGTAAGTAATTATTGCCCCAATCAGTAATGTCCTGTGGCAGCAGATTGGTGGGATGGACAGAACTCTATTCTAAGAGTCAGAGGACCTGGGTTCAAGTCTTGCCCATGTTACTAACTTGCTCTTTTAAAAGTGTATTAGTCACTCAGTCATGTCTGACTCTTTGGGACCCCAGGAACTATAGTCTGACAGGCTCCTCTGTCCATGGGATTCTCCAGGCAAGAATACTGAATTGCATAGTCATTCCCTTCTCCAGAGGATCTTCCCCACCCAGGGATCGAACCCAGGTCTCCTGCATTGCAGGCAGATTCTTCACCGTCTTGAGCTACCAGGGAAGCTTGCTCTTAGTAAAAACAAAGTGGGTTGGAGGGTGAGGGTGCTAATGATCTCCCTACAACTACTAAATGATCACAACAGCTTACATTTATCAAGCACCAACTCTTAGGTTCTGTGCTAAATAAACCCTTCACATGAATCATCTAATCAATCCAGCAACCACAGGGGATAAAGATACTGCTGCTATTGCTGTTTAGTTGCTAAGTCATGTCCGACTCTTTTTTGCTATCCCAGGGACTACAGCCCTCCAGGCTTCTCTGTCTATGGGATTTCCCAGGCAAGAGTACTGCAGCGAGTTGTCATTTCCTTCTCCAGACAAAGGTACTATGGTAACTCTTTTACAAATGAGAATATTTATGTTCAGAGGGGTTAGGTAACTTATCTAAAGTCACAGAAGAGGCAGAGCCAGGTTTGCACCCAGGCAGGTTGACTCTGGAGCCTATATGATTTTCCACTGTCTTTCAGACCCAAAAAGGCACCATCAAGTATCTTTGAGTAGAGCCCTTAAGAGTCTTGTGGGCCAAAAGGCCTAGAGGCAGGCAAAATATCCAGAAGGATTGCCCCACTAGGGTCTCTCTGCAGAGGATAAACCCTCAACCAGGGAGCTTTAGCCAAAAGCAGCTACCAGGAAAGGTTAGGTTCTAAACTCTAAAGGAAAGCACACTGTGCCCTTTTGTGGACCATCCTCCCCTCCCCCTCATCAAAGACCCACAAGGGCTAGGATCTCACCAGATAGCCTTCAGCTTCACCTTCTAACTCTTCCCCAGACTCATTCAGGATCGCAGGAGCTACCCCGAAGAATGGGAAGGTCTAGAAGCAAACAGGAGACAGGACTCACAACGAGGAATGAGACAACTCTGACTCAACTCTCTACCTCTAGAGAGCCCCAGAGCCCCAGATTCCCCACACCTATCAGTCCAGCCCCCTACCCTCTACCTAGGCTGAATGCCCCAAGACTCTCCCCGGCCTAGCCCAGGACCAGCCAGGGGAGCCTCACTCACAGCAGAACCAGGCTTCATGGGTATGGCCCCAGGGAGCGGGGTCAGCATATGGCCACCCTGTGGAAGTCAGAGACCGGGGGTTTGAGTCAGTCTTCGCACACTGTGCCTGAGCCCCAGCCTTCTGAACCTGTTACTTACTGTCTCTGTCTGCCAGAAGGTGTCCACAATGGGGCAGCGCTGTGCACCTACCACCCGGTGGTACCAGAGCCAGGCCTCAGGGTTGATAGGTTCGCCCACAGTTCCTAGCACCTGTAAGGACGCCCGGCTGTGCCTTGGGCAGAAGAGTGGGGAGAAAGGGAGGCTCTGAGCACCACTAGGAACCAGGAAGACATGCACAGGCTCTTCTGCCCCCTCCCCTATTCCAAGCCAGGGTGTTAGAATAATGGGCTGGAAAGGACTGTGCAAAGGCCAGCACCAGCTCTGAGGGACACTCAAGGGGCAGCAGCCAGAGAGGGGTCTCACTTGGTAACAGGCTCATCTCCAAACTTCATGAGCAGACGGATGGCTGTAGGTGCTGTGTAGAACTTGGTCACCTTGTACTTCTCCACGATATTCCATAGGCGGCTGACATCCGGGTATGTGGGAATCCCCTCAAACTGACCCCAATAATGGCTGGTCATTTTCAGCCCTTCTCAATAGTCCCTCCATCCCCCTACCATACCCTCAGGCTCAGTATTTTGCCTTTTCTGACAAATCCCTGTCTTCACACCCTTACCAGACAAGCCAAGAGATTTTCCCACTCAGCGTATACAACCCTCTGAGAACTCCTCTTTCTCAAGGAAACAGGTCATTGTATAAGTCCCTCTGCCTCTAGGCAAGGTGGCTTTAGGAGGTCATCACCCAGGATCATCTTGTCCATCCCCTAAATAAGCCAGGTAGTCATGGGTCCCAGCACCCTTCTTACCAAAACACTGGTGGCACCATTGGCCAGTGGCCCATAGGTGACATAGGAATGGCCAGTGATCCAGCCAATGTCTGCGGTGCACCAGAACACATCCTCCGCATGAAAGTCAAACACATACTTGAAGGTTGTGGCCACATAGAGCATGTAGCCCCCAACTGTGTGTAACACGCCCTGTGGAGAGAATAGGGCCTCAAGTTGGGCTCACCCTCGCTGACTACCAAATGTAGAGGAAAAGCCTCCCCAGGATTCTGGCCCTGCCAGCACTGCTTTCACAGCATCCATCTCTCTTCCATCCTGCTTTCTCCACGTTCCCACTTCACACACCACATGTATTTATATAGTCAGTCCATCATCCACACTCACACCCTAAGATGGTATTTCTGAACCACCCACATTACTTTCACACACATGAACCCTTTCGGTACACTCACATCCAATAGTGTCTCTGTTGTGTGTGCACACGCATACAATTATTCGTTGATAGAATGAGAGTGGGGAAAAAAGATAATCTTCTTTGCTTGCTCCATTAATATCTCATCCCTACCAGGCTCCTCCATCCATGGGATTTTCCAGGCAAGAATACTGGAGTGGGTTGCCATTTTCTTCTCCAAGGAAAGAGAGGCCCAAATTGTGTCTCTAAAGGTTCACTGAGGAATACTCCAAAGCTTGTGGAGAGAATAATTTATGGGTGTGGCGAGTGGAAGGTAGAGTGATATATCTTTTAAGTCAGAGTTCTAAGTGTTTCCAGTTCCCACACTGCTCCGGGAGGGACTAGATGTTACCAGTGTGGCATGTGAAAGGGATTGAACTCTAAGAGCTGTAGTCAAGAAGGCAAAGAGGGATCCCTGTGCCCACTCTTGGCCTTGACTTTACAGGCAGCTCTTCTTCAACCAAACCACGTGGGTATGGGCAGGAAACACAGATGTCAGCCCCACGGATTTATCCTTTCCTCCTTTTCTGGGCACCCTGAGGCTCCCCACTTGAATTGTCTGACCTTGGGCTTCACCATCAGTGATTGAGGATTTATGTCAATTTGATTTAGAAAAGGTAATGTGATATTTCTGAAACTCAGAGTTGTAAATTTCATGTCATTACATGTTTCCTCAGAAACTCACTTCTCACCCTCACACAGTGTATGTACACACACACACACACACACTTGCCTTGGGTTTGCCTGTGGAGCCACTGGTGTACAGGATGAAGAGTGGGTCTTCAGCATCACACCATTCAGGCTCACACTCATCCCCTGCCTTCTGCATGAGTTCATGCCACCACAAGTCAACCCCCTCATTCCAGGAGATCTGCAGGGGGCAGAAAATAGGAATGGGCAACGAGGAATTGTGAACAGATCAGGCTGGGGGCAAAATTCACCCCTACCTAGCACCTGGAGAGGCCAGGGCAGGAGTGGCAGATGGAGGTCCTGAGAGGGAGGAAGGGCCCAGAGAGGGTGAAATGGGGCAGGGAGAACAGAAACAGAACCAGGAGGCTTCTTGGGTACTCCCAGCACCCTGCTTCAGAACTTCTCTCACCTGGCCTCAGGCGGAGGCGGCCCCCTTGGTTGGTCCCTTCTCGGGTCATTCCTAGCTTAAATGTCACCTTCTTGGAAAGGTTTAACCTAAACAGCATCTGATAGGCTCCCAGACCCACCCTCACCCCTACTATTCTTCTTCTTTTTTTTTTAATCAGCTTGTGAGATTAGTTTCCCAACCAGGAATTGAACGTGGGCCCTTAGCAGTGAAAGCGCAGAGTCTTAACTCTGGATGGCCAAGGAATTCCCACCCCTGCTATAATTCTTGATCACAGCACCTTATTTCTTTACCACATAGCACATATTTCCAGTTATTTTATTTAGCTGTTTACTTGATTACCGTCTCCCCAGATAGTGACCTCTATGAGTACATTGGCATGTCTATCTTTCTTGCCCACCCCCCTAAATCTCCAACACCTAGTAAAATGCCTAGCACTCAACAGGCACTCAGTAAAATTTTGTTGGATGAATGAATATGCATACACAGGCCTGTATACACACATATATACTTATGGGACTAGTGGCTCATCAGCAGGGATGCAGATACCACACAATACAGAAATGCAGAATTAGTCAGAGCCTGCAGGTGAGGTGGGTACCTGACCCCAATAGTTAGTAGCAAAAGAAGTCAACAGATGTTGGTCTAAGCATCTTTTTTTGCATGTACGGACATCATCCACATCTGGAGGTTCCTACTCCAGCTCTGCCCTGACCCTATACCAGTGGTACCAATGGGTTTCTCATAAAGACACTTCCTTGAGGTTCCATTCAGAAGGAAACTTTGCTTTAAGTTGGTGGAAAAGGATCAAGGTGGATTTCTCCCAGTAGAAGGATGTCCCTCGAATACTGAAGTGTCTTTCAGATCTGTCATCCTGAAATTTTTGTAAACTTTCCTTGAAACTGTTTTACTTTCTGAATTATATCACCTGTGTGAAAACTGGTTTTAAGTCTACTCTTTGCTGAGTGAAGTTGTATTCCCTGAGTTCGTCCAAAGTTGCACTGGATTTCGATTCCCAGTTCTGCCACTTCCTAGATATATATGACCATGGGCAAGCCACTCTACCTCAAGTTACTCATTTTTAAAATGAGGATAGTCATTCTTGCCCTGATAGTCTCACAGGATTTTGGAAACATCAAAGGAAATCTGTTATTACCTAGTAAACATCAAGCCTTGGATTGTCTGGGTGGGCAGAGAAGACTGATGAATGTCAGGAAGGTGAAAAGTTAATTCCACTGAACTCCTCTGGGAGGTGAAATAAGAGTGTGATGATGGAAACTATTGTGGGTTTGGTTTAACTGTCACAAAACTGTTTCATATTCATTACTTCCTTGTTCTATAGTCCCATTTGGCAGGTAGACATGATAGTATAAGAGGAAACATCCTATTCCTCTCATTATATGGTTATATAGTAATTTATTGTGTGCATATTTGGTTTCAAAGCCCCACAGTGTTAGACACATACCTTGATAAATTAAAAATTACCATTCTCTTTTTTCTGAACTATCTGTCTCTTACTCTGGAGAATTTGAAGTTTCTGGCATGACAAGTCCAGGTCAAGAGAGACACCATTAAGAAGAAAAAGAACAGAGAGAAGGTCCCCACAAGCTAGAAAATACAAAAATACACCCTACTTTTTTTAAAAATTGGAATAGCCATACAGGTGTACACATACATTGTCACATGAATAATTTTTTGCCCACCAGATGATCTACTTGAGATGAGGGCACTAATGTGTTTAAGAAGAAGTGTGTCAATAGTGCTTTGAGCAAATGCAGCTAGTCTGTGGTGCTGGTGTGGATGGTCACAGAAAAGGCACTAGGTACACGCAAGGGCAAAGCACAGTTACACTGTGGCAGTGAGGGGACTCTTGTAATCTTGTAAAACTGCTTCCTTTGTGGGTGTGGGTAAGGACGGTGGGGTGGATACTCCAGGTGGGGAGCTGATAACCAGCACCAGGAAGCAGGCTGAGAGCAATCAGTGGCACACATGTTGGTTGTGAATTAGGTGTATACCTATGAGGGCCCAGGGCTTGGAACCAGGAAAAGGTTTGCATTTTCTGAAATAAGAATCAAGGAGCTGGCCTTTGTTATTGGACCAGGAAAGCCTTAGGGAGGGCAGCTGCCAGGTGTGAGAGAGGAATATGAGGAAGCTTATAGGTAATATGTTTGAGGAAGGTCCCTGCCAACTGTAACAGGCCCTCCCTTGAAGACTGCTTAAGAATGAGGGGTTTGGAGCTCTGCCAAGATTTCCACTGTTTTGACTACAGTTCTCAGGCCAACCAACCTGGGTTTTGTAAGCTGATTTTCATGGTCTTTGGGTTTTTGGTAACTGAGTCTTTTTACCTCCAAGAAATAAAATTCCAGGAGCCTGTGGCCTAACAACCTCTGGTATTAAGAATTAAAAGAGTTTATTTCTTTTCTAAACTCCCTTTTAGAAATGCCAGCCTGTCTGCTATATTAGAAATAATAAAAGCTAACATTTATGGAGCAGTTACTATGTGTCGAACACTTTACCTATACTGACAAAACCCTGTCGGGTAGGTACAATTTTATCCTTATTTTAGAGATGGGGAAACTGAAGTAAAGGAGCTTAAGAAACTTGCCCAAGTTCCCACATAGCAGGTAACAGAGCCAAGATGTGAAGCCAAGTGGTCTGACTCCAGAGCCTATATTCTAACCACTAAGTTTGTTTCCTCTTTCAAGAGAAAAGTCTTAGGTCCCTGCCTGAGTTTTCAAATGAAAACATTTTTCCCTAAGACTCAGATCTGTCTCCACCGTGCTAATGAGAATAGAGAAAAGGTGTATTATATTTACCATTAGCCTAAGAGGTTGATCATAGCAGATTTAGAGTAAGACATCCTATGAGGATGGTAAAACTCAAGAGGAATAGTGGCTTTTATGTTTTGTTTTAGTAAGCAAAGAGGTTCTTTTAAAGCATTTACTATCATGTCTCCATTACTGATAAGGGAACTGAAGTCCAAAGAGAAGGGGTGACTCATTTAAGGTCATATAGCTAAAAATTGGTCTCTGGACTCCAAACCCAGTCTCTCCTCTATACTAATCAGCTTTGAGTCCCCACTTAAGAGTCTCTCTTCTTAGAATCACCTACAATATAACTTTTGTTCAATTTAGCATTTAATTATATCAGAGTTTATGTGTAGTTTGTAAAGCCCAAAGTAGTTTATAAATATATTTAGGAGCCTTCTTCTCAGCTGCCAACTTGATGGTGATTCCCAACGTCAAGGTCTGCATCCCCTCTACCTGTTCCTCCTGTCTTTCCTGGTTCTGCCTCAGCTAAGTGCACAGTAAAAACTTTCTGACAGACAGCTTGGTCCTCTCTCCCACAATGGTCCTGAGAAGCAGGAGTGAAATGGGATGTCTGTTGCTACCTCTCTGAGATCCATGCTCTATGCCAATTCAGAACAATAAGCATTTGGTCTCATGACCCTACAGAGTGACTTAGACTAACTAAGGGTAGAGAGAAGGGGGTTAGGTCTGGCAGTCACCTCAATGGGGCGAACAGGCAAAGAGCAGTTGGACAAGCAAACAAGCATGCAGGAAAGCAGTGCCCAAGGCAATGCAGAGGTGGATACCTGGGGCCGGATGTGCTTGGGTTTCTCTTTCGGCTTACCCTGTTAAGAGCCCACGGAAAGGGTGGTGAGCAGGGTCCAAGGATAGGAGAGGGGGAGGGAAGGGTCAATGTGCCCCAAACCTCTGGCTGCTTCCTTTCCCTCTGGTTCCTCTCTCACTGGTCCTCCCAGCCTCCATTTTCCTGATTCTGTTCATAGCCTCTATACACTCAGAACCCCAAATGCTGACAGGGTCTCCAATGTTCCTAGACCAGACTCAAGTCTGTCTAGCTCTAAGACTACTCAAAGCCTCTCAAGTCACAGAATTTCAGAAACCCCTGTCCTTCTGGACCCTGGAGCTTTTATCCTTCATGCCTCTTAGACCTGGAGGCCACCACTGGGCTTTTTCATCAGAAGCATGTATCCAAAGCTATCAAGGGCCATCTATTGAGGGGCAGATCCTGGTTTTTCCATGGTGGGACCACATAGGTAGCCCACCCCAAACCAAAGACCAGTATTTAAGATGACTACATATAGTCACCCAGGTCAGCCCATTTCTAACCCAAGCCCAATCCCTAAAGATCCCTGATGCCCATCAGAATACTCCAACCAGCACAGGAGTCTTCCTCACAATCTCTTGGGCTAAGTTTCCAAAGCTCCCTACCTACATCCAAGGTCAAAGTCCCCTATCTCCAGCCAGCCCTGCCAGGGAGGCCATTCCGAGGACTGCTCCTAGATCCTCAGCATTATGATAAGGAAACAAAGATGGACATCAGGAACTTCCTGGGGAGGAAGAGGGAGCCAGTTGGAGCCCAGAGGAGGGCATAATGGTACCAGACTCACCTGCACATCCGGGCATGGCCTCTTAATCGGAGGAGATTGGCTAGGAGAGTCACCTGTGACCAGCTCTGCCCGCCCCAGGTGCTTGACCACAATGCAGCATTTCACTGGGAAACCCCTGGAGGAAAGAAAAGCCTGAAGTGGTGGGCTGGTTGGCTCAAAGGAGAATTTGGCAAGACCCACCCATGTCTATCTAGGGTAGGAGGGACAAAGGAAACCTGGCACTGGGGAAATGCCCAGTCAACTCAGGGCAGTAGCCAGCAGACCAAACACACTTACTTCTCCTGACACTTCTCCAGGGCCTCGTCAGCCAGCTCCTTCAGGTTGACAAGCTTTTCCCCCCTGTAGAAGGCATCTTTGGGGAGCAACAGATATTCCAAGCCTTAGGAAGGCATCACACTTCTACCCCTTTATCCCTAGTGGGTACAATGTTCAGTCCTTCCTGGATAGGCCTCTTGTCTCTGGATCTTCCAGCTAATTTGAGCTAACAGAGGGAAGGCTGAGGTGGAAGCAGGAAATAAAGGGTAGGCTGCCCCTACCCTTTACATTAAGCAGCCCCAAATACCAGCTAGCTGGTTGAAGACCAAGACTTTGAGTGTGGGGGTTTTGGGGGAGGGGTGAGAGACTTAGTCACCTGTAGTGATGAGAAGGCTACAATTGGAATCCAGGATCCGTTCACAAAGAGACTCTGAAGAGAACCCCGCAAACTAGAAAAGGGAAGAAAGACTGAGAAAGATGGCAACCCAAGGATCGAGTGAACAAGAAAAGGAATAAGGAACCTATGACACAAACATTCTAAATGCTTTAGTCTTGTTTTTCAGATTCTCCATCATCCAGGCTCAACCTACTTATCCTGAGCCCTACCCCCAACCAGGCCCCTTTCTCCAGCCCCAATTCCTACCACAATGGAGTGCAGAGCCCCAAGGCGGGCACACGCCAGCATAGCCACCACGAGCTCCGGGATCATGGGCATGTAGATGGCCACTCGGTCACCCTTGCAAATGCCTGCGGTAAAGGACACAGGTCATGGACCACAGTGGATCCCACCTGCTGCTACGTGTTCCTTCTCATCCAATTATCTGCCACCCACCTACCTCCCCTCCCAGGTGACCTTTCCTGTTCTTCTGTTAGCAGATTCCTTCTTTTCCTTGTCAACCTCCCCCAAGTCCTCAGATACCCCCAGGCTGGGCTCTCCAGTCCTCTCCCTGTATCCCCTCACTCACCCTGTTTTCGGAGAACATTGCTGAACCGACACACTTGGACCAGAAGCTCTCGGTATGTGATCTGGGTGGTTTCCTCTGGCTCATTGCCCTCCCTGAGATGTATCAGAAAGAGCCAGTCATTAGGGAATATGACTTCTTCCCCAAACAAACAAACAAAAATAGGAACAGTCATAAAATCCATTCATTAACACCAAGGCCTGGGAATATTCTGTGAGGGTGAGCCATCTGCCACCACACCTTGAGCTGACTGATCAGATACACTGGGCTTACAAGATATACTTTATACACAACCTGTGTATCACTGGAAAATGCACTGCCATCTCTGAACCTCATTTGATAAAATGGGATCATGGTCTTCTCTCTTCCATTCGAGGCATGTATTAAGGAGAAATGGTATCACGAATGTGATTCTTCCTGAAAGTGATGTCAGCATTGCACTGGTGTTATTCAAAGTGGGGTCTCTAGATTACTTGTACCCAAGTCACCTAGGGAACTTGTCAAAATGTAGATTCCTGAGCCCAAACTCAGAATCACAATCACAAGATCCAAGAATCTGCTTCTTTACTACAAGTTGGTATAAAGAATCAATAGGTAAATCAGATGCACCTTTAAAGTTGAGAATCACCACCCTCTATCAACTTCTTGCTGTCTACCTCCTCAGCCTTGCCTCCTACTCCTTTCTAGGCTTCAGCCTGGTTTCCTTCGGTCATTTCTTCATCGATTCATTTGCTTATTCAACTACTATGTGCTATATATATGAATAGAAATAAGGCACTGAGAATAAGATAAGCAAAATCCCTCCCAACATGAAGCTTATATTCCAATGATAGTACAGGAAATATACAAGTAAAAATATAACAGATAATTTAATTTCCAATTATGATAAGCATTATGAAAGATATAAAGAATGACATAATAATGACCGAGAAATTTTTAAAAAGACATCTTAAGGATTCAGACTGTATACAAAGATTTAACTGTAAGAATATCCCCTTCAGTATTATTTTTCAATTTTATGATTTTTAAATAATTCTACTGCACAATTGCACTCATCTCACATGCTAGCAAAGTAATGCTCAAAATTCTTCAAGCTAGTCTTCAACAGTATGTGAACCAAGAACTTCCAGATGTTCAATCTGGATTTACAAAAGGCAAAGGAACCAAAGATCAAATTGGAACATCTGTTGGGTCATAGAAAAAGCAAGAGAATTCCAGAAAAACATCTACTTCTGCTTATTGACTATGCCAAAGCTTTTGACTGTGTAGATCACAACAAACTGTGGAAAATTCTTAAACAGATTGGAATACCAGACCAACTTACCTGCCTCCTGAGAAATCTGTATGCAGGTCAAGAAGGAACAATTAGAACTGGACGTGGAACAATGGACTGGTTCCAAATTGAGAAACGAGTATGTCAAGGCTGTATATTGTCACCCTACTTATTTAACTTATATGCAGAGTGCTGCTGCTGCTGCTAAGTCGCTTCAATCATGTTTGACTCTGTGCGACCCCACAGACGGCAGCCCACCAGGCTCCCCCGTCCCTGGGATTCTCCAGGCAAGAATACTAGAGTGGGTTGCCATTTCCTCCTCCAATGCATGAAAGTGAAAAGTGAAAGTGAAGTCGCTCAGTCGTGTCCGACCTTCAGTGACCCCATGGACCGCAGCCTTCCAGGCTCCTCCATCCATGGGATTTTCCAGGCAAGAGTACTGGAGTGGGGTGCCATTGCCTTCTCCGTACTTCATGTGAAATGCCGGACTGGATGAAACACAAGCTAGAATCAGTACTGCTGGGAGAAATATCAATAACCTCAGATACAAAGATGGCACCACATTTATGGCAGAAAGCAAAGAAGAACTAAAGAGCCTCTTGATGAAAGTGAAAGAGGAGAGTGAAAAAGTTGGCTTAAAACTCAACATTCAGAAAACTAAGATCATGGCATCTAGTCCTATCACTTCATGGAAATTGATGGGGAAATGAAACAGTGACAGACTTTATCTTTTTGGGCTCCAAAATCACTGCAGATGGTGACTGCTGCCATGAAATTAAAAGACGCTTGCTCCTTGGAACAAAAGCTATGACTAATCTAGACAGCATATTAAAAAGCAGAGACATTACTTTGCCAACAAAGGTCTGTCTAGTTGAAGCTATTGTTTTTCCAGTAGTCATGTATGGATGTGAGAGTTGGACCATAAAGAAAGCTGAGCGCCAAAGAATTGATGCTTTCGAACGGTGGTGTTGGAGAAGACTCTTGAGAGTCCCTTGGACTGCAAGGAGATCAAACCAGTCAATCCTGAAGGAAATCAGTTCTGAATGTTCATTGGAAGGACTGATGCTGAAGCTGAAACTCCAATACTTTGGCCACCTGATGCGAAAAACTGACTTATTAGAAAAGACCCTGACGCTAGGTAAGATTGAAGGCAGGAGGAGAAGGGGACAACAGAGAATGAGACAGTTGGATGGCATCACCGACTCAATGGACATGAATTTGAGCATTCTCTGGGAGTTGGTGATGGACAGGGCGGCCTGGCGTGCTGCAGTCCATGGGGTCGCAAAGAGTCGGACACAACTGAGCAACTGACCTGAACTGAACATAAAAAGATATGTAAATTTTTTAAGTGAATTTGAAAATTGAATTTTAACGCTGTTCAGAAGAGAAATAAATACTTCAAAGTCCCCAAAAAAGCATAGAATGGGGAGGTGGGAAAGAAGAGCTTTAAGCACAGGACAGGCCTATTAGACAAGCATATAAACATGCTTCTGTGTTTATATACTCTCTTTTTTTCCTATACAAATGGTGGCATACAATATGCATTTTTCTGTATCTTGTTTTTTATTGAATATAATATGCATTCAATAAACTGCATAAATCTTAAATATAGAGCTTGATCATCTTGCTTAATTTTTAAATTTAACAATATATCTGGATATCATTTTCCATTAAGACTTACAGTGCTATTTCATTTTCTTTGTCATATGCATAATGTTCTACTATTTGTGTGTGCCATAATTTATTTAACAAATAAATATTTCAATGAGTATCTTTATTAATATGTCATTTACTCACTTGAAAATATATCTGAAGGATGAATTACTAGAACTGAAATTGTTGGGTCAAAGATATGGACATTTGAAATACTGATAAATACTAGAGGATAAGTTCCCTAAGTAGGATGATCAGGGAAGGCCTCTCTCTGGAGAGGTGACATTTGAGCTAAGACCTGAGCAATGAGAGCAGGCAAATGTATGAGTTCTTGAGAAGAGTATCCTGGGCAGGTAGTAAAGAGCTTGGCCTATTCAAAGAACAGAAAGGAAGCTAATATGGCTGGAGTGTAGTGAACAAGAAGGAGAGTAAGAATCAGAAGTAGGCAGCAGTCAGATTACATAAGGCTTTGTAGGCACGGTAAGAAATTTGAATTTTATCCTAAGGAGATTCTTCCTGGCTTCCCTTATACACAAAGTGCCACTTCCACAATCTTAATCACACCAATGCCCCAGCTCAGAATGCCTTCCCACCTCTTTCGGGCAGCACCACGTAGCCCTCCATAAAGGTCACTGTGCTTCCTTTCCTTCCTTACCACCCAGAGAACTTACGAAGGAGGTAACTAAAACCCAGAGAGAGGTAGGAGCTTGTCAAGGTCACAATAATAAGCGGCAGAACCAAGAATAGATCCTCAGGTCTTCTGACTTCAAGTCAGGCTGTCTCCTCATAGTGTGAAGGACAGGGACTAGCAGGGAAGCCAGGTCTTTGGCGATTTCACAGAAGATTATCAGCTTCTTTCCAGCTCCTGGCTCAATGAGTTAGTTACTATCCTCTCATTGGCTTCACCTTCCTAGAGCTGACAGGAGAAAAGCACAGAGCTGTTTAAAGTGGGAAGGAACTGGGAGAGAGGAAGCTGGCAAATGGCCCTGAATGCCGGATGCAGAAAAAGTCACTTCCTTAATTGGCTCACGGACAAGTGGCAAACAGGAACATCTCTAGTTACAGTTAAATGCTGATGTACACCTCACACCCATGCATACGTGTCCCCATATGTATGCTGACCTATGTACCCCTGCATACATAAAAACATATATACTAATATAAAAAACATTGTAGACATAGGAACTGCTCATTTGCACACATAGGAACAAACAGCATTAATATATGGATATAGGACTCGAACATGGGCCCATCTGCAAGTATATGCACCACACACGTATGTATCTACCTACGTGCACCTTCCAGAAACTCTCTATCACATTATCCTGTTTTATTTTCTTTGTGGAACCTTCTATGATTTGAAATTAGCTCATGTATTTTATTCACTTGTGTATTATCTGTATCTTTCACTGGAATATAAATCCCATGATAACAATGACCTTGTCTGTCTTGTTCATTGCTACATCCCTAGCGATGAGATTCAATACCTAGAATAGACACTGGTACATAGAAGGTGCACAGGCACAGATAAGAACAAACCTATACAAGAATCAGAGAAGGCAATGGCACCCCACTCCAGTACTTTTGCCTGGAAAATCCCATGGACGGAGGAGCCTGGTAGGCTGCAGTCCATGGGGTCGCTAGAGTAGGACACGACTGAGCGACTTCACTTTCACGCATTGGAGAAGGAAATGGCAACCCACTCCAGTGTTCTTGCCTGGAGAATCCCAGGGACAGGGGAGCCTGGTGGGCTGCCGTCTATGGGGTCACACAGAGTCGGACACGACTGAAGCGACTTAGCAGCAGCATACAAGAATACGAGAACAGCTTACTTGAGCCCACTTCCAGTTACACACACACACAGAGTGTACATCTCTCTCCCTGGCTCTGTGCTCAAGTTATACATTATTGATAGAGGCACCTTATTCCTTCCAGTGTCTTCTTTCTCTGACATAAACACCCGGCTGGGGCCACGGCTGGTTGGGAGAGGGGAGGGAGCACGCATGCACACACACACATGTGCATGGGGACACACACATACCCCCAAAATGTAGTATTACTCAGCCATAAGAAAAGAGTGAAACCTTGCCATGTGTGATAATATAGACAGACTTGAGGATATTATGCTAAATGAAGTAAATCAGAGAAAGACAGACACCCTATGATTTCACTTATATGTGGACTCTAAAAATAAACAAACATAATGAAACAGAAACAGATTCATAGATATAGAAAACAAACTGGTTGTTGCTGGGGGCAGAGGAGAGTGGGGAATGGGTGAAACAGGTGAAGGAGCTTAAGAGGTACAAACTTCCAGCTATAAAGTAAATGTCTTGTGGATGTAAGGTATAGCATAGAAAATATAGTAATAATACTACAACTTTGTATGGTCACAGATGGTAACTAGACTTATTTTGATGATCATTTTTGTAATGTATAAAAATATTGAATCACTATGCTATACACCTAAAACCAATATTGTAAGCAAATTATACTTCAATTTAAAAAAGATGACTGAAGTGACTTAGCAGCAGCAGCAGCAGGTGAACACATGTACACCCATGTCGGATGTCAGTGTATGGCAAAACCAATACAATATTGTAAAGTAGTTAGCCTCCAATTAAAATAAATAAATTTATATTAAAAAATAAAAAATAATAAAAAAATTTTAAATAAATAAATAATAAAAAGACTAAGTGAAATATCAGTACGTAATAAGCATATAAAATGAACAAGTGAGTGCCTATAATATAAATCTCTACATTTTATATATTCAGAATATTTCATAATTTTAAAATTTGAATAAAATAAGTAAATAAAATATTTTACTATATCAAAAAAATAAAAAGAAAAAAACAAACAGCAGCATGTGCACAATGACACTTAGTTTTAGGGGGAAAAAATAGAGAGGTGCGGGGACTGGAAAACTTGAGAATACGTGCTCTGGAAAGGAGGCATCTAGCACTTAAACGCAGCGCCTATTACCTTTTGCCCTCTGGGAATAAGGTCTCAATACTGCCCAATTTTTCAGTTTTTCAAGAGAGACCTGGAATCTGTTTCTGAATTTTTAAGTTTGATGCAATTAACTTTAAATTTAAACACTGTGGTCAAACAAAACTATTAATCAAAGATTTAGCTGATGGGCTACGGATTGGGAACCCTGCAGCAGACCCAGCTACTTCCCTTTTACCTGGCAGCCATATGGTATGGGACAGCTCAAGGCATATAATCTTTTTTTTTTTTTAATTGTAATGTTTTATCGGGTCTATGTATGATCTTTTTTACTTTTTTTTTCACATACCAAAGAATCGAAATTTTTATATCTCATATACTCTTCTTTTTTTTCTTATATGATATTATACATGTTTTAATGCCATTCTCCCAAATCATCACCCCCTGCACAGAGTCCAAAAGACTGTTCTATACGTCTGTGTCTCTTATAATCTTTTTTTAAAGGAAAACTTCTACAACTAGCTTATCTTTACACTCTCCATATTCGCTGTTATCCATTACTGATGCAAAATATCTTCAGAATCAGACTACTTCCCTTCACATCCACTATCATCATAGTCCAAAGTCTCCATTAAGTATGTCAGATCATGTCATTCCTCTGATCAAAATGTTCAGATGTCATCCCATATCATTTTGAGTAAAAGTCCTCACACTGACCTACTAAATGACTCCCTCATTACCTCTCTATCCTCAAATACTCCCATTCTCTCTTCCTCTCCCCACCTCTCTGCTCCAGCCACATAGCCTCCTTACTGTTTGGCAACACCAATCACACTTAACCTCAGAACTTTTGCCCTCCACTTGAGTATTCTTCCCCCAGAGAGCCACATGATTTATTCCCTATCTTTTGAGTTATTGCTCAAATGTTGGCTTCTCAGTGAGGTCATCTTTGACCATGCCATATAAAAAAGCACTTGTCCACCCCCAGTCCCAGATACTCCAAGGTAACATCTTCCAGAAAGTCTTCCCTAATTTCTCTTTTCCTCACCTACCTCAAAGTGGAAAATTCTTTCTTCCTTCCAAGTCCCTTTATCTCACTTTCCTTGTGATCTATTGGTTCTACCTGTATTACATTTATTGGGGCCTTATTGTTCCCATTATACCCTGGGCTCTTGAAGGGAAGGAATTGTGTCTTCTTCCTTTCTGTTTTCTCTAAGCACAGTTGGCACAGTAAATACTTAAGGTTCATGGTCAAATCAGTGAAAAACTTGTAACTAATTAATGACAAGGGAAGACTGGAACTCTTTCTTTTTGTATAAGGATAGTCATTGAATTGGAGATTTTAGTTCCCTAAACTAGCAGAAAAGTAAAGCACAAGATAGGAGGAAGGAGCTGAGCAAAAAAAAAAAAAAAAAATAGATGGGGAAAACTGGGTTCCTCACAGAAGCATCAGAAGGCAGGATCAAACCTAGTGAGTTGTCTTCCAGGGGAGAAGTACCCAGATGAGAGGAGTCAAAACCGTTATAAAAGGAAGACCAGACTTATCTGTTTAGCCTGGAGGTGAGAATATAATGAGAAACCTGATAGTAAGTCTCAAACACCTGTATCTCTGTTGCTGCCAACCCTAGTATGAGCCACCGTCATGTCTTGCCTAGATGACCACAGTGACGCCACGCTGGCCTCCCACTACACTCCTGCCCCCTTCCAATCTATACATAAACCAAAATGAACTATTATAAACACAAACCAGGCTACAGTATCTTCTCCAACTCATTATGTGCCATTGTTCCATTCTGCCTACCAGACTCCAAACACATTAGCCTTCTGACTGAGAGAACATGCCTTGGTCTTTTACTGTCTTTCCTGAACTCTTCGAATGGTTTGCTCTACCTCATGTTTCAGATCTCAGTTTAACTGTCACTTTCCTAGGGAAGCTTTCCATGACCAGCATCAGTCCTTCCTGACATTCTTCATCACAAAATTGTTCATTTTTATAGCATTTTTCTCAAGTTGTAATTGTCTTATTTAGTTACTGTTTTTTGGGGTTTTTTGCTAATTGTCTGTCTCACCTACTAGACTGTAAGCTTCCTGAAGGCAGAGACCAAGTTAGTCTTCTTCACTACTGAATCCCCAAGACCTTGCAAAGAACCTTGTATATAATAGGTGCTCAATAAATACTTTCTGAATGAATGAATGAACCTGAAGGATTATTATGGGAAACAAATTAGTATTTTGTAACTATAATTGGTTGGAGAAGGCAATGGCACCCCACTCCAGTACTCTTGCCTGGAAAATCCCATGGACGGAGGAGCCTGGTAGGCTGCAGTCCATGGGGTCGCTAAGAGTCGGACATGACTGAGGGACTTCACTTTCACTTTTCACTTTCATGCATTGGAGAAGGAAATGGCAACCCACTCCGGTGTTCTTGCTTGGAGAATCCCAGGGACGGGGGAGCCTGGTGGGCTGCCGTCTATGGAGTCACACAGAGTCGGACACTACTGAAGTGACTTAGCATAGCATAGCATAGCATAACTATAATTGGAAGAGCTAGGTCAATTGGGAGAGTGCAATATAAAGAAAGCCTTTCCAAATGTCAGGCTTCCCTGGTGGCTTGGATGGCAAAGAATCTGTCTGCAATGGGGGAGACCCAGGTTCAATCCCTGAGTCAGGAAGATCCCCTGAGGAAGGGAATTGCTACTCACTCCATTCTTGCCTGGAGAATTCCATGGACAGAGTTGCCTGGCGGCCTATAGTCCATGGGGTTGCAAAGAGTCGGACACAATTGAGTGATTAATACTTTTTCTAAATGCCAGAATTGTCCAGAAGCATAGGATTGTGCAGGTTGGAACAGGGAAACCCTGTTGTCTATTTGATCATTCTCGAGGGAGTGGGGTCCTTGGAATTTCATTTTATAAACAACCCATGTGATTCATGTTCAGTGAACTTTCAGATGACCTTTAAGATGCTTCCAGTTTTGAGATTCTTTGATTTGGGAAAATTAAGAAATAATGTGTTCTATGATCCATGAGGCACTGCACAAATGTGAAGCACTTAGACATAAGTATATCCTCAAGTCACTTTCCCATTCACCAAGGGAGCGGGGTGTGGGAGCAACATAGCTTGACACATTAGCAGCTTAATGTTCCCTCTGGATACTCCTGGCTGAACAAGGAAAAGGGTTGGAGGAGGAGGTGGGAGGAGGCAAGTACCAAAGACTGAATCATAAATCACTTAGAATGCCAGAGGAAGATGGGGCTTTTGATGTTCACCACCCCTATTCACAGATGAGAAACCAAACGCACAGATGGGAAGTGATGGCCTGGAGGTTCCTCAGCACTTAGCAGCACTATTATTGTAAAGCAGAGCTGTTCAGTATGGTAGCCACAGGCCACATATAGCTACTGAACACTTAAAATGTTGTGAAGGAACTGAATTTTTAATTTAATTTAATCTATTTTAAATATTAACAGTCACCTGTGGCTAGCTCTAGAGTCTATATGCCTCAGGGCATTCTCCTGCTAAATGAACTGGCCTACATAAGGGGAGTGATGTTTCCAAAACCCAGGATTAGCAGAAAGAAGAAAATCAAAGTGCAGGAGTCCTGAGAACTGTGGGGTTAAAGTCCACCAAGCGTGGATTTTAGTAAAACTATAATAACCTAAGAGAACTGAAAACATACATCCATACAAAAACTTGTACACAAAGATTCACAGCAGCACCATTCATGATGTCAAAAAGTGAAAACAATCCAAGAATACATCAACTGAAAAATGGATAAATAAAATGTGGCATATCCATACAATGGAGTATTATTTTGTATAAAAAGGAATAAAGTACTGACACATGCTACAACATGGATGAACCTTGACAAGATTATTCTAAGTTTAAGAAGCTAGACACAAAAGGTCACATATTGTATGATTTCATTCATATGAACTGTCCAGAATAGAGACAAAAAATAGATTAGTGATTGCCTAGGTCTGACAGCAAGGAAAGTTGGAAGAAAATGAGGAGTGATTGCTAATGAGTATGAGGTTTCTTTTTGGGGTGGTGAAAATGTTCTAAAATAGATTGTGATGATGTTTGTACAACTCTGTGAATATGCCAAAAATCACTGAGGTGTGCTTTAAATGAGCAATTGTATTTTATGAATTATATCTCAAATTTTAAAAACTTATTGCAATTCTGATTGGAACTGCAATAAGCACACAGAATAATTTGGAAAAAACAGACATCTTTACAAATCTTTCTTTCCTGAAAGATTGTACCTTAGCACTATTCATTCATTCATACTGTCTATTTACCTAAAGACTTGGCATTTATTTATTTTATCTTTAGCATTATAGTCATAGCATACACCTGTTTCTCTCACTGGATTGTGAGTTTCTTAAAGACAGACAGGATATCTTTTAATCTGTTTCCTCCTCAGTGCGAAGCATAAACTTTGACACATAGTAGGCACTTAATACATAACTGTGAAATGAGTGGATAAAAGAGTGAATGAATAAACTTCTCTGCCTACATGATCAGCCGGATCTAGGGTGATCAGAGTGAGGAAACATGGAAGGAAAGAGGGGATTATAGAGGATACAAATGAAGAAGACAGATGCTAAACACGCAGGGGGAAATGGTAGACAGAGGGGAAAAGTTTAAAACTTGTGGCATGGGATTTGGAAACATATATAGAAAAGTTTCTTGAGCCCCTACAGTGGACTCAATCCTGGACTCTATGCCATGAAAGAGACTGGAAGAAGCCCCTGAATATGAGGTTCAGGCTATGGGACACATGCTTTGCAATCTGAGCTATTAATACACCCTGTTCTCCTGCCAGCTATTTTTAGGCCTTGAGCCAGAGACCTTGCGCCTGTTCCCCTTGGCCAAAGTGGCTTTGGTGCCAGTTGGTTTCTACACATCTTCTCTGTCAGGAAGGCAGGCCTGGGCTAGTATAGAAGGTAACCTTTCTCCCGATGCCTACATGCCTTCCTACAGGGGGAAAATCATACTCATTCCTATCATCCAGTTGTTCCTACCATGCTAGTCTCCCCCAAAATAAATGAATGAGGGCAGCCCTCTCAGCTCCTTTATTACCACTTTAGTTGGAATGCTGCCTTAGATAAGAATATGCCTAGATTAGGAAAAGCGAGTGGGAAGAACAGCCAGCGACAACACACTACATGTACAACAAGTCTCTCAAGTATAACAGACACATGCAAAAAGATTCATGGCAATAGTTCTTTGCTATTTAGGTAGACATAGCTTAAATTAGTAATTTTTAAGGTATAGCACTCTATTCCTATGGGTACCTGAGCAGGAAAAGTTTTAAGAGAGTTAAGTGTCCAGAGTTTCAACTTTCACATGTACTCTTTCCTAACAGTGATCTAAGTTGGTTTTCCTTTCCCACTTTCTTTCTCCCACTTTACAAAAAAATGCCATGTCTCTCTTTTATCCCAAACTTTATTATGCTTATACAATGCTGAGGTTTAAAAAAAAAAAAAAAAAAACCCTCTAGAGTGCCAAACAAAGGGACAATTTGAGAATGCATAAATTCAGAGGGAGAGCCCCAAGGAAGCAAACCAGAGAGCTTCTATAAGAAATCAATATTGAAAGGAGTAACATGTTGACAGAACTGTCGGTGCAAATTAGGTTATATGATGAACATTATCTATAAATTATATGAGCTAAATGTGCAGCTTCAAGATTTTGAAAAAGATATATAACATATATATATATACAATAAAAACACATTGGAAATTAGATTCTTTGCAGTTATTTAATCTTTTGATAAAATGTTTAAATCTGAACTTTAAAATTTATGAAGAGTTACATATCAAAATTCTTCTGGGTATTAGATCACTAACATAAATAATTACTTTTCAAACAGATCCTGCCACTGCCCACCATATCAAAAACATGTGAGCAAGTTTTAAAAATACAAGTCAGAAACCTTATCCCCTGAAAATTCTGATTCAATAGGCTGGGTGGGATCCAGGAATCTGGATATTAACAATATCCGCAGGTAAATATTTGGGTCACCAGACCTAGATTACTGTTTACCTCTAATTCAATGTATGAATTTGCACAAAAGTACCCTTACTTCGGAGAAGGCAATGGCAACCAACACTCTTGCCTGGAAAATCCCATGGACGGAGGAGCCTGGTAGGCTGCAGTCCATGGAGTCGAGAAGAGTCAGACACGACTGAGCGACTTCACTTTCACTTTTCACTTTCATGCACTGGAGAAGGAAATGGCAACCCACTCCAGTGTTCTTGCCTGGAGAATCTCAGGGACGGGGGAGCCTGGTGGGCTGCCATCTATGGGGTTGCACAGAGTTGGACATGACTGAAGTGACTTAGCAGCAGCAGAAGCAGCAACCCTTACTTCATACAATTTTAAATTGGCAACTCTTTGGAAGTCCTTGCTGAAAAATTCATAATTTAAAAAAAAAATCTCGATCATTGGTATAAAATGAAAGATCAGCCAATTCAATTTAGACCCTTAAGCTGTATTTTGTAGCCTATAAGATTGAAATGATAGAATGTCAAGGCCATGAAAATCCAGAAAAGACTAAGGGACTATTCTAGATTGAAGGAGACTAAAAAGACACGACAACTGCACGTCATGTGTGATTCTGAACTAGATCCTTCTGCCATTAAGGAGATTATTAAGACAACTGGCAAAACTTCTATGGAATCTGAAGATTAGATGATAATTATGGATCAGTATTGATTTCCTGATTTTGATAGCTATGTTACAGTTATACAGGAGAAAGTCTTTGTTGGAAATGTACACAATTCAAGGTCTGCATCTTACTCTCAAATGGTTCAAAAAAAAAGCTATTTGTATTGTACGTGCAATTTTTCTTTTTCCTTTTTTTTTTTTTCCTTTAAGTGTTGATCCTGTTTTATTATCTGACTAGAAAATTAGACAATCCACCAGTCCAGGTGGTAATGGACGAGCTTGAACTTGCTCTTTATTGCCAGGTCCAGCCCCAGCTTGGCCTTTCTTTTTCTTCCTCTTCGTGAGGCCTCCTGGTAAGGAAAAAAGGGGAAAAAGACAAATGTCTTCCTGGGAGGCCTCGCAGACAATGAAGGATTCTATGTTCACTACCTGCTTACAGACTCTGATATGGTGCTGGCAGATCAGCACTCAGGTGAGGTGGATGGACTCAGCCAAGGCAAGCATGAAAACATCTCCAAAAAACCCTTGACAGTCAGGCCCAGGTAATTCAGCTTTACCTTGCCCTTGTACAGCCCCTGCATCCAGGGGCTGTTGCATCAACACTGCAGCAAAGTGTTGCTTTCAAATAGAGGTGTGCAGCAGCAGCTCTTGGCCAGAGAAAAGCTGACCCTCCAGACTCCATGTGTGTTCAGAGCCCCAGATTCGCTGATTAACTTCACCTCTTGGTTGAAGTGGGATTTAAAGGGTTATCAACAGGTCACATTTTGCTACAGACCCAGCACCAGGCCACTGGCCTGTCAGCTTCCACATTCCTGCCTCTGCTTAAAAATAGGCCCCGGTAACTGGGAAAGAGCTGTACTTGTAACTTTTCTATCAGTTTAAGTATGTTTCAAAACTTTAAAGATTAATAATACAGGCTAGAGACAGCTCATACATATATAGGGCTGCAAATGTTGAGTTTAAATTTTATTCTGTAGGTAAAGAAGAGTCGGAGAGGTTCCTAGACTAAAGGTTCTTCCCCTACTTCAAAACTTTTTACCTACTAAACTCCCAAGCCACAGAGGACTGGAAATGGATGATCTTCGCCAGAGTGACCACCCAACGATCAGCACCTTCTGTTTGCCAAATTACGAAACTAAGGGAGTAAGAGGCTATTCCTTACTTTCAGATGCTTAAAATCTCTAATTAGAGAGATCTAAACCACCCACCATATCAAGCCAATATTGGTAAACAGCGAGAAAGGGGAAGAAGAAAATGCAGAAGTAGGAAATTAACAAAAAGGATGCAAAGAAATAACTTAAGCATGATCAATCATGAAACCCTTCCTAGAAACCGTGGATTCTGAGCCAAGTTTGAGAAAAGAGGCTATGCTTATCAGAGGAAAGAAGGACATTTTGGAAAGGATAGAAAAGTCATGTGTGGCTACCAGTCCTGAATCCTTCTGCCTAATAATACCCTTAGATGTGTGTAATATGTGTGAGTATGTGAGTATTAGCACCAATTCATAATAACACATCTTTTCGGTGTGTTTTCTTGTCTTTCATCTCAGCTAATCCTTGTAGGAATTTTTTGAATCTGGCAGGACAAGATTTGCTATTCCCATTTGAAAGGTCAGGAAACTGAGGCTCAGAAGGGTTTCATCACTTGCCAAAGGTCATAAAGCAATGGTCAGCACCTCTGCCTGCAGATCCTTGAATAGGCTTTGTGGGGGGGGGCGTTATTATTTTTTTTTTTTTTAAATATATACACGATCAAGAGAGTGATCTTTTCAAAGTATAACTCTTGATATGTCATATCTCTACTTGAAATTCTTTATTGGCTACCTAACACATGTCACAGCTGCAATTTTACAGCTGTGCATGAACACAAATTTCTGATCCTTCCTCAAAGCTTTTCCTCCCGGTTTCTTCTCCAACTCAACTAATGGAAATTATATTTTTCTAGTACTCAGACCAAAAAAAAAACAACCTTTATTTCTTGACTCCATTCTCTTATACCCACACATCAAGTTCATCAGTAAATTCTACTGGTTTCTGCCTTCAAAATATTGACAAATTCAAAAAATCTGAGAAACTCCCTGATGCTCTCACTGTTGAGGGCCTGGGTTCAACCCCTGGTCTCAGGGAACTAAGATCCCATAAGCCTCACAGCACGGCAAAAAACAAAAACAAAACTTTCAAATTCTGACCACTTTTCACAGCTTCTACTGTTATCTCCATTATCATATCTTATCTCAATTGCTGCCATGCCCCCTTACTGGTTCCCCTGCTATTGCCCTGTGCCTCCCACCCACTATTCTCAAGGTAGTATGCAGACTATGTGCCATGCTGTGTTAAGTCGCTTCAGTTGTGTCCAACTCTTTGTGACTCTCTGGACCGTAGCCCACCAGGCTCCTCTGTCCGTGGGATTCTCCAGGCAAGAATACTGGAATGAGTTGCCATGCCCTCCTCCAAGGGATCTTCCCAACCCAGGAATAGAACCCACATCTCTTACATCTCCTGCATTGGCAGGTGGGTTCTTTACCACCAGCACCACCTGGGAAGCCCCACGCAGACTATATGTAGTAAATATTCAGTTTTTAAAAATTGTTTAATGAATGGATGAATGAGCACATCCCAGCTAAGAAAAGGATTTTACTTCCTTGAGGTTTGCCCTTTAATGTGTTTAGCCTTATAAATTATCATTATAAATTGTGGTCAACATTTCTTAAGCCAACCCTAAATCATCTAAGTAAACTACTGGCTAAATAAGTGACAGACAGTCAAAGGAGCTAGGTCCATGAAAGGAGAAGCATAGTGTCTATAACAAAGAATGTAAGTGTTCTCTCTAGAACAAGTTCAACTGCTATGTGATCTGGCCAAGTCACTTCCACTCTGAGCCTTAAGTTCCTCATCTGTCAAGTATTGCTGTGAACCATACCCAGGTTCAAAAAACAAGGGAACAAATTATACACATACAATGCAAATGAGATATAGTTTATTATTAGAACAAACAGAAAAGTCTTAGGCATTATGGGAGACTGCGTGGTAGAGTATGGCTGTCAATGGGTCTAATGTGATTTTAATATGCAAGGTCAGAGCAAAGAATGGTAATAATTCCATGTCCAAGGCATACCATAGGTAGAGTACTTAATAAGTGATACTGGCCAACTAGAGAATGTCTACAGGAAACCAACATGCACGATAGAGTTGTTCCAGAAACTATACTATACAAGGAACTTTAAGATTACCTCATCCATAAAACAAGGGCACTGACTAGATCAGGGGTTTCCAAACTGAGTTTTGCAAATCCCCAGAGGTTCCACACACATATCTCACAGGGAACACAATGACAAGGTAAAGAAGCCAACAGAATGTGGCTCTTGTCCTTCAATCTATATTTCAATCAGATCAGCTCTGCTCTTTCTTGTTTTAGGAATGAGGCTTTGGCATAATGATAAAATTAGCTAATATATTGTTTGCCAAACACTAAGTTCTTTATTTGCCAGGAGAAATATCAATAACCTCAGATATGCAGATGATACAACCTTTATGGCAGAAAGCAAAGATGTACTAAAGAGCTTCTTGATGAAAGAGAAAGAGGAGAGTAAAAAGCTGGCTTAAAACTCAACATTCAAAAAACTAAGATTATGACATCTGCTCCCATCACTTCATGGCAAGTAGATGGGGAAACAATGGAAGGAATCTTCAAGGCGTCTTCTAGATTTAGATTCCTACATTCAGCTTGGCAAAGGGATATAATAACTGCCTTCAAACTGCCTGAAGAGATGTCTCATGGAAAAAAAGAATAGGATTATTCATGTGACCCCAGAACATAGGATTAAGACCATGGGAAGAGCATAAGTAGGGATAAAGTTATAGGGAGGGAATATATCTAAGAATTTTGTAACAGAGGTGCCTAACAAGGTGATACATATTGTGTGAACTCTGTGGTTTTGGTAATGTTCCAGAATCAGAATGATCACTATGAGAATTGTTGGGAATGAAGATTCAGGGGCTACAACTCCTGCTTTGTACAGGAAGTGGACCTCAAAGGTCTGGGAGTCTCAAATTCTCATAAAGGTTCAAAGTATTATTATCAAACACTAAGTATCATTACCAGTGACCCAACTCTTTCATACCAAATCCAGGAAAAGGCAGACAACTCTAAGCCTTCTTATTTACTGTTGTAAATGTGAGGCTACCCTAAGGCAAGAACCTGTGCCCCTACCTAACTACCAGCTCTCATCAAAGGCACGAGGCCAGTACTGGGTTCCTCCCCTTCCCCAACTTTCCTCCTTGCTGCCTTGCCACTGCAGTTTCCTAGATTTGTGATAGAAATTCTGAAGATCAGTGACAGAAGTAACTTTAACAAGTATCCTGTTTACCTCTGTTTATAGTGAGATTGCTGCTGCTGCTGCCAAGTTGCATCAGTCGTGTCCGACTCTGTGCAACCCCATAGATGGCAGCCCACCAGGCTCCTCTGTCCCTGGGATTCTCCAGGCAAGAACACTGGAGTGGGTTGCTATTTCCTTCTCCAATGCATGAAAGTGAAAAGTGAAAGTGAAGTCGCTCAGTCGGATCCGACTCTCAGCGACCCCATGGACTGTAGCCCACCAGGCTCCCCCGTCCATGGGATTCTCCTGGCAAGAGTACTGGAGTGGGTTGCCATTGCCTTCTCCAAGTGAGATTAAGAGGGCTCAAAAAATAGGCATTATCTAAAGTCATTCTCTTCATTAAATATTTACTCAATACACGTGTATAAGAAGTCAGCCCAGACACAAACACAGGTAGTTGATGTGGCTCAGGACACTGTGTCAGGCCTCAAGACAGTCTCCATTTATTACACACTTATTGTTACATATGTTAGTACATATAATAATATATTAATATATAACATATTCTGTTTATTATTATTATACATGTTATTCAGATCCCACCTACTTTCAAAAAGTGACTAATGTCTTGGACAGCATAGCTTAGTTGTTTCATTTTCACCACTTATTACTCTTTAAGGCATCAATGGTCATAAAACTCAGGGAGAAGTAAGAGAAGAAAATTAACAATACACCTTAAACATGAAATACCCCTGCCCTCCTCCACAATCTGCCCATCTGATTCAAGTGGAGAAAGACTGTTCCCAGCATAGTTATTTCCCCACATATCTCCCATTAGTTTAAAGTATTTGTGCTAAAGTGTTCATGTTACCAGGCAAGGGGAGTAGACTCTTCCTCAGCCTCTTCACCCCAAACCTTCTAAAATCCTCCTTTTCTTCACCGTATCAACAGAAGACCAGCCTGCCTACTGAGTCACCAAACAGCCACTACACGGTGCAACAGACCTTCTAAGAACCACTTCCTCTTCAAACACTCGTAGAATCCTGACACATCAGTGCAGGAAGGGGCGTTGCAGAGTATCAGTAGTTCACCTCCCATCACTCTCACAAAGGGAAGGCCCAGAGAGAGGAAGGGAATGGTCTGAGGCCATATTCCTTCTCAATGAATGTTTTTCCTTAGCAAGTACAGTTGACCCTTGAACAACATGGGGGTTAATCTGCTTATAACTTACAGTTGCCTCTCCATATCCTTGATTCCTCCGTATCTGCTGATTCAATCAACCACAGACCATGCAGTACTGTAGAACTTACTGTTGAAAAATATTTGCATTGTAGGTGGACCCATGCAGTTTAAACTCACATTGTTCAAGGGTCAAATGGTATATTTTAATAAGTAAATACACTATTGTGAAACTAGTGAAGATATAGAGGACAAAAAAGTCTGTCCATTCCAATATCACTGAAATGAACTCCAGGACACAGACCTAGATAATGAATAGAGTCCCTGGACATGAATGCTAAGACAACACACTTTAGAGCTGTAGTTTTCCATGTCACCTTGACAGTCAGTCTTCTCCTTGTCAGACCATGGGCTCATCTCCTCTTTTCAACCATCCCCATCTCCTCAAGTACACACACTCACTCATACCCCACCAGGATCTGGAGAGCTCTAAATAGCATACTTTCGAATTCATATTCGGGAACATAAAGGGATCCTGAAAGCAGAGCCTCTGCCCTGAGATCACTCTTAAAGACACCTGCTTCTCAGAAGTTTCTAAGGAAGCATTGAAAAATAGCCAGAGCCTGTGGAAAGAGACTTCAGTTGAGACTGAGGTAGGAGATGGTTCAGAGACAATGATAGCCAGAGGCAATCCAAAGCAAAAAGTAGAAGGAATGGACTAAACCAAATTCTGGGGGCTTGAGAGATTGGGGTCCTCTCCTGGAATAACCTAGAGACTGAGCAGCTTGTATAAATCACTCGAAAAACAATCACCAACCACTCTTTCTACCCTCTCCTCAGAAACCCTTTACTTAATCCTCCAATTTCTCATTGTTTGCCATTATCCCTTTAACTAGTCAGGCCCCACTCCCAAAGCTACCTCTAATGTCCCTCACTGACTATCTCTCTGTGAATGACTGTTCTAATAATTTTGTCACTGATTTCTTTCACATACATATACACATAAATCCCCACCAACACCCCTACCTGTCATGGTAGGGGGAAGAAAGTATAAGAGAGGTTGAAACCATAGTCTTGTCTAGAGGGTAAATTTAGCTTTTGGATCAGATGACCATGTGCCTTTGAAAAAGGTAAAGTGCTATAAAGACTGAGGGAACAATTGACTCTTCTCTCACTTTCTTTGCCTGTCTCTCCTACATCTACACAACCAGTTACCTATATCGGTTTCTCTCCTCTAAATTTCTGTATAATTTTATTGTTCAATTCCATTCCCACAACCAATATCCCAGTTTAGGCATCTCTACCTTGAATAACAAAACTCTCAGCTCTCTGCCTTTATATTCTCACTTCCATATGAATCCAGATTAATCTTCTTGAGCCCAGCTGTGACATCACTCCCCTGCATAAAATCTTTTCATAGGTGTCCAAAAATGGTCAAGATGTCCTAGTCCTGGACCTCACCACTGTTGAATACAATCTTGATTCCCTTTTCTTTCACACCTTACATCCAATTCAAGTCAGCAAATTCCATGGGCTCTTCACTCAAAATAGATCCAGATTTTGACCATTTCTAAGCACCTTCTGGAAGAAGCACAAGCTGGAATCAAGATTTCCAGGAGAAATATCAATAACCTCAGATATTCAGATGACACCACCCTTATGGCAGAAAGGAACTAAGAAGCCTCTTGATGAAAGTGAAAGAGGAGAGTGAAAAGGTTGATTTAAAACTCAACATTCAGAAAACGAAGATCATGGCATCTGGTCCCATCACTTCATGGGAAATAGATGGGGAAACAGTGGAGACAGTGTCAGACTTTATTTTTGGGGGCTCCAAAATCACTGCAGATGGTGACTGCAGCCATGAAATTAAAAGACGCTTACTCCTTGGAAGGAAAGTTATGACCAACCTAGATAGCATATTCAAAAGCAGAGACATTACTTTGCCAACAAAGGTCCGTCTAGTCAAAGCTATGGTTTTGCCAGTGGTTATGTATGGATGTGAGAGTTGGACTGTGAAGAAAGCTGAGTGCTGAAGAATTGATGCTTTTGAACTGTGGTGTTGGAGAAGACTCTTGGGAGTCCCTTGGACTGCAAGGAGATCCAACCAGTCCATTCTGAAGGAGATCAGCCCTGGGTGTTCTTTGGAAGGAATGATGCTAAAGCTGAAATTCCAGTACTTTGGCCACTTCATGTGAAGAGTTGACTCACTGGAAAAGACTCTGATGCTGAGAAGGATTGGGGGCAGGAGGAGAAGAGGACGACAGAGGATGAGATGGCTGGATGGCATTACCGACTCGATGGACGTGAGTCTGAGTGAACTCCGGGAGTTGGTGATGGACAGGGAGGCCTGGCGTGCTGCGATTCATGGGGTCACAAAGAGTCGGACACAACTGAGCGACTGAACTGAACTGAAGCACCTTCAATCACTATCATTGTTCACATGGATTTCTATAATAGCCTCATAAGTCTCCATGCTTCTAATCTTGCCCTTCAACGGTCTATTCTCAACATAAAGACAGGTTCTAAACATAAGTCAAATCACTGTCACTTCTACGCTCAAGATTTTCCAGTGGTTCCCCATTTCACTGTGGAAAAAAAAAAAACCCAAATCTTTCAATCTATACAATCTAGTGTCCTGCTGACCTCATTCCGTATCACTCTGTTTTTCTAACTAATACTGCTTCAGCTACGCTAAGTTCCTAGCTAGTATTCAAACACACTAGGTAGCAAAACACTCCTGTCCCAGGGCCTCTACACTTACTCTTCCATGTACCTGGAATAGTTTCCTTTCCCAACCAACTATATGCATGACATTCTGCATTTCCTTCATATTGCGTCTCAAATGTCACCTTGATCAGAGAGGGCTGCCAATATCAATCCCCATTTTTCACTGTCATTCCTTTTTCCTTAAACTGCTTTGTATTTTTCTACAGCACTTATCACTACCTGTCTTATATTTATTGATTTGTTTGTCTGTCTCCTTAAGCTGGAATATAACCTCCAAGAGGGTAGAGAGTTTGTTTGTTTGTTCAGAATACTGCCTGGTACATAGTAAGTCCTTAATAAGTATTTATTGAATAAATTGATCCCTGCATAAACCCTTTACATCTGTAAGGACAGTTGGCCTAGATGGATTCTAATAAAACAATCACTTCAAATTCTAAAAATACTATTCTTCCATGAATATTTACCATGTGTCAAGTCAAAAGTTAAAAGGCAAATTCTTCTTAATAGTGTTCTATCTTGGCTAACTGAAGCACTTTGTTAGTGGCTTACTTCAGTTTGTATATAAGATCTGCCCTAAATGTGATTTTCTAATGCCACTATGCTGTTGCTGTTCAGTTCTAAGTTGTGTCCAACTCTCTGTGACCTCTTGGACTGCAGCACTCCAGATTTCCCTGTCCTTCACTATTTCCAGGAGTTTGCTCAGAAAAAAGAAAAGAAAGCCACTTGAGTTATCTAAATGTCTAGGCTGAAAAGAAAGTCATACTATCGCTCCATAAGAAGTGTATCAACTGGAGCAAATCACTGAAAAGATGTCACTTTAAAAACATTAATAAAAATTAGAGCAGAAAGAAGGTAGGCTCTAGGACCAAGGGGAAAAAGAGAACTTCACAGAATAAATTATATGATAGTTTGAAAAATATTGAGTATATGATAAAGGCAAATAGTATAAGAAAATTTTAGGCGATTTTTAACTTCTTTGAAAACAAAAATCTTTATATAAAAGGAAATACAATCATATATTATTCTAAAATAAGCATTGATTTTAAATTAACTAAAAAATAGAGGTATAATTATGTTGAGATTAAGAGAAAGAAGTTGGAGTAGTATATAAGAACTGAATTCTCATTTACCATAAAAGGAAGTCAATGCTTTCTTCAAAAACAAAAGAAATTGCAGTGTAAGCATATTATTTTAAAATATAGAGGTAAAAAAGGGAAGTAAACAAATATCTGGGATATTTGCACTTTACTTTCTTTTAACAAATGTGATTTATTTGTAGATTGAGACTTGAATAATAATGGCCCATGTGGTACTTGTCTCCCATTCTTCTTACCCCTGTACCATAACACTCAGGGCTGAGTACTCAATATCTTTAAAATTCTTATTGGTTGACTGACCAATGTAAAAATGGAGTGAAAATGTCTTGTTACAGAGTTACAGAATTTTGCATGAGAAGTAAATGTAGAGATTATACATCAAGTGCTTCATAAATCAGTGTTCCATGGAATACTGCTTCTTGTGATGTTAATCGCATGCTATAAAAAATGTTTGGGGCTCAAATAAACTTTAGAAATCCCATGTTAAAATGAATCAGGTATCTTTACTGTAGGACTTTTTGGAGCCTTTACTGTATCAATACACAATGAAAATCCTGGAAACGTAATTTATTATACAGTGCTTCTCAGTCTGTTTTTTTTTCATGAATCAAGAAGCTTCTGCTCGGAAAAAAAAAAAAAAAAAGTTCCTGCTAATATGTCTAGTAATTAGTGGTTTCAAAAGCATTCTTGGGAAAACACTGATCTAATCTACTCCTTTCATTTTACATATGTGGAAAGACAGGCTCTAGTCAAGTACAGATGGTAGGGAAACTAGAAAGAAGGGCCTCAAGGATTCTGCAGCAATATCCATTGAATAAACAATTCTGGCTTGTGCCTTTCCAGTCTTTCATCATGCACTTGATTTCAAACCAGGGAACAAATTCAGACAAAGTATCTCCTATCCAGATCTTTAAAGGTTTTCTGATCTCTGAGGAACCTAGGAGATGGGCCCAAGTGTCAGCTGGAGCTCAAGCATAAAGTCTCATGGCAGGAGCTAAACAAAGTCTCAACAGGCATAATGGACTGTGAATTTCAGTGGCAAAGTGACCCCAACCTGAGCAATGGTAATGTGGTAACAGATCACTCACATTTGTACAGTGTTTCCCAATAAATACTTTTACAAAATCATATTTGATTCTCCTAACAATCCAGTTATAGGGCAAGGGTGGGATTTAATATTACCCCCATTTTATGGACAAGGAAATTGACTCTCAGAGAGTTAAATGCCTTGCCTATGGTTACATGGAAAGTGGATGGCAGAGTTAAAGTGAGAAACTGAATTTCCTATCTCTCAGGTGAGGGTTTTTCTTAATATATCACACAAACTGGGCAACGTTTTACTGACTACAAATTTAACGCATCCGTGAAATACCAATATGCTCCTACTGGCTGATTTAAAAAAGAAACAGATTAATTCTCAAAGTGCTTATGGTTGGTGGCAGAAACACCCCAATAACTGGAACTTCAAGGTCCTATTTCAGGTTCAGTTTAGTAACATCTCCTCTAAGCTATGTTGCTAGGAAGACGGGGTTTTAGTTTCAGTGGAGGAGTCAGCATGGCTGAGTGTTAAAAACAAGGAATCAGACAGACTTGGGTTTGAACCCTGGCTCCACCAGTTACTCACTCTATGAGCTTATTCACTATGAAGCAGAGATGCATGCTTCATTTCTTCAGCTATAAAATTGGGCTAAGAATACCTAATTTGCAAAGCTGTTGAGAGGCTAGTATAAGAAATTAGAAGGATAGTATAATGTCATGGTTAAGAGTAAAACTCTGGAACTGTGCTACCAGGATGTGAATATCAGTCCTTCTTACTAGCTGTATAACTTCAAATAAGTCATCTATTTACATCTCAGAATTTCATTTTCACATATGTAAAACGAGGAAAATAAATAATATATTTTTAGTTGTTGTGAGCATCAAATAGGATAATATGTGTGAAGCACTTGAGCACAGCATCTGGCATATAGCTCAATCAAAGGTAATGATGATAACAGTGGTGGTGGCAGCGAAAAATCCACAATCCACTTTTCTCCCAAAGCAAGAATAAGAAAACAACATAGTCCTTTTTACTTCCATTTACCCCCTCACATTGTTCTTTCCAACTACAAGTTGAAAACACTAGACTAGAAGTCAGGACACTTGATTTTGAATGTCAGTTCTGTCACATACTAGTTACATGATTTTAGGGAAGTCATTTAACTTGAGGTATTTTTCCTCACCTGAGACATTAAGTTAATGATACTTTGCTTATTCTTCTGGGTTGTTGTAAGCATCAAATGCATGGATTTTTAAGGTACTTTGTGAACTATAAAATGCTATATAAATGTCAGGGTGACTTTTTATCTGCCACAGGCTATAAGATAGGTGTTTTTACCAGTAAAAAGCAACTTTATCGCCAAGTTTTTTCTCATGGACAATTCGATCCAGTACGTTGTAGCAGATGTTGGTAGTTGCTCCTTTCATCCATTCAATGAAGATTTTCCCTTTAGTCACATCAAAGTTGTACTGAAGGAATGGACCAGGACATGGGGTCTTCCAGTAAAATTCCTTGGCAATGTCTCCCCAAAACTCTACAACAGAAAAGGAAGCCCAGACATCATTTAGCTTCTGAGGCACACTTATCCTCAGATGGCTTACCATTCTATGCATAGCACCAAGTCACAATTTCTCTGCCCTGTACTCTAGAACCTATCACCTGGGTCCCTCTTCTACCTCTCAAATCTTAACACCCACCACACTCTTAAACCATCTTTACTCCCATGGGCTGAATCTTGACTCAAGTTTCTTCCCTCCCTTCTCAAAATATCCACTCCATTTTTCACCATCTATTCAAACTGCAACCAGTGCCTATCACAATGCCTAGTACATTGTAGTTAATCAGTAACTTTTCCAATGAATTAATTAATGAAAGGAAGAGATCTTTTACCCACAGAGCCTCCCATGACAAGGAAAAATTTGTTCATTCACTCTCAGCAATTACTTAATGAGCATCTCTTTCTCCTACTACTATTTGCCCAAGTGTTACTTGCTAAGTACCAGATGTGGCTTTTAAACTCTTTAAATGCATTATCTCATTTAGTTCTTACCACAACCGTAGGAGGTAGGGTTTTTCATTCTTATTTTATTGGTTTGAAAATCAAGGCTCAGAGAGGCTAAATAATTTGCCCAAGGTGGGTCAGTGGGTAAAGAATCTGCCTGAAAAGCACAAGACCCAAGTTCAATCCCTGAATCAGGAAGATCCCATGGAGGAAGGCATGGCAACCCACTCCTGTATTCTTGACTGGGGAATCCCATGGAGAGAGGAACCTGGCGGACTACAATCTATGAGGTTGCAAAGAGTCGGACATGACTTAGTGATATCTACTTATACATTTACTAAGTCAAGATTTGAACTGCCCTGAGGAAGACATTGTTGCTAAAGTCTGAAAGATGAATACGAGTTTTTCTCCACTCTCCCACCAGGAAAAACATTACTATGGGACAGAAAAGAACCATGGGTATACGTTAAGAGGAACTCCCTCAAGCTGAAGCACTGAGAATAAGAGAAAGAATAGCAGAAATTAAGGCATAAACTGGGCAGATAACATGCAATCCTTCTAAGCATAGAGAATTTGAGCCTAAGAGCGACAGGCTTCCTTGATGGCTCAGATGGTGAATAATCTGCCTGCAATGCAGGAGACCTGGGTTTGATCCCTGGGTCAGGAATATCCTCTGGAGAAGGAAACAGCAACCTGTTCCAGTATTCTTGCCTGGAAAATCCCATGGACAGAGCAGTCTGGCAGGCTACAGCTCATGGCATTACAAAGAGTCGGACATGACTGAGCAACTAACAGTTTCTGTTTCTAAGAGCAATGGAAAGTCATTGTACAGTTTTAACCAGAGAAGACTTACAATATTGAAACATTTGCCTGGTTACTCTGGAGAAAAGGTACTCAACAGGTTAAACATGCTGTTGCAGAACACCTAGGATAGTCTAAGTACTGGATCACAAGCTAGAGGAGAGAGAGAGACACTCAGAACCATAACAATGGAAGGAAATTTAGAGGTTATCGGCCTCTCATTTTACTGATATCAAGAAATCAAATTTATAGAAGTAAAGTGACTTGTTCAAGTTGGATGATTTAGTTTATACAGTCTGATTATAGAGATAATGATGTTGAGCAGGGCCCCGTGGGACTCCTGGGCACAGAGGCCTGTTTGTCCCCCATTTCTTATAGGCAAGAATCCAGCCTCCATGACCTCTCAGTTCCAAAAGGCATCATAGTTGCTCATCAAAGGAGGAACAGCAGTAAAACAGCAAGATTAAAGGACCAGAGAGGCTCATCAAGGTTAGGACACTGGACCACCTAAGACCCTCCACACATCCAATCTTGTCAGGAACCCCACCCTTTTGAACTTTGCAGAAGAAAGAATACAAGACTGTTATTACCTTGATCCTTATCACATACTCCTGCCTGACTATATAACCTTTCCCTTCTCACCAGGGAGGAGGCATAGTTCTTGAGGCACTAGCCTACTGTGTTCCCCCTCTGCCTGGCAAAGTAATAAAGCTATTCTTTCCTTCTCCTCCATAACTCTGTCTCCGTATTTCTGTTTGGCATTGGTACACAGAGAGACAAGATTTTGGCAACAATGAGACTAAAACATAAAACATTTTTGAGTATACAAGACAGAATATACTGAAAGCTAAATCACAGGGTATACATCTTGCCACCAGATTCCCTGGTGGCTCAGGCAGTAAAGAGTCTGCCTACAATGCAGGAAACCTGGGTTCGATCCCTGGGTCGGGAAGATTCCCCTGGAGAAGGAATTGGCAACCCACTCCAGTATTCTTGCCTGGAAAGTCCAATGGATGGAGGAACCCAGCAGGCTATAGTCCATTGGGTCACAAAGAGTCAGACACGACTGAGTGACTTCACTTTCTTTTCTTTCTATACAACTTGCAATGAATTAAAGAAATCCAAATCAAATCAACCCCAAGGTGCCATTATATGCCTCTGAGACCAGCAAAGACTAAGAAAATATTGAACTCAATGCCCAAGTGACCCTAGAAAACCGATCTGTTATATGATAACAGCATTGTAAGAAATTAGCACAATGTTACTGAACAGCAGGGCAATGCATGACAAGAGTCATAAAATGTTTTATATTCTTTCAACTGCTAACTTTGGGTAAACACACCCTAAGAAAATAATACCACAGGGGAAAAAAGTGATTACTCAAGAGATGTTTATACTAACACCATTTATAACAGTAAAACTAGAAACGACCCTAACGCTCAACAATGAAAAAATCGATGAAAACTAAAGAGATGAAATCTCTTTAATGGTAGTGATACAATAGGGTACTAAATGGCCATTAATGAGAGAACAAATGGGAACTGGCATTTTAATGAATGCCATTAATGTCCAAGGATTGAGCTAATCTCATTTAATTTTTATATGGCCCTCTGATGATCTTGATTTTAATACATGAGAAAACTGAAGCTCAGGACACATAGGAAACTCTCCCAAGAATCACACAGCTAGTAACCTGAATAAAAAATAAGATCTAACTCTAAGTTCCATGTTGTTATAACTACATTTAATATGTGTATACTCAAAAAAATACATTTTAAGTGACAGTAGTAGGCACAGATTATGTAAAACCATATATGAACCACATTTATGTCTATCAACAAGAAGTGAAGAAATCTGAGTTTTATAATCACTTAGTTTTGTTTTGTTTTCTGGCCCGCCAGGCCACAGGCAGTGTGGTTCCATGACCAGGGATCGAACTCATGCCCCCTACAGTGGAAGCATGGAATCTTAACCACTGGAATATCAGGGAAATACATAATCATTTAGTTCTTGCTTTTATTTTTTTTATGGTGGAGCTGTTGAATTCTGGATGGTTCTTCGGCACATGTTCTAAGTACTGAAGTTTAGAAAAGGTAATAATGGACTGGCATGATCAGGAAATGCTCTGTGGAACTGGTGAAGTTTGATTAGGTAGAGAGGAACAGAAGGGAATGGGCAAAGCCATGGTGATGGGAAAGGGACTTTTGTGTATACAGCATATCAACAAGAATGGTCTGTTGTAGAATGAGGGGCATGTGGTAGGGAGTATCAGAAGATAAGAATAGAAAGGTGGGGTAGGCTAGTTATCCAGAGATTCTGAAAGAAAGGCAGAATTTTCACTTTAAACTGTAGGAAATAGGGAACTATTGAAAGTTTTTGAAGTGACATATGAAAGCACTATTTCCATATCAGTCCAATAGTGTTTAGATAATTCTAAATATACCAGAAATATGGAGATGAGTGAGACTAGGGGAGAGAGAACCAATTAGAAGGCTGCTCCCTTGAATTAAAAGGGTCTATGGAAATGGAAGAAAAGATAACCTAAGAGATATGTGGAAAGAGTATTTGATAGAATTTCATAACAGGCAGACTGTGGATCAGGGAAGAGGCCTAGCATAGCTACTGGGAGTATAGATTCTGCAGTCAAAACTATGTTGGTTCAAATCTCAGCTCCACCGCTAAGTACCTCTGTGACATTGTTCAATTTAGTTAACCTCTCTAAGTGTCAGTTTCCTTTTCTGAAAAATGGGGATAATAGTCTCTACATCAAACAAACAGAATTTGTGCCCAGCAAGCAGTTAGCAACATATAAATAAATAAGATATACAGATAGATAAGATTTGGGATAGTGCCACTGGCAGGGATTAGAACATTAGGAAGAAGAGCAGATTTGGAAGGGAAAATTGGTAAATCTGACTCACAGTAATGTTAAATACGGTATAACATCATGATATGTGAATAAAATGCTCTACAGGCCTATGCAATTTGAGACTAGAGCATAAGTGAGATCCTGGATACAAAGCTAAGTATACACAAAAAGAGTTACTGTGACAGTAACAGCTCATCATTGGGGAGAAGGTATTTGCAAATCATATATCGGATAAAGGGTTAGCATTCAAAATACATAAAGAACGCATACAACTCAACAACAAAATAACAAGTAACCCAATTAAAAAGTGATCAGAGGTGCTGAATAGACATTTTTCCAAAGACATACTGATAGCCAACAGATACATGAAAAGATGTTCAGTACTACTTGTTATTAGGAAAATGCAAGTCAAAGCCACAATGGTATATCACCTCACACATGTCTGAATGGCTATTATCAAAAAGGCAAGAAACAAGTGTTGAAAAAGATGTGAAGAGATGAAGCCTTCATACATTTTTGTTGGGAATGCATACTGTTGCAGCCACTTTGGAGTATAGCAATTTCTCAAAAAATTAAGAACAGGACTATTAGATGATCCAGCAATTCCACTTCTGAGTATTTTTCTCAAGAAAACAGAAACACTATTTTGAAAAGATATATGCACTCCTATGTTTATTATGTTTACAGTGAATAGCCAAGACATGGAAGTAACCTAAGTGTCCACTGATAAATGAATGATAAAGAAGATGTGATATATAGAGATACGTATTTACCTATATAGATATACGGAGAAGGCAATGGCACCCCACTCCAGTACTCTTGCCTGGAAAATCCCATGGACGGAGGAGCCTGGTAGGCTGCAAGTCCATGGGGTTGCTAGGAGTCGGACACGACTGAGCAACTTCACTTTCACTTTTCTGCATTGGAGAAGGAAATGGCAACCCACTCCAGTGTTCTTGCCTGGAGAATCCCAGGGACCAGGGAGCCTGGTGGGCTGCCATCTATGGGGTCGCACAGAGTCGGACACAACTGAAGTGACTTAGCAGCAGCAGCATATAGATATACAAATATTAAAGTCAAAAAAGTGTCAGTCTCCAAGTCTCCAACTCTCTGTGACCCTATGGACTGTAGTCCACCAAACTCTTCTGTCCAAAGGATTCTACAGGCAGGAATACTGGAGTGGGTTGCCATTCCCTTCTCCAGAGGATCTTCCTGACCTGGATATTGAACCTGGGTCTCCTGCATTGCAGGCAGATTCTTTATTGTCTGAGCCATCAGGGAAGTAATATGAATATTACTCAACCATAAAAGAATGAAAACTTACAATTTCAGACAGAGTCAAAGACAAATACCATATGCTTTCACTCATATGTGCAATGTAAAAAACAAAATAAATGAACAACCAAACTAAACAAAACAAACACACATACAGAGAACAGATTACTGGTTACCAGAGGTGAAGTGGGGAGGGTAAAATGAGTAAAGAGGGTAACTGTATGGTGATGGGTGGAAACTAAATTTTTGGTGGTGATCACACCATAGAGTACACAGAAGTAGAAATACAATATTGTATACAGGGAGCTTAAATAATGTTACCTTAATTTAAAAAAACGAAAACATGGGAAACATGAACTCATGACAGGAAAAAATATAGAGAGGGAAGAGAAGTGAAAAGAGGCCTGAGGTAGGAGGGGAGGGATAAATTAGAAGTTTGGGGTTAACACATACACAGTACTGGGCTTCCCAGGTAGCTCTAGTGGTAAAGAACCCGCCTGCCAATACAGTAGATGCAAGAGATGCAGCTTCAATCCCTGGGTCAGGAAGATCTCCTGCAGGAGGAAATGGCAACCCATTCCAGTATTCTGGAATATCCCATGGACAGAGGAACCTGGCAGGCTATAGTCCATAGGGTCACAGAGTCAGACACAACTGAAGCAACTTAGCACATGCACACACACACACACACACACACACACACACACACATTAGTATATATAAAATAGATAACCAACAAGAACCTACTGTATAGCACAGGGGACTATACTCTGTTTTGTAATAACCTATAAGGGAAAAGAGTCTGAATATGGACATGCTGCTGCTAAGTCACTTCAGTCGTGTCCAACTCTGTGTGACCCCATAGACGGCAGCCCACCAGGCTCCGCCGTCCCTGGGATTCTCCAGGCAAGAACACTGGAGTGGGTTGCCATTTCCTTCTCCAATGCATGAAAGTGAAAAGTGAAAGTGAAGTTGCTCAGTCATGTCTGACTCCTAGCGACTCCATGGACTGCAGCCCTCCAGGCTCCTCCATCCATGGGATTTTCCAGGCAAGAGTACTGGAATGGGGTGCCATTGCCTTCTCCAGAATATGGACATATGTGTAAATAACTGAACTACTTTGAACTGTATACCTGAAACAAACACATTATAAATCAACTATACTTCAATTTTAAAAAGAAAGAAAGAAAAAGAAACAAGCTGGGGTTATCTAATCTGAAAGTGAACTCTGATTAGGAAGTGAGTCTATAGATAAGATCACCTCTCTAAGAGCCAACTAGGAAGTCTCCATTGGAAAGATGAAGATATGATGATATTGCTTTAGAGCCAGTATATGAATTGGCCTTTATATTTTATTCCTAGAGAATTCCAACAAAAATTCAGTGCTATCCCAAGAAGTCAGAATCCTAGGATAGTTGGTGGATACAGGTGTGTGTTGTATTTTATGAAACTTCCATGTGATTGTGTTTTTATTTAAAGATATTGGCTCATTTCCCTATTAAAGGAAGCCTACTATGAAATCTTTTTAAAGAGTAGGAACTTGACAAGGAAAGAATTACCAGCCACAAGAGTCAACTAAAAGATTAAGTGTAATATTTGTCTAAGGGGTGGTCTACATAGACAAATTTAGTCAACAAATATCTATAAGAACACCTAAAAAAAAAAAAGAGGTCTGAGCACTAAAACGTGGACATTGCCTGCAGCAATCAACAGCTCTACACCTGATTTAATCTTATCTTGCTTACTCAATAGTGGCTTCATCCACATTGCTCTTATGGTTATCAAACTAACCACTATTTAGTGAACGCTGCTGTGCATCAGGCACTCTATAATGCACACTTCACTTACTACTCATTTTAGCCCTCAAACAAATCTTCGAGGCAGGTCTTATTACCTCTATTTTATAGATAAAGAAAAGGAATTTCAGACAGGTTTTAAAATCTCAAGACCAAAGAGCAAATGAGTGGCAGAGCCAAGATCAAATCCAGATTGTTCATGCATGTCCCACTGCCAGCATCATGCCGCCTCCCAATTCAGCTACATCCCCTTACCCAGCTTGAGTCTCAAAGACATGGCACTACCTATCAGAATTACGGAGTTATTACAATCCCAGCCCTAATTTTTTTATTTTAAAGGCGATATTTTAGTGACTTGTTCAGTTTTACATGGTAGTTTCCATCGGGATTTCTGAAATACTAAAAATAGATCTCCATTACTAACTTGGGGATGCCAGGATGGGACTCGAGTGCCCCTCAGCAGTGGAGACTAACTCACAGGCGAAAGTTGTCAGGAGGCACGGGCTGAGCTGGGCTGAAAAGCGGTAAAGAAAGTTCTCTTCGTGGCCCGCCTCCCTTCAAGGCGCTCCTGGCCCCTAAGAACCCGACTCTTCGTATGAGAAACTCTCTTTTCAGGACATTTTCTCTCTTTCAGACGTTCACAGAACCTGCGAACCCCCAAGTCGCAAACGAACCCCCCAACTCCTAGGAGACGCTCATTTCCTACAGAACGACATTTCCTCCTTCGCCTCAGAGAACCCCCTCCTCCCAGAACCCCTTTTCCATCTCCTTAAAGAACCGCTATTCTTCCATCACAGAACCTTTATCTCCTTACCGACTCCCCAATTTCCCAAGGGAACCTCCATCTCCTCACGGAACTTCCATTTCCCGACGGAACACCCCCAATTCCTCCCCCTCCTGTGAACCCCCACTTCTCTCCTAGCTGACGTCCCTCAGGCCCGCCCGGGCCCTGCCTCACCTCTCGGCTCCTCCAAGGAGCGCCGGTGCAGCTCGCGGTAGCGCTGCAGCGAGGGGACGTGCGCCGAACGGCTGACCTCAGGCGGCGGAGACCAGCTCCGTGTCGGGCTCCGGGCTCCAGCTTCCTCCCGGGCCCCGCTCCCGCTGCCGCTCCGGCTCCGCTCTTCGGGAAGTCCCATCACCTCAAGTTCCGAACACAGTAGCCGCCTTGGCGGTAGCAGCCGGCGCCCAGGCGCGGAAAACAGGCCAACCGAGGGGCGGGGCCTTAAGAAGGGGCGGGGGCCTGGTGGCGGGGGCGGGGCTTAGGCAGGTGCAAGGGGGAGAGGCCCAGAGGGGCGGAGCCGTGCCTGGTGGTGTTGGGACCAGGGCTAGCAAAGAAACCCATTGGCCAAAGTTGAGCATTGCTTGGGGCATGGGGCGGAGCTTACTTGCGGAAGGGGTGGAGCCTCAGCGGGAAAGCAGAAGGGGGAGGGGCCAGGCGTGACAGGCGAGAGGGTGGGCCCGTGGAGTGACCGGGAGTGGCGAGGCTGGATGTGTGACAGGAGAGGAGGCAGGACCATGGAGTGACCAGGGTGGGGTGGGGTCTTGGAGTTACAGATGCAGAGTTGAGTTAGGGCGGGGCATGAGCAGGAAAGAGCTGGGCTAACGAACAAACGGAGTTTGGTCAGGCCCATCGAGGAGCCGCCCCGCGATCTGATTGCACAAGCCTGTCACCCCACCGAATGGAAAAGCCAGGTGGAGTAGGGTCCTTTCCGGGTGACACACTTTCGCTCTGGGAACTAACCGCCACCCTGAGGAAACTCATATTTTCTTCCACTCTTGAGGAGAGTTCTTTACTTTCCCTGCCTCCACAAATTTCCATCCAGACCTCAAATGCAAAGATTCATTAAATTAAGACTAGGAGGCGCCTCAAGTCTTTGCTAACAAACCCATTTCATTGCATAAATTATAGACTCAGGGAAAGGGAGGACTTTGTACAAAGTCCCAGAAAAAAGGACTGTAACTTGGGCCAAACCTAGGTCTCCTGCCTCCAGAAGTTTTTACCACCTTATCTGGCTGAAGCTAAGTCTTGTGAAATAAAGTCTAGGCAAATAGAAGGAATCAATCACACCCTTGTTTCCTTCCCAGTCTCTTACTTCATCAAGAGACACCTGGGCTCAAATACCTCCAGCTTCCCTCTATCCCTTCCACTCCAGAAAGGAGGGACCAGCCAGGACCCTCCATCTCTGTACTCACCACCAAGAAGGGCCCACTCCCACCCATCCATTTACAGAACAGCCATCAAGTCAGGAAGGATCCTCAAGTACTTAAATCCAAGAGTGATTCTGAGGCCCGGAAGCAGGCAGCCCCCACTTCCTGAAGCCTACGAAGAACCCCATCTGGCCCAGCCTCCCTTCCCACCTGCTCTCTTGTTCTTTGTCCAACTAATCTCATGCCCAGCACATCCTAAATTCAGTTCAGTTCAGTTCAGTCACTCAGTCATGTCCAACTCTTTGCAACCCCATGGACTACAGTATGCCAGACCTCCCTGTCCACCTCCAACTCCTGGAGCTTGCTCAAACTCATGTTCACTGAGTCGGTGATGCCATCCAACCATCTCATCCTCTGTCGTCCCCTTCTCCTCCTGCCTTCAGTCTTTCCCAGCATCAGGGTCTTTTCTAAGGAGTAAGTTCTTTGCAACAGGTGGCCAAAGTATTGGAGTTTCAACTTCAGCATCAGTCCTTCCAATGAATATTCAGAACTGATTTCCTTTAGGATTGACTGGTTTGACCTCCTTGTGGTCCAAGGGACTCTCAAGAGTCTTCTCCAACACTATAGTTGAAAAGCATCAATCCTTCAGTGTTCAGTTTTCTTTATGGTCCAACTCTCACATCCATACATGACTCCTGGAAAAGTCATAGCTTTGACTAGATGGACCTTTGTTGGCAAAGTGATGTCTCTGCTTTTTAATATGCTGTCTTGGTTGGTCATAGTTTTTCTTCCAAGGAGCAAGCGTCTTTTAATTTCATGGCAGCAGTCATCATCTGCAGTGATTTTGGAGCCCAAGAAAATAAAGTCTATCACTTTTTCCATTGTTTCCCCATCTATTTGCCATGAAGTGATGGCAAATAGTTCTAGTCCAAAGGCACACGGTCCTAGTATAAACGGTCCTCTTCCAGTCCCACACACAAAATTCTGGGCAGCCCTCTACCTCTTGCTCTTCCCAGCTCTTCTCTTAAGCTCCAGAGTGGTTTCCCAACACACTGCTGCCCTCTCCTGTCTACAGGTGGTATGGCAGATGCTGTACCCCAAAGGGATTTCACAGGGTTAAAGTCATCTCTAAGCCTGGAGCCTGAGGTTGGGGGAGGAGGGGATATGTGGCCAGGGGCTTAACCAGCCTCCTCCCTCTGCCAGGGATTGTGGAAAGGAGAGACCATGAGAAAAAGCAGATATTCTCTTCATGTCCAGGGAAGGGTAACGAAAATATGATTCTCATCTGTCTGTGAGTACTGGAAGACAGGCAGATAGACTGTTAAATGGAAATTTGGACAAAAGGCCTAATAATAAAGGGAACCAACATCCCGTCCTTGGAGACGGGGTAGTAGAGCAAGCTCTGGTGTAGTTGGAATTTGTCGGAGTGGCAAGTGTTTGGATCATGTTGGACAAGATGAGAATCCACGAGATTAAGGAAATAATGATAAAGACTATGGCATTTACTGTGTTAAGTAGGTGTGAAGCCCTATTCTAAAAACTTTCCATATGTAATTTAATCTTCACAACCAGAGATGGCTGCTATTATTCTCTCCATTTTACAGATGAAGAAACCCATACTGAACGCAATTAGGTATTTTGCCCAAGATTACAGTTTGTAAGCTGTCACAGACAGAATAGAAGAACCCATAGACTCATTCCCTACCCTTTCCCACCCCAGCCCATTCCTGCCGTATCATTACCACCACCATTTCTTCTTTCTCCAAGTGTCCTTTCCAGAACCACATAAAAAACTCTTTAAATAATGGTAACCACGCAGGTTCCAGAGATTCCATTCCAGCCAACTAAATCATGATTGCTAGAATGCCATCTAGAGACCCGCTTTTAAAATCCTAACATGAGCTCAATACTTGCTAATAGGTCAGGGTTCCAAGAAGGGATTGTGATTGAAAGAGGAGTTGGCGAAATGTTGAGGAGGGTGGTCCAGGGAAGGATCCGACGACCCAGAAGAGACGTCCGAGGAGCGGTCTCAAAAAGAAGCAGGTTGTGGCTGAAGTAGGAGGCTGGAGCTGGGGGCGGAGGTGGTGATGAAGGCGGAGTCTGAATTCGAGAGAGGGTTCTGGGGTCGGAGGAAGTATGAGATAGAAGATAAGGATCTTGGAGTCCAAGAAGGGGTCTGAGGTTCGAGGAGTTTGGCATTAGAGACAGCATCTGGGGTCGACGAGAGGTTTGCGGTCAGTGAACTGGACTGCGAGCCGATGAGGGAGCCTAGAGTCTGAGGAGGTTTCTAGCTCAAACTGGAAGGAGGAAGAGGTTTCGTCCCTGGGCTGCGTGAGGTTGCCCCGAGTCACTAAGGTCGCGCTTACTGCGTGCTCTTCCCCTTCTGACTCCCCACTGCGCTACTCCGATCGTCCTCCAGGTTCTGCATCCACACCCTCAGCCCGACCTACGCGCCGGGTGCAGGCTGATAACGCTAAGCAGGAGGGGACAGGTCAAATCCCGACACCTGGGTCAGGATTTGAGGCGCCCCCTCCCGGCCGTCCAGGAGCTCAGGCCCCGCCCTCCTCCTCCCCCGGCCCCCCCATCCCCACCCCCGCCCAGCCCCCGCCGCAGCACTTCCGGCAGGCGCTGCGCTGCTGGGGGGCGCGGGCGAGGATGGCGGCGGAGAACGAGGCCAGTCAGGAGAGCGCCCTGGGCGCCTACTCGCCGGTGGACTACATGAGCATCACCAGCTTCCCGAGGCTGCCGGAGGATGAGCCGGCGCCCGCGGTCCCTCTGAGAGGCCGCAAGGACGAGGATGCCTTCCTGGGAGACCCGGATACCGGTGAGGCCCGCTTGCCCCATCCCTGCCCCCTGGGACGTCTCTGGTCCTCCTTCATCTGCGCGGAGCATCACCTCCAGCTCCAGCTCCCTAATTCATTCCCTTCCTCCTGGACCTCGCCCTTCTCCTCCCTTGTCTCTGTTAATTTTCTGGTGGGGTTGGAGATGCATCTCTGCCTTGGAGGCTTAGAATGCGACAAGGGAGAAGGATGCTGGGGACCGCAGTAGGAGGAGTTGAGGTTACCCCTTGGGAAGAACCAACTAATAAGGAAGGAATGTCGGAGGGGAGTTCCTAAGGAACAGTTGTGATCACCCAGCAGAGGATTTTCTCTAGTCACAGAGAACAGGATAGGAGAAATCAAGTCAGAGAGTGCAGCAGGAAGGATAGAGGCTAGGTCTTGAGAAGAACTTCCCCACAGCCAGGGATTGTGGGAAGGAAAGACCATGAGAAGAAGCTGAGAATCTCTTTATGTCCAGGGAGGGGTAAGGAGAATATAATTCTCAACTGTCTGTGAATGATGAGTATTGGGAGACAGGGGGATGGACCATATGACCTCTCAAAGTCCTTGGGGACCAGAGCACCTTCACTGCTCTGTGGATACCTCACCCTGCCCAGACCAGTGGATCAGGCCAGAATGTTAGTAAGGTACCCTGGAGCAAGCCGGCTCCAGAATTTTACTGTGTTATGTTCAGCACTCTACAGGAACTGCAAGAGGTGGGAATAGGGAGGCAGGAAACAGGACCTGGGGGAGACCTGGAGCTGAAAGCTCTCTGAGCAGTTTTTCCCTAATGCTCTTTCTCCTGTCCATGTGGCTCAGCTCTGTCCTCCCCTCCATTTTTCACCCTCCACCCCCCACCATCCCTCATTCCCTCAACGTCACTTCCTGGCATTAGAGCATCCTTCTGCTTCACTCTCTTTTCCTCTCAGTGCCTGCACTTGAGCCCTGTCCCTTACCAGCCTGGCAGATTCCGCTTCTCTGGCCTAGCCCTCTCTAGCCTGGCCCTTTTGTAGCTACTCCTAGGCTGACAACCACCAATTCTTCCCCCCTCCACAACTCTCCAGTCACCTGGCTCTGACTAGCAGCCCCTGTCAACCTGACTCAATTGTAGCCTACGTGGAGGGGATTTGAGGGGACCATGGGGAGGCTTATGGCCATCACATGTCAAAGCTGCAGATTAAAACTTTTTTAAAGGGAGTAGCCCGAGAATCAGGAGGAAGCAGGAGAGAAGTGGGAGGATATGTCCTGGTGAATACCAGGACTGAAACCAGGTTCTTTATACAGGAGTCAAGAATACCACTTCTGGTCCCAACACTGCCCCCACTCACTATGTGTCTATGGGCACACATACCCTGACCAGGGCTTTAGTTTCTTCTTCCAGCTCAAAAGTGGGAATGCCTATCTCCCAATCTTCTTTCCTATGAATGTCTTAGCATTTGTCAAAACTGGTGATTATTAATTTGGGTGACTTTTGATTACAAGCCCTATGAGGATGAGATCATGGCTGTCTTGTTCACCATCTTTTATGCACCATCCAGCACAGTGCTAATCTCTCAGCGAAAATTGTTGAAGAAATAAATGAATGGAAAGAGAAGATCTCAAGATGAAAGAATGGCAGGGGAGGGAATTCTTAAACCTCAGGGAGTTCCTTAAGGAGTTAATACAGGTTCTGCCCACAAGTGTACAAAAATCCCGCAAAGACCATGGTCACTGGAGTTTCTGGGAACCTGCTGTTTAGGCCAAGTTGTGTGCTAAGGTTCCAAGGACCTTGCCATCCTATCTGTGTAGCCATGTCTCCCATCACTATTTTCCAAGCCCCAAGGCTCCTCTAAATCAGCAGGACCACCCTACTGGCTAACATGTCCTATGTTCTCAATCTGCTGGCTCCACTGGGTGGCACTGCCCTATCCTCTTATACAGGACTTTGGTTGTGCCCAGCTAGTCTCTAGCCTGCTGTTTCCCAGAACCAAGTGTCAGGCACCCTGCAGTAGGCTTTGTGGGTAACGGAGCTAGATGGTGACCACTCCAAGATTGGGGAGAACTTTCTTTGCTCTTTTCTGAGTTCCAGGCCCATGTGTTCTTCTCTTTCCCAGACATCTGCCTCTAGATGTCCTGCAAGTCCTTCACCTTCAGCATGTTCTGTGCTGTTCTCATCATCTCTTCCCCATTAACCTGTTCCTCCCCCAACGTCAGTCTCAATTAATGACACTACCATTCATCCTGTCCCAGGGTAGAAGCCCTGGAGCCACCCATGGTTCTCTCCCTTCCTCTCATTTCCAGATGGTAATCAGATGCTTTCTGTCCCCCTCTTAAGTATCTTCCAAATTCCATCTCACCATCCCTGGCATCACCACTGTAGACTAAGCTGCCATCCTCTTTGATCTGTATTACCCATAGGCTTCTAGCTATTCTTCCTGCCTCATTCCCTCTTCCCCACCCCTCCCAACTCAATCCATCCACCACCCCCCATTTCTGATCTGTCACTCCCTATTTCAAAAATCTTTAATGATTCTCCCCTCAAGGGAATAAGCAAGCCAGGTATGATCCCAGTCTCCTGCTAAGCTCTCTCTCCTGAGTTCTAGCAAATAAACTATTTTAGGGTTTGTTTCTTATGTGCTGTGCTGTGCTAAGTCACTTCAGTCATGTCCAGCTCTTTTTGACCCTATGGACTGTAACTTGCCAGGCTCCTCTGTCCATGGAATTCTCCAGGCAAGAATACTGGAGTGGGTTGCCATTCCTTCCTCCAGAGGATCTTCCCAACCCAGGGGTTGCGTCTCTTACACCTTCTGCATTGACAGGCAGGTTCTTTACCACCAGTGCCACCTGGGAAGCCCCTCGTCTCTCATAAACCCAGCTAAAACTGAGAATGTTACTGGGTAGCATAACTGAAAAGTTCAGGATATAGGGCTTCAGGCATAGCTGCAATGAAGTACTTGAAAAAGAATTGGCTTTTCTCCATCTTTTGCTTTGCCTCATTATTGTGGGCTTCATCTTCAGAAAGCCTCTCATCTTGTGGGGGTAAGATGCCCCCAGCAGTAACAGGCTTACATCTTATCATCTTAGCAACCTAGACAGAAAGAAAGTCTTTGTCTTTCCCAGTATTCTAGCAAGCAACCAAAAAACAACAACAACACCGGAGTCTAAGTATCATTGGTGCTGTTGCTGGTCACATGCATCTGAACCAATCACTGTACTGAGGTCCCTGTTCTGATTGGCTAGAACTAGGTTACATACTCACTCTGGTCAGGAGGAGGGAATGAGGAATGAGAGAGGGGAATTGGTGTTCTGTAAAAGAAAATTGAATGACGAATGGTGTCTAAGCAAATAAGACTTAGATGCCTACTAAGCCAACTGCCTTTCAGATAACTCCTGCTGTTGTCCCACAAATTCAGAATAGCCAAAAGTTAAACTCATTCTTCTTCTGAAAGACTTGTTTCTTCTGGTCCCAAACTAGCCTTTTCCCAGTGTCTTCCTGTTGTCCTTACACATCAGTAAAATCAATGGTATTTTCTCCCCACCACTTAACACAGCTGGTACCCAGTAAATATTTTTATTGAATAAATGGAAAATGATATTCACTTATATATTTATATATTCATATGTAATATACATTATATTATATATTTATATTATATATTCATATATTATATGTATTTATATATATTCATATTTATGTGTATTTATATTATATCTTCATAATAAATGATTGGTAGAATAAGAAGCCTTGAATATATCTAATTGTGATGGGGCCATAGAACCTTTGTCTTATGGCTCCTCATATCTGATTGGAAAAACAGATTTAAGGACAAGTGCCTGGAAATATAAACTTGAATTAGTGTGTAAGTTTCATTTTTGAGGGTAGAACTGGCTCCTGATGCCATGCGGAACAATGGAAAAGACGTTTTCAAGTTATGGAGACTCTTGATTCTGCTGTCTGTTTATTTTTTACTCTAAGCAGGCAGTATCACCTTCTTCAGCCCCAGTTTACTTTTCTGTATAATGGAGAAAGTGGGCTCTCAGAAGTTATGGGAGTGGAGGGAATGTATATAAAGTTCCTAGTATAGTTAGCATCAATAAATATAAGTTCAAAACCCTTTCCTTCATTTGAAACCTCTAGGAGACAAGGAGAGTTCTGGATCCACAGTGGGAATTTAACACGTTTGTTGAGTAAATTCCAGTTTTATTTACAGACTCTGGTGTTGGTGCTGAGGGTTGGAAGCAAACATAATCAACTGAGTGGTTGTTTAGTCGCCAAGCTGTGTCGGACTCTCTGTGACTCCATGGACTGTGGCCCGTAAGGGTCCCCTGTCCTTGGGATTTTCCAGGCAAGAATACTGGAGTGGGTTGCCATTTCCTCCTCCAGGAGATCTTCCGGACCTAGAAGGGACTGAACCCACATCTCTTGCATCTCCTGCATTGGCAGGTGGATTCTTTACCACTGTGCCACCTGGGAAGCCTGCAAACACACACACACACACACACATTCTTTCCCATCATGGTTTAGCACCGAATACTGAATATAGTTCTCTGTGCTATACAGTGGGACCTTGTCATCCTTCTTTTTCTTCAGAGTACCTGCTACAACTTGTAATGATATACTCCTTTGTTTACTTGTTTATTATCTTCTTTCGACTGGTCTTCAAAACCCATAAAGGGCAGAAACTGTCTGTTCCTTTCCCCTAGCATCTAGCATGGGACCGGACAAACAGCAGACCCACCATATTTATTGAACGAATGGATGGATGGATGGATCAGGGAAACAAGGTTGGAAGCCAGGGCCTGTCCACTAGGTTTATGGAGCCGCCTCGTGGCCTAGAAGGCTGGGCCCCAGCTAGGGCAGGATCTGGTTTCCAGGGAGAGCCCAACCCCCGCCTCTCCAGGAAGTGTTCTCAGCGCTGGGTCCTGGGTCCCAGGCAATTTGGTCTAGGGACGGGAGGGAATCCAGCCACCCTGCTGCCCAGTTGGGGGGCCCCAGTCTTTTTCAATCTGGGACCACTCCCCACCCCCACTCCGCCCTCCCTGGGGTGCCTCGGAGAGACGCTGAAAGGGGGGCAGTGCTGTCTGGTGGCATCTGTTTGACGCGGGCGGAGAGAGGGGAGAGACGCAGAACAGCCCCGCCTAGAGACGGGGTAGGGCCAGGTGAGAGGAGCCCAGACAGACCCCCGGCCCGCCGCCCGCAGACCCGGACTCATTCCTGAAGTCGGCGCGGCTGCAGCGGCTGCCTTCGTCGTCGTCGGAGATGGGCAGCCAGGACGGGTCGCCGCTGCGAGAGACGCGCAAAGATCCGTTCTCCGCCGCGGCGTCCGAGTGCTCCTGCCGCCAGGATGGGCTCACGGTGATCGTCACGGCCTGTCTCACCTTTGCCACCGGGGTCACTGTGGCGCTTATCATGCAGATCTACTTCGGGGACCCCCAGGTGAGGGGTGGGGGAGAGGATCGGAGAGGGAGCGGAGAGAACCAGGAGAGGTGGGGTGAGGAAGCGCTGGAGGAGGCCGTGGGAACCGAGGACGGGCTTGAGTGATGGAAGGGGGTCAGCAAATAGAAAGGGGAGAGGGCGGTGACTTGGGGCGAGGACGGTCTCAAGGGAGGGGCTCCCGGGCGTGAGGGGGACAGAGCTCACAGAAGGGAACGGATTGGGTCGGGGGGGTTAGTGGAGGTGACTTAGGGAGGTAGGGGGTCTCCTACTGTCCCACCTAGTTCCTTGTCCCTTCCAGATCTTTCACCAGGGCGCTGTGGTGACTGATGCCGCCCGCTGCACATCGCTGGGCATAGAGGTGCTCAGTAAACAGGGATCCTCCGTGGACGCGGCTGTCGCAGCGGCGCTGTGTTTGGGGATCGTGGCTCCACACAGTTCTGGTCTGGGCGGGTAAGAAGCTCCCAGCTGTGAGAGTTGGGGTGCCCCAAGGCTACTTCTGTCTCTTGGTCTATCATCCTCATGTGGGAGGTCTAGTTTGAGCAGAGGGGAGAAGGCCCCAACTCCTTACCTTTGCTCTTTCTCCACCCAATCTTACCCCCTTGTCTTTTCATGGAGTCAGAGGAGGTGTTTTTCTTTAACTGGGAAAATGACTTCATAAAACTATAAACTGAGGTATACATCTGGGAGTATGTTGTCATTAATTAAGACTGTGATACTTGAACTTTTAGGATTTACAAATCCTTAAAACAAATCCCTGTGAGTCTGATGAAAGCAATGAATCCTCTATCCTCCAAAAATACCACTGTCCGCCCCCACCCAACCCCATGGGTTCATGCATGCTCATTCAGTTCAGTTCCACTCTTTGTGACCCTATGGACTATAGCCCTCCAGGCTCCTCTGTCCATGGGGATTCTCCAGACAAGAATACTGGAGTGGGTTGCTATGCCCTCCTCCAGTGATCTTCCTGACCCAGGGATGGAACCCACGTCTCTTAATCTCCTGCATTGGCAGATTTACCACCAGCACCACCTGGGAAGCCCCTACCCCAGGGTAAAACCTCCTAAAACAGAGATGATAAACTGGCTACCCACGGGCCACCCCCAGCACACAGCCTGGTTTGGTTTGCACCCTTAAATTTTTAAAAATTTGTTTGCTGATATTAAAAAATTGAGAATTTTCATAAAAATCTAGATCTTTAATATTTCTTGGACAGTCAGGAGACCTGATAACACTGAGCCTACATTCTCATGTGGCTGCAGTTATCTGGAGCTGAATAGAAGCTGCTTCCTATGATGGGGCTTGTACTGTCCACTTGGCCATAGTTCCTACCATTCCCTTTTATCTGTCCTGCTTTCTCTATTACATGAGTCGGCTGCAAACCAGTTATCTCAGATGTAACCCCCATCTCAGATGGAAACAAACCATAGACAAGGGGCAGGCTGATTAAGTCCATATCTTGGCTCCTGCAAGACCAGCCCTCCAGGCCCTAACTTTTGTGTATGGTCTGTGCTTACATAATTCAGTCCTGTGAGAGGGAGTAAGGCCATACCACAGAGGCAGGTGCAGGAAGCTGGCAGGGGTCCAGCTTGGTGGGGGCGGTGAGGAATGGGGGAGGGGGAGTAGAATGTCCTGCTCTCCCAGTCTGGGTTTTTCTTAATCAGGGATTAAAGTCTCCAGTAACAGGCTGGAAGAGGTCCATGGATTCTGGGTTCCCAAACCCCTTGATTTCACTCCCCATCTTGGGCAGGTAGCTCAGGCTCCGAACCCCTGCTGGAGAGGGAGCTCAGACCCCTGACTCCAGATGACAAACAGACTACAGCCATCACCATGGGGGAGGTTGAGGAGTGGCAGGTTACTAGTTCAGAGGAGTGGCATCTTATCATCTTCTGTGTCTCTCCTAGTGGGGGAGTGATGCTGGTACATGACATCCGACGAAATAAGAGCCACCTAATTGATTTCCGGGAGTCTGCACCTGGGGCTCTCAGGGAAGAGGCCCTGCAGAGATCCTGGGAGACCAAGGTGGGGACCCTGGTGAGAAGGGGGAGTGTCTCCCTTTACTGCCCTTCTGCTAACCCCAGCATTACTTTGCTGAATATTTACTATGGAGACAAGGAAAAGGAAAAGAGTTAAGTAGGATGATCTCAGGCCATGAGGGAGATAGGCAGCCCCCCAAAATAAAATAATGCACCAAAAAATCTGAGTGATAACATGCAGTAAATAACACCTGATTTCTCTGGCGACCTTGCCTATCTGGCACATAAAAAGGAAGAAGAAAGGCCACTGGGTAGTCTGAGATGTCACAAAATAGCTGCATTATCACTCACACATCTCATTCTGAGGCTGTTGTCAGTGACTTTCCCAGTCCCTGACATATTGGAAGATCATAGAGGAACTGCTGGAAGCAAACCCACTATCTACTGAATGCAAAGGAGGAAATAGAATAACTTGGAGAAATAGATATTTAGTGCAGTAGCAAAAGCCCAACACACCCCTGAATTATCACAGTTCAGAGTAATGGTGGTATGATAATGAAAAGGTTAAATGAAGGTCCCTTGTCCACTGTTCTAAAGGACAAGAGTAGGTGTAATCCAATATAGACAGGTTTCCATCTAAGTTGTTGTCTCAGCCCTTAAAAGGGTTTGCTTAATTTATAAATCTCTCGGTTATAACAGAGAAAGGAGGCCTTTCTGCATTTACTGATAGGAAATCAGGGAGATGGGAGGAATGCTTGCTGGGGACAGCTTGTCCCTCCTCTGGGATACTTGGCCTGTGTCTCTCCCCTGTGCCAGCCCCCCATCCCTGGCTTGGGGCTCTGCGGAGTTCAGCCCAGCACCCCCCCTTCCAGTGACCTGGTCTCCTCTCTCCCTCACCTGCCCGCCTTGCCCAGCCTGGGCTCTTGGTGGGGGTTCCCGGAATGGTGAAGGGGCTACATGAAGCTCACCAGCTCTATGGCAGGTAAGGATTCTCCCCCTGGGGACCAGGGACCCCTGCCTGCACTCTTCCTTGGGTGGCCTTCTCCTACCTTTCTAGATTCTCCCCTTCCCAACTTCCCCCTCCTAATATCCCCTTCAGTTGCCAGGACTCTCCTTCCCAAGAACCCCCCTCCCCCCCAGGACCCCTCTTCCTTCCCCCAGGACTTCCTCCACCCCCTGCTCTCCGGCTCCCCCAGGCTGCCATGGTCCCAAGTCCTGGCCTTTGCAGCAGCTGTGGCCCAAGATGGCTTCAACGTGACCCATGATCTAGGTCAGTGGGGCCTGGGGGTGGAGGGAAAGGCATGAGGTTGATGGAGAGGGGAGAGGAAACCTCTGTGATTTGGGTCCGAAGCCAGGAAGTGCTTCTCTTCCGATTGGCTCCTCAGACCCCCCTCCCCACACCACTGGTATCTTCACTGTATGTGTGTGTGTGTGTGTGTTCAGTCGCTTCAGTCCTGTTGGACTCTTTGCAGCCCCATGGACTGTAGCCCACCAGTCTCCTCTGTCCATGGGATTCTCCAGGCAAGAATATTGGAGTGGGTTGCCATTCCCTTCTTCAGGGGATCTTCCTGACCCAGGGATCCAACCTGTGCCTCTTGCCTGTCCTGCATTGGCAGGCAGATTCTTTACCAGTGGGCAACATCTCTGAGAGGGAGTCTCAAATCAGGGGATCTGGGAGGGGTTCATATACAACCCACCTCCTCGGTAACAGGCTCCTGGAGGGGCCTGAGGTCTTACGACCGACCTCTCAGCCCTCATCCACCCTACCTGTTGCGCGTATAGTCCCTACGCCCCCAGCCTAGCCGCGCGTCCCTGCCTGCAGCCCAAGCCCTGGCCGAACAGCCGCCACCCAATGCGTCTGACCGCTTCCGTGAGACGTTCCTGCCGATGGGCCACCCACCACTACCTGGCTCCTTGCTTCGACGGCCTGACCTGGCGGCCGTGCTGGAGGTGCTTGGCACCTACGGCCCCGCTGCCTTCTACGCAGGTGGCAACCTCACGCTGGAGATGGTGGCTGAGGTAAGCACCTGTAGCACATCCCCAACCCCCGCCCTGCCTCGGAGGACCCTACTTTAGGGAAGTCCTCTTCCCCCTTGCTCCCCGCTTTCTTTCTACATGTGTTTACTGGGGATTCCATTCACTTGAAATTCTAGAATAGCTGCAACTAACTAACCTCAGAATCAGATCAGTGGTTTGGGGATTGGAGGAGTTGACTGGGATGAGGCACAAAGAACCTCCTAGGGTGACGAGAATAGTTTGTCTTGATTGAGAGGGGTATCTTTGAGCTCCCCAGTGTTGGGACCAACCTGTACAGTGGGCTGTCCTTGCCCTCCCAGGCTTAGTGGGGTCCCAGGATCAGCCTCAGCTTCCCTGAGCCCACAGTCCCACCCTGCTCCCTGGGTTTTCTAGGGAGACACAGTCATCACTGGTGACTCTCAGGATTAGGGAAGATTGACACAAGGGCTTACCAACTTACTCCAAAGAGTCTTAGTCTGAAGCAGTAATAGATTCTGGACTATTGTTGATAATTCAAAACCACCAATGGAAAATTATGTTCTAGATAAGGATTCAGGGACCAACTGAGTGATTCTCTCATTTGTTCATTGGGGGTGGGAATTAAACAGACCCATCATTCATTCTACATACATGGAGCACCTGCTCTGTGCCAGCCTCAGTGCTGGGCACTGGTGTTATGGATGTGGTGATAGACACCCATCTCAAATGGATTTCCCTGGAAAGCCCAGCAGAGTACTGGCTTTAGATCTCCTGGGTCCAGGGGCTCCATCCATACTTAGTCTCTCTCTTTTTCCGTCTCACAACTCTATTTTCCTCTATTTGAAGTCACTCTCTGTCAGATCCTTTCCACACCTGCTCTTCACTAGCCATCCTTCCAGCAAGCCATCCCAGAGAAAGAGCCTTCTCACTCCAGTAGTTCTAGCAAAGCCTCAAGGCTAGGTCTCATTGGCCCATTATGGGTCTATTCCCAAACCAATCACAGTGGCATGGAAAAGAAATGCCCTGATTTCTGGGTTGCATATCTTCTCCTGGTGGTGGAGAAAGGAATGAGCAAAAGTCTAACAAAAGACCATCAGAGCTTTCCCACAGTTGAGTTTATTAACTTATCAGACAAAGCCAAGAAATTCAATGTGTAGGTCACTGAGGGTAGTTTAGAAACCAGAGGTTTCAAGTTCTAAAAAAAGTACTTAAAAAAAAAAAAAGGAGGGGATTCCTAGTGGTTATGGTAATTTAGGATTAAAAAATAGCATGTTGGATAGAATGAGCCCATAGGTTTGTACAAGATTGGATCATTGGTCAGTGGAGTGCTCAGTTATGTCCAGTAAGGGCTGTTACTACCAGGGTCATCCACAGTTCATGATTTTGGAGTGACTTTAGTTGATTATAGCGAAATACAGAATTCAGCTTTGATAGCTCCTAGGCAAGTGCTGCCGTAAGTGGAAAATCTTTCTACATAGGCAGGGGGCAGTATGTGCAAAGACATAGAGTCACGAGTCCAGCACCTGCAGGCCACTGGTTGCTGTACAGAGCTCACTGGGGAGCAGCAGGACGTGAAGTGGGAGAGGTAGGCAAGGGCCAGGTCACAAAGGGCCTTGGATGCCAGGCTAAGGAGGTCACTCATAGATCGTATCCAGCACACCACCTGGCACACACTGGGTGCTTATGTCAGTGCTTTTTCCTCGCATAGCCACTAAAGCTCATGATGGTAATTGCAGAAGGCACAAAATTTGTAAACATTTGATCTGTGTGTGATCCAAACATATACCTTAAGCTACACTGCATGCTCCCAGTGTGGTGTGTGACTCACGGTGGTGGGGGGTCATTCTCTCCTCTCCAGGCTCAGCACGCAGGAGGCGTCATAACTGAGGAGGACTTCAGCAACTACAGTGCCCTCTTGGAAAAGCCTGTGTGTGGCGTGTACAGAGGTGACCTCTCCCTCAGCTCCCAGGGTCCCCACTGAGGAGAAGCCTCCCAGTCCATGGCCACATCCTTTTGGCCTAGTGGCTCCTCCCCATTTCACAAGAGATAAACTGAGGCAATGAGCTGCCTAAGCAGCCAACCGTTGAAGCAAGCCAGAGCCAGCCTACCTTCTGAAGTAGTCGTGGGATCAGTTACCCCAAATATTTAGGAGATGGAGAGGGAGGTCTGGTCAAAGGCTGAAGCCTAGGGTTTGGGGTTCTGGCCATGGGTTTTCTTGATTTGGGTTCTGTGTCGTCTCAGCCCCCTCCCCAGCCCCTCTGTCACTGCCTGTACTTCCTAAGATGAGTCCTTAAGATCAGTATCCATCTTAGCTTCGTGCTAGAACAAACTCTTCCAGACAGTCAGAGGCCCACCTCCTTATTGCGCTAAAAAGAAACTGAGGCCCTGGAGAGGAAAGGAACTGAGCCTACCAAACTCAAAACCAATGAGGAACCCCAAAAATCAAGCTTATGACATAGGTGAACTCCATGTTTGTTGAACCCAAAGTGGTGGGCTCCGGGGTTCCTCAGAAGGCCCTTAGGTCTTCTCTCCTCAGGAGGCCCAGATCACCTCAAGCTCCAGCAGAGGCTGCTTCTGTGTTCAGGTTTCCAGGCCTCAATCTCTTAGGCCTGATTCCTCTGCCAGAAGGGGTGGAATATTGAGCAATGGATGAGCATAGCCTTGGAGCCAGAAGACCTGGTTTTGGGTACCAGCTGTGCCATTCACCTTAAACAAGCCACTTCCCTCTTTGAGCCTTGTTTCTTTCCTTAAAAGGGAGATAATAATAGCACCTGCCTCTCAGGATACCAAGAGGAGTTGATGAGATGATGTTGGAAGTTGCCCTGAACAGAGTGGGCACTGGATGTGTCATATTTGATTTCCATTTGCCCTCCCCAGACTAGGGTTCTCTTGGAAATGCCAGTACCTTGAGTACTCTGGGCTCTCCTTACCTCTTATAACCTTGGACCAGCTGCCTCATTTTACAGTTTCCTCACCTGTAAAATGGGGGGATGATAACAGTACCCATTATGAGGATTAAATGAGTTAATTAGTGTTATCTGTCAGGTATTATTATTCTTTTGATATCCAAACATCTAATACCAGAGACCTCAAATTGGAAGAGAAATTTGCTATTTCTAAGAAGTGTCAAGAGTAGGACCAGCAGGGGCCCTGAGGGAGGAACTGAAAGGAGACATATGGTAGACCAGAAGTCTGGACATCTGAATCCCTGTTTCTGCTCTGCCAATGGATTGCAGTGTGACTCTGGGCAATTCACTGTTTTCCTGAGCCTTAATTTCCTCTTAAGAGGAAACAAAAGACAAACGTTCTGGCCCAGCACTTGACTCACCATGTGAACTTGGGTGTGCCCCTTTGCCTCTCAGTGTAGTTTCCCTATCTGATGAGGAGGTTCAGTGCAGTAGTCTCAAGTCTGTATGATGGTGGGATGTGGAGATGCCTTGACCCCTCCCCTGCCATTGGTCATTTCCTGTCCTTTCAGGCCACCTGGTTCTCAGTCCCCGACCCCCACACACAGGCCCTGCCCTCATCAGTGCTCTCAACATCCTCGAGGGCTTCAATCTCACCAGCCTGGTATCCCGGGAGCAGGCTCTTCACTGGGTGGCAGAGGTAAAGCTGACCCCTTCGCTCCACCTGGGTCTGGAGACACAAGAGTCGGGGGATGGGGTGCTGCCATAAGGCCTGACTAAATCACCTCCAAGTTTCCTCACACAGGAAGATCCTCGTGTGGGTGCTGGGAGGGGCTTGGCAGCCTCTTCACACACCTGCTCTGTTTACAGACCCTGAAGATTGCATTAGCTCTGGCCAGCAGACTGGGAGATCCCATCTACGATTCTACCATCACTGAGAGTATGGATGACATGCTCAGGTGGGCCCCCAGGAGCAGGACCCTGAGTACTACAGAGGTGGCGGCAGGTGTGGGGAAAGGATCAGGTGAAGCAGCTGGTGGAGCAGTAAGGCCTGCAGTCCCAAGTAAATGTCAGCTCAACCCCAGCTCACAGTGTGACGCAAGTTGCCTCACTGTGTGCCTCAGTTTCCCCATCTGTACAACAAGGTGGCCTACTTCATACAGCTCTCAAATTTTCTTGATCCCAGTGAGTGAAAGTTGCTCAGTCATGTCTGACTCTTTGCAACCCCATGGACTGTAGCCTGCCAGGCTCCTCTATCCATGGGATTCTCCAGGCAAGAATACTGAAATGGGTTACCATGCCCTCCTCCAGGGGATCTTCCCGACCCAGGGATTGAACCCGCATCTCATGTATCTCTTGCATTGGCAGGCAGGTTCTTTACCACTAGTGCCACCTGGGAAGAAGGAGCTTTTCTTCTTTTTTCCAGAAAAACCTGAATAACATCTAAATAAATTCATTCAATTCAATAACTATTTCCTGTTTATTTGCAATATGCCAGGAATAAGTGAACTTCTGTTCTCATAGACCTAACAGTTCAGTAGTGGGGCAGGGGCTGGGGGAAGCAGGTATTAATCAAATAATTGCACAAAGAGACTCCACAAAGTGTGGTAGGTGGGGGTAAAGAGCGCCCAGTGTGTGTTCATCTCCTACTTCTTATCTTTTCAGCAAAGTGGAGGCTGCCTACTTCCGGGGCCAGATCAATGACTCCCAGGCAGCCCCTGTCCCACTCCTGCCCATCTATGAGCTCAATGGGGCTCCCACGGCTGCCCAGGTGTTGATCATGGGCCCTGATGACTTCATTGTGGCCATGGTCAGGTATGCCGGCTCAAATCAGAACCTGGCACAAAGGATCATTGGGACCAGGAAGGAGGTGGGGGTTGGGTAGGATAAGGGCAGGCTCAGGGCTCACCTGGCCCTGACCTTTGTCCCCAGCTCCCTGAACAGACCCTTTGGCAGCGGCCTCATCACCCCCTCGGGGATCCTGCTCAACAGCCAGATGCTGGACTTCTCTTGGCCCAACAGGACTGCTAACCACCCTGCACCCAGCCTGGTAGGGCCTCGCTTCCTTTCTCCCCTGGGGACCCTGAGATCTAGGAAGAAGGTGCAGTGGCATGACTGCCCCTCCCTCCCCACTTCTTCTAGGAAATTATATTATCAAGAAAAACAGCTAAACAAGGTATCCACTTCCTCCCCAGCTCAAGTCCAGGGCTTAGAGCCTGGTGGATCCCAAGAAACCTCATCCCATTTGCCACCGTCTCACTGTGTGACCCGAGGAAAATCTTGTCCCCTCTCTGAGCTTCAGTTTCTTCACCTACTATATAGTGAGGATATTGGCCACCTTGGGATGCTTTGGGTACTTTGCAGAATTAGCGGTCTCTGACTGTGTGATGCTGAGCACTGAAGGGGCGCTGAAGAGGGACCCAAAGAGAAAAGACATATGAATTATTATCTGTTGTGAGAGCAGTGTTCTTAGCATCCTGCGGGCTGGGTCCCAGCAGGATAAAGACAGATAGAGACGCCCAGGGTGGGGATGAATCTGTTCCTTCTCACGGTCCTCTTTCTGGGCTTGATCCCTCTCCCGCCACCCATGGTAGCCCCCTAGCAGCTCCATAGTTCAGGGGATCCATTATCTACCTTGGTTATCCAAGGACCCTGCCCATTTCACAAACAGCAAACTGTGGCCTGGGAATGGGCGGTCCCCATGAAAACTGGGGCTGTGGAAGGTTCAGGAGAGGGAGAGATGTTGGAAGAGTGGTGGAGTAAGCCTTTCCTGTCTTGGTCCACCTCTTATTCCCCTGTGATCTCTGACAACAGGAGAACTCGGTGCAGCCAGGGAAGCGGCCACTGTCTTTTCTGCTGCCCACTGTGGTCCGGCCAGCAGAAGGACTCTGTGGAACCTACCTTGCCCTGGGGGCCAATGGAGCTGCCCGGGGCCTCAGCGGCCTGACCCAGGTGAGGTTCCCCCAGGTAGGCCTTTCATGGCCAGGAGTCAAGCTGTGACCCGGGCTGTGGATGCCCCTCATGTCTCTGACTTGTCCTCGTCTCTTGTTTATTTATTCTGGGGGGCTTCCCCAGTGGCACAACACCAAAGAATCCACCTGCAATGCAGGAGATGTGGGTTCGATCCTTGGGTCGAGAAGATCCCCTGGAGAAGGGAATGGCTACTCACTTCAGTATTCTTGCCGCAAGAATCCCATGGACAGAAGGGCCTGGCAGGTTACAGTCTATGGGGTCGCAAAGAGATGGACACAATTGAAGCAACTAAGCACGTTTATTTTTGGCAGTGCTGGGTCCTTGCTGCTGTGTGCAGGATTTCTTTAGGTGCAGCAAGCAGGGCCCACTCTTCCCTGTGGTGTGTGGGCCTCTCACTGCAGTGGCCTCCCTTGCTGCGGAGCATGGGCTCTAGGCATTGGCTTCAGTACTTGCAGCTCTCCAGCTGCAGAGCATGTGCTCAGTACCTGTGGCACACTGCCTTAGTTGCATGTGGATTCTCCTTGACCAGGGATCAAACCAGTGTCCCTTTGCATTGGCAGATGATTCTCAACCACTGGACCACCAGGGAAGTCCTCACGCAGCAAACATGGGCTGAGGCTGCTTTGTGGCAGTCCCCTCCTGAGCGCTGGGGACATGAACTACATCATTCTTTGTAAAAATGGAGCCCTGAAGCTCCATGTCATCCCAGGTTTCAGGGAAATCACAGGGTCAGTAGAACTGAGAGGTCAGAGAGCATCTGGGCTGCCTGGGTTCTGTCAATGTCAAGTCCCATTGTGCCTCTAGTCAATATCCGAATAACAAGCAGCCCTCTTCAGGGTCTGATTTTGAAAGGGAGGGCCTGCTCCCTTCTAAAATATCTCACTAAGTTCCATGAAGGTCTTGAGCATCTGTTTTATGTGCCAGACCTGTACTTTGGCAGATGATGAGTTAACAAACCTGGGCTTTGGAATCAGACCCTGGTGGGCCCCATCCTAAGTGCTGCTAATTTCCAACTGTGGGGTGTTGGGGCATTCACTTAACCTCTCTGAATCTCAGTCTCCTCATCTGTAAAATGGAAATAATAACCAATAGCTAACATTCATGGAGCTTTTAGCAAGTGACAGGCAGTGTTATATGTGTTAACCTTATAACCTTCTCAACTTTGGGAGGAATCCTTACTTCTGTTTCATAGATGAGGAAACTGAGACCCAGAGAAGTTAAGTTCAATTTAGTAAGAATGGGCAGGCAAGTAGGGGAAGAAGGTGGAATGAATTAAGAAAGTAGTACTGATATATATATATGTGTGTGTGTGTGTATATATATACACACACACTACTCTATGTAAAACACTGGGAGGGCTCAGCTTGGTGCTCTGTGATGACCTAGAGGGGTGGGATGGGGAGAAGGAGGCTCAAGAGGGACGGGATACATATATACTTACAGCTGATTCACATTGTTGTACAGCAGAAACTAACACAACATTGTAAAGCAATCATCCTCCAATCTAAATTAAAAAAAAAAAAGGATGGGCAGGCAATTTGATTGATGAGCCTACTCACACTTCGTGTACCCTAGACCACTCCCATCTACTAGCCCTCTCCTGGCCAAGAAGAAGGGAGGAGAGCTGCGGCTTGTATTAAAGGAGACTGGGCGCTAGTGGTGCCTCTTCCCTAGTTCTTTCCAAACTCTGGAATGAATCCCTTTTCTTCTCTGGCCCTTGGTTTCCCCTCTGTGAAATGGAGACGGTCATCACAGGCCTGGCTGTCTTCTTGGGCTGTTCAGAAACTCAGATGACACTCCTGGTGTAAATGTTTCAAATACTAAGGAGTCTGGACCAGGAGCAAGGGCTGTGGAGGCCTGAACCTACACCTCTGGGACAGCCCTGACTTCTGCCCCTTGGCTGCCTGCAGGTACTGCTGAACGTCCTGACCTTGAACCGGAACCTGAGTGACAGCCTGGCCCGTGGTCGCCTGCACCCAGACCTGCAGACCAACCTCCTGCAGGTGGACAGTGAGTGAAGAGCAAAGGTCCCCATGGGGTGGGCACAGGGCAGGGTGGAGAAAGGGGCTCCTCCCAAGGGTGCCCCTTCCCCGACCGGCACCAGCTCCCCACCAGTGAAAGTCAGGTTTCTTTCGACCAACTCCTATCAGAACAGTGAAAGGTCTGGGAATTGAAATCTACCCTGTCGTTTCCTGTCTGTGGCCTTGCAAAATGCAGGTCTCCACTCTGAGCCTTAGTTTTCTCATTTGTAAAATAAGATATAGTTGTTCATTTTGCAAACTGTTCCTTCAACAGTTGTTCTGAATACCTACTGTGTGCCAGGTATTATCCTAGGTGCTGGGGACACTGCATTTACAGGCTTACAGGAGAATAAGGAAACGTGAAAAAGTGAAATAAATTCTCCACAGAGCATTAAAGCAGGATGATATATATGACTGACTCCATGACTGGGGAAGCTTTCTCTTTGGTGACATTTAAGCTGAGATTTGAAGAGTGGGAAGGAGGCTACCAGGAGAAGAACTGTGGCAGGAATGTAGGCCAAGGGAACAAATACAAAGAACTCACTGCAGGAATGGACTTGGTGGTTTAGGAGTAGAAAGGAAACCAGGGTTAGTGAGGGTGAGATAAGATCAGAGAAGCAGGCAGGGGCCAGATCAAAGACTTTACAGATTATGGTGAGGAGACAGACTTTCGTCTAAGAAGGATGGGTGCTTAATTTTGGACCCCGCTTAATTTCATAACTGGGGAAGTATGTGTACCTTTGAGAAGTTTTTATTAGCACAATGTATTATGCTAGTCCAAAAGGGATACAGAATTGAATGAGACATGGTCCTTGCTTGTTCAATCTCCCCATTTTACAGATAAAAAAAAACTGATGCTCACAGAGGTTATTAATTAGTCAAAGGTAAACCAATAAATGGCAGAACCAATATCAGATACAGTTTTTTACTTCATGGCTCTTGGTATCTCCTGGACTGAGTAGTTACACCCTGTAGTTGGCCAATGTCCCTTGGATCCCAGCTGATAGGTAATGAGGTCAGTTCCTTGAAAATGAATATTGCTCAACTACTATCTTCTGGTCTCTATCGAGACCAGATAGAGTTACTATCTGGTTACTAAGTTACTGTGGGGGTGAGGGGTGCTCATTCCAGCCCTCCCTGGAAGGACACACAAGTCTAAGGATACGGAGAGTGGAGGCTTGGTGAAGGGAAAGTTCACGCACTTGAGGGCTCTGGAAGGCTTTATGGAAGAGGTAACAACTAGCTGGGCCTTGATGTATGAGCTGAAATTTGGCATGTGGAGGTAAAGAACATTCTGGACCAGGGGGAGGGGGGTACACCTTGGGCAAAGACAGAAAAAAATGGTTCGGAGAGCAGGCAAGAGGCCAGCTGAACTAGAGACATGGTTTCCCAAACTTCAGAATTTATCCAGTACCTTCATGACTTTTGCCACATTTGCCTGCCATTTAAAGCATTATTTACATAACGTGTGCCTACAAATGGACTTCCCTTTTCACCTAAGTGTATTTTAAAAGTAAATCTTATAACCACAAATGGAAAAATGGCATCATTTGCCACAAACAGATGGTAAACAGCTATAAAAATAATCAGATTTTTTAGGTTTTAGTTAGATGTTTTTGCCCACAGATGGTTCTGAGGTCTGCTCTCTCTTAAAGAAAAAGATTAGAAATGTTAGAGACTAGACTGGGATGTAGTCCTTTCTATTATCAAAAGGACTAAAAGTGAATGAACCCCAAAGGGAATACGTTTCCAACTTGGTGATGTAATGTTATTTAATGTGTGTCTTTATCTCAAGAAGTACCCCCAGATCATCCCATTTGGGGAAATAAGAAGATCAGATTTTTGTTGCGCAGTTGGAGGTGAAGATACATGGCATACCATGAAGTTCATGTTAAGAAGTATGGACTTTATCTAGTTGAGCAGGAGGTGAATATGACTTGATTTGTTTTATGTAGGGAAGGTGGATTGAAAGGAAGAGAACTTAAATCAGAGAAACACAAGAAAGTGGCTGAGATAATGGTCCACGTAAGAGATGATGAAGACCTGAACTTATGCAGGAGAGTGAGATTGATTTGTTCATTTATCCATTATATTTTAAACATTTACTGTGTCCTCACTCTATCCTAGGCAGTGGGGCTCAATAGTGAGCAAGACAGCATTCTTGCCTTCAAAAACTTGTTTTCTAGTGAAGGGAGACACAGTAAATACATAAGCAAGATGCAGGTGGCAGTAAGTACTTTGAAAGAAAATAAAGCAGGTAAAGATGACAGGGGCTGCTGTTTTAGATAGTGGTCAGGAAAGTTCTTGAAAACTGGAATGAAGTATGAGAGCCAGTTCTGTGATTATTTAGTAGGAGACCATTGTAGGCAGAGAGAATAGCAGATGTGAAGCCCTGAAGTAGGAGCATGTTTGACTTACTTGAGGGATGGCAAGGAGGCCAGCTTTTCTGGTAGCTCAGACAGTAAAGAATCTGCCTGAAATGCTGGGGACCCAGGTTCAATCTCCATGTCAGGAAGATCCCCTGGAGAAGCGAATAGCTACCCACTCCAGTATTCTTGCCTAGAGAATTCCATGGACCGTTGAGCCTAGTGGGTTACAGTCCTTGGGGTTACAAAGAGTTGGACACAACTGAGTGACTAACTAAAGCAAAGGAGAAAAGGAAAGATATCAACATCTAAATGCAGAGTTCCAAAGAATAGCAAGAAGAGATAAGAAAGCCTTCTTCAGCGATCAATGCAAAGAAATAGAGGAAAACAACAGAATGGGAAAGACTAGAGATCTCTTCAAGAAAATCAGAGATACCAAAGGAACATTTCATGCAAAGATGGGCTTGATAAAGGACAGAAATGAAAAAAAAAAAAAAAAAGGACAGAAATGGTATGGACCTAACAGAAGCAGAAGATATTAAGAAGAGATGGCAAGAATACACAGAAGAACTGTACAAAAAAGATCTTCATGACCTAGATAATCACAATGGTGTGATCACTGACCTAGAGCCAGACATCCTGGAATGTGAAGTCAAGTGGGCCTTAGAAAGCATCACTACAAACAAAGCTAGTGGAGGTGATGGAATTCCAGTTGAGCTATTCCAAATCCTGAAAGATGATGCTGTGAAAGTGCTGCACTCAATATGCCAGCAAATTTGGAAAACTCAGCAGTGGCCACAGGACTGGAAAAGGTCAGTTTTCATTCCATTCCCAAAGAAAGGCAATGCCAAAGAGTGTTCAAACTACCACACAGTTGCACTCATCTCACACGCTAGTAAAGTAATGCTCAAAATTCTCCAAGCCAGGCTTCAGCAATGTGAACCGTGAACTTCCTGATGTTCAAGCTGGTTTTAGAAAAGGCAGAGGAACCAGAGATCAAATTGCCAACATCTGCTGGATCATGGAAAAAGCAAGAGAGTTCCAGAAAAACATCTATTTCTGCTTTATTGACTATGCCAAAGCCTTTGACTGTGTGGATCACAATCAACTGTGGAAAATTCTGAAAGAGATGGGAATACCAGACCACCTGATCTACCTCCTGAGAAATTTGTATGCAGGTCAGGAAGCAACAGTTAGAACTGGACATGGAACAACAGACTGGTTCCAAATAGGAAAAGGAGTACGTCAAGGCTGTATATTGTCACCCTGTTTATTTAACTTATATGCAGAGTACATCATGAGAAACGCTGGACTGGAAGAAACACAAGCTGGAATCAAGATTGCCGGGAGAAATATCAATAACCTCAGATATGCAGATGACACCACCCTTATGGCAGAAAGTGAAGAGGAACTCAAAAGCCTCTTGATGAAGGTGAAAGTGGAGAGTGAAAAAGTTGGCTTAAAGCTCAACATTCAGAAAGCAAAGATCATGGCATCCGGTCCCATCACTTCATGGGAAATAGATGGGGAAACAGTGGAAACAGTGTCAGACTTTATTTTTCTGGGCTCCAAAATCACTGCAGATGGTGACTGCAGCCATGAAATTAAAAGACGCTTACTCCTTGGAAGGAAAGTTATGACCAACCTAGACAGCATATTCAAAAGCAGACACATTACTTTGCCAACAAAGGTCCGTCTAGTCAAGGCTATGGTTTTTCCTGTGGTCATGTATGGATGTGAGAGTTGGACTGTGAAGAAGGCTGAGCGCCGAAGAATTGATGCTTTTGAAGTGTGGTGTTGGAGAAGACTCTTGAGAGTCCCTTGGACTGCAAGGAGATCCAACCAGTCCATTCTGAAGGAGATCAGCCCTGGGATTTCTTTGGAAGGAATGATGCTAAAGCTGAAACTCCAGTACTTTGGCCACCTCATGCGAAGAGTTGACTCATTGGAAAAGACTCTGATGCTGGGAGGGATTGGGGGCAAGAGGAAAATGGGACGACAGAGGATGAGATGGCTGGATGGCATCACTGACTCAATGGACATGAGCCTGAGTGAACTCCGGGAGTTGGTGATGGACAGGGAGGCCTGGCGTGCTGCGATTCATAGGGTCGAAAGGAGTCAGACACGATTGAGCGACTGATCTGATCTGAGTGACTAACACTTATTTACTTAAGGAGGCTAGAGCAGAGTTAAGCAAGGAAGATAGCAAAAGGAAGTGAGTAGAGGAGTTTAAAGAGATGCGAGTTTCCTGATAATGTGGGCCTTAGAGACTTAGGTGAGGATTTTGGATTTCATTCTAAGAATCATCAAAATTGTTGGGAGGTTTTGAGTAGGGGAAGTGACATGGTCTGACTAATGGCTGCTGTGTGAATAGGCTGTAGGGAAGCAGGACTGGAAGTACAAAGACCAGTTAGCGGACTGTTTGGTAATGCTGGCAAATAATGAAGGCAGCTTGGCCTAGACAGATGGAATGAGACCCCCAAAGCCAAGCCCTTTTTCCAATATTAAGAATGACGACACATTATTGATCACTTACTATATTCAAGGCTCTGAGTTTTGTGCTTTGTGTGTAATATCTGCTTTAGTCCCTGTAACAACTTTATGTGGTAAGTTCTCAGATAATACCCATTTTGTACATGAGGAAACTGAGGTTCAGAGAGGTAACACAATTTGCCAAGGTCACACAGCTCGTTAGAGCCAGTGCCCTAAACCAGTGGTCCCCAACCTTTTTGGCACCAGGGATAAGTTTCGTAGAAGACAATATTCCCACAGACTAGAGTGGCTGGGAGATGATTTGGGGATGATTCGAGCACATCACGTTTACTGAGTACTTTATTTCTAAAGCTTCCCTGAGAGCTCAGCTGGTAAAGAATCCGCCTGCAATGCAGGAGACCCCGGTTCAATTCCTGGGTTGGGAAGATCTCCTGGACAAGGAAAAGGCTACCCACTCCAGTATTCTTGGGCTTCCCTTGTGGCTCAGCTGGTAAAGAATTTGGCTGCAAAGCAGGAGACCTGGGTTTACTCCCTGGGTTGGGAAGATCCCCTGCAGAAGGGAAAGGCTACCCACTCCAGTATTCTGGCCTGGAGAATTCCATGGACTGTATAGTTCATGGGATTGCAAAGAGTTGGACATGACTGAGCGACTTTCACTTTCACTTTATTTCTAATCTAATGCCACTGCTGATCTGACAAGGAGGTTCCAGTCTATGGCCCGGAGGTTGGGGACCCCTGCTCTAAACTCTCTGAATGTGTGTATGTTGGGGAATGGTTTTCAGGTGAGTTCACAGAGGAAGAGATTGAGTTCCTGGAAGCCAGGGGTCACCACGTGGAGAAGGTAGATGTCTTATCCTGGGTCCATGGCAGCCGGAGAACCAATAACTTCATCATCGGTGTGAAGGACCCTCGGAGCCCAGATGCAGCCGGAGCTACCATCCTGTAGAGCAGCGGGGTGGGGCGGGAGTCTCTGCTCCCTGCCTTTGCATGTTCCTAGAGTCCCTCCTTCTCCCAGGTTTGGTCTCAGAGGGACCCCAGGGATGCCCCAGATCAGGGGCCAGAGGGGATGCTTAGCAAACCCTATCCCAGAGTAACAGGAAAATTCTCCATCTGGAGGCCTGTGGTGGTGGCAGTGGTGTTGTCAGTGTCCACAGGACCTTGAGGATTGTCTGTCTCCTTTCCCTCGGCCATGCAGGCCCTGAGCTTAGGGATGTGCTTGCAAACCCTTTTCGAGAGTCCTCACCACCCCAACATTGCCAGTTGGGCCTGACCTGGCCTTGTCTTCCAGCTCCTTTCTCCTGTCCCCAGCCTCATTTCTTAAATGACTAGGATTTTTTTTAATGGACCATCCTAGGGAAGTGAGAGGGGGAGGGCTCTTCTCCTCCTCCCATCAGGTTGAGGTGGGGGCCTTACATCTGGGGGGCCCCAGGGTATGGGGTAGGGGTGGTGGTGGGGACCAGCCCAGGGGCTTCCATTTGCAAAAGGGAATTAAAGAAAGAATATTGCTTAACCATGGCTCTGACTTGATTTATGTTTCATTGTGCTGGGAGGGGAATGAGAGAGGAGACCTTGGCTCACCTTATCGCAATAGCCCTGACTCCAGGGCAAGCTGGAATGAACTTTGTGGAGGTCATAACAATATCTGCCATCTATCCAAGACTGCTATCCAAGTGCTTCCCACTTCCAAGTGGCGCTAATCATAAAAAAATAACCCGCCTACTAATGCAGGAAATTAAGAGACGTAAGTTCAATCCCTGGGTCAGGAAGATCCCCTGGATAAAGGCATGGCAACCCACTCCAGTTTTCTTGCCTGGAGAATCCCATGGACAGAGGAACCTGGTGGGGTCACAAAGAATCAGACACGACTGACTTAACACGTAGCATGCATCCAAGACTAAAACTAATAAAAATAATTAATAACAATAATTATAATGATAGACTCTATTGAACACTTACTGTGTACCAGGCTGTATGCTAAATGCTTTATGTGGATAATATTAATTACATTATAAATCTTCATTACAGACTTCATGAGGTTGGTACTGATGTTATTCCCATTTTACAGATGGTGAAAAGAAGTTAAGGAACTAGTTGAATGTTCCTCCTGTATTAAATGGAAGACTTGGGATTCAGTCTCAGGATATTGAACTCCTAATCTATGCTCTTAACCATTTGAACATCTACTAGGTAAACTGTTTGTTATAAAGCATACTTTACACAGTATATATCAGATAATAAATACATTTTACAGGTTATATCATTCATGCATGAATGTTATCTACCCATTATGTTACAGGTACTTTGTTAAGCACTGGAGATTCAGGATTGAAAAAAACAAAACAGACAAATTTTTGTTTGTGGATTTTCAGTCTATAGGGGAAGTCAAACGTTAAATAAGTAAGGACCCAGATAATTAGGGTAATTGCCATCATGATACGGTCTATGAGGAAAGCTATGAGGAAGTACAATAGGAAAGGTAATTTTGTTCTGTTTTGGAGTGGGATCAGCTTCCTCCAGATAATGAGATGAGCAAGATTGACAGAAAGTATTAGATGCGGGGTGTGGGAATGTCATTTTAGACAAAGAGAGCAGTAAATGCAAACATTCCATGGTGAAGAGGTGAAAGAGCACCAGTGTACTCTTCCTAGAGCAGGGATCACTCAGCAGACTTTTTCTGCAAAGGGCCAGATACGAATATTTCAGTCTTTCAAGCCATCTGGTCCTTACAGTATTTACTCATCTTTGCTTAAACAGTTGGCTGTGTCTGTAATCCATAAAACTTTATTTTAGAAAAACAGGGTCCAATTTGGCCTAAGGACAATAGTTTGTCAACCTCTATTCTAGAATATACTGAGAGAATGAAAGTATGTGATGAAACTGTTAAGGTCAGCACAACATTCTTATGAGGCTGAAACTAATTTCTCCATTTTATTGTATACGAAAATTGTGGTTCAGAGACATGAAATAACTTGTCCAAGGTCACCCAGCTGATAGCTGGCAGATCCATGATATAAAAGCAGTTTGTTTGACTCCAAAGATCATGTCCCTCTCTTCTTTGAAAAAAACTTTATTACTTTATCTGATTACAGATACACCAGTCATTCAAATATCACACATGTCATAAGCATATAAGTGATCCATGCCCTCAAAATCTCAACTTTTCAATAATCTCACTGTTCCTCACATATTCCTCCAACTTCTCCAAAAATCTCACATATTCCTCCAACTACTTTTTTCTGTAGCTATCACATACATCATCGTTCTATTTATTTATTTTTTAAATAATGTTTTATTTATTTGGCTGCATTGGGTCTTAGTTCCCTGATGAGAGATCAAACTGGGCCCCCTGCATTGGGAGCTTGAAGTCTTAACCACTGGCCACCAGGGAAGTCCCTCACTGTTTTTAAAAGTAAAAACGGGATTATGTAAGTCGAAGTGTCTACAACATCTTTGTTTTTTTTTTTTCACTTACCTATATAACATGGACATTTTTTCATGTCAATATCAAGATATATAGATTTACCTGATAATTTATAATGATTCATCATAGTTCATTAAACATTTTAACTGGTTTCCTATTGATGGATATTTGGGTGGTTTCCAATGAAGTTTTGATTATCCTTGTCCTGATATCTTTAAATGTTTGAGTAACACCTGTGGTCATACCAACTCTCCTACGTTGATGTTACAGGACCTCCATGCAGCAGGTTTTGGGGGGTTACATGGGCATCTTGGGGTCATTTTATTTCTTAAATATACAAATAATGATAGGACAGCTTTGAATAAAAGACTTGTCAAGTGGAACAATTCTTATTTATCAAACCAAAATTCTGATATCTTGGAAAGTCTGCTTCCTCACTCAGTATATGAAATATCATATTTTATTTCATGAATATTTTCTTAAGTGTCTACTCTGTGCCATACACTGCCTGACGCACTGGGAACACTGATGAGGAAGACAGACAAGGTTTGCCTGGACGTTATTTTCTTAATTATTTTTACTTTATTCAGGTTTTACTCTCTTGATCTACCATCAGTTCAGTTCAGTCGCTCAGTCACGTCCGACTCTTTGCAACCCCATGAACTACAGCATGTCAGGCCTCCCTGTCCATCACCAACTCCCGGAGCTTGCTCAAACTCATGTCCATGGAGTCAGTGATGCCATCCAACCATCTCATCCTCTGTCGTCCCCTTCTCCTCCTGCCCTCAATCTTTCCCATCATCGGGGTCTTTTCAAATGACTCAGCTCTTCGCATCAGGTGGCCAAAGTATTGGAGTTTCAGCTTCAAAATCAGTCCTTCCAATGAACACCCAGGACTGATCTCCTTGAGGATGGACTGGTTGGATCTCCTTGCAGTCCAAGGGACTCTCAACAGTCTTCTCCAATACCACAGTTCAAAATAGAAAGCATAAATTTACTTCATACTGAGAAGCTAACTTTAGCTGACTATGAAATAAAGAAAAAATAAACTTGGAAATTTAAAGAATTTTTAAGATATTCTCTCCAACCTAAAATAACTCCAGGATATACCCATTTACTTCTTAAGTTGGGTATTTTAGGTATTTCCTTCATATCTTAGTTAAGATACGAAGCTTCCTGACTTCAAAACTTACTATACGACAAAGTTACAGGAATCAAAACACTGTGCTACCGGCAGGAGGATGAATACATCAATGGAATAGAATTGAGAGTTCAGAAATAAACCCATCTACCTATGATCAATCTATCTTGACTTTTCACAAGGATGCCGAGATCATTCAATGGAAAAAAAATAGGCTCTTCAACAAACTATGCTAATACAACTAAATATTGACTGACAAAAGAATGAAGTTTGGCCCTTAACTCACATCATATACATAAAATAACTCATAGTGTATCAAAGAGCTAAATGTAAGACCTAAAACTATAAAACTCTCAGAAAGAAACACTGAAGTAAATCTTCATGACTTTGGATCTATGACAAACAAAAGCACAAACAACGGAAGAAAAAAGTAGGTAAACTAAACCATCAAAATTTAAAATTTTTGCCCATCAAAGGACACTTATCAAAAGAGTGAAAAGACAACCCCCAAAATGAAAAAGATGTTTGCAACCAAATACCTGATAAAGGGGACTTCCCTGGTGGTTTAGTAGCTAAGATTCTGTGCTCCCAGTGCAGAGGGCTTGGGTTTGATCCCTGGTCAGGGAACTAGCGGCCTCCCTGATAGCTCAGTTGGTAAAGAATCCGCCTGCAATGCAGGAGACCCCGGTTTGATCCCTGGGTTGGGAAGATCCCCTGGAGAAGGGAAAGGCTACCCACTCCAGTATCCTCGCCTGGAGAATTCCATGGACTGTATAGTCCATGGAGTCAAAGAGTTGCACACGACTGAGCGACTTTTCACCTCACAGGAAACTAGATCCCACATGCTATAACTAAGACCTGGTTCAGCTCACTTCAGTTCAGTCACTCAGTCGTGTCTGACTCTTTGCGACCCCATGGACTGCAGCATGCTAGGCTTCCCTGTCTATCACCAACTCCCAGAGTTTACTCAAACTCACGTCCATAGAGTCGGTGATGCCATCCAACCATCTTATCCTCTGTCGTCCCCTTCTCCTCTTGCCTTCAATCCTTTCCAGCATCAGAGTCTTTTCCAATGAGTCAGTTCTTCACATCAGATGGCCAAAGTATTGGCGTTTCAGCTTCAGCATCAGTCCTTCCAATGAATTTTCAGGACTGATTTCCTTTAGGATTGACTGGTTTGACCTCCATGCGGTCCTAGGGACTCTCAAGAGTCTTCTCCAACACCACAGTTCAAAAGCATAAATTCTTTGGTGGTTAGCTTTCTTTATGGCCCAACTATCACATGCATACATGACTACTGGAAAAACAAGAGCTTTGACTAGACAGACCTTTGTCAGCAAAGTAATGTCTGCTTTGTAATATGCTGTCTAGGTCTGTCATAGCTTTCCTTCCAAGGAGCAAGCATCTTTTAATTTCATGGCTGCAGTCACCATCTGCAGTGATTTTGGAGCCCAAGAAAAGTCTGTCACTGTTTCCATTGTTTTTCCATCTATTTGCCATGAAGTGATGGGACTGGATGCCATGATCTTCATTTTTTGAGCATTGAGTTTTAAGCCAGCTATTTCACTCTCCACTTTGATTTTCATCAAGAGGCTCTTTAGTTCCTCTTCACTTTCTGCCATAAGGATGATGTCATCTGCATATCTGAGGTAACTGATATTTCTCCTGGACTGAGCAATCATAGTCCTAGGTATAAATCTAGCAAAAATTATACATGTGTTTACTCAAATACATAGGCAAGAAGGTTCAGAGTAGTACTATTAAAAGTTGACCTACAGTGAAAACTGAAATGCTCATCATCAGTAGAAGGGATAAATTGTGCCAAATTAAAATAAGGAACTGTATGTAGCAATGAAATGGAACCAACTACAACCACCTGCAACAATATAGAAGAATCTCAAAAGCACAAAATTGAGCAAAAGAAGGCAGACTCAAAAGAGCACATTTTATATGCTTCCATTTACATAAAATTTAATACCTGATAAACCTAATCTATGAAGTTAAAAGTCAGAATACTATTTACCCTCAGAGGTGTGGAAAAGGAGAACAAACGAGCTTTTGTGGGGCTCAAATGTTCTGTTTCTTGATTTGGATGTTAGTTGGACATCCGGTCCCATCACTTCATGAGAAATAGATGGGGAAACGGTGGAAACAGTGGCAGACTTTATTTTGGAGGGCTCCAAAATCACTGCAGATGGTGACTGCCCCCATGAAATTAAAAGACACTTACTCCTTGGAAGGAAAGTTATGACCAGTCTAGACCCATATTAAAAAGCAGAGACATTACTTTGCCAACAAAGCTCCGTCTAATCAAAGCTATGGTTTTTCCAATAGTCAACTATGGATGTGAGAGTTGGACTATAAAGAAAGCCAAGCACTGAAGAATTGATGCTTTTGAATTGCAGTGTTGAAGAAGACTTTTGAGAGTCCCCTGGACAGCAAGGAGATCCAACCAGTCCATCCTCAAGGAGATCAGTCCTGAGTGTTCACTGGAAGGACTGATGTTGAAGCTGAAACTCCAATACTTTGGCCACCTGATGCATAGAACTGACTCATTGGAAAAGACACTGATGCTTGGAAAGATTGAAGGCGGGAGGAAAAGGGGACAACAGAGGATGGAGGTGGTTGGATGGCATCACCAACTCAATGGATAAGAGTTTGGGTAAACTCCAGGAGTTGGTGATCGATAGGGAGGCCTGGCATGCTGCAGTCCACGGGTTGCAAAGAGTAGGACACGACTGAGCGACTGAACTGAACTGAACTGGACATGTGTGTTCATTTTGTGAAAAATCATCAGGCTTTACACTTATGAGTTGTGTATTTTCACGTCTTTATGTTATATGCTAATATAATGTTTAAAATTTTCAGAATATTTTTGAAATCAGGTTTTATAAGTCCTAGAATATTTCTCCCTTTTTTTGGTATCTTCTTGATACTCTTTCATTTTTTTCGATTGTGTATTCTACTTTTCAAAATTTTTATCCCTCTTCAAGACACTTTATTTCCTATTGTCTGAAAACTGAATTGATTTCGTAATAATAAGGCACATTACTGCCATCTACTGGTAAATTACCACAATAAAGGTTTACATTACAGTGTGTACCAGTGAGTGGCATCCACTTACATGTGATATCCTCCAGTAAGACACAACTTGCTTAACCAAATGTGATAACCTTGCCATTTGGCACCATCGTGATGAATCCCACAGACAGTAGCATGTTGATGCTCTCTAGTAGGTTTTAGTCTTTTTTTTTTTTCTGTTTGATGTTGTTCTTAAAGACATGGTTCTAGTGTTCACTATCAGTCTTACCACTGCAAAGCTTAAGCCCATTGGACAAACATGAAAATAGATGTTCAAAAAATGCCGATCAAAGTAAGTCAGAAAGAGAAAAACAAATATCCTACATTAACACATATATACATGGTGGTTGTGGTTTGGTCGCTAAGTCGTGTCCGACCCTTGCGACTGCATGGACTATGTAGCCTACCGGGCTCCTCTGTCCATGGAATTCTCCAGGCAAGAATACTGGAGTGGGTTGCCATTTCCTTCTCCAGGGTACCTTTCCGACCCAGGAATTGAACCCAAGTCTCCTGCATTGCAGGCAGATTCTTGACCGACTGAGGTACGAGGGAAGCCCTAACACATATATATGGAATCTAATAAAATGGTACTGATGAACTTATTTGTAGGGCAAAAGTAGAGATGCAGACATAAAGAACAGACTTGTGGTCACAGAGTGGGAAGGAGAGAATGGGACAAACTGAGAGATTGGCACTGACATATATACACTACAAAGTGTAAATAGATACCTGGTGGGAAGCTGCTGTATAACAAAGGGAGCTCAGCTCCCGGCTCTGTGATGACCTAGCTGGGTGGGATGGTGGGGTGGGAGGGAGGCTCAAAAGGGAGGGCAGATATGTATACTTATAGCTGATTCATGTAGTTGTACAGCAGAAACTAACACAACATTGTAAAACAACTATCCTCCAATTTAAAAAAAAAGCCAAATTGTTCACCTCAAAGAATAATTGATTTGCTTTCTCTTTACCTATTGGACTTCCTTGGTGGATCAAACAGTAAAGAATCTGTCTGCAGTGCAGGAGACCCAGTTTTGATCCCTGGGTCAGGAAGATCCCCTGGAAAAGGAAATGGCAATCCACTTCAGTATTCTTGGCTGGAATTCCATGGACAGAGCAGCCTGGCAGCCAACATACAGTCCATGGGTCACAAAGAATTGCATACGACTGAGAAGGTAACGGCAACCCACTCCACTACTCTTGCCTGGAAAATCCCATGGACAGAGGGGCCTAGTGGGCCTCAGTCCATGGGGTCGCTAGGAGTCAGACACGACTGAGCGACTTCACTTTATTTTTTCACTTTCATGCATTGGAGAAGGAAATGGCAACCCACTCCAGTGTTCTTGCCTGGAGAATCCCAGGGACGGTGGAGCCTTGTGGGCTGCCGTCTATGGGGTCGCACAGAGTCGGACACGACTGAAGCGACTTAGCAGCAGCAGCAGAGCATCTGACACTTTCTCTTTATCTAAATCTGAATCCAGAACAGTCCTGGATATCTCAGGGCTGCTTTTCTTGCTCAAAGAATTCTATGAAACAGCCTGATAACCTCTTCAGCGGCCTCAGGTAGTCTGTTGCTTATTGAGGCTATCATAAGTGCTAGTCACTGTTCTAAACATTTTGTATCTACTAATTCATTTTGAAGTGAAGTGGAAGTGAAGTGATGCTTTTGAACTGTGGTGTTGGAGAAGACTCTTGAGAGTCCCTTGGACTGCAAGGAGATCCAACTAGTTCATCCTAAAAGAAATCAGTCCTGAATATTCATTGGAAGGACTGATGCTGAAGCTGAAACTCCTATACTTTGGCCACCTGATGTGAAGAACTGCCTCATTGGAAAAGACCCTGATGCTGGGAAAGATTGAAGGCAAGAGGAGAAGGAGACGACAGAGGATGAGATGGTTGGATGGCATCACCAACGCTATGGACACGAGTTTGAGTAAGCTCTGGGGGTTGGTGATGGACAGGGAAGCCTGGCATGGTGCAGTCCATGGGGTCGCAAAGAATCAGACACGACTGAGCGAATGAACTGGACTGAACTGAAAGTCACTCAGTTGTGTCTGACTCTTTGCGAGCCCATGGACTGTAGCCCACCAGGCTCCTCTGTTCGTGGGATTCTCCAGGCAAGAATACTGGAGCGGGTAGCCGTTCCGTTCGCCAAGGGATCTTCCCCACCCAGGGATTGAACCTGGGTCTCCTGCATTGCAGGCAGATTCTTTAGTGTCTGATCCTGTAAGGTACCCTTATTATCTGCACCTTACAGATGAGGCAATTGTAGCACAAAAATGTTAAGTTATATTACAGGCTATGATACTACAAAAATAGAGTTTATAGTCTTTTGGGAACAAAAACCATGTAAGGATTTAAAAACAAAGGGAAAAAGTACTTCGGACCCTGTGGGACGAGTCATTTTTCTCCTTTTGGTCCAAGTTGTATCATCCTTAAGATAAGAACTCCAGATTTACCTGAAGTCACACAGCTAATAGGGGCTTCCCTTGTCGCTTAGTCAGTGAAGAATCTGCCTGCGATGCAGGAGACCCGGGTTTGATTCCTGGGTCAGAAAGATCCCCTGGAGAAGGAAATGGCAACCCACTCCAATATTCTTGCTGGGAAATCCTACGGACAGAGGAGCCTGGAAGGCTACAAAGAGCCGAACACGACTGAGCCACCAACAGTTTCAGCTTTCTTTTTCAGGGTCCTCGTATGGAGAATCACATAGTAGTTGGTCTTTGGTGACTGACAAGGCTAATGTTACATTGTATGTGTATGCTGCATTTTGTTTATCCATTCATCTGACAGATATACAGCCTGCTTCTACCTTTTGGCTATAGTGAATAATGCTGCTGTGAACATGAGTGTACAAATATCTGTTTAAGTCCCTGCTTCTACTTTGTTGGGGTAAATATCCAGAAGTAGTATTTCTGGATCAGATGGTAATTCTATATTTAACTTTTTGAAGTTAAAATGATAACTGTGGTGGTAAACAGGAATACAGGTAAAAATGTACCAGGTGTACACTTAAGATGTTTGCATTTTCCTGTATGTAAATCATACTCCATTTTCTAAAAGAATAAAAAGCTTAAAATTTTTTTTCCAGGCTCTTGTAAACCCTCTTGGTGTTAATTTCTTGGGCTCAAGTGTCCAAGGTGCCCTTTTGGCTGCCTGTGGTTCTCTTTTATTTTTCTCTGGCCTTTAGGGTCCACCACCATTCTCAGGATTCACACACAACAAATATTTACTGGACATATGCTCTGTGCCAGGCCCTGTACTATGTGCTGAGAAAACGGTGGTAAACAAGATGGATAAACTCTCCCTCCTAATGAGGTCACCAGCCTCGAGAAGACAGGTGATAAACGACCTAATGAGTCCTATTGAGAACAAGCAAGAGAACTTGCCTAAAGAATCCTCAGAGAAGGTGTCCTTGGGGTAGTGATGTTTGAGCAGGGATCCGAAGGCTGACAAATTATCTAATGAGGAGGGGGAGCACACCAGATGGACCGATCAGCATGTGCAAGGATCCTAAGAAGGAAGGAAGTACAGAATGTGGAGATCAATGTACTTACAGTCCAGAGAGAGTTAAAGAGTGCTAGGAGATAAGCCTGGCGATATGGGAAGGGCAAGAGTGAGACATCTATTTGGCCTTTATCATAAGAGCACTGCTGCTGCTGCTACTGCTAAGTCGCTTCAGTCGTGTCCGACTTTGTGCAACCCCACAGACGGCAGCCCACTAGGCTCCCCCGTCACTGGGATTCTCCAGGCAAGAATACTGGAGTGGGTTGCCGTTTCCTTCTCCAATGCATGAAAGTGAAAAGTGAAAGTGAAGTCGCTCAGTCCTGTCCGACTCTTAGCGACCCCATGGACTGCAGCCTACCAGGCTCCTCTGTCCATGGGATTTTCCAGGCAAGAGTACTGGAGTGGGGTGCCATTGCCTTCTCCATTATGAACCATCAAATAGTTTTAAATAGAGGAGAGACATGATCAGATTTTTGACTTAGAAATATTGCTCTGACAGCAGGGTGGAGAATAGGTTGGAGGGGAGCCAGGGAGAATGTGGACTGGCCTTAGAGGGCTACTGCACCACTCCAAGCACATAGTGTGTGCTCAATAAATATATTGGTGGAATGAAACGACTCTGATTTTTCTTAGATGAGACCAATATGCCTGAGCTGTATAATCAGCTAAGAATCCCCTGCTTATCTATCTAACAGGATGCTTGTAATAGACCCTTAACTCCCATTTCACAGATGAGGAAGTTGAAGTTGAGACAAAGGAAAATTACACAGCTATCGAGAGTGAAAGCCAGATCTGAATCCAGGCCTTTAGGACAGGCATCAAGCCCAGTGCTTGGGAGGCCTCCCTACATTTAGGAAGAGGGGGAAAGGGCCACACTCTCTTGTACCCACTGAGTCTGCTAGTGTCACAGTGATGGGACTTACAGGCAGACATCAGTAATAAAGGCTAAAGATGATCTTTATCATCATTAGCATTATTAGATACTATGTATCAGGCACTGTGCCAAGGGCTTTCCATGCTTTCCCTAATTTCCTCTTTGCAAAGACTATTATTATATCCATATCTCAGGTGCATAAACTGAGGATTGGAGAGTTGACTTGCCCAAGAACACTCAGCTTAGAGGGTTCCCATACGGCTGTGCAGTGACTCCAAGATGGGAGCAGCAGCCACTGGCAATATTACAGCTCCAGGAGACAAACAATCTCATATCCCGGCTCCGAGCTCTGCACCCAACCGAGCTGGCGCGCGCTCGGCCCCGCGCGCTCGGGGACGTTTGGTCACGTGGCCAAGGCCCCGCCCCCGCCCTGCCCCGCCCTCTCCCGCGCTCCCACCCTCTCTCCCTCCCTCCCCCTCCCTCCCCGACCCGGTCCGGCCCATCCCCCTCCCCGCCGGCTCCCTGAGGCCCAGCCGGGTCGGGCTGCGGGCGGCCGGGCGCCGACGGCCGGATAGACGGGCGCACGCGAGGACGGACCGACAGACACACGGAGGGCCGCGGGCACGCACGGCCCGGGCCGGTGCTCCGAGGCCCGCCCGGGAGGGCCGGGGCCGCGCTCAGGTGAGCTGACGGCGACGCGGGCCCGTAAGGGGTGGGCCCGCCGGGCGTCCGCGGTGCCGGCCCGGCTGGCTCCGCGGGAAGGAGGCGCCGCCCGGGCCCGACGCGGGAAAATGGCGCCGGCGGACCGTGGAGCACGGCCCCTGTGCGGTCCCGGCCCGTAGCCGCCCCGCCCGCCCGCCGCGCTCGTGTCCCCGTCGCCATGTTGGGGAGCGGGCCCGGGGCCTGCGGGCGCGGGCGCTGGGGACCGCTGGGGGCCCGGCATTGGTGGGGAGGGTGCGGGACTCGGTGTCCGGGAGCTGAGGGAGTGCTGAGCCGGCCGGGGTCTGCACGGGGTGGCGCTCCAGGCCTGAGGAACTGGAGGGAGTCGGACGTGGGGTCGTGGCCGGGGTCGCCGAGAAGGGTCGCTGGATCCAAACTGGATCGGGACCGGGATCCGTGGGGCTTGGGGAGCAGGAACTGGAGCTGGATTAGGTCGTGGTCCATGTTCAGGACCCCAGGCCGGCAGGGCGCGGCGGGGCGTGGGATTTGAGCCCAGGCTGTCAGGGCTGGGACAGTTCTTTGCGGGGGGCGGGGTGGTGGTGGTGAAAGGGTTGATTGGAAATGGGTCCCTTTCGGTACAGAGGCGAATATCAGACTGGTCTAGTCGTTAGAGTTGCGGAGCAAGTCCGTGTAACTCCCAAGGGACTGAGGACGTATGTGCCCCCAGGATCCTGCACTCCGCATTGGCAAGAGCAACAGAAAAAGTAAGGCTTTGATGAAGAAGAGAGAGAAGGGGGATTGAGGTTTGGGTGCAGGAGCTGGCCAGCAAAAGAATGCAGAGTGGAACTGGTTGGCAAGAAGAGAGAGAGCCTTCATCAACTTAGGGAGTTTGTGTGTGTGTCTTTAAAAGGAGGGACCCGGCTGTTTGTGGGCGGTGACCCAAGGTGTCTTCCTAGGAAGGGGACAGCCCACTGTTTTTTAAGAGCAGTGTCACCTGGGGAGGTCATCAGAAAGGCGTTATTGAAGCCGTGAGAATGGTAAAGGATTAAATGTGTGAAAACTGCAAAGGCCTTAGATCTTGTAGTGATTTCAGATTATGTAGTTATTTTAGCTGAGACTCAGAAAAGTAAAGTTGACTTCTCAAGATCTAACCAGTAAATGGCAGAAGTAGTACTAGAACTCAGGCCTGTTGCCTCCTTATTCAACACAACCGCCTTAGAGGAATTTGCCAGGCGGGCGAAAAGTATTAAAAAGTCAAGTATGGCAGCATATATCAAAGAACTACTAAGTAAGTTCTTTTTGTATTGAGTTTGTCAGTACAAAAACTGAGGGGGATAGGAGAAAAGTATAGATAACTAGCTATTTGGTAATCTCTAGTGTACTTCTGTTTGTGCGAAGAAGTTATCTTCAGAATCTTTTTGACTTGTATCTTTAAATAGAGTCTTAAGAGATGCTCCTTCTTTGCTAGGTGTTTACTGTACAGCAAAGGGACACAAAAAGCCTGAAAGGTAACAGTGAACAATGGATCTCTATCATGACTGTAATTAAAATTCGATCATGATAGAAGAGTTCAAAGTCCCCATGGGCTATGAGAGAATTCTCAGTTTTGTTAGAGTTGTCCCAGGGCCCCATATAATCAAAAAAGACTTTCAGCAAAAAGGTTATGAAGATGTTCATCAGATCAGATCAGATCAGTCGCTCGCTCAGTCGTGTCCAACTCTTTGCGACCCCATGAATCGCAGCACGCCAGGCCTCCCTGTCCATCACCAACTCCCGGAGTTCACTCAGACTCAGTCCATTGAGTCAGTGATGCCATCCAGCCACCTCATCCTCTGTCGTCCCCTTCTCCTCTTGTCCCCAATCCTTCCCAGCATCAGAGTCTTTTCCAATGAGTCAACTCTTCACGTGAGGTGGCCAAAATACTGGAGTTTCAGCTTTAGCATCATTCCTTCCAAAGAAATCCCAGGGCTGATCTCCTTCAGAATGGACTGGTTGGATCTCCTTGCAGTCCAAGGGACTCTCAAAAGTCTTCTCCAACACCACAGTTCAGAAGCATCAGTTCTTCAGCGCTCAGCCTTCTTCACAGTCCAACTGTCACATCCATACATGACCACAGGAAAAACCATAGCCGTGACTAGACGAACCTTTGTTGGCAAAGTAATGTCTCTGCTTTTGAATATGCTATCTAGGTTGGTCATAACTTTCCTTCCAAGGAGTAAGCGTCTTTTAATTTCATGGCTGCAGTCACCATCTGCAGTGATTCTGGAGCCCAGAAAAATAAAGTCTGACACTGTTTCCACTGTTTGCCCATCTATTTCCCATAAAGTGGTGGGACCGGATGCCATGATCTTCGTTTTCTGAATGTTGAGCTTTAAGCCAACTTTTTCACTCTCCACTTTCACCTTCATCAAGAGGCTTTTGAGTTCCTCTTCACTTTCTGCCATAAGGGTGGTGTCATCTGCATATCTGAGGTTATTGATATTTCTCCCGGCAATCTTGATTCCAGCTTGTGTTTCTTCCAGTCCAGCGTTTCTCATGATGTACTCTGCATATAAGTTAAATAAACAGGGTGACAATATACAGCCTTGACGTACTCCTTTTCCTATTTGGAACCAGTCTGTTGTTCCATGTCCAGTTCTAACTGTTGCTTCCTGACCTGCATACAAATTTCTCAGGAGGCAGATCAGGTGGTCTGGTATTCCCATCTCTTTCAGAATTTTCCACAGTTGATTGTGATCCACACAGTCAAAGGCTTTGGCATAGTTAATAAAGCAGAAATAGATGTTTTTCTGGAACTCTCTTGCTTTTTCCATGATCCAGCGGATGTTGGCAATTTGATCTCTGGTTCCTCTGCCTTTTCTAAAACCAGCTTGAACATCAGGAAGTTCATGGTTCACATATTGCTGAAGCCTGGCTTGGAGAATTTTGAACATTACTTTACTAGCGTGTGAGATGAGTGCATAGCAATGATATTTTTAATATATGTTTAGTATCCTTATTCAGCAACATGATTCATTTGTTTTGGGTCTATCTAATGCAGGAAAGCCTCATCTTGTCTGTACCATGGGCCCGTTTTTTGTTGTTCAGTCACTAAGTTGTGTCCATCTCTTTGCCACCCCATGGACTGCAGCATTCCAGGCTTCCCTGTCCTTCATTATCTCCCAGAGTTTCTCAGATTCCTGTACAATGTGTTGATGATGCCATCCAACCATCTCATCCACTGTCGCCCTCTTCTCCCCCTGCCCTCAAATCTTTCCCAGCATCAGGGTCTTTTCCAGTGAGTTAGCTCTTGGCATTAGGTGTCCAAAGGATTGGAGCTTCAACATCAGTCTTTCCAGTGAATGTTCAGGATTGATTTCCTTTAGGATTGACTGGTTTAATCTCCTTGCACTCAAAGGGTCTCTCCAGAGTCTTTTCCAGTACCACAGTTGGAAAGCATCAATTCTTCGGTGCTCAGGCTTCCTTTCGGTCCAACTCTCTCTGTACATGACTACTGGAAAAACTATAGCTTTGACTAGATGGACCTTTGTTGGCAGTCTAGCAAAGCTTATGGATCCCTTTCAGAATAATATTTTTAATTGCATAAAACAAAATACATGGGGTTATAGAGAAACCAATTGTATTGAAATGCAGTTACTGCAATATACAAATTGTGATGTAATATAGATATACTTCTTTATCAGCAAATTAAGAAATTAGATCTAGTGGTGGGTCTGATAATTATATCAAATGAACATAATTCTTTAAGATATCTGCAATAACTATAATATGATATAAAGATATCTGTGATTACAGTAGTAGAATCACAGATCTGCTAATACAAGAATGGCTTACTGCCTATGTTCATATTTGAATAAAATGGTAACTTCAATTAGAAGTTAGTGAAAATAAAGTAATTTTTTTCCTGTCCAAGTTCACAGCCCCTCCCCCCCTTCCCCCGGAATTCTGTCTGTGAACTCCCATCTGTGAATCCCAGGTTAAGGAACCACAAAGGATGACTTCCATTCAACAGACATTTACTGTTCGCTGAGACATCTATTTATATCATCCATTATGATAGGCTGTGAGGAGTCACAGGTCTTTAAGGCAGGATAGGGTCTTTTCACTTTGGATATTCAGTCCCATGAGAGAAGTGAACATGTCAATAGTGACCGTTCAGGATGTTAAATGCCAAAGGAGAACTGTCAGGTTCTTAGGACACAGGTAGGCAAGTCTCTGCTCTAGGATCAGGGAAGGCTTTGGAAATAAGTGAGACTTGAGATGTGTCCTGAAGGGTAAAAGAGTTTGCCAGATGCAGAAGAGAGAAGAGCTTTCACGCAAGGACATACATTTTCAGGGAATGTAATTGAACGTGTCTGCAGCATAGTGTGTGTGTGTGAAAGAGTGGTTGGAGATGAGACTGCGAAGGTTGTTTGGAACCTGGGTTGAAGGACCTTGCTAAGGAATTTGGACTGAATCCTTGGCTTTTAGAGAGGCATTCAAGGCTTTCAAGGAGTGGAGTTACGATGAGGTTTAATTTTTAGGAGATAAATGAATGTGTTTTGGAGGGAGGATGGATTGGAGAGCAGAAAAGAAGTAATGAGGGAATGAGGGCCTGAACCAAGGCAGAAGCTGGGCACGTTGAATAGAGTTAGAATTTTCAAGTGTTGATATAATTACATTGTGAGTGATGAGCAAGAAGGGGAATTTTTTAGATTTCTAGTTTGGGGTGGCAGTCAAAGAGGTTTAAAAAAGGAGTGAAAGGAAAATGAGTGTGGATTGCTGCAGATAATAAGGAAAAAGGTTTTTTTTTGTAGAATAATACTTTTGGAAGCCAGTGCACAGCTGTCAAGTGTGATGTCGTTTATTGCTTAAGAAAATCATGTGTCAATAGACTGGGAAAGTATTCCTAGAGTAGGGAAATCATAACTATCAATGTCAGGTCTTGGCAGACTGTGGCCCATGCATCAAATCTGTTCCACCACCTGTTTATGTAAATAAAGTTTTATTGCAACATCGGCACACTCATTTACATATTGCTTTTGTCTGCTTTCATACTAGCAATGGCAGGTTAAATAGTTGTGACAGAGAATATATAGCTCACAAAATTGAAAATATTTACTTTCTGGCCCTTTACCAAAGATATTTGCCAGTTCCTGATCTGTGTGTCTGAATGTTGGACATTAAACTTCTGATTTACCATCCAGTTCTTATGTGATGAAGAATAACCATCTTGGCACCGTCTTTCTGGCCGGATTCCCCATGCTCTGTGTATCTGCAGCATGACATAGATCCCTGAATATTTTATATTGGTCAGTGGTGCCATGGTTTACTGTTTTGGGGTCCACTGTGTGACAACCGGTTCTTGCCAGGTTTTTACAGTTTTACAGACCTTCCTGGGGCCTGTTTTGTCATTTTTTTCTATTGGGTTGTCTTTTTCAAAAGATTTCCTCATATTTTTTGATTATTAATCCTTTTGTTGATTATATGTATTGCAGATATCATTTCCTGGTTTGTTGCTAATGTTTTTATATCTCTTTAAGTTGTTAAAAAGTTTTGAATTTTAATCAAGTTTATCTTTTTCTCTCCCAAGATTTTGAAGCTATTCTTTATATTATCTTTTTGCTTTTATGTTTGGATCTCTTATCTGGAATTGACATGTGTGTGTGGTGTGAGGTAGAGTCATTTCATTTTTTCTGATGTACAATTAATTATCCCAGCATCATTTATTGAATGGTACTCTTTCTTCATACTGTGAGCTCTTTTTGGTGAAATCTATTGAAGGCCCTGTTTCCAGCTCCATTGTTTGTGAATTGTGTACCTTGGACACGTTGCATAACCGCTTTGTGCCTTGGTTTTCCAATCTTTAAAATAAGGAAAAGAGAGTTGTTGTGAGGATTAAGGAAGCTAATTCTTATAACATGTAGAACAGAGTGGCATCTAGAAAATGCTCAATAATGTTAGCTATTACTTATTATTTAGCATTGTTCATTTATGATTCCTAGGCAAGAGTGGAAGCTCAGTATGCTCGACTCAGTTGTAGATTTTATTCAGTTTTCAGATTGAAAGAGAATGGCTGAGATGCTAAGTATTTCAGGAGATGCTTCCAGGTGGCTGCTTAATTTTAGCTGCTGCCTTAGACTATCTGCTGGAGTGGAACTCCTCCCTGTAGTTCTTTGCAGTTTTTAGTACTCTCTTGTTTTGTTCATTTACTTTATCCCCTACAGGCATTTGGTTTTCTAGTTCTGACTTTATCAAAGTTTTATATATTACTTCTCCCAAACTAATAAGGGACATATCGAGATATTGTCAGGATGGCCAGAAACTGACAGATGAGTTTGCTGCTGCTGCTGCTAAGTCGCTTCGGTTGTGTCAGACTCTGTGCGACCCCATAGACGGCAGCCCACTAGGCTCCTCTGTCCCTGGGATTCTCCAGGCAAGAATACTGGAGTAGGTTGCCATTTCCTTCTCCAATGCATGAAAGTGAAAAGTCAAAGTGAAGTTGTTCAGTCGTGCCCGACTCTTAGTGACCCCATGGACTGCAGCCTACCAGGCTCCTCCGTCCATGGGATTTTCCAGGCAAGAGTATTGGAGTGAGTTGCCATTGCCTTCTCCATAGATGAGTCTGGGGGCAGGTAAAAACTAAATTCCATTTTAAGATTGAGTCATTCTTAGTCATAATGAATAAATTGATCATTGAAGTTAAAAAAGATGAGATGAAATTCAAATCATTGAATATTTAGGCATCTACTATGTGCTGGATACTATATTAGAAATTACCACATTGGTAATAGAAAATAGCTGACCAGCTTTATGAAATACTACAGAAGAGATCTTTTTACTTGTGATAGGGAGCTGTTTTCCAAGAGAGCATTTATTTGGATGACAGAGAGGAAATACAGGCATTTATTTATTTGTCAGCAAATTGAACCCTATCATGTACACTGGTCTAGAACTCTGCAGAATACAAGGATAAATTTAGCCAGGATTTGTGTCATGTGGAGTGTATATATAATGTGTTATGGAGCTGGGCTATTGGAGGATGGTACCTGAAAGAGAAGACCTTTTAAGCAGGATTGCCAAAAATGTTTAGGATCTTACAACTTGAAGATGAGACAGTATTTTTCCAGGCTGAGGGAAAGCATGAATGTAGAGATGGGTGTTTAAGAGATAGTAAAGAGTCTAGTTTGATTGGAGAACAGGATTGTCACAGGAATGTTGTTAAAGTTGAGGCTGGAAGTGGAGATTGAACAACAGTAATAATAGTAGAAGTAGCTCTCATTTTTCGCATGCATACCATTTGCCAGATAATGTGCCAGGCATTTTACAAGCGGCATTTCATTTTATCCTCACAGTAACCCTTTGAGATAGGCACTAATTTTTAATCCCCTTTTTGTAGATAAGGAAACTGAGAAATAGAACTAACAATTGATAGAGAATGAGTCTAGGCAGTCCATTTCCAAAGCCTGTGTTCTTAATCTCTGCATACTATACATAGAAGGCTTTGAATTCTCTTCAGTTTGAGGCTGAGAAGTTTAGAATTGATTAAGTAATGGGAAGTCATCAAAAGTGCTTGGCTATGCAGTGACATAATGAAATCTGTACATTGGGAAAGTAAGCCTGGTCATAAAATACAGGAGCAGCAAGGTGAGAAAGGAGAGAGATGGAGGTAGTTTCCTCTTCCTTCCTCACCAAATTGGTTGTTCCTTAAGGGCTGGGACTATATCTCTCCTTTCCCTCAGCTCTGGTGTCTACTTACTGTGTTGTCTGTCGCATTTATTTATTTTTTAAAAATTTATAATCTTTTTCTACTTTACCTTGTTCTAAAAAGGAGCTCATTGAACATTTGCTGAGTTAATTAATAAATGACTAGAGGTATATATAGATGTGTACATAAAGAGAATACTATGGTTTTGTTAGAGGGAGTAAATGCAGCCTTATAATTTGGTGATAGACTATATTTTATATAGAGAGCCTACAAAGTGAAAGGCCAGAACTGCTTCTTTTTTAACTTGTGAAGAATTGTATATTCTGTTTCAGTTAGAATATTAACACTCAGTTAATGTTAGCTATGTCAGTTAAAAACCCAAACTCATAGAAACAAAAGAGTAGAATGGTGGTTGTTGGAGCCAGGAGATGGGAGAAATGGGGGAGATTTGATCAACGGGTATAAACTTACAAGGTGAATAAGTTCTAGGAGTCTGACGTACAGCATGGTGACTATAATTAATAGTACTGTGGTATATATTTGAAAGCTGCTAAGAGAATAGATCTTAAGTGTTTTTACCATACACATAAAAAATGGTAATTATGTGAGGTGATGGTATGTTAACTAACCTTATTATAATAGTCATTTCTCAATATATATTTGCATCCATCTCATTGTACTTCTTAAACCTATACAATATTGTATATCAATTATATCTCAACCTGGGAGAAAAACTACGTCAGTCTTAATAATATTAATGATCACCAAATTCAGAGGGTATTCATATTTTAAATAGGTATTTGGTTTGTATTTAGCATTAATCAGCTGCAAGTCCTCCCATACACAAAGAGGCAACAAAAATTGCCAAAAACCAGCTCCTTTACTGATATTGAACCTGTTGATTATTAGTACATTTATGTATATTTTCTTAAGACCAGACTGCAGTCTCACTCAGGAAGAAATAACTGGTTGCAAATTTGTGAATCAGATGCCTGTTTTGGATTTTACTCAGGGAAATTGGTCAAAAGATTAAGTCCCTTGCCATAAATTTAAATGTGACATGGAAGTAAGGCTGTGTTCTTTCTATCAAATACAGACTTAAAAATTCAAACATTTTGGAGAAATTCAAAGACACAGGTTAACTGCCAAATACCAGTAAAAGTAGGAAGATATTAAGTAAACCAGCATTTGACTAGATCAATTACAAATCAATAACATTCTTTTCCATTGTGGATATCAGCCATCAGTAGAATGTACATATACATGCATGCACATATCTAAGTGTAATATATATTGATATAATTAACATAAGTACGTTTGGATCTAGGACCGCTTCCTAAAGAAAATGAATCTTCATCTGAGGTTTTGTGTAACTCTTCAGTATATATGGGGATAACTCATTCAGACGTTTTACAATCAGAATGATTATGTATTGAGAAAAAGTTAATTATGAAAGTCAGTATATGCTGACTACCTACCACTGTTGAGGTCTGTATATAGTTGATTTGTTAGCTCCTGCCTTTTAGGAAACAAATTGATCTGGGGAAGTGATGTGAACATAAATAAAAGAGGGGAAAGTGTGTTTTAAATGAAATAGTAAGTGCTATGGGAACTCAGGAGAGATTACTTCTACTTGAAGAATCAGGGACCGCTTCATAGCAAAGGTAGTGTATTTGTTTCCTAGGGCTGCCATAACAAACTGCCACAAACTGGGTGACTTAAAACAAAAAAAATTTATTCTCTCACAGTTCTTGAGGCTAGAACCTGAATGCAAGGTGTCAATGGGGCTGTGCTCCCTCTGAGACTTGGAGTAGAATTCTTCCCCTTGCCTCTTCCTGCTGCTAAGTTGCTTCAGTTATGTCCGACTCTGTGCGACCCCATAGATGGCAGCCCACCAGGCTCCCCCGTCCCTGGGATTCTCCAGGCAAGAACACTGGAGTGGGTTTCCATTTCCTTCTCCAGTGCATGAAAGTGAAAAGGGAAAGTGAAGTCGCTCAGTCATGTCCGACTCTTAGCGACCCCATGGACTGCAACCTACCAGGCTCCTCCATCCATGGGATTTTCCAGGCAAGAGTACTGGAGTGGGGTGCCATTGCCTTCTCCATTACCTCTTCCTAGCTTCCATCAATTCTTGACATTTCTTGGTTTGCGGCTACTTCACTCCAGTTTCTGTCTCTGTTGTCACATAGCATTCTACCTTTGTGCCTCTGTATCCAGATTTCTCTCTTATAAGGGCACTAGTCATATCGGATTGGGGGTCTACCCCATCTTAACTAATTGCATCTGTAGTGATTCCAAATCAGGTTACATTCTATGGTACTCAGGGTTAGGATTTTAAATCTCTTTGGGGAGATGAGATTCAACTTAAAACAGGTGGCATGATACAGAAATATTAAAATTTGCTAATTAAATGGAAGAGTAAAACTAGAATGAACTGAGTTAAGGAAAGAAGAACTAAGGGAATGATGGACATAGTAGATTGTAAGGAATATTTGGGAAATGAGATAAAGAAGTCTGGTTTGCTGGTGTACTGAGGAGTTGTGAGAAGATGAAGGCAGAGTAAATGCATTGAGGTCCTAGATACCACATCTCAGATATTTGAGTGCTGCTGAGTGGGTAGTGTGTGGGAGCAGGATAGCCCTTGCAGAGTTTTGAAACGGTGGATAACTAATTCAGACTTTGGATAATTAATTCAAGCTTTAGGGAGATTTCTGTGATCAGGTGAACTTGGATAAACAAATAGTTAGTGACTTAACACACTCAGTCTCCCTCATTTGCCCATGCCAGTAACTTTGCACTAGGACAGTCCAGAAATTCCTCATAGGCAGAAAACACCACCACAGCACACGAGGATTTTACTAGCCTCTTGATCAGTCACCTGTGGGCATTGATACACAGCTGCATTTTTAGGGTCTCTATTCTATTCAGAAGCCTCTCTTTGGATTTATAATCATGTTGTTATTCATTTTTCCTTCAGAATCACTGATTTTCCATCCTATTTTTTGCCTCTTGATTTTTCTCTGAACCATTTTCAGTTTCTTTCCATGTCTTTTAAAAACATCTGACTAATGGAAAGAACTGAGGAAGATTCTGTACTATCCAAGCCAGTGATATTCTTTTCTGTATCCTTACAATGATAGTTCTGTTGACTTTTGTCCACAGTAGGACTGTGGACATTAAATTATGACTATTCATTCAAATTGTGGTCAACAGCCGTGCTCAGGTGCATTTCCTTCTTTGTGCCCAGGCATTTCTTCCTGGTTCTGTATTTGCATCGCACATATTTTCTCTAAGAGCATGTGTCTTCATGACATTTTAAAAATTATGTTTAAATATTACAAACAAACATAACTTCCTAGTCATCATATGCATACAGTCTTTTCATATAGTTTTTTATAGTCTTTCATTTGGCATTATATTGATAAACTTTTCTACATGTCAACATAGTCATCATTTTTAATGAATCTGCAGTAAAGTTTAAATACTCTCTGGTTATTTGGCATTTGGATGATTTCCAGTTTGTTTTTATTTTTTATTTGCAATTCTAAATTATACCACTGACCTGATGTGAAGAGTTGACTCATTGGAAAAGACCTTGATGCTGGGAGGGATTAGGGGCAGGAGGAGAAGGGGACGACAGAGGATGAGATGGCTGGATGGCATCACTGACTCGATGGACGTGAGTCTGGGTGAACTCCGGGAGTTGGTGATGGACAGGGAGGCCTGGTGTGCTGCAATTCATGGGGTCGCGAAGAGTCGGACACGACTGAGCAACTGAACTGAACTGAACTGAACAGCTTTTTATCCTCCCCCCCATTTTTTTCTTAGACTATATTTCCTAAAATAATTCAGTTCGGTCTAAGGATATCACTTTTTCGCTATATTGTTAGATTATTCTTTAGTAAACTACCAGTTTATACAGTTCTACTATAGTTAACAGTAGATTTTATCATTTTTTTCTTCTACTGTAATAGTGATTGAGGCCTCCCTGATGACTCAGTGGGTAAAGAATCCACCTGCAATGCAGGAGACACGGATTTGATCCCTGTATGAGGAAGATCCCTGGAGGAGGGCATGGCAACCCACTCCAGTATTCTTGCCTGGAGAATTCCATGGACTGAGGAGCCTGACAGGCTACAGTCCAAAGGGTTGCAAAGAGTTGGACAAAACTGAGCAACTAAGCAGGCTTACACATGTAATAGTGATATATCACAGTTTTGTGGGATTTTTGATATTTTAAATGTTTTATTATGAAAAAAATTTCAAACATTCCCAAAAGACCCTTCCAGAAATAGTTCAATGAACAATTCAGTATGTTGCCATACATTTACTAATATACTTCTTAGGTTAAACCTTTTTAAAATAAAGACATCATAATAGTATGCCTTTAAATACTTTAGCATGCATCTCTCACAAATAAGAACATTTTCCTACATTATTGCAACACCATTATCACAGGGAACAAAATTATCAATAATTCCTTAATGTTTCAAACATTAAGTTTCTATTTGTTTCTCCAGTTGTTTCTATAATGACTTTTACAACTGACTTATTTGAAGTGGAATCAATTTAAGAACTATGCATTGTATTTGTATTTGTTATTTTTGTAGTCTTTTTTTTTTAAATCTGAAGCAATTCCCGTTTCTTATCTGCTCTCTCACCTCCCCCTACCCTCCAAGGCATTGATTTGTCGAGACCTGAGCATTTTTCTTGTTTGTCCCACATCCTGAATATGCCTGTTTGTTTTCTTTGTGGCATTTAACTTGTTCCTTGTATTTTCCTCAACTGGAAGGTTTAAGACGTGATTAGATTGTAGCCTAACATTTTGACAAAAATATTTAATACATTTTTTTACATCGCATCATATCACGAGGTGCATAAATGTCTGGTTTTCCCCTGTTGATGTTAACTTTTATCATAAGGTTAAGATTGTAACTGCCAGATCTCTCCTGTGAAGTTGTGTTTTTTTTTTCTTTTGTGAGTAGAAAATGTGTTTTTTATTTTTATCATTGATGAGTATTTTTTAGTCTTGAGCTAGTTTTTCATTCGTTTGACCGTTTGTTCAGTGTAGATTTGATACTTTCCTTTTAAGTTTGTACTGTGCATTTAAAAATTTTATATAGTGTAACAAAGAATGATGCGTTATAAAAGATAAATTTCAAGTTTTAAGGTATAGCTTAAGTCAAATATAATTTAACCAAGAAAAACCTTACAGATTGCAGATATATATACAGTAGGGGACATTTCTTTGACAGAATCCTGTGATGTTTGCTTTTTAAAAATCATTGTAAGCAGGCAAAACTAAGAAGCGTAAAGCTCTGGAATAAAACAATTTCTTTTTCTTTTTGAAAGAGAGTTAAGTCCTGAATTCATAAGTTGTTTTACAAACCCAGCCCCCAAACACTCAGAATTTATTTTTGTTTCTTGTACTCTTGAGTTTTTCATTTGGCTGTCTTTATCAACTTCGCCAGTTCTTTATCAGCTTTAAATAGCTATTCTGTGTATTTGGGGTCTTAACCCCTTTTTTGTCACATGGTGCAGATATATTATCCCGGTCTCTCAGTTGGCTTTTGACTTTGTGGTTTGTTCGACATATAGACTGTTTTAATTATCTAATCATGTCTGTCAGTCTTTTTCTTTATGATTTCTAGGTTCATGTCTTGGTCACCACCATTCCACTGAAGTTAATAATTCTAATTTTTTTTTCTATATTTTTGTCTTGTTAATTTTTAATTTTGTATTTCTCATTTTTGCAACTTGGGCAAAAATTTCTTTGTTGTTTAATATAGATGAGCCTGTTTATTGTGCTATTGAATTTCTTCTCTTGATCAAAACTTCTTTCTTCATTGTTTAGGGATATAATTATTTTAAACAATCTCTCTTGATTTTGAAGAAATGCTTTTCTGGTTTTTCCAAGTCAATTTGGATGCTGTACCTGTGTTTGAAAATAATAGTGTATTCATCTAATAACAATTCTGTCTGCAGGTTTGTCAAGTATATTCTGGGTCATCAATTATGATGAAATGGTAGCTACAGAACTCGAAAGCTGATCTAAGGACTTCAGTGTTTGATTTTTAAAAGAACGTGACAATTATAAGGGTATAAAGCAAAAAAAAAAAAAGGCCTGACAAAACTGTCTTTGAATACATTTTACTCTCCTTTCTGTGGGTTCCTCATCTGCAGATTCAACCAGCCAGAGATTGAAAGCATTATCCAGAAAGTTCTGAAAGGCAAGACTTGAATTTCTCAGGACTGGAAACTATTTACCTTGTATTTACAACTGTTTTGACAACTGTTCACATATCAGTTACATTGTGTTAGGTATTATAGGTAATCTAAAGATGATTTCTAGTATGTGGATCAGATGTGCTGTTATATGCAAATACTACATCATTTTATATGAGGGACTTGAGCATCTGTGGATGTTGGTTTTGAGGGGATGGTCCTGGAGTCAATCCCTCATGGATACTGAGGGATGGTTGTATGCTAAGATAGTGGAGAAAAAGAAACACTGGCAGACTCTTAGAATGATGGTCTAAGGACTTTTTGTAATTTAGAGCCCAGATTTCATGATTTAACAGTTTCTTGTTAGAAACTTAATAGAGAAAGAAAGCCATTGTTCTCTAAAAGTTGTTTTCCAACACTTTCTTAAGGCAGGGCAACGTTCATTATCATTATATAACATACTTTGCTGCTGCTTTTAAAATGAAGTATTTCTTTTGAAAGAAGTGTCATACATGAAATGAAAGACTTCCCTCCTACTGAGAAGCTTTGGACAAATTATTTACTTGGGCCTTAATTTTTTTTGTGTGTTCCATGAGGGTATTGGACTTGGGGCCCTCTGATGTTGCTCAGAATCTTGTCAAGTTATGTTTAGGGATTTTTTTTTTTTTAATTATTACTTCCTACATTGTAAGATTTGGTCAACATTTCAGTGTCATTTGTATATTACAGCATGGATTAAAAGACTAGAATTTTTTTTTTGGCCTCGAGGCAGGCAGGATCTTAGTTTCCCAACCAGGGATCGGATTCATGCCCCCTGCTTTGGAAGTGTAGAAGCTTAACCACTGGACCACCAGGGAAATCCTCTTGCACAGTTTTCTGACTGAAGCTTTATTCTGAATGAAAGAATGTAGTGGTTCACTATTAGAACATGATGTATAGTGTAGTTTTTTTCTAAATTTTACTTTTTCCTCTTACCATGGTATCTAACAAGATGGGAAAACTCTCGTTGAGCCTCTGACTTACTCTGCTGATTATGCTCAATTAAAATTATTAACTACAGTTGACCTTTGAACAACATGGTCTGACTGTGCCAATCCACTTATATGCAGATTTTGTTCAGTAAATACCTACTGCAGTGCTACACATCCATAGTTGGTAGAATCCATGAATGTAAAACCACAAATATGGAGGGCTGACTGTAAACTTATACTCAGATTTTTGAATGCTCCTGGGACCAGAGCACCTAACTCCTGAGCTGTTCAAGGGTCAACTGTATGTATCTGTGTTAGTTTAGGGATTTCAGATTTTGTATTTCACATATTTTTCCCACAAATATTTATTTTATTATGAGGCTTCATAATTACACATATGTTGCATCTGTTCTTTTATGAATACGAAATATAAGAAAATGAAAAGACTTGGAGGTAAAGATTGTATTTCACAAATTTATCTTTTGTTTCTTATACTATTAATAAAATGTCAGGATTGAAATTTAGATTTAATGTTAATATTCCCTAATCTCTTCAGTCGTCTATTATGCCTACAAAGAGCAAACCAGGAAGTTTACGGTAGTGAAACGCCAGTCTCCTCAGCAGGAGTTTTGTTCATTTTTTCAGGGCACTGCGTTTCTGTGATTTGACTGGAGGTTTACGTAAGTTTTCCCTTGGGAGCCCTGGACTGAGGAACAGGAAACATGTAAGAGTTTTTATAAGAATCTTATGAAATGATGTAAGGAGGATAGAATTGGATCTTACACTAGTTGTGCCATGGCAAATTGTCTTTGACAGTTTATATTTAACTGTGTATTAATACAATTTTAAAAATGCCTTATCTTGAAACATTGAAGGCTATGTGGTTTAAAGGCCAACTTAACTTTTAAAGCGGTAGAGGTGTAATATCCAGACGTAGGCATTCATGAAAATCTTATTTAAATTATCCATTCCACAATTTTTTTGTTTCTTATATAGTAACTTCAGGAGCAGGAATCTATTTAGCAGAGAGCCTGGTACATAGTAGGTGATTGGTAAAGGAAGGTTGAACAAATGCATCCGTTGAAAGTATTCAAATTATAATAGATAGAAATTATGAAAAAAAAATTACGAGGGACTTCTTTACACATATATTTTCCATTTAAAAAACTGTCTTGTGTTCTTTAAGTCTGAAATGATTTCAGAACGTAAAGTTTAACTCATGCAAAAAAAGTCTAATGGTGATGGTGGTGGTAAAGTAGTGAGGATATTGTCTATATTATTTGCATCTAGACAACAAACCTAGGAGATTTGTATTTTACACAAGCTGAAGAATATACTTGTGTTTGGAGAAGGAAGTGGCATCCACCCCAGTACTTTTGCCTGGAAAATCCTGTGGACAGAGGAGCCTGGTAGTCTACAGTCCATGGGGTCTCACAGAGCTGGACGCGCCTGAGCGACTTCACTTTCATGAGGCAGATGACCTAGGAATTCTAGGATTCTTATTTTACAAAGCTACTTAAAACATTTGAGTAGCGAGATTATTTGTTAAAGTGAAACCATGTGTTTGTTGTTGTGTGTGCATGTTTGGTCATGTCTGATTCTGCGATCCCGTGGACTATAACCTGCCAGATTCTCTGTCCATAGTATTTTCCATGTTAGAATACTGGAGTGGGTTGCCATTTCCTACTCCAGGGGTATAAATACTCCTTGAGTTTTTTTAAACCTAGAAGGAACCTGTAATCCTCTGTAGTTCTAGCTTAGTGATCCATCCTTTCACTTTATAATTTAGGAATCATAGGGCTTCCCAGGTGGCACAGTGGTAAAGAATCCACTTGCCAGTGCAGGAGGTGCAGGAGACCACGGGTTCTCTCCCTGGGTCAGGAAGATCCCCTGGAAGAGGAAATGGCAACCCACTCCAGTATTCTTGCGTGGGAATTTCCATAGACAGAGGAGCCTGGCCATGGGGTCACAAGGATTCAGATGTGATTGAGCACACACAGGCACAGAGAGCTTGCACCCTGCCCCAATTCGCAGAACTTTATGGGAAGGTCACAACTAGAACTTGGAGCACACTCATCCTGCCATGCTCAACCTAGCTCTTTTTTCATTCTGTTACCCTGTGTTTCACAGTTGTGAACCCAGGACATCTGTGTTTTCCATTTGTTTACTTGTTTGTTTTTTGCAGTTGTCATTTGTAATAATTTTTTTTCAGAGAATAAGTAGGAAAGTAAATGTTAAATTTAAAAGTTGAATATTATTAGCTTATTGACAGTTTTACAACAGAACGAGTAGGAAAATGACTTGAAGGACTAAGTCAGTAGCTAACTACATATGTGACCTAGGGCAAATGTTGTAACCTCTGTGAGACTGTATCTGCTACCTTCTTAATTAGAATCCTTCAGGGCTTCTGCCCAGAACAAATATATCTGGTTTTTCTTTGTTATTGTTTTTTTTTTTTTTTAATATTTGTCACTGAAAGTATAACACAATACAAAGTGTACAGGTCGTAACGATAGTGAATTATAAAATGAACATACTGGTATACCCATTGCTGTTGTATTTCGAAAAAGCTTCCTTGGTGATCATAATAAGCTTTCCTTTAAAAGAAATCACTGGACTTGTGGCTATAGGTAATCTCATGTTTTTTACAACTCTTTCTAGACTGAAATTAGCAGAAACGGGGTAGAGAGAAGGAATTTGTCCAGTCACAAAAATTTGCTTTGAATAGGTTTATTTTGATTATATTAAGTCTTGTCTTTCTGATGTTTCTCTTCTTCCTCTTTGCCCTTTTTCCTTTCTGTCTAGGTCCTGGATGGAATGGAGAGGGCTCCTACTCAGCCTCTAACTATCTTTTCTGAGAGTGGTCAGAGAGTTCTTAAACAGGTCTGTTGATTCTGTAGTATACAAATCCAAGTTTGAGTTATAAAATATTTGTTTTCAACCTAAACGAAGGATTGAATTAAGAAGTAGCTTTTTTAAAAAAGAAGCCATTTTGATCTCAATGTCCGCAGGGTATTTACTTTAGCAAGCTGCATTTGGCATGTGGATTGGACCCAAAGTGACTCAGTTAAATAAGATCTGCTTACTAGAAAAGCAATTGTCATGTCTTTATCAGTTATGTTGATTATATATTATATGGCAGACTCTTTGTTGGCTTCTGGAAAATACCAGGAAAAGATGAAAAAGTGAGTATCTCATTTGTCTGTGATTCTGGTGGAGAATGGAGGCATGGAAAAATCCAAGAAGGAAAATAATTATTTGGCTCTGTTTCTAATATTCTTAGAATTCATAACACTGGGGAAAACAATCACAGCTACCTTTACCTTGCAAATCTGTCATTCAGGGAAGGGCAAGTATATACAGGTTTTTTTCTTTTCTGTTTTTCTTTCTTTTACCTCACTCTGTGTCACCATGAATGAACTTTATCGTTATTTAGACAGATAAAAACTCAAGCTTAGTGATTTTCCAAACTTGTCTTTACACTGGAATCTCCAGTAGAACTTTGCAAAGTACTGATGTCTTTGTTCCGCCTCCCAACCACCACCTCTAACCCCAGGTTGTGATTTAATGGCCTGGGGATATGGCCTAGGAATTTTGAAAAGATCCCAACAGGGTTCTGAAGTGCCGACAAGTTTAGGAACCACTGTTCTAGCTAGTTAAAGCAGATCTGGCCACTATGCAACTTGTGACTTTTTTGTGTAAATATTTGGATAAATATATGAATAAAGGATAAATATTTTTATTTTAGAATCCTGTTCTTTAAACCTAAATTCTTACCAGAATGTAAGCTTCATAAAAGCAGGTACCATGTATATATTTTCTTCCCCATTATATCATTAACATTTCAAACAATAACTGGCATGTATGCCTAAATATTTGTTAAATGGGTGAATGAACCTATCCTTCTTTAGTGAACTGAGTATGCTTTTACCTAGTACACAAGTGGTCTGAGATACAGAGTAGAGTGGGGTGGTGGTGGTGGTAGTGAAGAGTCCAGCCTCTATGACTGACTGACTGGGCTCTAGTCACAGCTCTGTCACTTGGTAGTAGGACCTTAAGCAAGTTGTATGGTATATCTTGGGCTTCTCTGGTGGCTCAGTCAGTGGTAAAGAATCTGCCTGTTAATGTAGGAGATGCCATTTTGATCCCTGGGTCAGGAAGATCCCCCAGAGAAGGAAGTGGTAACCCACTTCAGTATTCTTGCCTGGGAAATTTCACGGACAGAGGAGCCTGGTGGGCTGCAGTCCATGGGGTTGCAAAAGAGTCGGACACAACTGAGCAACTAAACAACAACAAAACTGGTATATCTCACTTGTTAAGAAACTGCCAGACAGTTTATTTATTTATTTTAAAATATTTATTTCTTTTGCTGTGCTGGGTCTTAGTTGTAGCACATGGGATCTTTAGTTGCAGCTTAGGAACTCTTAGCTGTGGCATGTAGGATCTAGTTCTCTGACCAGGGATCAAGAGTTCCCAGCAGGGATCTGCACTGGGAGCACAGTCTTAGCCACTGTATTACCAGGGAAGTCCCTGCCAAACAGTTTAAAAAGACGTGAATGTTCAGCAGAATTTCTAAGGAGGGTGCATTAGTTATCTATTGTTGCATAACAAATTACCACAAATTTAGCCGCTTGAAACATGTATTTATTAGGGCACAGTTTCCAGAAGTCAGGAGTTTGGACACAGTTTAGGTGGGCCTTCTGTATCAGGGTCTTGCAGGCAGCAGTCAGGGTGTCAGCCAGGAATGGAGTCATCTCAGTGATTGACTGAAGAAGGATTTCCTCTAAGCTTTCTTGGTTGTTGGCAGAATTTACTTTGTCAAGGGATATTGGATTTTTAAGGCCTTGGTTTCTCACTGGCTATTGGCTGGACAAAGCTAATAGAGGTGATGGAATTCCAGTTGAGCTGTTCCAGATCCTGAAAGATGATGCTGTGAAAGTGCTGCACTCAATATGCCAGCAAATTTGGAAAACTCAGCAGTGGCCACAGGACTGGAAAAGGTCAGTTTTCATTCCAATCCCAAAGAAAGGCTATGCCAAAGAATGCTCAAACTACCACACAATTGCCCTCATCTCACACGCTAGTAAAGTAATGCTCAAAATTCTCCAAGCCAGGCTTCAGCAATATGTGAACCATGAACTTCCTGATGTTCAAGCTGGTTTTAGAAAAGGCAGAGGAACCAGAGATCAAATTGCCAACATCTGCTGGATCATGGAAAAAGCAAGAGAGTTCCAGAAAAACATCTATTTCTGCTTTATTGACTATGCCAAAGCCTTTGACTGTGTGGATCACAATCAACTGTGGAAAATTCTGAAAGAGATGGGAATACCAGACCACCTGATCTGCCTCCTGAGAAATTTGTATGCAGGTCAGGAAGCAACAGTTAGAACTGGACATGGAACAACAGACTGGTTCCAAATAGGAAAAGGAGTACGTCAAGGCTGTATATTGTCACCCTGTTTATTTAACTTATATGCAGAGTACATCATGAGAAACGCTGGACTGGAAGAAACACAAGCTGGAATCAAGATTGCCGGGAGAAATATCAATAACCTCAGATATGCAGATGACACCACCCTTATGGCAGAAAGTGAAGAGGAACTCAAAAGCCTCTTGATGAAGGTGAAAGTGGAGAGTGAAAAAGTTGGCTTAAAGCTCAACATTCAGAAAACGAAGATCATGGCATCCGGTCCCATCACTTCATGGGAGATAGATGGGGAAACAGTGGAAACAGTGTCAGACTTTATTTTTCTGGGCTCCAAAATCACTGCAGATGGTGACTGCAGCCATGAAATTAAAAGACGCTTACTCCTTGGAAGGAAAGTTATGACCAACCTAGATAGCATATTCAAAAGCAGAGACATTACTTTGCCAACAAAGGTTTGTCTAGTCACGGCTATGGTTTTTCCTGTGGTCATGTATGGATGTGAGAGTTGGACTGTGAAGAAGGCTGAGCGCCGAAGAATTGATGCTTTTGAAGTGTGGTGTTGGAGAAGACTCTTGAGAGTCCCTTGGACTGCAAGGAGATCCAACCAGTCCATTCTGAAAGAGATCAGCCCTGGGATTTCTTTGGAAGGAATGATGCTAAAGCTGAAACTCCAGTACTTTGGCCACCTCATGCGAAGAGTTGACTCATTGGAAAAGACTCTGATGCTGGGAGGGATTGGGGGCAAGAGGAGAAGGGGATGACAGAGGATGAGATGGCTGGATGGCATCACTGACTCGATAGATGTGAGTCTGAGTGAACTCTGGGAGTTGGTGATGGACAGGGAGGCCTGGCGTGCTGCGATTCATGGGGTCGCAAAGAGTCAGACATGACTGAGCAACTGATCTGATCTGATATGATTGGCTGGAGACAGTTGTCAGTTCCTTACCTTGTAGCCCCTCCAATGTGGCAAGCTGAGAAGAAAGTAGAGTCTCCTAGGGAGATGGAAGTCTCATTCTTTTGTAACCTGATCAGAGAAATGCCATCCCATCACCTTTACTATATATATTTGGCTATAAGTAAGTCACTAGGCTAGCCCACATTCAGGAGGAGGAAGAGTGGCAGGGGTGATTATACCAGGGCATAAGTACCAGGAGGCTGGGACAATTGGTGGCCATCTTAAAAGTCTGTCTACCACAGAAGACATGGCTTAGTGCCAGGCTGGGACTCAAAGGGTTATTAAAGGGAGTAGTGGTAGTGAGGAGTAGTTTGTAAAATTTTCTTCACTTTCCTTGTATCAAACTATATCTCTTTCTTCCTTCTGTCTTTAATATTAGTTTCTCTCCCCTTCAAGAATGGAGACATAATACAAAGATCATTCTCACAGTGAGATTTTAATCTTGAGTGGGTGGTGTGTGTGTATGTTTTAAGATTCAATTAAGGCTTCTCCCTGTATCATTTAGTGTTTATATACATTTTTTTTTTTTAACATTTTGTCATGGAACTTGAGACAGATACAAAAGTAGAATGATATCCTGAACCCCCATGTACCTTTCACCCAGCTTTGGCAATTTATTTTTACTAATCTTACATGTATTATTTATATATAGTAAGATGCACAGTTTGAGTTTTGATAGATGTATATATCCCCACAATAAAGATGTAGAACATTTTCACTCCAAAGGTACCTCATCGTTGTGTAATCAGTCCCCACCCCAATCCCAGACAAGTACCCATCTGATGCCTATTGCTGTAGGTTGGTTTTGCCTACTAGAATGTCATAGAAATATTCTTTTGATCACCACGAAGTTTTTGATATTCATTCATGTTGTTGCATGTATCAGTGGTTCAGAATTCTTCAGCCTTGGCACTGTGGACATTTTTAACAGGATAATTCTTTGTCTTGGAGATTGTCCCATGTATGTGGGTTATTCGGTAGCATCCCTTACTGCTATCCACTAGAAGCCATTAGCACTCCCCTCTCCAGTGGTAACAATCAGAAATGTGTCTAGACTTTGCCAAATGTCCAATAGAGGACAAAATCCCCTTCCTGCTCTACTTGAAAATCCTTTCAGTAGTCGATCCTTTTTGTCAGTAGTCTACTATAGGAATATACTTCAGTTTATCCACTTACTAACTGATAGACCTTTGATTTGTTTCCAGTTTATTTTCATTTGAGGCAGTTGTAAATAAAGTTCTATTCATTTTCATAGGCATGTCTCTGTGTAGACATGTTTTCATTTATTTTGGGTAAATACCTAGGAGAGTGATTGCTGGGTCTTATCGTAAGACACTTTATATAACTTTAAACTGCCAAATAATTTATTTCTTTTTTACATTCCCACCAACATGAGAGTTCCAGTTGCTCTACGTCTTTGTCAACATTTGATATTATTATTCTTTTTAATTTTAGCCATTATAGTAGATGTAGCTTTAATTTGCCTTCTCCTGATGACCAATGATGCGGAACATGTTTTCATGTTCTTATGGTAATGTATCTGTTCAAATCTTTTGCAGATTTTTTATTGGGTTGTTTGTCTTATTATTGAGTTTCCTTTGTCTTTTCCCCAACGTGTGTACAAACATTAAGAAAATAAAAATAATGAATCAGTTTTATATACTTCTTATCTTTAAAATGTGAACATTTCCCATGATGTTAAGTATTTTTGAAAACATGACTTTTAATGGAGAAGCAATATTTGAATACATTTAAATTGATTCACCACTTTTGTTGTTTAGCCTTGAGCTAGGTTCCAGTTTTTCACTATCAGTATTTTGATAAACATCTTTGAATATGAATCTTTAACCACATCTTTAATTATTTATTGTTAGATTCCTAGATTTGAGGATTATAATTATGTTAAGGAAAATTGAACATTTATGAGCAAAATATGAATGTTAATCTGTCGTATATTAACTGTTGCTGCAGTTGAGTACTTCATTAAAAATGTTTATGTTGGAAGAAGGGCATATTTCATTTTGGTTTTTTTGGATTACTTATGAAATGAACAAACTTTTCATATATTTATTGATTTTTATTTCTAATTTTATAAATTTTCTATTTGGAGGGCCAATTTTAGAGGGGGATGTTAATATTTCCTTATTTTTTAATGTTAAATTTATTAACCTTTTGTCATTTACAAATATAATTCCCAGTTTATATTTTGCCTTTTTACTCTTGTGTACTTTGTCCTGCAAAATTTTAAAAATAATAATGAAATTATATGATGATTTGTATAATACATAATATTATGTATTATATAATATTATATATTTTGCTTTAGCTCTTCAGTCCATGACCTGATAAATACACTGTGTATGAATATATAACCAATATGTGATTGTAGTTTTATTTTTTATATTTAACTTTTGCTTTTTTTTGGCCCTGTTGTGAGGCATGCAGGATCTTAGTTCTCCAACCAGGGATTGAACCCATGCCTCCTTCAGTGGAAGCTCAGAGTCTTAACCACTGGACCACCAGGGAAGTCCTGAAGTAAGAATTTAATAAAACTTTTTCCAGATACTCAATTTGTCCCAAATTACAAAACAAAATCATCTCCTGTAAAGACGTATGATACAACATCCAATAATGAACAATCAGAAGAGAACCAAATAAAAAAAGTCACTTATAGCAACCCACAAAATGTAAGACAATATTTGTAAATCATATCTAAAAAGGAATTTATATCTAAAATTTATCAAGAACTCTTGTAATTCAGTAATAAAGACAAGCATTCTAATTTTAAAATTGGCAAAGAATTTTAATAGATATTTCCCCAAAGAAATTATTCTAGTAGTCAATAAACACAAAAATTTGCTGAACACCATTAGCTATCAAGGAAATGCAAGTCAAAACCACAGTGAGATACAGTTGCACACCCACTAGGATGGTTATAATGAGAAAGATAACAAATATTGGTGAAGATGTGGAGAAATTGGAACTCCTGTATACTGCTGATGGGAATGCAAAAGGATGTAACTCCTTCAGAAAAAAGTCTGACTCGAAAGGCTAAATATAGATAACGTATGACCCAACAGTTTTCCTCCTCAGTGTACATATACTCAAGAGAAATAAAAACGTATATCCACACCAAAATTTTGTACACCCCAGTATTCATAGCAACATTAGTCATAATAGAGAATGGTGGACACAATCCAAATGTCTATCAACTGATGAGTGAATGAATGAATGAATATGGTGTTTACATACAAAGGGATATGTGTGTGCGTGCCGAGTCGCTTCAGTCGTATCTGACTCTGCAACCCTGTGGAATGCAGCCTGCCAGGCTCTTTTATCCATGGGATTCTCCAGGCAGGAATACCAGAGTGGATTGCCATGCCCTCCTTCAGGGGATATTCCCAGCCCAGGGATCAAACCTGCATCTCATGTCTACCTGCACTGGCAGGTGGGTTCTTTACACTTGCGCCTCCTGGGAAGCCTGTGAAAGTGAAAGTCGCTCAGTTGTATCCGACTCTTTGAGACTCCAGGGACTGTAGCCTGCCAGGCTCCTGTGTCCATGGAATTCTTCAGGCCAGAATACTGGAGTGGGTTAGCTGTGCCCTTTTCCAGGCGATCTTCGCAACCCGGGATCAAACCCAGGTCTCCCACATGGCAGGCGGGTTCTTTACCAGCTGAGCTACCAGGGAAGCCCTGGAAGCCCATACAAAGGGAAATTATTTGGTAATTTAAAATAATGAAGTACTGTTACTTGGTACAGCATCTTGGAGAAATAAAACTAAGTGAAAGAAGCCAGTCACAAAAGACCACTTATTGTATGGTTCTTATTGTATGAGGTATCTTGGTTAGACTAGTGTTCCTTGACCTAGCCTAAAACTCTTTATCCTTTAATGGGGAGGGGCAGGTAACCCATTAAATTAATGACAGAGCATATTAACAAAATTCTTCATATTACTCAAATAAAGATCATGGTGACTGATAGTAATTTTTATTTTGTACCTTATCTTCATTTTGAATAATAATTTTTCAAAAATAGCATTGGTATTAATCATATTTATAGTAGCACAATAAAGGACAGAAAAGGTATGGACCTAACAGAAGCAGAAGATATTAAGAGGTGGCAAGAATACACAGAAGAACTATATAAAAAAGATCTTCACGACCCAGATAATCACAATGATGTGATCATTCACCTAGAGCCAGATATCCAGGAGTGGGAAGTCAAGTGGGCCTTAGGAAGTATCACTATGAACAAAGCTAGTGGAGGTGATGGAATTCCAGTTGAGCTGTCTCAAATCCTAAAAGATGATGCTGTGAAAGTGCTGCACTCAGCATGCCAGCAAATTTGGAAAACTCAGCAGTGGCCACAGGACTGGAAAAGGTCAGTTTTCATTCCAATCCCAAAGAAAGGCAATGCCAAAGAGTGTTCAAACTACCACACAGTTGCATTCATCTCACACGCTAGCAAAGTAAATTGCTCAAAATTCTCCAAGCCAGGCTTCAACAGTACACAAACTGTGAACTTCCAGATGTCCAAGCTGGATTTAGAAAAGGCAGAGGAACCAGAGATCAAATTGCCAACATCTGCTGGATCATTGAAAAAGCAAGAGAGTTCCAGAAAAACATCTATTTCTGTTTTATTGACTACGCCAAAGCCTTTGACTATGTGGATCACAACAAACTCTGGAAAATTCTTCAAGAGATGAGAATACCAGACCACCTGACCTGCTTCCTGAGAAATCTATATGCAGGTCAAGAAGCAAGAGTTAGAACTGGACATGGAACAACAAACTGGTTCCAGATCGGGAAAGGAGTATGTCAAGGCTGTATGTGTCACCTTGCTTATTTAATTTATATGCAGAATACATCATGAGAAATGCCAGACTGGATGAAGCACAAGCTGGAATCAAGATTGCAGGAAGAAATATCAATAACCTCAGATATGCAGATAACACCACCCTTATGGCAGAAAGCAAAGAAGAACTAAAGAGCCTCTTGATGACAGTGAAAGAGTAGAGTGAAAAAGTTGGCTTAAAGCTCAACATTCAGAAAACTAAGATCATGGCATCTGGTCCCATCACTTCATGGCAAATAGATGGGGCAACAGTGGAAACAGTGGCTGACTTTGTTTTGGGGGGCTCCAAAATCACTGCAGATGGTGACTGCAGCCATGAAATTAAATGATGCTTACTCCTTGGAAGAAAAGTTATGACCAACCTAGACACTGTATTCAAAAGCAGAGACATTACTTTGCCAACAAAGGTCTGTCTAGTCAAAGCTATGGTTTTTCCAGTAGTCATGTATGGACGTGAGAGTTGGACTGTAAAGAAAGCTGAGCACCAGAGAATTGATGCCTTTGAACTGTGCTGGTGGAGGAGAAGACTCTTGAGAGTCCCTTGGACTGCAAGGAGATCCAACCAGTCCATCCTAAAGGAGATCGGTCCTGGGTATTCATTGGAAGGACTGATGCTGAGGCTGAAACTTCAATACTTTGGCCACCTGGTGCAAAGAGCTGACTCATTGGAAAAGACCCTGATGCTGGGAAAGATTGAAGGCAGGAGAAGAAGGGGATGACAGAGGATGAGGTGGTTGGATGGCATCACCGACTCAATGGACATGAGTTTGAGTAAACTCCAGGAGTTGGTGATGGACAGGGAGGCCTGGGGTGCTACAGTCCATGGGATCGCAAAGAGTCGGATACGACTGAGTGACTGAACTGAACTGATATTTATAATAACTGTTTAGACTTAGTCTTATGTTTATGTTTGAGGAGGGCATGGCAACCCACTCCAGCATTCTTACCTGGAGAATCCCAATGGACAGAGGAGCCTGGTGGGCTGTGGTCCATGGGGTCACAAAGAGTCGGACACAACTGAGCAACTAAGCACAGCACAGCACAGTCTTATGTTTAACTGATTGAATTTTTCCTTCCTATTCTTAAGGTCTTTGTTTTTGGTTAATTATATTCAGACAATGTACTTTTTAGTACTTTTTTATAAAAAGTACATGAATGGTATACATCTGAAAGTATCATTTCACACTGAATGACAACTTAGTGGGGAAGGGAGCAGAATTATTAGGTCTTCTTGTTTTTTCCATTCTTAATTCTTTAATATATTGCCATTATCTTCCAGTCTTGCAAAGCGAAAATCTGGCCAGAGCAAGTTTTGGTCTTCTGTATATGACTTCTTTTTTCCTTATTGGTTGATTGTGGGGCATTTTCTTTATCCTTAAAACTGAAAGTTTCAGTAGAACAAATCCAGTCACTCTCTTTTTAGTAATTTTGCTGGTCTTTTGTGAGCTCTTTTGAGCTGGAGATGCAGAACATTCTTTGACCCAGTAAAGTTTACATTTCTTTTTTAAAAAATCTTTGATTATTATTTCTGTCCGTTTGTTTCCAGGATAGCAAATTAGTTGAAGTTTATTTCTCTTTTCATCAATCCTCTCTCATACTTTGCATTATTTGTCCTTCCCTACTCCATTCTGAAAGAAATTTTTGAATTTGTTGTCCCTGTGTTTCTAACAAAGTATTTTGCTCTTTACTTTTCTAGTAAAGATTTGAATTCTGCTTTGGTGTATTTGTAATTTTTACCTTTCTTTTCCCCTTGTCGTATTTATTTCTGCATCTCAACTAGCTCCTTTCATTTCTGCCTGTGAACTTTGAGCTCTTATTTCAATGTGCTTTATCAAGTTTGTTAAGAGCAATGTAATTGATTTCTAAAATTTAACTGATTGCTGCCTTATATTTTCATTTCTGGATTACAGAGGCAGAGTTTCTTTTCTTTTATGTTGCAGAAAGTTTTTCTATCTCTCTCCTCAATTTTTCTTCCTTGAGTAAGGAGAGGGGTATACAGGTCTAGTGTGTGCCAGATAGGGTAGACTTGTTGCTTCTTTGGCTATTTGGTAGCCGTAGGAATTCTCTTTTAAGGTGTTAAAGGACTGATTGATTCACATTGTTTCTGAATACTTTTGAGTGTCCAGCAGTCATTTATGTGTTTCCTGCTGGATTGAGTAGAGGAAATGCCTTCCTTTGGCCTGGTAATTTTACTTTGAAAAAGATGATTTTTTGTTATTGTTTATAATTTGAAGTCTAGGCTACAAAAAAATGATTTCCAGTATGTAATGCTCCCAGGGCTTTTGCTATCTCAGCCCTTCCTGCATTTGCCTTCAAATCTCAGGGTGTATGTACTACTTTGTATGTTACAAAATCTGAAGTACAGGAGGAAGGTTGTGGGTATATAGTACTGATAGCACTGACCGTTTTAAGTGAATCTCTTACAAAAGGGTAATGTAACAGCATTGCCATTGCTGCCTCTGGAGAAAGCTGTTTAGGAACAGGTAGTTGGAGGAAGTTAGAAATCTGTTGCTATCCTCCTGGCTCCCATTTGTGCCTGCTCTTTGGCAGAAAAGTCGTTTTTGACTCCAGCAGTTGTTTGAGCAGCAGCCCTAGTTGCCAGTGCTGTTAATAACTTTGAGTCTCAGTGTGTCCTTAAGTATATCAGTGAAAAATTAGGATGGAGGTGATGATAGAGATGAACCAGGCCTTGTTTGGTAGCCTCCATTTTAGCTCCCAGCTTACTGTTAACTTTTTGAAAGAAGGAAGATGAGAGAAGAGTGGAGAATAGCCACTAGTGGAAGAAGGAAGAGTTTTAAATATCTGTACCAAATGAGTTGCAATTTCTCAGAGAAATGTGATAACATTGAAATCAAATAGTCAAGGTTTAAAATACTTTTGGTTAGTCTTTGTTTTAAAGTTTATTTTGTTTGATACAAGTATTGCTACCCAGCTTCCTTTTTATTTTCATGTAATACCTTATTTCATACCCACATGTTCAGTCTGTGTTTTGTTTTAGATCTGATGAGTCTCTTGAAGGCATTGTGTATCTGGGTCTTGTTTTTGTATCTATTTAGCTACTCTGTGTCTTTTGATTGGAGCATTTAGCCATTCAGGTTTAAAGTAATTGATGGTATATACTTACTGCCATTTGTTGATTTTATTCTGATTGTTTTGCAATTCTTTTGTGTTCCTTATTTTTTTTCTCTCTCTCTTCCCTTGTGATTTGATGACTATCTTTAGTATTATGTTTGGATTCCTTTCTATTTTGCATGTGTGTATTATAGATTTTTGCTTTGTGATTACCATGAGATTTGTATATAGCTCTGTGGGTGTGTAAATTAAGTTCAAACACATTCTAACAACTCTGCATTTTTATTCTCTCCCCAACCACGTTTAATGTTTTGACATTATATTTTACCTCTTCTTGTTTTGTGAATCCCTTAACTACTTACTGTGGATAGAAATGATATACTACTTTAACCTTTTAACCTTCCTACTAGTTTTATATGTGGTCGATCTGCCTTTACTGTATGCTTTACTTTATAAATAAGTTGTTGTGTTTTTTTTTACCATGCCACACAGCTTTCAGGATCTTAGTTCGCCAACCAGAGGTCAGATCTGTTCGCCCTCCAGTGGAAGCGCAGAATCCTAACCACTGGATTGCCAGGGAATTCCCCATAATTCTGATATTTCTAGTTGTGGTCTTTTTTTTTTTTAGAGAAGTCCTTCTAACATTTCTTCTAAAGCCAGTTTAGTGACACTGAACTTTCAGCTTTTGCTTATCTGCACAACTCTTCATCTCGCCTTCAAATCTGAATGATAGCCTTGCTGGGTAAGCTATTCTTGGTTGTAGGTTTCTTCCTTTCATCTCTTTGATTATATCATGCCACTTTTGGTCTGTAACGTTTCTGCCGAAAACAGTTCATGGTCCCGTGGGAATTCCTTTGTATGTAACTATTTGCATTTTCTCTTGCTGCTTTTTTTTTTCTTCTTTTGGCCACGCTGTGTGGCTTGTGGGATCTCAGGTCCACAACCAGGGATTGAACCCCAACAATGGCAGTGAAAGAGCTGAATCCTAACCACTAGACAACTGGGAACTCCCTACTCTTGCTGCTTTTAAGATTCTTTGTCTTTAACTTTTGCCATTTTAATTATAGTATATCTTGGTGTGGACCTCTTTGGGTTCATCTTGTTTGGGACTCTGTACTAAGTCCTAGATGTGGATGTCTGTGTCCTTTGCCAGGTTAGGGAAATTTTCAACTCTAATTTTTCGAATAAATTCTATACCCTTTTGTGTCTTCTCCTATTTGGGCCTCTAAACTGCTAATGTTAGTATGCTTGCAGTTTTCCAAGAGATTTCTTAAGCTATCCTCATTTTCATAAGTTCTTTTTTCTGTTCAGCTTGTGTGATTTCCATTACTCTGACTTCCTGTTTACTGATCTGTTCCTCTGTATTGTCTAATCCACTGTTGATTACATCTAGTGTATTTTTAATTTCAGTTATTGTGTCCTTCAGCTCTGTTTGGTTCTTCTTTGTATTTTCTAACTCTTAATTTCTCACTTTGTTCATTCATTCTTCCAAGTTTGTTGACCATCTTATGATCATTACCTTGTACTCTTTGTCAGATGGATTGTTTATCTCCACTAACTTCTTCTTTGGTTTTGTTTTGTTACTCTGTTTGAAACATACTCCTCTATCTCCTTGTTTTACCTAAATCTATTTATTTCTATTGCTTTGACCAAAAGGTTCATTCAGGTTTTTCCACTGTTATGGAAAAATCTGAACAAACCTTTTGGCCAACCCAATATGTAGTAGGTAGGCCAGTTATTGTATATTTCCCAATTTTGGAGAAGTAGCCTTATACAGGAGACGTCCTATGGGGCCCAGCTGCATGCTACTCTTGGTCACTTAGAGCTGTATACCCTTGGGGTGCCCTCTGTGGACTGTGTGGGTCATTTTGTTGTTGGGGGGCCGTGTACTGTGGACATGCTGGTAGGCAAGGCTGGCTCCCAGCCTAGTTGGCTGCCAGGTCCTGCCTCATGGATGGCTGCCAACCCACTGGTGGTGGGCCTGGCACAACTGTCTACAGGATCCCAGGGGTCTCAGATCTGGTGTTGGCCCATAGGTGGGAAGGGCCAGATCCCTCAGAGGCTGAGGCTGGTCCTGGCCTGCTAGTGGGTGGGTAAAGCCCCCAGGACTAATAGGCTAGAGGGCTAGAGGGAGTACTCCAAAATGTCTCTTGCCAGCACCAGTATCTTCATGGTAGAACAAGGTCCCCCATTGGGCTGCTACCAATATCTGTGTCCCCAGGTAGTGTCCCAGTTGATACCTTCCTCTCCAGGAGGCTCTGCAAGATTAGCAAGTGTTTCTGACCCAGGCTCCTTTCAAGTTACTGCCTCTGTATTGGGAGACCATGTGAGATTTGACATGCACCCTTTAAGAGCAGAGTCTCTTTCTTACAGCCTTCTAGCTGTCCTGTACACAAGCCCTGCTGACCTTTAAAGCTAGGTGTTCTGGGGACTCATCGTCCCAGTGCAGAATCCCTACGCTGGGGATCTTTGTGTGTGTCTGTAACCCCTCATTTCTTGGGGAAAACACCTGCAACTGTGATTATCCTCTCCTTTGTGGGTCCTTACCTGGGGATGTGGGTTTTGACTATACCATGTCTAACTTTTTTAGCCAAATGTTTAATTTACTTTATTTTCTCCTGATACAGGTGTTCTTGGCTGTGTGAATTTTCTTCTCAACTTGTTGGGCTATATTCTTTAGGTTCCAATGTGTAGTATTCTCCTTATTTCTAAAGGTTTTGCTGTTTTGGTTTCTTTTTTAACCCAGAACCAAAGGTTTTGTTGTTGTTTTAAAGTGGAAAAGCCATGGTTTTATTTTAAATTTATAATTTTGGTGCATTGTCACCAGAGTAATTTGACTCTCCTATTGTTACTTTTGAATTTATTAAGATTTTCTTTATGGCCTTTCTTAAAGGTTAATTTTTATTGATTGGAAACTTAAAAATTGGCTTTTTCTTGATAAAAAATAGTTAAGCAATAGTTATTTCTCTAATAATTATTTATTAATACCTAGTTCATATATCCAGAGGAGGCAATGGCAGCCCACTTCAGTACTCTTGCCTGGAAAATCCCATGGACGGAGGAGCCTGGTGGGCTGCAGTCCATGGGGTTGCTAAGAGTCGGACACGACTGAACGACTTCACTTTCACTTTTCACTTTCATGCATTGGAGAAGGAAATGGCAACCCACTCCAGTGTTCTTGCCTGGAGAATCCCAGGAACAGGAGAGCCTGGTGGGCTGCCGTCTATGGGGTCGCACAGAGTCGGACACGACTGAAGTGACTTAGCAGCAGCAGCAGCAGTTCATATATCCATCTAAAATTTTTTAAGGTTTATCTGTGTTTGGCTACACTGGATCTTCATTGCTGCATGTGGGCTTTCTCTAGTTGTGGCGAGCAGGGGCCGCTCTCCAGTTGTGGTATGTGGGCTTCTCGTTGCAGTGGCTTCTCTTGTTGTGGAGCACAGGCTGTAGGCACACGGGCTTCAGTAGTTGCAGCATGTAAGCTGAGTAGTTGTGGTGCGTGAGCTTAGTTGCTCCTTAGCATGTGGGATTCTCCTGCATCAGGGATCAAACCCATGTCCCCTGCATTAGCAGGCGGGTTCATAACCAGTGGACCACCAGTGAAGCCCTATCTAAAATTTTGAGGTTGTAGGACTTCCCTGGTGGTACAGTGGATAAGAATCTGCCAGTGCAGGGGACACTGGTTCGATCTCTGTTTCAGGAAGATTCTACATGCTGCAGAGCAACTATGCCCACGAGCCACAGCTACTGAGCCTGTGTGCTGCAACTACGGAAACCCATGTGCCTAGAGCCTCTGTTGCACAACAAGAGAGGCCACTGCACTGAGAAGCCCACTCACTGCAACTAGAGAGTAGCCCTCTCCACCTGCACACAGTCATGAAGACCCAACACATCCAAAAATGTTTAAAAATAAATAAAAATAAAATAAAAATTTGAGATTATAAAATCTGTATTTGGCAATAATGTGAAACTTTAGCAGCCCAGTTAAAAGACATTGTAGACATATTTTCTTAAGAGGGAAATTTTTCCTGATGCATACCAAAATTATGCAGTTTCCATACATAAGTTTCTATATATACAATAAAGAATGCTTTAAAACTTGAACTGAAAATTTAATGAAAAATAAAAGGTATAGCTAGTATAGATAAAATAGGAAAAAAGTATAGGTCTTGTATTTAGTATATGTACAAAGTAGTATATATGGGTTTCCCTGGTAGCTCAGCTGGTAAAAAATCCTCCTGCTATGCAGGAAACCCTGATTGGTTCCTGGGTCAGAAAGATCCCCTGGAGAAGGGATAGGCTACCCATTCCAGTATTCTTGGGCTTCCCTGGTGGCTCAGATGGTAAGAATCCACCTGCAATGTGGGAGACCTGGGTTTGGTCCCTGTTGGGAAAATCCCCTGGAGAAGGGAACAGCTACACAGTCCAGTATTCTTGCCTGGCGAATTCCATGGACAGAGGAGCCTGTCAGGTGACAGTCTATAGAGTCTCAAAGAGTCAGACACAGCTGAGCGACTTTCACTTCACATATATGTATATGTATATATTCTTTTTCCTTACAGGTTATTAGGCAATATTGAGTGTAGTTCCCTGTGCTATACAGTAGGTTTTTGTTGGTCTTCTGTTTTATATATAGTAGTGTATATATGGTAATGTGAACCTCCTAGTTTATCACTCCCCCTTTCCCCTTTAGTAACCATAAGTTTTTTTTCTGTGTCTGTGAGTCTTTTTCTGTTTTGTAAATAAATTGATTTGTATCTTCTTTGTTTTTTTTCAAGATTCTGCATGTCCTGTGATATTTGTCTTTGTCTGACTTCAGATAATCTCTAGGTCCATCAGTATAATTGCAAATGGCATTATTTCATTCTTTTTTATAGTTAAGTAGTATCTTCCATTTGTGTGTGTGTGTATCTGTATACACACACACCCCACATCTTCTTTATCCTGTCAATTGATATTTAGGTTGTTTCCATGTCTTGGCTATTGTAAATAGTGCTACAGTGAGTATTGGGGTGCATGTATCTTTTTGAATTATAGGTTTGTTCAGTATATGCCCAGAAGTGGGAATGTAGATAACTAGTTTAAAGGAACCTCCATACTGTTCCCCATAGTGGCTGTACCAATTTATACTCCTGCCAACAGTGTAGAAGGATTTATTTTTCTCTACACCCTCTCCAGCATTTATTATTTATAGACTCTTGATGATAGCCATTCTGACCAGAGTGAGGTGATACCTCATTGAAGTTTTGATTTGCATTTCTCTGATAATTAACTAGTGATGTTGAACATTTTTTCATGTGCTTGTTGGCCATCTGTATGTCGTCTTTGGAGAAATGTCTAGCTCTTCTATTCATTTTTTGATTAGGTTGTTTGTTTTTTTTTGAACTGAGTTTGTGAGTCAATTTTATAATTTGGAAATTAATCCCCTGTCAGTCACTTCATTTGCAAATATTTGCTCTATTCTGTATGTTGTCTTTTGTTTATGGTTTCCTTTGCTGTGCAAAAGCTTTTAAGTTTAATTTGGTTCTTCCATTTATTTTTATTTCTATCGTTCTAGGAGAAGAATCCGAAAAGATATTGCTGCAGTTTATGTCAAAGAGTGTTCTAATCTGACCAATTTAAAAAATGAATGTATAGGGAAGTTTCTAAAGCTTAGAGTCCCAGTTTCATAATTCTGGCATACATCCCTGAGTTTTGGTTCTATATTCTTTAAATTGCTTGTTGATGGAGTTATTCTTTACATTTGTAACTCCATGGACTAATAGCCCACCGGGCTCCTCTGTCCTTGGAATCCTCCAGGCAAGAATACTGGAATGGGTAGCCATACCCATCTCACCCAGGGATCGAACCTGGGTCTCCTGCATTGCAGGCAGATACTTTACCATCTGAGCCACCAGGGAAGCCCAATGAGTGCTCTAAGATCTCTGGGTGGGGGGAACTATTCTTTGCATATTTCATGAAAACCCTGTTTTATTGTTATCTGAACATGTCTGAGTTGACTTGATAAATTGTCATGTTTGTGTTCTGATGGAAGGATGGGTCACCTCTGTAATTTCTGTATAATACTTTACCTTTTTTTTGTTGTTGTTAGGCTATTTATTTGACTGCTACCTTAAAATACAGGCCGTAAAAATGCCAGCTTGTTTGGACTTAGAAGATGACCTGGACAAATGATAAAAATTAAGAAAAACATTTTGGTGAGTGAAAACTTATATGAGAGTAAATATGGCTCAACTCAATTCCTACCAGTGGAATGACACTACCAAAGTTATATAGCGAAATTCTCTTAAAATGCCTTCTGTTTCTCTGAAATTAAGACCTTGATCTTGCTCTTTTTTTATTCTCTCTGTGAATCCACAGACCTCCCAAGAGGCACATGATAACACTTAAATGCATTTTAAATACCTGGTCTCTTCCAGCATTCCACCAAACCCAGCATAACTCACTGAGGCCTAGTGTTCTACCAGGCTTCCCAGGTGGCTCAGACGGTAAAGAATCTGCCTGCAGTTCAAGAGACCCAGGTTTGATCCTTGGGTAGGGAAGATCCTCTGGAGAAGGGAATGGCTACCCACTCCAGTATTCTTGCCTGGAAAAATCCCATGAACAGAGGCGCCTGGTAGACTACAGTCCATGGGGTTGCAAAGAATAGAACACGACTGAGCAACTTAACACTCTAGTGTTCTACCAGTTTTGTAAGTTATACTTGGATTTAACTCAATCCAGGTTAGACTTAGACTTATTAGACTTAATTAGAAACTGACTAGACTTAATTAGAAATTGAAAACTGATGGCTGGTGGGCCGTACGCAGCAGTGTGTTTCATTTGGCCCATAGGGTATTTTCCAGAAATATAAATCTGTTCTTAAATTTGGAGATTTTACTCAACATATGGATTTTGTGCTTAGTCGCTCAGTTGTGTCCCACTCTGCGACGCCATGGACTGTAGCCTGTCACGCTCCTCTATTCACGGGGATTCTTTAGGCAAGAATGCTGCTGCTGCTAAGTCACTTCAGTCGTGTCCGACTCTGTGTGACCCCATAGATGGCAGCCCACCAGGCTCCCCTGTCCCTGGGATTCTCCAGGCAAGAACACTGGAGTGGGTTGCCATTTCCTTCTCCAATGCGTGAAAGTGAAAAGTGAAAATGAAGTCGCTCAGTCATGTCCGACTCTTGGCGACTTCATGGACCGCAGCCTACCAGGCTCCTCCACCCATGGGATTTTCCAGGCAAGAGTGGGGTGCCATTGCCTTCTCCTTAGGCAAGAATATTGGAGTGGATTGTCATGCCCTCCTTCAGGGGATTTTCCCAACCCAGGGATTGTACCCAGGTCTCCCACATTGGAGGCAGATTCTTTACTGTCTGAGCCACCAGTCTTTTCTTAAAATTCAGAATGTTAGTCCTGTGCCTGCGCAACTCCTCCCATCCCTCCAGAAAGAAAGTAATAAAGTGGAGCAAAGTAGCAAGTGCCTAGCATAGATGGGTATTCGAGTTTCCCATTGCTCAAATCATTCATACGTATATGCAAATACATTTGATATTCAACATTCTTCCCTTATTTTACACACCTGAAGCCTGTAGGTATATGAATTTGTGATTTCTGAGGTGTATAATAGTGTCTTATCTTTTTACTCAAATGGCAGATAATCTGAATAGTCTGTGACAATCTTTTAATGATTATTCACATATAAATCTGAATATGTATAAATACATATATTTATATCTGAAAAGACTCTTATAAGTAGCTAAATATATGTAATATATGTGAAAAGTAAATTTATATTTTTATAAATATGTATTCAAATATATATATTTAAAACCTACTGTGATTTGGAAGATATTCATACATAAGCTGTTTCACATTTCCTATGTCTGGCGGAATTTTACTGTGAAACAGTATGGTGTTTCTGGTATGCTTGCTTTTCCCTTTTTAAAAAAAATTTTTTTTAACTCTTTATTATGATCAGTTTCAAATATATGTAAATTATAGTACAGATAAAAATACAGTGAACACCCATATACCCGTCATCTATAATTAGCCATTATTAACATCTTGTTAGGTGGGTCAGTGGTAAAAGAATCCGCCTTCAAAGTCGAGTTTGATCCCTGGGTCAGGAAGATGCCCTGGAGAAGGAAATAGCAACCCACATCCGTATTCTTGCCTGGGAAATCCCATGAACAGAGGAGTATCTGGTGGGCTACAGTCCATGGGGTCACAAACTCAGATATGACTTAGCAACTAAACAACAACATTTGGTTGATCTGTTTTTTTTTTTCCTGAATTATTTTAAAGTAAACTATAGACATCATGACATTTTACCTCTAAATGCTTCAGTATGCATCTCGTGGGACTTCCCCAGGGGTCAGTGATTAAGACTCTGGACTTCCATTGCAGGGTTCGGTCCTTGGTCAGGAACTAAGATCCCATGTGCCACGTGGCATGGCCTAAAAGATAAATGCTTATTATCTCTTAAGAGATAGTAAGCACATTGTCCTTTATAACCACAGCACCATTATTATCACACCTAACAAAGTTAGTAGCTGACTTCTTGTCTGCCAGTAGAGAGTTTTCCAAATCTGGATGCACAGCCTACATGCCATGACCAAGCAGGGATTTGTTTGTTTGGTTTCTTTTCTTTGACTTTTGTAGGGGAGTTTTGCCGGGGATCTTAGTTCCCTGACCAAGACTAAGGATCAAAACCGTGCCCCGTGCAGTAGAAGCCTGGAGCCCTAACTAGTGGACCACCAGGGAATTCCCAGGCAGCAGCTTTTAAACCCTTAGAATATTTTTTAGTTTTATTTATTTACCTTTAAAGTTCCTTGATATCAGTAAAATGTAGAGAGTGATTGACTAAGGGCAATGGTATTTATAAAGGATTTTCTGAATGCTGTTTTTTCTTAACCATTCAAATTATACTATTCCTTTGTAACACTGATGGTGCTAGAAAAGGTTATAATTGCCAGACTATAAGGTACTCTGCTCAAATGTAAATTTTTTTTTCGTATTTACAACAGAGAAATTTTCCCCCTTAAGGTTGCTTAGGTTAGTTTTTGAAAAGCCTTTGCTCTTGAAGTTTACTGACTATTTAAAACAGAACCGTTAATTTTTAAAAGTTGATTCTTTTTTCCTATTTGTGCAGGAAATATAATCATAGTACAGCATATGCAGCTTTCCTTTTTCCTAATGACTTATAGCATATTTGGAAAATAGGAAAATTTACCAGCAATCTTGCCAACCTAGTACAATCACTATTTGTATTTTAGTTGATTTATTTTCAGTCCTTTTTTCTTAATCATCTTTAAAAAAAAAAAACCCATAGTTGTAATTATGCTTTATGTAAGGAATTTTTTTTAATTAGAAGATTTGTGTGAGGTTCTTATTTCCTTGCCATTCTTGCTTAACACACATTGATAAAAATTGATGTTTATTCATTCACTTTTGGATTAAGAATGTGATCATTAGTCCCAGAGATAATGGAGGAAATGGCCATGTGGTGTGGTCTTTAATATTTGTGTTCTTTGGTAGGCAACATAACTGAAAATAGCAGAAAATTTGAGTTCTCTAAACCTAAAAGTTAAAAAGTAATTTGGTTCTGTCCTAGACGTAGTTCTTTGCCTCTGTAAACATGTGGTAACCAGTTGTTTTCCTTTTGCAAAAGTATTTCTTTTTTCTTTTTTTTTCTTTCAAAACTTTTTCTTTCTTTTTTTTTCTGTTTCTGAATCATTATTTTTAGCTATGCCACTATCAATAACCCTTTAAAAGTTATTTTAAATGGTCCTTGTGAAAGACTTTGGAATTTTAGGTAGTCATGCAGATGCTCTTAGTTAGGTCAGGTTGTCCTTTGCAGGTTGAAGAGGAGGACTTTAGAAACCTTGGTTGCTCTGAAGCATTTGTTAGGACAGGAGTAAGCAGAGTCTTGTGGTCAGCCTGAGTCTTGCTCTGTGGGGGTCAACCAAAGGCTTATATGAATTAACTCTTAGAAGATACCTATTTTAGTTTCTTGTGATCTCTTGTTCCTTTCTGCCTATATTCTAGGCTAACAAAATAAAAGGAATTTTAGTTAAAACTGGTAAATTTTTATTTCTAGTATCTTTGAGAACTTATAGAATATCTTAATTAAAATAGTTTATCCTCACTGTAATTTTTAATTTACTTTATAGTATTTTGTTATTACTTGTCAAATAAATTAGTTTTCATAGAACTATATATTGTTGATTGTGTAAGTATGTGTTGTAATACTTTTTTGTATCTTCTGTTTTGAAAGGTTTTTTTATTGTCCACTTGACATATGCTTCTGGAATAATATTCACCATGGTTTTGAATGACCTTCCAAACTTAGAAGACATCTATACTTCCTTGTGTTCATCAACAGTAGAAGACTCAGAGATGGATTTTGACTCTGGACTAGAAGATGATGACTCAAAAAGTGATAGTATTTTGGAGGATTCCACAATCTTTGTGGCCTTCAAAGGAAATATAGATGATAAAGACTTCAAATGGAAATTGGACACAATATTGGAGAATGTGCCCAATTTGTTACACATGGGTAATTTGCTTAATTATTTTTCCTTTTGTTACTGTTTTTGAATTGCCCTTCTGTGGTTATCTTGAGTTTTACAAAGTACAACTGTGCTGTACTTTGCTGTAGGTTGAAAGGCTGATTTTAATTGCAAAGTTGGAATTTTAGGATTTTTTTTCATAGAAATGCTGTTGTATTTTTTTAAGTACATGGAGTGACTGAATATAAAGCATTGCTTAGCATTGTAATCCTTAAATTATCTGTTCTAATGGATAGGAGCAGGCTTCCCAGGTGGCTCAGTAGTAAAGAATCCAGCTGCAATGCAGGAGGCGCAAGAGACACAAGTTCAATCCCTGGGTCGGCTAGATCCAGCCCCTGGAGGAGGAAATGGCAATCCATTTCAGTATTCTTGCCTGGGAAATCCCATGGACAGAGGAGCCTGGCAAGCTACAGTCCATGGGATCACAAAAGAGTTGGACATGACTGAGTGACTAAACAACAACAACAAAAATGGATGGGAGTAATTCTCCAGACCCAAATTTATTTATTGTTTTTAGCTCTCTGGTCTTTAGTTTCCTTTCCTATAAAATGACTGGCTCTTTGAGGCCACTTAAAGCTTACAAAAATCTTTTACTCCATGGCTTTTTTGGCTTTACTTAAAATGTATTTGAAATTTGTTGTCTTAAATTTTAGATCAGAGGTTAACTAATAGCCCACTGGAACCAGTGTGCAGCCATGTGTTACATACTTTAGTTTTTCTGATTATTTTTTTGTTTGTTTATTTGTTTTCTGGTGTTTGAATTTTATTGCCAGTGCTTCAAGAAATAGATATTTTACATTAAAATTCAGATTTTGGATTTGTCTTTATACAGGAAAGGTCTAATAACATTGAACTCTCCTATCCCAGGTGGTGCTAAGTAGCAGCTGCCGCTGAAGATATCACCTTCCCCTCACCATAGTCCCATCTGGCCTCTTCACACATTTAGATAGCCTATAGTGGTCTTACGGGAATTTGTGCTTGTCGACTTTGGTCTATATGTTCTCCATCTTTTCTGGTTAGCACAATTATTTAATCCCTTCAGACATAGTGCAAAGCCTAGATTTTATCCTTTTATCACAAATCTTAAGTGCTAACCAACTTTTTTAGGTTTTGAGGTCTTATTCTTTAGAATTAATGTCAGGAAGAGAGCTTTTTAATTTTTTTTCAATGGCTCTTTTTTAAAAAAAAACTGTTGTTTCAGGCTTCTTTCTAGTTATGGATTATTTAATACATTATTAGAGAATTTTATGGTGAAAGTTGTAATTGCCACCATAATCATGTTATGATATATCATATTTTAAGGGCTAGCTGGGTCTGATTGTTCATTGTTCTTAATTATCCACATTTTTTCTTGTTTTTAAATAGCTGAATTAGTTTATTAATGGGTTTTAAATACATTAGTAAACTCAGACATGGTTATCAGTTATATTCTTGGTCCAAAAACTATTTTAAGTTAGATGTTCTCAAATATGATGAAAGTTAAGAAAAAAAAATTTTTTTGATAAAATATAGCAGTGTTATAGTTAAAATTTTTTCTGTAGGCTTATCACAAGTAGCTAACATCAAAAGCAAGTTTAATGTTTGTCTGGGCCACATAGGTATAAGATTCCAGTACTGTTCAGACTGAGAAGAAGCCCTGCAGCATTTGTCCTCTGTGGTAGCAGAATCTCAAGCTCCCTGCCTTTTGCTATTTGGATGTATAAGTGTCATGGAAAGGAAAATGGCCTGAAAATCAGAGCTGGATTTTAATGCCATTTTAGTGATAGGTAGCTACTGGATTCTGGGTAAATCTCTTAGATTTTCTGGGCTTCAGTTTCCTCCCCAATAAAATACATTTGGACTGAATCATGCATAATCCTTCCTAAATTTCCTAGATTATATATCTCAGTGCTCTTAGCCAGTGGTCTCTTTTTTTCCATATTAGAACAAGTGGACTCCATGTCTGGATAAACTGATAATGTATAATGGTTTTGGAGGTAGAAGGGGCTTTTAGGGAACATGTAGACACTTCCCCCTATCCATGTAAATTTCTTATTTTGAGGACATATATGCCTAAATGACCATTTTCTCAATACTTGAATGTATAATTGAATAGAGGCTACAAAAGATTTGATGTAGCTGAGTTTATAACAAAAGGAAAAATTATTTTGGGGTTGTTGGGGAAAAAATGTTTTTTTATTATTATCTAACTGGACCTCGGATTTGCTTTCCATCTGTAAGCTGTAATTATAAACAACATTACCTGCTCGATTAGTTTAACTTTTGCATTATAATTTAAAAACATCTTCGAAGTTTGCATTGACTTTTCAGGTTTGCTGAAATGTAATGTTTTCTTATCCTAACTGAAATATAGTTGTGAGATTTATGTTGCTTTTCTCCTCAGTTTGGTGTGCTTCAGTGGAAATTCTACTCTTGTTTAAAATAGAAAAAGATTAGAAATCAGAGACGTAAAGAATCAAGACTTAAGCCTTCCTTAAACTGAAGCATTTACAGGACATTGGAAGAAATGTTTGCTCCCTATATCTCTGAATATGTTTCACAGAGATGCTCGGTGAAAATTTAAATATAAGTACTAAAAGTTCAACTTTTTCATTTGAAGAAGTATAATTGCTTAACATTTTATAAGTGAATCTACTATCTTCCTTTTCAGTGCTCTTTCTTTAAACAAGTTTAGTGAATTGTAGCTGTATATTCCCTAATATCCTACAGTTGGCATATCTGCCAGTTGAATTTTTATAGAATTTCACTTAAAATTAGAAACTTAAACTTGCTTAGCTTTTCAGTTCACATACATTAAACTGAGTCTAGAAGTAGACCTTATTCTAGTAATTTAAACTTATCTCTCCCTTCTCTCATATGATCCTTATTCCGTCTTACTGCTTTCCATCTATTAAGTGCCTGTGGTATGTCAGGTGCTTTGCTAGATTTTTGGCATATTATTATATAATTTAGCACTCACAGTCTCATGAAGTAGTTTTTTCATAGTTTTAGAGAAGAGAAAGGTAAGTTTCAGAAATGTTAAATAACTTGTTCATGATTTCCCAGGTGCTAAGTGGTAAAGCTGGGATTAAATTTAAGGTTTGATACCAAAGCTTAAGCTCTCTCAGCTACTCCATACTGGTATTCTACCTTGTTCTTTTACTTCCTTGTTGTTGTTCATTCCATGTCTTCTGATGGCTAAAACATTACTAATATTATTCTCTTCCTTTCATGACCAAGAATCCAGCAAGCTAAAGGTACAGAAGGTGGAGCCCTGGAATAGCGTGCGTGTGACATTCAATATCCCCCGGGAAGCAGCAGAGCGGCTTCGGATCCTGGCTCAGAGCAACAACCAGCAGCTTCGGGATCTGGGAATTCTCTCCGTTCAGATTGAAGGTACATGTCTGGTTCCAGATTATAGGAATACTAGAATATAGCATGATTTATAGCATGTGCCGCTTTGTCTGTTCCTCTTAAGTTGAATTCACAATGCCAGGTAACTCACAGAAAGCTAACCAAAATGATCACATGGATCAGAGCCTTGTCGTGGTGAAGAAGGGGCTTTCATAGCTCAATGAAGCTATGACAAAATGTGGTCCACTGGAGAAGGGAATGGCAAACCACTCCAGTATTTTTGCCTTAAGAACCCCAAGAACAGTATGAAAAGGCAAAAAATATGATACTGGAAGGTGAGCTTCCCAGATTGATAGGTGTCCAATGTGCTACTGGAGAAAAGCAGAGAAATAGCTCCAGAAAGAGAGCTGGGCCAAAGTGGAAACATTGCTGAATTGTGTATGTGTCTGGTGGTGAAAGTAAAGTCTGATGCTGTAAAGAACAATATTGCATAGGAACCTTGAATGTTAGGTCCATGAATCAAGGTAAATTGGATATGGTCAAGCAGGAGATGGCAAGAGTAAATATCAACATTTTAGGAATCAGTGAAGTAAAATGGACAGGAATGGGCAAATTTAATTCACATGACCATTATATCTACTACTGTGGGCAAGTATCCCTTAGAAGAAATGGAGTAGCCCTCATAGTCAACAAGAGTCTGAAATGCAGTACTTGGATGCAGTCTCAAAAACAACAGAATGATCTCTGTTCATTTCCAAGCAAACCATTCAACATCACAGTATTCCAAGTCTGTTCCCCAACCACTAATGCTGAAGAAGCTGAAGTTGACTGATTCTATGAAGACCTATAAGACCTTCTAGAACTAACACCAAAAAAAGATGTTCTTTTCATCTTAGGAGAGTGAAATGCAAAAATAGGATGTCAGGAGATACCTAGGTTAACAGGCAAGTTTGGCCTTGGAGTACAAAGTGAAGCAAGGCAAAGGCTAACAGAGTTTTGTCAAGAAAACACACTGGTCACAGCAAACACCCTCTTCCAACAACACAAGAGATGATTCTACACATGGACATCACCAGGTATCAGATTGATTATATTCTTTACAGCCAAAGATGGAGTGGCTCTATATAGTCAGCAAAAACAAGACCTGGAACTGACTGTGGCTCAGATTATCAGCTCCTTATTGCAAAATTCAGGCTTAAATTGAAGAAAGTAGGGAAAACCACTAGGCCATTCAGTTATGACCTAAATCAAATCCCTTATGATGATACAGTAGAGGTGATGAATAGATTAAGGGATTAGATCTGATAGACAGAGTGCCTGAAGAACTATGGACTGAGGTTGTCACATTGTATACAGGAGGCAGTAACCAAAACCATCCCAAAGAAAAAGAAATGCAAGAAGGCAAAGTAGTTGTCTGAGGAGGCCTTACAGATAGCTGAGAAAAGAAGAGAAGCAAAAGGCAAGGAAGAAAGGAAAAGTATACCCAGCTGAATGCAGAGTTCCAGAGAATAGGAAGGAGAGATAAGACCTTCCTATGTGAACAATGTACAGAAATAGAAGAAAACAATAGAATGGGGAAGACTAGAGATCCCTTCAAGAAAGTTGGAGATACCAAAGGAACATTTCATGCAAAGATGGGCACAATAAAGGACTGAAATGGTAAAGACCTAACAGAAGCAGAAGATATTAAGAAGAGGTGGCAAGAATACACAGAAGACCTGTATAAAAAGGTCTTAATGTCCCAGATAACCACAATGGTGTGATCACTTACCTAGAACCATACATCCCAAAGTGTGAAATCAAGTGGGCCTTAGGAAGCATTGCTACAAACAAACCTAGTGGAGGTGATGGAATTCCAGCTGAGCTATTTCAAATCCTAAAAGATGAAGCTGTTAAAGTGCTGCACTCAATATGTCAGCAAATTTGGAAAACTCAGCAGTGGCCACAGTCTGAGGAAAAGGTCGGTTTTCATTCTAGTTCCAAAGAAGGGCAATGCCAAAGAATGTTCAAATTACCATACAATTGCACTCATTTCACATGATAGCAAGGAAATGCTCAAAATCCTTCAAACTAGGCTTCAGCAGTGCATGAACTGAGAACTTCCAGATGTACAAGCTTGACTTAGAAAAAACAGGGCAACTAGTGATCAAATTGCCAACGTGTGTTGGGTCATAGAGAAAGTAAGGGAATTCCAGAAGAACATCTGCTTCATTGACTACTTTAAAGCCTTTGACTGTGTGGATAACAACAAACTGTGGAAAATCCTTAAAAAGATGGGATTGTACCAGACCACCTTACCGGCCTCCTGAGAAACCTATATGCAGGTCAAGAAGCAACAGTCAGAACTGGACATGGAACAACAAACTGGTTCAAAATTGAAAGACAAGTTCGTCGAGGCTATATATTGTCACCCTACTTTTTTGACTTCTATACAGAGTACATCATGAAAAATGCCAAGCTGAATGAAGCTCAAACTGAAATCGAGATTGTTGGGAGAAATATCAACAACCTCAGATATGCAGATGATACCACTCTAATGCCAGAAAGCTAAGAGGAAGTAAAGAGCCTCTTGATGAAGGTGAAAGAGAAGAGTGAAAAAGCTGGCTTAAAACTCAACACTGAAAAAACTAAGATCATGGCATCTGGTCCCATCACTTCATGGCAAATAGTTGGGGGAAAAGCGGAAACAGTGACAGATTGTGTTTTCTTGGGCTCCAGAATCACCGTGGATGGTGACTGCAGGTACAAAATTAAGACATTTGCTTCTTGGAAGGAAAGTTATGACAGACCTAGACAGCGTATTAAAAGAGACATCACTTTGCCAACAAAGGTCCGTCTAGTCAAAGCTATAGGTTTTCCAGTAGTCATGTATGGATTTGAGAGTTGGTCCATAAAGAAGACTGAGTGCTGAAGAATTGATGCTTTTCAACTGTGGTGCTGGAGAAGACTCTTGAGAGTCCCTTGGATAGCAAGGAGATCAAACCAGTCAATCCTAAAGGACGTTAGTCCTGAATATTCATTGGAAGGACTGATGCTGAAGCTAAAGCTCTAATACTCTGGCCACCTGATGCGAAAAGCCAACTCATTGGAAAGGGTCCTGATGCTGGGAAAGTTTGAAGGCAAAAGGAGAAGAGGGGGGCAGAGGATAAGATGGTTGGATGGCATCATGACTCAGTGGACATGAGTTTGAGCAAAGTCAGATAGTGAAGGACAGCGAAGTCTGGTGTGCTGCAGTTCATGGGGTCACAAAGAGTCAGATATGACAGCGACTGAACAACAAGTTACTCGTGTTACCTGTGCTTCACATTGTAGCACTTTAGTATAAAAAGGAGTTGAGGCTCTCGTTGGGTCCTGATGCTTCAGCATCCATAGCCTCAGACTCCATTCCCTTGGACTGATTTTGGCTATCAGTCTGTCCAACATTGGTTTTACTGGCACCCTAACCAAGGACTGATTTGTCTTTTAAACAATATCTAATTTCAGGGCTTCCCTAGCAGTCCAGTGGTAAAGACTTTGCCTCCAATGCAAAGGGTGTAGGTTTGATTCGTGGTCAGGAAGCTAAGACCCCGTATACCTTGAGGCCAAAAACCAAAACTTAAAGTAGAAACAATATTGTAACAAATTCGATAAAGACTTTAAAAATGGTCCACATTAAAAAAAAAAAAAAAAAACCTTAAAAAAATACCTAATTTCATCTGCTTCCTTTCACCCAATATGCCTGATTTAGTATTTATTTTTTATTTATCTAACAGAGGCCCTGAACAATCCTTTTGTAGTAGTATTCATTTGCAGATGTTTTTGTCAGCATGATCTTTTAAAAATGAAAATACGGTACACACACACCTTAAAACCGTGCTATGACTGGCCATTATTTGCAGAATAATGTCCAAACTCTGTATTGTGACCTCGGGCTTTGCATAGTCTGACCTTTACATTTCTCATCTAGTCTTATCTTGTCCAGCTCTCCTCCCTCCTCCTTGCTGTCTGTTCTAGCCTCTTCAGCATTCTTTTGGTTCCTTGAATATACATTTCTTCTTCCCGTCACAGGTCTTTCGCATTGGTGTCTCCTCTGTATGGATATCCCTGCCATTCCCTTTTCCATTAGTTATATACCCAGCCTTCAAGTATCAGCTTAGATCTTAAGGATGTGTTTTCTGAACTCCTTGACTGAATCAGAATCTTTTTTCACATGCTCTTGCAAAAGTCTGGTTTTCTTCAGCTCTGATCATTTCTTACACTTCGACTAGAGCAGTTATTTTGATGATTGTTTTGTTCCCCCATGGACTCCAGGCTCCAGTAGGGGCAGAAACGATATTTTGTTTTGCTCACTGTTACATCTTTACTTGCCTGTGCATGTTAAGTCTTTAATAAACATATGCTGAATAAAAGTAAAGGAAGCACATATATAATAGCACTAGTTTGCTTTGGCTCTTGGAGTACATGATAAGCAGAATATGGGCTTTGCCTTTATGAACTCAGAAGGAGCTCATGACCTTGATGAGGGAGATAAACCTGAGAGAGGTAACTACCAAGTATGAGGAAGCACAGAGGAGCGTCTGTCTTTTGGTGCCCAACGTACTAAAACCTTCTTTCCCCCTCCTGCGTTGGTGCAAACAGTGTGGCAACCAGTGAGTGATTCCAGCCTTCTCTTGCCCTCGTCAGCCAAGCCCTTCTGACCCTGTGCTTGCATAGGACCCAAAAGTTCCACAAAACCTCAGTAACTGAAAGGTCAACATTTTATGTTTAGGAGTGAGACACATTTTGTGCAGTTAAGATTATAGGTTATTGTGCCCCAGAAGGAGCAATAACAACAAACAGATTGTTAAGAGATTGATTGAGAAATGAGGTGAATTCCATAATTTGATAAATAAGAAACTAGTGGCTTAAACAATAACCAGTTTGTTTTGATTGTCCAAAAGGATTCAGAAAAGTAAAATTAATTCACTGCAATCTATTAAATATAGGATGAACTTTTAGGAAGTGTAGAAGTCAAACAGCTATTGTTAATAACATCATATAGGTTGTTTATGTTTTATAAGCACATCAACATACATTTTTTTATAAGAAACATATAAGCAGTTTCTTAAAAACCCTAAACATTTTATAGTCTATGTTACCTATTTACCTGAATTATAAGGGCTTTGTGGTAGTGTTTTCCAGTGGAGAAAGGAAACGCCTTTCTCCACTGAGAGCAGAGTGTGTCTCACTCTTCTCTTTTTTTTTTTAAACCACAAATAAGATCTTTTGTTTGTCACCATTAAAAGTCTTCATTTTAAACAGGTTCTTGGACTGTTGGCTTGTATCCATTAGTTTGTTCAGCTTTAGCACCTGTCTCATCCCAGCAACTTTTCCAGAACTACTGCCTTCGCCATGTAGCTCCGTGAGTTTTCCCTCTTCAAACTGGGGCTTCTTCAGCATTTTTACTTTTCTAACGAAGACATCATGGAGTGGAAAAATAGGTTGGCGAGCTTTTTCTCTGTCTTTTCCAGTGCTGTCTGGAATCAGTTTGTTGACATCCTCCTTCAAGTCATTTTTCTGCACCTCTCAGGTCATGATTTCCATCATCTTCTTGTGAATCTGGCGCACCTGCTGGTGCTGGGCATAAGAGGTCTTCCTAATCTGATTGTTGCGTTTTTTAGTAAAACACACACGAGAACAGATGAAGCACGTTGATATCAACGTGACTTCAGTCATGGTCTGCCATTTTTGACCATCGAGCACATTTTGTCACAGGTAAGATCCATACCATGGAAATCTCAGGCAGGTTTTGCCCTGAACATCCTCCGTAATTAGCTTGAATTGTCTAAAGGCAGCTTCATCATTCTGCAGATCAACAAGATTCATTTCAAAAACACAACCCTTGAGGCCATCAGATGTGATTTTGTTTCCTTGAGTTCTTGTGGTCAGTGCTTTCCTACTGTTCCTTGTATTGAACGTAGCTGGTGCTTTCACATCATACCAATCTTTCTTAGAAAATGGGTCAACCACTTTCTTCTTGGCTCCCTTTCTACCTCCTTTCGTAAGGTGCTTATTCTTGCCGACCGTCTTGGTGACGTTCAGAAAGCCAAAAGGGCAGACGCATAGCTTACTTGAGAACTTCGGTGAGCGGGGCAGAATGCACTGTCTGTATGACCCCAAGTTTCTTCTCTTAATCATTCCTATTTCCTACAGGTCTTCAAAAGAGTAAGACTCCTGTTTATTCCTGTAGCCATAAATTAAAATAGAAATACCAGCATGGAAGCAAAATAGATAACATATAAGAAATTATGAAATTTACATGTGGCAGTGTTTATCATACTACAGAAAAGAGTTTTTTTTTTTAACATTTGGAGTACAGCTATGTCCTGGGTGATCTCCTTTTCTCTTTCCACATCCACTGGGAATTCAGGCAAAAGTGAAAGTGGTGGCAGCAGCTGTTGCTTTTGTGAAACTGATGACGGGCTCATGCCTTTTAGGTTATAAGAGAAGGTATTGCCACTATTGTGGTGTCTGCTGCAGGGCTGGAGGGACAGGCTGTCCTACACCCAAGGACACACAGTCTTTTCTCCATTGAAGAACACTCCTTGTACCCTTCTTTTGAGTTTTGGCCAGGGAGTTGAGGAGACATCTCTTTTGAGGACATTTTGTGACTCCTCTGTAAATTTATTCTGATTTAAAGTAGGAGTCCGTAAAGGGTCAAAGAGTAAAAATTTTTGGCTCTGTGGGCCAGAAGATCTCTGTCAAGACAACTCAGCTGTGCTGCTATAGTGCAAAAAACAGTCAAAGCAATATGTAAATGAGTGAATGTGGCTGTGTTCTAGTAACACTTATTTATCTGAACAGGCAACAGGCTTGATTTGGCCCATGGGTCATAGTCTTCCAACCCCAGTCAGCAGGTTGGAGAGCCAGTAGTGTTCTCTTCTATGTGTGTTTCCTTGACAACAACTAACTTATGTGCAGCTTGCAAATAGGGAAATAACAGTAGTATAGTATGGAAATTGTGTTTATTCATACATTATTTTTATTTCCAGGGCAAAGGGAGTTAGAATAGTAGGAATAGAAGGTTAATTGTCCATAAACCGTTTGATCTGTTGCTTTATGGCTGGGAGTCCTTTCAGCTTTTTTTTTTTCAGAAAATTGAGAATGAGAAGTTACACTCATGTACCTTCCCCAGAAGTACGCCCTCAGCATTGCGTGGCTCTCAGCTTGTGAACTTTACTTCCTCCCATGCCCACCTGGAGATGGCAATGGCAACCCACTCCAGTGCTCTCGCCTGGAAAATCCCATGGACAAAGGAGCCTGGTGGGCTGAAGTCTATGGGGTCGCTAAGAGTCGGACACGACTGAGCGACTTCACTCTCACTTTTCACTTTCCTGCCTTGGAGAAGGAAATGGCAACCCACTCCAGTGTTCTTACCTGGAGAATCCCAGGGACAGGGGAGCCTCATGGGCTGACGTCTATGGGGTCACACAGAGTCGGACACGACTGAAGTGACTTAGCAGTAGCATGCCCACCTGGAGGGCAGCCCCACCAGCTCAAAGCTCCATTGCATCTGCATTCTCTCCCAGCTTTAACCAGGCATTTCCACTCTAGTGTTCGGGTGTGTTGCCTACACCAATTTTTGTTTTCATTAGAGCTCTAGTTACAAAGTCGCATGGGTTTTGAGTTTGCCTCAACAGTGTTTCTCCCATGAAACCTATTATTTTCAGTGTGAGATTTTTATGGACCGTGAGGTTTTCCTGGAATGCAATTGTCATATGGAAAAACTCCTATGATTCTTTGTAAGGTTATGATAAGATGACTTTTCATCATGTAGTAAGTAAATAGCTAATGAGTGCCTGTTATGTACACCAGGTACTGTTCAGTGTTTAAAGGATATAATTAAGGTGGCCATAAAATTTATCTTTTAAATTAGGAAATGAAAATAAATAGAGTTACTATGAATAACTATTAATAACTATCCTGGGAGAACAGATATAACGGGGAGTGTGTGTACGTGCTCAGTCATGTCTGACTTTTTGCGACCCCATGGACTGTAGGCTCCTCTGTCCATGGGATTTTCTAGGCAAGAATACTAGAGCGGGTTGCCATTTCCTACTCCAGAGGATCTTCCCGACCGAATGATCGAGCCCATGTCTCTTGCATTCCTGCATCAGCAGCTAGATTCTTAACCACTAGTGCTACCTCAGAAGCCCATAAAGGAGAGGCAGACAAGAAAATAAGTGAATGAATAACTACATAGAATGTGCTCTGAAGAAGTAACAAGGTGTTTTGATAAGGGTGACCTGACCTTGGAAAAAATGATTGGAGAAGACTTTTGGGGCTTGTGACACTTAATCTTAAACGGATAATTGAGAAGATGGTTTATGTGAGGAGTGCAGGAGAGCTGCTCTAGGCAGAGAGAACAACTTGTACAAAGGCCTTAAGGTGAAAAGTGGGTTTGTGTGCCTAAGAAAGTAAAAAATCCCACTGAGCCTGAGTCCTTGTTATTGAAAGAGAGACTAGTTTGAATTGAGATTAGAGAGACTGGAAAGGACCACATCTGAGCTGTTAGTAACAGCCACAAGCCACTTTTATGATCTGTTGTCCATTTCAAAAACAAAAGTTCTTCCACCTAGAATGTCTTCACAAATTTAGTATGTTAATAGTTCTTTCCCTTTGGTGGAAACCCTCAAGATCTGTATTCTTTTTCTCTTTTATTCCTAACTCCCATAGGCAATTTAGAACATTGTATAGCCCCTGGCGATTGGTCACTTATTGTTAGGATATTTGTTCCCTATTACCAAGCTATCTGCCTGGTCACAATAGTTCATATTTTATCTGTTTATCTAGCTGACCTATATCGTGACAAGACAGAAAACTGCTGTGCCTTCATTGGCTTCATTCTTTGTCATCTTCTCCTAAAACAGTAAGGAGCATGGTGAATGCAGCCTTTCAAATCCTCAACCACAGGCTAGCTATACTTTTTTCTGTCCACAAGGTGGTGCTGTCTACCAGAGTAAGAATAGTCAAAATTTGGGTTTAAGCTCAGGAAGCATCCCAAAACTTGTTTCAGAGGTCTTTTTATTAAGTGAGGTTTAAATTGCCCCTAACTCTAGTAGTTAACTCCAGCGGGAAAGGAAAAGCATGTGATCTTAAAGGAGCACAAAGGGCTTACAGGGAGTCTGCTCCTTAAAGTGAATAGTGGTTATGTGAGGTTTGCGTTGTAATTATTCTTTGAACTGAATTTGTTTCATACATTCTTCTAGGTACATGATATTTACTAAAAAATAAATTTCATCATGTCATTCTAATTTTTAAAAAAATAAAATAAATTACCTCTAACTTTCAGATCAGATCAGATCAGATCAGTCGCTCAGTCGTGTCCGACCCTTTGCGACCCCATGAATCGCAGCACGCCAGGCCTCCCTGTCCATCACCAACTCCCGGAGTTCATTCAGACTCACGTCCATCGAGTCAGTGATGCCATCCAGCCATCTCATCCTCTGTCATCCCCTTCTCCTCTTGCCCCCAATCCCTCCCAGCATCAGAGTCTTTTCCAATGAGTCAGCTTTTCGTATGAGGTGGCCAAAGTACTGGAGTTTCAGCTTTAGCATCATTCCTTCCAAAGAAATCCCAGGGCTGATCTCCTTCAGAATGGACTGGTTGGATCTCCTTGCAGTCCAAGGGACTCTCAAGAGTCTTCTCCAACACCACACTTCAAAAGCATCAATTCTTCGGCGCTCAGCCTTCTTCACAGTCCAACTCTCACATCCATACATGACCACAGGAAAAACCATAGCCTTGACTAGACGAACCTTTGTTGGCAAAGTAATGTCTCTGCTTTTGAATATGCTATCTAGGTTGGTCATAACTTTCCTTCCAAGGAGTAAGCGTCTTTTAATTTCATGGCTGCGGTCACCATCTACAGTGATTTTGGAGCCCAGAAAAATAAAGTCTGCCACTGTTTCCACTGTTTCCCCATCTATTTCCCATGAAGTGGTGGGACCGGATGCCATGATCTTTGTTTTCTGAATGTTGAGCTTTAAGCCAACTTTTTCACTCTCCACTTTCACTTTCATCAAGCAGCTTTTTAGTTCCTCTTCACTAGAGTCTACTCAATTGGAACACTTCTAGTGACATTACCAACCAGGCTATTGTGAGGTTCAAATAAGATACAGTTTCTTAAGCATTAAAATCCCTATACAAATGTTGCTGTTATCATATCTCAGAGGTAGATTAGTAGCCAGGGTATATGCTCTTCATTGCATGAGTTTCTCCTCTGCATATCTCTTTATATTGCAGTTGTTGAAAGGAAAATGGTATTTTACTTACAAATATCACAGTGTCCCCATGCCATTGTATGTTCTTTCTGTGTTAGACCTACTCATATTTCTAATTTCTGATCATAAATTCTCAAAAAGTAATCCAGGATTTGAGACTTTCTGAGAATATTTTCTTCCTACACACATATAAGATGAGTTGATTGAAAATAAATATTCAGCCTTCCAAGCTTCCGCTGACACCATACATCATTAATGATTGTCCATCTACTGTATTGTGAGAATTAGTTATGTTCTTCTTGTGCTTCATGTAAGTGAACGTGCTCAGGTGAGGTTGAAAAGAGGCCTGTATAGTATTGACTCACCCTTTTTGTGGTGGTAAACTTAGCATAATTCTTTAAAAACACATAAAACTAAAGCTCTTGTTTATCTGTTTTTCAACAAAATTTACATCTTATTCTGATGATTTCCTTTTAAACCTGACTATCATTTTCAGGGGAAGGTGCTATCAACCTGGCTTTGGCTCAGAACCGGAGCCAAGATGTGAGAATGAATGGACCCATGGGAGCTGGAAGTTCAGTTAGGATGGAAGCGGGATTTCCCATGGCAGGCGGTCCAGGTGAGATCTCCCACTCAGTTGTATGACATTTGACCAGTTTCCTTTTTTTGGCTTTATTTGCTAATGTATGATCGTTTGAGTCCTGCAAGATAGGTGGGGGTTCCTGACACATTTCTTTTGATTGGTTCAGGAAAACAAGACATGAATGTAGACTCTTAGGAGACTAGAGTCACAGACCATGGAGCATATATAGTCTTTGCGATGTTTGGGGCTCATACTTAAAGGTAGATGAGCCCTGAGCCATGCAGGAAACATTTATTGAGTTCTCATTGTATGATGGGACCTATGCTAAGTGTTGGAAGTAGAACTGAATAAAACATCTTTTATCCTCAGGGTGTTTATAGCATCACATAGCCTTCTATGTTATAAAAGAGAAAGAGTCACCTTTCTCTGTGACTGAGAATCCAGGAGTTTGTGCAGGCTTAGGTGGAATCTGTAGAAGTATGTGGGAGAGTATGTGTTTTTATGTATTTAGAATTTGAGAGAGTTACAAATTAATTTGCTACCTTTGTAACTTTCTGTGAATCACAGAAAGTTAGAATTGAGTTGGTACTCTCATTTTAAGCTGAGGAAACTATGGAGTTCACAGAAAGGAAGCAGTTTGCCCATGGTCAAGTAGCAGTGGGCAAATCTGACTCCCGAGGTCAGTGCTATTTTCACTGCACTAGAGAAGGCGGTGGCACCGCACTCCGGTACTCTTGCCTGGAAAATCCCATGGGTGGAGGAGCCTGGAAGGCTGCAGTCCATGGGGTCGCTGAGGGTCAGACACAACTGAGCAACTTCACTTTCACTTTTCACTTTCACGCATTGGAGAAGGAAATGGCAACCCACTCCAGTGTTCTTGCCTGGAGAGTCCCAGGGACGGGGGAGCCTGGTGGACTGCCGTCTTTGGGGTCACACAGAGTCGGACACGACTAAAGTGACTTAGCAGCAGCAGCTTTCAGATTTTTTTTCTGCTGTAGGAACTTTTATTCAAATAAGCCAGAAAAGCACAGCTGCTGTGACTGAAGGAGAATCTAAGTACGTGAAATTATACCCGATCATTCACTTCCAGCCTACCACAGTAGCTCTTGAAGAAATGCAGCAGAATAGAGAAGCTCAGTTTATAAAGCCATTTTTTTCTAAACTGTAGCAGAAGACTTGGCCATGGAGAACTGGAACTAGGCTTTTATGCTGGCACTGCCACTTAGTGTTTGCCTCAGGCGAGTCACTGTACCTCTCCATGCATCAGTTTCTTCACTGAGATAATAGTCCCTATAATCTTTTGAGCTCTTGCTTGAAGATGGATGAGCCCTGAGCAGTGCAGCAGACCTTCACTGAGTTCCTGTTGTGTCAGGACCTGTGTTGTTGGGCTGTTTTGGAGTACTGTATAGCAAATGGAAAATACCCAACCTGGAACCTATAGTAGGGAGTTAAATTTAGTTCTCTGAAGAAGTCTGAGCATTTGGTGTTAAGGCAGCTTGATGAAAGATTATAGGTAACACTGTTGCCTGTATTGAAGAGCCAGAAGAGTGAGCAGAGTATAGCCAAGTTGCATATAGTTAGTGCAAGAAAGATCAGACCTAGGATGAGACTCAGGAAATCTGGGTTCTAATCTCAACTTCTGGTCAGATGTCTTAATAGTTACTGGCCTTAGTTACCTGTAAACATATTTATGTCTAAGAAACAATATTACAGATCCCTTCCAACCTTAAAATGTTAAGACTCCATTAAGCCAACATCAGCACACTAATTGCAAGCTCTCCTAGTATCTGGCAAACAGCAGGCATATTTACTAAGTATCTCTGAAAAGTGAGTGTAAATTTTAGTGATGTATGTAATTCATTATCAATATAGGAAACTTAAAATCTTTAGGTTGAAATTAGATTGGTGTTTAATGAAGGACACTGTGGTAAAATATAAAGCTTCAAGAATAATCAATTAGTAATGATCTGTAGTCACAGTAATATTTTAACACCTAGATACTTTTTTTACTGCCAAGTATACTTAAAATAAGAATGTTTTTTCTCTGTCTTCCGTTGGGACAGTGGATGCAAACAAAATTTAATATTTAGTTAAAACAAATTTTTCTAGGGAAAGAGACCTTAACTAACCTTTAAAACTATAATAAATAATTTTAGAATTGTGTATCTAGAATGTCTTAGACTAAATTATTCTAAACACTACTTTATTCTCTTTGCATTGGCAACAGAAACTTGACTGATAAGCAGGAGTCTTTTGAAATGAAAACAAAATCCATAGCCAGTTTTTTTTTCATAGCTTCATAGAATCCCAAGATTAGTGAGGTACCATAGTAGTCATTTAGTCATGTGTCGTTACTGATGTTTTGAATCGATAATTCTTTCCTATGGGGAGCTGTCCTGTGCCTTGTAGGATGTCCAGCAGCATCCCTCACCTCTGCCTATCAGGGGCCAGTAGCACCATCACACCTTCCTCCTGGTTGTTCCAACAAACTATCTCCAGACCTTTCCAGATATCCCTTAGGGGACAACATTGCCCCCAGTTGTGAAGCATGATTCTAGTCATGCTTCCCACATAGTGCTAGAATGTATTCTACAGTATCCCTCCTGAGTATGTTAGCCAGCATGTGCTTAAGCATTTCTGGGGATAGGAAGTTGATTGTAGACTAAGAAAACCTATTTCTTTTTATTTCCTAAGAACTTTCTTACTATCCGATTACCATCTTTGGAAAGTGGGGTGGGGTTCCAAAGAAACAAATCCATTTTTAACAGGTAAACATTTGCCTAACTGCCCTATCTCAGCTACAGAACATCTGAAAATTAAATAGAACATTTAATGCACAGATGAGCTTGTAAGACAATATGGAAAAATCCTCAGGGCAAGAACAAAGAAGAACATTTAAATAACAGTGAACACGTGAAGGGAGAAGGAAATGGCAACCCACTCCAGTATTCTTGCCTGGAGAATCCCAGGGACAGAGGAGCCTGATGAGCTGCCGTCTATAGGGTCACACAGAGTCGGACACGACTGATGCGACTTAGCAGCAGCAGCAGCAGAACACCTGAGGAGATGCTGCAGGAGCCAAGGGATTTGAGTTTTAATGGCCAAGAGGGATAAAATAGGAGGCCTTGCCTTGGGTCCACATAAAGAAGGAAGTTAGAATTCAGAATCCTTCATGAAGCCAATAGTTTCAGTAAAAGGTAAATAAGAAAAAGTTTCACTTTTTGGCACAGGAGGCTGAAGGCAAAACTTGTCTCTCTTGGTCTGGGCTCCAGTTGAGTGTGGGAAAGGGTGGTTATAGAATTGCCTTCTCTATCCTCATACATGTTGGACATGTGTCATTGAAATGACCCAGGAACAGCAAAGCTGTTAGTAAGTGGTTCTAAAGTGGTAATAACCACTGAAGCTCTCACCCCAAACCATTGCAGATTTCTCATACTTAAACTGCCAGTTATAAACGAGCTTATTCTCTGAATTTATAAAATTTAAGATTAGACCCTCTTTCCAGAATTCTAGGTAATAGGAATATCAGCATGTTTAAAATAATGAAAATTCTAAGAAGAGAACAAGACACTATCAAAACACAAAGAGAATTTAGGGGGGAAATAGAATCTATAGAAATTTTAAAATTATTTAAGTGAATAACTTATTCAGCCAGTTAGAGACAGCTGAATTGGAAGGTGAATTTGAAAAAATTACCCAGAATGCAACAGACAATAAATAAATAGATGGAAATATGAAAGAGGTCAAGAGAAGTGAAGGATAAAATGAAAAAGCGTAATATATATCCCTGAAAAGAGTTCCAGAGGAAGATAAGGAAATTGAGGAGTGACAATAGTAAGAGAATGGCTGAAATTTTTCCAGAATTGATGAAAGACATGAGTCCTCAGATTCAGAAGTCCAATAATTCTGAGCCCTACAAAAAAAAATAAATTCACATCTAGACACAAAATTGTAAAACTGCAGAGCAGAAAAACAGAGAGAATGTTAAAAGCAATTCAAAATAAAGCACCAGTGATTTACAAAGGGAAGATTATCAGACCCACAGCTAATTTCTCAGTGACAACATTGACGCCATGAAACATGAGGATAATATTTTCAAAGTGATGAGAAAATTAACAGCCTAGAATTTTACAAAAGCTATAGTATCAAGAGTAGTGTGAATTAAAGACCTTTTTAAAGAGACTAAGAGAATTTACCATTAACAGACCCTTGCTAATTGAACTGCTCAAGGATGTACTTCAGGAAGAAGAAAATTGAACCTAAGATGGAAGAAATAAGAGCTAAGAAGGAATGGTGAGCTAAATAATTGGTAAACATTGGGTAAATGTAAATAAACATTAACTTAGTAATAATGATGATCATACATGGCCTTTAGATATGTCTGTTGACATTTTTAAAATATCACTAAAATAATAGAAATAGAAGGTATAATTTCTAAACTAGTAGCGGAGGGGTTGAAAAGAAGGACATGATGAAAAAAAAGTCCAATAAAATTCAGGAGAAGTAGGAAAACAGCACAGAAAAAAAAGAATAAAAAAAGTGATATCATAAAATGATAAAATATACCAGTAATTAACAATAAATGCAAGTGGATTATAAGCACTGATAGAAAGTGATTAATCAGATTGAGCAATTCAGATTTAGCTATGTACTCTTAGAGGGATCATATAAAACATAAGGTCTCAGTTCATAGTTAAAAGGATACAAGAATATAGAGAATCCAGGTGAATATTAACCAAGAAAAAGGAGTATGACAGTATTTTTATCAGATAAAAAACATTACTAGAGATAAAAAGGATGACTGTGTAATATAAAAGGAAAAATCCAGGAAGATAACTAAACTTTTGTATTTTTAATAAACTAGCTTCAAATATGTGAAGTAAAAATGGCCTGGGTTCATGTAGATAGCAAATCTTAAGGAAGAATCTTACACACCTCCAATAGTAATTGATGGATTGAACAAAAATTAGTAAGGATAAAGAAAGCTCAAATAATATAATTTAAATAGTTTGAGATAATGGACATATTTAGAAACTGTATTAATAATTCAAGAATTCTTAATCTTTTCGTGAATGACATTTGTATAAACTGATTATGTTATTCCAAAAGCAAGTTTCACTAAATACCAAATACAGGTATCACACAGATCATTTTCTCTGATCATAGTGCAGTTAAGTCAGTGGCCAAAAAGAAGAAAAAACTAAAATACCCCATATTTTTAGAAGTTTTAAAATGTATTCTAAATACCCAGTGATTTTTTTCTAAAAAGCATTCAAGATGGACATTAGAAAATATTTAGAAGGAAATAACGAGAATAGGTTCAGCAGGTTTAGAATCTGCCTGCAATGCAGGAGATGGCAGGTTTGATCCCTGGGTCAGGAAGATCCCCTGGAGGAAGAAATGGCAACCTACTCCAGTATTCTTGCCTGGAAAATTTCATGGACAGAGGAGCCTGGCAGGCTACAGTCCATGGGGTCACAAAGGGTCAGACACAACTGAGCACATAACATGGCAATGAAAATAGTACATATTGTGAGATGTAGACTAGAAAATTTGACTCCTCAGATATTTAGAGCAGACCTTATACTAGAGCTGTCTGAAAATTAAAAGACTCAAGTGTCTGACATAAGAATGAGAAAAATAACAGCAAAGTAATAATTTAGGAGGAAGGAAATAATAAAGGTAAGAGCAGAAAAAATGGCAACCCACTCCAGTACTCTTGCCTGGAGAATCCCATGGACGGAGGAGCCTGGTAGGCTACAGTCCACGGGGTCGCAAAGAGTCAGACACGACTTAGTGACTTCACTTTCACTTTTATGAATTAAAAAACCTAATGGAATGGAGCAGCAAAACCGAAAGATGTTTCTCTGAAAAGACAACTAAAATTATTGATCCTAGTAAACAAATAAGAGAGAGAGGCATGAGCGGTATAAAGAATGAAAAAAAAGTGTACACTTTAAAGGGTGTATTTTATTATGGTATGTGAATTATATCTCAGTTTTTAGAAAGAATGGGAAAAATATTCTATGAATAACTTTATGCTAATAAATTTGAAAGCATTGGCAAATTAACAAGTTTCTTGAAAGTATAATTTAACTGAAACTGACTTAGTAAGACATATCAAATGAAAAATCTACAACTACTTAAGAAATAAAATAATCTGTCTCCCTGTGAATCAACTAGTATAACCACAGGCTCAGATGATTTTACAGGTGAATTTTACTAAATATTTAAAGAACAGATACACATATTCTTTCAGAGCATAGAAAAAGAGAAAAGATGCTTTCAAACTCACTTCGAAATTGTTATCATCGTGATGCTAAAATTAGGACGAGAGCAGAGGATAATTTTAAGTTGTTTTCACTTATAAAGGTAGATGCTATTAATAAATCCTAGAAAATCTAATAGTATCAGAAGTTAGCAAGATGTGAATCAAGAGTTCTCAAACTGCTAGTGAAAGTATAAATTGGTATAACCGCTTTTGAGTGCAGTTTACCAATATCTAGATGCTTAAAGGCAATGGCACCCCACTCCAGTACTCTTGCCTGGAAAATCCCATGGACGGAGGAGCCTGGTGGGCTGCAGTCCATGGGGTCGCTAAGAGTTGGACACGACCGAGCGACTTCCCTTTCACTTTTCACTTTCATGCATTGGAGAAGGAAATGGCAACCCACTCCAGTGTTCTTGCCTGGAGAATCCCAGGGACAGGGGAGCCTGGTGGGCTGCCGTCTATGGGGTCGCACAGAGTCAGACACGACTGAATCGACTTAGCAGCAGCAGCAGCAACATACTTTAAAACCTATCGATTTTAAGTATGTAGTCTAAAGAGACTCTTACATGTCTATGGAATACAGGACAAATACATGCCATTGCAGAATTCTAAGGATGAAAAAGTTACTGTTCATCAGCAGGCGAATGGATATATTGACTCCATAAAATGGGGCACTATTATAGTCAGGATGGGTGAATCTCAAAAAAATAGTATTAAGTCAAAAGGAAAATTGAACAATACATATCAAACGGTGTCACTTATACAAAGATTAAAAGCATTCAAAAAATATATTTCAGTTTATATATGTAGAAAAGATAAAAACTTGAAACTGTTAATCCCAGATGTAAGATAAGAAAGAGGGAATGGAATGAGATTGGGAAGGAGTAGGAGGCTTCTTATATATATTTGTATATATATATGAAGCAGGCAGGATAGAGTGTTTACATTTAAATAAGGTAGATGGTGGTATAAAAATTTTCTATACCTTTTTACATCTTTGAAATATTTCATTAAAAACAAACATTGTGTCAATTCCAGTACTCTATTCTAGAGATTTTTTTTTTTTTCTCTAGGATTAATAAGGATGACCAGCCCTGCCACTGTTATGATACCCCAGGGTGGAAACGTGTCATCTTCCATGATGGCACCAGGCCCCAATTCAGAACTGCAGCCCAGGACTCCTCGCCCTGCTTCTCAGTCAGGTATTGACCTCCAACCTTTGAGAATTGAAGAGGCTGCACTCCCTGCACAGAGCATCATAGAATTCAGCTCTCTCTCTGATGCCAGATTTCTAACTGCCCAGCTTAAAGGCTGTTTTCTATATAAAATCTGCCCTAGTTTCTTCAAGCTGGAAGTCATTATTTCCTTTTCAAAATTTCTTCTCAGAGTTTCTCACTATTCTTATCAGTTATACCCCAACATTCCTAAAAATGTATTCCATGGCCTACTTAATCCTGCTCCTCCATAACCAAGAATTCTGTAGTGAAGTAAATTTGGTTAATGAGTCCTACTAGATCCTCCCTCCCAGAGATCCTAAAGTAACATGTTGGAAGCACTGAAAGTCCTAGAGTGAAGAAACCTGTCTAAGGCTGTTAGGTCCAGTGTCTCCCAAACCTTGATTGACTTTATTTTTTGTTTTGTTTTCTTCTAATACTAATGAACATAGTTCCTCAGAATATGCTTTGGAGAATACGGCTCTGCATAGTTTGCTTGGCTCTTACATCCACTTTAGAATCATACGCTCTTTATAGACAAGATTCAGTCTTTCTCTCATCTCAGTAGTTGTTTTGCATTATAGTAAATGCTCACAAACATTAAATGATACCAGAAGATTTTACTCTGTTTTTGCAGAATTGCCAAGATTCTAGGATTGCTCTAGAATCTAGGTTGCAGTAAGTTAATTATTGCTTTGTTGACTATCTTTAAACAGATGCAATGGATCCACTCCTCTCTGGGCTCCATATACAGCAACAAAGTCATCCCTCAGGATCTTTAGCGCCCCCGCACCACCCAATGCAGCCCGTCCCTGTGAACAGACAAATAAACCCAGCCAGTTTTCCCCAGCTGCAACAGCAGCAGCAGCAGCAACAGCAGCAGCAGCAACAGCAGCAACAGCTGCAGGCAAGACCCCCACAGCAACATCAGCAGCAACAGCCACAGGGCATTCGACCCCAGTTTACTGCCCCAACTCAGGTGCCTGTTCCTCCAGGCTGGAACCAGCTGCCTTCCGGAGCCCTTCAGCCTCCTCCAGCCCAGAGTTCTCTGGGCACAATGACTGCAAATCAAGGGTGGAAGAAGGCTCCCTTGCCTGGCCCAATGCAACAGCAACTCCAGGCAAGACCATCCTTAGCCACGGTACAGACACCTTCCCACCCTCCCCCTCCATATCCCTTTGGCAGCCAGCAAGCTTCACAAGCCCATACAAACTTTCCTCAGATGAGCAACCCAGGCCAGTTCACAGCTCCTCAGATGAAGAGTTTGCAGGGAGGGCCCTCTAGGGTCCCGACCCCCCTGCAGCAGCCCCACCTCACCAACAAGTCTCCTGCCTCCTCACCCTCCTCCTTCCAGCAGGGATCCCCTGCTTCCTCCCCAACGGTTAACCAAACTCAGCAGCAGATGGGACCAAGGCCACCTCAAAATAACCCACTTCCCCAGGGATTTCAGCAGCCCGTCAGCTCTCCGGGTCGGAATCCTATGGTTCAACAGGGAAACGTGCCACCTAACTTCATGGTGATGCAGCAGCAACCACCAAATCAGGGGCCACAGAGTTTACATCCAGGCCTAGGAGGTGAGGAACACTGGAGCTATTTGTGTTGGTAAATTGACTGGAGCTAGATCTTAGTAGCACTTCAATTTTTAGAGTTAAAGGAGGGAGTGAAATGAGGATGTAACTATTTGGTTTTGTGACTATAGTGATGACACTTGATATGACTTAGTTAACTTGATACATTATGCAGCATCTTACTGGTTATGTTTAAGCTAGTCCTCTGGATAAAAACGCAGGTAAAATTCAATGTAGATATATGTTCATTTTGTTTTTCAAAATATTTTTGCCTGATCTTGTACTAGTAAATTAAGGCGTCCGGAAGAATCATGGTTTTATTAACAACTTAAGCTGCTCCACTGTTGAAAAAATTAAGGTTATGCAGTAGAGCAAAAATGAAAAGATAAGTGTAGGGTTTTGTTGGGGAAATGGCCCTTGTGGTTTTCAATTTTGATAATCCTAGTTAGCAAAAATATTATTAGCATGGTATTTGTTAAATTTGCTTAAAGTATTAAAGGGGAGTAAGTTCATAAATCATTGACTTTTACAGTTTTATAATGCCAATGCCTGCTCCTTAGAGAGGGAATTCCACCAGTTATACCTAAAGGAGATTTATTTATTTATTTTGTAAGGTGCCTCTTGTATGAAGAAAAAGCAATGGAGCTTAATGTGTGAGAGGTAAAACGATTACAGTAAAACTTATCCATCTCCATGTTTATTATTTATTCTTATTAATCATTGATCTAGTGCACATGAATGTGCTTGGAGCTTTTCAGTAAGGTATAGAGAGTGTAATACTGTCACCTGATAAACATACCCCCCACCAAAAGACACCCATTGCCAATCCAGAAAAAAAACCCTTACATCTTTAGTGCAACATAGCAAAGGCATGTTCCCATGATTTCTGGTAAAATTAAATCGCTCATCAGTCTTTTCACTCTCTTGTAATTACTTTTACTGACATGCAGGCTGTAATATTTGAATACTAAGAAGTTTTGAGAAAATGCAAGAATGTTTTGGCTCCAAACTTCACTGTTCTGGGCATCTAGCCTTGGATCAGTGGGGGCTGGGTAGTCCCTCCTGCAAATGTGATTACTGATATAATTACAATGGAAGCATGCAAATGGGGACTTGTCACTGCTAAAGAAAGGACAAATGCATATTTGTCTACAGAGCGTTTTTCAGGACATTGAAAATTTTGCCCTTAAATAAATGGACTAATTCAAGTGAGCTTAGGTCTTGATGCTTTCATAGAGCAAATTATGTGCTCACCTAGGTGATCTGGCCACATCCAGGCCTGTGTTATAAACAGTGAATGGGTTCTGAGATTCTTCTTATTACAGATTGGTTTTCTGAAATTAAACCTTCCTATAAAAGAAAATATTACTTTAGTAAGATTCCATTAGAGCACAGTTTTTGGTACCATAGCTGTCAGAATTTCAGCAAACCTTTTTGAGAGGAAGGTGTAATGATAAATTTAATATAACCTCACTTTGATGCTCCTATAAATTGTTGCTGATCTCTTGTCTCTTCCAAAGAGACCAGCACAATACAGGGGAGAAATTTTTCCACAAAGAAAATTGTCATCTATTCCCTCAATGGAAAAAAAAAAATCACCTATCTACGCTTAATATCAGGACCCAGGTCTTTGTTTTATAGTATTTCTGATCAGTTTGTTTGAATATTGAGAGAATTTAGCGTATTCCTTTGGTACCTATGTTAAAGTATGTAAAGGTTTGGGGGTCCATTGTATTACAGAAAAGTGAGCCCTAAACCTTGCTGTGACGTGGCCTCAGATCACATTTAGGGAGCAGATTGCCATCTTTTCCTTGGCATGTTCAAAGTGTAAATTTTTTAGTATTTCTTTTTCATTTTGACAATGCTCATGTAAGAGATTGTGTTGATTTTTTTAACCATCTTTCCCAACCTTGTTAAAGATCCTACCAGTGTGACAGAGAGAGCTAAGCCAGTGGAGACTTCATGCAGCTCATCCTTCCTTATTCATTCCACATCTAAGCAAGAGTATAAATTTGCTAGGTAACTGCCTTACTCGTTGTTTTCTATTAAGGAATGCCTAAACGCCTCCCACCTGGCTTCTCAGCAGGACAGGCCAATCCGAACTTTATGCAAGGTCAGGTGCCTTCGACCACAGCAACTACCCCTGGGAATTCAGGAGCCCCTCAGCTGCAAGCGAATCAAAATGTCCAGCATGCAGGTTTGTTTTCTATGACTTATTCAGCCAGCATTTATTGAACATTGTGTGGTAGGTAGACAACAAGGATATACAGAGAAATGTAAGCCTTGATCCTTCCGCTTCATTTCAGACCTGTAAATATTCTTTCAGGGCAATAACTATTATATTAGAAGTAGGTAAAATGTCTTGAAAAATCTAGAAACACCTAAAGAAAGGAGATAAACCTAGAGCTAGAGCTGAAGTCAGCATTTTTTTTTTCCTGAAAAGAACCAGGTAGTAAATATTTTAGGCTTCACAGGTTATATGTTCTCTGTTGCAGCTACCTAACTTTGCTGTTGTAGCACCAAAGTAGCCATAGACGGTACATAAAAGAATGGGCATGGCAATGTTCCACAATGCCTGTATGCTAATGCAAAACTATATTCCTGAGCTCTGAGTGAATTTGTGTCTGTTTACAAGCTGGCAGTGGGCCTTATTTGATCCATGGATCATAGGTTGCTGACACCTCAGTTAGTAAAAGGACAAAAGGTATTTCTGGCAAAGGAGATGGTAGGTACAAAGGCATGGAGGTACATGGCATTTTGAACAACTGCAGCATTTAAAATCTCTATAATTCATGTTAACATTGTATATGTTGAGTGTCTGAATTCTGGTTTACAAGGTGGTGTTTGAAGACCAGGTTTTATCAATACAGGTGTAATGCCAATAGTGTATTGTATATAAGAAATTTATATATAAATATATAAATTTAGGAGGGCATATTGTGTACAGCAGAATGGCTAGAAAATATTTGTAAGCAATATTGTATTAGCCGAGACTGCATGTATCTGGTTGCTGTTAGGTAGCACATGATTAATCCTCTTACCCTTTCTCATAGGGAGTTTGGATTGAGGTAGCACAAATACTTTCTGAGCTCCCATGCCCATTTGGAGTTAGTTTAGTTTTGTGGTTCCACTGTTAATTGTAAAGCACTAACAAAGGAGAAAAGTTCGAAACTTAAAAAGTTCAAACTACCTCTTGAAGGGCTAGAAAAATGTAGGGCAAACCATGACTTTCCCCATCTGCTAGTGCAAAACTGTAATTCCTGAGCTATGTAAATTCACATTGTATAGGAAGTTTTAAAACAGTAATAAAATCATCCATAATTCCTCCACATAAGCACAGCTGTTTTATATTTTTATATGGTGCCTTCCACATGCACTTACTGTTTTGATTTCTCCGTTTATCCCATCTAAGATAGCTCTACTCTTGTCTGTCGTTTCCTGTTCTCTTACTCTAGTTTATTTCTCTTATTAAGCTTTTACTTCTTCCTCTGAAAATACTTAGTCTGTTTGTTATTTTACTCTTGCCAACTAGACTCCATGGGATAAGGGATTTGGTCTGTCTTGCTTATTGATGTTACCTCAGTACCAGAAGTGCCTTGCACATATTAGGTACTCAATAGATGATTGTCAATTGAATGAATATATACTGGAGTATTTAGTGTATGTAGTATATACAGGGGGTCATGGAATTCAGTTTGAGGCTGGTCTGGAAGATCTTAGGATTCAGGAAAAATCTAGATTGTATGAACAAAGGACAGTTTGCCCCTTGCCTCCTGGCTGGAACATGGACTGGCTTGATAACTTCATTGTGGCTATCACTTTTTAGTCCTCATTTAAAAATGAAAAGGGTGGGGAGGAGATAAAATAAGCTAGAAGGTTATTCTGCAGAAAGGAAGAGAGAATATAAGCAGCTATAGGAAAATCCCAAAGACCTAACAGTAAGTATACACTGTGGCAAGCCAGGAAGTGTTCTTTGAATTGGAAATAATTAAGAAGACTAAAACATGTCCCATGTGGTCTACTAGGGACTGCCACAGGAGAGGGTCACTGAAGCTTTATCATCCTTTATTGACTGTCCTCTGCCTGCAGCTTCTTAATTGTCTGTCAGTTAACTTCCACCAGAGGCTTGGCTTCCATATCAAGATGAAATAATTTTTACCACATTGGGGTGGAGGAGACCTATCTTTAGGAAGTATTAGCTGTTCTTTTCTTTAAAGTACAGCATCCAGATAACACATCCATAACCTTGGAGAGTCTTAATTATAGTTTCCCAAGGAGCATTGTTAAACGTCTTCTCAACTTTGCTGAGGTTTTCTTAAGAGGCTGCAGCACATTTTTTGTTTCCTGATTCATCTAAAGTAGAGCTTATTTCATTATCCCATAGCACTTTTCATTAATTTTCTTCATTTTAAGGTAGTTACAAGTTATTTTTAAATAATGAGATGCTGCCTTTCTCTTTGTTTAGTCTAAGAGAAAGAAAACTATATTGATCTGCAAAATGTTATCAAGTTACCAAATAGGAATAAAGAAAAGGTTTCTCTTTCTCTATTGTATGATCACTGAGAATGTATGCCACAGTCACAGCCTCATACTATAGAAAACTCACAGAAATGTGTTAAGCATAGCACATCTGTTTATGCTGATCACTGGATATGGGTGAGGGGTGTTTTTTTAATTAAGGTAATTTGAGAATCTTAATACCAACAAGATAATAGTATATTTTTCTGAAACTGTGCCCTTTTTTTTTTTTTTAAGGTGGTCAAGGAGCTGGTCCTCCTCAAAACCAGATGCAGGTGTCCCACGGGCCACCAAATATGATGCAGCCCAGCCTCATGGGAATTCATGGCAACATGAACAGCCAACAGGCTGGTAGTTCTGGGGTTCCTCAGGTGAACCTGGGCAACATGCAAGGCCAGCCCCAGCAGGGCCCACCATCTCAACTGATGAGCATGCACCAGCAGATCGTGCCCGCCCAGGGCCAGATGGTCCAGCAACAGGGAACCTTGACCCCTCAGAACCCCATGATCCTTTCAAGGGCCCAGCTTATGCCACAGGGTCAGATGATGGTGAATCCTCAGAGCCAAAATCTTGGGCCCTCGCCCCAAAGGATGACCCCACCCAAGCAGATGCTTCCCCAGCAGGGCCCTCAAATGATGGCGCCACATAACCAGATGATGGGGCCTCAGGGGCAAGTTTTGCTCCAACAGAATCCAATGATAGAGCAGATCATGACCAATCAGATGCAGGGGAATAAGCAACAGTTTAACACTCAGAACCAATCTAATGTCATGCCGGGACCAGCACAGATAATGAGGGGACCAACGCCAAACTTGCAAGGAAACATGGTGCAGTTTACAGGACCGATGTCAGGACAGATGCTGCCGCAGCAAGGGCCCGTGAACAACAGTCCGTCTCAGGTTATGGGGATGCAGGGGCAGGTCTTGCGGCCACCAGGGCCCAGCCCCCACATGGCCCAGCAGCATGGTGATCCTGCTACGACAGCAAATAATGATGTCAGCTTGTCTCAGATGATGCCAGATGTTAGCATGCAGCAAAGCAACATGGTCCCCCCCCACGTGCAGGCCATGCAGGGGAACAGTGCCTCGGGAAACCATTTCTCAGGCCATGGGATGCCCTTCAATGCGCCTTTCAACGGAGCACCCAATGGAAATCAGATGTCCTGTGGTCAGAATCCAGGCTTCCCAGTCAATAAGGATGTCACGCTGACAAGCCCGTTGTTGGTCAACTTGTTGCAGAGTGATATCTCTGCAGGCCATTTCGGGGTAAACAATAAGCAAAACAATACCAACGCAAATAAACCGAAGAAGAAGAAGCCCCCTCGGAAGAAGAAAAACAGTCAGCAGGATCTAAAGTAGGTTGTGATAGTCTTGTCTGAAATCTTACTCATTTATTTCTATGTGAACAACTTTTTTTGATGGAAATTTTTGAGCATGTATAAGAACAGTATAATGAAATTCCCCATGCTTAAGATTTTCAGCTCATAATCTGTCTTGCATTCATTCATGTTCTTCCCATTACCTCTTGATTATTTTAAAGCAAGTTCACTTTAAATATTTCAGTGTGTACCTCTAAAAGATAAAGACAGGTTTTTGGTTTTTGTTTTCTGTTTTTTATGACCACACAATATGATTAGCACACCTGGAAAAAACTAATGCTTCCTTCATATTCTCACATATTCAGACAGTGTCCAGATTTCCCTGATTATCTCAAAATAAATTTTTTTTTTTTACAATTTGTTCAAATAAGGAGCCAAACAAGTTTCATATATTGCAGTCAATTGATATATGTCTCTTAAGTCTGTAGTCTCAGAGGGGATTGCGCCATTCAGAGCCTGAGAAGTAGCCAGTGCTACCACAGTACAACTCTACAAAGCATGTCAGGCTTACAATGACTGCTGGGGAACCAGAGAGGCTATATGTATTTTAGGAATGAAAACTGCTTTTGGAGACTCCCTTCTGTCTCTCAAATAGAAACATTTTTTTGTGCAAGTGCCTTTCTTTTAAAGGCTCTTTATCATCCTTAGCAGCTTAAAACCTCATACTAAGATGATTAGACCTTTTTAATAAGTTACCCTTTTGGTAAAGGTGAGTCTTTTGCAAGATCACAGTGGGAAGGGCAATTAATTTATATTTCGTTTCCTAAAGCTAAGTGTTAAGTCATATTTTTGGCTTTGATAAAATGATTCCTAAAGGAATATTGATTAAACTGGATTTTCTGCCTTTAATCACAAAACTGAAATCCAGAGACATTACCAGAAAATAATGACTAAGAAGTATAAAAGTGGGTTAATTCAAGTAAATTACTAGGATTATAGAAGAGAATAGGGGAGCTTTAGTTAATCAAACATAAATGTTTAAAATAAAACCATCTATTGGATTGGCCAAAAAGTTTGTTCGCGTTTGTCCATAACACCTGGAAAAAAACTGGATGAACTTTTTGGCCAACCCACTACCTTTCTCTCAGTCTTCTTACAGTATGCCTTTGGTTGTACTATAAAACTATATCATATTCACTTTCTTCTTGAATCTTATAAATCAAAAAATAATTGTATATTAGCAACCTGTATTTTTCCTGAATTCAAAATTAGTAAACTCTTTGGTTATCTGATTTTTCCAATAGCTCTTTCTAAGTTAAATTCTTTACTACTATCAATCTGTATGGGAATAGTATTTCTGTGGCAATATTTATTCCTCTCAGTAATCTAGGAGTAACACTGAAAGGTTCTTCAGTTGCCATTAGTATAGATTTTTGCTATCTGTACCAGCACTTAGGGAGTTGCTTACTTGTTACAGCTACAGATTGTGGGAAGGGCCTAGGACCTCTCCATTGATGTGGTCCTAGGTCCATTCCTAGGACCACATCAAGGCTTCTAGGAATGGAGACAGTAAGTTAAAAAGACGAGTGCATGCTCCCAGCTCTACCACCAGCTTACCATGGAATCTTCAGCCTGTTTTCTTACACCTCTGTGGGCCTTTGTTTTGTTACCCAGTAACATGAGGTGGCTGGGCCTGAGATTTTTTTTTAGCAGTATAATTCTTTGAAAGTAAAGAATACTACAGGAATCCTTACCTGTAATTGAAGCAAGAGAAAGTCATTTAAGGAGCAAATCAATACAGGAATCTAGATGTGCTTAGGACCTGCTTCAGGTTCTAAATTCCCATGTCCTAGAGCTTTTAAAATGGATTTAAGGTAAGGTTTATGAAACTACAGAGTACAACGAGATAAAATACTGTCTAAAAGTGGGTGACTAATACCAGGGCAAAAACAAAATGAGGGCTGTGAGCCCTGGGTCTTTGAGAATGTGGGTGTTTCTTCATTTTTTTCCTTCTCTAATAAAATTGTAAGGTACACTTAGGTGAAAATGAAAGCATCCCAAAGCTGATGGGGATGTCTGTTAAATAGACATTCTGCAACAAAATTAATTAGCTTTGTTTTGGTATTCTCCAGCTTTCTTTGTTCTCTGACTATCATTTTCATTAGCCAGTCTACAATTTCTTGCAAGGTGTTATGGATTGTTGGAGCCACCGTTGCAGTATTCACAAAAAAAGAAGTCTGGATTCCCTGGTTGAATTTGATAGCTACCCTAAAGATAGTGTGGTTTCATAGGAACAGTACAATGCTGATAACCCAAAATCAGGTCTTAATACATTGAATGGATGGATAATTAAATGAAAATCATTATATCAGAAGTTTGTAGAAAGCACCTCGAGTAAATAGCCTTTTATTAAGTGGATTTTAACATTTAATGAAATTGGCAGATTTTTTATGCCAAATATTGAATGTTTTATCAGACTAGAGAGATATAAATAATGCTAAGACTGATAATGCAGATGGATTTATTCAGACATAGGGGAGGGGTTAAACAGTTTTCATATATAAACTGTACAACTTACTCTCAAACGTGTAATTTATTTTTTAGCACCCCAGATACTCGCCCAGCTGGTCTGGAGGAGGCTGATCAACAGCCATTGCCTGGAGAACAAGGAATTAACTTGGACAGCTCAGGCCCTAAACTGCCAGAATTTTCAAACCGACCACCAGGTGATAAAATGTTAGCTAAAGTTTGTATGCTTGTCATCATTTATTTACAGCATTATAAGGCTTTTTTTCAAGGAAACAATAGTGTTTTATTTTATCTACTAACTAGACTGCTTTAATGATTTAATGTGTCTAGTATTTGGAAACTTTGCCTTGTTACGTGTTAGTAAGTAAAAAGTTTCAAATATAACCTCTGAAAGTGTGTGTATGTGCACGTGTATGTATATGTATTTGTGTGTGTATTTTGCTCAAATTAGTCTTTGTTATATTAGGTCCTCATAAAATCAAACTGAAGTTAGTCAGTGCCTCTTTATTCTTGTCAGTATCAAGGTTCTAGTTGGCATCAAAATGGAATAAGATTAAATGAAATGATGCTTTCACTCTAATCCTGCTTGCCTGCCTTTCCTGCAGCCTTTTCTACTGGGGCTTTCTCAAAGCAGAGAACTACTAGGGTTTAAAATAAGATTTTTTAATAGAGCTTTTATTATGAATCTTTAAACATAAAAAATATGTAAAGAGTAGTGAAAGAGACACTCATGTACTTCCTGCTGCTGCTGCTAAATCGCTTCAGTCATGTCCGACTCTGTGCGACCCCATAGACAGCAGCCCACCAGGCTTCCCCATCCCTGGGATTCTCCAGGCAAGAACACTGGAGTGGGTTGCCATTTCCTTCTCCAGTGCATGAAAGTGAAAAGTGAAAGTGAAATCGCTCAGTTGTGTCTGACTGTAGCAACCCCATGGACTGCAGACCACCAGGCTCCTCCGTCCATGGGATTTTCCAGGCAAAAGTACTGGAGTGGGGTGCCATTGCCTTCTCCATGTACTTCCTACCCAGGTTAATAATAAAAAGACCAGTATTGTTGAAGCCCTCTGTGTTGTATCCCCCTCTGATTATAAAATAATACCATCTTCTAAAATGTTGAAAAAAGTCTCCTAAAACTAATTCATTCTAATCTAGCTATTGTAGAACTAAGGCTAGCTGCCACAATGTCTCCAAACCTGGTTACTATTAGCCTGAGCAGTAATTTGTAACTTTATTCCCCTATGAGGAAGACACACAAACCTATCACATGTAGGCCATACTTCCCTGTGTATACAAAGGATTATGTTTTGTTTCTTCCTTTCTAGTTATTCTACCTCCTTTTTGGCATATAAGTGGAAGTGATTTTGTAAGTTATTTTAGAGATAAACTTTAGTATCCTTAATTTATGTATTAAAGTGAATGAAAGTAAATTCATTATGATGTCAGTACTATATGTTATTGATTGCAAATTGGGCACACCACACTTCCCATCGGTGAATTGCAGCAGCACAGTTGAGGCTGGGAGGTCACCAGTCTTTGGTGGGTATGTCCAGAGGCATTATGAACAGAAAGGCACCTTCTTCCCTCAGACACATCTGAATTCTATAAATCCCGGAGGTTCTCACACACGTTATTGCTTCCTTTCTACAGTTTGCAAACTGGGAGCCTATAGGCTGAATTTGGCCTGAAGTGTATTTGAATTGTCATGCAGAATCTGAAAGCAAACAGAAACCTGATTTTAGATGCCTGATTTAGGCATCTACTTGATTTAGGTATAGTATCAGCTCTGCAGTTTGGCTCTGTCCACAGAACTACTACTGTCTTATAGCAACCCACTTCTCTTCTTTACCAGTCTGGCCCCTAAAGGCATATGAATTTTCATCTTTTAATTAATAAATTTGGGTTTTGATTATGTTATATGCACTGTGTGTGTCCTGGCTGTGCCTCTCCACCATTCTGTCACCACAGCCCCAGCCTATCTTCTTACCATTAGTGCTCTTTGGACTGCTGCCTCCAGCTTCTGGAACCTTTATAGCAGCCATGCCCTTAACTGTTACTTTCAAGAGGCTGCTGTATTGTCTATGCTGCTCTCTTTGGTATTTATGTTGTTTGGTGCCCTAATTTTAAAGACGAAGGCATTTGTGTCATAGCCCTGACATCAAGGGGCTGTGTAATTTCTACAGAAATTAACACTTTTCTTCACATGGGAACCTGAATTAAACCTATAGGAATGCCATATGTTGTTGGCATTATAAATGTAAAGAAGTCAGTTAGGCCTAAAACAAAAAAGGATTAAAAAAAAAAAAAAAAACTTCGAAAGTGGATCCTGAGGACTTCCCTGGTGGTCCAGTGGCTAAGACTGGACCCAGTACAGGGGGCCCAGGTTTGTTCCCTAGTCAGGTAACTAGATCTCACATGCCACAACTAAGACCCAGGGCAGCCAAATAAGTAAATAATTAAAAAAGAAAACATTGTACTCATTGGTGTCATGTCTGTCATTGGCCAGAAGACATTGATTAGCTATTAAACACAGGGTGTGAACCTATGGATCAATAGCATTTGATAGCTGCTCTGTGAAAATCTGGAGCCGGCACTTCTGACCACTAGAGCCAGCTGTCCTTATGCCTGTGCCTTCGTAAAACTTTCCTAATATATTTTTCATGTAACAATGAAATAAATCTAGTTTGTAAAATTGTATCCCAGCTATATGTCCACTTTCTACCATTGAACCACCTTTATTCGTGGCCCTTTCTGCTGATTATGTAAGGTTTTGGTTCTAAAATGCCAAATGAAATCTTCACAAAAGAAAGAATCATTTGAGATGTTGCCTTCTGGGAATCTATAAGGCATTGTCCTCAGACTTCTTTTCCCAAAATTATTTTTTATTCCTGAGGGCTATGCTTCTTGCTTACTTATTCTCCACTTATGGATTCAAAGACAATATTTCTCCAAATACAGTTTGACATGTAAAAAAGTAAATGGAAATTAGCATTTGTAAAAAGAACTTCAGTGCCCTCATTTTATTTTCAGTGTGTGTATCAGCTTCTATTTAGCTCCTACTATTTATTAAACTGACTTATGTTGGAGGGACAGTTTAATTCACTGGGTTTCCCAAAGAAGCGAGCCTGGAGGGTGCAGCATGGTGTGTGAAGCCAATGGATTGAAGTGATTTTAAATCCTTCTTTCTTAAGGAATTGAACCCTAGAACTTTATATTTTACTTCTGTTGAAAGAATAAAAAGGCTATCTTCGATGCTGGTATTTTCAACAAAACCAAGTCTTTAAAAAAAATTAATCTGTGCTAAAAGAAAAAAAGTGAATCTTAAATGCTTCATTCACAAATCCAGTGAAGTGTTGATTATGCCTGCATGAGAGCCCAGTACTGGGTGGTCACCTGTGCTGTGGATGGAGTGGGCCTCATTTCGTCTGAATGTGAGGCTGGCATAGACTTGGCCAGTCTCAGTGCGTAGCACAGTGCCTGTTAGAGTCTTAGTACAGTGATGCCTCATGCAGACCCTGAAGACTGAGGAGCTCCAGGTTCTCGATGCTTTGCTTTTTGCTTCCTGAAGCAGCGTGCCTCTTTGCTTATGCCAGAGAAGGAGGGGCCGCCCCTTACCCCCCTGGGAACGGGCATGCCTGAGCTATTTGTGCCACCTAGATGAGTATTGCTTGGCCATACCCTAAAGGTCGCAAAGCTTTTCTTGCTGAAAATCTAACTTCCCTGATTTTGGGGGCTCGTTTTAGGTTATCCTTCTCAACCAGTTGAACAGAGGCCACTTCAGCAGCTGCCTCCTCAGCTCGTGCAGCATGTGGCACCCCCAGCACAGCCGCCACCGCAGCAGCCGCAGCCACCTCCCAGTCAGCCACAGTCTCAGCAGCAGCAGCAGCAACAGCAGCAGCAGCAACAAATGATGATGATGCTCATGATGCAGCAGGACCCCAAATCCGTTAGGCTTCCGGTCTCCCAGAATGTCCACCCCCCCAGGGGCCCACTGAACCCAGACTCCCAGAGAATGCCCATGCAGCCGAGTGGCAGCGTGCCTGTCATGGTCAGTTTGCAAGGCCCTGCCTCGGTGCCACCATCACCTGACAAGCAGAGAATGCCAATGCCTGTGAATACTCCTCTGGGAAGCACTTCAAGGAAAATGATGTACCAGGAGAACCCCCAGAACCCTGCCAGCTCACCGCTGGGGGAGATGTCCTCGCTCCCAGAAGCAAGTGGCAGTGAAGGACCGTCCGTCTCAGGAGGCCCAAATAACATGCCTTCACATTTAGTGGTCTCCCAGAGTCAGTTAGTGATGACAGGGCCAAAACCTGGACCATCACCGCTTTCAGCAGCTCAAGGTGCAACTCCCCAGCAACCTCCTGTAAATTCCCTGCCCAGCTCTCATGGCCACCACTTTCCAAATGTGGCTGCACCCACCCAAACGTCTAGGCCTAAAACACCCAACAGAGCCAGCCCCAGACCCTATTATCCTCAGACACCCAACAACCGCCCTCCCAGCACGGAACCTTCAGAAATCAGTCTATCACCAGAAAGACTCAATGCCTCCATAGCAGGACTCTTCCCTCCACAGATTAATATTCCTTTACCTCCCAGGCCAAATTTAAACAGGGGCTTTGATCAACAGGGCCTAAATCCGACAACTTTGAAGGCCATCGGGCAAGCACCTTCAAACCTTACCATGAATAATCCTTCCAATTTTGCTGCCCCACAGACTCACAAATTAGATTCTGTGGTGGTGAATTCTGGAAAGCAGTCTAATTCTGGAGCACCAAAACGGGCAAGTCCAAGCAACAGCCGCAGGTCTAGTCCTGGGTCAAGTAGGAAAACCACCCCAAGTCCTGGGAGACAGAATTCAAAAGCCCCTAAACTTACACTTGCCTCTCAAACAAATGCAACCTTGTTGCAAAATGTAGAGTTGCCAAGAAATGTATTAGTCAGTCCTACTCCTTTGGCCAATCCGCCTGTACCTGGGAGCTTCCCTAACAACAGTGGGCTGAATCCTCAGAATCCTACCATGCCTGTGGCCACGATAGGGGGTGTTCTGGAGGATAACAAGGACAGCTTGAATATGCCACAGGACAGTGATTGCCAGAATTCCCAGGTTAGGAAGGAGCAGGTAAACATTGAGCTAAAAGCAGTCCCTCCCCAAGAAGTGAAAATGGTTGTCCCTGAAGATCAATGCAAAAAGGATGGGCAGTCTTTGGAACCTAACAAACCTCCCAGTGTCGAAGAGAACAAAAATTTGGTGTCTCCTGCTATGAGGGAAGCACCAACATCGCTAAGTCAACTTCTTGACAACTCTGGAGCTCCTAACGTAACCATTAAACCCCCCGGGCTTACAGATCTGGAAGTAACACCTCCAGGAGTGTCTGGAGAGGACCCAAAAAAAGCATCTGTCATTCCCTCCCTGCAGGATCCGTCTTCTAAAGAACCCTCCAGTTCCCTAAATTTACCTCACAGTAACGAGCCGTGTTCAACCCTTGTGCATCCAGAATTGAGTGAGGTCAGTTCTAATGTCACCCCAAGCATCCCTCAAGTAATGTCAAGACCTGTCAGCTCTTCCTCCATTTCTACTCCTTTGCCCCCAAATCAGATAACTGTTTTCGTGACTTCCAATCCCATCACAACTTCAGCGAACACATCAGCAGCTCTGCCAACTCACCTGCAGTCTGCGTTAATGTCAACAGTTGTCACAATGCCCAATGTGGGTAACAAGGTTATGGTTTCTGAGGGACAGTCAGCTGCTCAGTCAAATGCCCGGCCTCAGTTCATTACGCCTGTCTTTATCAATTCATCCTCAATAATTCAGGTTATGAAAGGATCACAGCCAAGCACAATTCCTACAGCCCCGCTGACAACCAACTCTGGCTTGATGCCTCCCTCCGTTGCAGTTGTTGGCCCTTTACACATACCTCAGAATATAAAATTTTCTTCTGCTCCTGTGCTGCCTAATGCCCCCACCAGCAGTCCTGCTCCAAACATACAGACAGGTCGACCCTTGGTCCTTAACTCACGAGCCACCCCTGTTCAGCTTCCTTCCCCGCCTTGTACGACTTCTCCAGTTGTTCCTCCTCACCCCCCTGTCCAGCAAGTAAAAGAACTGAATCCAGATGAGACTAGCCCTCAGGTGAGCACTTCAGCAGATCAAAGCACTCTGCCCTCTTCACAGGCAACCACAGTGGTTTCTCCCCTTTTGACCAATAGTCCAGGCTCCTCTGTCAACCGGCGAAGCCCAGTCTCATCTAGTAAGGGCAAAGGAAAAGTGGACAAAATCGGCCAGATTTTGCTGACCAAGGCATGTAAAAAAGTTACAGGCTCCCTCGAGAAAGGGGAAGAGCAGTATGGTGCTGATGGAGAGACTGAAGGCCAAGGGCTAGAGACCCCAGCTCCAGGGCTCTTGGGAACAGAGCAGTTATGCACAGAGCTGGACAGTAAAACCCCAACTCCCCCAGCACCCACTCTGCTAAAAATGACCTCTAGCCCTGTGGGCCCGGGCTCCGCCTCAGCAGGACCCAGCTTACCTAGCAGTACTCTCCCCACCAATGTACGGTCAATAGTAACCGCTCTGGTACCCTCTGAACTCATCTCTGCGGCGCCGACCACAAAAAGCAATCATGTTGGCATAGCATCTGAGCCACTTGCAGGTGGCCTAGTGGAGGAGAAGGTGGGATCTCATCCAGAGCTTCTGCCCAGCATAGGTATGTACTTGATACCTGGCATCATCTTGTGTCAATTTTTGATGACCTATCCCACCAGAGAAAGCTTGGCTCCTTTTCTACTTGGAGGAAGAAGAGTGGGCTAAATGGTTATAGTGGTAGTTCCATTTATTTGAAGTACATTGGGAAATATACTTCCTATTTAGATTCCCATGTTGTTTACATTACTAATATGGTTCTCTCTCAACTCCTAGAATAATGATATACCTTATATTTTTATAAAATTTTTCATTTTACAAAGAGGCATTTTTACATACGTTACCTCATCTTCATACCAACCATGTCAGGTAACCCTCATCTCATCCTACAGGTGGGAAGCTCAGAGTTCAGTCGTTCAAAGTCTATATGTGAGCGTCCAATTTAACCTTGTCTCTTAACGGTGAACAGCAGCTCCTGCAGGTTCTTAGCGTGGTAAAGACTTGCTTTCATCTGTTCAGAGCAGGTTTCTCATAGCCCCTTCCTCATTGTACTCTCTCCCAGGAATTCTTTCCCTCTGACTGGCTAGAGGAGAGCTTTCCAGAAAACCAGGTTTCATGATAATAGACATGGAAGGAGGTATCACAATGCCAACCAACATTTACCAGCTGTTTGATCTTAGGCAGGTTACTTTACTCCAAACTTGAGTTTCCTCCTTTGTCATATAGGGACAGTAGTAATTGCAAAAATTCAATGAGATACTGTATATAACATGCTTAGCTCAGGGCTAGAATATAGTAATCATTCAGTAATAAGTATTTTTTATTACCAGTTTCTTTTTGATGAAGTCTCTTTGAAAATTAGACCATCCCATTGATGTATTTCTAGTCCAGATTATTTCCTATGTACTGGTAAGGTGGGCTACATCACAGGAAACATAGGTGTCCTTACGTTTCCCTTCCTTCTCTTGACATCCCCCTCACCACCACCCCACGCCACCTCCCCACCCCTACACACACACATAATGTTCCTCCTCCTGTGAGGTTTAAGTGGTACAGAAGCTCAGTTTCCCCACAGTAGAATCAGTCAAAAACTGCCAAAGCTCGAAGGACCTTTGCTGTATTTTAGGCCAGCCAAGAGCACCTATCTTGTTTATGCAGCTAAAATGCTTGGAGGGGCGGAAAGAACACAAGCTTCAGGACAGGATCATAGTTCAAGTTCTAGCTCCACTGATACCAATCATGGTTGGATAAATCCCTTAACCTCTTATAAGCTATGGACTTCACCTGTAAACTGAGATTGTGTCGATAATTCCTACCTCCCAGAATTGATAAAAAGATTCATTGAGGGGCTTAGCCTACAGGCCAGCATGCTGCCTCCCACAGAGCCCAGGAAAGGCTAATTCTCTCTACCTGTTCACTTCAATACCAGAGATGCAGGGAGGGATAAAGGCCTTTAAGGGGTTCTCTGTCCTTGGAGGAGAAAGACTTCATAGAGCTGGGTACTATATTAATAAATTTCTGGTTCTAGTTCTGTTGGTGTAGGTGAGCCCTAAGAATTTTTCAAACCTTCTAAAACTTTTTAAAAGAATTAAAAAAAAAAAAAAAAGTGACATAAACATGTTTTCCACTATTAAATGTTTCCATTCTACTTCCTTTCAGATAACTTTCCCCTTTGGTACCAAGAGGATAATGATTTAGACAATATTTTATCAGGGTCCTATATAATCCTAGAGAAATACATGAGTGTTAGGGAGATAAACCAGTAGCTGGAAAGAAACCTCTCAAATTTAGATAAGATTATTTCCATTCTATTTCAAAGGCCTTTTGTGATTTTATCTTAAAAGTGTGAGAAACCAATACTGGAGTGAAAAATAAAAGGTATAGTTTTAAGCTGTATTATATAAGCATCCAAAATAAATTCTTAACACAAATGCATCATTGACTAAGCAGAGAGAGATCTGCAAGAGTCACATTTGCACAAGAAGATAAAACTTATGTTTATCTAGGATGTTTGAGTATCAAGGTGGGAGGACATAACCTTGAGTGCGTGTGGCATATCTATGCCCTCAATCTTTACTGTATGATCCAAGAAGTTTCCATTCTAGAGTACATTGTGTATTCTGTTCCGCTCCTCTTCAGGGGCCCAAGTTCTCTTTGTCCTTCAAAGCCTAATTCTGATGTTTCTGCCTCTAGGGTACCTTCACATTTCTCAATTTAGAATTTATCTCCCTTGCTTTGAACTCCCATAGCACTTTGTACTTTATGAATCTGCTTCATTTTAACATCACAGTTCACTCCTGAGTGCCAGTTGTATATATATCTTTAATATTAGACTCAATTTCTGATGAACAAGAAGAATGTAATTTGGTCTCTAAGGGTGCCTAGCACAGAGCCTTGCCCCTAGAAAGTTCTTGGTAACTGTTTGTTAGATAAGTAGATAACATCAAATAGATTTATTTCATTAAATATGAATTGAATACCTGCTTTATGCCCATCACACTTGCCAGGTGCTGTAGAAAAATACAAGATAAATTTTATGATTCATTTCAGTTCTCAAGGAATGTAGTCTTTAGAGGATTGAGGCAGTTTTTTTCCAATGCTAAGGTTGGATGGTATAATTGTCCCTCTGAAAGAGGTTTGGGTTGCCTGCCAAAGTATGCTTTGGGGTTTTTTTAGAATACTGGACAGAACTTGACTCCAAGAAGCAAAAATTATGGGTGCTATTATCTTATGGCTATATCCTTCCTTGATCTTTGTACATACAAAACAGAAAAACAGACTCTCCTCACGGTAGTCTTTGTTACTGAGTGTTAAAGTAAGTAATTTTTAAGGTCAGTTTTGAAATGTACTATACTTTCAAAGTTAACTTCAAGTACTGCTTTCCAAGAGTATTTGTATTTCAGCAGTTACTTAGCTCTTGATTCCGTGCTTTCTGCTTTGTTTAGAAAAGAAAGTTAAAGACCTGTTTCTTTTTTTTTTTTACTTCTTGCCTTAGCTCCTTCACAGAGTTTAGTCCCAAAGGAAACTCCAGCCACAGCACTGCAGGGGTCTGTTCCTAGACCAGGTAAGGCCCATCTTGGAAAAATTTCTCGAGTGGAATTGATTGCGTGTGAAGGAACCACTACTGTTGTGAATGTGCCAGGAAATGCTGAAACTATCTTAACTTGCTTTAGGGCAGACTTCGGTTGAGTGGCAGCTTGTGCAGTACTATTTGAGGTTATTTTTCCCTTGAGCAGCTTGCTCTCTGACGCATTCCTGGTGTCAGCCACGGAACTCAAGAAGGGCATCTCAGTGCCCATTGTCTGTCTGCTACCCAGCCGAGGGTGGTTTCCATTGCACAGTTTGCCCTGTTCCATGACCCTGCCCCCGTATTTGGCAGCTGACTGACTGGCACATGGTAACTCACTAGGGTGGCAGGCATTATTGCATTAAGATAGTAATTGCACTATCATGACAGAAGTGGAGGCTTGTTCCAAAAACCTAGGCTGCAGTGAGGTAGCCACTCCTCCAGAGAGTCGGAGTCATTTCAGTCATCTCTGGATGGCATTAAGTTTCTTCCCATGACCAAGATATTGTAAATAGCACTACGGATGGTGTTTCTGGAAGGTGGAGTCCATGATAATCTGACAGATAACTACTGTGAGATGCTGGGTCAGCTCTGAATGCATGAGGATCTTGATGGCAATAATAGCACACTGCCTTCATAGGTTAGAGTGCCAGAGCAGATGAAGAGCATAGATTTGTTCCAGTTTAGTCCTGCTTGGCTCTTTGCATTGTAGGTTATTGTAGGAGTGCCTCCCAAAAAGTATGACTGCTTTCCACAAGGAGGTTAGGATCTCACTGACAATACAGTTCATATACTTGACAGAATTTTTTTTTAATGTTTAATTTTGAGTCCGAGTTAGTAAAAGTAAGGTAAACATTGGGAATTGCCTGGTAGTCCAGTGGTTAGGACTCCACACTCTCACTGCCGAGAGCCCAGTTCATTCCCCGGTCAGGGAACTAAAATGCCACAAGCCACACCAGAACAGAGCAGTCGAATAAATAAATGAATAAAAAACTTTTTAAAATGTAAGGTAGAAGTTGTGATTATTTTAAAACCTGCCTCAGGGTGCTATGTCCTATATGATGGCTAGGACTTTCTATTGTACATTCTTTGAGTAAAACCAGATCTCTGAAAAAAGTGGTTGAGAAAAAACAATTTTAACTACCCAGATTTTTTGCTCCCAACTACCCACATGATATCTGAGAAGGATAGGAATGGAGCAAATAGATAGTTAAACTCATTTTTGGTGAGAAAAGGAGCAACTAGAAAGGGGAAGAGAATTCCATCTCCTGACCCACCTTTTTTCTCCAAAAGACGGATCTTTTAACTTTGAAGTGGGTAAAGTGGTTATCCCCGTCTTTTCAGGTGAGGCATTAAGGACAGAGAGGTCAGAAAATCTGCCCAAGGTCACATGGCTAACAGGCAATGAGGTAAAAATGACCAAGGCCCTCTGACGTCATTGCTTTCAAGGAGTTTATTCTGTAGTAAGTAGGGTAGGTTAGACATGTACACTGAGTCTGAGGGGCTGAATTCCCTGAAAGTGGGGGATGGGGAAAGGACTGTTGGAGACCAGGTGCATCAGGGATGGTCTTTTGGAAAAGGTGAGACTACCTAAAGGTGGGCAATGGAGGAGGAGGGTGTTCTTCTGCCGGTGCTAAGAAAGAAGCGCCTGGTAAATCCATAGCACACTCGTTTAAGCAAAACCCAGCTAGACAAATTACTGAGGGTTTCCGTTTTTAGAGGGCACTGCTGAGAGGTTGGGGAAGAGAGGGACATAATGGGGTTGTAGGTGATACCTTAGAGTAAAGCAGTCTCCCCTCTAAAATTCAGTGGGGAAATCCTTTGGAGAAGAATACATCCTTAATGGATGGATATTTAAGACATATTTGAAGATTACTGTTTAAAAAATATGTCAGGAGGGAAGCTTTCTACATGAGAGGAAGAGGATTGTTTTACTAACCTAGTTAACTAGATGAAATATGAAACAGGGAGTGTGAATTTAGTTGTGTTGATCCAAACGGGATTATTTCACAGTATGGAGTAGAAGTAAAAATAGAGTGAGTTAGTGTCTTATGCCCCAGACAGTCAAGTCGTGTCCATGCCAGCTCTGTCTCTATACTGCATTAGGGTGAGGATCCTGCCATGCTTGGAGACACGACAGCCTAAACAGGGCATTTAGAATTCCCACAGATACCTAGCCTCTCCCAGTGGACATATACACGAGAAGTTCCTACATCTCATTTCTGTCCTTTGTATTTTTAACAGAACTCGAGGCAAATGCTGCCATAGTCTCTGGACAAAGGTAAGATGATCATTTCTACAGACTTAGCATGAATATGGCATAAGCCTCTTTGAAAGGTATCAGCTTTCTCAGCCTTTAAACGTCTCCTCACCTTGGCCTTTTCCTTTACTCTTTGTACCAATTTTTTTTCCTGCTCAAGTAGGGAGCTGTCATGAGTACCAGCCTCTCAGAGGTAACATTTCTTTGAATAAAACTTGGTGGCCAGTTTTCTGCCTTTTGTGGTTGTTTTGAAACTGAATCACATAACATTTTTCAGCACTCAGCATAGTGAGTAAATAGTAAGTATTCAGTATATAGGAATTGTTGCCATCATTATCGTTAATAGTACTCCTTGCAATGCCTTCTAAGTGTAGCTGTTTGATCCTCAAGTGAGAGAAAGGCAGATGGGCTCTGACCACAAAACTCACGCTTTGTCTTTTATACTGTGCTGTCCCACATAACCTAACAAGATGAAATACAACTGTAGCTTCGACCTCACTAACCCCATGGAGGGGAGTATTATTGTATTAAAAAAAGTCATTCCTTTTTTAGTGTAGGGATGTACTAGACAGCATTTTAAAGAATTTTTCATGCTCTGTATCAACGTAGATTGTAAAACAGCTTCACAGTCATTTTCTCATTTAATCATCATATCTACCCTGTGAGATGGTAATAATAGCCAACATTTATTTGAATGCTATACCATGTCATATGCTGGGATAAAAGCTCCCTAGATGTATTATCACATTTAATTTTCACAGTATCTATTAGAAAAGAAAATTCTGTCTTACATATAAGGCACCTAAAGTTCGGAGAGGTTAACTAAATCACCCAGAACTACAGGTTTAGTAAGTGGTGAAGCTGAGATTCAAACTCAGGCTTTCTGACTCCAGAGCTCTCACACTTAATGTATTGCAGCAGATAAGATGGGAATTTATAGATCAAGAATCTGAAGCATAAAGCTAAATATCATGGCCAGTAAATGCATAGGTGAGACTCGACCCCTGTTCTTCTGACTCCAGATTCATTGCTATTCCTACACCACCACTCTGCCTGTCTAGTTTCATTTGGATCGGGCTTATGTTTGAATTCATTTGCATTTTTCAAAGTATACACCAACTGGATGGCTAGGGAAGAGATAATCAGACCAAAGATACCTTATAGGTGTTTGTTCCCTGAGTCGCCTGACCATTGACCCTATAAACACCAGGACAGTATTGCTGAGGCTTTTGTTTTAGCAGGAGAAAGAGGCACCTCCATTAGGAATCCTCTTCCTTAGAGTCTTTGACCCTTTTCTGGACTCCTAGTCAGAAAGCCATCCTTACACACCATTTCTAAAAGGGTATGTACATCCCCCTGACTTGCAGTGCCAGCCCAGCCTCCTATTTGACTTGCCTTGGCTTGCCGGGCAGTTGTTAAAAGTAAAGCTAGGGTAATGAACTCTGTGGCCGGATTGCCAGGCAAAGGGTCCTCTGGCAGGAGTAAGCAGTGGAGGGGTATGGATAGTTGACAGGCCATGGTTAAGAAGCTTACATTGTAGTGGAAGACACAAGACACTAAAAACATGCTGTAGAGCCCGATGGGTGCTCTAGAATGCCAGACACAGACTCTGAACCCAAAAGGCAGAAGGGGCAACTCCTCTTGGGGACTGAGGTCATGGAAGACTTCTCAGAAGAGGCATCCTTTTGACTGGTTTTTTGTTTTGTTTTTGTTGCATTCCGTTTGTTTCGGTTCCATGTCTTATAAGTAAATGTAATCAACTTTTTTTTTCCTAATGACTTTAACATGAATTTTTTTGAACTGTGAAAGTAGTGAGAGTTTACTAAAGATAAATTGAAATTCAGATCAGAGAATTATGAAGAAGAATGTTATCCGTTAGCCAGTATTCCTACAATTCAGCAGTATTTATGGTGTATATTTTAGTTCTTCTAGTCCTCTTCACAGAGTATGTACAGATAGAGTTAAAACTCTCCAAGGATGGTATATATTAATATATACTACAGTATTTGTATACATCTAATATGTAGTATTATATCCATATATAAATCTTATATGTTGTATACACACATATAAATGTCACACCCATTCATATGTGTTACATATATACTCAATATATGTTACAATGAAAATGAGATTATACTGTTCGTAATGGTGATAGCTTTATTCCCCTATTATGATGCATTATGAACAGTTTTTATTATTAACCTTCTATAGCATGATTTTTATAGCTCCATTTAGATGTGCCATGATTTAGTTAACTAATCTGCTATCGTTGTTAAGCATCTCGGTCTTCTGTCTTCATCAATATGAATAAAATGCTTTGGCATCCTTGTGTGTAATCAGAGCTCTGTAAAAAGATTTGTTTCCTTAGACACCTAGAAACAGAATTGCTGAGCCAGAGGATTACACCAGGGTGTCTCAGCCTCAGCATTACTGACTGGATCAGATAATTCTGTGTGGAGTGTGGGGGAGGGTGCTGCTTCATGCATTACAGGATGTTTAGTGGCATCCCCCAGTCATAACAGTCAGAAATGTCTCCAGACATCGCCGCTGTCCCTAAGAGGCAAAACTGGCCCGTTGAGAATCATTGGGTTGCGCAGTTTACACTCCATCATGAGTTTTTGTCCCTATACCCTCAGTAATACTGGATATTACTATTTTTTAATCTTCATGTACTAAAAGGGGGATTGGAGCAATCAATTTACGCAGCTGCTGCTGCTGCTGCTAAGTCGCTTCAGTCGTGTCCAACTCTGTGCGACCCCATAGACGGCAGCCCACCAGGCTCCTCTGTCCCTGGGATTCTCCAGGCAAGAATACTGGAGTGGGTTGCCATTTCCTTCTCCAATGCATGAAAGTAAAAAGTGAAAGTGAAGTCACTCAGTTGTGCCCGACTCTTAGCGACCCCATGGACTGCAGCCCACCAGGCTCCTCCGTCCATGGGATTTTCCAGGCAAGAGTACTGGAGTGAGCTGCCATTGCCTTCTCTGAATATACCCAGCAGTGTATTGTAAATATATTCTCCTATAAATTCTCCAATGTGACTTATGGCATATTACATGCCATTATCTATCTAACTCATAGCAAATGTCAGTGTATGTTATTCATTTCCTAGATTTTAGGTGCTATTAACTTTTTTTTTTTTACTCTACAATATTGTATTGGTTTTGCCATACACTGACATGAATCCGCCACAGGTATACATGTGTTCCCCATCCTGAACCCCCCTCCCATCGCCCTCTCCCTACCATCCCTCTGGGTCATCCCAGTGCACCAGCCCCGAGCATCCTGTATCATGCATCAAACCTGGTGCTATTAACTTTTGAAGGGAAGTATCCTCATCTTAGTAAAATGGGTGAGGAAGTTTGATGATGTTTGTTCCAAGTTCTTAATGTCTTTTACCTGTTTTCCACAATCTCGCTATTATTATGCTTAAATTTATTTTATTTTTACTAATCTAACAAGCTGGACTCACTTTTATTTTTTTTAATTTTATCTTATTTTTAAACTTTACAATATTGTATTGGTTCTGCCATGTATCGAAATGAATCCGCCACAGGCATACATGTGTTCCCCATCCCGAACCCTCCTCCCTCCTCCCTCCCCATCTTTTGGACTCTGTGGGAGAGGGAGAGGGTGAGATGATGCACGATGGACTCACTTTTAAATTGTCAGTAACATTAGAGTGTAACTGTGATTATTGTCCCAGACTGGAACATTGTCTCCTCAGAATGATTATATAGTTCTTAATCTCCTACCTTGTGAATGAAACTGTTAATCTTTATTTTTTGTGTGACTTGATTCCCTCACCTCTTTGGACTTTGTGCTTCCCTCTGTTAGCAGTGAGCCCAAAGAGATAATTGAGAAGTCCAAAACTCCAAGCCGAAGAAACTCGCGCACTGACGAGCCAGCTGTGGCTTCTGAAAGTGTGGAAAACGGACATCGAAAGCGATCCTCTCGGCCTGCTTCAGCCTCCAGCTCTACTAAAGGTTAGCAGTGGGCTGTGGATGCTGTTTCTGGGTCACATAGAAGAACAGGGTTCTTAGCACAGCTCAGCGGCCTTTGCCCTTCATCTTTGCTTGTATTCCTTACATTTTCAAGTTGCTTTGACTTCTGCTGCTTAGTGGGTCCTTCCTTTATTTGTTAGTTCATTTAACTGTGTGTTTGCAGTGTATGTACCAGAGCAGCAAGCACATAACAGGGCAGGTTGCTTCATGATCGTCGCTTCAGACAGGTCCTCAGTATGGGTCCTTTGTCTTTCTCATGTTTCTGTGGTCAACTTGTTTTCCTTTTCTCTACTCTTTTTAAACCTCTGGCTCCTATTTTATGTCCTCTCTTTCAGCAGAGACTTTCACCTCTTCACAGAGAGCTCTCACTACCAGGACATAAATCTACCAGTGTCCTCCTTTGCTCGTGCCGTAATAGAGTAACTGTCCCTCCTTCAGGCCAAAGGCCAGTGCCTTCTTGATCCCATCTTCTCCGAGCTTCTCGAGAACCTGACACAATCAGTTTTCTCTTCTCTGTTGACTGCTGTCTTTCCTTTAAATGAACTCTGCTCTTGGTTTCTGTGACCCAGAGCTCTCAGTAGTCTTCTGATTATTCCTTCTCAGATTCTGTACCCGTGCAGTAGATGTTGGCCTACTCAAACTTTAATCCTGAGTCACCTTTTCTCTTCAACTTAGATTTTCTCCCCAGGTAATCTCATTCATGCCTCCCTTCTTTAGTTACAACCTTTCACAGATGACTCATACATTTTTTTTTTCTAGTACTGACCTCTAGAGATCTTAGATAATTGCACATACATTCTTAACAGGACCACAAACTCAACATGTCTGAAAACAGATGTGATTTTTCACTCCTGATGCCAGGTCCTTTGCTGTTGGTCCCCTCGTCCCATCTGTCTGTCCATTAGGCATGTCCTGCTTGACACCTCTGTCCTTCACCCTCACATATATCTCAGAAAGCTACTGATTTTCTCTCAGATGACTCAAGTTCATCCACTTTTCCCTGCTACCCTAGCTTTAAACCTTTTAATGGTTTACCATTATAATTGGGATTAAAGTCTAAAAGCGTCAGCATGAACCACAGGTCCTGTCTGGTCTGGCCCCTGTCAACCTCTCCCAGCTCATTTGACTTCCCTTAGTAACTTGGACATGCCATCCTCTCATCACAGCCTGGGTATATGTGATGCCTATTGTGGGGAGTAGTCTCTCTTTCTTCCTTTTTTTCCTCATTAACTTCTCACTCTTTCTGCTTATCTTAACTCAGTTGTCCTTGCTATGTGGAATCATAGCACCATGTTCTCCTTCGTAACACCACAGTTGTAACTTATGTCAATTTATGTGGTAAGTAGTTAATATACATATTCCGTTAGGGCAGCAAATGTCTGGTTTTGCTCACCACGGTATGCCTGGTGCTTACTGTGGTGCCTAAGTGCAAGAGTATCCAATAAGTAATTATTATGTTAATAACCATCTATCAACTATATATTAAGTACTTACTGCATGTCAGGCTCTGGGGATGTAACAGTGAAAAAACATATAGTCTTTGTCACATCGATTATAAGCTATCAAGAAATATTTTGCTATGGTGCTCTCATGATAGCAACGTTATGTAGTACTGTAGAGGTATTTATTGGGTTGGCCAAAAAGTTCATTTGTTTGTTTTCCATAAGATAGCTCTAGTAGTGCTTAGTTGTTTTTAACTTCATTTAAAACAATTTTCTTGTATTGTATTGTGACAGCTATCATTATCAGTGTGTATTTTTAAAAACTTATCAAAATTGGTGATTTTTATGTGTAGCCATTTTAGTATTGAAGATGGAAGAAAACAGGGAACATTTTCTACATACTATGCTTTATTATTTCAAGAGAGGTAAAAGCACAAGTGAAGTGCAAAACAAAGATCTGTGCAGTGTACGGAGAAGCTACTCTGACTGATCAAACATGTAAAAAGTGGTTTGCAAAGTTTTGTGCTGGAGTTTTCTTGCTGGACGATTCTCCATGGCTGGGTAGACCCGTTGAAATTGATAGCGATCGAATCGAGACATTAATTGAGACTAGTCAATGTTATACCATGCAGGAGATAGCTGAATACTCAAAATATCCAGATCAAGCCTTGAAAATCATTTGCACCAGCTTGTTTATGTTAATCACTTTTATGTTTGGATCCCACATAAGCAAAAAAACCCTTCTTGACCATATTTCTGCATGTGATTTTCTATTTAAATGTAATGAATGTGTTCCATTTTTAAAATAAATTGTGATGGGCAATGAAAAGTGGAAACTGTACAATAATGTGGACAGAAGAGATCATAGGGCAAGTGACGTGAACCACCACCAACCACATCAAAGGCAGGTCTTCATCCAAAGTAAGTGATGTTGTATGTGGTGGGATTGGAAGAGAGTCCTCTATTAGGAGCTCTTTTCAAAAAACCAAACAATTAATTCCAACAAGTACTACTCCCGGTTAGACCAACTGAAAGCAGCACTTGACGAAAAGTCTCTGGAATTAGTCAACAAAAACACATAATTTTCCAGTAGGATAACACAAGACCCCATGTTTCTTTGATGACCAGGCAAAAAGTGTTACAGCTTGGCTGGGAAATTCTCACTCATCTGCTGTATTCACCAGACATCACACCTTCAGATTTCTATTCATTTTGGTCTTTACAAAATTCTCTTAATGGAAAAAGTTTCCTTTCCCTGGAAGACTGTAGAAGGTACCTGGGAGAGTTCTTTGCTCAAAAAAATAAGAAGTTTTGGGAAGATGGGATGATAAAGTTGGCTGAAAAAAGGCAGAAGATAGTAGAACGAAACAGTGAATACTTTGGTGAAAATGAAAAATATGTTTTTTATTTTTACTTAAAAACCAAAGGAACTTTTTGGTCAACCCAATACCTGGTATGCTTTGTTCTTCTGTCAAGTCAGTGTAGGCTTTCTGGAGAAAATGATGTTTAAACTGAGACTGAGAACGAAGAAGCATCATCCAAGTAAAAGGTAAAGCGTGTGCAAACGCCCAGAGCTGAGGGAGGGTATCATCTTCTCAGAAAGTGTACTGAGCTTAAGTAGCTCGAGTTAGACAAGAGCTGGGATCTTGGCCAAGTGCCTGATATCAACAGGGCTGCTGCGAAACAGTCACACACCATTAGGATACCAGCCTGAAGACCAGGGCAGATTGTGATGCAAGAGCTCAGCTGTTTCTGGGTCACGTTTCTGGGTCACAATTCAAATGCCTCACAAGAGTTCCTGGAGGAGGCCACAAATCTGCAGATCAAGTACAGGCAAAGCAGAGATGTAGACATCACCTTACCTCAAGCCTGCCAGATAGGGGAGAGGTTGGGAGGGGCCTTCTTTCCTCTCCAGACATACCATGTATACCACAGTCAGAGTCCTGTGGGTATCCCCACTTCGGATGCAGAAGTGGAACCAACAGCTTCCTTCTCCCTCCCTGGGAATCATCTCCTAGGCAAAAACTTGTTTGGAAGGAAGCATAACGTGGAAGATTCCTGGAGTTCTGTGAGGAAGTCTGCTTCCCCTCAATTTTGTGTATTTTCCCAAAGGATCAGGATTATCCAGGCTATAGAATAAGGTATGTAGTTATCTTTAAAGCAGGAAAATAAGTGTTGCCCTTTAGACATGTCACACAACCAGATTTTTGGAAATCTGGCCTGAGCCCAGAGCCTCAGGATACTACAGATGTCATTTACAGTGCACCAGAAAGAACTAATCTGGCAGCTGAGACAGTTAAGAGATGCCCAAATTAGAGCCACTCTGTAGATAACTGCTAGCCAAGAAAAGATGGAAAGCTGGGGCCTACTTTAGAAGTGGATTGGGGTGTACAGGCCTGTACACTTAAACTGAACATTGTTCCAAGGTGATGGTAGTCATGTTGGAATGCCTGTCCCATCCATGCTTTGAAGCTTAGCAACTGGCTTAGAAGAGGTCATAATGACTCACAGGCTTTGCGATATTACATGGAGCAGTGCTGCATAAGTATCTCCCAAGAGGATGGCAGGGTTCTGGCCAGACCCCAGGAATCACAGTCATGTCTAGATCTCCACATCAGCTTTAAGCCCTCAGGCTATCTATCCTTAACTCTTCTAGGGTAAGTTACTTTTTAAATCAGAAATGAATGCTATAGCTCTTGATTTTTAAGTGTTAGAGCTCTTGGATCCAGATTAAAGAGTTAATATGCATATTATTTGGCCTTCTATGTTGTATCCAAAAATGAACCAGTGTCATAAAATATCAAGCTGGCTTCTAAGCTGCATGTGTCCCAAACTTGTAGACTTAATATAGTGCTGGGTACCTGAAACATCTTCCTGCAGCATCAATACTTCAAGTTTTGAAAGGAAGAGAGGGTTTTGCCTTTTTGTACTCTTAAGATTTTGGTCATATATACCCAAACAAAATCAGAAACAGTCTGTGTTTTTTCACGAGAATCTTGAAAGCTGAGAAATATTATGAGCAGTTTATAATGAGAAGTATTGGTACTTTCTGTATTATTGGAAAACCAGTGACCTTCATCACGCTTCTGCTTTGAGAAAAGAGTTTGCTTACCTCATGCTAACCAAGGCCCACCGGACTACCAGATTGGAGCCGGTGGGATGGATGATTTCTGCGCAAGTCCAGCAAGGCCCACATGGTCAATGGGTCACTCTCTCCAATCTGTTGTTTGGTTTTGTTTGGTTGGGTTCCCCCCGCCGCACCACCAACCCCCAGCACCCTGCCACTTTTTTAATCTGGCCACACCTCATGCCATGTGGAATCTTAGTTACCTGACCAGGGATTGAACTCCTACACCCTGTGCCGGAAGTGCAGATTGTTAACCACCTGACCTCTGGAGTCCCCGTCCTGCCACTTTTAATTACAGACAATGAAAATTGGCTCCCACCAATCAGTGAACTTTTTAAAATTGCACTTGATCAGATGTGTTTACAGATACGCAGATGAGTAGTTCTGCTTTCTGACATGATCAATTCCCTATTCACACAGAAATGATTTTTGTAGTTTCCCTTGTCATTCTATATTTAGTCTTACGTCTATAGTAGCTTTGTGTTATATTTTCAACTGGGAAAAAGGATCAGTAGTTAAAAAGATGAAGTTTGGTGTACAAGTTTGAAACCAGGGGAAATATCCTAATAAGAGGGAAGTTCAGAACAAGCTGTAATCAGCAGTAGCTGTGGGTGTCCCTGGTGTGCCCTTAGATGCCTGTGACAACAAAGTGGGGTGATAATTCTGTCCTGTCCACAGCTAGTGACTTGAAAAGCAGCAATCTAAAAAGCACAGAGTATACAGATACACTGGAATCAGTGGCTCAGATGATCACAAAGAGTTGAATAAGACTGAGTGAACTGATACAGATACACTTGAAATGTAGGTGTTGTTATTATAGAATAAGCATAATTAGATACATCTTATGGAAGGAAAGAGCTTCCCTGGTGCCTTAGCTGGTAAACAATCTGCCTGCAACGTGAGAGACCAAGGAAAACCCTGAATAGTAACTGCCTGAAACTGTACTCTTGTAGTCATTTAGAAACAAGCCATACAGATTTTGAAAGGAAATTTCCAGAGTTTTTTTACAATTAAGTGGAATCTTGGCTAGAAGAATAGTAAAAAGCATAATGAAGTGAGCAAGGTCAAGGTTAATTTATAAAACTCTGTAGAAGGTAAAGCTCACATACTAGAAGATTTAATAGAACCTTGAACTATATAGATTTGGCCAAATTTGCTTATGGTCAAAAAATGAGACAGTCATTTAAAAATTACTTTAAAAATGCTTTAAAAATGCCTTTTCAAATTTAAATGTTTCCCAAGGACATACATAGACACCACGTGAAAGACTGTTACTGACCCTCACTTTTACCATATAGTCGATTGTAAAATATGAACATCAGTGAAGTAAGTATATTAGTCTTTGGACTATTTGTATATCTGTGAAGACATTAATTTATAAAATCCTTGAAGGTTGGGAGTTCCCTGGTGGCTTAGTGGGTAGGATTCTGGGCTTTCACTGCCGTGGCCCAAGTTCAATCCCTGGTCAAGGAACTAAGATCCTGGCAAGCAGCACAGTGCAGCCAAAGATAAAAAAATATTTGATGGTTAAAAAACAACAACAACAACAACAACAACTCAGAGTTTTTCAATAATGTATGTGATTTTTTCCCCCATATGGTGTTTATAATAGGGGCTTGGGGTAGGATTATGCATAATCAGATAAGCTAGGTGGCCATAAGGAGCAGGCCTTACATATTAAATACATCCTGAATATACCTTCACCTACTACATTACTTCCCCAGAATTCCTTACCTTAAAAACTTAGCTTCTGGATTTTCTTATTGTGTTCAACAGAATGGTAAAGGTGATAATATTTTAGAGGGAGTATAAAATTGAACCATAAAAATAACTTTTCAGGTTTATAGAAACATCAAAGGTAACTTTGCTCTGTGACCAGATTGGCTGGATTTATCCAGAGAAGGTGATAGAGACTTCAGGATCAGGTTTTCTTTTTCATGGAAGTATAAATGTACATCCTACACCACCACTGCCACCTCTCACCCTAGTATCTAAAAGACTTTTAATTTTTTTTGCAGTTTCTAGCATAGATAACTTGTTTGCTCATGGCCCCACTAATTGATTCATCCTCAGAAGCAGAGGCAGCCTGCCAGATCCCTGGGTGCTTTTGAGCACTGACAGATGGGAACAAGCAAGGAGGGAATGGAGGGTGGAGCCTAAGGTTGATTATTCCCCCACTGCTAACCATGCTTCCCAGCCACAAGTGTTGCTTAGACACACCACTTGATCATTCATATCATAACAAAGGAGAAGCTCCCAAAGTTGACCTAAGTAACAGATATTTTTCTAAGGATGAACACTGAGTCAAGACAAAACCCTGTATGTTTTCACTACAAATGACAAATCTACAATGAAAGTGAAGGTTGAGAGGTGGTGGATGTAAAGAGTTGATTGATCATGGGGAGTCGTGTGCTATGTGGGACTCGGTTTATTTACATGGAATTAAAATAACACTATTATCAACATCGTATCAGATTTACTGTCCTCCAATTAGCAAAATACTAATGAGTAAATCAGAGAAACTAATTCTACCACCTGGCATGAGCATCACGATCTCCCCGCAAGAAGCAAGATGTATTGAAACTTCTACCAACAGAAGCCTGAAATCACCACAGAGGCCACCTTTTAGAAAATCATCTAGGTTTCACCTCTTAGCAGTTACTTAGCTAAAATTCTACTTAGTGAAATTTTTGCTTTTTGCATGTACATTTTAAGTCTGGATTCTCAAAATATGATATAATAAAAAAAGAAAAGAAAAATTGCTTAGAATACTGAACCTAATAATGTGCAGCATCAGAAAATTCAGCCTAGTTTCTAGAAAGGGGTAAGTTGAATTCATCTGACACCTTTATGTTAAATAGAAAGCACTTTTTTGGTCCTTATTGGGAAGTAAAAATATTTTAAATCAAAAATATCTATTATGGAGCAGCATGAAGAATGAGCGTGAATTTTTAATATTAATATGAGATTTTAAAGAAATGTTTACAGTTGGAGAGCTTTAGGCTACTCATTGTTACTTTGCTGTAGAAGACTTATGTTGAAAAGTTTTTGAGAAAGATGGTTTAAATATGGGAAAAGATTAAGTTGGTTGGTTGAAGACATAATACTAAAGGAATTAAAACACACTCCTTCCCTCCCTTTTATGTCACTGTTACCCTGTCACTGATATAAACCTCTCAGTTCCCACCTCTTCCATGAAACCTTCAGGCTCACCTGGGCTCAGAGCAGGCTGTGGCATGCTCTGAATTGCTATTAGGCCATAGTAGACACTTCCTGACCAAGGTCATGGTCATGTTATTTAGAGACTTCGACTATGGCATGGCTAAGAGTTCTTCAGTGCAAAAAAAATGGTTTAGCCCCAGAAGGGATCCAGAGGCTGTTTTGCTTTGTTTTGTACTCTGGCAGTCACTCGCTTGTAGCATCACTCATTGATTTCTGACTAAAAGCATTGTCAGTCTATCCATCATTTTGTTGAGTGATGGAAACAGGTGATGGAGATGGTGGGGTTAATTGCCCCGCTAAAGAGGCTGTCCCCACCTTGGCACCTTTTCCATGTATGTTTGCTTCACTTCCTACTACCTGTATAACATTTCCCCAGTTGGCAGCCAGGCCCTAGTCTTACCAGGCCGAGAAGCCTGAGACCCTCTTCACACTAAGTGGGCCTTTTGAGGCCCTTAGACTGACTCAGAGTCCAGTAGGCCTCCACTCAGGTCAGCCCTGGTTCTTGTGGACTGCCTGAAAGGCACTGCGGTAAAAAGTTGCCTCAGCTGAACATGTCTTTCCTTTCTCCCCCACAGACGTAACCAGTGCGGTGCAATCCAAGCGAAGAAAATCTAAGTAAACAAGCTGGACGACGACTTGATATTTGTAAATGTGTGTGAATTTTACAAAAAGCAATTTTTGAGCTGTGACTTTTTAAAAATCCATTTCTGTACAGTTAGTTATTTTAATAACGTGGTCCTTTTCCTAGTCCCTGCAGCCTGTTTCGTAAAGTGCAGTGGGGAAAGCAGAGTTGTTGAACCATTTTGGTGTTGCAAGAGGAAGTTCAAGGTTTCTAAAATGTTGCCATGTATTGAGAGGAGCTAATGCGATTATGTTATTAGTTTTCACATTTCTTAAGCAGCCTAGAGTACAGGGTGAGCATTTTTAGATCTCTAATGATGTATTGTGCCGTGGAAGTACTGTGTGTGAATAGCAGTAGTAGGGCAACAGGAAATCTTCTCATTTGGAAATGTTGTAAATAATTTTATTATATAGTGTTTTGGATGTATTTGTTGTAGAAATGGACCAGTGAATAAAGAGAATCTAAGGGTTTGTACAATGTGAAATACTGAATGTGTTAAATAAATGTCTTTTGTCCTAGAACATAAATGTATGTTATTGGTAAGGGATTATTGGGTAAGCAGGCTCTTTCTTTGGAACGGAAGTGAATAGGAACAGCCTTCTTTGTGAATTAGAATTCCATCTTGTCCTCGTCGCACTTGAGATGCCCATCTGGGAAGTTGTGGGAAATGAACATACTTGTGCACTCAGCTCATTCCTTGGCTTTGGAAAATAGCTCTTTTTTAGCACTGTACCAGGCACTTTGATATTGGTCAGATTTCCTTTGGTTGAAAATAACAGAATCAACTTAGGATCAAAGTCACCCAAGATCATCTAGAAACGGGGAGCAATCAGCAAATCAGATGGCACTTTCTTTACCTCTTTCATCTGCTTCTCCATGCACATGATTGCTCCAAAACAAGCATGTATACACCTCCTCCATTCGAGAGAGAAGCCCAGACCGACCAGCAAGATTTTTCATAACAGCATCAAGAATCTAGCCCAGTTTAGGTCAGGTTTCTAACTTCAGTCCATATCTGTGGTTAGATGGAGCAGCTCCCAAATAAAAGTGGTCATTTTGCATTATGTAGTTCAGAGATACCCACTGTGTTCCACTCTTTGGCTGCTCTGTTTCTAATTTGCATCACCATGGCTCGGGGTGACTTATGAACATGCCTAGGTTTCTCCCTTTCCTGGCTCTGTCCTTACATTAAAAATTGTGGTCTCTAAACCAGATGCTTCTGCCCCTCTCCTACCCCCAACATTCAGGGGACATCAATGCTTGAGGTCTTGTCTTTATCTTGGTCTGGGCCCCAGCCTTCTGCTGTGTCTCCTATAGCTAGACATATACTCCATCCCTTCCCCTGCAGTGGCTCCATAAGCCAGTGCCTGAGACCCAAAGAATGAATTGGTGATTCTCATGTTCTTATTCTCATTTTTTAAAACGTGTCTTGCATTATCAGGATTTTCTAAAAGTTATTGCTGAGTCACACCACATTGTCTGGCTCTGTCACCGGCAAGCTCATCTACCCTTTTCCTCCCCTGTATGACACACGCACAACCAGAACCAAACCCAGCCTTATAATAACACACTATGTCAGTACTGTGTGTGAGACTGCAAAGTGCTTCAACTTGAGCTCTACTCAGAAAGAAAGCATAATGTGCTTTAAATAGATTTTTATTTGTTTTTCATTATATTAACTTTTTCTCCCATTGAGGAATAACATTACAGTCTTAACAATCAGAATCCTGTTACACACATCCACAGGCATGCCACGTGACCAGGCTGAGGGGGTTGTGTCCTCAAGTCTGCAACATGTCACAACATGGTCAACCAGAGTCTCCTCTTTTCAGCCGGTCTCAACACAAAACACCCAAGAGGGATGCACTCATCTTACTGGTTCCACCTGGAACCAGGGGGCAGGGCAAGAGGAAAGGTACAAGGGGCCATGTTATGTCTGCCTTCAGTCCCCTCACAGAAACCCACATGGATCTGAGGAGTCATCCAGGAGCTCTGGTGGGGTCCTCATTGTACCTGACATCATGTGTCAGAGCAGACTACCAGGGTTCCAGACAAGGGTCAGGGAGCAAGCATACTCAAAAACAGCAGCACACGGCATTCATACACACATGGTACCCTGGTGGGGCCAGACTGGCAAGAGCTGGAAATGAAACCCAGCTTGAAGAGAGCTGTATTGGGGAATTACTGGAAGTTGTCCTTTAATGTAACTGGGACACACTCTAGAAACGGGTCCCTCTCACGTACTGAGTTTTGGCAAAGCGCTGGTAGTGCTGACATGAAGTAATACAGTCTGGAACAGACTTCTCCAGGGTCTCTAAAAACATCCATAAGGACAGACTCTCTAACCTCCTCCTGTCTGAGGTTGCATAGGACTTTGTGAGTTCTGGTTCCCTCATGTATTCAAGTTCTGTGGTTTAAAAAAAAATCCTGAAGCATGCTCAAGGTGAAAGGCACATACACAGTCAGTACAGTATGACGAGGTCTGATGCTTCAGGAGTCAGACTAACAGGAGACCAACTAGTGTTGGTTCTTAGAGATCTATACACAATTAAAATATTGCCACACTCAAATGCTACAGAAATCTATAAGAAAGTAAAAAAATATGAGCCTTGCAGCCAGCTAGGTGATGATATTGGAGGGTTCTAGAACTACAGGAGCCTTCAGAATTATGGGTAAGGTAGGGGCCTTCCAAAACTGGAGCCAAATGCTCTAACTCACTTTTCCCCCACAGAAGGGTTGTGAACAGCACTGCCCAGAACTGAGCCTAAGCTCCAGCTGGCAGCGAAAGAGTAGGTAAGAAGTGCTGGAGGGAGTTGCAGCTCTTGGAAGTGCTGAAGACCCTAAGCTGGCTGTGATGTAACCAAGGAGTAGCTGGAAGAATCAGAGACTAGGTTGTAACCTTGGGGAGAGAAGCAAGGCTGTCAACTACTGGAGCCCTAGTGGGCCAGTATGGGGACTTTGAACTGCTTTTATATTGTAAATGTGGCTTATTCCCTTGTGCAGGAGACCCCAACAGGGCTTCCTCTGTCCCTATCCCAACATCTGTAGGGCTACCCGCTCCCTTATCCATACACCCCCCATGAGGCCTAGGGTTAGCAGGTCAGGGAGGGCAGCTGCCTTTGCCCTCATGGAACTGCAGAGTTTTCTCTAAACTTCAGCATTGGCCACGAGGCCTAGAAACCTAGAACTGGAGTGAGGGGGAAGACCTATGTTAGTATGTAACAGGAAATAGTAAAAGTTTGCAGGAAGAAAGAGCACATACTAGAAAAGGACAGTTAGAAAAAGGAAAGGAGAAGCAACTCGGGGCATCCCAAGAGGCTGTTGCTGGTGTCTGAGCCCAAAATTCAATCCTGCAGTGAGAAGGAGAAAGCTGACTGCCCTGTCCCCTGTGTCTCATCCAGGTATCCAGGTCCCCTCTCCCAGGTACTTACTGGAGGAGAAGGGAAGAGGAAACCGTAGGGTACCTATTTCTCCCCAGCAGCCTAGAAAGGGAGAGAGCCCTGGGAAAGAAAATGAAGAAAGCCCTCCTTAAAGGCCCTGAACCTGGGTAGGGACTATGGGGATTGGGGCAGTGGGGCTCCTGGCCTCCTACCCAAGACTGTTTATTAGCCATCCTGGCAGAGTGTGAAATACCAGGCCAGAGGCAAGATAAAGGCTGAACTGCCATTCTTGGGATGGCTTCACCCCACAGCTTGTCCTCCCCAGCATCACCATTCTGCATTCTTATTCTGGGGTGTGTCCTTCCCCTGCCTAGAATCCCTCCAGCCTGCATCTCTCCTAAGCTAGTTCTAGCACCTTGGGCATATGAACAGATATCTAGGATGGCAGGGCTTTGCCCTGCCTTTACTGCTAAGTTGACATGTTGCAGGTAAGGATAGCAAGGTACTAAGCCCTTCAGACACAGGGATCTGCAGAGGGTTTGATTTCAGGAAGAGATTTGGGAGGTGAATTATAGAAAAGGGATGAGGGAGTAGACTCCAGGCTCCAGCTTGAGAGCAAGGCTTGGCCTCTCTGAGCAAGCACAGTGTGAGCCCCTACTGTGCCCTGCTCCTTACAGCATCTCAACCCACCTGACCTGACTACCTTTCCAATAGGTTTTCCTCTTTTCCTCGATTCCCTCCACTTTCTCCCACTAACTCACATCTCACAGTCCTTTCCCACATACCTTACCTTTCCATGCCTGAGCAACTTCAGGGAGCCCAGCATCCAGAGGAGAGGGAAGGGGGAGAGTAAAGGCAGAACCCTCTAGTCTCACTGGGAGAATCACTGAGTAATAAGGGAGCAGGAGTGAATGCAAGTCCAAACATTAGATAGAGTGAGGCTTGTAATGTGGGAGCTGAAGGTAGGGAATGAGCCAGATATGAGACTGGAAGAAGACAGTCTCAGAAACAGGAGTGGGCCGGAAATAGAGGACTGGAGGGATGGGGATGGAGAGTGTCAGAGCAAAGATCCAGAAGGGGAACCAGGGAAGAAAGACCGACTGTCAGTGGGGGAGATGGAGGATTAGATGCCAGAAGGGGCCAGAAGGTGAGAGCGGGGCTGGGGCGGGGAGGGGGGTGGGGTGTTGCGGAGCGGGGTGAGGGGTGTGTTCAGAGGCAGATTAGAGGATCAGAGAAAGGGAAGTAGGAGTGAGAGAGAGGGGCGATCAGCCCACCTCACACACTTAAGAAGGGAGGCTGTGGTATCCAGCCCGAGGTGGGCTGCAGGCGCCCCCTCGATCAGCACACTGGCTGCGGCGGAGGGGCTGGACGGGGTCGGGAGTCAGCGAGGGGTTTGCAGCACGGCGGTGGAAGCTCAGTAGTTGAACTGGCGCTGGCAGGGCTGGTAGACAAAGCTGCCCTGGTGCTTGGGCCGGCGCGGACGGCTCTCGCGGGCGCGGTTCTGCCGCTGCACCACCTTGGCGCTCAGCGCGTGGCGTTCGGCCCGTTGCCGGGCCCGCTGCACCCGCCGCGCCTGGCCCGCCTTCTCCAGCAGCGCAGCCCGCGCCGGCAGAGGGGCGGCGTGGTGCAGGGCCCGGGCTTCGCGGCGAGCAGGCGCCAGCTCCCTGCGGGGAGAGACAGCGAGTCAGTCAGGGCTGGACAGATCGAGGGGAAAGCTGGCACCTCCCATTTGTCCCCGCACCCTCCTCAAGATTTGGTCTCTGCTCAGAAGGGGGCGCCCAACGCCGTTCTCGTGGGTACCAGCCCTTCCTCCAAGCCACCCACCCCGGAGATGCCTCCTCGGTCCTAGACTCTAAAACGGGTAAATGTGGCCCCGTGAAGGCTCAGCTTCAACTTCCGATTCGACCCTGGCATTCTGTACCCTATCCCCACACCTCCTTAGCGCTGCGGCCTCGCCCTTCCAACCTCTACAGACCCCAAGCCTTTGCTCCAGTCTTTCTCAAGCCCCGCCCCAGCCACGAAGCCACGCCTCTCCCAATCTCAAAGGCTCCTTTGCCTTCAGGCCGAGCTACATCCTGGCCCATCGGCCCCGGCCTTTGCCTCGAACACCCGCCTCTAAAGGGTCCTCCCGGGCAGTGCCAGGGGGTTCTTGGGCTCCAAGACACTCCTCTGTAGGCCTCCAGGCTCCGCTCCCGGCCCGCTCACCCGTCGCTAGAGTCTCCGTCAGGCAGGGCAGCTTCGTCGTCTTCTGGATGCGGGGAGGGAGGGCCAGACTCCAGCACTATGGTGCTGCCGGTCACGTAAACGGACATGCTGGGGTGCTCGATGAGGAGGTCCTCCAGGGGGCTGCTCTGGAGGCGGGCAGGCCCGAGTCCAGGCCCCTCTGCAGTAAAACAGGCCGGAGGGGTAACAAACCAGCTTTCATCCATCAAGGAGGGTGCGGGTGGAGGGCGGCCGGCCGGGGCAGCGGCAGCCCCGGGGCTGGGTGGAGCTGTGAAGCTGTCTATGGGTTACGGAAGGAGGGGGCGCAGTGGGGAGACACACACACCGGACACAATGGGACAGGGAGAGAAAGGGCATCGTTAGTCAGCCCCGCAGCCCCGCCAGCCACACCCAGGGGCCACCCACAAGTCTCGACCTGCTGCCCTAGGGCGCGTGAGGTGTGGACTGCAACACCTCTGCCAGGAGAGAGCCCCAGCTTGCATGGAAGGGCGCTGTTACCCCTACCTCCAATGCTACTGCCTCAGCCCCTATTTGCCCTGGGAACTCCCCAGTCCCCTAGCAGCTCCCTGCTCAATGGCTGGACTATGTGCCCTAATGAAAACTTCATAGGCTCAGGAGTCAGTCCTGGCTCCAGACTTACCAGGCAGGTCAATGATGAGCCAGCCATCCACTTCATCCTCCTCAGAGACGAAGGCTTGGGAGCAGTCGGGGTCCTCGGCAGCAGGTGGTGGGGGACTGAAGAAGAGGCTGGTGAGGCGCTGAAGCATGGTGGGGAAGCAAAGAGGCCTGGGGAGGGGGATGGTCTATGGCAGTGCAGAAACCTGTGAGGTAGAGAGGAGTCAGTACTAGGGACTGCTCTCCCCCCAACTCCTGGCTGGGGATACCTTCCCCAGCACCCAGAACATTGATAAGAGTACAATGGAAATGTGTGGGAAAGCTTTGCCCTGTGCATGTGTATGTCTACACGTTTGTGTGTGTGTGTTGTTTGTTCACTTTCTGCTAAGTCAGCCTGCCTTCAGGCTTTTCTGTTTTTTGTATGACCTTAGAAGTTATTTAACGTATCTGTGCTTTAGTTTTCTCATCTGTCAAATGGCAAGAATAATAGTATCCTCCTCTCAGGCCTTAAAGGAATTAAATGAGCTAATAATAGTATCCTCTTCTGGGCTCTCATGAGAATTAAATGAGCTAAACACAAAGTGCTCAGAACAGTACCTGGATACAGACTAAGCATTCAATAAACTAATCAACTGGTTTATTATTAATAATTGTTAATATTATTGCATGCTCTAGGACTGATATATAAAACTCTATCAGGGAAGGTCCTCAAAGGACTGGACGTCCAACCTGGACCAATCCCACAGAACAGCTACCATAAAGGGTAAAAACACTTCTCCAGGCAAGGAAGAAATTGCCCAATATTGTGATTATTTATCATCATTATCATCATCACCATATAGCTAATATTCATGTGCCAAGTACTGTATTAAGCCTTTAACCTATATCGCCTCATGTAATAGTCACAATAACTCTAGGAAATGGATATAATTATTAGCCCTCTTTTACAGGTGAAGAAATTGAGGCTCAGAGGCATAAGATGATTTGCCTAAAATCTCACAGCTAGTAAGACACAGAGGAAGGATTCTAATCCACGCAGATTCCAGATCACTGTACTCCATTGCCTTTGCTGGGTATCTGTCTGGGTTAGGCATTTTTTATTTAGTGACCTGGGACCATGGTCCATGTGTATTTTTCTGAACAGAAGGACCTTGGTTTTCATCATGATTTCCTAAACAGTAGTTCTTGACCCCAGAGATTAAGAATTACTACTTGAGGGGACTTCTCTGGTGGTCCAGTGGCTAAGACTCCGCCCTCCCAACTCAGGGGCCCAGGTTCCATTCCTGGTCAGGAAACTAGATCCCACATGCTGCAACTAAGAGTCCGCATGCCGCAACTAAAGATCCCACATGCTGCAACGAAGATTGAAGATCCCGAGTGCTGCAACTAAGACCTGGTACAGCCAAATAAAATTTAAAAAGAAAAAAAAAGAAACTTGAGCCTGTGTGGCTTGAAAAGGGCTCACTAGCAGAAATCCCACAAAACAGCTACCATCTCACCATGTGATTACATAAACCTCAATTGTGTCTGTCAGATGAAGGTCCTATTCCCACAGGCCCTCCACCCTCATCCCCACTATTTCCAAGCTCCTGCTCAAGGACAGCATCCCTGGTTAGGGAGGAAGATCAGGTTGCCTGGTCCCAGGAAGACAGCAGGTCAGTGGGAGATGATGATGGAGGGAGAGAGCTATCAGACCCCAAGAGCCCTTAAGGATGAGGACTGAGGGTTGGACCAGGACTCAAGCCCTCAATCAGTCCTTCCCTGGCTGAAGATGAGAAAGGAGACTCCCTGCTCCAGGAATGGAAACACCAAGCCTACTTCAAGACTAGAAGTAGTCCTGGGTTAGGGGCTGCTGGCCAGGCCCCCTGGATATCCCTAAAGCTTGACTCTCCTGAAGACAGCCAACAGTTTTGCTACTCAGCCACTTGTCACTTTCCTCTAAGGATGTTTCCACACTTTCTATAAAGCTCCCTGGGGATACAGTCACACTTCCATTTCCTAGAGGCATTCTACTCTTTTTGCAAACCCACCTGGGGTATTTCTATGGTTGTTGCACCTCTTCCAATCCCTGGGTATATTTTTCACACTTGCCACAGAATCACCTAAGCTCTACACCCAGAGAGTATGTATACATTTGCAGACCCCACAGTGGCCTCCAGAAGGAAGTGGTGCCTGGGTGTCAGCCTCCCTGGTGGTAGATTTTCAGGGATTACGAAAGGTTGGGCCACCCTCAGTCAGTGCCCGCCCAGCACAAGCCACATATCCCAGCCCATTTGTAGCCACAGGGAGTTAGTGACTCAGTTACCAAAAATTCAGAGAGTTTGACCCCTCCTGAAGGAAGGGAAAGACTGGGGCCTTGATGAGGCACACCCTCTTTCCAAGGACCTACTGCTTCATCGAGAAAATGGAAATAAAGTGAACAGGTGTTTCAGAAACCATGATATTCACCCAGCCCATTTTATAAGCTGAGGATCAGAGGACATAAGTCCGTCCAAAGACACACAGCTAGATGGTGGCAGAACAGGTCTAGCACCAGGTCACTGAGCCTTCGGTCCAAAGTGTACACAGTCAGGAACCCCTCAGTAAACAGTCCCCAAAATATAACAATGCAGGGGAGACGGGGGAAGTCAGACAGGAGTCAGATTTTGATCAAGTTGCTGCCCTTCTCAGGGGGCCCTCTGTCCAGCTATAAAAGGGTCTGAGGTTCCTGGCACTGAGATTCATCCTGCATTTACCAGAGCACCCAGAGTCTGCTCCAGGCCTCTTCAAATTACAAACAGATTGAGGTAAGGAAGGCTTAGGGCTGGGAAAGCTCCCTGCCCGAGGTCACACAGCAAGTCAGTGACAGAGCCAGAAGTGACAACCTCACCAGCCAGCCAGTGCCCGCCCCCTCTCATGACCACAGAGGGAGGCTCCCAGAATTTTTCTTTCCCAGCCCTGCCAACTTCCTGGTTCTCACATTCCCAGTTCTGCTCCTGGGAGAACGATTCCCTTTAATAACTGCAACAGCTGTGCCCGGAATAACACTTGATCCCCAAGCCACCTCTACCCCAGCCCATCTGTGAGCAGAGTCTAGGCTGAGATAGGACTCTTGGTCCAACCCATAGGCCCATCTACTTGGAAAGTCAGAGGCTCTCCTGCTGGGTCTCCGGTGCTTCTCTGTGAGCAGAGACAGGGGAGCACACGCTCTGTAATCACCAGCACTAGTCCAGGTCAATCCTTTCTAGCTGGCAGCTCTGGGGGTGCAAGGTGAAAGTGATAGTTGCTCAGTTGTGTCCAACTCTTTGTGACTTCATGGACTGCAGCCTGCCAGGCTCCTCTGTCCATGGAATTCTCCAGACAATAATTCTGGAGTGGGTGGTCATTTCCTTCTCCAGGGGATCTTCCCGACCCCAGGGATCGAACTCTGGTCTCCTGCACTGCAGACAGATTCTTTACCATCTGAGCCACCAGGGTGGGAGGTGAAGGACAGCCAAACAGAGGGAACTCTCATGTCCACCCCATCCCAACACTGGCCCAGGAGACACCCTGATGCAGCCATTGACTCACCTTTCTGTGGCCAAAACAGCTGGGAGGCAGTGATTTTCTGGGTTCCAGAACTCTGAGGTACAGAATGAGGATGGGGGCCTCAAAAGGGGACCCAGTCTCCAGAGACCTCCTGGGAAAAGATCCAGGAGTGAGGAAACCTGGGAGCATTATCAAATTTGGATGGGACTTAGCCCAAGTGGTTGGATGGCATCACCGACTCATGAGTTTGAGTTGGTGATGGACAGGGAGGCCTGGCGTGCTGCAGTCCATGGGGTTGCAAAGAGTCCCACGCAACTGAGCGACTGAACTGAACTAACCCAAGTAGAGTCTTAAGTGCAAGGAGGATGTGTAACTTGTTATTTGTAATAAGCTTCTACTAGGTATGTGCCAGTGGCTAATGCATCCACCACTCACTAGGGAGGCATGACTCTAACTAGCTGCACGACCTTGAGTAAGCCACTTCCCCTCTCAGGGCCTCGGTTTCTCCTTCCATGAAATGGGCTCTAAGACCCCTAGTTCGGGGGCTGGGAACGACGTCAGCTAAGGCGCTGCACACACTTCAGGGATTAGGAGAATGTTATTATGTTAGTCCCAGGGGCGCAGAGCCTGGAGCCAGAGGGAGGAGATTGCACCACTACCTGGCGTTGCCCCAGCGATCTAGAGTTCGAGCTTCAGGGGCTCCTGAACTTGTGACAACCCCCTCTCCCTATCTAGACCCAGTAGCGCCTTCGGAACCTCTCTCAAGTTTCTTCGAACCTCTCAGGTCTCGAGGACAAAGTAGAAGATGAGAGGTTTGACCTCAGCTCCTGGGTTAGCCCAGGAAACAAGAGGGCCCTCTGGTCCCGCTGCCTTCAGCGTCCCTCACTCTTGGGCCCAGTTCCGACCCAGCGTCCAACGGGTCACCGGAGGACAAGCGACCCGAGTCGGGAGGGGGTGGGGGGGGCGGTGCCGGCCTTGGTGACGTCTCAAAGTCATATGCAAATAGAGAGACGTCACGGTCTACCGGGCTGGGGCAGCCAATCCGGAGCCCAGAATGCAGCCCCGGCAGCCGCCCGCGGAGACTGACAAAGACCCGGGAACTGGGGGCGCGGGGCGTGTCCCGAGGCTCCAGGAGCCCCCCAGGCCAAAACCGGTCGGAACTCACCTGGGAACTGGGGGCGGTGCGGCGGGCCCAGGTGGCGCTGAGGTAGTTATGAGGCGGAGTGTCCCGGAATCGGCGGCGGATCACAGGCCCGGCAGCATCGCGGGGGCTGGGTTGGGAGCGCGTCGGACTCTCAGAGTGACTGCGCTCGTGCGCGGGGCTTTGAGTCTACAGCCGCGGCTGCTGGACTCAAGGCACAAATTGGAACGTTCAAACAGCTGATTGTGACGTCACAAAGGGGCCCGCCCGCCTCGCGTCACCGCCCGGCCAAGCGGCGGCCAATCCCAGGCTGCGGATCCCCCCTCCCCACCTCCTCCGCGGCTAGCCGGCTAGTGGCTCCCTCGCGGGGATCCCAGACTCCCAGGCTAGGGAAGTGGAGGCCTGGAGAAACAACTGCTGGAAGCTTGGAGCGCCCTGCCTCTGGGCGACCCACGGAGCTCTCTAAGAGCGGGGTTCCCACTCGTTCCTACGAGACCCCCATCTTTCTGCACACCCTTCGCATCTGTCAGCTCCCTCACCTCCCGCCGCCTCTCTTGTCCTGCATCTTTACACTCAAGTCCCTCAGTCTGTACACTTTTCTCAACTCCACACCACGTTCGTGCACCCCAGCCTCCTCACCACCCGTCTCCCGGCTCTGCCTTTGTTGTCTCCCTTTCTCTCCCGTACACGCTCGCTGCTTTCCCACTCCTTTTTTTCCTCTGCTGGGCAAGCTTAACAGGTGGGGGACAACCCTCTTCCTTGGTTCCAGGGGATCGCAGGAAGTATAGACGAATTGGTTAGGCTGACAGGAAAATTTTACCGGTAGAACTTGGAGAGGAATTGTTTTGGGCTAAATAAACATTGACCTAGAGAGTACTCTGCACTGGATCGTTTACACACTTGTGCGTGTGTGTGCTCAATCGTGTTCGACTCTTTTTGACCCCATGGGCTGTGGCCTGCCAGGCTCCTCTGTCCATGGGATTTCCCAGGCAAGAATACTGGAGTGGGTTGCCATTTCCTTCTCCAGGGGACTTCCAGATGGAACTTGCCTCTCCTGCATTGGCAGGCAGATTCTTTACCCCTGGCTACCTGGGAAGCCCTAACACACCTCATTTAATCCATATTGCTACTGGGGCTGGACAGAAAAGTGAGAGACAGGGATTGATTGATTATTAAACCCGATGTACACACGGAGAAACTGAGATAGATCTCATGGCAACCCACTCAGTGTTTTCTTGCCTGGAGAATTCCATGGACAGAGGAGCCTGGCAAGCTATAGTCCGTGAGGTTGCAGAGAGTGGGACCCAACTGGGTGACTAAACAACACCACCACCACACAGGGCAACAGATAGATCTCATGGTTAGTATATAGATTCATACTCAGTAATGCATTCAACAGCAACTATTGCCGCTGCCAGACCATTAGCTGACATTTTTGAGCACTTACTGAGTGCCAGGCATTGTGCCATACTGCTGTATGTGTGTGTTTATTCTTCACAACAACCGAAAAGGTATGTGTTATCCCCATTTTCAAGTTGAGGAATCAGGGTCACACAGTTATAGTAAATGGGAAAGCCAGGATTTGAACACATAGTTACTGGCTCCAACACTCCGCGCTCTACAAGCACCAGATAATCAAAGCCCGGGGGTGCTTCAGCCTCCGCTAGGAGACCTGGGCTTCGTCCTTTCCCCAAACTTGCTGTGTGACCTCAAGCAAGTCATGTCATCTCTCTGGGCCTCAATTTTCATATCTGTTGAAACATCCAAGTTATCTTTTAGAGATTCTTTCAAAGTCATCACCCTCAGGATTCTTCCAGTCCCATATTCTAGGCCCCCATCATTCCCAGTGGCCTGAGAAGAGGCTGGAAAGACCACAAGTACACATCCTCAGCATCTCCAGAGGTTGTGCATCCTCTCTCAGTAGAGCAGGGCTGGTGGAGATGAATCTGAGCACTGCCCGTCTGTCTCATTGGGAGGGGGGGTTGCGGGGGAAGGGAACTAGGCCAGAGCTTCTGCCCTGCTGATAAAATCCTGTCCCGGCCTAATCTGAAACCCCAGAGGGACTCCTCAATCCTAGCAACTAGCAGAAGGAACCGGGAAACAATGCCCAGTGGCTTGGGGAAGAGGGGTAGGAGTGAGGGAGCAGCGCTTTGGCCCTTGGAGTGATATCCCCAAACCATCCTCATTCTTTGCAACCCTGAGCCTCTCCCCATCACATCTGCTTCCTACTAACCTCATACCCTCTCTTCACCTTTTGCTGACTTAAACTGGATAATCCCTAATACGCCTCTCTTGTCACATCATTTGCCTGCACTAAAACCTCCTGTGGCTCCCACAGTACCACGCCCCTTAACATGGCATTTGTACCTGCCATGATCCAGCCCCAGTGCTCTCACTTTATTCCTCACTTACATCCACCTTGTCCTACGCTCAGACTCCTATCGTCTCTTCATTCTCCCACACCCATACTTTTGCTCAAGCTTTCTCCTGGAATTCTCTGTTCAGGCTTTTCTGAATTCAGAGTTTTTCTGTCTTCAAGATTCTACTCACTCCTTCTTCCTCTAGGTCACCTTTCCTGTCCCTACCCAGGTGTGCAGAACTACCTTGATGGACAGTACAATCATTTATTTGTTCAATAAACAGTAAGTGATGAAGACTAATTGTGTATATGTATTTTCCCAAGTAGACTGTGGGCCTCCCAAGGGCAGGATCTTTGTCTATATACTTCACTCAGCCTGTGCTGGACCTGGCATAGAGTAGACCCAACCAAAGGTTCAATAGTTAAAGGTTGGAGAATGGGGGATAGATTAGGAATTTGGGATTAAAATATACACGCTACTATATATAAGACAACCAACAAGGACCTACTGTATAGCACAGGGAACTATACTCAACATCTTGTAAAAACTTATAATAGGGGAGAATGTAAAAAAAGAATATAGATGTGTATGTATAACTGAATAACTTTGCTATATACCTGAAACTAACACAACATTGTAAAAAATATATTTCAATTAAAAAATTTAAAGGCTCAGCTCAAGAGAAATGATTGGTATGAGAAGACTCCTATACCTGGACCCTTAACCCTGGTACAGGAAGCATTCTATTGGGCACAGGATTATGGTCCCCCAAGCCCAGGGAAAGGGTTTCTTGTCATACACTCTGGTCCCCTAAATGGCCTGGATTCTGTTCCCAATCTTAAAAACCCTGTGTACAGGCAGATAGGCCAGATCTCAGCCTTACATTTCTCATGAGTCAAAGGTACCATGAAAGTGGGGTGGCTGAGCCTAGCAGAATCCGCTCCTGAAACCCCTGGGACCCATCCTTCTCTACTGCAGAGATTTACTGTTAGGACTGGAGAAGACCTCAGAGCTCAGCTCATTCCGATTTTCATTTTATAGGTGGAGAAACTAAGGCACCCTGAGACACAGAGATTAAGTTACTTGTTTAGAACTATAAAGCAACAGAGTCATCTACTGACCTTGGTTGGCGCTGGAGTGGGCTTAGTATTCTGGGACCCTGGCCTGGCCCGGACATCATGTTGAAGGTAATCCTGGAATCTCATTTCCAATCAGAAATAAGGTGCCACTCCTGTACACACACATACACACGGACATCTATGTGTCTACATGAAGGCATCCATGTACAAACACACACGTGCACATGAGCTCACATTTGCAGAGTTAACAGATGCTCACGCCCTTCTAATCCTTGCCCAGATGTAAGCACCTGCCGAATATTTCTTTTTTGGAGGCAGGGCACATGGGATCTTAGTTTCCCAACCAGAGATCAAACTCGTGTCCCCTGCACTGGAAGCACAGAGTCTTAACCCCTGGACCACCAGGGAAGTCCCAAAACTAGCCCAGTTTTACAGGCTCCAGGGTTGGAGGTCAAGAGGCCTCTCTTCTATCTGGGCCTTGGGCTTGCCTTTGCTGAACTCTGGGGGCTCCCTAATGGCGTGGGGTTCCCCCACTTCAAAGGGCAGAGATGTGTCAGCCTGGGTGTATCCCTCATAGGATCTTGCATGTGCTCAAAGTTATGAGCCCACTGAAGAACTAACTCACCACTGCCCTCTCTCTTCCCCTCTGAGATAGGGGGCAAGGCTGAGACAAGCCTGGTGGGCAGTTTGGAATCTGATGAAACCAGCAGGTCCTGATCACTCTAGAAACACAACCCCCTACCCCGAACTAGCCCTAGATTTACAGAGTTAAACAAACCATATTAATGACGACACTCTTAGGACCTCTATGTGCCAGGTATTATTCTAAATCCTTGCTTATGTGTGTGCTAAGTTGATTCAGTTGTGTCTATTTGCGACCCTATGGACTGTAACCCTCCAGGTTCCTCTGTCCATGGGATTCTCCAGGCAAGCATATTGGAGTGGGTTGCCATGCCCTCCTCCAGGGGATCTGCTCGACCTAGGATGGAATCCGTGTCCCTTATGTCCCCTGCATTGGCAAGCAGGTTCTTTACCACTAGCGCCACCTGGAAAGCCCATTCTACATCCTTACCTGTGTTGATAACTCCTTTAATCTCCACAACCCCCTAATATAGATAAAATTTATTCTTATTTTACTGGTGAAAGAAATGTAATTGGTAAAGCCAGCTAAGGCAAACATAATCCCCATATTCCCCCAAAAGACTGACCTATACCTTAACCAAGGGGCATGTCCCTAGAACCTATACTCAAAAAACTTTGTTGTTCAACCAAGAGATGTTTGAATTGGGGGTAACTGTGATATGTGTGTGTGTGTGTGTGTGTGTGTGTACACCATGGAAAAAACCTTGGCCTGATTGTCAGTAAATCCAGATTTCAATCCTGGTTCTATCCTAGGTTCATTGTCCAAGTCACTTTCTTTGTCTGGGCCTCAGTTTTCTCATCTGCAAAATGGCTGGCTCTATATTCTATGTGCTTATATGTTCGATAATAAATAGCATACAACTATAAAGGCTGTGTGTGAAAAAATGTACAGTATTTTTTATTTATTTATTTATTTATTTTTAACTCAAAATGAAGTTTACTTATACTTACAACAAACCAAACAAAAGCAACAACCATAGAATTACAGGGTCACATTTTAATTCCTGAATTTTACAGGTCAGCATTAATATCACCACATGTATACAAATGGTGTAAAACAAGTACAGTGGTATTTTTAATACAAAATAAACATCTGTTTTATGGAAAAACTATACTTCATATCTACACAACAGCCCATCCTCCAAACAATAGCCAAAATTAAAATTAACTACAAAATCTCCAAAACAGGGGAAACTGCTTCAGTTTAAGCTATTCCAGGAAAAATGGACCCATAACACATTACAAAGGTGATCTGAAGACTGTAGCTGGAATTACTAATTTTAGTCTTTTTTTTTCCCCCCCAATGTATTATAGTTTGGGGGATGTTTTTCTCACTTCAGCATGATCTCAGATCACAGATGAGCAAACTAACATTAAAATATTTAGTTAACTTGCTGTTCTAAAAATAAAACCTCTTAACTGTTTGCCTCAGTTTATTATTTTAAACTCATTTTCGTACATGGAATGTGCTTTTATTCTTAAAAAAAAAAAAAGCAGCTTTCATATTACACCCTTGTTTATGGAAAAGCTTCAGGTGCTGCATACTGACTGACACTGAAGTAACTTCTTGGACCAAAATGGCCTATAGATATTAAATGCCACTTAATTCAGCACTATTCTTTGTATGTTAGTCTTTATAAATTACACCTTAAAACGTTCCTGCAGCTCTTCAGAGAAACCTTTACTAACGAAGTAGAAAGTGACTTTAAAGCATCTTCCACAAGATTGTACTGGTAGGCAGTTGAAAACGTTCTGTTCAATATACTCCCGTTTCTAGAGAAAATCACTTTGGAATACTACTGTACTGATTCTTGGCATCTGTTATCTCTAAAAGTGCTGATTTTAAAGTTACAGTAACAAAACTGTCCATTTTAATCCAGCTTGTTTTCATCAAAATACACACTGAAATTTTCTGATGGAGAAAACTCAACATGTGCTGTAACACAGGGTGTATTTCCCTCCAACTACCAATAAGGCTGAATTTCTGTTAGATCTTCAAAGAAATGGTCCCAACAGCTTAACTTCATTTTTTAATGATAGTTGAATGTTTTCCATAAAAGTCAGAGGCAACTGATTAAAGAACAACATGGCCAGCACCATTATACAAGTAATGTTATTGGGTTTGCAACTGAAGTCTTATAATTGTTTCTAGATCAGAAACCCCCATGGAGCAACCCTGCATTAATGATACCTTACCAACTTTATCCCTTCCCTAAACCATCCCCAAACCTGAGAGTTTCCTTGCTGAGAAGCTACCTCCCAGGTTACTAACTTTTTTTTTTTTTTGACATCCTGAAGTATTTTTTAAAAAATCATTTTTTTGAGTAGCAGACCCTCCTATGTGGGCCTTGAAGGAGCAAACTGCCATGTTGTGAAGATGGCCACATGGCAAGGACCCAAGAGAGACTTCTGGAAGCTGAGAGTGGTTCCTGCCCAGAAGACTAAGAAAACGGAAATCTTAGTGGTACGGCAGCAAGAAAATGAATTCTGCCCATAACCTGAGGGAGCCTAGGGCCAAACTTTCCCTATTTGGGTCTCCAGATGAGAACATGGCTTGATTTCAGCCTTGTGAGTGTGTTGAAAAGTTTTTTGCATGAAAATTAAGAAGCAGCTTGAGTTATTCATCTTACTCTAGTACATTTTGTCTTATTGCAATTATTTTCTTTTGCTAAAGTCATATAGTTGAAATTGAGTAATTTGCATATGTGGGATGCAAATCCAGGGTATATATCTCAGCCAAAAGACACTTCCTCCAATAAGTTCTCCAAGCTGTCTTTGAAAAGAATTAACCTCTCACTCCTCAGAGCCTCCAAAACAAACACATTGTCTGCCTGTCTCTTAGAGCACTGAACACTTTGAATTCACCACATACTCAGGAATGCCTAGTTTCTTTCCAGGAGATATCTAACCTTTTCTATACTGGAGAATCTCTTTCAGTGTAACACGCTAAGTTGTATCAGTCGTGTCCGACTCTTTGTTACCCTATGGGCTGAAGCCCACCAGGCTCCTTTATCCATAGCATTTTCCAGGCAAGAATAACTGAAGTGGGTTCCCACGCCCTTCATTTCCGCCCCCCCCCCCTTACTTTGTCCACACTTTATTCTCTTTTTTTGTTTGTTTGTTTTACAAGATAATTTTGCCTTGTTTTGGAGATTAAATTACAGTGCAGTGCACAAGTCATAAACGTAGGGTTCAATAAATTTTGACAGATGGATACATTCGTGTAAGAAACTGTTCCCGTAGATCCCTTACAAGTCTACATTTCCTTTTTTTTAAGTTTCACATATTTATTACTGAGCCTCATAGACTGCTAGTGAAGAAACAGGAAACATCAGGAGCCAAGCATTCCATCTCCCCCATAAGCTGTTCAGACAGTAGTGATGTTGTCACTGTGACTTGGTTGGTTAATATACAAGTGATCTTAACACACAGCATGTGTGCCACTTTATATAGGAGGCTTCTTATAGACCCAGCTTGGTTCTTCTCCAGTGTCTTCTCTTGGAGTTGTACCTGATTTTATTACCAGTTTTCATTCGAATCCATTGAGGAATGGGACAATTCTGCTTTTGTTTCTTGGCTTGGAATCACTTGATCCTGAAAGTCTTGTGAGAAGATCCATGCCCTTCTCCAGGGGATCTTCCCAACCCAGAGATCGAATCCATGTATCTTATGCTCCTGCATTGGCAGGCAGGTCCTTTACCACTTGCGTCACCCGGGAAGCCCCTTCAGTGTAAACAGAAACATAATCAAAGACTTTAAAATGCAGGGAGATAAGGGCTGTGAAAGTCATTCAGTCGTGCCTGACCGTTTGTGACCCCATGGACTATATAGTCCGTGGAATTCTCCAGGCCAGAATACTGGAGTGGGTAGCCCTTCCCTTCTCCAGGGGATCTTCCCAACCCAGGAATTGAACCCAGGTCTCCCACATTACAGGGGGATTCTTTACCAGCTGAGCAACAGGGGAGTCCCAAGAGGCAAGGATAGTGATTAGAACAAAGAACTAGGGGAATCCAGGGGGGAAAAAAGGATGCACAGAAGCCTTCCTGGAAAAGAGGACATCTGAGACGGGCTTTGAAGGATGAGTAGAAGTTGACCTTGGGGTTGAATGGTCAGGAATATGATTCAAATCAGGAGCCCTCTAGAACTTCCCTGGTCGTCCAGTGGTTAAGACTCTATGTTCTCAATGCAGGGGGCTCAGGTTTGATCCTTGGTCAGGGAACTAGATCCCACATGCTGCAACAAAAGATCCTGCATGCCTCAAGGAAGATAGAAGATCCTACATGCTGCAACTTAAGATATGGCACTGCCAAATAAATAAATGTTAAATATATATATATATTAGGAGCCCTACACCCCTGTCTTGGCTCTGCTTCTGACTTGCTTTGGGTGATTCTCTGTCCTTCAGTGGGCCTCTGTTTCTCTGTCTGCACAATAGGGGCATGACAGGGAATTCCTTTGGGGCTTCCCCAGTGGCTCCGTGGTAAAGAATCCACCTGTAATGCAAGAGGTGCAGGAGACACGGGTTCGATCCTTGGGTCGAAAAGATTCCTCTGGAGGAGGGCATGGCAACCCAGTCCAGTATGCTTGCCTGAAGAAGCCCTTGGACAGAGGAGCCTGGCGGGTTACAGTCCATAGGGTCGCAAAGAGTCAGACATGACTGAGCAATCAAGCACATAGCACAAGGCCTGTAGTCGGTGAAGAGTAGAACTGCTCTATTTGAAGGGAAAGTTTAAGGGCCTAGAGTCGCTGCCTGCTATTCCTCTCTCCTCACGACTAAAGCCACTTGGCACACACACACACACACACACACACACACACACACACAGGGAATTCCTTTGCCTGCTCACTTCTTTTCTGCCTGTTGCTTTCTAAGGAGAGTTTTTGTCTTGTCTGACCACTTTCCAGGTTTTTTAGGTAGAGAACTGGAATAACAGGGAGACAGATATAGGACAGAGAAGTGACAGGAAAGAAGGAAGGAAAGAAAAAAGCAAGACTTGTGGAAAAGGGCCTAGGGGGACAGTTTCTGATGGGAAATGACAGATTTGGTAAGTGAGCAACACTGAGAGGCTGCAGTGGGGCTTGGGAGGACTGGAGAGAACAAAGGAGATTCTAAAGAGTGTTGACAAGGGGTGGAGACCCTTTGATGTCTCTTGAGAGTTACAGATAAATATTTGAGTCATTTTAAAATTGCTCTTGGGAGCTGGACTATTGTTCTTGGATTTACTACATTTTTATCCATTTTTGAATAGGTTAAAATGGACATGATTTGAAATCTCAGAGAACAAAGGGTAAAAGTTTCCCTCCTATTTTTTGCCTTTAGGACCCTCCAATCAACTTCTAGTCCCTAGGGGGGACTGCTGTCACCAGCTTCTTGTGTGAACTATCAGAAATAATCTCTGCGTGCACAAGCACGCATACGTAGGTATGATCCCCCTGTTTTGAACACAAATGATAGTGTACTATGCACACTTTTCTGAAATTTGCTTTTTTTTTTAATTTAACAATACAAGTTAAACAGTCCCTAGCAGTATATACAGAGCTGCCTAATACTTTAACAGTCACATAGTATTTCATTGTCTCATATTAAGGATGGATTGAAGTTTATTCAGATAGTTCCCTATATTTAAACCTTTAGTTTGTTTGCAACAATTTGCCCTTCATACTGCAGTTCTTGAATGTGATGTTAAAGGTGCTAAGCCTGAGCCACTTGGAACCCTCGGATTTATTTGGATACTGGGAGCTTTTAGACTCAGTGATGTTTTTGACAGGTTCTGATCCATCCTCTGGATCAAGCTCTTCCTACTGCCTTTTCCCTCTGTTCTGCCCACCCTGTTGTTGGGGCCCAGAGTGGTAGCTTCAGCCCTTCACCATGGCCTGCTCTCTGAAGTCCTCAGAACTCTTCCTGCATCTTAAAAATCATCCAGGCCAACTCTTGATTCGAGCCAAGAGTCTCCTGCCAGGAGCTGTGGGCAGAAAAGCCAGAGGTCGAGGCTCTGCGCAAGTGCTCAGTCACTCAGTCGTGACTGACACTCTATGACGCTCTGAACTGTAGCCTACTAGCCTCCTCTGTCCATGGGATTTCCCAGGAAAGAATACTGGAGTAGGTTGCCATTTCCTCCTGCTCAGGGATTGAACCCCACATCTCTTGTGTTTCCTGCATTGGCAGGTGGGTTCTTTACCACTGAGCCCAACACCTGGGAAACCCAGAGGCTCTGAGTGGAGTGTAAATACTTGTTGATCTATTCCTAGACTTTCCTGGGGCCTCCCTGCTTATTCTTCATTGCTAGCTGGTTTTCTGTTTCTTCATTGCTAGTTGGTAGGACTTTGCCCTACCTTTCTGCCAGAGGAATTCACTAGGGTCTACTCTAAGATCCTGTGGCAGGACCTTACCTATGAACCTTAAAAAAAAGTACCTTCTTGAAGGAGAAGAAATCCTTCTACCTGTAATAGAATTGCATGGAATGGTTATTTAGAGATCATCTAGTGCCACAAATTTACAAATATGGGAACTGAAGTCTGGATGAGAGGGTAGGACTAGCCCAGGGAACAGAATATGTGAGCAAGAGGGACAAAAGAAGAACTTGAGGCTTCTACCTCCAGGTCTAACCTCTTCACCCTCTCCTCCTAGAGTTCAGACTCAGTTCATCTTTATTCTCTCAAAATGTAGGACTTCCCTGGGGGTCCAGTGGTTGGGAATCTGCCTGCCAATGCAGGGGACATGGGTTCGATCCCTGGTCCAGGAAGATCCCACATGCCACAAGGCAGCTAAGCCTGTGGGCCACACTACTGAAGCCTGCACACCCTAGAGCCTGCGCTCTGCAACAAGAGAAGCCGCGGCAGTGAGAAGCCCACACACTGCAACTAGATAATCCCCTACTCACTGCAACTAGAGAAAGCCTGTGCACAGCAACAAAGACCCAGCACAGGCAAAAATAAGTAAAAATAAATGTTTAAAAAACATATCATGCTTTACAGAAGAAACCAGAAGCAAAAGAGTACATGCCATAGGATTCCATTATAAGCATATCTAGAACAGGCAAAAGTAACACATACTGACAGGAAGCAGATCCATAGCTTCCTGGGGATGGGCGGATGGACTGACTACAAAGGGAGTGAGGGAACTTTCTAGAGTGGTAGAAGTGTTCTCTTTTGATTGTGGGATGGTAGGGTATATATATTTGTCAAAATTGATTATACCTCAAAAAAGTGATTTAAAAGAAAAAAAAAGGCAGCATTGAAATATATTTACTCAATTTAGTTAAGAAAATACAACGTGACCACTGACCTACATGCACAGTCAGCTTGCACCAGCTCCTCTGATTTTAGCCGTTCATAACTCCCAGGTCAGATGTTTGCATCTCTGAGATGAAGTCGTCACAGATTTTGGTCAGAACATCATTTCCTTTAGACTTTTGTTCACTGTGTCATGACCGCGGCTCCTGACTTGGATGGGATTACAAAGCTGGTGATTAATACCTCTTTGCTGTCTATCCAGGTGCTGTGTTAACTTGCTAGGTTGGATTTTTCTTGCAGGGACTATCAAAGCTTTTTAATTTGTGCCCTTTAAAAAAGAAAAAAAAAAGCATTTGTACGAGGAATAATAACCATGACTAACATTGCTTGCTCGCTTTCTGTGTTCCAGGAGATGTTCTAAAGGTTTTGCATGTAACATCTCAATATAGATTCACCACTGTCCTTTGAAGAAGCTCCTTTTGTGGTCCCCATCTTACAGGTTTGGGAACTCAGGCATGGAGACTTTGAGTTATCTGTCCGAGGTTTCACAGAAAATTCCCCCCTACAGTGGAGCCTGGCAGGCTGCAGTCCACAGGGTCACACAGAGTCAGCCACGACTAAAGCAACTTAGCACGCATGCACAATGACAGATGGATATGAACCCTATCGGCCTGACTCCAGAGTCCATATAGCTCTTAAGTGCTATATGGTAACGCTATACAGCATTACCTAAAAAGTGACCTAAGAGTGACAGCAAAGCCCTTGCCTCAGGATCCCTTCCTCACTACTGCCAGAAATTCCACCATTGACTGGGTCCTCCCTCACAGTTAAGCATTGCCTTTTTTTTTTTTTTAATCTTTTGGCCATGCCTTGTGGCATGTGGGATCTTGGTCCCCTGACCAGGGATCGAACTTGTGGCCCCTGCATTGGTAGCCTGGAGTCTTAACCACTGGACCACCAGGGAAGTTCCCAAGCCTTGCCCTCTCTAGGTGCCTCCTAAAATGCAACTAGTTGAGAGAAAGGGAGCACTCAATCCCTACTCATTTAGTCAAATGGGTTTTCCAGATGCCTTCTCTCCACTGAGCGTTCTGAGAAAAACACAGATTGGGAGGTGGGGAGAAGGGTGACGCGGCATTGAAGGGGACACCAGAGAGGTAAGATGCTAGAGCCAGATGTCCCAAGTTTCCTGGGCTGACCCTGCTCAACCTCACATCAATGAGACCCTCACATCTGAAGACCAGAGACTCCCAGACACTGGAGACAGGGAGCCATGTAGGTAATGACAGGAGAAGCTCTCTAGAATGATGCTGGGTGTAACCTGGGTGCCCCAAGCTGAGCCAGGGTGTCCTTGGGGAAGGCAGGTGGGACAAATCGCATGAGGTGAATCCTTCTCCTTTGCCTGGGAGTGTGGGTAGTTGCATTCTATCCACCTGAAGTCTATTTTTAAAAAATATTTATTTATTTGTCTCTTCATTCCAGTACGTGAGCTTAGTTGCCCCACGGCATGTGGGATCCTAGTTCCCCTATCAGGGATCGAACCTGCATCTCCTGCATTGGCAGACAGATTCCTAGCCAATAGACCACCAGGAAAATATCCTGAAGTCTATTTTTAAAAATTAAAATGTATTTAAGGACTTCCCTGGTAATCCAGTGGTTAAGACTCCATGTTTCCACTGCAGAAGGTGCAGGTTCTGTGCCTAATCAGGAAACTAGGGTCCCATATGCCACATGGTGAAGTCAGAAAATAAAAAAAGTTTTCAATTAAAATGTATCTTAAATGATGCAGCAATTTATATAAAGTATTATATAAAACACAAGCAGACTTTGTAATTTTTTTAAAAGTATAAAAAACAAAAACAAAATAAAGTCAGGGCTACCCTTGACCGCCCCTCGTCCCATCCCAGAGAGCTTCCGCTACTGCTCCTGATTTGGAGTTTTCCTTGTTTCTACACAACACATGTATGTACACACAGGAAGTGCATTGTGTCAAAGGGCCTGTTTTGCTTCTAGTTTTAGAAGAACTATGCTTTAAAAAACTTTATGAACTGACAATTACAGGGACAGAGATCAAAATTCCAAAGGTTCAATAGGGAAAACAGTGAAAAGTGGGTGTCCCTCTCTTCTCTGTTCCCAATTGTCTCTTTACTCCCTAAAGGCAACCAGCAATTCTAGCTTCTTGTAATTCCTTCCAGAGATAGTCTAGCATTTAAAACTCAATGTGTAAATACATATATGTATTTTCCAAATAAAGAAAGACTCTTCTGCACCTTGTTTTTCTTCATTTTATAGTATATTTTCAGGCTTTTTTTTTTTATCAGTATGGAAAATAGCCTCCTTCTTTTTCACACATACATGGTATCCCATTATATTTATGCACAATATTTATCCAGTCCCCTATGGAAAGAAAAGTTGTTTCTAATATTTTATTACAAACAATGCTGCAATTAAATATTTTATACATTATTTTGCATATTTATTTGTAAGATGAATGCCTATTAGTGGGGATTAGTCAGCTGAGGTTATTTTAAAATTTTAAATAGTATTTTAAAAGTTGATAGAAACTGCCAAATAGCCTTCAGGACATACCAATTTATACTGCTTATGAGTTTGTTTGTTCCTTTGTTAGTATGTCATATGATATACTCTGTCCTGCAGACTCACATTTTTCACTCAGTAATATGACACTGGAGTTCTACTTATGTCAATATGCATAGATGTTCCTCATTAAAAACAAAGACCATCTTACAGTTTCCCACTGCTATGGCTGTGGAAAGTTGATTTAGTTGAACACATATTGATGGACATTTGGTTGGGTTTCAATTTTTTGCTTCCACGAACAATGCTGCAGTAACTCCTCTTGTATTAATATGAATAGAATAGATTCAGAGAAGTAAATTGCAAGATTGATAGTTATACATACTTAAAATTTCAGTAGATGCTTTTAAGGTGCTCTTCCAAAATGTTGCGGCAGTTTAGACTTCCTCTAACAGTGCATGAGAACTTTGTGTGTGCTCCCTCAGTTGTGTCCGACTCTTTGTGACCCCTTGGACTGTAGCCCACCAGGCTCCTCTGACCGTGGAATTTTCCAAGCAAAAATACTGGAGTGGGTTGCCATTTCTTACTCCAGGGGATCTTCCTGACCCAGGGATCGAACCCATGTCTCTGGCATCTCCTGAACTGGTAGGCAGATTGTTTACCACTGCGCCACCTGCTCTTGAACCTGCCCATGTACTTTCTCCTGGAACAAAGCTCAAAGTATGGGTTATCACTGGGATCATCCAGACCCTGAGCCCTATTCTGCAGAATCTGAATGGGTAAGCCAAGTGTTGGGAAGAATAAACACAGAAAAGGGGCAGAGCTGTCCCCCACTAGCCAGATAGTCACCCAGGTAACACAACTCTCTCCAAAGGAAAGATTACTTTGGAAGTGGGAGAAACTGAGCTCCCCATCAATAGGGGTGTTTGAACGGAAGTTTCAACAAATGCCCTGAGCTTCTACTCTGTGTGAAGTCTCTTAGATGGGTGTCTTGAGCCGGAGATGAGTCAGACCGTCCCTGCCCTCTCAGGGCTTGATACTCATGGAGAAAATAGACAAGTAAACAGACAGTGACATTTCTGTCTACTAACTATTGAGTTGGATTTCCTTTTTTGATAATATCTGGAACTTCCTGCTACACAGCACATGGGACTGCTGGAGATAAAAACAATAAACATCCTTTTAAATGCACAAATGGATCTGCAGCCATTTGGGTTTTAACAGACATTTGGGGGAGATGAAGGCTTTGACTTACATGAAGTTAAGGGTTGTAACTGAGATCCCTGATAAATCTAGGACACTGAAAGGGCTGTACCAACAGTGAAAATGCAGACTAGGGGAAAACAAGCAAATGTCTGAGTACAGAAGACAAAAGAAGACAAAAAGGATACATGTCCTTAGCAAAGAAGACAAAAGGGATATAGGTCCCAACAAACTGGTCTTTGGATGAGGCAAAGACACTATCTTTAAGAATTTGAAATTGCATGCTTATCCTTGATGAAAATGAGGTGACGCATGTGGGGTTCATATTTACATACCTGCATATCTAGGGAACTCCAAGGCTAAGAAATTAACATTTAAGGAGATCTACTGAACTGAACTTCAAAAGTACCTCTCAGATTCCTAGCAGAAACTAATGCAAATCTTCTCCAGATCTCCTCCATGGACCCCCTTCCTGCCCCAACCATTGCAGGTTACACAGAATTCCTATATATAGAGCCCTTCCAAACAGCTAATAATCCACAAGGAAACAACTGCTAAAATATACAAGGAAACAATCCATCATGAGTAAGGTTCAGTAGACATAGCAACATCAGTGCAGGAAGATGGCGGCCACCTTAGCAGCTGCTCGGGGAGAGGGGCCAGCACCAGTCTGGGGGCCCAAGGCCATTGCCTCTGACTGGGAAAACCAGGAAGTCTCCACAGGGATCCCTATCATGGCTGTGCAATTTGATGGGGACATGATTCTAGAAGCCAACTCCAGAACAACCACGGAGTCATACACCACCAACCAAGTGACTGACAAGCTGACCCTTATTCATGGTGGTATTTTCTGTTGCCACTCAGGCTCAGCAGCTGATCCTCAGGCAGAAGCCGATGCAGTCACTTATCAGCTTGGTTTGCACAGTGTTGAGCTGACTGAGCCTCCACTGGACACACGGCAGCCAGCCTCCTTAAGGAGATGTGTTACCAATACCGAGAAGATCTGATGGCAGGAATCATCACTGAGGGCTGGGACTCCCAAGAAGGGGGACAGGTGTCCTCGGTACCCATGGAGGGTATGATGGTAAGGTAGGCCTTCACCATCGGGGACTCCGGGAGCTCTTATATCTATGGCTATGTTGAGGCTACCTACCGGGAAGGCATGACAAAGAATGTCTGCAATCCACTGCCAGTACTCTGTCTTTGGCCATGAAACAGGATGGTTCCAGCAGCAGAGTGATCCGCCTGGCAGCTATTGCAGAATCAGGGGTAGAATGGCAGGTTCTTCTGGGAGACGAGATTGTCCAATTCACTATTGCCACTTTATAAGCTTTCTGAATCCTGGGGTTCTAATATACAATAGGAGATACCCCATACTGCTGCAAAATTCAATAAACAGCTTGTCACTGAGGAAAAAGAAAGATTCAGTAGACAAAATGCACAGAAGAAGACTCCTACGTACTTCAGATAACAGAATTATCAGATAGTGATCATTGAGTGCAGGTTAGAGGCAGCTGCTAAGTGCTTTGGAAGCATATTGAAAGAACAGATTCCTTGATGAAATCAAAGTCTTCACAGAGAAGGAGACTAAGAATAAGCCTTGAAGGATAAGTGGGACTTTGCCAAACAAGGACAGATGCTGTTGGGATGTAGAAAGTATAAGGTACCAAGGGCATGATCATTGATAATTAATTTTTTCTGATGCAAATAGGGCAGAAAAGTGAGGGATGAGGCAAGGGAGGTAGGTAGGGGGACAGATCATGTTGGCCCTTGTAAGCAGTCTTACAAGGAGACTTTGGTTTCTTTTTAATATTTATTTATTTTTATTTGGCTGTGCTGGGTCTTAGTTGTGGCATGTGGGATCTAGTTCCTTGAAAGAAAGTTAGTCACTCAGTCGTGTCTGACTCTTTGCAACCCCATGGACTATATAACCCACCAGCCTCCTCTGTGCATGGAATTTTCCAGGCAAGAATACTGGAGTGGGTTGCCATTTCCTTCTCCAGGGATCTTCCTGACCCAGAGACTGAATCCAGGTCTCCTGAGTTGCAGGCAGATTCTTTACTGTTCAAATCACCAGGGAAACCCTAGTTCCTTGACCAGGGATCAAACCCGGGCCCCCTGAATTGGAAGAACAGAGTCTTAGCCACTAGACCATGAGGGAAGTCCCATGGCTTTGGTTCTAGATTGAAGTGTAGAATAGATTTAAGTGTAAAATAGATTTAAGTGTAAAAGAAAACCAGTGAAGGGTTTTAAGTGAGGGGTTAGTGATATTCACTTGTCCCTTCATTCATTCAGTTAATAAATGTCAGGCATGAAGAATGGCTGGAGGATGGAGGGTGGCAGCAGGTGACCAGTCAAGAGAGAACAGCAGCTACTTGTGTAGGTGAGAAATACTGGTGGCTTAGATTAGAGTGGTGGTAATGAAGATAGAGAGGAGTAGGTAGATTTGACTGATATTTAGGTCAAAGCTTGAAAGTACATAAGGGATTGGAAAGTGCGAGGTATCGAGGCTTATTCCTAGGTTTCTGGCTGAGATACTGAAAGATTAATGCTGCCATTCATAGAGATAAGGAATTAAGGAGAAGAGTGAGTTGTTGGAAAGAAGACCATGAGCTCAGTTTTAGATACTTGGAGTTTAAAGTGACTTTGGGATATCCAGGTGGCAATGTCTAGGAGGTATTTTGATACAAAATGTCTGAATTGTCAACAAGAGAAATCTGGGCTGGAAATAAAGATCTGAGAGTTATCAACATGCAATTGGTAATTGAAGTCAGGGAAGTATAGGAGAGTTCTTTGGGAGGCTGAGTTCCATCTTCTGTTGTATTGGTTAAGATACAATTGGTATCTTATTTGGTTGATATCTATCTATATCTATACCTACCTATATCTATTTTACACTTAAATCTATTCTACACTTAAATCTAGAACCAATAAGATAAGATACCAATAATCTATTCTACACTTAAATCTAGAACCAATCTAGAACTTATCTGTTGTTTTGATTACAAGTGACTAACGGGTGAACTCAAGCTAGATTAAATTAGAAAAGGAAATTGGTGAAATGTCCATCGATAATGGCTGCAGGGACTTCCCTTGTGGCTCAGTGGTTAAGAATCTGCCTGCCAGTGCAGGCGACACGGGTTCAATCCCTGATCCAGGATGATCCAACATACCATGGGGCTACTAAGTCCGTGCGCCACAACTACTGAGCCTGCCTGTCCTAGAGCCTTCGAGCTCCAACTACTAAAACCCATGTGCCTAGAGCCTGTGCTGCCCAATAAGAGAAGCCACCACAATGAGAAACCCACAGGCCACAGGGAAGAGTAGCCCCTGTTCACTGTACTTAGAGAAAGCCCACGCAGTAATGAAGACCCAGAGCAGCCAAAAGTAAATACATATTAAAAAAAAAAAAAAATTGCTGCAGGCAAGGATTGCTTCAGTGGCTCAAATAATGGAACTGAGATCCAGTCTTTTCTAATTTTTCCAAAGCACTTCCTAGAAATTAGGTTAATTCTTGACAGGCCCTCTCCTTCCCCATGTGATACTACTGGGGAAGGTCTCTGCCAGGACACCACGGTTACCTTGCATACAATCATTTATATAGGGCACACTAGCAAAAGTTTGAACAGCTTATCTAAGTCTTGGCAGAATGCCTAGTGACCCTTCCAGAACATGAAAGAGTGCAAGGCTTGTAAGGTAATGAGAGCGTCTTCCACTTGCCTCCCTGTCTCCCATGGGAGGCTGCCCTGAGAGTTTCCTTACTGTTTCTCAGGTTCTGATGAACTGTAGGACTTTCTTCCCTACCCTACTCAGAATGGCATTACAGAATATAAAACCTGCTAACTGTGCTCCAGAATTGGCTCCTCAGCAATAGGGTACCCTACACTCATGTTGCAATTGTTCAGCCTCTTTTGTTTCAGTGTCATCCTTCTTGGTGTGTAGAGCAAGGGTCATGGAAACCTGGCTTATTCTTCTTGCTGACTATGTAAGTAATAAACTGACTCGACTGAAAACTGGTTCATTGTATCTTGACCAGTAGAATCAGTCAGGCATTAGTCGTGGCCTTACCTTATTTTATCTTAAGCTACAAGCTGCTCCTGGGTCTGGGTGCTTCCAAGCTCAAACTTAGCAGAAAAGAAAAGGCCATTGTCCAAATGACTCAATGCAAGATTCCAGAACTGAGTCTTGTTGACTCTGATTGACCTGACTTGGGTCATGTACTCATGCCTGCACCAATTACTGTGGCTAGGGATATGGGATGTATTGGTTAGTTAAAGCCATTTAGGGCCCATTCCCGAAAATGGGGGTGAGGTCAGTCTTACTCAGATCACATGGCTGAAAATTCAGGGTCCTGTTTGGAAAAGGAAAAGAAAGAATGGATTCTAGAAAGCAGTAAACAAAGCCCACTGTACCCATCTTCTTTCCCAGAGCAGCAGTGTGTACTTGGGGGAAGGGCATGAAGGATCTGGATGCATAACTGGGGGAGGGATGGCTCCTTTAAGGAGTGAGAAAGATTCAGAGAGAAGAGGCTGGGGGAAGCAGAGTCAATTTTAGCCTTTGGAGGCCTAGTTTATAACTTGGTCTTCCTAACAGGATGACTTTTGCAATGGTGGACATTTGTGGTAGGGGACAGGAAGGAAACGGAGAGGTCTTGAGGTAGCAGGTACCAGAAATTTGTCCTCAGGGCACTATGTAAGACCAGATCTCTGGTTCCTTTTGGGCCTTTGTAATACTTGGGTCCAAGGGCTGAGGAGGGAACAGGTATGGATTTCCCAAGGGGCTTCACCAGAGACTGGGCCCAGGAACAAGAGGCAGCTAGTATAGGAAACAGATGTTGAGAACCCTGCTTTCTGGGCCCAGTATCACCACTAACTCGGTGTGCAACAGTTTGGTGAGTCATGAATTTCCTTGCCTGGCTGGTTACCATGTCACATAATGGCAGCTACTCATCAGGCAGCCAGGGAGGGGAAAAGCTTTCAGATGTGTTTGCTTGCCTATATATATATATATGGGCTATTTGTTGTGGCTTGTGGACTTCTCTGTTGCAGTGCACACGCTCTAGAGCTAGAGGGCTCAGTAGTTGCCGCATACAGGCATGCCCCTTGGCATGTGGGATCTTAGTTCCCTGACCAGGGATCAAACCCACATCCCCTGCATTGGAAGGTGGATTCTTAACCGCTGGACTATTAGGGAAGTCCTCCTTCAATTTCGGTTGTGTTTAAAGATTTAGAGATTTTATCTACTCCTCAATCTGAGAGTTTTTTGCTCTCAGTTTCTGTCTCAATTTTTTATTAATGAAAGTCTCAGACTTTTTTAAGAGCCAGGGTCTAAGTGCCAGGCATAAGAAATAGGGGAACTTGGGGAAATTTTGATCAATGCTACCTCTAAAATATCTCTTGAATCCACCCATTTCTCTCTACCATCCTGAGCCAAGCTACTGTCTGCATTCACCTGGTTAACTGTGGCAGCCTCCTCACTGGTCTCCCTGCTGCCACTCCTCACTCCCTCCATCCATTATTCACTCAGTAGCCAGATGGCTATTATTTTTTAAATCTAAACTGTGATCATGTTCCAACTTTCCTTGAAACTCCTTAGTGGACTTTCCATTGCTCTTAGACGAAAAGTCCAATTCAGCATTATGCTCTACAAAGGCCATTTTTAAAATATTTATCTTTATTTATATTTAAATTTGGCTGTGCTGGGTCTTGAGGCTTGCAGGACCTTGGATCTTCACTGTGCATGAGGGATAGAATCTTTTAGTTGCAGCATGAAGGATCTTTAGTAGCAGCATATGAACTCTTAGTTGTGGCATATGGGACCTAGTTCCCTGATCAGGGATCAAACCTGGGCCCCCTGCATTGGGAGCTTGGAGTCTTAGCCACTGAACCACCAGGGAAGTCCCTAAAAAGGCCATTTGACTCTTACCTATTACTCCAGTCACTTTACTCCTACACTGGCTTCCCTCATTGCAAGCGCATTGTAACCTTAGTCCCCTCTTCTCCATACACACAACTCACCATTGCCAGTTCTTTACAGCAAGAGCTCCTTCTCATCCTTTAGGTCTCAGCTTAAATATCACCTCCTCAGACAGGCTTTCCTTAACGATCCAGTTGAGTCTATAGTATGTCCTCTGCTATTCATCATCATTGATCCAGATCTGTTGCCCTCATTAGTCTAATCATAACCTCTAATTATTTTATTTGTCTTAATGCTCTTATTCTATATGACTTCCTGCTAGACTAAAAGCTCCAGCATGGGAGGGACACTGCCTATGTTTCTCAGCAGCATTATTAGTGGATTTGTTGTTGTTGTTGTTTAATCTCTCAGTCATGTCTGACTCTTTGTGATCCCATGGACTGAAGCCTGCCAGGCTTCTTGGTCCCATGGGACTTCCCAGGCAAGGACATTGGAATGGGTTGCCATTTCTTGCTTCAGGGGATCTTCCTGACCCAGAGATCAAACCAAATCTCCTGTAAGTCTCCTGCATTGCAGGCGGATTCTTTACTGCTGAGCCACTGGGGAAACCCTTATAGGTGGATATTTGCTCCTTTTCCCCCCTATCCAGCATCCAATCACCTTTTGTGTTGTTGAAGAAAAGTTGTGACCAACCTGGACAGCATATTAAAAAGCAGACATTACTTCGCCAACAAAGGTCCATCTAGTCAAAGCTATGGTTTTTCCAGTAGTCACATATGAATGTGAGAGCTGGATTATAAAGAAAGCTGAGTGCTGAAGAATTGATGCTTTTGAACTGTGGTGTTGGAAAAGACTCTTGAGAGTCCCTTGGACAGCAAGGAGATCCAACCAGTCCATCATAAAGGAAATTAGTCCTGAATATTCATTGGAAGGACTGATGCTGAAGCTGAAACTCCAATACTTAGGCCACCTGATTCAAAGAACTGACTCATTGGAAAAGACCCTGATGCTGGGGAAGATTGAAGGCAGGGGGAAAAGGGGACGACAGAGGATGAGATGGTTGGATGACATCACTGACTCAATGGATACGAGTTTGAGTAAACTCTGGGAGGTGGCAGTGGACAGGGAAGAGTTGTGCCTGACTCTTTTCGACCCCATGGACTACAGCACGTCCTGTCTTTCACTATTTCCCATGGTTTGCTCAAACTCATGTCCATTGAGTCAGTGATACCATCCAACTATCTCATGCTCTGTTGCCCCCTTCTCCTCCTGCCTCCAATCCCTCCCAGCATCAGGGTCTTTTCCAATGAGTCAACTCTTTGCATGAGGTGGCCAAAGTACTGGAGTTCCAGCTTTAGTATCATTCCTTCCAAAGAATACCCAGGACTGATCTCCTTTAGAATGGACTGCAATTGTTAGACTGAAATAAATCTGATTCAGAAAAAAATTAATCATGAGAATGTTAGATTCTAATCGGCATGTTTAAAACATTTGAAACTTAGTTGTGGGATTTGTTTCATTGCAAAATGTAAAGGAAAATTGTAAAGTTTTCCACACACCTCTGTAGTTCAGTTCAGTTCATTTCAGTTGCTCAGTCGTGTCCGACTCTTTGCGACCCCATGAATCGCAGCATGTCAGGCCTCCCTGTCCATCACCACCTCCAGGAGTTCACTCAAAACTCACGTCCGTCGAGTTGGTTAAGCCATCCAGCCATCTCATCCTCTGTTGTCCCCTTCTCCTCCTGCCCCCAATCCCTCCCAGCATCAGAGTCTTTTCCAGTGAGTCAACTCTTCGCATGAGGTGGCCAAAGTACTGGAGTTTCAGCTTTAGCATCATTCCTTCCAAAGAACTCCTTTAGAATGGACTGGTTGGATCTCCTTGCAGTTCAAGGAACTCTCAAGAGTCTTCTCCAACACCACTGTTCAAAAGCATCAATTCTTCGGTGCTCAGCTTTCTTCAAAGTCCAACTCTCAATCCATACATGACCACTGGAAAAACCATAGCCTTGACTAGATGGACCTTTGTTGGCAAAGTAATGTCTCTGCTTTTGAATATGCTATCTAGGTTGGTCATAACTTTCCTTCCAAGGAGTAAGCGTCTTTTAATTTCATGGCTGCAGTCACCATCTGCAGTGATTTTGGAGCCCAGAAAAACAAAGTCTGACACTGTTTCCCCATCTATTTCCCATAAAGTGATGGGACCAGATGCCATAATCTTCGTTTTCTGAATGTTGAGCTTTAAGCCAACTTTTTCACTCTCCTCTTTCACTCTCATCAAGAGGCTTTTGAGTTCCTCTTCACTTTCTGCCATAAGGGTGGTGTCATCTGCATATCTGAGGTTATTGATGTTTCTCCCAGCAATCTTGATTCCAGCTTGTGTTTCTTCCAGCCCAGCGTTTCTCATAATGTACTCTGCATAGAAGTTAAATAAGCAGGGTGACAATATACAGCCTTGACGTACTCCTTTTCCTACTTGGAACCAGTCTGTTGTTCCATGTCCAGTTCTAACTGTTGCTTCCTGACCTGCATATAGGTTTCTCAAGAGGCAGATCAGGTGGTCTGGTATTCCCATCTATTTCAGAATTTTCCACAGTTGATTGTGATCCACACAGTCAAAGGCTTTGGCATAGTCAATAAAGCAGAAATAGATGTTTTTCTGGAACTCTCTTGCTTTTTCCATGATCCAGCAGATGTTGGCAATTTGATCTCTGGTTCCTCTGCCTTTTGTAAAACCAGCTTGAACATCTGGAAGTTCACGGTTCACGTATTGCTGAAGACTGGCTTGAAGAATTTTGAGTATTACTTTACTAGCATGTGAGATGAGTGCAACTGTGCAGTAGTTTGAGCATTCTTTGGCATTGCCTTTCTTTGGGATTGGAATGAAAACTGACCTTTTCCAGTCCTGTGGCCACTGCTGAGTTTTCCAAATTTGCTGGCATATTGAGTGCAGCACTTTCACAGCATCATCTTTCAGGATTTGAAAGAGCTCAACGGGAATTCCATCACCTCCACTAGCTTTGTTCGTAGTCATGCTTTCTAAGGCCCACTTGACTCACATTCCAGGATGTCTGGCTCTAGGTCAGTGATCATACCATCGTGCTTATCTTGATCGTGAAGATCTTTTTTATACAGTTCTTCTGTGTATTCTTGCCACCTCTTCTTAATATCTTGTGCTTCTGTTAGGTCCATACCATTTCTGTCCTTTATGGAGCCTATCTTTGCATGAAATGTTCCCTTGGTATCTCTCATTTTCTTGAAGAGATCTCTAGTCTTTCCCATTCTGTTGTTTTCCTCTATTTATTTGCATTGATCGCTGAGGAAGGCTTTCTTATCTCTTCTTGCTATTCTTTGGAACTCTGCATTCAGATGCTTATATCTTTCCTTTTCTCCTTTGCTTTTCGCTTCTCTTCTTTTCACAGCTATTTGTAAGGCCTCCCCAGACAGCCATTTTGCTTTTTTGCATTTCTTTTCCATGGGGATGGTCTTGATCCCTGTCTCCTGTACAATGTCATGAACCTCAGTCCATAGTTCATCAGGCACTCTATCTATCAGTTCTAGTCCCTTAAATCTATTTCTCACTTCCACTGTATAATCATAAGGGATTTGATTTAGGTTATACCTGAATGATCTAGTGGTTTTCCCTACTTTCTTCAATTTAAGTCAGAATTTGGCAGTAAGGAGTTCATGATCTGAGCCACAGTCAGCTCCTGGTCTTGTTTTTGTTGACTGTATAGAGCTTCTCCATCTTTGGCTGCAAAGAATATAATCAGTCTGATTTTGGTGTTGACCATCTGGTGATGTCCATGTGTAGAGTCTTCTCTTGTGTTGTTGGAAGAAGGTGTTTGCTATGACCAGTGCATTGTCTTGGCAAAATTCTATTAGCCTTTGCCCTGCTTCATTCCGTATTCCAAGGCCAAATTTACCTCTTACCAAATCACCTTTTACCTTCACCGAAAAGATTTCACTGAATTGCCTTCAGGATGTACTGTCCTAAGGCAAATACAATCAATTCATGATCTGTATTCCCACAGATTCTTTTCTCTTGCTGCCCTACACACAGCCAAGAGGTAGGTACAGGACCTAATCTCAGTTAATCCCATGCTCTGTCCAAAAACTTTGGCCTTCTTTTTTTTTGGCTGAGCTGGGTCTTTGTTGCATTCGTTCTTCATTGAGGCTCTCAGGCTCAGTAGCTGTAGCATGTGGGATCTTAGTTCCTGAGCCAGGGATCAAACCTGAGTCTCCTGCATTAGAAGGAAGATTCTTACTGGGGAGGTCCCAGAATTGTGACTCTTGAATGGCACAATGCAAGGTCATTAAAAACTGGTTGAAGTTCATTCATTTCAGTGGTGGTACCTGGTAGTCTTGACAGCTACCCAGGCTTTGTGTTGCTTCCTACTTGAGTCCTGATATTCCAAGTATGGTTCCCTAGGCTTCTCTTTGATCCTGTTGAGCTCTCTCACAGCCTCCTAGTTAATTTCCTTTAGGTTAAAGATGGCCAGAGTCAGTTTGCTATTGGGAGTACAAAAAGATATGGACCTGATAGATTGTAATTCCATAGCCTAATGCAGGATCTGGCAATGGTGAGTATTTAATAAGTGCTAAAGAAAAAGCTATCTAGGTATATGGTTTAAGGCTGATGACTCAGAGCCTCAGTTCCTTCTTCTCTAGGCAACCCACACATCATCTAGGATCTCAGGAAAGAAATCACGTTGTTTGTTCCTTTATTATTTCCTTCCTTTCAATTCTCTACCCTTCCTTCTCAGCTACAGCAACAATACAACCCAACCTAAGTCAACCCAAATTCCTCTCATTTTCTCAGGCATAGCAACTTAACCACAACATCTGAATCATGGTTCTGCCACTTATTAGCTGTGTGACCCCAAACAAACTACTAAATCTCTTTTTGTCTTAGTTTCCTCATCCACATGTGGTGATTGGGAAATTATATGAACTGTACTGTATGTGTGTGTGTATGTGTTTGTTTAAATACCACGTGGCTTGGTGGAAACAAGAATCTATCTGCCAAGCAGGAGACACACATTTGATCCCTGAGTCAGAAAGATCCCCTGGAGAAGGGAATGGCAACCTACTCCAGTATTCTTGCCTGGAAAATCCCTTGGATAGAGGAACTTGGCTGGCTTTTTAAAATATTAGTTTATGTATTTGCCTGCACTTGGGGCACTCAGGTTCGTTGCAGCATAGGGGATCTTTAATTTTGGCTTGTCAGTTCTAGTTCCCTGACTGGGACCCCTGCTTTGGGAGCATGAAGTCAGCCACTGGACCACCAGGGAAGTCCCTAGCATAATGTTTTTAAGTTTCATTCATATTGTAGCATGGATCAGTACTTCATTATTATTATTATTTTGCTCAATTATAGTCCATTGTATAGATGTAGCACATCTTGTTTTTGTATCCATGGGAAAAAAAATATTCAGGGTTGATAATTGGGTTGTTTCCACTTTTGGGCTATTATATGTAATAGCTATGAATAAACTATGAACATTTGTGCACAAGTTTCTTTGTGGACATACATTTCATTTCTCTTGGACATATAGCTAGGGGTTGAATTGATGGGTCATATAGCTAAGCTATTTAAAAATCCTAAAGGATGATGCTGTTAAAGTGCTGCACTCAATATTTCAGCAAATTTGGAAAACTCAGCAGTGGCCATAGGACTGGAAAAGGTGTTTTTATTCCAATCCCAAAGAAAGGCAGCGCCAAAGAATGTTCAAACTATCATACAATTATGCTCATTTCACATACTAGCAAGGTAGTGATCAAAATACTTCAAGCTAGGCTTCAGCAGTACGTGAACTGAGAACTTCCATATGTACAAGGTGGATTTAGAAAAGGCAGAGGAATGAGAGATCAAATTGCCAACATCCGTTAGATCATACAGAAAGCAAGAGAATTCCAGAAAAACATCTACTTCTGCTTCTTTGACTACACTAAAGCCTTCAACTGTGGATTACAGCTTCCCAGGTGGTGTTAGTGGTAAAAAAAAAACAAAACAAAAAAACCCACCTGCCAATGCAGGAGACATAACAGATCTGGGTTCGATCCTTGGGTCGGGAAGGTCCCTTGGAGGAGGAAATGGCAATCCACTCTAGTATTCCTGCCTGGAGAATTCTGGCAATATTCCTGTCTGGAGAATGGACAGTCAGTCCATTGGAGAATGGACAGTCCATATGTCCAATGGACATGTCCGCAAAGAGTCGGACATGACTGAAGCGAATTAGCGTGCACATGGAAAATTCTTAAAGGGATGGGAATACCAGATCACCTTACTTGTCTCCTAATAAACCTGTATGCAGGTAAAGAAGCAACAATCAAAACTGGACATGGAACAACAGACTGGTTCAAAATTGAAAAAGCAATATGTCAAGGCTGTATGTCGCCACCCTGCTTCTCTAACTTATATGCAAAATACATCATATGAAATGCTGAGCTGGATGAATCACAAGCTGGAATCAAAATTGCTGGGAGAGATATCAACAACCTCAGGTATGCAGAATGACACCACTCTAATGGCAGAAAGTGAAGAAGAACTAAAGAGCCTCTTGATGCGGGTGAAAGAGAAGAGTGAAAAAGCTGGTTTAAACTCAGCATTCAGAAAACTAAGATCATGGCATCTGGACCCATTACTTCATGGCAAATAGATGTGGGGAAAGGGGAAATAACAATAACAATAACAATAACAATAGATTTTGTTTTCTTGGGCTCCAAAATAACTGCAGATGGTGAACGCATCCATAAAATTAAAAGATGCTTGCTCCTTGAAAGAAAAGCTATGACAAACTTAGATAGTATATTAAAAAGCAGAGGCTTCACTTTGACATCTAAGGTTCGTATAGTCAAACCTATGGTTTTTCCAGTAGTCATGTAGGGGTCAGAGATCTGGACAATAAAAAAGGTTGAGTACCAAAGAATTAATGCCTTCTAACTGTGGTGCTGGAGAAGACTCTTGAGAGTCCCTTGGACTGCAAGGAGATCAAACTAGTCCATCCTAAAGGAAGTCAGCCCTGAACATTTATCAGAAGGACTGGTGATGAAGCTTAAGCTCCAATACTTTGGCTACCTGATGTGAACAGTGGACTCACTGGAAAAGACCCTGATGCTGGGAAAGACTGAGGGCAGGAGGAGATGGCAGGATGGCATCATGGGCCCAATGGACATGAGTTGGAGCAAACTCCCAGAGACAGCGAAGGACAGGCATGCTTCAGTCCACGGGGTCACAGAGTTGGAGGGGATTTAGGGACTGAACAAAAACAAACTGTAGAATAAGTCAATGAACACGTATTTAATACTCTTTAAAAACATAAATCTGTGGAAAATTCTTCAAGAGATGGGAACACCAGACCACCTTACCTGCCTCCTGAGACATCTGTATGCAGGTCAAGAAGCAACAGTTAGAACTGGACATGGAGCAACAGACTGGTTCCAAATTGGGAAAGAAGTACGTCAAGGCTGTATGATTGCCACCCTGTTTATTTAACTTCTATGCAGAGTACATCATGTGAAATGCCAGGCTGGATGAAGCACAAGCTGGAATCAAGATTGGTGGGAGAAATATCAATAACCTCAGATATGCAGATGATACCACCCTTATGGCAGAAAGTGAAGAACTAAAGAGCCTGTTGATGGAAGTGAAAGAGAGTGAAAAAGTTGGCTTAAAACTTAACATTCAAAAAAAAAAAAAAAAACTTAACATTCAGAAAACTAAGATCATGGCATCCGGTCCCATCACTTCATGGCAAATAGACGGGGAAACAATGGAAACAGTGACTGGCTTTATTTTGGGGGGCTCTAAATCACTGCAGATGGTGACTGCAGCCATGAAATTAAGATGCTTGCTCTTTGGAAGAAATGCTATGACCAACCTAGACAGCATTAAAAAGCAGAGACATTACTTTGCCAACAAAGGTCCATCTAGTCAAAGCTATGGTTTTTCCAGTAGTCACGTATGGATGTGAGAGTTGGACTATAAGGAAAGCTGAGCACCAAAGAATTGATGCTTTTGAACTGTGGTGTTGGAGAAGACTCTTGAGAGTTCCTTGGACTGCAAGAAGATCCAACCAGTCCATCCTAAAGGAAATCAGTCCTGAATAGTCATTGGAAGGACTGATGCTGAAGCTTGGTTACCTGATGTGAAGAACTGACTCATTGGAAAAGACCCTGATGCTGGAAAAGACCCTGATGCTGGGAAAGACTGAAGGCGGGAGAAGGGGATGTCAGAGGATGAGATGGTTGGATGGTATTACCGACTCCATGGACATGATTTTGAGTAAATTCCAGGAGTTAGTGGTGGTCAGGGAGGCCTGGCTTGCTGCAATTCAGTTCAGTTCAGTTCAGTCGCTCAGTCGTGTCTGACTCTTTGCAACCCCATGAATCTCAGCACGCCAGGCCTCCCTGTCCATCACCAACTCCCGGAGTTCACCCAGACTCACGTCTATCGAGTCAGTGATGCCATCCAGCCATCTCATCCTCTGTCGTCCCCTTCTCCTCCTGCCCCCAATCCCTCCCAGCATCAGAGTCTTTTCCAATGAGTCAACTCTTCACATGAGGTGGCCAAAGTACTGGAGTTTCAGCTTTAGCATCATTCCTTCCAAAGAAATTCCAGGGCTGATCTCCTTCAGAATAGACTGGTTGGATCTCCTTGCAGTCCAAGGGACTCCCAAGCAAATAGTCGGACACGACTGAGCGACTGACTGAACTGAACTGAAGCATTTAAAACATAGACATGAGTGAAACAAACGTCTTTTAAATCTCGTTCACAATCCTAGGACGACAATTGCCTTCACCTTTCTTCTTTCAGGAGCATTTCGTTCTCTGGGTGATTTACAGCTCACCTACTGCCGTCTGAGACGTCGCCCAACCCTTTGAGGCGAGGTTGAGACGCCCTGCTTGCCGTCGTCCCGGCCCCATTTCGCCGCAAGGCCTCCTGGGAGTGGTAGTCCCCAGTCTGGCCGCTCCGACGATAGTAGCGAGGTGCGCCGGTCCGCGGAACTACAGGGGGCGGTACGCAGGTCCAGGTTCTTCCGACTCGCCTTTCCCTCCCCGCCTGCGCGCCCGCCCCAGCTATCATGGCGGCTCCCTTGGCCTTGGTACTGGTGGTGGCCGTGACCGTGCGGGCGGCCTTGTTCCGCTCCAGTCTGGCCGAGTTCATCTCGGAGCGGGTGGAGGTGGTGTCCCCACTGAGCTCTTGGAAGAGAGGTGAGGCCACCGGCTCGAGTAGGCGGTCAGGTCCCGCCTGTGCGCTCCTGGCCTCTGTGAATGGAAGGCGGGGGCATTGGCCGCAAGCTCGATTCTGAGGAAACTGACCCACTCAAGCGTACTTAGAGAAGGCGGGAGAGCGGGGCTGCTGGGAGGAGGGAGCGTGGGGCAGTGGTGAGGTTGGGGCCCTACAGGCCGGTCACCTGCGGGGTGGGGATCTGAGGGGGTGTGTCCCACACGGGTTTTGCGCTGAGAGGCGTGATCTGAGGAAGGGTCAGGATAAGGGAAGTGCATGCTGGCTGGAGTGGGATTTGGCGGGAGATTCGCACATGATGCTCCCTGGGGTGTGGGGTGGCTGTGAGGGGAGCCCAGTGCGGGGACCAATCCTGCCTAAGCGAGGAAAGGGTGTGAGTGAGTGTGCTTAGAAGCCTATTCTCCGTCTGGGACTTGCAGTGCAGTTTTTCCTACTGTGTCTTCCTAGGTCTTGCAGTTCTTCATAGAACAGTGTTTTATATTAAAGGGACAGAATTTGGGCCAAAGGATCCACAGGCTAATGGGAGAAATAGATAATTATAAGCATTTGTGGAAAGTGTACTTCCTGTGTACATCCAGTTCCTTCCTTGGAGTTCTGATCTTGAAGAAAGCATCCCCTCCTTTTCCAGTTTCTTAAGGCTATGGAATTTGAGCTAACTCTTGAAGGAAGCAGAGTTTGGAAAGGGAGATTAGAGAAAGGGAAGTTCCAGGTAGAAGATAAACAGGATCAAGAAATGTTGAAGGAAGTGAACATATCCAAAGTAGGTGAGTAATGGGATGGGGGTGAGGTTAGGGCCAGAGTCTGAAGATTTTTCTAAAAAACTTTCTTCCTAAAGTGTAATAAACTTAGAGCTCAAGAAATTTTTTACAAACTGTCTACATCCATGTAGGCAGCACCCAGATCAACAAACAGAACAGCACCACAGAAGTCCCCTTTCATGTTCTCAAACGTTAAATGCTAGAGTTTTAATATTATCCCATAGCTTCCCTGTTGACTCAGATGGTAAGGAATCCACCTGCAATGCAGGAGACCCAGATTCGATTCCTGGGTCAGGAAGATCCCCTGGAGAAGGGAATGGCAGTGTACTCCATTCTTGCCTGGAAAATCCCATGGACTGAGGAGCCTGGCAAGCTACAGTCTATGGGGTCACAACAGTCAGACATGACTTAGCAACTGAATCACCACTACCACCCTTTACCCAGCTTCTTGTCCTGCTAATATCCTACATAATCATAGTACAATGACCTAAACCAGAAAATTAACATTGATACAATACCATTAACTAACCTACAGAATTTTTACCAGTTGTTCCACAGATGTCCTTTCTCTGGTCCAAGATCCCATCATGATCCCATATTGCATTTAATCGTTGTCTATCCTTTGTCTCTTCCTATCTGGGATGCTTCCTCCTTCATGTTGTTGTTCAGTCACTCAGTTGTGTCTGACTCTTTGCAACCCCATGGACTGTAGCAGGCCAGGCTTCCCTGTCCTTCACCATCACCTGGAGCTTGCTCAAACTCATGTCCATTGAGTCAGTGATGCCATCCAGTCATCTTGTCCTCTGTCACCCCCTTCTCCTCCTGCCTTCAATCTTTCCTAGGATCAGAGTCTTTTCCAGTGAGTCGGCCAGTTATTTTGTCTCTCAGTTTAGGTTTTCTTGATGTTTCCTCATGATGAGATTGAAGTTAGGTTTTTTGGGTAAGAACCACATTTTTGGCATAAACACCACAGAAGTTTTTTTATCTCCATCATTATGAATCATGTCAGGAGGAACTTGATATTGATAATGTTAACTGGTCAGCATATTACTGGTGATATTAAGGTAGGTCACTTGAGAAAGATAGTGAATGCCAGGTTTACCCACATAAGTTTTTATTTTTCTCCTTGCAAATACTGTTTCCAGTCATATTTTTACCCACTAATTTTTAGTATCCATTATTGACACTTGCCTTTCATGATTATTACTGTGGGATCTGCCAAATGGTGATTATCTATTTTCATCTTTCCTCTACATTTGACATTTACACTTCTCTATAAGGAAGAGTTTTCTTTTCTCTTTTACCTGTTTATTTATTCAATTATTAATAGCGAAGTATGATTTCTAACTATAAAGTGCTTTTCTCTATCCACCCATACATATATGTATAAAGGAAAGGAAAGGAGAGCGAAGTCGCTCAGTCGTGTCTGACTTTTTGTGATCCCATGGACTGTAGCCTATTAGGCTCCTCCATCCATGGGATTTTCCAGGCAAGAGTGCTGGAGTGGATTGCCATTTCTTTCTCCAGGGGATATTCCTGACCTAGGAATCGAACCCAGATCTCCTGCATTGCGGGCAGACACTTTACCGTCTGAGCCACCAGGGAAGCCTACATATATGTATACACTTCTTAATTCATTTACATACATATCCATTAATGAAACATTAATGAAATATTAATTTTTAATATTTTAGTACTCTGAGCATAATAAGGAACATATTTCTCTGGGCACTTGTCCAGTTATTTCCCCCGATAAACTACCCTAAGAACAATCGTTTCTGGATCAAGAGGCACACACTTGAAAATACATGTTGCTTGTAGAAAAGTTAATAACAAATGTCACTCAAACAGTCAGCATATGAGAACAACTGCCCATTTTCCTATTCCACATTTCTCACAGCTTCTAATTTGTTATTTGGCTGTTTTTTGCAATGGAGCAGAATATGTAGAAGTGAAACACTTGTTATTATTTATTTATTTGGCAGGGGCTTGCAGAATCTTAGTTTTCTGCCCAGGGATTGAACCTGGGCCTCTGGCAGGAAAGTGCCAAGTCCATACCACCAGACCACCAGGGAATTTGCAAACAAAACCCTTTTTAGCATGGGTGGAAGTTAGAAGAAGATTGAAGGAATGTTAAGGTTTAATATAAAATTTTTTCATAATGAGTGTTGCCCCACAATGAAAAGAGTTGCTCTGTAGGGAAGAAGGTTCACCATCATCTGAAATCAAGACTTAAAATCACTTGCTGGGAATGAGGTAAAATGGGGTTAGACAAATTGGGAAGCCCTTCTTGTTCTTGGGAGTTATCTAGCACTTTGGTTTATGGCCAGTCTGCATATGTCTCTAAAGTAAGAGTGAACTTGGATGTCTTACTTTTCAGTGGTTGAAGGCCTCTCACTGTTGGACTTGGGAGTGTCTCCTTATTCTGGAGCAGTATTTCATGAAGTAAGTGTTTTTGCTTTCTTTTCTGGGTACTAAGAGTAGTTTATAGTCACAGATGCCAAACCTAACCTCTGTTTTGTACAAACATTTAAAAAGATCTATTTTTGAAAATCATATTTAGAAACAGCCCCTTTTTTTAGATGTCTTCTGCTTAAGAAGAGGGTTTCACAATTGCAGTGGAAATGATCCAGATTTAGATTGTAATTTGGGGAAGCAGATGAGACTTCTGTGGAAGTTACCATTTTTGTTGGCAGATAAGTTGTAAACAGTTCGTAGTTCACGAATAGGTTATATGCTAATTGGCATGTAATTTGTTCTTTGGAACATGCTTTCCTGTGAAAACTGTGTCAGCAGTGTTGGTTTCTTAGAAAGCCCACCAAAGCCATTTAACCCATAAAGTTTGTTCTTAAGAATAGTAAAATCACTCTTAGGTCACTATCATCTCTTATTTGGGTTACTACAACAGCTTCCTGACAAGTCCTTCTGCATTCAGTCTTGCTCCTTTTTATTTTATCCTGTAGTCAGAGCCATCTTCCTGAAATGTGAATCTGATTTTGTCACTGTCCTGCTTGGCACTGATTTCAGGATAAAATCCAAGCACCTTAGGGTGCATACAAAGCCCTGTGGGTCCTGCTCACTCCCTCAACCACATGTCTTTCCACTTCTTCCTCCCCATTTTTTTTTTTTTTTTAATTTAATGTTTGGCTCTGCTGGGTCTTCACTGTTGCGTGGGCTTTCTGTCTTGGCGAGCAGGGGCTACTCTTGGTTGTAGTACTCGGGCTTCTCATCGTGATGGCTTCTTTTGCTGTGGAGCATGGGCTGTAGGCCCGAGGGCTTCAGTAGTTATAGTGCCTGGGCCCAGTAGTTGTGGCTCCTGGGCTCTAGAGCACAGGCCCTTTAGTTGTAGTGCACAGGCTTAGTTGCCCCGCAGCATGTGATCTTCTAGGACCAGAGACTGAACCCATGTCCTTGCATTGGCAGGCAAATTCCTTACCACTGAGCCACCAGGAAAGCCCCAGACCTTTTTTATTGGCTTTATCATTTAGACGTCTTCTAATTAGGCAATTTAGCCCTTAATTTTTACAACTATCTCCCTCATACCTACTTTGAGAACAGTTTTTTTGGTTCTCCTATCTAGTCTTTTTAAAGCATTCAATTTGGTTCTCATGGAGATAACAACTCTTTTGTATTCATACTTCGTTATCTTTGTATTACTGTCTAATTGAACCACAATAATAAGAACTGCTAGCAGAAACAGGTTAGGAAAAATTTGAGACTCTTTGAAAGTGAAAGTGAGGTCGCTCAGTCGTGTCCCACTCTTTGGGACCCCATGGACTGTAGCCTACGAAACTCCTCCGTCCATGGGATTTTCCAGGCAAGAATACTAGAGTGGGTTGCCATTTCCTTCTCCAAGGGAACTTCCCGACCCAGGGATCGAACCCCGGTCTCCCACATTGTAGGCAGACGCTTTTACCATCTGAGCCACCAGGGAAGTCTCTATGAGACTATGAGCACACAATTCAGAAATTGGGAACAGAAATATACAAACATAGCCTAGTAGCCAGGAGACCTCAGTGTGCTGTGTGCCTTAGGCAGTATGTTTTCTACAGAATAGGAACCCCTGACAGAGTTCTGACATGGTTTTATTATGCTTCAGTACCATATTCTCTCTTGCCTATGTCTTTGTTTGTGCTGTTGTCTTTTTATAGAGGGCCATTCTTCTCTCTTTTTGTGGTTGACCCTGCTGTTCAGATACTAGCTTAGGTTTTGCCTCCTCCAGGAAGCCATCCCTCATCACCTTAGACTAAGTTAGATGTTTCTCCTGTATCTTTCAAAGCATCTTGTGCTTATCCTTTTCATGACTCATATCATACTCTTGAAACTGCCTCTGTACTTGTTTTACCCATTATGATATGTGCTGCTTAGAACGTGTTCTGGCATCTTTTGATCACTTATTCCTAGTGCCTCGCTCTGTATCTGCATATGTATTCCAACCCCTTCTTCCCTTCTCTCTTTCCTTTAACAAAGAGTTATTAAGTACACACCAAATGCCAGCGACCCTGCTAGATGCTAGGGGTATAAAACAAGACACAGTCCTTGGCATTATTATTCTCATATTTTTGAGAGAAACAGACAATAAGTTAGTAAAAAGAGCAAAGAATATTGCCAAGGATAAAGAAAATAATTTCATCATGATGAAAGGGTCAGTTTATCAAGAAGACATAACAGTCCTGATGCTTATGCACCTAATAGAGTTTCAGAGTACATGAAGATGGATAGAACTGCAAGGAGAAATCGACAGATCTCCAGTTATAGTCTGAGATTTCAGTATCGCTCTGTAAGTGATTGATAGAACAAGCAGACAGAGTCAACAAGGATAGAGAAAACTTGAACAATACACCAACCATTTTGACTTCATTGACATTTACAGAACATTCCATCCAGTAACAGCAAAATACATAATCCCTTCAAGTGTGTATTTGCAAGATAGATCATATTCTGAGAAATAAAACAGGCTCAATAAATTTAATAAAAGGATTGACGTCATACAAAGTATATTCTCTGACCACAGTGGAATCAAATGAAAAATTAATACCAGAAAGATACCTGGAAAATCCCCGAGTATTTGCAAGCTAAGTAACATATTCCTCAATAACCCATGATCAAAGAAGAAATCAGAAGGGAAATTAGTATTTTGAATGAATGAAAATGAAAACGCAGCCTATCAAAATATGTGGGAAATTTATGATGTAAAATGCCTATATTAAAAAAGAAGAAAGTCTCAAATCATTGACCTCAGTTTCTATCTTAAGAAACTAGAAAAAGAAGATAACTCAAAAGTAAGCAGAATAAAAGGAATAATAACTACCTGAATGGAAACAAATGAAACAGAAAACAGAAAGTATGGAAAGGCATAGAAATACAGTTGGTCCTTTGGAATGAACAGTAAAATAGGTGAACATTTGGGAATGGTAGATATGTTCACCATCTTGATTGTGGTAATGCTTTCATGGGTGTATACATAGGTCAGAACATGTCAAGTTGTATATCTTTTTTATACCAACTATACCTCCATAACGGAGAAGGCAATGGCACCCCACTCCAGTACTCTTGCCTGGAAAATCCCATGGATGGAGGAGCCTGGTAGGTTGCAGTCCATGGGGTCGCTAAGAGTCGGACACGACTGAGCAACTTCACTGTCACTTTTCACTTTCATGCATTGGAGAAGGAAATGGCAACCCACTCCAGTGTTCCTGCCTGGAGAATCCCAGGGATGGGGGAGCCTGGTGGGCTGCCGTCTATGGGGTCACACAGAGTCGGACACGACTGAAGCGACTTAGCAGCAGCAGCAGCATACCTCCATAAAGCTAAATTTTTTTAAATGTGATTTCACTTTAATGGTAAGTTCAGTTCACTTCAGTTCAGTCACTCAGTTGTGTCCGACTCTTTGCTACCCCAGGAACCCCAGCACGCCAGTCCTCCCTGTCCATCACCAACTCCCGGAGTCTACCCAAACCCATGTCCATTGAGTCGGTGATGCCATCCAACCATCTCATCCTCTGTTGTCCCCTTCTCCTCCTGCCCTCAGTCTTTCCCAGCATCGGGTCTTTTCAAATCAGTCAGCTCTTCGCATCAGGTGGCCAAAGTATTGGAGTTTCAGCTTCAACATCAGTCCTTCCAATGAACACCCAGGACTGATCTTTAGGATGGACTGGTTGGATCTCCTTGCAGTCCAAGGAACTCTCAAGAGTCTTCTCCAACACCACTGTTCAAAAGCATCAATTCTTCGGCGCTCAGCTTTCTTTATAGTCCAACTCTCACATCCATACATGACCATTGGAAAAACTATAACCTTGACTAGACGGACCTTTGTTGGCAAAGTAATGTCTCTGCTTTTGAATATGCTGTCTAGGTTGGTCATAACTTTCCTTATAAGGAGTAAGCGTCTTTTAATTTCATGGCAGCAGTCACCATCTGCAGTGATTTTGGAGCCCAGAAAAATAAAGTCAGCTGTTGTTTCCACTGTTTCCCCATCTATTTGCCATGAAGTGATGGGACCAGATGCCATGATCTTAGTTTTCTGAATGTTGAGCTTTAAGCCAACTTTTTCACTCTCCTCTTTCACTTTCATCAAGACGCTCTTTAGTTTTTCTTCGCTTTCTGCCATAAGGGTGATATCATCTGCATATCTGAGGTTATTGGTATTTCTCCCAGCAATCTTGATTCCAGCTTGTGCTTCCTCCAGCCCAGCGTTTCTCATGATGTACTCTGCATAGAAGTTAAATAAGCAGGGTGACAATATACATCCTTGACGTACTCCTTTTCCTACTTGGAACGAGTCTGTTGTCCCATGTCCAGTCCTAACTGTTGCTTCCTGACCTGCATATAGGTTTCTCAAGAGGCAGGTCAGGTGGTCTAGTATTCCCATCTCTTTCAGAATTTTCCACAGTTGATTGTGATCCACACAGTCAAAGGCTTTGGCATAGTCAGTAAAGCAGAAATATATATTTTTCTGGAACTCTTGCTTTTTCGATGATCCAGAGGACGTTGGCAATTTGATCTCTGGTTCCTCTGCCTTTTCTAAAACAAGTTTGAACCTCTGGAAGTTCATAGTTCACATATTGCCAAAGCCTGGCTTGGAGAATTTTAAGCATTACTTTACTAGCATGTGAGATGAGTGCAATTGTGCGGTAGTTTGATGTTAAGTTTGATGTGGTAGTTAAATGGTAAGTATATATAGAAAAATAAAGCTGAGTAAAAGGATAAAGCGGAGAAGGCAATGGCACCCCACTCCAGTACTCTTGCCTGGAAAATCCCATGGATGGAGGAGCCTGGTAGGCTGCAGTCCATGGGGTCGCTAAGAGTTGGGCACGACTGAGTGACTTCACTTTCACTTTTCACTTTCATGCATTGGAGAAGGAAATGGCAACCCACTCCAGTGTTCTTGCCTGGAGAATCCCAGGGACGGGGGAGCCTGGTGGGCTGCCGTCTACAGGATCGCACAGAGTCGGACACAACTGAAGTGACTTAGCAGCAGCAGCAGCAGCAGCAAAAGGATAAAGAGTGGTGGTCATATATATGACTATTTTAGTGTGTTCAGGGAAGGCACTTGAGGAAGTGAAATTTGAATAAGAGATCTAAATGAATCAAGCAAGCCATATGATGGCCCTGATTTGGGAATGAGTTTGGCATTTGTGAGTTGCAGAAAGATGATCAGTGTTGCTAAGGCAGAATGAGCAAAGGAGAATAATAAGAGATAAGTTGTAAGAAATTAGGAGCCTGATGATACAGGACTTTTTGTAGACATGGTTAGGAGTTTGGATTTTCTTTCAATCTCTATATCTCCCTATCTGTCTTGGTATCTTTTCTTTTCCACTTTTATTGAGATGTAATTGACATACAACACTGTGTAAGTTTTATACAGCATGATTTAACTTTTATCCATTATGAAATGATGACCACAGTAGATACATTAATGAAATAGAAATGGTTTTTCCCTTGTGATGCAAACTCTTAGGATTTACTCTCTTAACTTTCATTTATAACTATAGAAGTGCTACCTATATTTATCATTTATTGTACATTACATCCTTAGATAGAACTTATTTATTTTATAACTGAAAATTTGTACCTTTTGACTATCTTTATCCAGTTTTCCCTCCTACTCTGATCTCTCTTTTCTTTTTGAAGTATATTTTACGTGCAACACTGTGTTAGTTCCCAGTGTATGACATAGTGACTACATATTTGTATACATTTTTAAGTGCTCACCATAAGTCTAGTTGTCATTTATCAATATACAAGGAGATTCAGTTCAGTTCAGTCACTTAGTTGTGTCTGACTCTTTGTGACCTCATGGATTGCAGCACGCCAGGCTTCCCTGTCCATCACCAGCTCCTGGAGCTTGCTCAGGCTTATGTACCATTGAGTCGGTGGTGCCATCCAACCATCTTATCCTCTGTCGTCCCCTTCTCCTGCTTTCCATCTTTCCCAGCATCAGGGTCTTTTTCCATTGAGTCAGTTCTTTGCATCAGGTGGTCAAAGTATTGGAGCTTCAGCTTCAGCATCAGTCCTTCCAATGAATATTCAGGACTAATTTCCTTTAGGATTGACTGGTTTGATCTCCAAGGTACTCTCGGGAGTCTTCTCCAATACCACATTACATGATTACTAATCATGTTCCCCATGCTGTACATTTTAGACCTGTGACTCATTTATTTTTCAACTGAAAGTTTGTGCTTCTTAATCTCCCTCACCTATTTCTCTCCTCCTTTACCCCTCGTCTTTATCTATCTTTTAATAAAATTGTTTTATTTAATTTTTTGTTTGTTTGTTTTTAATGTCCAGTGTTTGTAAGATGAGCGCCTGAGCTTCCTCCTGTATAAGATAAATTGGGCTACTTCTTGTCTAATTTGGTTTCTGGAAAAACTTCATTCACATTCTTAATGGTTACTGATCAAATGGAACCGTGTTCATCATCTTCTCCAGCTGTCTCCTATTCCTTAGTCCTGGCCTTTGAGAGAAACAACTCAGAACAGTATTTGCATCTTTTTCTTTAGCCTCCAACTGGATAGTATATTTATGCTGTGACATGGGAACCTGTAAGGAATTAAACTTCTTTCCAAAGTCATCTGCCACGCCAGCCTTCACATTGGTCTTGTAGTAAGCCCAGTCAGAGCAGGTGGATTCTCAGGTAGAGTAGCCAACCTGGAGGTGAGGGTCTCAATCCAGGATTTCAGGGAGGTAGCAGTGGCCTTGTGATTTTGGGGTATGATCTCCCCAGTTAACAGCTTCCATTGTAGACTTTCTCTGGGGGAAGCCATGTCATGACCAACCTTAAGGAAGCCTTTGTGTTGTGGAACTGAATCTTGTTGTCAACACCCATATGAGTAAGCTTGGAGCAGATACTTAAGCTCTTTTAGATACTGCAGCCCTAGCTGACAGCTTGGCTTCAATCTCACGAGAGACTCTGTGCCAGAACCACCCAGTTAAGCCATTCCTGGATTCCTGACTCTTAGGCACTGTGTGAGGTAATAAATGTGTACTGTTTTAAGCTATTAAGTTTTTGGATAATTTGTTACACAGAAATAGATAACAGATATCTAGAGAGTGAATTTACATAAAGAAGAATTAGAGGACCTGGAGCTATCCAGTACATCAAGGTTGGGAAGGGAAAGAGGTACTAGCAAATAGAGCTGAAAGGGTGGAAAATCAAGAGAATGTAGTTCATGGAAGCTAAATGCTTTAAGGAAGGAGTAAAAACTATGTCAGAACTTACTAGGTGGCTCAGTGGTATAGAATCTGCCTGCCAAGCAGGAGACGTGGGTTTGATCCCTGGGTTGGGAATGATCCCCTGGAGAAGGAAATGGCAAACCACTCCAGTATCTTTCCTGCAAAATCCCATGGACAGAGGGGCCTACTGGGCTACAGTCCATGGAGTAGCAAAGAGTTGGACATGACTTAGCTACTAAACAACAACAAAAATGATGTCAAATGCTATTTCAAGGTTGAGAAAATTTAGACTAAAAATTGATGATTAATTTGCCAAAATTGAGATCTTTGGCAGCAATAATTTCAGTGGAGTATAGGGACAAGCGACTTACTGACATACATTGAGGGAAAGATGGAAAGACACAGTAGAGACAACCTTTTTGAGGAGTTTCAGTCTAAAGGAGGGCAGAGAAATGGTATGGAAGCTGGATAGAGATGTCTAGTGAAGATTTTTAAAATATGAAGATCTGCATATTGAATGCTGATGGGAAGAATTCTGTGGATACTAAGTTGAGAATGTAAGAAAGATCAAATGAGCAGTGTCTTTGAGGAGGTCAGAAGGAATGGGATCCAGTTGACAGGTGAAGGATTTGGTTTTAAATAGGAAGAATGGAACTTCCTCCATTGTTAATATAAGAAAAGTAGAGAGTATAAGTATAGATAGAGGAAATTGATCAACTGGGTAGTGGGAAAATAAGGTGGTTCTCATGTAATTGCTTCTCTTTTCTCAGTGAAATAAGAAATGTTGGCTATAAGTGAGAATGGGGGAGGGGAGTTGGACTATGCAGTTAAACTAACTGCTATGTACTTGTTAGTTCATTGAGGAAACAAGCCCCCGTGCTGATAGACTTTTTGAGAACAGTTTGTTCTGTTCTATTTAGTGCCATTCTAAACTATCTGAAGCATCAAAACATTTCAAAAGTAGGCTATTGGTAATATAAATATCAAGTTGCTACCTCTTACAGACAAAGATAAATGCGAAAAAGAATCCATTAGTAGATAGTTGTAAAAGTTTAATTCTTTGAGAACTTTGAAAGGCAAGGCTGAGGCCCCTATTTTCAAAAGGAGGTAAAAAGTTGATCTCAGGTAGCTAACATATTGAGGTTTACTGTGTGCTAGGCACTATGCTGAGTACTTTGTGAATGTTACCAGTTAATTCTCCCAAGAACCATGTGAAATAGGTCACTATATGTGTTTTATGGCTGAAGAAACTAGAAACTAACGCTCAGAGGGCAAACAACCTGCCCAGAGTGGAACCTGGTAGAACATTTTAAGACAAAAAAACATTGTTAGAGGCAAAGAGAATTATTTTTAATAATTGATCAACACCCAGATGATACAGTAATTCTACACTTAAATTCATCTAACTACATAGCTTCAAAATCTATAAAAGTGACATGACTAAAAGAAGAAATAGACAAACCCACAGTCATAGAGGGATATTTTAACATATGTGTCTCAGTCTCTGATATAACAAACAGACCAGAAAATCATAGTAGATTTGAGCAAATGCTTAACAAACAACCTAGATGTCATCCATAAAATGTCACACCAAAAAATGTTAATATGCACATTCTTTTCAATTGTGTGTGGAACACTTATAAAATTGACCATATGATGGAACACAAAGCAAGTCACAACACATTTTAAGTGATTGAAATCATTGAAAATACATAGTATTTTCTATGACTATAATAATAAATACATTACAAAAATATAAAAAGGAAAGTTTAAAATAATTGGAAATTAAACACTATACACTTTAGTCTCAAAGAAAAAAATCTCAGCGGAAATTTGAGTATTTTAAACTGAAGGTGATAAAACAACATATCAAAATTTGTATGATACAGCTAAAGCCATACCCAAAGGAAAATTGATTGCTTTGACCCTTGAACAACATAAGTTTGAGCTGCATAGGTAGGTTCACTTATATACAGATTTTTTTTTTTTCTAATAAATATGTACTGCAGTACTGCACAATCTGAGGTTGGTTAAATTTGAGGCTGGAGAACCATGGGTATGGAGGGCCAACTATAAAATTATACTCAGATTTTTTTACTGCATGGGAGCCAGTACTACTAACCCCCATGTTGTTGGAGGGTTGGCCATGTTAGGAAGGCAGAAGATCTAATATCAGTGATCTGGGTATCATTAGAAAAAGATAAAGTGATTATCCCCATAAAAGTTTGAAGAAAGAATTGTATAAAGTTTAGAGATTAGTGAAGTCCACTTCAGTTCAGTCATGTCTGACTCTTTGCGACCTCATGAACTGCAGCACGCCGGGCCTCCCTATCCCATCACCAACTCCCGGAGTCCACCCAAACCCATGTCCATTGAGTCGGTGATGCCATCCAACCATCTCATCCTCTGTTGTCCCCTTCTCCTCCTGCCCTCAATCTTTCCCAGCATCAGGGTCTTTTCAAATGAGTCAGCTCTTCGCATCAGGTGGCCAAAGTATTGGAGTTTCAGCTTCAAAATCAGTCCTTCCAATGAACACCCAGGACTGATCTCCTTTAGCATGGACTGGTTGGATCTCCTTGCAGTCCAAGGGACTCTCAAGAGCCTTCTCCAACACCACAGTTCAAAAGCATCAATTCTTCAGCGCTCAGCTTTCTTTATAGTCCCAACTCTCACATCCATACATGACCACTGAAAAAACCATAGCCTTGATTAGATGGAACTTGTTGACAAAGTAATGTCTCTGGTTTTTAATATGCTGTCTAGGTTGGTCATAACTTTCCTTATAAGGAGTAAGCGTCTTTTAATTTCATGGCTGTAATCACCACCTGCAGTGATTTTGGAGCCCAGAAAAATAAAGTCTGACACTGTTTCCACTGTTTCCCCATCTATTTACCATGAAGTGATGGGACCAGATGCCATGATCTTAGTTTTCTGAATGTTGAGCTTTAAGCCAACTTTTTCACTCTCCTCTTTCACTTTCATCAAGACGCTTTTTAGTTCCTCTTCACTTTCTGCCATAAGGGTGGTGTCACCTGCATATCTGAGGTTATTGATATTTCTCCTGGCAGTCTTGATTCCAGCTTGTGCTTCCTCCAGCCCAGGATTTCTCATGATGTACTCTGCATAGAAGTTAAATAAGCAGGGTGACAATATACAGCCTTGACATACTCCTTTTCCTATTTGGAACCAGTCTGTTGTCCCATGTCCAGTTCTAACTGTTGCTTCCTGACCTGCATACAGACTTCTCAAGAGGCAGGTCAGGTAGTACTAGGGAAGCATATTTAAAATGTACTCGATTTTGTTTATTCTCTTTAGTCATTTCAGCAGATAGTTAGTACAGTGGCACAAAATAATTCAAGTGATACTAAATAATTCTCCCTTATATGTATGTTGGCAAACTAGCGTAGAACATTATTCAAAGAAGAGATTTTTCTTGACAGAATAGCCTCTTTCCTATCCCCTACTCTGGAAACTGACAATAGTAAGATTTAATTTCTTTGTTTTTCTCCTGCAGACTCCATTAATAATATACCTCTTTCATTTTCTGATTGACTATGCTGAATTGGTATTTATGGTAAGTAACTTTCTACATAAAATCAATATGTATGTGTTTTTTTTTTATGTATGTGTTTTTAAAATCCTTTATCCTCTTGCTTTTAAGCAAAAAAATGTATTTCAGGAGCTCAGAAATTTCTCAGAACATAAAAGCAAAAAGCTATTTTAAATGTGGATTCACGAGATTGTGATAGTATAATGGATGTGTGAGGAGTCGTCTCTGACATCTGACCAGTTCTAATTCATTCTACTTTAAAATTTTCATTTCTGGACTTTGTAGTCTTGAATTTCTAGCTTCAAGATTCTATGATTATCTTTAATCATGGCGCCAGTGGAGAGGGCATCCTGAATTTCCTAAGCATTCTGCCAAGGGATTTTGTGAAGAGGACATAGGCCAGATGAGACTTTCAGGGTGAGAACCTTAAAATTAAGACAATGGGGCTGTGTTTTGAGTGCAGTGGTTTGAAACACTTGCCTGATCTAGAGTTGAAAATCTGGGTCAAGTAAGAGGTCTACTGAGGTCTTCCTTTATAATTATAATGGCTGTGGCTTATTGAGGACATACTGTATACTAAGCACTTGACCTGGGTCAGCCCTGCAAAGCAATGGGTATTATTCTCCTTTCATAGAAAACTAAAATACCTTGCAATTACAGAACAGATATGGGACGCCAAACTTGATGTAAGCCTGGGTCCTAATCCTCAGAATTTTCTGGTCAGATCTCCCTGAAAAGGCTTTATCTTTGTGGTCAAAGTGAGGGTTGACTTTCTGCCTGATTATAAGAATTTAGTACTAGATAGTCTACCGCCATCCAATAACTCCAGACTCTGGTGGCATTCCATTACTCCTACACTTAGTAGGTTCATTTCCTCTTATTTCTCTTTCTTCTGACAGATCACTGATGCACTCACTGCCATTGCCCTGTATTTTGCAATCCAGGACTTCAATAAAGTTGTGGTGAGTAGTCAGTGGGTGGGACAAAGGTCGTGTACTGAAAGATCAACTGCCTTAAAATCCTAAGAAGTGGGAGTGAAGCTTCTGTCTTGTTCAACCATCCCTGGAATGGCCAAACCCAAACCAACATCTTACTTATAGAAAGGTCAGCTTAATCTTTGTGGCTTAGTATTCACTTACATATCCAAGTTCAGACTTTCTGGAGCAAATGCAGTTGAATTGCTGTTACATTATTTAAGACCCTTAAAAATCCTCCATTGCTTTCACCAGTATTTCTTTCTAAAGGGAAATGAGTATAGCTTTTAACTCACTGTCTTATGCCTGTCCAAGGTAAAACTGGATTCTCAATATAGTTTCTGTTACCCTGCATAGAACAATCTTAATTGGAAAATTTGACATGTATTAAATGCCTGTTAAAAGCCATATGTAATAGCCCAGGGGAATTGTGTATTGGGTTCATTCTCATTTTCCTAGGTTCTGAGAGAGTTAACAGATTAACCATGTATACTATTCATGCAGTTATTTTAAAAATTGGCTGCAGTCCTCATTGACTGGCTGGGAGCCACTGAGAGGATTTAGACTGTAGTGAGTGAAGGCTGCATCCCATTGGTATTGTCTGTTTATGCTTCATTTTCACTTTGGTTATCAAGCCATAGAGTCAGAATTAGCTGTTTGCATTTCTGTGCACTGGTCATCAATAACATAAACTTGTTGAATTCTGGAATTTAAGACCTTAAAGAGATTTTTAAAATATCTAAACTGAGGGTTCTTACTTGGAGTCCATTTTCAGGTTTAATGGGTCTACACACATCCTTAAAATGTGAAAAATTGTGTGTGTGTGTACTATGCCTTTTTTTCCAAGAAGAAAGTCCATATTTGTTACTAGCGCTCAAGGAGTCCTTGATTTCACTGCTTAAAGAATTAAGAAATACGTTCTAGAAACTAAATATCACTAAGACCAGGGAGTATATATCTTAAACTAATGGAGCATTTGTGACAACATGGATGAACCTTGAGGACATTTTGCTAAGTAAAATAAATCAGAGAAAAACAAATACTGTGTGATCTCATTTATATGTGGAATCTAAAGAAGTCGAATTCGTAGGATAGAATATATTGGTGGTTGCCAGGGGCTGGGGGTGGGGAAAAATGGAGAGATGTTGGTCAAAGGGTACAAATTTCCAGATACAAGATAATTATGTTCCAGAGATCTACTATGCAGCATAGTAACTCCAATTAACAATATCATACTGTTACTTGAAAGTTGCTAAGAGAATAGACCTTAAATGTACTCTCATTCCCCTCCAGCCACACACATAATTATGCAAGGTGATAGACGTGTTAACTAACCTTATTGTAATAATCATTTTGCAATATGCATGTATAGCCTTAAGCTTATACCATCATGTATACCTTAAGTTTATATAATGTTATGTGTCAATTATATATCAAGAAAGCTGGAAGAGAACAGAAAAAATTTGGGGGCTAATGTAGAGTGCTTTAGTGTTTCCCAGGTGACTCAGTGGTAAAGAATTCACCTGCCAATGCAGGAGACTGGGGTTCTCTCATTCCCAAAGACTTGGGAAGATCCTTTGGAGGAGGAAATAGCAACCCACTCCAGTCTTCTTGCCTGGAAAATTCCATGGACAGAGGAGCCTGGAGGACTACACTCCATGAGATCTCAAAGAGTCGGACACGACAGCACACACACACACACAGAATGCTTTAACAGGATTCCCTGGAAGGCCAGTGGTGAAATGACTGGGTGTGAGATTTCTAAGCAGAGGAATTCAAAGATAAAATAGCAGTAGTTATTTTCTTCTCCCAAGATAGATTGTGTATGTAAACTCCAATCTTTGTTCTTTGAAGTTACATGCTAAAATATTTAGGGGTGAAGGGCCATGATATCTGTGACTTAATTTAAAATGGTTTTGGAAAAAAATGCATCTGGTGTGTGTTTTTGTCTGTGTGTGTAGAGATAAAATGTGGAAGTGTTAACAGTTGGTGGATCTAGGTGTTTTATTGAATTGTTCTTTCAACTTTTCTATAGTTTGAAAGTTTTTAAGATAAAACACTGGAGGAAAAAATAGAAAATAGATCCATGTCTATACTCACCAGTGTGTGTGTGTGTTTGTATGTATATGGGATATATGTAAATATCTAAGGGAGGGTTGGTAGCTTTCATCTAAGAACACAATCAACCATATCTGTGTTCTTAGATGAAACAGATGTTCATCTGTGTTCTTGTGTTTTAATGAAAGCTGATTAGAGATACTAACATCATATGTATTCCTTTTTTTTCCCCCTGATCAATTGTCATATACTCCAGTTAAAATAATTTTTAATGGGAGGAGAAGCTTATAGGGAAATAAACTAGATTTCAGTGAGTTTCCTAACAAGTCATGCTTTAGTGTCAGTAAAAGAGATACTTTTAATTTAGAGGGCCAATAATTTCAATTCAGTCTTGCTGGAATTTGAGACTTTTTATCCCTGGTAATGAAGCTGTAGTAGTAGTAGTAGTAGTAGTAGTAGTAGTAGTAGTAGTAGTGTTAGTTGCTCAGTTGGGTCCAACTCTTTGCCACCCCGTGGACTGTAACCCACCAGGCTCCTCTAGAGTGGTAGCCATTCCCTTCTCCAGGGAGAAGTCTTCTCAGGAAGACCCAGGGCTTGAACCCAGATCTCCTGCATTGCCGGCAGATTCTGTAACGTCTGAGCCACCAGGGAAGCCCATCTGCACCCAAATGCATCCTGGAAAACTACGGTAGAGAGGGAAGACTGCATCCCCACCCCCATCTCCAGCTTCAGCATGTGAAATATGGGTGCTGATTGATTGTGACCAGTTGATTCACATGATATTTTACGTCTGCTTTGCTTGACAAAAGCAAAATTGGTCTAGCCTGTCCTCTGCTGAGATTGTGCTCATTTGGAATTCAGAATTCATGTTAGAAAGCTGCAGGTGGTTTGATAGGTAGTGATAAAAACCTCCATCCTCTGATATGCTTAGAGGGTTGTGAATTTGGAGGGTAGCTTCCTGAATTTGAAAGGTGTTGAGGCTAACAGTAGAAGGTGTAGTGAGTGTGGACGATTCATTCCCTACCCTCCACCCTAGGTTTTGGGGATGCAAACGTGTGTAGACACAGCTTCAGTGATTAGAAAAAGCTCTTTATTTGGAGTAGGGGAATTATGTCCTTGAAAAAACCAATTTTCCAAGGGACAAGGAAATGGCTGCATGGAGTAGTGGGTGAAAGGGAAGGAAAACTCCACCCTGGAGATTTTTTAATTCAGAAAAATATAATTTTTAATTATATTAAAATTCAGCAGAATATTTAATTCTGCTGAAGTATATAGAAAAGCTGATTCATGATTATAAAGGTAACACATCCAGGCAATTAATTTTTAGGTCACTTTTAATCTCTCCTGTGATAGCTGTATATCTCATTGTTGTGGCTGTTGAATATATCTAGAAATACATTGATACTTATCTTTGGATTTTAAATTGTACTCCTTAACCCCATTTATTTTTATACTTCTGATATTTTCTTGGTGTGCGTTTAGTTTTCCTCATATTCTTAGACACTCTTCTTTCTCTAACTGGGATGCATGGGGATGTTTTAAAGGAATTTTGTCTGTGCGTCAGAGCTCTGAGTCAATATTGAGCCTCTGAGGCCAGGCATAATGGCAGCTGTGCTGATGAGATTAGGGGAGACGAAGAGAGAGCCAGCAGAGTGTCTGGGGACTGGTGAGCTGACTACCCTTCTCTAGTGGAGACTCTCCTTGCATAAAATCTTTCTGTTTTAAAGTAGTTTGGAAGGTTGGGGTTACACGGAAATATTCTTTCCTTTTTGGCACTTGTCACCTTTGCCCAGGACCTCCACATCCCTGTTTAACTGCCTCCTCACTTTAGCTGTCCTGCTGGCTGGCTTCCAGCCTGGGGAGTGGGCCTGCATTCCCACCTGTCTCTCCGGCTGCTCCTGGGTGAACTCCCTGTTTCCTTTTAATAGCCTGTCTTTGTGGCGCTCTTGCCCTCCAGGTGGCCTTCTTTTTGCAGTTGAACTCCAGAACCCCAGCTAGTGGGGCCTCCGTCCTTCCACCCCTGCTGCAGCTGTCTTCATGAAATGCTTTGTTTGCTGAGCCAGCCCCCTTCTCTGATAAAAGCACCTTAGTTTATATTTTGCCCTTTTAATTAAATAACCCCAGCTGTGAATGGCAGCATAAATCCTACTGATGATAATTCCTACCACTTAACTTGGACTCCCAGAGATGATCAAAGGGAGGCTTTTGAAGTTTGTTCAGGTTTTCTGATTAAGCCTCAGCCTGAACCTGTGCAGGAAATCTGGGGTTACCTGTGTTCCTGTGATGATCCTGAGATTTTCTTTTGAACTGAAAGATGGCTCTTAAAATTTTTTTTTTAATTTTAAAATTTAAATATCCAATACATGAAAAAACATGTAAAAAATATTACGTACTCTGAACCTATTTCAGCTTAAAATGTAAAATGTTTCACACGTAGTTGACTCTCTTGATACTTTCATCTCCTTACTCCCCTTCTCACCAGTTACCACTGTTCTGATTTTGGTGTTTATCAAACACATGGTCCTAACTTTTTCTGCATTTGTAAATATCCCTAAATAGTATATAGTATTTTTTGCATGCTTGTAACTTTATGTAAGTAGTATAACGCAATATATATTCTGTTGCCATCTGTGTTTTCATCCTTAAATCTTTAATGACACACTACTTTAGCTTCTCTGAATTACTGTTTTATAACAGGTTACAGCATTGATTTTATACTAAGATCATTAAATCAGCAGGGGTACCCATTTGGGGTTCAGAGGCTTTTTTCTTTTTAATATTTATTTACTTAATTGCCTGCACCAGGTCTTCGTTGCAGTATGTGGGATCTAGTTCCCTGACCAGGGATCGAACTTGGGCCCTCTGCATTGGGAGCTCAGAATCTTAGCCACTGGACCACCAGGGAAGTCCCTCAGAGGCTTTTTCTATCTTTAGTTTGACCCATGTTTGCTTACAGGGTTGCCTAACATTTTTTCGTTCTAGAACACACCCATGAACTTGTTGGGATACACACAAGGGAAGGCGAGAGCTTTCCACCTCCATCTCACTGCCTCTTAACTATCCAGCTGCCCAGCCATACCCAGCCCTTCTCCTCTTCATCATGGTCATTTCCCACTTCCTCTGTGGAAGTCAAAAACTTCATGGGACTTTGCTGGTGGTCCAGTGGCTAAGACTGTGAGCTCACAATGCAGGGGGCGCAAGTTCAGTCCTTGGTTGGGGAACTAGTTCCCACACACCACAACTAAGAGTTCGGATGCTGCAATGAAAATCAAAGAGCATGTATGCCAGCCAAAAGATACATATATATATATACACATATATACACATAAATATATATAAACAACTTCAAATAGGATAGCACAGAAGAAAACCCAGGACACTGTGACATTCAGGGGGGTCATTCCACTTTGCATGAAAATTGTTCACTTTGATGAAACTTTGAAATCCTTGGGCAACTGATGATATCTTTTAAAAATGACTAAAAATTGACTTGCCATTCAATCATTCAGTCAGCCATTCAATAGTTATTGTTAGCTCACTGTGCCAGGTATTGGCAAATAAACATGGTCCCTGCCTTCATGGAACTTACAGTCTGCTGAAGGAGAAAGATGTTAGTCACATAAATAAATAAAAAAGTTCTAACCGTAAACACTGTTAGGAGATTTTTACAGTTAGGGCGGTGGAGAGTGTGCCTTCCTGAGGAAGTGATGATTTAACTGGGAGCTCAAAGACTGTGTGGGAGTTAACTGGGAAGAGAGAAGAGGTCGTTCAGGTTAAATACAGAGGCCTGGGAACAGGAGAAGGGTGGCATGTTCATGGTGCTTGAACCCAGAAAGTGAGAGGTGTGGGGAGTGGGTGTGAGCTGAGCCTGGAGAAGTAGGGCCAGGCAAGGCAGGCCACATGGGGGAAGGACTTTTGTCTTCAATCTAAAATCAGTGGGAAGTTACTACTTATTTCATGTTTTGTCTTTTTTTTTTTCAGTTTAAAAAGCAGAAACTCCTTCTAGAACTAGACCAGTATGCCCCCGATGTGGCCGAACTCATCCGAACCCCTATGGAAATGCGTTACATCCCTCTGAAAGTGGCCATGTTGTAAGTATCCTCTGACCAAACGGGGCTCAGAGCCAACAAACGCAAGGAAAATCTGATGAGACTTTCTCATGTTGTTTGTTGTATTTTTGGAGATTTGGAGTCTTAGTCATCAAGTGTTTGCTATAGTTCTGTTGCACAGCTGGGGTTCTGGCCAGGAAAAGAGACAGAGCCATTCTGTCTCTTTTGGGACAAAGCCTCACACAGGCACACGCACAATCAACCCTTCACAGATGCTTTTTCACTCGATGCTGATCTGGGTTCCAGCCTCCATGTAACCAGTATTTCTAAAAACAATAACAACAAAAAATTTTTCAGTTGTAATATATGGGTTGCAGAAAATTCTGGTCTTTATGCAGCTGTTATTCCAAGCAACTCCTATGTCTCATGTAGAATTTACTCCCTCATTTGTAGTTCAGAAAACTGAATTGAAGTGCCAAACAGACCCATCCCAGCTGGGTAACGAGCGTGGGCGAGTAGAACTTACTGAACTGAGGTTCTATGGAAGAATTATCTAGGGGTACCAGTGCTGCCTGTAACTTTAATTCTTTCAGGTTATTCCTGTTTATGTTGCTGAGATAGGCAAATAGGAATAATTATTCAGTCAACTGATAGTAAATGTTAATAATACACTTGTTCCTAAGGATACACAGTAAACAAGGCAGACCAGTTTCCTCATGGAAAGACATGACCTTAGAACGTCAGATTTAGAAGGGGTCTTATGAGGACAGTTTATTCAACCCTCTGCCTTGTGTGTGACTCTCCCATTCAGTATTCCAGATAGGTGGCTGTGTAGCTGCTTCTTGAACATCACCTGCTATTTAGAAATGGCATTTTTCCCCCTTCCCACCAAGCACATTTGAGGTGTCAGTTCATATCTATGTATTTCAGAAATATTGGTGGGAACTACCTAATAGAAACAAAGGGTTGGCAGCATTACGAATGCCTTATAGACTCAGGGGGTAGTTTTGTAATAGCAGCAGTCATTTCCTTAAAGGTTGTGTAACAAATCTGTCTATAATTGCTAGAAAAAAAATTAACAATTTCTGGGCTGTTGGCTTTAGAACTGATAATCTTACAGCTCTGAGAGGTATTGGATTTAAGGTCTTTATTTGTGAATAATAATTATAATCTCTTCCTGAGACACTGGCATGTTTCTTCCCATCTGATAATCAGAATTATGTAACTGTTCTCCCTTTTCACTGTGTCTGCCAGGAAACTCCTCAGAGCCAGATTTAAAGCTGATTGTTACAATGCTGTAGAAGACCTATTTGTTCTTCTTTCCCTGATCTTGGCTTTTTCCTTTTATTTATGTTTTCCCTGGTCTTAATTCTTTATTTTAATTTTGCTCTCACTTCTATCATCTGTTCTCATTTGAGCTACTTCAGATCTTTTGTGGAAGCAAGATAAAAATAAATAAAAATACAGTTATGACTGTTAAGATTTCCCTGTTCATTGTTACAAATTCATTTTTTTCAGTTCATTCCTTCCCACCTCAGGAAAAGACTGTTTCAGTTAATTCCTTGCCAGTGGAAGTTCAAGCCGTCCTGTGAAGTTCAGTGGCCACTAGCTTGTGTGTGACTCTCCTATTCTCCTGTTGTTGAATTCAGCAGACACTTATTATTCTGTCCTTTGGGTCTGGCTTGGTGGATGTAGCTTGACTGCCAAGAGGACTAACCTTAAATCACTCTCACCTCTTGAATGGGGGTAACCTATGTTAGAGTTTAGGAACCTGATTGAGGAAAAAGTAGTTTCCTATTTTTCAGAGACAAGTATAGCCATTCCTAAAATATATGGCTCTGTGGGAATTAGTAGAATTTTTATAATTTTTGAAGCCTGAAGTAATAGAAAATGTAGACTTTAGAGCCAGAAAGATGTGATTTTGAATGTATTTATTAGCTTGTAAAACCTTAAGCTTGTTACTTAACCACTGAGTTTTGGTTTTCTCATCTGCAAAATGGGAATAATGTTATTGCTGGTTTCTAGAATCTATGTGATGATGAAATATGATGGTTTTCATATGAAACACACGGCAAAGAATAAGCAGTAAACGTTCAGTGCCTTTTATTCACTGGCCACAACCCCACTCCATCCTCTTTTACTTAGGAGAACTCATTTCTAAGATGTTGCCTTCCTTTCAGTATGCTTTTAGTAAGCCTCAAGAACTTTCTGTCTATGGTGGCCAGGACTCCCTGGTCCTTTGACCAGGATTACTAATGTCAGATATGTGTGTTTTTCTCCAGCTATCTTTTAAATCCCTACACGGTCTTGTCTTGTGTTGCCAAGTCTACCTGCGCCATCAACAACACCCTCATTGCTTTCTTCATTTTGGCTACAATGAAAGGTAAGGCCCCAAAGGAAAGAACAAACCTCAGTTCCGGATTTGTGCAGGGCTTTTTGTAACACTTATGCAGTGGATTAAAAACAAAAAACAGCATTCAAAAAGATTTTTTAAAACTATACAAGTAGTATAATATTATTGTAGAAATTTCAGATAAGCCAAGAGAAAAAATTAAAACATCCTGATTCTACCACTCAGAGAGTCACCGTTAACATAGTTTGAACAAAAACAAGAAAATTCTAAAAGGCTTACAGTGAGAACAGCGGCGCTGTGCCTCCTCCTTCCTATCCCTAGTTCAAGTTCTTTGAAGGAGCTAATTTTTTTTTGCTTGTATCTATTTCCATGTTTGTGAATAAGACCTAGTATTGCTGTTTGGTAAATTATGAATTTTAGACATTATCTATTGTTGATTCTCATTATGGGAGATAACAATTTAGCTCTTTGATACCTGTTTCTTTGCTGGTGCTCCCTGCAGTGGAAAAGTGGAATCTTAACCGCTGGACCACCAGGGAAGTCCCTCCCAGCTTTGATTAAATCAGTAGTTAGTACCTATGTTTTATGACAGTATAGGTATTATTCACTACTGGGAAAAGTAGTAACCATGGTTATTTTTTCTATCTTGTACAACCTTTTTATTTTTTTTAATTGTGGAATTTTTGCTTGTTTTTGTTGTGCTTAATCCTTTTGTACCAATCACTGTTTTTTCCCCCAGTTGCTCTGCTAGATCTTTCAAGTGCCTAATAATACAGACATGCCTCAGAGATATTGTGGGTTTGGTTCCAGATCACAGCAATAAAGCAAATATTGCAATCAAGTGAGTCAGGAATTTTTTGGTTTCCTAGTACCTATAAAAGTTATGTCTACATTATACTATATTCTGTTAAGTATGCAATAACATTATATCTAAAACAATGTACATAGCTTAATTTAAACATAGTTTATTGGTTAAAAAAAAAAAATTAGCCCCACACAAGAGAATCAGCTTGTCCTTTGAAGCCAAGCATTGACTTCCCCTCTCTAGCTCTGAAAGTCTCGATGGCATCTTCTTCTGAAAGAAGACTGCTTCCTCTACGTTGAGAATCTATTGTTTGTTTTTTTAATTGCTTTTATTTATTTATTTAGTTGTAGCATGCAGGATCATCCATCTTCATTGCAGCATGTGAACTCTTCAATTGTGGCATGTGAGGTCTTACAGCATGTGGGATCTTAGTTCCTGATCAGGGATCGAACCCAGGCCTCCTGCTTTGATCTGATTTGCATGTTTTATTTTCTGTTGATTTTTTCCATCATTTTTACTTCCTTTTTCTGGAATACTTCCTTGTTTTTATCTTTTGACTCTTATATGGAATTTTTGATTGTTATTTTATACTTTCAAGTTCTTTGTTGGTCTCCAGTTGTTTCTCTGAGGCATCATTCTTATTTTGTCACACAGTGTCCTTTCTAAGCTGAGTTTTCTTGTTTTGTTTTTGTTTTTAGTTTCTGTTTGTTCTAAGCATGATCCCTTTGTCTTCCTGGACTCCCCCACTTCCCCCCCAATCCATGGCTGCCTATTTTTTTTTACTGTTTATCTGAGGTCTATCTTTCATGTGGGGAGATTTTCTCTTATTTATAGTGATCCTTAGCTGTCTGCTTATTATTTAAGGATATTATACTAACTTGTTGATTTGAGATTGTGTACATGGGCAAGACTTGTTGATGGATCATTCTCACTGTAGCAAGATCAGACAGCTGGCTGACTTTTTTTGATGGAGGGATCCCTAAATGTCATCATTTATAGGTTTTCTTTTCCTCTGAATGTATTTAGTTTTTCCACAGAGGAATCTTCCAGTTCCCTGCATAAGGGTAGCAGGGTTAGAGTTGCAGTAGGGTAGGGGGTTCATGTGATCAACTGTCTGGAGTTGTGAGAGCAGTAGCAGGGGAGGTGGCTGGTTGAAATACATAAATTTTTTTAAATTGAAGGATAATTGCTTTACAGTGTTGTTTCTACTCTACAATAACATGAATCAGCTATGTGTGTGCTCAGTCACTCAGTCATGTCCGACTCTTTGCGACCCCATGGACTGTAGCCAGCCAGGCTCCTCTGTCCATGGGGTACTCCAGGCAAGAATACTAGAGTGGGTTGCCATTTCCTACTCCAGGGATGCATCAGCTATAAGTATGCATGTATCCCCTCCCTCTTGAGGCTCCCTCCTACCCACCCCTCTAGGTCATCACACAGCACCAAGCTGAGCTCCCTGTGTTATACAGAAGCTTCCCACTAGCCATCTGTTTTACACATGGTATTGGATATATGTCAGTTACTCTCTCAGTTTGTCCCACCCTCTCCTTCCGCTGCTGTGTGCACAAGTCTATTCTCCATGTTTTCCTGCCTTGTAAAATAGGTTCATCAGTACCGTTTTTTCTAAATCCCGTATGTATGTGTTAATATACAGTATTTGTTTTTCTCTTTCTGACTTATATTTTTGTGTAATCTCATTACTACTTTTTAGTCCACACTTCTCTTTAGCCTATTACTGTGCTTAATATCCCTTGACCTGTGCCTCTTTAGTTAATTTTCTGCAGAACTATAGTCTCTAGGGGTGGAGTAGAATGAAGGATGAGGGTGTGTAGAGGTAGTCAACTGACTGATTGCACATAGTTGAGATGAGACCTGGGGTTCTGGCTGGTCTGTACAAAACCTTTCAGTTTGATTTTCATCTCTGTAACTTAGCCCACCTGCCAGGGTATCTGATACCTTCAAGGTGCATTTCTCAGAATGGGGTGAGTTGGCCTGATTTTTATTGGTATTCATCTCTGCAGGCCATTAAGTTGTAAACTCTTCCATATTGCTCATTTATCCCTCTTCCTCCTCCTTTTTAAAAACAATAGTTTTTGTTAATGCATCTTAATATTGTTTCATTTTTTAAAATATTTGACTGCATCAGGTTTTAGTTGCGGCATGTGGGATGTTTTTTTGTTTCACGTGGGACCTTCTGTTGCCGCACCCAGGTTCTCTAGTTGTGGTGTGAGGGCTCAGGAGCACGCAGGCTCAGTAGTTGTGGCCCATAGGCTTAATCGCTCTGCCACATGTGGGATCTTAGTTCCCTGACCAGGATGGAACCCAAATCTCCTGCATTGCAAGGCAAATTCCTAACCACTGGACCATCAGGGATGTCCCCTCTTCTTCCTGCTTTTATTTATTTATTTTTTTTCTCTTTTTTTTTTTTCCTTTTTTTTTTCTCTCTCTTTTTTTTTTTCTTCTTCCTGCTTTTAATGTTTCCACTATTACATGAAAATTTGTTTTACTATAACCTCTTCTCCAGTTTTTTGTGATTTAAGACAATTTTTAGTGCTTTATTGTCATTTCAGTGAGGTTTTTGGAGGGAACAATGATATACATGTGATTTGTTGTTGTTGTGCAGTCCCTAAGTCATGTTCGACTCTTTGCGACCCCATGGACTGCAGCACGCCAGGCTTCCCTGTCCTTCACTGTCTCACAGAGTTTGCTCAAACTCATGTTCACTGAGTCGGTGATGCCATCCAGCCATCTCATCCTCTGTTGATTAGCATTAGAGGTATATATTTCCAGATTTTCCCCCCATTTTCCTTTTAGACTTTTAAATATATCAATTAACTGTTGCCACAAAAATGTTATTTGACAAAGCACTCCAAAACTCAGTGGCTTAAAATAACAGTACACATTTACTTCACTCGTCTGTCTGTAAGTCAGCTAGGTGTCAGCTGACCTAGGTTGGATGTGGCTAGACAGTCTGTTGGTTTCATCGGGGCTCATTCATGCATCAACAGCTGGCTGTAGTCGGCTAATCTAGGCTGGGCTTTTCTCCACATGTCTGTCATCCTCATGGACCAGGGGACTAATTTAAGTATATTCTTCTCATACTGATGTCAGAGACACAACTGTTGAGGCTTGAGCTTTTGACGTTTCTGGTTGTATCACATGATGCAGACATATATGTCTGAGGTCAGGGGTAGATACTTCCCCATTCACAGTGGGAGTGCCCTGCAAAGTTATATGGCAAAGAGCCTGGACATAGGGAGGGGTAAAGAATTGGCACCAAAAATACAGCCTGCCGCAAACGTCAATAAACATTTAGTCTGTCATTTTTCATGGCTGCTTACTGTTCCATTGTGTTGACCAATAAATAGAAATTCTTTAACCAACTTCTACTATTAAATATCTAGTTAACAGTTTTCAGTTTTCAGCTGTTTAAATAGTATTACAGTTAATTTTCCTTCTTTTTTTTAATTAAAAAAATTTTTTTGGCTTCATCACCAGGCATAGTTCCCCAACCAAGGATCAAACCCTGCCCCCAGCAGTGAAAGTGCTGAGTCTTAACCACTGGACCGCCAGGGAATTCCCATACAGTTAATTCTATAATGTAATTTCTAATAGTAATTTTCACACCCATGTACAATTATTTTCTTACCACAGAAATAGAGTCCTAGAAATAGAACTTTTGTGTCACAGGCTGTATACCTTCTTTAGGATTTCCGAAATTTATCACTAAATTGCCTTCAAGAGTTTTACCAACTTATACTGCCATAAGAAGTGTATGAGAGCCCTTGTTTCCCTACATTATTACTGAATAGTTTACACACTTAGGGAACAAAGACTCAAAAGTAACACATAGAGCCTTTTACTTAGAGTTTACTTATGGAAAGTACTTGTGTCTTTTTAAGACATTGCTTCTCTTGGAGTGGTTGTGATGGTTTTTCTGTAGGTTATTTAGTTTAACTTACTGTCAGATTACTTGAAATGACTCTTTGCTGTCTGTGAACACTCCCTACCTTAGTTCCTGTTTCCGAGTGTCTTATCTCACATAGATTCATTTATCAAGGTGCTTGGTGTCCATTAAAGTAAGAACTATCACCTGGCAGAAGGGATTGAACACTGGCCTTTGGAAATGTCACCTTTAAAATAGCTGAGGAATTTCCCTGTCAGTCCAGTGCTTAAGACTCCTTGCTTCTAATGCAGGGGGTGAAAGTTCTATACCTGGTCAGGGAAATAAGATCTCACATGCCACATGGTATGCCCAGAACATTAAAAAAAAAATAGCCAAGCACAAAGGTAGAAAGGCTGAAGCCATGCCCTCTGAGGTATGTACAATAGGAGTCTCACACAAAAATGTGAAGTATATCATTTGAAGAACACCTTTCGTAAGACGTCTTAGGTCAATGAAAAGATTTTGAGGGGGGAAAAATCATATTAAAAAGTTATATATAACTCTTTGGCAGCCACACTGTTTTTGATTCCACAGAAAAAATTTTTTATTATGTCACTCCAGATTTCTGTCAAGTGAATTTTATAAACTTTTTTGTGATACTGTATGCACAATTTTGTTTTACTTTTATTATTTGTTTCATATGAGTCATGTATGATATTGGTCACATATTTGTTAGTTTCTTTAAATCTAAATTTAAGTTTTTTAAGTTTTAGGAGTAGTTCAAGTACTTGGTAAAAATAAAAGAAGTTCAAACATATAAAATGAGAAGTAAAAGTCTTTTATCATCCCACCCTACCCAACCTCCTCTTCCATTCTTCAGGTATACTTGTCATGGGATCCCAGGCCTTCCCTTTTGCTAGACACCTAAGTTATTTTCCATTGTTGGTGGCTATAAATAGAGACCGTCACAAGTAACATTTCTAATCTGTTAAAATATTTCCAGAATTTTATTTTAGTTAGGTCTCCGAACTATTCCAACTCTTTGAGTATATTAGTAATCTCTATTAACAGTATACACAAAGTTAGTTCATTTATAAAATTTGCAACTCTTATTTCTACATTTCACATTTGTACCACATAATTAGATATTTAATGAAATTAATGATGGAATAATTCATTAAAGATGAAAACAGTTGGGAGAATTCACAAAAGAAGGGATATAAATGACTAAAAACGATGAAGAAATACTCAACTCCATAGATAACTAATCAGTTCAGTTCAGTTCAGTCACTCAGTCATGTCCGACTCTTTGTGATCCCATGGACTGCCGCACGCCAGGCTTCCCTGTCTGTCACCAACTCCCGAAGCTTACTCAAAATCATGTCCATTGAGTCAGTGATGCCATGCAACCATCTCATCCTCTGTCATCCCCTTCTCCTCCCTCCTTCAGTCCTTCACAGCATCAGGGTCTTTTTCCAATGAGTCAGTCCTTTGCATCAGGTGGCCAAAATATTGGAGCTTCAACTTCAGCATCAGTCCTTCCAATGAATATTCAGGACTGATTTCCTTTAGGATAGACTGGTCGGTTGTAGTTCAAGGGACTCTCAAGAGTCTTCTCCAACACCACGGTTCAAAAGCATCAGTTCTTTGGCGCTCAGCTTTCTTTATGGTCCAACTCTCACATCCATACATGACTACTGGAAGAACCATAGCTTTGACTAGACAGACCTTTGTTGGCAAAGTAATGTCTCTGCTTTTTTTGTTTGTTTATTTATTTTTTTTTAAATTTTATTTTATTTTTAAACTTTACAATATTGTATTAGTTTTGCCAAATATTGAAATGAATCCGCCACAGGTATACATGTGTTCCCCATCCTCCCTTCTCCCTCCCCATACCATCCCTCTGGGTCGTCCCAGTGCACCAGCCGTAAGCATCCAGTATCGTGCATTGAACCTGGACTGGCGACTCGTTTCATATATGATATTATACATGTTTCAATGTCATTCTCCCAGATCTTCCCAACCTCTCCCTCTCCCACAGAGTCCAAAAGACTGTTCTATACATCAGTGTCTCTTTTGCTGTCTCGTATACAGGGTTATTGTTACCATCTTTCTAAATTCCATATATATGCGTTAGTATACTGTATTGGTGTTTTTCTTTCTGGCTTACTTCACTCTATATAATAGGCTCCAGTTTCATCCACCGGGAAAACTGGTCAACCACTTGTAAAAGAATGAAACTGGAACACTTTCTAACACCATACACAAAAATAAACTCAAAATGGATTAAAGATCTAAACATAAGACCAGAAACTATAAAACCCCTAGAGGAGAACATAGGCAAAACACTCTCTGACATACATCACAGCAGGATCCTCTATGACCCACCTCCCAGAATATTGGAAATAAAAGCAAAAATAAACAAATGGGACCTAATTAAACTTAAAAGCTTCTGCACAACAAAGTCTCTGCTTTTTAATATGCTGTCTAGGTTGGTCGTAGCTTTTCTTCCAAGGAGCAAGTGTCTTTTAATTTCATGGCTGCAGTCACCATCTGCAGTGATTTTGTGATACCGTTCAATATCACAGTAATTCAACTCTGTGCCTCAGCCAGTAATGCTGAAGAATCTGAAGTTGAATGGTTCTATGAAGACCTACAAGACCTTCTAGAAGTAACACTCAAAAAAGATGTCATTTTCATTATAGGGGACTGGAATGCAAAGGTAGGAAGTCAAGAGATACCTGGAGTAACAGGGAAATTTGGCCTTGGGGTTCAGAATGAACCAGGGCAAAGGCTTAACAGAGTTTTGCAAGGAGAATGCACTGGTCGTAGCAAACACCCTCTTCCACAAACACAAGAGAAGACTCTACATACGGACATCACCAGATGGTCAATACCAAAATCAGATTGATTATATTCTTTGCAGCCAAAGATGGAGAAGCTCTATACAATCAGCGAAACAAGACTGGGAGCTGACTGTGGCTCAGATCATGAACTCCTTATTGCCAAATTCAGACTTAAATTGAAGAAAATAGGGAAAACCACTGGACCATTCAGGTATGACCTAAATCACATCCCTTAATGATTATACAGTGGAAGTGACAAATAGATTCAAGGGATTAGATCTGATAGAGTGCCTGAAGAACTATGAACGGAGGTTAGTGACCTTATACGGGAGGCAGGGATCAAGACCATCCCCAAGAAAAAGAAATGCAAAAAGACAAAATGGTTATCTGAGGAGGCCTTACAAATAGCTGAGAAAAGAAGAGAAGCTAAAGGCAAAGGAGAAAAAGAAAGATATATCCATTTGAATGCAGAGTTCCAAAGAATAGCAAGGAGAGATAAGAAAGCCTTCCTCAGTGATCAATGCAAGAAAAACAATAGAAAAACAATAGAATGGGAAAGACCAGAGCTCTCGTCAGAAAATTAGAGATACCAAGGAATATTTCACAATATGGGCACAATAAAGGACAGAAATGGTAAGGACCTAACAGAAGCAGAAGATATTAAGAAAAGGTGGCAAGAATACACAGAAGAACTATACAAAAAAGATTTTCATGACCCAGATAACCACGATGGTGTGATCACTCAACTAGAGCCAGACATCCTGTAGTGTGAAGTCAAGTGGGCCTTAGCAAGCATTGTTACGAACAAAGCTAGTGGAGGTGATGGAATTCCAGTTGAGCTGTGTCAAATCCTAAAAGATGATGCTGTGAAAGTGCTGCACTCAATTATGCCAGCAAAGTTGGAAAACTCAGCAGTATCCACAGGACTGGAAAAGGTCAGTTTTCATTCCAATCCCAAAGAAAGGCAATTCCAAAGAATGTTCAAACTATCGCACAATTGCACTCATCTCACATTCTAGCAAAGTAATGCTCAAAATCCTCCAAGCCAGGCTTCAATAATACGTGAACCGTGAACTTCCAGATGTTCAAGCTAGATTTAGAAAAGGCAGAGGAACCAGAAATCAAATTGCCAACATCCATTGGATCATCAAAAAAGCAAGAGAGTTCCAGAAAAAATATCTACTTCTGCTTTATTGACTATGCCAAAGCCTTTGACTGTGTAGATCACAACAAACTGTGAAAAATTCTGAAAGAGATGGGACTACCAGACCATCTGACCTGCCTCCTGAGAAATCTGTATGCAAGTCAAGAAGCAACAGTTAGGACTAGACATAGACTGGTTCCAGATTGCGAAAGGAGTACATCAAGGCTGTATATTGTCACCCTGCTTATTTAACTTCTATGCAGAGTACATCCTGTGAAATGCTGGGCTGGATGAAGCACAAACTGGAATCAGGGTTGCAGGGAGAAATCAATAACCTCAGATATTAATTATTAGATAACTAATAAAGCAAAGCAAATTGAAAACACAGAGAGAGAAGTGGCTTTTTTTATTCCCTTTCAAATTGGCAAAGATTTTAGAAGATAATTCTCAGTGCTGGCAAAGTGCTGTCAAATTGGCATTTTCCCACATCTCAAGTTGACTTATAAATTGGTACAACCCTCTTGAGAAGCAATTTGGCAGTAAAATGTTTGTACTTTAATGAATTTTAGTTTTGATAACCTAATTCCAAAATAATGCAGAATTATAGACCAGGCTTTATGATACAAAGTCATTAATTAAGGATTATTTATAATAGAAAAATTGGAAACTACTTCAAAATAGAGGAATGACTGAGTAAAACATATTTGCCCATGTAATTAAAGAAAATACAATTTACCCATGCACATATTTAATAATAATTCTACATTATGTGAGAGTACATTTATTTTTTAAAACTGAGTACAAAATTATATATTTTAATAAAATATAGTCTCAACTATGTGAAAACCACAGCACAAATAGAAAACAGATTCCAAAAGAGTAGTACTTGTTTCTAGTAGAGTAAGTTCATGAGTAATTTTTGTTTCTTCCTCCAAGTTTCTTTAATGAGCACATAATTTAAAATAAAGTAACTTAATTGACGAGGGACCGTGGAAGTTAACTTAGTATCTGTCTTCCCAGACTTTGATGGAGCAGGTGTCCCCTCAGAAGGGAGTGGCCTCATTTGCTTTGTCCCGTTGACTCCTTCTTGCCCTCCCTTGACTTCCTGTGTGTCAGGCCAGGGTTGTCTGGGATACGTCAAGAGCCACAGGCCACGACAAGGTCCAGGCCAGTGTATTGTGATGTCCTTGTTGGGGTGTTGGCCTGGAAACTCAGGTCTGTAGGCAGGGTTGATATTAGTTTAGTGAAGTGGCTTTGGTTTCAGTTCAGAGGTTGGAGCTTTGGTGAAGGAGTACTCTGCCTATCTGTGAGCTAGTTAAAATACTCCATCCCTCTGAAGTTGTCTTCATTAGGTTTTCACAAGGAAAACAAACAGATGTTAATAGGTATCCTGCCTGTTCACTGTGGTTGTTTGTCCACAGTGAGATGCTCCAGACTGGAAATTCCTGAGGTTTGCTGCCTAAGGACCCTTCCAACTGTCCTTATTCCACCAAAAGAGGCCTGCATGACAGCACTTGCTTCCCAAGGGAAAAGAAAGATCAGTACTACCAGAGGTAGTCCAGAGTAAGAGCTCAGGCTCTTCTGATGTCAGACAGATGTCAACAAAAAATGTTGCCTTCAAAATCAGAAAATAAAGGGTGTTGCAGCCCTCAAGCCATCACATTCCAGCTGCCCTGAAAGTGAATCCAGAAAGAACTCAGGATAGAAACAGGATGACCCATCTGGTGGCCAGTGCTGCAGCCACTCTCCCCCTTTTCCCCCCTTACCCCCAGACAGTGTACCCTGAGGAGACTCAGGGTGAGAATGTCCCCACCCAGGTAGCTGAGGTGCATATCAAAGGAATGATTTCAGTGAGACTCTTGCATCTGCTTTTTTTAAGAAAAGTGCTAAATTCCTTAACTTGAGGTATATAGTTTTCTTTCATTAACAGGAGACTTTTGATGTTCAAATTACCTGGTCTTTGTTGCAAAAACTACTATAGGGTACATGTATATTCATGTCTGAGTCCCTTCACTGTTCACCTGAGACTATCACAACATTGTTAATCAGCTATACCCTAATACAAAATAAAGTTTAAAACAAAAAAACTGCTATATATCCTGGCTCTTCCCTTACTTCTTCGGAAGCAGTCTCTGAGAGCTATCTGAGATGGTTTGTCTCAAGCTTAAGTCCTCAGTCTTGTCCACCAAATAAAATATAAATCTCAACTTTTTAGGTTGTGCATTTTTTTTAGTGAGACAGACCTGGTGGCTAATTGTAGCTCCAGCCCTTCCTGACAGTATCACCTCAAGTAAGTGACTTAACTGTTTGGGGCCTCAGTTTCCTTGTCTATAACATGGGGACTGAAACAATCTCTACTGTGTAAAGGGAACATAAAGAATGAATGAGATGGTAATGTGAAACAGTGTAGTATAGGGGCAGGTACTGGATGCTCAGTAAATGGTGGTGCTGATTGTTACTCTTAATATTATCTTCCTATTTAAAAGACCCCTCAGGATAGACAGGGTCTCCTTGAGTCTTCTGGAAAGGACTGGGAGAAGGTTAAAAGGAGAGGGTCTCTTCCTGGAGCCCTGGAAGAACATGGCAGAGTGGTGATCCTGAGCCCTGATGAACCCATCACTTCCGTATGCAGTTCCTCTCGGTAACCTTTTCACAGGCCCAAGGACCCTAGGATGAACCAGCCTGGGATTTTGTCAGATCAACCCAACTTCGAAACCTGTTTGTGCTGAGGCCTTACCAGTGCTGAGGCCTCAGGCAAATCACACAGCCTCTAGAGCTTCGGTTTGATCACACAGATAAGATCAGCCTCATGGATTAGTGGAGGAATAAACAAGAAACTTCACTGGAGCTTTAGGACTTCCCTGGTAAAGCATCTGTCTACAGTGCGGGAGACCTGGGTTCAATCTCTGGGTTGGGAAGATCCTCTGGAGAAGGAAATGGCAACCCACTCTATTACTATTGCCTGGAAAATCCCATGGACAGAGGAGCCTGGTAGGCTACAGTCCATGGGGTCCCAAAGAGTCAGACATGACTGAGCGACTTCACTTTCACTTTAAGTTTCAAACAAGAAACAAAAACCCAATAGTTGCCTATTGTGATGTTAGTTGCCTGTTGCTCTGTTGTAATGTTAATAATACAGTCATGGACTGAGGTCAAGAAGGTAGCATAGTGATGCAGTTAAAAGACTAGGGGCTCTGGAATGCGACTGTCTTGGTTCATATTCTGTTACTGTTCACCAGTTTGGGACCCCTTGGCCAATAACATCTCTGTCCTTCAGTTGACTTATGTGTAGAATGGGGATAGAAATAGTACCCACTTCATGGAATTATTGGAAGGACTAAATGACTTAATAGGTTTAAAGTGCTTATAGTTGTGGCTGGAACAGAATATATGCTCAGTGAATTATCGTCGTCATCATCACCAATATGGATGGACCACTCTGAGAAAGCCTGCACTGTCGAAAGAATACTGGGCGGGGAGGCTGGAACGTTGAGCCAGGCCCCAGCCCCTCCTCCTGCCCAGTTGTCTCGCTTGCTGTTCAGGTCCTAGTGCAACTTCCTCTTCTGAATGTCCTTGGGACCTCAGTCCTTTTGACCACATTCCAGTCTGTCCCATTGCCTATTCTAGTACAGAATAGAATATTCTATTCTGTTTGTGTCCCAGTCTCTGCTCATTCTACTTGAATTCCACATCTTGAACGAGCCCCCACAGCCCCACCTCATCGACATTCCTGCACTGTCCTATAGCTCTGCCCCTGACCCAGGCCCAGATCCCTTCAAAGTACAGTCTCTGGAGGCAGAGTGTTAGCCCAGGTCTTGCCAAGGCTTGTTTTGGCCTTCACGCTGAAACAAATAGAGGCTTGGAAAACATAGTCAAAGCTCGATTGGCTAGATAATAAAATTTCCTGCAGCCAGTGCATGTATACAGTTGACTCATTTACTTTAATATTCTTACGATAAGGCCAAAGACTAGAGCTGGTACAGAAAACCTAGTGCCTGAGTATCTGGGCCATTCTAGCAGATAAATGGTAGCAATTATCTCTTTTTTTTTTTTAAATTCAGTCTTCTTGGTATAGTTTGTCCTGGTTAGATGAGCAGTATGCCCTAGCTCTTGCCCAAATGAGGCTGCCACTTCATTATTATTTGAAATACCATGCCCAGGCTTGTAGACATGTTCTTGAATGATTGTGCAAGCTAAGCCTTCCTTGATTTGACCCCTACCTACTTGCTTGCTGAGACTGTTTTTGACCACACTGCGTGGCATGTGGGGTCTTAGTTCTCCGACTAGGGATTGAATCCCTGCCTCTTACACTGGAAGCACAGTCTTAAGCACTGGACCACCAGGGAAGTCCCTTGCTGAGACTTCTTAGATTATAACTTTTTGTTGAAGTACAACATACAGAAAAGAGCACAAATCATTAGTGTACAGTTGAATGAATTTTCATAAGATGATGAGTAACCAACATATTAAGAAACAGGATGTTACCAACATTCACAAAAGTCCCTTTTGCACCCTCTTCCAGCCACTCCTTCCAACTCTGTTTTGCCATGTTGAGCTAATTACGATCCTCATCCCTCCACCCCCAGTATACCATTCTTCCCCTAGCCCTCCTGCCTGTGTAATTGCTGTTCCCTTGGACTGCCAGGCCTCACCTACTCATTGTTCAAAACTCAGGTGTCATCTTCTCCTAATGGATTCTGAATACTTGCACCGTACTTTCCTCCCATATTTTGTCATTGTTTACTGGGAGCTCCCTCAGGACAGAAACTATCTGAGTCATCAGTCTTCCGCACTCAGCACAGGCTTGGCATAGAACTGGCACTCCAGAAACGTTTGCATATTGTATTGTTGTTGTTCTGTCTCTGAGTTGTGTCCGACTCTTTGTGACCCCATGGACTGCAGCACGCTAGCCTTCCCTGTCCTTCACTGTCTCTCAGAGTTTGCTCAAACTCATGTCTGTTGAGTCAGTGATGCCATCCAACCATCTCACTTTCTTCAGCCCTCTTCTCCTGCCCTCAGTCTTTCCCAGCATCAGGGTCTTTTCCAGTGAGTTGGCTCTTTGCATCAGGTGGCCAAAAGATTGTAGCTTCAGCATCAGTCCTTCCAATGAATATTCAGGGTTGATTTCCTTTAGGATTGACTGGTTTGATCTCCTGCCAGTCCAAGGGACTCTCAAGAGTGTCTAAAATATTTGAAGACACCTTTTATTTTTATCTTTCCTGACCCTGTCCCAAGCACATACCATCCTCCTGCCTTCCTAATTCACTCTTCTTGCCTCTTCTAGTTTTTTTAAAAAACCATGTCAGCCCTGTCTGAGTCTCTCGTGTGCCTCCACTCTCCCCCCTCACTGTTGCTCAGACTGTGCGTGTGCCCCATCCACACATGCCCTAGCCTCCCACACACCAGGCTCCTGACTATTGCAGGACCACGTTTCTGCCCCCAGACCAGAGGCCTCAGTCTTATAATAGTTTGCTCCACATCCTCTGTGCTGGCCGCCTACCACAGGTCCTCAACTGCTATTCTGCAGGGTCTGTTTTATTTAAAAGTCAGAATCTATGGTAAGCGGCTTATGGCTTAGATGGTAAAGAATCTGCCTGTAATGCAGGAGACCTGGGTTCAATCCCTGGGTTGGGAAGATCCCCTGGAGAAGGGAATGGCAACCCACTCCAGTATTCTTGCCTGGAGAATTCTGTGGACAGAAGAGCCTGGAGGGCTACAGTCCATGGGATCGCAAGGAGTCAGATATGACTGAATGACTAACACTACATGTTTCATTACTCTGTATTCTATACTTCATAAGTTTTCCTTTCTCAAGAACATTGGTCTCAATTAGACTTAAGGTGATCATTTCACAATATGTAGAAATATCAAATCATTATGTTGTACATCTAAAACTTATGTAATGTTATATGTCAATTAAATCTCAATTTAAAAAAAAAAGGAAATTGATTTTCTCCTAAGATTTTAAAAAAAGTTTTCAGGGGAACTTCCTGGTGGTCCAATGGTTAGGACTTTGCCCTTTCACTTTGGAGGGTGTGGGTTTGATCTCTGGTCCAGGAGCTAAAATCCCACAAGCTGCACAGTGCAGCCAAATAAAAACAAGATAATTACAAAAATAAAAAGGATTTCACATGTATCACTGAATGATATTCATTCATTCACCATGTGGGTGAGGTATTGTACTAAGATGCTAGAGATTCTAAGTTAAGAGAGGTTTATTGTCTTTGATTAACTCACAGACACATGAGAGAAAAATATTAGCAAATTATTAGAAGAGTGTCAGTACTGAATGAGAGTGTTGAATGAGTAAGAAAATGGGCACTGGAATCAGCTGAGTGATCCCATTACTTAACGTGATACATTATCTTTGTTTCTGTACCTTGGTTTCTTCACCTAAAGAGCTTTGACATACAGAGGATAGGTGCCTAGCCCCTAGTAAGTGATGGGTAAATGGTAGCTGTACTTGACTGTCATTAGCATCTCTGCTTAGGCCTCATAGAGGAAGTAACATTTCAACTGGTCACTACAGGATGGGTCTGTTCTAGAAGGAGGACAGAGAAGGACAGCTAAGAAATAGCCTGAGAACGGACACAGAAGAATGAAAGGGCATGATGTTTTTAGACACTGGGGAATGATCCAGTGTAGCTGAAGAACAGAGGATGTGTAGGGATGGTGAGAGATGAAGCTCGGGAAATAAGACCCAGATAGTGAAGGGTCTTTTTAAAAATTAATTAATTAATTATTTGGCTGAGCCAGGACTTAGTTGTGGTGCACAGGATCTTCTATCTTCATAGCTACATGTGGGATCTTTACTTGCAGCATGGGAACTTCTAGTTGGGGCATGTGGGATCTAGTTCTCTGACCAGGGATCAAACCCGGGCCCCCTGCATTAGGAGTATGGAGTCTTAGCCACGGGACCTCCAGGGAAGTTCTCGTTGAAGGGTCTTGTTTGCTGCTGTTTGGACATAATCTGATAGATGAAATAGAACCCTGAGAAGTCTTTTAAGAGGGGCTTGTCACAATCTAAACTGTCTTTTAGACGTTTCCTTCTGGTACTTCTGTACCAGGATGGATTGGATGGGAGGGAGGTGGGGAGACCCCTGAGAAGGAAGAAGAACCTGCTAAAAACTGGTGAGAGAAGATAAGAGTGCGAATTGCAGTGATGGCTATTCCAGAGGTGGGTCAGTGGGGCGTGGTGACTGGTGGTAAGATTGTGAGAGCAGGAGGGTTGAAGAAGAGCTGCAATGTCCAGAGAGCTGCTGATGCCGCATACTGGTAGAGGGACTAGCGGAAGGAACAGATTTTTCCTTCCTAATTATTTCATCGAAGGAGAAAGACTGCTTCTTCCTGATCTTGGAAGCAAGTATTCTAAAACTCACAAATCCATTCTTTAGCTTGGGGCAGTTTCTTCTCTATTGGGCCTTATAAATAGTTAGCTGCTCCAGACAAATAATTACTGATCTCGGGTGCTTAGGGCAGAAGGTGGCTTTGTTTCTTTCTCTCCCTGGAGTCTCTTGGGAGAGAGGGGGTGAAAGCCATGTGTTTGTTTTCACCACATTTGTAAGAATGAATGGAGTTGAAACATTACCCCTCCTCTGTTAACAGACCCTTGGGCCTCTTCTCACTCCCAGGGCCATTAATCTCTGTAGAAAACAGTGTTAAATTTAAAAGTTCTTGGGACTTCCTTGGTGCTCCAGTGGTTAAGAATACACCTTCCAGTGCAGGGGACACAGGTTCTATCCCTGATCAGGGAACTAAGATCCCATGTGCCGAGGGGCAACTAAGCCCATGCCACCGCAACTACTGAGCCGACAATGCTCTGCAGCTAGAGAGAAGCCTGTTTGCCACAATGAAAGATCCTGCATGCTGCAACTAAGATCTGACACAGCTAAATTTTTTTTTTTTCCCCAAAAGTTCATTCCAGCTTTTCCCCTTTCTTTGCTGGTTTCCCACAAAATATCATTCACCTTTTTGCCCTCGTCAAGGAATTCTGAGTCCCCCTAGCTGTTGGACTCCAGAATAGGACCTTGCCCACCACTACCATCTCCCTATCTTAGAATTGACCCAGTTCTGGTTCTAGCTGTGTGGGGGCCTCTGCTGGTAACATAGCTTGGCTGGGCACGATCTGTCCCTGCTCAGTCATAATTATAAGTACCGTGGATATAGGCCGTCATGCTGGCATTAGTCAACAATAGCCCATTCTATTGGAGAAGGCAATGGCACCCCACTCCAGTACTCTTGCCTGGAAAATCCCATGGACGGAGGAGCCTGGTAGGCTGCAGTCCATGGGGTCGGCTAAGAGTCGGGCACAACTGAGGGACTTCACTTTGACTTTTCACTTTCATGCATTGCAGAAGGAAATGGCAACCCACTCCAGTATTCTTGCCTAGAGAATCCCAGGGATGGGGGAGCCTGGTGGGCTGTCGTCTATGGGGTCGCACAGAGTCAGACACAACTGAAGCGACTTAGCAGCAGCAGCAGCAGCCCATTCTATAGGGTTCTGTCCCTGGTCTTTTACTTCCAGCTTCCTCTTTTCTTTCCACTTTCTTTCAACGAGGAATTGTTTTCAGCTGGTGAATTTCATTGGCTTGAAGTGTGGAGCACCCAAAGTTATTTTCTCCATCACTCTCCAGTGAAGTAGTCGCTTTCATAACCCTCCCTCTTCCAAGGTGGCTCTCAGATGTTCCAAGTATAGATCTTCCTTGATTTATAATGAAGTTATGTCCCAGTAAACCCATCACAGGTTGAACATATCCTAAGTCAAAGCTACATTGAGTACACCTCACCTACTGAACATTGTAGCTTAGTTTAACCTAGCCTACCTTACATGTGCTCAGGACACCTACATGAGCCTACAGTTGGGCGGGCAAAATCATCCAACACAAAGCCTATTTTATAATAAAGTGTTGAATATTCATGCAATTTATTGAATCTGTGCTGAAAGTGAAAAGCAGAATAGTTGAATGGATGCAAGTGTGTTGATTGTTTAACCTCGAGATTGACTGGTTGACTGGGAGCTGCGGCTGCTGCTGCTCACCATCACTAGTCTGGGGAAAAAGAATATTCAAAATTAGAAGTATGGTTTCTGCTGAATGCTTATCACTTTTGTACCATAAAAAAAAAAAAAAAAAAAACGCAAGTTAAACCACTATGCGTAGACCACATTAGTGGGCAGAAAAGTCCTATGGAACAGCTCCTTCTGTTTATTTCTGGAGCTGAGTTGGGAGAGGGTAAAATTCCCTAGACTGAGTGGAGTGAATAGTTCCTTCTTTTATGAAACACCTTTGAGAGGATGTCTGTTTTCTTTTCAGTAAAAGTTGACCCCACACTAATAAGAGTGACCACGAGCAACATTATTTGATGAAATATTACCATTATAGATACCAGCCTTGGACCATCATTTGATCTCTACTGATTTCTGGGCCACTCTCGAATCTCTGTGGTAAACTAGGTATCTCTAGCTTTGATTTTAGGGTATTCCTTTATCTTAAACCATCTGAAAGGCAATAGCTACTTGGTTTTTAAAAATATGTATCAGTTTTTTCTTACATCCATCTAGTTTTTTTAAACTGAAGTATAATTGATTTACAATGTTGTAGTTTGTATCTGCTAATCTCAAAGTCCTAACTTAACCCTCTGTCATCCCTTTTCCCTCTTTGGTAACAGTAAGTTAGTTTTCTGTGTCTCTGTGTCTTTCTGTTTCATAAATAAGTTCATTCGTGTTATATTTTAGATTCCACATATAAATGATATCGTATGGTATTCGTCTTTCTAACTTAGATGATCATCTCTTGGTCCATCCATGTTGCTGCAAATGGCGTTATTTCATTCTTATGGCTCAGTAGTAGTCTGTTGAGTGTATATACCACATCTTCTTTCCTTATTTATCTGTTGGTGGACATTTAGGTTGTTTCCATGTCTTGTAAATAGTGCTGCTGTTAATATTGGAGTGCATGTATCTTTTTGAATTAGAGTTTTCTCCAGATACACACCCAGAAGTGGGATTTTTGGATTATATGGCAACTCTATTTTTTAGCTTTTTAAGGAACCTCCATACATGTGTTTGTTGGTCATTTGTATGTCTTCTTTGGAGAAATATCTGTATAAGTCTTCTGCTCATTTTTTGATTGGGTTTTTTTTTTTGTTGTTGTTATTAAATTGTGTGAGCTGTTTATATATTTTGGAAATTAATCCCTTGTCAATTGTATCATTTAGAAATATTTTCTCCCAGTCCGTAGGTTGTCTTTTTGTTTTGTTTATGATTTCCTTTGCTGTACAAAAGCTTATAAATTTGATTAGGTTCTATTTGTTTATTTTTGCTTTCTTTTCTATTACCTTGGGAGACAAGATATCTGTTTTTTTTCTGAAGACAAAAACAAAGGATCCTTCTAGGAAGTTTAGAAAATACAGAGAAGCAAAAATGAAAAATCACCATAATCCAACCACCCAGAGGAAAACACTGAAATTTGTGGCCTAACCACTTAGGTTTTTTAAAAATATATTTATGTATATTTTTTAAAGAGGTTATAGCATGTATCTCTTTTATGATCTTCAATTAATAGAATGGTATATCTCCATGTCATTGAAAATTCCTTATAACATCATATTTAGTAATTCCATAGTGGCCCATTTTATGTAGAGAATAGAGAATAGCGGCCCATTTTATGTAGAATATTAATAAAGATAAATATATTTTAATCTGAAAAAATAAAAAGCATATACAAAAGGAAAGAATATTATAAAAATAGTGATGGAGTGTTGCAACAATCAAAAGTATAGGTTTCAGGGACTTCCCTGGTGATTCAGTGGTTAGGGCTCTATGCTTCCACTGAGGGGGTCCAGGTTTGATCCCTGGTTGGGGAACAAAGGTCCTGCATGCTGCCCATTGCGACCCCCCAAAAAAGTATAGGTTTCACAGCTCTGAATCTCATAAGCAATAACTGTAAGCTTAATAAACTGTTTAGTTAAATAGGACATGGGTGTTAACAGACTAGATCTTTTTATTCATCTTTGGGCTGAAGTTTTGTAAAATTTTTCTGGGTCTGAAAATTTTACAAGAAATATACCTGTGGTGTTGTTAAAGGTAAGTGGTTTTGAGTTTCTTGGTTTCCTTTTATTAGAAATTAAGCCAAGAAGTTCTCACTCTTGTGAGTTTGCATACATCTTAGGCACCAAGGAGACATTTGACAGATTATTTGACAGCAGTTATTGGAAGTTTCTTGTTTGGGGGGACTGGTTGAATTGAATCCTAATCGATGTGCCTGGATTAGTCCATGTATTTATTTCTTTTTACAGGTAGTGCCCTCCTCAGTGCTATCTTTCTTGCCTTAGCAACGTACCAGTCTCTGTACCCACTCACCTTGTTTGTCCCAGGACTCCTCTATCTCCTCCAGGTAAGCACTTGCTGGTCAGAAGCCAACACTCAGGTGACCTTTAATACACAGCATGGTCCTTGCTTAGGGGAAAGAAGGGCATGGCACAATAAAGGCTGTGGGACTGCGTCTCCAGTTCACATTTGCTTGCTTCTCCTTGAAAACACAAAGAAACTTGACTAACTTTAAACAAAGTGAACTCTTGGGTAGCCATTTCCTTCTCCAGGGGATCTTCCTGATCCAGGGATCGAACCCAGGTCTCCTGCATTGCAGGCAGGTTCTTTATCTGAGCTACCAGGGAACCCCCAATGATCATTATGTTCTAATTATACATATCATTGCAAATGTATCAGTGCATTTCATTTTTATGTTTGTAATTGGGATCCTTGCATTCTTTTTTTTTTTTTTGCCTAATATTCACAGATCCTTCTCTGAGCCCATTTCTTTAACTTTTTTTTGTATAACAACACTGCCTTTGTAAGGTTCTTACGAATTTAATGTTGTGGGTGTACCTGATGCAATGCCTGGACCATAGTGGGAGATCAGTAGTTTAGTTGAAGAATGCAAACTGCTAATATTTACTGAGAACTTACTACTTGTTGGTCACTATGCTGAGCACTCTCCAGGCTTCATCTCATTTCAACCACAGAAGAACTTTAACAGGTTGGTCATATTATAAGCTGTGTATTCATCTACTAGTAATGATATTAGACACATACATTGTAGCTAGAATGTATGGCAGTTTAATCACTTGCCTGAGGTCACATGGCCAGCAAGTGACTGCTGAGATGTGAGCTTGGGCAGAGCCTGCTCTTAAGCATCTGTCTTTTCTACTCAAGTAAGAATATACACATCTCCTCAAGAGCAAGTAGCTGCTTACAGGTCCTGCATGGTTCCAAATCCATTCTTAGAAGGAAACATTTCGTGAAAGGGTATGGAGGGCAATGCCATGATTCAAACCAAGAAATGTCTGTTTTCAGAACCCTTGTTCTTAATTATAAAATTTCTGTGCAACTGCTGCTGAAACTGAGTGTGTACCTCTGTTTACTGAAATAGGCCATGTGTGCTTGTCCTTTTAAGTGACTTCCTCATGTATCTTTTGGCTGATGTGTACAGTGGCACATGGTTAGCTTAGTCTTTCTCCTATTTGGGGAATTTGAGAGCTGCCCTAGTTGTCACTAATATAAGTAGTATAGACATTTAATTTCCTTAAGGTGTGTTCTTCCAGCTAAATTTTTAGCACCAAAAGTGTGAGAAATTTTATAGTTTTTTTATGCAAGACCACACTGCTCACCAGAAATCTGGAGCCAATCTGTGGGGCCACCATCAGCGTCTAAAGTGAACCACTTCCTCCCAGGCCACCAGCACTGGCTTTTCAAATTTGATTTATGATTATTAGTTTAATAGCTATATCATCATCCTGTGAAGTTATTTTACTTTGACTTGCTTTCTAGCTTCTTGTAGAAAGCAGACATCTTCTTACATAACAGTATGTTGTTGGTTATTTCCTTTCTTGCTTCATATTTACAGTTTATTCTTTAGAAGATCTGAGCACCACAAAGAATGCATTGCAACCAGAATTTCTGTACAACTATTTATCAGATTAATACTATAAAAGTATATTTACTGAGACACATGAACTGACCAAAAAATTTTAAGTGGCTTGTTAAGCCAAATACTAAATACTATGTTATGTAAAATAGCTCTTATTTAAAACTCAAGGAAATTCTGTCCTGACAACAGTGGACAGTGTGGCTGAGTCATGGAGTCTAGCTACTCAAGCGGTCACTTTGTTCAGCTCCTCCCTCCACAAGTATGGACTGAGCATCCGGAGTCAGTATGCTAGACACTCTGGGAGACTCTGCAGATAAAAAGCCTTTAATAAAGGTTGCTGAGCAGGAAGTCCTAAAGGAAGACAGCTCTGGCAGCAGCCTGGGTTGGATTGGAGTGAGGAGGAGCTGAGGTTGGGAAGAGTTTGGCCATCGTATTAGGTCGAGTCAGAGGGCTTGACTAGGGGCCCAGATCAGTGTCACGGGAAATGGAGAGATGAGGGACTAGATGCAGAATTCTAGGAGGTAGAATTGGCTGTGTGGCAGCTCTGTATATGTGGTGAACAGGACTGGAAAGAGTGAGATAAACTACAGGACCCATTTATGTAGAAATTACACGTACTATATTTATGTGTTTTTATCTAAGTGTATGAAGTGGCCTTGAAAGGCAGTAGGGCCTTGTGAGGCACAGTAGTACATTTGGAAAATCAATCCAGTGACATCCAGGAAATAAACCCACTTGTTTAAATATGAGGAAGGGTGGGAACCATAAGCAGCCCAGGATAAGGCAGGTCTAGGACAGCCTGGGATGCCTCAAGTGAGTTGAGTTCCTGTGGGTCACTGTGTTTAGGCTACATACTGAATGGCCACCTAGTGGGGAGCTGTAGCAAAGCTGTAAGCATCAGATGGGTAGTTAGACCTGATAGTCTTAAAAATCCTTTCATCCCCCTAATTGAATTGGATTTGATAACCACAGGAAAATGATACATCTGCTTTTGAGGTTATATTTTTCTAGAGTTTTTAAAGCCCTCTATAGACACATCCATCCATCTAGGAGAGATTATGTCATTTATGTGAGGGCACAGGCTCGACTGGTACATCTTAATGGATGGAGAGCAAAATAGTATTGAAGACTAATGGGGAACTTCCTTTGGTGGTCCAGTGGTTAAGACTTTACACTTCCAATGCAGGGGACCCAGGTTCAGTCCCTCATCAGGGAACTAGATCCCACACACTGCAACTAAGACCCATGCAGCCAAATAAATAAAAATAATATTATTTATTTATTTTTAATTGGAGGATAATTGCTTTGCAATGTTGTGTTGGTTTCTGCCATGCATTGACATGAATCAGCCATAGGTATACACATGTCTCTTCCCTCTTGAACCTCTCTCCCATCTCCCACCTGATCCTACCCCCTCTTGATTGTCACAGAGCAAGGGTTTGAGCTCCCTGCATTATACAGCAAATTCCCACTGGCTGTCTATTTTACATATGGTAATGTATATGTTACCAAATACAGGCTCTTGGTTCATCCACCTCACTGGAACTGACTCAAATCTATTCATTTTTATGGCTGGGTAATATTCCATTGTATATATGCACCACAACTTCTTTATCCATTCATTTGATGATGGACATCTAGGTTGCTTTCATGGCCTGGCTATTGTAAATAGTACTACAGTGAACACTGGGGTACATGTGTCTTTAAGAATGGTTTTCTCAGGGTATATGCCCAGTACTGGGATTGCTGGGTCATATGATAGTTTTATTTCTAGTTTCTTTAAAGAACTCTCCATACTGTTCTCCATAGTGACTCTTATCAATTTACATTCCCACCAGCAGTGCAAGAGGATTCCCTTTTCTCCACATCCTCTCCAGCATTTATTGTTTGTAGATGTTTTGATGATGGCCATTCTGACCGGTGTGAGGTCATGGTCATCATTGTAGTTTTGATTTGCATTGCTCTAATAGTGAGCAGTGTTGAGCACCTTTTCATGTGTTTATCAGCCATCTGTACATCTTCTTTGAGGAGATGTCTTTTTAGGTCTTCTGCCCAGTTTTTGATTGAGTTGTTTGTTTTAATAATAATTTTAAAAATGTGACTAAATTTATTATATTCTGAGTATCAAAAGAATAATTACTGCAAGTAATTGTAAAACACTGAAGAAAAGTCTCTGTGTCTATAGTGATGCTCAGAAAAGGGGGGAAGAGAAAAAAATGCACGTGCCATCATTAAATATGGCTCTTTTATCAATTTTTTTTACTCTGAAAATCAATACTTAGAAGAAAAAAACTAAGCAATTACCCTTTCTTCTTAAAATGAGCTATAATTCTTCCCTAGTTAATGAAGGAAAGTTCTTTACAGAAAACTGCCAGCTTATAACTGCAGAAGGAAGGCTAGAATGGGTAATCATCAGTGAAATGATTAAATCTAGCAAAGAACATCATTGGATGCTAAAATCATTAGATGAAAGATTTTTTGGAGAACAGAGTATTTGCATCCTCATGGTGCCATAATAGTACCCCCTCCTACCTCTAAATTATTGGCTAAAAGCAAAGGGAAAATTGAATCTTTACAAAGGAGTGCTGTGGCAGTCACCACCTTAACCAGGTAATCCAGCTCAGCATCACTTATGGTGAAATGGCTTGACATGATGTGCTTCATAATGTCATCAGTTCAGAGCACACAGCATCACCTCCAAGGTATTTTTACCCAGAATGTTTACTTCGATTAAGCCTTTAGATATGACTTCTGATTTTTAGGAAGTACAAGAGCAGAAAAGCGAAAGAAAGCGAAGTCGCTCAGTCGTGTCCGACTCTGCGACCCCATGGACTGTAGCCTACCAGGCTCCTCAGTCCATGGAATTTTCCAGGTAAGAGTACTGGAGTGGGTTGCCATTTCCTTCTCCACGGGATCTTCCTGACCCAGGGATCGAACCCGGGTCTCCCACATTGCAGGCAGACGCTTTACCGTCTGAGCCACAAGAGCAGAAGCACAAGTTAAATGATACTATCATTTAAACAATGGAAGGAAATACTCGACCAACCAAAATATAGGACAATCAAAATATAGAGATATAGACAGCTGGTCTACATCTCTTCAAAAAGTCAATGTCATAAAAAAGAAAAAGTGAAGGGACTGTTCTAGATGAAAGAGACAGTAATTGACTGAAATGGGTGAGTCTTGATTGAACTCTGGTTTGGAAAAAATAGTTATAAAAGATGTTTGGAGGATATTCAGAATATTTTTGAAGATAGATTAGATATTAGATGATTATAGGAAATTGTTGATTTCTTGGATTGAGAAGAGTATTATAGTATATAGGAGCATGTCCTTATTTTTAGAAGCTATATGCAGGAATATTTGGGGGAGAAATGTCATGTGTAGGAAATTCATACACACAGAAAAGTTTATATATAGCAGGGTATTAATATTTAATCTAGATGACAGCCATCTGGTTGATTATTGTATTATTTTTTCAACTTTTCTATGTGAGAATTTTATAATGCAAAGGAGAGACATTAGAATACAGGCTCTGAAGTTGGCTTGGCTTGGCTTCTGATAAGCTCTGTGACCCTGGGAAGTGACTACTTAACTTCTGTATGTCTCAGTTTCCTCGTCTGTAAAATGCAGATAATACAGTAGTAGCTACTGCAAAGGGTTAATACATGTCTAGTATGTAGAACAGAGTATGACATGAGTTCAATAGATATTAGTTATGGTTATTAGTATTTAAATGTTCTTAAAAAGGACATGGTCACCAGTGTGGAGATATGTGAGGTGATAGGGAGAAGAGAGGGCTTCCCTGGTAGCTCAGGAATCTGCCTGCAATGCAGGAGACCCCAGTTTGATTCCTGGGTTGGGAAGATCCCCTGGAGAAAGGATAGGCCACCCACTGCAGTATTCTTGGGCTTCCCTGGTGGCTCAGACAGTAAGAATCCACCTGCAATGAGGGAGACCTGGGTTTGATCCCTGGGTTGGGAGGATCCCCTGGAGGAGTGGGCAACCCACTCCAGTATTCTTGCCTAGAGAATCCCCACGGGCAGAGGAGCATGGCAGGCTACAGTCTATGGGGTCGCAAAGAGTCAGACATGATTGAGTGACTAAGCACAGCACAGGGAGAAGAGAAAATAATTCATTTTTTAGAGTCAAAAGAACTATAAGCATTAGTTTGAAATTACACCTTTGACACTGCAGATCTGCCTCCATCCTGCTGGTCGTATTTCTAGAGGGTACAAGAGGCAGGTGGTGGACATGCTCATGTCTGATCAGTGCCAGAGGCAAAGCTGTTTTTCCCTTTCCTACATGAGATGCAGAGAGGCTTCATGATCAAAGGCAGGGGATGCTGCAGCTGGCTCCCTGGTGAGTCACTTCTGAGAATGGTAGTTTGAGCCCATCTGGTCCCTTCCCCCAACTTTACTCTTCTCTGACCTTGGCTTAGGGCCTAGTTTCCAAATTAGAGAAAAGCTTAAAATGTTATGCTCTGATCGCATGCAGAAGAAAACAGCCCTAGAGCACCCAGGACCAAGAGGCTGCAGCGAAGGATGGGCCAAGTGCACAGGACCTCAAGGCTGAAGCTGTGAAGCCGACAGAGGGAGGTTCCTGGTGCAGTCAGGAAAGTTTCTATTCCCTTCCTTCTTTTTGCTTGGGATTCCTTAGAGCGTTTGAGGTCCTTATTTTCTTTGAAAGGGTATAACAGAAACCAGGGTGAAATAACCTTCTGAGTGTTCTTATGGTTTTTGCTTTAATCTGATCTGACCCCTGGAGGCAGAAATGGCAACCCCACTCCAGTATTCTTGCTTGAAAAATCCCATGGACAGAGGATCCTGGCGGGCTACAGTTCATGGAGATGCAAAGAGTTGGACACGACAGAGCCACTGAGCATGCATGCATGCAATCTGACCTCTCTTGTCTTTGAACTGAAAAATTAACCCTGTGATTTCTATATTTCTGGAGCTTGGAGCAGATCACGTGGCACTGGCTTGTACTAAAGAAGCCAAATCCAACCAGGTCTTTCTTGATAACAGGGCACTTCCCCAGGATTTCTGCAGGGCCTTGTTTAGAATTTTCGCCTCTTACTCCTCCTTTCCCAGCCAGTTTCTGTTCATTCTCCTGCTTCCAGGAGAGTGACCAAGGTAGAGGTGGCAGTGTTCTTAGCTTCCTTTCTTTTTGGAACAGGTGAAAATGAGGGTAAGGGGTTGATCATGCATTTGCAATAAACTTTTTACCAGTTTTATTGCCTCTAATATACCTAATCATGTAAAATATATCTTCTGGGTCTCAGCCTGAGATTTCAATAGCTTAGATATAAAGACTTTTGTTAGATTTCAGTTCTCTTTGAGAGTTTTGTTTTTTCTGATTACTGATTTTTTCCTTTTTTCACCATGTCCTAGAAAGAAAATAGTTTCTGTATAGAAAAATGCCTTTCTCCCTGTACTTTAGAGAGTTAATGGGGAGGGCAATAATTATACATTTCTCCCCTTCCTTATTATAGTTTGGCTTTTCCTGAAGCAATCTGAGAATTCTCTTACTTCTCTAAATATTTTTACGTGTTAGCAACGGTGTGACTTCTGGGATATAATGACACACTGGTTTAATTTTTCAGGTTAAAGGTACACATAGCCCATGGACCACATCTGTCCCACAGATGTGTTTTATGTAACCTTAGTGTTTAATTCTATTATTCGTTGTCATTACTTTTAAAATTCATGTTAAAATGTATATTTCTGGCTTCTTTTGAAAAATTGGAAGATCTGGCTTTTAGTTTAGCGCCTTAGTTTTCCACAGTCCATATGCTTCATCTCTATTACACTTCACTCATTTGTTACATGCCTGGCTTCTCTAGGTATTTGAGTATGTGTGTTTATATTCACTGAAAGATCTAGAAACAATGACCAACCCAGTATCAGTGATTATCCTTGACGCTCAGATTGTAATCTTACTATTTTTAGCCCCTGAAAGAAACTAGGGTTTCTTAGAGTAATGGCTGACTTTAGGTTGAGGGCAGGAAGTGTGCAGGATAATCCTGGAACACTGTGTTATCAGAAAACAAGGGAACTGCCAAAGACTCTTGTGGAATCTAAAAAAATAGTACAAATAAATGTATATGCAAAACAGAAACAGACCCACAGATAATAGAAGACAAACTTGAGGTTACTAAAGGGGTAGAGGGAAGTGGGGAGGGACAAATTAAGGGCATGAGATTAACAGATATGAATTACTACATTTAAAATAGATAAGCAATAAAGATATACTGTATAGCACAGGGACTTATACTTAATATCTTGTAATAACCTATAGTGGAATGTAATCTGCAGGAATACTGAATCACTATGATGTACACCTAAAACCAGCACAATATTGTAAATAACTGTACTTAAATTTAAAAATCTGATACAAATGTTTTTTTAATGAGCAAGGTTAAAGTATAAAAGCATGCATATTTAGATGGAAAGCTGTTAAGAAATACAAGGAAGTGAGTACTATAAAAACCAGGAAAAATTGTTACTTTGAGGGAAGAGGGGATTCTGGTTGGGACAGGGCACAGAGAGAAACTTAGGGAGTGACATGAAGTCTCTGTCTCTCTCGACCTCATGATCGTTTGCTTGATAATCATTCACTAAGTTTTATATTGGTTTTATGTATTTTGTATTTTACTTTTACAGTGAAAAGTTTTAAAAAGTTGATGAGAATGTTTAGGTCATCACCCTTTCAACCCTTCCTACTTACGTACTTTTCACTTTAAGGTAGCATTTGCTACTGATCAAGATAGGTGAGTAAAAGGAATGCTCATTTGTTCACTGAGAAATTTGTAGTGTGGACCTCTAGATTAAGTTTGGCTGGAGTATTTATAAATAACAAGCTATCAAAGGATTGCCTGAGTTTCTTTTTTCAAAAATTTTAGGTATGCCTTGCTTTAATGTAACAGAAGTAGTTCTAAAAGATGACTTAATCTTTAAGCAAGGCAAGTTTTTATAAATAGACTCGGTAAATATTCCACATTATATTTTCAGAGCTCTGTTCACTAAAGCAAACCCGATTCTAAGACCAAGTCTTAAAAATTATACCTAAAATTTAATACACATAATCACAGATTTGCCAGGGGCAAGGAGGGGATCATTTCCTACTCCTAACAACAATAGCACTTTAGGTCCAATAAAGCACTGAGAATATGGTAGCAAGCAAAAACTGGGAGGCTCTCATGGGATTTGCCAAGTTAGAAAAGCCTCATATGTTGGGTATATGCTTCAGAGGTCTACAAAGAGACCACTTTGAACAGTCTACCTGATTCAGTTCTTCATGGCATTCTCACTTCCCAGCTTATTTCTTTTTAAATGTCATTTAGCAGGTAGGAAGTGTTTTTGTTTGTTTTGTTTTGTTTTTCTTCCATGGGTTGTGGTTTCTTCCCTCCCTCCCTTTCTTCCTTCTAGGCTAGATGGCAGTATTTTTCAGGAAGAAGAGAAGATCAAAATTATCAAAGGCAGGTAGAAGTCTAGAAGGGAACTCAGAACCTAGGCGGCTTACTCTTTAAATGTGTCTATGAATGCCTCTTCTTTGTTGAATTATTTTCCATCCCCAGAAATGTACTATTTTCTGAAAACTTTGTTCTTTTGGTGCAGCATTGTCAATAGAACCTTTTGTGATGATGGATATATTGTATATCTGTATACTGTCGACATAGTAGTCAGGAGCCTCATGTGGCAATTGAACACCTGCAGTGTGCTAGTGAGACTGAGAAACTGAATTTTTAATTTTAATTAATTTCCATTAATTTAAATTTAAATAATCACATGTGACTAGGAGACAGCACAGTTTGAAGGTAAGAGTAACCCAGTGGTTAGGACTCTGAGTTCCCATTGCAGGGGACACAGGGATTTGATACCTGGCAGGGGTGGGGGACTAATATCCAAAATATCATGTGTGAAACGAGATGCCAGTCCAGGTTCGATGCACGATACTGGATGCATGGGGCTAGAGCACTGGGACGACCCAGAGGGATGGTATGGGGAGGGAGGAGGGAGGAGGGTTCAGGATGGGGAACACATGTATACCTGTGGTGGATTCATTTTGATATTTGGCAAAACTAATACAATTATGTAAAGTTTAAAAATAAAATAAAATTAAAAAAAAAAAAAAGAGGAGCGCTAAGTATGTGCAAGCTTAGAGAGCAGCCATAGGGTTGATCCGTTTCCTTTCCTCTCATGTTTAACACTAATGTTATCTCTGTTCTCTTGACTGACTTCCCACTCTCCTTAAAGTCATTACCATGGAGTTATATATGATGTCTTTATAACTTGTCTTAAAATACTTGTGCATAGGCCATCTGACATTATACATGTGCCAGTTAGTTTCAGCCTCAACTTTAGGGGCAGTGAGTTACTTTGAAGAAGCATCCATGCACTGTGGTACTCAACTAGCTTTGCATCAGAAAGGCCGTGCTCCACAAGTGGCTGCCATCCCTGCTTCCATAGCTTGAGCTGCACCTTCGCTGACTACGGCACAGTTAATGTCAGAGCAGATTGGATTTTTGTTGGTGAGATTAGTTGAATATCAGAAGTAGGCACTCATAGGTGAAATCGAAATATTCAAAAGAAGTGGAATGAACTAAAACATTTTAGATACTTCCTATATTTGCATGAGGAGGAAATAAGAATCTAGGAAAATCTGTAACTTCTTCCATTGGAGATGGTGCCTGAGGCTTAGTTCCTAACTGATCCTGTGTCTAGCTTTCTCTAGGTAACATTTCTGGTTACCTAATGCGACCCTAAGGGCAACAGAAGCTTATCTCTGGGATATTGTCACTTCTGCCTTGAGTGAACCTTCCTTGCAAGTGGTGATTGCAACAACTGATAGGGGAGAGAGCTGGGACTTAATCAGCCTTCTGCAGTGGTTTGTGTAAACTGTTGTGTGCTTGCTTGCTAATGGATATTTGTTTAATAAATGTTGCTAAGGGTGCCAGAATCTAGACTGAAACTTGCTTTCTTTGTGGTAAGATCCTAGAGGAGGAGCTAACCCTTACACATCTGAAACTTTTTTCAAGGCAACTGTCAAAAACCTATGAGTAATAACCAAAATGGCCACTGAATTGCATGCTTGAAGTAGTTAAACGTGTAGCACCATATGTTTAAAGTATACAGTACAGAGATTGAATCGCATACATCATGAAATGATTACCATAATATGTTTAGTAAACATCATCATCTCATACAGATACAAAAGAAAAAAATTTTTTTCCCTTGTGATGAGAACTTTTAGGATTTACTCCCTTAACAACTTTATTATACAACATCCAGCAGTGTTAATTATATTTATCGTGTTGTACATTACATCCCTAGGACTTATTTATCTTATAACCAGAAGTTTGTACCTTTTGACTATCTTCATCCAGTTCTCCCTTCCCTATTCCCCACTCTGGTGACCACAAATCTGATCTCTTTTGCTATGAGTTTGTTTTTTTGTTTGTTTTTGAAGTATAATTGACCTACAACACTATGTTAGTCCCTGGCCCACAGCATAGTGTTTCAATATTTCTATACATTACAAAATGATTATCATGGCCGTTTGTTTGTTAGCTGTATACCCTGCTAACTTCACTGAATTATCTTATTGTTTGTTATTTTTATCATGAGTAGTTGTTGCATGTATCTAATACTGATCTTAGTTATTTAAGCTGTTTGTGATACACTATCAATAGCTTTCGTTATCTTAACTAACCTTACATTTTTGTAATAAACCCAACCTAGTACTCTTGCCTGGAAAATCCCATGGACGGAGGAGCCTGGTAGGCTGCAGTCCATGGGGTCGCTAAGAGTCGGACACGACTGAGCGACTTCACTTTCACTTTTCCCTTTCATGCATTGGAGGAGGAAATGGCAACCCACTCCAGTGTTCTTGCCTGGAGAATCCCAGGGACGGCGGGGCCTTGTGGGCTGCCGTCTATGGGGTCGCACAGAGTCAGACACGACTGAAGCGACTTAGCAGCAGCAGCAGCAGTCATAATACAACGTTATGGTAATCGTTTTCTTATATTGCTGAATTAGACAATATTGCACCTAGCATTTTTGCTTTTGTGTTGGTAGTTGATTTTAGTAGCAAGGTTATATTTGCTGTGAAAATGTTAATGTAAGATTAGAATCACCTGCTTCTTGAATGTTGGTAGAATTTTCCTGTAAAACTGGCTTGGCCTGCTCTTTTTTTTTTAATGGGAAAAAATTTCATTGCTAATCCATTTTCTTAAATGGTTATGCTGCTGTTATTCTTTACGGCATCTTCACCAGGAGTAGATTCAGTCTCGAGAAACCACTTTCTTTGCTCATCCATGAGAAACAGCTCCTCGTCTGATCAAGTTTTATCATGAGATTGCAGCAGTTCAGTCTCATCTTCAGGCTCCACTTCTAGTTGTCTTGCTATTTCTACCACCTCTGCAGTTGCTTTCTCTACTGAAGACCTGAAGGCCTCTAAGTCCTCCATGAGGGTTGGAGTCAGCTTCTTCCAGACTCCTATCAATTTTAATATTTTGACCTCCCCATGAATCTTGAATATTCTTACTGATCTAGAATCCTTTCCAGATGGTTTTCAATTCACTTTGCCCAGATCCAAAAGAGAAGTCACTATCTGTGGCAGTTATAGACTTACAAAATGTTTTTCTTTTTTTAAAAGTAATTTTAGTTACTTATTTTAATTTTTGGCTAAGCTGGGTCTTCATTGCTATGTGGATATTTCTCTAGTTGCAGCTAGCGGATCTCTCTCTAATTGTGGTACTCAGGCTTCTTACTGGGCGCTCAGGCTTCTTCTCTTCTCTTCACCTAGAGCCTGCAGAGCACAGGCTCTAGGTGTGCAGGGTGAGTAGTTGCAGCTCCTGGGCTCTAGAGTACAGGCTCAGTAGTTGTGGCACATGGGATTAGTTGCTTCATGGCATGTGGCATCTTTCCCGACCAGAGATTGAACCCATGTGTCTCCTGCATTGGCAGGCAGATTCTTTGCCACTGAGTCACCAGGGAAGCCCCCAAAATGTATTTCTTATATAATAAGATTTGAAAGTTGAAATGACTCCTTGATCCATGGGATGCAAAATGAATGTGTGGTGAAAGTGAAAGTCACTCAGTCGTGTCCAGCTCTTAGCGACCCCATGGACTATACAGTCCAAGAAATTCTCCAGGCCAGAATACTGGAGTGGGTAGCCATTCCCTTCTCCAGGGGATCTTCCCAACCCAGGTCTCCCACATTGCGGGCAGATTCTTTACTGGCTGAGCCACCAGGGAAACCCAAGGATACTGGAGTGAGTAGCCTATCCCTTCTCCAGTGGATCTTCCCAACCCAGGAATCGAACCAGGATCTCCTGCATTGCAGGCAGATTCTTTACCAACTATCAGGAAAGCCCCATGCATGTGTGTTAGCAGGTATGAAAAGAACATTAATCTCATTGTTCATCTCCATCAGAGCTCTTGGATGACCAGGTACATTGTCAATGAGCAGTAATATTTTGAAAGGAAACCCTTTTTTTTTTTTTTCAGAGCAGTAGGTCTCAACATTTTAAGTAGGCTTAAAATATTCAGTAAACCATGTTGTAGAGATGTGCTGTCATCCAGTCTTTGTGTTTCCATTAGTAGAAAGAGTGTTTGCAAAGTCAATTTAGAATCATTTTTAAGGGCCCTAGGATTTGAGGAATGGTAGATGAACATTGGCTTCAACTTAGTCACCAGCTGCATTGGCCCCTAATAAGAGAGCTGGCATGATCTTTGAAGCTTTGGAGCCAGGCATTGACTTCTCCTCTCTGTATGTCCTAGATGGCATCTTCCTGCAGTGTAAGTCTGTTTCGTCTACGTTGAAAATCTGTTGTTCAGTGTCGCCACCTTCGTTAATTCTCTTAGGTAGATCTTCTGGATGACTTGTTGGAACTTCTACATCAACACTTATGGCTTCACCTTGCACTTCTGTGTTACAGAGATGGACTTCTCTTCTTAAACTTCATGAACCAATCTCTGCTAGCTTCAAACTTTTCTTCTACAGGTTTGATTCCTCTCTAAGCCTTCATAGAATTAAAGAGAGTTGGGCCTTGCTCTGGATAACACTTTGGCTTAAGGCAATGTTGTGGCTGGTCTCCACATCAGCAGTAAGGCTGTTTTGCATTCTTATAATTCATGTATTCACTGGAGTAGTGCTTTTCATGCCTTTCAAGAACTGTACCTTTGGATACACAGCTTGGCTAACTGTTCGGTGCAGAAGGCCTAGCTTTCACCCTATCCCAGCTTTTGATGTACCTTCCTTAATTATTTGTCCCTTTTGATTGTGGCTCAGCTGGTAAAGAATCCGCCTGCAGTGCGAGAGACCTGGGTTCAATCACTGGGTTGGGAAGATCCCATGGAGAAGGGAAAGGCTACCCACTTCAGTATTCTGGCCTAGAGAATTCCATGGACTAAACAGTCCATGGATTGCAAAGAGTTGGACAAGACTGAGAGACTTTCACTTTTGATTTTAAGTAAGAAACCTGCAATGCTTCCTTTGACTTGAACACTTAAAGGCCATCGTAGGGTTATTAGTTGGCTTAATTTTGATATTACTATGTCTCAGGGGAATAGGGAGGCCTGAGAAGAGGGAGAGAAGCAGGAACAGTTGGTGAGCGGAGCAATCAGAATACACACAACGTTTATCAGTTAAGTTAGCCTCTTGTATGAGTGTGTAGTTCATTGTTCACCTCGACAATTACAATAGTAACATCAAAGACCCCTGATCACAGATCTCCATAACAAACATAATAATGATGAAAAAGTTTGAAATTTTGCAAGAATTGCCGAATGTGACACAGAGACACAAAGTGAGCAAATGCTTTTGGATAAATGGTGCCCATAGGGTTGCCACAGACCTTCAGTTTGTGATAAACAGTATCTGTGAAATCTATGAAGTGCAGTAAGCCAAAGCACAATAAAGAAAATGAAGTATGCCTGTGTCGTAACTTTGTTTTCTGTTTCCACAGATTCTACTCTTACCTTTATTATTTCCTTCCTTCTTTTGAAGTTTATTCTGTTCTTTTTATAAAATCTTAAAATGGATGTTTGTTTATTTTCAGCCTTATATTCAATAAGTTTATATGGGGATTTCCCTGGTGGTCCAGTGGCTAGGACTTCATGCTTCCACTGCAGGGGGACACAGGTTCAATCCCTGGTCAGGGAACTGAGATCTTATAAGCCACGCTGTGCAACCACACACACACACACAAAGTTTATATGGTTGTGTTTCCCTCAGAGTACTGTTTTACCTACATAAGACATTTTCATAACCGTTAATTTCTAATATCAAAGCTTTCTATTATCATTCCTTCTTTGACTCCTGAGTTATTTACAAAAGTCTTTAAAATTTTCCTAATGTGTTTTTAGATTGCCTTTTTATTAATGATTTTGACCAGTTACATTATGGTCAGAGAATGGGATCTGTATGCTATAGATTCTTTATTTAAAGTTTGTTGATATTGCTTTGGGGCCTGATTAAGCTATGTGGTCTTTTTTTTTAGCTGTGTCAGGTCTTAGTTGCGGCATGTGGGGCATTTGTTGTGCTGTGCAGGATCTTCCATTGCCGCACATGGACTCTCTAGTTGTGCCTCACAGGCCCAGTAGTTGCAGTACTTGGGCTTAGATGCTCTGTGGCGTGTGGAATCTTAGCTCTGTGACCAGGGATTGAACCCGCGTCCCCTGCATTGCAAGGTGGATTCTTAACCACTGGACCACCAGGGAAGTCCTTGTGGTCAGTTTTTACTAATCCCCCAAAATGTTTTATGGAGAAGGCAATGGCACCCCACTCCAGTACTCTTGCCTAGAAAATCTCATGGATGGAGGAACCTGGTAGGCTGCAGTCCATGGGGTCTCTAAGAGTCGGACACGACTGAGCGACTTCACTTTGACTTTTCACTTTCATGCATTGGAGGAGGAAATGGCAACCCACTCCACTGTTCTTGCCTGGAGAATCCCAGGGGCAGGGGAGCCTGGTGGGCTGCCGTCTATGGGGTCGCACAGAGTCAGACACAACTGAAGCGACTTAGCAGCAGCAACAGCAAAATATTTTAAATGAATGTGAATTCTCTAAGCATGTTGTTTTATATAAATGTATTTTTTTAATACCTCTTTGTTTATTTGGATTTTTAATGTCCATCAGCAATATTTTATAGTTTATATATTACATATTTTATAGTGTGCATACCTTGTACTTAATATTTGTTAATTTTATTTTTAAGTATTTTTTCTCTTTTACACTATAGTGAATGGAATTGTCTGCTTAATTTCAATTTTGAATTGCTCGTTAAAGTATATAGAAATGCAATTGATCTGGGTATACTAATCTGTTAGTATGGGATGTTACATTAATTGATTTTTTAGGTGTTAAATCAACTGTGGTGGACATAATCTTAATGTGGCCTCCATGATCTCTACATACTAATGTTAATCACAATCCCTTTGAGTATGAACAAAACCAGTGACTTGCTTCTGATAAATAGAATACTGTAAATATGACTCAATGTAAGGAATTATAAATTTGTTTTGTAAGATCTTAGGTGAACAAGTTCATGAAGTATGCTATTCATATTTCTATTTCATTATGATTTTTGTCTATTAGATCTACCAGTTATCCGCTGATGGTGGATTTGTGTATTTTTCCTCTGTAACTCTGTCCATGTTTGTTCTATATATTTTGAGATTGTGTTATTAGGTACATACAAGTTTAGAATGGTAATATCTTTCTGATGACACTTTTATCATGATAGAACATCTTTATCTCTACAATACTTTTTATGTTAAAGTCTATTTTATCTGGTAACAATAACCAAACTAATTTTCTTTTGGTTAGTGTTTACCTGGGCTCAGAAGCTAAAGAATCTGCCTGCAAGTTGGGAAACCTGGGTTCTATCCCAGTTTCAGGAAGATCCCCTGGAGAAGGGAATGGCTACCCACTCCAGTATTCTTGCCTGGAGAATTCCATGGACAGAGGAGCCTGGCAGACTACAGTCCATGGGGTTGCAAAGAGTCAGACACGACTGAGTGACTAACATTTTCACTTTACCTAACATATCTTTTCAGTCCTTAGATTTTTCACCTATTCTGTATCCTGTGTTTTTTTGCGGGAAGGATCTTAAAGTTGACTCATAACTGCTCTTTGTCTTTGAGATCCTTAAGTGTACCTTTCTGCCTTCTCTCCTAGCGGCAGTACATACCTGTGAAAGTGAAGAGCAAAGCCTTTTGGATCTTCTTTTGGGAGTACGCCATGATGTATATGGGAAGTCTAGTGGTAGTCGTTTGCCTCTCCTTCTTCCTTCTTAGTTCCTGGGATTTCATTCCTGCAGTCTATGGCTTCATGTAAGTAATGCCCCCATTAGAAAACTCTGGAAGCTGATTTAGTTTTCACAGCTTCATCTGGAATCAGAGGGAGAACAAGCAGAGGCCACATCTAGAGCAGTGGTCCTCACATTGGGTGTACCATAATCACCGCAGGGCTTGAACACCCAGGATGCTGGGCCCCACCTCCATAGGTTCTGATTAAGTAAATCTAGGGTAAGTGAAAGGTTGTTGCTGAGCTGTGAAAGACGTCAGGATTCTTGGCCTCCAGAGGAGAGGAATTCAATCCGGGGCCAGTGATGAGGCTTGATCGCTCAGAGCTCTTGTGTAATAAAGTTTTGTTAAAGTATAAAAGAGATAGAGAAAGCTTCTGACATAGACGTCAGAAGGGGGCAGAAAGAGTGCCTCCCTGCTAGCCTTTAGCACTCTTGCCTGGAAAATCCCATGGACGGAGGAGCCTAGTGGGCTACAGTCCATGGGGTCGCTAAGAGTCGGACACGACTGAGTGACTTCACTTTCACTTTTATGCATTGGAGAAGGAAATGGCAACCCACTCCAGTGTTCTTGCCTGGAGAATCCCAGGGACGGGGGAGCCTTGTGGGCTGCCGTCTCTGGGGTCACACAGAGTCAGACACGACTGAAGCGACTTAGCAGCAGCAGCAGCATATACCTATCAGCAAGCTGTTAATTAGAGAAAGGAGATGTCTCAAAACTCAGAGTGGCACCAGGCCCCTCACCCACAACATCCATTTTGAGATAACATTGGCACCAGGTGAGTCATCCTGTGCCACAGAACGATTGACATGAATCTTGAAGAAAGGCAGGTTTCCAGGTAAATAGATTCATTAACATAGATTAGGAGAACAATTTTATGAGTAAAACATACTGGTTTGTCAAGTTGGTTCTGAGTCTTAGGCGGAACCAACTTGAAGACAGAGTCTAGGGTAAATACATAGTTCACTAACATAGCTTAAGAAAAATATTTCGATAAGAAATACACATTGGTTAGCTCAAGGTTTGAGAAAAGTTAAGTTCAGGAGGAACCAGGTGTCGTCATGGCAACACAGAATTTTAAGAGAAACTTCCTTTTAATTTTGTATAGAGAAGGGGAAAAAGCTGACACTTGTAGTTTGTTTCCTCCTGCCGGTTAAGACAGAAATAAAAACACGTCTGACACTTGCAGCCTGTTTCCTCTGCTTGGAGACCCCTGGCCTTCCTGCCTGTTACACTCTCATTAGGACCCCAGAATTTGCATATCTATATATATAAATTTTCAGGTGGTACGATGCTGCCAATCTGAGGAACACACTTCAAGAACCACTGGTTTAATCTAAGTCAATTAAAGAACACTCTCTGGGAACATCCAAAGCACTTATCAGCCTCGAACTAGAAGGTTTCGATTCAGTCCCAAACAGGAATGGATGTATTTATTCCTCTATTGGAAAAGGGTCTCCAACAGTTTTAAAATAAAGCCACCTTCCATATGTCAAGGGACTTCCGTGGTGGCTTAGATGGTAAAGAATCCACCTGCAAAGTAGGAGACCTAGGTTTGATCTCTGGATAGGGAAGATCCCCTGGAGAAGAAGAATACCACTCCAATATTCTTGCCTAGAGAATTCCATGGACAGAGGAGGGGTGGGCTGCAGTCCGTGGGGTCACAGAGAGTTGGACATGACTGAGTGACATAGCACTTTCAATATGTCACACTTATAGAGAAAATCAAAATGGGTTTGCAAGATGAATTCTGCAGATATTTCCAAATATCCTCTCTGTGGTCTGCTGAGGAGGATACCTGCTCAGGCCTGAAGGAACTCACAGCCCAGAGGGTCATGGACACTTAACCCCACCAGGGTGGGAAGGAGGTCTGTGGCTGGCTTCCCTTTGGGATTCTGAGCTGCTTATTTATGTTCAATCCTGGCTGAGCCTAACAGTGACTTAATAACCTTCAGTTTCTCATGCTCTGCCTCCCAGAAGAGTTTGTAATGCCTGATGAAAAACTTTTCCTAGTTTTCTGCTGGTGTACAGATTGTGTTCATTACCTTATTTCACAGAAAAGGAAATATAGTTACAGCAAGAAGCAAAGACTTGCCAGGTGGAGGCCTTCTTCAGTGAAACCTGACCATGAATCATGGTCTTGTCTGAAAGCTGACCATGAACCATAGCCTCTGTCTTCCTTTCCATGCTTCCCTTGTGCTTTTAAAACTGAATTCTGAAAGAGATGGGAATACCACTCCACCTGAGCTGCCTCTTGAGAAATCTGTATGCAGGTCAGGAAGCAACAGTTAGAACTGGACATGGAACAACAGACTGGTTCCAAATAGGAAAAGGAGTACGTCAAGGCTGTATATTGTCACCCTGCTTATTTAACTTATATGCAGAGTACACCATGAGAAACGCTGGACTGGAAGAAACACAAGCTGGAATCAAGATTGCCGGGAGAAATATCAATAACCTCAGATATGCAGATGACACCACCCTTATGGCAGAAAGTGAAGAGGAACTAAAAAGCCTCTTGATGAAAGTGAAAGAGGAGAGTGAAAAAGTTGGCTTAAAGCTCAACATTAAGAAAACGAAGATCATGGCATCTGGTCCCATCACTTCATGGCAAATAGATGGGAAAACAGTGGAAACAGTGTCAGACTTTATTTTTGGGGGGCTCCAAAATTACTGCAGATGGTGACTGAGCCATGAAATTAAAAGACACTTACTCCTTGGAAGGAAAGTTATGACCGACCTAGATAGCATATTCAAAAGCAGAGACATTACTTTGCCAACAAAGGTTCGTCTAGTCAAGGCTGTGGTTTTTCCTGTGGTCATGTATGGATGTGAGAGTTGGACTGTGAAGAAGGCTGAGTGCCAAAGAACTGATGCTTTTGAAGTGTGGTGTTGGAGAAGACACTTGAGAGTCCCTTGGACTGCAAGGAGATCCAACCAGTCCATTCTGAAGGAGATCAGCCAGCGCTGGGATTTCTTTGGAAGGAATGATACTAAAGCTGAAACTCCAGTACTTTGGCTACCTCATGCGAAGAGTTGACTCATTGGAAAAGACTCTGATGCTGGGAGGGATTGGGGGCAGGAGGAGAAGGGGACGACAGAGGATGAGATGGCTGGATGGCATCACTGACTCAATGGACGTGAGTCTGAGTGAACTCCGAGAGTTCGTGATGGACAGGGAGGGAGGCCTGGCGTGCTGCGATTCATGGGGTCGCGAAGAGTTGGATACGACTGAGCGACTGAACTGAATTGACATCCGTTTCAACCCCATATGTATGTTTTTAATGTTATGTAAGATTTTTAGAACAGCCAGAATTGTAACCCATCTTTATCTTATATCACCAGACAAAAAGTTTTCCAGCTAAACCCCATTTCTCCAGCAAGGTCTGGGATCATTGCTAGAACCTGGCAGTGGTTCCTTGGACCCCTGGAAGTCTCACTTCTGTGTGAGGAACTCAGTCTTCTGGCTCCTGCTGTATGCATCTGGAGAAAGAATGGGCAGTAACAGAATCTTTGAGCTTTTCCCCTAGACAAATCCTTAGAATGCTCAAAATAGGTTAGAGGAACATATTTCAAACCCATTCCTCTTTTGTGACAGTGCTAGGTATCTCCTGGTTTTGAGCATATGTATCTTGGGCAGGAAAAGAAGGGACTGGTCTTTTGATTTCTAGCATGAATCCCTGCCTTGTTTCAGATCTCTGCTGCATGCCAGAGTTTGGCTCAGGTGATCCTTTTTATGGGTTATTTGTCTCTGGGTCTCTGCCCCTTGCTTTTGTTAATTACCTATATCCGGGGTGCCCAGAGAGCCCTTCACATCCTGATCTCTTTGGAGACAGAGTCTTCCTTGACTGCCTAGCAGTGACCAAAACCTTCAGGAGAAAAGCAGGTCAAAGCAGGTTGTTTCTAACTTGGTTCTGTTTTTTCTCTCCCTTTGTTTTCTTCATTCCAGACTTTCTGTTCCAGATCTCACCCCGAACATTGGCCTCTTCTGGTACTTTTTTGCAGAGATGTTTGAGCACTTCAGCCTCTTCTTTGTGTGTGTGTTTCAGATCAACGTCTTCTTCTACACCATCCCTTTAGCTATAAAGCTAAAGTAAGTAGTTGGACCTACTGAGTTTTTGTCCCCGGAGTCATTTGTAGCTTTATAGATGTCCTTCTCACTCGGGCATCTGCTATTGGGTTTGAGGCATTTATGCCCAGGGAACCTCACCCTGAGTTGCTTCAGTGACTGTGCCCTGCAGCAGAGTGACACACACGGTGCCAGCTGTAGGGGCAGTGCTTTGGAGCCCCATATGCCCCTGGCCTCACTTTGGGGTACTTGAACCCACATTGTCACTGAGCCCAGTTACTGTTTTATTTGTGTGTATATATCACAATTTATTTTATTCTGTATCTTTTTCATTTTTAAAAAATATATTTTAATTGAAAGGTATTTGCTTTATGATATTGTGTTGGTTTCTGCCATACATCAACATTAATCAGCCATAGGTATACATATGTGCCCTCACTATTGAACCTCCCTGCCACCTCCCCAGTCACTGTTTTAGACAAGAGCAGGATTGGGGTGGGGACGATATCCTTGGAAAAAGAGGATCTTGCTGGGAGTCCTCTAGCTGTGTCCCAGGGGGCTCAGGAGGTGTTAGTTGGGGGGCTGGTCACCTGCAGCTCTGATCAACTTCCCTCCAATGGATTGCCTATGGCATACCCTTCTGCAGAGTAAGAGAGCTAACATGTGTTGTCCATCCCACCTTTTTGAGTTATATTCATGCCTAACCCTTCAAGCAACTCTTGGAGGTAGGCGTTATGTTACTGTCACTTCCGTTTGCTAGTCGAGGAAATTGCTGTTTAGAGAGGTGAAATTATTTTCCCAGAGTCACACAGCCAGTTAGCAATGGAGCTGGGGTTACCAGGTTTGTTCGGCCCCAGAATTTATGCTCAGACCTCTGCACCTTGCCAAGCTCCTGAGATCACACATAGTATTAAATAGCTCCTGGAAATAGTTCTGTTATCCTAGCTTCAGAGAGGGGCAAACAGGCACCAGTCAGCATAGATACAGCTGGGTGGTCCAGGGAGGTAGAGGGCTGGATTTAGATTTCAAGAGCTTGAGTTCTTTGCTCTGACCTTCCATTCATTCTCCATGGCAGTGAACCAAGGCACACGGTTCCCTGTCTGTAAAGCTCAGAGCTGATGTTCCCTTCTTATAACATGGCCTTGGCCTGGCATCCGACAGAAAAAGCCTTCTTTCTTGGCCTGGCAGGCTCCAGAATTCTGGCAGCCTTCCTCAGCCAGGCTCTCCAGCTGTCTGTGGTCCATATGTCCTACCCGCGTTCTGGTCAGGCCTGGGTCTGGGCTAAAAGAAGCAGGGAACCCAGCACACCTGTCCTCACGCGTGTAGCCTGTTCTCCAGCACCTCCTATTGTCGGCGTGTGAAAGGCCACAGATAGCTCCTGGGGGCCACCGCCATCTTGTGACACCCCCCCCCCAACCCCCACCAAGGGCCACAGAGCTGTGGGAACAGAAGGTGTGAAGATACCTGACCTCCCTCTCGGCTGCCCTCTTGTGTCTGGATCCAGTTCCACTCCAGCCCCTGCAGTGCCAGCTTTGTGAGAACAGGGCCACCGGTCACCGCTCCCCAGGGGCTCTTGCAGGAGGTTCTGGTGTCCGTATTTGTTTTTATATATTTATGTATTTATTACTTTTGCCTCTGCTGGGTCTCTGTTGCTATACAGGCTTTTCTTTATTTGTGGCGAGTGGGGGCTACACTCCAGTTAGGATGCGCTAGCTTGTCATTGCGGTGGTCTCTTGCTGCGGAGCACAGGCTCTAGGCACACGGGCTTCAATAGTTGTGGCTGGGGGGCTCAGTAGTTGCGGCTCTCTGGCTTTAGAGTGTGGACTCAGTAGTTGTGTCGCACGGGCTTAGGTGCGCTGCAGCACGTGGAATCATCCTAGACAAGGGATTGAACCCCTGTCCCCTGTGTTGGCAGGTGGATCCTTTACCACTGAGCTACCAGGGAAGTCTCAATGTTGTGTGGGTTTTGTTTTGTTTTGTTTTTTAAAGAAACTCTTTATTTGGTATTGGAGTAGAGCCAACTAACAATTTTGCGATAGTTTCAGGTGAACAGCAAAGGGACTCAGCCATACATTCACCATGTCTTTTGGTACCACCTTGTCATTAGCCTTTTCCTGGAAATGGTGCAGCTGTTACCAGCTACCTAAAAAGCCCAAACCAATGACTTGGATGAGCCGTAGGAAAATGCTCACTGAGATAGCCACACCCTTCCTAGAGATTACAAGACTGCGTGAGTTTGCAGTCAGAAACTTTGACTCAGAAACTTTTTAGCTGAGTTTCTGAGTCATTTGCCTCATAGTAGTATTTGGGTGTGTACAAATTTGTCTCCACATCTCAGATTTACATCCATTGAGTGACCTGACCTTGGATCTACAAGGCAAGAATGCCGTTAACCTGAAGACACCCTCCTGAGCTGGGCGTTAACCTGAAGACACCCTTCTGGGTCCTGTGCAGAAGTGGGCCATGTGCGCGTTGCTCAGACCTGAGGAGGCTGCACATCTGGCTTCTTCCTGGCAGATTCTCTTCTGCACTCAGTCAGCTCTTGGAGGAGCACTGGAGGCTGAGTTCTGTCTCAGCCTTCCTGATCAGAGCTGGTCCTGCTGGGCACTCGGGAGAATAGCACCGGCGGTGCTTAGGCGCTCTGGAGACAAGCCACTCCATCACTCTCGAACTCTCTTATGTTCTCTGAACCTGATTTCCTCATCCACAAAGTGCAGTGACAGCATTGCCTCCTTCCAGGTGCGAGGTAGTGAGGATCGTGTGTGATGATGCAGGAAAAGATGCCTAGCACAGAACTGAGCACAAGTGAAGGTTCAGGAAATGGCAGCCAGTCTTACTGGTTTAAGGGGACTAGAGCTCTAGTTCCAGCCCCTCCCTCCCCAATTAAATTTCATTTTTATTTATTTGGCTGCATTAGGTCTTAGTTGCAGCATGCAAACTCTTAGTCATGGCTTGTGGGATCTAGTTTGGGAGCACAGAGCCTTAGCACTGGACCGCCAGAAAATTCCCCAGTTACAGCCTTTAAGAGCAAAAAGCTGCATGCAGCCATTTCTGGAAAGGAGCTCATCACAGCTAAAGATCTGTAGTCCCCACTGACCCTGTTGTCAGAGAAAACAAGCATCAGCCAGGAGGTACTTCCTGCCCTGGTCCAGTGTCAGGGGCCTCTGGCAAGGGTGCTGCCTAATTACTCTGACAACAGTCATTTAAACCCAGTAATAGAGGCCGCTGACTTCATTTGTTTTCCCCCTCTGGGCTCCTGGGGGAAGGCCCGGAGCTGCGGGGGGTGGGGGTTGATGGGAAGTGTCTCTGTGGGCTGTGCCTCTAGTGTGTGCTAGGTTCTTCTCACTACCTGTGGGTATCTTTGGGTCCCTGCAGTTTTTTGCCCTCCTGCTGGGCCTGGCCCTGTGTTTTATGGGTGGTGGAGCCTGCCCTGCGTAAAGTCCCCCGGAGAGTGTATTTGGGTTTCAGGGCTGGGGTGAGGAGACTCTGGGGTGGGCCTGGTCCCTGACTGACCTCTGCCTCTCTCTCTCTCTGCCCCGCCTCGCCCCAGGGACCACCCTATCTTCTTCATGTTCATCCAGATCGCCATCATCGCCATCTTCAAGTCCTACCCGACGGTGGGGGATGTGGCCCTCTACATGGCCTTCTTCCCCGTGTGGAACCATCTCTACAGATGTGAGTACCCCCACCTCGCACCCTCTGGCACAGGTTTGTGTCACCTCGCCCTGGATGAAAATAGCTGGTGGTTAGGAATGGACAGGCATTTTTTGGACACCTGCTGTGCCAGCAGTGACATGAAGCACAATATCTGCCCCTCGGTGCTACACACAAATGGTAATAATAAAAATAACCAGCATTTATTGAGCGCTGACTGTACCTGGTTGCTGTGGTTCTAAGAATGTTACGTGCATCAGCTCATTTTATCTTCACACCAGACTTTGAGGAAAAGTATCCCCGTTTGCAGATGAGAAAACTAGGGCACAGAAAGATAGCATCGCTTGTTCAAGGGTGCAAGACTGGTAAGTAGAAGGGCTGGCATTGGCATCCAAATGCAGGAGCCTCCAGCCAGCACTGCCCAGTAGGGCTTTCTGTGATGGTAGACATGCCCTGTATCTGCCCAGTCCGATAGAGTAACCACGAGTGTGACTGGAGAGCTGAATTTTTAATCTAATTTAAAGAAGCCACACATGGCTAGTGCTGTCATCTGGACAGTGTGGCTTTGAGCCATTTCCCCGTGCTGCACCGTAGACGTCCTGCCTGCTTCGAGACCCGTTCAAGCTCTTCCTCCGAAGTCGGCCTAGTGCCGACCAGTTGTTCTTTCTAGTATTTCCTGCTGTTGCCCTGAGTCAGGCTCTGTGTCCTCTGGGTTCTTTACACTGTTTGTGGGCTCCCTAAGAGTAGCCTCATGACTCACCCCTGTGTCCCCAGCACCCAGGATTACACCTGATGACACACAGAACAACATAACAAATGTTCAAATGTTTGTGGATGGGGTTTTTTTTTAATAGTTTTTATTGGAGTTTAGTTGATTTATAATATTGTGTTAGTTTCAGGTATATAGCAAAGTGGATCAATTATACATACACATACATCCACTCCTTTTTTAGATTCTTTTCCTATACAGGCTATTAGAGAGCTCCCGGTGCTGTACAGTAGGTCCTTATTAGTTATCTATTTTATATATGGTAGTGTTATGTATCGGAGAAGGCAATGGCACCCCACTCCAGTACTCTTGCCTGGAAAATCCCATGGACGGAGGAGCCTGGTAGGTTGCAGTCCATGGGGTCGCTAAGAGTCGGACACGACTGAGCGACTTCACTTTCACTTTTCACTTTCATGCACTGGAGAAGGAAATGGCAACCCACTCGTTTTCTTGCCTGGAGAGTCCCAGGGACGGGGGAGCCTGTTCGGCTGCCGTCTCTGGGGTCTCACAGAGTCGGACATGACTGAAGCGACTTAGCAGTAGTAGTAGTGTTGTGTATATGTCAATCCCAATCTCTGTGTATGGGATTTTTGGACCTCCCTAATAAAGAGGCAGTGCCAGTGGCCCAACACCACCTGATTCTCTAAAACAGGAAGGGAGCTGCAGAACTTTCCTTGCACAGCAATAAACCTGGGGAGGACAGGCCTCAGAGGAAATGTCTTTATTGTTGTTTTGGGGCTGCTGAGTATCAAGCAGGAAGTGAAACTGACCAGCTGCTGGAAAGAAACCTGTCTATAGGAGTGGGCCTCTGAGCAAAGGTAAACAGGTGAGTGGGCAGGACAAGCAGGACTGCTCCTCCAGGTGGGGCAGTGACCAGTCAGGCAGATCAGAAGCAGGAAGTAGCATCTTCTGCTTGTGGCATCCTCATTGAACAGACAAGAATCACCCAGTTCACCCAGTAGAGGGGTCTCAGAGTCAGCCTGGGGCCCCTTGGCAAGTCCCAAAGGCACAGAACGTGTGAACATACCCTAGTTTGTGATGGGATGAGTCTGGGGACGTTGGTCCTCTTTCCCCTAAGACGGAGTTGCTCTGGCAGGCTCTCCCACAGAGGGTGTCTCCCTCAGGTGAGATCTTTCATCCCATATTGCTAAACAGAGTCTGGAGCCAGACAGTCTTGAGTCTGAATTCTGGCTTTCCCATTACTAGCAAGTCGTTTAACTTTTCTGAGTCTCCCGTTTTTTCATCTGTCAGAATATCTTTCAGGGGTGTTTGAGGTCTGAGAAAGAATAAATGTAAATAGCCCCACTGTTGTTATTAGTAGTATTAATTACACAGGGAGGTCTCCTGCATAGTTTCATGATCAAAGCTTCAGGCTTGATAACCAGAGTTACTCAGAGTCATTGAAATAAACATATTTTTCAAAACTTGAACTATTTTATGCCCTCTGGGGTGATGATGCACAAAAAATAAGGATGGGGTTTCCGGAAACCTGGATGAGCTAATAGATGCTGTTGTTGGCTCACTGGGCGAGTTGAGCTTGTCTGAAGGGCCCGCAGACAGCGTTGGCTGCCAGGCGCAGCTCCTGCAGTAGAGAACGCTCAGACTTGGCGTGTCTGTTTTGGGCAAGACAACTATGAGTCATTCTGTTTGTCCAGGGCATCTTCAGCCTGGTCGTGTGGATGTGCGAGTGGAGACCTTGTGAGGTCTTTACACCTAGGTTGAATATACTCAGACTTCTAATGTGTTTAAGAATTCGGTTTAGACATGAGTTACCAGTGTCAGCATGCCTGCTCACACATTCGCTGTTTTGTTTTCCTATCCTGCTTAGTAGGGAAGAGAGGCACATGGGCCCTCCCCCGAGTGCAGGTCCCAGATGCTGGGACTCTGCGGAGCTTGGGGCCAGGATGAGTCACACAGACACACAAGCGTGGTGTTAGGGAACAGCCTGCTGGCAGGGCCCATGCCAGCCTGCAGTGGTCGAGCTCAAAGAGCCAGTTACCAAAGGGCTGGATTTTGTGTGTATGTGTCCTTCATGTTTTCTTTTTTAGTATTAATTATTATATACAGATAAAGGAATATTGATTTTAAAATATGCATTTGTTATTTAAAAAATATACAATAAATTTCCATGTGCCCAGCACCTAGTTTAAGAAAAGAAACAGCACCATGAGCTTTGAAGTCCCTAAGTCCCTTCTGTGCCCCTCCTGATGGGACTGGATTCTTCCAGTGGAATTTTATTTCTCAATACCTGAGGCTCAGAGAGGGAAAGTGACTTGCCTGAGGTTTCGGTTTGTCAGTGATGGAGCCAGAGATCAGAGGAAGTCACCCAGGGAACTTGGTGGGAAATCTGATTCCATCTGGCCCAGCACGGCGGATGAAGGGTCACCTGGTCACCTCTGACATCTCCAACACACCGTGGTGCTGGAACAGGCTGTCCTGTGCCCTGGGTCCCTGGCTCTATCTGCTCTGGCGTATAGCTGGAATCCTCAGGCCAGTCAGCCAGCAAGAGTGAGTAGCAGCTCCGCAGTCCTGCAAAGGTCACCACAGGCCAGAAGCCAGTTGGATGTGGTGACCGTTCCTCGGGGCACAGGGGAAGCATTGTCACAGCTTTTTGCGATTGCCCCCAGGAGGCGCGTGTGAACCTCTCTCAGTCTCCGCACTTGGTCACCTCCTTGTCACCCATTCTAAAATACAGAGTGACTGGAGACATGGAGCAAAGACCCACCTGGACTGTCAGACCACAGGAGTTTTATTTTAGGAATACTGTGTATTCTTTTCAGCAAAATAATTACCCAGAAATCAGAAAGAACCACTGAAGGACTTCCCTAGTGATCCATTAGCTATGAATCCAGCTTCCAGTGCAAGGGACAGAGGTTTGATTCTTGGTAGGGGAACTAGGATCCACATACCTCAGGCCTACTGAGCCCAAGCACCTCAACTAGAGAGAAATGTATTTGCTGCAGTGAAGACCCAATGAAGAAAAAGAAATAATTAAAAAAAAAAAACCTCTGAAAGTATTAGGAGTGTTTTGTTTTATTTTTTAAAGAAAGAACCATTGAGAAAAGTATGTAAATAGTGATGAAGTGGAGGAATGGTAAATAGACGTATCCTGGGCTTCCCTTTACCAGGCTCAGCTGGTAAAGAATCCACCTACAATGCTGGACACCTGGGTTCAATCCCTGTGTTGGGAAGATCCCCTGGAAAAGGAAAAGGCTCCCCACTCCAGTATTCTGGTCTGGAGAATTCCATGGACTGTCTAGTCCATAGGATTGCAAAGAGTCAGACACAACTGCGTGATCTTCACTCACTTCATCTCTTTTCTTGAGGTTGTAACTGTTTAATAATAACTCTCAGTGCAGACATCTTTCTCCCCAGACTTCTGTTTCTGGGAGTAAGACTGAGGCCTCTTAGAGTTCTCCAAGAGGCTTGAGTCAGGGCTTTGATTTCTCAGCTTTGAAAACCCAGAAGTGTGGAAATTGCAGATCAGAAGAGGGCACCTTGCAAGCCCTCCAAGCCAGTGTTTCCAAATCATGGGATTTCAGGGACTACTAGCATTTAAAAAAAAATCCTGGTGACAGAGTTCCCAACTTTTTATTTTACTGAAGACACTAAAACAGTCAACTACTGGCCATTTGTCTCGATTTTATAAAAGAAAGGACTTTTTAAACAGCAGCCAGCAGCAAGACACCTGTAATTACTCAATAAAGAATGAAGCTTAAGTTGAAAACATTCAGCTCTAACAAGATCTCTGAACTACCTTGGCCTGGTTATTCTCACTGTGACACTGACAAGCGAAGTCTCTGCTGCAGACCAGCACGGGCCTCTTATGGGGCAGAGGTCTGCCACTGTGACCCAGTGGCTCACAGCTTTGGCTGCATATTGGAATCACCAGGGAAGCTTGTAGAAACAGATATGGATGCCTGGGCCCCACCCCTGGGGCTCCCTAGGTGAGCTCATTTTACAACCAGAATTGAGAACCTTGGCTGTAATCCAGTCCCCTTTCCAACGCCTGAACCCCCAGTATAGCATTTCAGCTAAGTCATTGTACAGCTGAGATAAGAGGCCTTAAGGTTCAGGAGTTTCCCCATCTCTTAAATATCTCTGAACTCTGACTTTGGAGAAGGGATTTCCTGAAGGTCAGGATCAGAGAGAGGAGGGGAACCTCTATTGACTGAGTGCCTGCGGAGAATCAGACCTAAGCTTTTATTAATCACTCAGTTTTTTTTTTAAGGTATTCTAGTTAATTAATTTTAAATGATATTTATTATTTTATTTAAAAATACAATAAAATAGGACTCTCTCTCCCGCGTGCGTGCGTTCTTTTCTCTCTCTCTCTCTCACTTTCCTGCTATCTTCTAAATAAAATAGAGCTGTAACACTGAAAAAAAAAATACAATAAAATATAAAGAAACAAAAATGGCATATAATCCTGCTGTCAGATATCTACTGTTGAATTAAAAGGGGGGAAAAATCACAATGGTAGGTCAGTGGCCCCCAGCTTTTTTGGCACTAGGGACTGGTTTCATGGAAGACAATTTTTCCATAGATGGAGTGGGGAGGGATGGTTTAGGTTATATAATATAATATAGAATATATATATATAATATAGAATATATAAGATATGTATTCTGTATTATATATAGAATATATAAATTGCATATTATATAAATAAATATAATAATGCATTACATTATTGTGCACTTTATTTCTATTATATCAGCTCCACCTCAGCTCATCAGGCATTAGATCCCAGAGTCTGGAGACCCCTGTGTTAGACAGAATAATGCCCCCTCCTTGCTCCCGACAAATATGTCACCTCATCATCCCCAGAACTTGTGACTAGATCACCTTACATGACAGATGGCCTGCAGATGGGGAGAGTATCCTAGATTATCCAGGTGGGCCCAATGTAATCACAGGTGCCCTTAAGAGCAGAAGTAGGCAGGAGGGTACATGGGCGGTCTCTACGTACCACTCAGCTTTGCTGTGAACCTAAAACTGCTCTAAAAACTAAAGTCTGTTAAAAAAAAAAAAAAAGTGGAAGAGGGAGGCAGAAGAGGAGGTCATAATGATACGACATGAGAAGGACTCAATCCGACATTGCTGGTTGAGGATGGGAGTCCCGAGCCAGAAATGCCGACAGCCTCCGGGTGCTGCGAAGGCCAGCAAGTGGATTCTCCCCTAGAGCCACCAGAGCCTCTGGACTTCCGTCCTCCCAGACTGTAAGACAATGCATTATATTGTTTAAGCCACTAAATTTGTGATCATTTGTTACCATAGCAATAGAAAACACACAGTAATACATCCTTGCTAGCTTTTCCACAACTTGTTTAATTCATGGAACACTCCATGAAGTAGGCATTTTAGCCCTATTTTAGAGATGGGGAAGCTGAGATTCTGAGAAACTTGCTGGCAGAGCAGGAATTGTTTTTAAAATTATTTATTTGGCTTCATTGGTCTCACTGCAGCTTGCTGGATTTTCATGTGGTGCGTGGGGGGCTTCTAAAAGCAGTGCGCGGGCTTGTGGGATCCTAGTTCCCCAGCCATGGAGTGAACTTGCATTCCCTGTATTGCAGGGCGTATTCCTAACCACTGGGCCACCAGGAAAGTCCCTAGGAATTTTAACCCAGGTCTCTCTGAGGCCTGTGCCCCACTCTCAGGCTGCCTTACCCCAGTGGAACTCTGCCTGCTGGCCTGCCCGCAGACCACTGTGTGTAGCCGGTCCTCCCAGGGGCTTCGGGGGAGCTTCTCCCTGGTGAGATTCTGGTTCCCTCAGGGAGTAGGGGGATGATGGTAAAGAGGGAGGGTATCAAAGAGAGATCATCTAAGGAAGAGTGAGGGACATTTGAAAAGCAAGGCAGGGGACCTAAGATATGAACTGAGGAGAATGGAAAATGTGTTTCCTAAGACCTGGGCTGTGGCACCCTAGAGACACTGAGGGGTTGGTGCTGCCATTCGTATCTATGATCCACAGAGGTCAGAAAGCACCCTGCTTGGGGTCAGGAGAGGAGTTACTCACGGACACCCTGGGATTGGGGGTTTAAGGGCAGTGTCTTGCTGAAGTTCCCCCGCCTCTTGCAGTGCCCAGAGGCATTCACAGCATTACTGACTGTAGCCAGTTGAGCCCAGAGTCGGAGGTAGAGTCCAAGTCTAGTACCTCCCATGGAAGGAGGCAGAAGGAGCCACTGCCAAGGATCTGAGGTTGTGTCTTGTGTGTGTGTGTTGGGGTGGGGAAGCAGGGGCATTCTGCCTTTGAGCTCCACCAAGCTTTTCCTGGGCCTCTCTGTGCTGGGGGCCATCACCGCAAGGGACCCAAAGAGAGTCAGCGCCAGGCTAATGGTGACCATGTGTCTTTGCAGTCCTGCTAATGGTGACCATCTTCTTTGCAGTTCTGCGAAACATATTTGTCCTCGCCTGTATCATCATCATCTGCTCCCTGCTCTTCCCTGTCCTGTGGCATCTCTGGATTTACGCAGGAAGTGCCAACTCCAACTTCTTTTATGCCATCACACTGACCTTCAACATTGGGCAGGTAAGAGTTAAGGACAGCCCAGCAACAGGGATTCATTTTGCAGCCTCAAACATTCCACCTGGGCCCTGGGTTCTGCCAACAGGTGTTTGGACGTGAACGAGGGGCAGTTCTTCCCCTCAAGTAGCTCGAGGTTCTGTAGAGAAGGTAGGGCAGTAAGAGCAGTGGGGGAAGCTGAACTTGGCTAACGTTTATTGCATTGAATTCTCACAGCAAGCCTGTGAGACAGTGATCCCTGTTTTACAAATGGGAACCAAGGCTCACAGAGATTGTCGATTGCCCAAGGTCATTGGAGGAGCCAGGAACCAAGTTCGGGGAAGGCTTGGTATATTGCTGATCCTGCTCACGGCACCAGTTGTCTCGCTGTATCTCACTGTGCGAACTATTAGTTGAACCCAGGATAGGCAAGGCGCAAGCTAAGAGGGTGGAAGAAGACGCGAGGAGCCATAGGAACTGCAGACACATTTATTCTCTTCTGGCTGGTGCAGCAGACTCAGCAGCAGCCATAACATCACATAACACACTGGCTTTCCAGGTGGGGCTTATATGTACTTACAGAACAGAAGGCGCCCATGGCCACGCAAGTACCTCGTGATGCACATGAGCAGGGCTCTCAGTGATCTCAGCTGTTACATCATCATTGTTTACAAAACGTGGGGCAAGAGCTAGAGACCACGGGATGAGAGCCTGACCGCACCATCCTGGCTAGTGTGCTCTTCCCCTATGCTCTGCTTTCCTTCGCTTCCTGGACTGCGGTCCCCAGGGTGAGAGCGGTTTGTGAGGGTGGGGAGGGGAGACTTTGCGGACTTTGGAGCAGCAGGAGCAAAGGCAGCGTCCTTAGGAGAGAAGTAGTTTAGCCAGAGAGGAGGCCGAGAGGCCATCCTAGAATGAGAAGGACCAGCATGGAACTCCGACCTGGAGACAGCCTCTCCCTTGGGGCCATGGAGCAGTGGTTCTCTGCATCAGAGTCACTGCAGGAAGCTTGTTAAAAAAAAATGCAGATTCCTTGTTAAGGTGTTTTTAAGTCCTGTGTTTATGCTACAGCTGTCACAATTACATGGCTTTGATTTTTTTAAAGCAGATTCCCTGATCCCACTCCCAGAGGTGTTGATTGGATTTTGTTTTTTTTAAAAATATCTCTCTATTTGGCTGCACCAGGATCTTTAGTTGTGGCACTCAGGATCTAGTTCCCTGATCAGGGATCGCACCTAGGCCCCTTGCATTGATTGGGAGCGTGGAGTCTTAGCCACTGGACTGCCAGGAAGTCCTTGGATTTTGTATTTTTAACAAGTTCTCCAGCGATTCTGTTGCAGGTTGTCCTAGCACACTTCTCTGAGGGTCCCTCGTTCACCATGCTGTGTTCCCTCAGATCAGCTGTGTCCTAATTGTCAAGGTCTTATGAGAATCACTTGTGCCGTTCACCATTTCAATTACAATTGGCACAGCCTGGCATTTCCTGTGCATAATGGACGAATGGAAAGCACGGCTCGCTAGAGAGACCAGTGATGCCAGTGAATAATCCCCACGGAGACTTTTTGTCTCCAAGGTTAGCTGCTGGGAAAGAAGAAGGGAGTTAGGGCTCTTGCAATGAGTGATGGGTCTGGTATTTCCTGCATGGATGTTTTTGGACAACTCATGTCCAGCCTGGCTATTTATCTTAGTTTGTGCACAGCAGGAAGAGAGATGGAGAGCCCTGTAGGCTGGATGGGAGCAAGCCAGGGAATCTGTTCTGCCTGTCACACATGCAGGTTACTGTTGGTGGATACTCAGCACCTCCTGCCTCTGTCCACACAAACAGAAATCTGCAGGCTGCAAATTTCTTGAAGTACCTTGAAGAAATTCAAAAAGTTGTTCTGGCTCTTCTCTCTTGCTAAAATCTCCTTCCTTTTCCTTTGAAAGTGATGACTGGCATGGGGCGTGCCCTGGGCCTCTGGGGGGCTTGGCAAGCTCCACTGAAATAGTCCACAGCTTGTTGTCAGGTCGTCAGGTCACTGTGGGTCAGGAATACAGTTGCAGTGGTATGAAGTATCCATGGAACTTTCCAGATAACAGCTTTCTGTCCTGTGGCTGTCTTTATGAGAAAACGGTGTCTGAAAATGTTATGGGAAATGTCTACAAGTCGTCAGGTGCCGCGAAGCCAGGAGAAACTGAATTGTTGGAAAAAGGAGGAAGTGGTTAGAGGTAGGAACCAAGGCCAGCTGGATGAAGAGTGTTAGAGGCTGAGCTATGGAGAAACACTAGGTTGATCTCTTGGCATTGAACTTTATCTTAAAAAAAAAAAAAAAAAAAAACTCTTTAAAATGCATTTTTAATCATATGAGTGAATTCATTACTGCCGGGGAAAAGAAGACAAAATAGAAGCATATGAGATGTAAAGTAAAGCCTGCGTCTCCTCTTGTCCTGTGGCAGATGTGATTGTTAGAATCAGTTTGGTGTGTGTCTTTGCAAGCTTCCTCTGTGTGTTAAGAGACTTATAGCTCTAAGTCCACATGCAAACGTAAAGACATCCCACGCTGAGTACTGTTCTTTAACTGGCTGTTTTTCCACTTGATAATTTTACCTTGAGATCACTTTTTTTTTTTTACGGCTCCGTGATAACCCATTCTGTGGCAGGATGTCCTGTGATTTATGTGACTGATAGGCCGCTACTGATGGACATTGACGTTGCTTCTGGTGATTCGATGTTATAAATGGAAGAACCCTGCGTATCTCCTCACATCCTCTTGCGCACACATGCCAGTATTTTCTAGGATAGATTCCAGGTGATGGGATTTACTGGGTCAGAGGGCGTAAGCATTGTATGTTTTGGCAGATTTTGCCAAGTTGCCCTTCAGACAGGTCATGCCAGCCTCCAGGCCTCCTGGCAGTGGGCCAGGTGTCTTGAAGCTGGCCGTTCGTTCAGGCATCCAGCATGCCTGTTTCGTCGACCTCCTTGGTCTGGGCTTTGTGCTCTGAGCCAGAGACAGGTCTGTTGGGTCAAATGCTTCCTGGGACTGCTGGCTCCGGGTTTTGTTGTTGCTGCCGCCACTGGATCACTCAAGGGGCATATCAGAGGGGGCACTTACTCACCAAGGCAGTCCTTAGAGTCACATTCTTGTCCCAGAGCATGAACTGAGCTACAAGAGCGCCCCTTGTTGTGAGGGTCTGCCTCTCCTGCCCTCCAACCTGTTGGGAGCCGCAAAGTGCAAATGGACATTTAGAAGTTCATAGCAGTTAATGGTCACCTCCCCAGAGAGATCTTCTGTGAGGTTTCCCTGCCCCACGGTCTCTGTCTTGGCATTCTGTGTGTTCCCTTCATAGCACTTACCCAGTTTATAACTCTACATAATTTACCTGCTTCTCCCTCTGCCTCTCCCGCCAGCCTGTGAGCTTCACGAAGGCAGAAATCCACCTCCTACCCACTGCAGGGTCCCCAGCTACCCAGTCAGTGCTTGGCACAGGGCAGTTGTTTAGCAGATATTTGTGGGATGATTGAACCAAAGACAGCCAGGGAGAACATCATGTGATTAATGGCCAGATGTGCAGAGTATAACCACTGTAGGAATCCAAAGAGAGCAAGATCAACTTTCCTGTTGAGTGGTCAGGGAAAGCCTTAGGGGACAAGAGTGGGGGCTGGGCCTTCCAGACTCAGAAGGAAGGGGAGGTGGGCGGAGTGGGGGCCAGGTCACCCCCACTGGCTAAGGTCGAGGGGTGGCAGCTCTGTCCCGCTCTTGCCAGATCCTGGTCTCAATGGCCGGTGAAGCCCCTTCATGTCGTCCACAGCCCTAGCCAGTGCAGCCTCCGTCTGACCTACAGTTAGTGCTTCTGGTGAGCTGTGTGGCATTCGGAGGGTGTCCTCAGTCCCTCAGCCTGCTTTTCCCAGCTCTTCTACCTGCAGCAGTGCCTGATAGTCACCTGGTCTTTATTCTCCCCTCCCTGGGCAAGACAGAGCAAAGCTGTCGTGGGAACCAGATGAGTACGGATTTTCAGCAGGTGAAAATCCATTGCTGAGTCTGGAGCTGAATGTAGAGCGCATCTCAGCCTGAAGATTTTAAATCCTGCTCTGTTTGAGTTGGTCAGTTCCATGTTTCATAATAGAACAAATCATCAGTAATTATTAATGACACTAGCAGGTAAACCAGTGACTTAGGCCCCATCCTTTCCTCGGAACCATGAAGTATTTTTTAGCCTGTGGCACAGAACATTTGCTGATTATAATTGTGCCTGAGAGTCAGTAACCAGGAAATGACAACGGGAAACCATCCATAGGTACGTAAGAGGTGTGTCTGTGTCTTACATGTACACGTGCCAGAGAGAAGGAGGGATTAGACGGATAGATTGACTGAGGTCCCCCACTCTGCCACTGTATGACCTTCAGCAAGTGACCTCCGGGTCACAGGTGATAACCTCACCTCTGGTGGGGCAGGGTGAGAGGATTTGTATGTTGACACGTGTTGACATGGGAGCTAAGATGAGCAAGGTGCTCTTCAAATACCCAGAGCAAATCCCTAAGGAAGCACTCAGACCTAGAAACCAAGGGAAAGAGAGCAATCTTTCTCTCTCTCTTTTTTTAAAAAATTAAAAAAAACCCTTTTTTTCTGCAATTCAGAGACGAGCAGAAGGAAAATGTTGTCATCTAGGATTTGTTGTCTAGTTGCTTCAGTCGTGTTTGACTCTTTTGCAACCCCACAGACTGTCGCCCACCAGGCTCCTCTATCCATGGGATTTCCCAGGCAAGAATACAGGAGTGGGTTGCCGTTTCCTTCTCCATGGGATCTTCCTGACCCAGGGATCAAAACCGAGTCTTCTGCATTGGCAGGTGGATTCTTTACCGCTGAGCCAGATTATGTGTAAACAAAAAGGAATGTTTAAATTTAGCTGTTTTAAGAGGAAGGTAAGGTGTCCCACTTGCCCTAATTCAACTTAAAAACAGGTAACATAAGGAAATCTTCCCCTAGAGTTATGATTAATAGTGGCTCATGTTGAAAAAGCTCTTACTGGGGAGCAAGCCCAAGTGATCCCTTTAATCTTCTGGATCACATGCTTGTCCAGCCTCCTGGACCTTTCCCTGTGTGTTGACATGACCTCGTCTGCTCGTGGAGGAGTTTTATTTGTGTGTGTGTGTTTTATTGTTGGAGAAGGAAACGGCAACCCACTCCAGTACTCTTGCCTGGAAAATCCCATGGACGGAGAAGCCTGGTAGGCTACTGTCCATGGGGTCGCAAAGAGTCGGACACGACTGAGCGACTTTACTCACTCGTGTTTATTGTTGGCAGCATGATGAAAGTATGACTTTTTTTTTTCTTTTTAATGAAACCTCTCCATGATCTTTCCTTGTTCACTCATGTGGAAGCTCATTCAGTCCTGTGTGTCCTTCTGGGGAAGGGAATCTGCCTTCCCCAGTGAGAAAAAATGTGGGGCAGGTTGTGCAGGTCACCAGCGGTCCAGTGGTGTGGAGCCTGTGTTTATGGACAGACAGGGGACTGCCAGGTTCATTCTTGTGGTGGTATATGGCCCTGGCTGGGAGGCCTGTTCCTCCTGACGTGAGGCGCCAGTGGCCCAGGCGGGAGCCCTCATCCTTGTCCAGCTGTGTGCACGTGGGTGCTCTCTCTCCTCAGCTGCTAGCGTTTTGTCCACATCTTAGCTCATTCTTTTGTCCCTCCCATCCTCAGACTTAACACTCAGCATCCCAGACTTGTCTTTCACAGGCCCTTTCCCTCTCTCTTACCCTCACAACCAGAGAGACAGAAAAAGCCTGGACTGAGTACAGGGGTGTCAAGGCCAACAGGAACTCCACAGTGCCTCCCAGCCCCCTCCCTGCCCAGCTCACTGGCCCTGGGCAAGTCACATAACTTCGTGTCTAGTTGATTGATTTGTAAATATTAACTAGGTGCCAGGCACCCTGCTAGGGGTATGTGAGACACAGCCCTGCTTCCCAGAAGCTCTGCTGTCTGTGGGAGACAAAGAAAAGGAAATGGGCGGGACCAGGGCAGGGTGACTGTGCTGGGAGCTCAGAGCTGGTGGTTAAGGACGCTTCTGCGAGGACGCCGCCTCTAAGTGGAGTCCTGCAGGACGTGCCAGGTTCAAACCAGGTTCTGAGAGGTGAGGCCTGGGGGTGAGAGCCCGTGAGGGAGCTGGTGTGGAATGCAGTTCTGTAGGACCAGCACGTGCCACCTAATAGGGAATGAGGCCATTTCAAGACAGCTGTGGTCAGAGCCAGAAGTTATGCTGAGGACCAGGCTGAGCTGTCAGTCTGAAGTGAAGACACTTGAGACCAGACTTGTGCTCTGAAAACCTCCCTTTGCCAGGAAGGGAAGAGATCAGGAGTGTGAGCTGGAATCTGGAGCACAGGGAGGGGGCTGTTGAGACCTGGTAAGAGCAGCTGGTAGCCTCAGTGTCCCCAGCCTGGAACAGGGTCGTGAGTGGAGAGTATGGAAGTGAGTGGGGAAAACTTGGATGAATTGGAAAGTGCCGCCTAGATGATAACTGCCTTCATAACCAGCTATGGTCTACCTTCGTGACCTTCCCGACCCTGAAGCTGAGATCCAGTGATTTCCCTACTGTTTTGCATCTTTAGAACTTTAGAGGGTGGGGCCGCTTCTCCACCATCTCTTCCCACGCCTGTCCATTCAGGCCTGAGTTGCCTGGTCACACCTAAGCGCTGTCCAGCTCCACAAGTCTGCCCTTGGCCCTTCCTGCTCCCCATTAAATCCCCGTTTCCTAGATCCCAGGCAGCAAGGGTGGGGGCTGAGGCACTGTGATTGTCAGTGATGACAGCCATGGGAGTTCTCCCAGTCGTGGCTGTCAGGTGTCAGCATCCCCAACACAATGAGACCTGGGGAACCGGGACATGCCTGGGGTTCCCTGCCTCTCCAGGACACTGCAGCCCAGGGCTGTTGGCCATGACTGCAATCCTGAGCCCCATGGCTTCTAGATGTGCTGCCTTAATTGCTGACTCTCATGTCTCATATGCTCGTTTTGTCTTTTCTCAAGAAACTGTCTCCTTGGCTCAGTGACACAGTTGTGAACTGGGAGCACAGCTCTGGGCCTAGTGGATATGAAGTGTGAGCACAGGGCCACAGCAGGACCCAGCATATGTGGGTGCAGACCCCTGAGAAGGGTTGTGGGGGCCAGGATGGACTAGCATTTGGGCCTCAGGCAGGCAGGATAGACACTGCAGCCCCAACGTGTCCCTTACTCCCTTGTGATCCCGGGCAAGACCCTTGACCTCTGAGTCTGCTCATCTCTGAGGCTTATAAGCCCTGCCCAGGGTATTGTGACAGTTCCTGAGTGTGTGTATTAGTTGCTCAGTCGTGTCCGATTCTTGCAACCCCATAGACTAGCCCGCCAGACTGCTCTGCCCATGGGATTTCCCAGCAAGAATACTGGAGTGGGTTGCCATTTCCTCTTCCAGGGGATCTTCCCAACCCAGGAATTGAACCCGCATCCCCTGGGTCTCCTGCATTGCAGGCAGGTTCTCCAACTGCTGAGCCACTGATGTGCTAATTGTTAAAGGACCCGGCCCAGGGCAGAGACTCAGGAGTTGGTTTCCTGGTCTCTCCTCACTCCCACCCTGTGGTGGAGCGTGTTCTGACCGTTTCATACCACTTCTGATCTACCCACTCTGTCCTCGGCCGCCTTTTATCAGCTGCTCCATTAAATCTTCATCTTCTGGGACATCCCTGGTGATCCAGTGGTTAGGACTCGGTGCTTTCACTGCCAGGGCCTGGATTTGGTCCCTGGTCAGGAAACTAGTATCCTACAAGCCACTCAGCACGACTGTCTGTCTGTCTGTCTGTAGCTTCATCATGACCCAGAGCTGCCAGTGAGAGGAATGTGGTCTGACTGAGCCCTCATGGGGGCAGGATGCCAACCACATGCTGGGTCTGGGGTCCCACAGCTGGAGCAGATGCCACCCTGTTTAGGGGGGAAGCAATGGGAAGTGACTTCACTTCAGGGATCAAGGAACTAAGCGTGGGGGTTGGGGGAAGACTCTGGGGGTGGGAGATGGAGACGTTGCCTCTCCAGGGATGAGAAGGAGCCCTTTGGGAGAAAGATCATCCTAGCCCAGGGGTGGGGCTTGCACAGAAGCACCAAGGTGTGGCCCCGGCTGTGTTTGGGGCTTCGGGGACACGCAGGTGCAGCACAGGGAGAGGGGAGCACTGGAGGCTTCTGAGCGGGCAAGTGAGAGGCTTTCATGGTGTGTGTGTGTGTATGAGAGAGAGTCTGAGTGAGTGTGTGTGTGTGTGTGACCCCTCAGGGGCCAGGAGGATGAGGGAGGGCTTCAAGCAAGAGGGGGCTGAGTTGGAATTCTGAGGGAAATTGGTGGCAACTGGTGGTTGATGGCAAGTGAGGCCAAGGGGCTCAGCTGTGGTCGCTGAGGGCGGCTTTAACAGGCTGCTCCATTAGAGCAGAGCGGCTCCAGCAGCGTGGGTCAGCGTGTGGTGTATGATGCCTGACGGTCTGGGTTTGGAGCCTGCCTCTGACACTTGCTGGTTGTACGACTTTGGTCAAGTTACTTGAAGAACCTTTTGTTTCTTTGTTCTAAGATAGGATAACTATGTACCTACAATGAAGGTTTATTGCAAGAAGTAACTGTTTTAACACGAGTGAAGTGCTTAAATTAATGCCTGAGTATTATCAGCATTCTTATTAATAAGAATAAAATACTGTAATGGCAGCGTTTATCAGCACTGGTGCTTTTCTCCTCCCGGACACTGACCTTTGCAGTTCTAACCACTAACTACCTTAGAAAGCATTCAGTTCCTACATCATGTAATTCTCACTTTCATGTAATAAACTGGAAATCCTGCAACTCGGTTTTTGGGGGTTTTTGTGGCCGTGCTGCTTGGCTTGTGGGATCTCAGTTCTCCTGACCAGGGGTTAAACTCAGGCCACCGCTAGGTCACCAGGGAACTCCCCACAACCAGGTTTTCATACTCCATAAAAACATTTTTCACTTTTGTTTTCACATTAAAGCCATTAAAACATTTTAAAAAACCAAAAGAATGGGTTGCTCTTCAGGTCTCTGGAAGCACAGAGGGACAGAGCAGGGACCAGGGGGCCACGACTGTGAGGAATAAACTAGAGTTATCATTCATTGTACGGACGTGGACAGTGCTGCACAGGGAGGGAGGGGGCAGTGGCTCACACAGGTTCACACAGCCGCCGACTTGGCCAGGCTCCTCTCCCGACTTGCCCTGCTCAGATGGGGCAAAGGGGCGCTGGGTCTGCAGGTACGATGTCAGCTGAATCCCAGGGCCTCAGGGAAATCCCTTCTCCTCAGCCCACATGGAAAGCCTTGAGGTCAAACGAGGCTTTCTCAGCCAGCCTGTGACGTCTGGGGGCTTCCCTCAGAGAGTGCAGAGCCTCTAGGCCAGTGTGTCCCCGACATGCCCTCTCCCTGGGGGCAGAGGCAGGGCACCCACTCAGGACTTCGATCCCAGAAAACCAAGCCAACACGCAGGACTCTGTCCCTCACACCACACTCCCCTGTTGCTTTATTATGAAAAGTTTCACACATACAAACAAAGTTGAAAGATTTAACCTTGAACACCTGTATATCTACCACCTGGACCTCAGCATTACCATTTTCTTATACTTGGGTGATCACAAATGATCCATTTCTCAATCCATCTTATTTCTGTAATGTATTCAAAGTGAAATACAGACATCAGTACATTTCCTGCCAAATATTTCAGCATGTGTATTGTTAACCAGAGCTCAAAACTTATATTTTTCTTATGTGAAATTTACATACAGTGAAAAACACAAATCTTTAAAAAAAACTTTATATTGACATATAGTTGATTTATAATATTGTGTTAATTTCTGCTGTACAGCAAAGTGATTCAGTTATACATATATACATTTTTTTTTCTCGGCTGCTCTGTGGCATGCGGAATCTTAGTTCCCTGACCAGGGGTTGAACCCGTGCCCCTGCAATGGAAGTGTGAGGTCTCAGCTGCTGGACCACCAAAGAAGTCCCTGTCTGTCTTAATGTTCTTTTCCACTGGGCTTATCACAGGATATCGAGTGCAGCTCCCTGTGCTGTGTAGTAGAACCTTGTCATTCCATTCTGTATGGAACAGTTTGCCTCTGCTGGCCGCAAACTCCCACCCAGCCCCTCCCCGCCACCCTCTTGCCAGCGCAAGTCTGCTCTCTGTGTGTTTCTGTTTTGTAGATAAGTCCATATTATCATATTTTAGATTCCACATATAAATGATACATGATACTTGTCTTCTGACTTACTTCATTTAGTATAATGACCTCTAGTTCCATCCGTGTTGCTACAAACGGGCATCATTTAGTTCTTTTTGTTTCGGCCAAGTAGCGCTCTGTTGACTGTGTGTGTTCTGTACCTGTTCATCTACCGATGGCATTTAGGTTTCCACGTCTCGGCTGTTGGGAACGGTGCTGCTGTGGACGTGTACAGTTTTTGAATTATGGTTTTTATTTCTGGATATGTGCCCAGGAGCACAACTGCTGGATCATATGGCAGCTCTGTTTTTAAGTTTTCTGAGGAAGCTCCATAGTGTTTTCCATAGTGGCTGCACCAACTTCCGTTTCCACCAGCAGTATAGGAGGGTTCTCTGTTCTCCACACCCTCTTCAGAACGTTTGTTATTTGTGGACTTCTTAATGGTGGCCATTCTGACCAGTGTGAGGTGATATCTCAGGGTAGTTTTGACTTTCTTTTCTCTAATAGCGACGTTGAGCATCTTTTCATGTGCCTGTTGGCCATCTGTATGTCGTCTTTGGAGAAATGTCTATTTAGTCCTTCTGCTCATTTTTCAGTTGGGTTGCTTTTTGTTGTTGAACTGTATAAGCTGTATATTTTGGAAATTAAGCTGTTGTCAGTCACATCATTGGCAACTATTTTCTCCCATTCTGTAGGTTGTCTCTTCATTTTGTTTGTGGTTTCCTTTGCTGTACAGAAACCTGTAAGCTTGATTAGGTCCCATTTGTCTGTCTTTGCTTCTATTTCTATTCCCTTGGGAGACTGACCTAAGAAAACATTGGCACAATTTATGTCAGAGAATGTTGCCTGTGTTCCAGTTTTATGGTGTCATGTCTGATGTTTAAGTCTTGAAGCTGTTTTGAGTTTATTTTTGTGTATGGTGGGAGGATGTGTTCTTCCTGCTGACTTCATGCAGCTGTCCAGCTTTCCCAACACCCCTTGCTGAAGAGGTTGTCTTTCCCCATTGTATATTCTCACCTCCTGTGTTGAAAATTAATTGACTGTAGGTGTGTGGATTTACTTCTCAGCTTTCTTTTCTGTTGATCCATATCTTCTTTTGTGATAGTATCATGACACTTTGATTACTGTAGCTTTTGTAGTATTATCTGAAGTCTGGGACGGTTATGCCTCCTGCTTTGTTCTCTTTCCTCAAAATTGCTTTGGCAGTTCTGGGTCTTGCATGGTTCCATATAAGTTTTAGGATTATTTGTTCTAGTTCTGTGAAAAATGTCATGGGTAACTTGATAAGGGATCACATTATATCTGTAGATTGTTTTGGGTAGCATGCCATTTTAACAATATTAATTCTTCCAGTTCAACAGCATGAGATATTTTTCCATTTCATCGAGTCATCTTCAATTTCCTTTATTAATGGTAAAACACAAATCTTCATGTACATTTCCTGAAGCCTTCTTTCAGTCAGCAAGATATTTTTGAGGCTCATTCATGTTGTTGCATATAACAATAATACATTGATTTTTAAAATGTGTAAATGTTGGAATAATTTTATAGTGCAGAGAATTTCCATATGCCCCCCACCTAGTCTCCCATGTTAACATAGTGCCACAGTGTGCGCATGCTCAGTTGCTTCAGTCCTGTCCAGCCCTTTGCAACCCTATGCACTGAGCCCACCAGGCTCCTCTGTCCGTGGGGATTCTCTAGGCAAGAATACTGGAGTGGGTTGCCATGCCCTCCTCCGGGGGATCTTCCCCACCCAGGGATCAAACCCATGACTCTTATGTCTCTGGCATTGGCGGGCAGGTTCTTTACTGCTGAGCCACTGGTAGAAGCCCCAGTACCGTGGTATGTTTGTCCAAACCAAGAAACTGACCCTGGTCTGTTACGACGAAGCAAACCCCAGATCTGATGTGAATTTCCCCAGTTTTCCCTTGATGTCTTCGTTTTCCCCCAGGATCAGGCCCGGTACCACACTGCATTAGTAGTCACGTCTCCCCTGTGTCCTCCGCTCATGCTCTCTTTCCTCATTTCCCTTGACACGGACAGTCTTGAGGTATCCTGGCCAGGTATCCCAGAAGAGTGTCCCCTCTGGGTTTGTCTGATGCTTTTCTCATCATGAGGCCACATTTAAGGTTTTTGGAAAGCTCAGGCAGTACACACTGGCCACACTTCATGCTGTTTACCCTTCATCATTTGGTTAGGATAGTGTTTGCCAGGCTTCTCCAGTGCAGAGTTGCTATTTTCTCTTTTCCCTGTTCTTTGGAAGTGAGTCACGAAGTCTAGCCTAAGCTCAGGGGCAGGGGGTGGCGAGTGAGCAAGAATTAAATTCCTCCTCCTAAGGGGAGAGTCTCTATGTATATTATTTGGAATTCTCTTGAAAGGTCCAAAAAGAATTCTCCATTTATTTATTTATTCAGTCATTTATTGACTGATTGATTTTAATTTTTATCACCATAACTTGAATATATAATTTACAAAGTTTAGGCTTATAAGGAAAAAGAATAGCTCTTTAAGGTCTTACAGTTATTTGCTCTGGTACTTCTAGATTACTACTCTTTCTTTTCTTCCAGTTTATATTAAGTTGAATCATATCAAATTGTTAATACTCAACCATTTTTGATCTGCATAAATGGCAGTTTCATATGGTTCAAACTAATAACCTAGTATTTTGACTTCCTATTTGGCCAGTTGATTATGTGTGACATTGGAGTTCTTTTGTTATGAACTGTGACTCTGCACCTGCCGTCATCTGACCTGGCTCAGGGATCAGTCCCCACCAGCTCCAGGTTCTCTTCCCCAGGCACTTGGACCTGGGTGAGAAAGCAACTGCTGGGGGTGAGGACCGCCCTTGCTGTGGTAACTGTGCCCCACAGGCAGTTATGGGACAAGGCCTCAGGGCCTCTGCCCTGACAGCCTCAGCGGCAGGCTTCTGGGCCTTTTACACACTGGGCCCCAGATGTATCGCCTTGCAGGGTGATGACCACCAGTCCAGCTCTCCCAGTACAGCCTTAGGCCAACTAACTCTTGGTGCCTCAGTTTCCTCGTCTGTAAGATGGGTTCCATCAGCCTTCTAGATGAGTTCCTGCGGTGACAGAATGGCAGGTCGTGGTCCTGAGGCCATTGATGGTGTGGGTTCCGAGGGCCTCCTCCAGACCCCTCTGTGCTCTCTTTCTTGCCCACATGTGAGGGAGGCTTTCCAGGACAGGGGCCTGGGGGGTCTGAGGCTGAGACCCCAGGCTCCACCGCCCACCTCTGACTTGCCTTTAGACCCTAGCCAGGTGCTCCTCCAGCTCCAGGCTTACATCTCCCCATCTGTGTTGAGGTGGTTGGTGTGGATAGCCTGAAAAGCTTTTAAGTGCGTGAGAACTGGTGGTGTCTGCAGAGGTGAGCCCCTCTCCCCACATCCATCCTGTTTCAGGCAGCAGAGGTCCTGGGGGCTTAGGATGAATGGAATTGTTAAGACTGCAGGTCCAGGGTTTGGGGGCCTTGGCAAATCCTTGTTCACTTCAGGGCATCAGGGAGAGGAGGTGGTGGACTGAGCTGCTAGGGCCCTCTCAGTTCTGGGGCTGAGAGAGGACAGACAGACCAAGCCAGGCACAGACACCATGATGGCAGAATCACTCTGGACTCTGCCCAGGCCAGAGGAGGAGCTGTGGTCATGAGGCAGTCCCACAGATGAAGGCAGAACTGCAATTTGGATGGGTCTGTGCTGCCATAGAAGTGAATGGTTTCAAGACCCAATCTGGGGTGTGAGGGAGGCTTCCCTGAAGAAGTGATCCTTTCTGAGCCTGAAGGGCAAGCAGGTGTTGACGAGATGAAAGGGAAAGAGAACATTTCAGGCAGAGGAAACAGCAAAGATCCGGCACTGGGAGGGAAGAAGCCAGTGTGGCTGGAGCTGGGTGAGATGGAGCACGGGAGAGGCTGAAGCATACACGCCAGGTGCAAGGCCTTGGCCCCAGAGAGTTTGATCTTCACCCGAAGAGCCATGGAGCGCCTTTACAAGGCCTTAAGCTGGAAAGTAGCATGACCAGATTTGTGTTTTGAAAAGCAACCTCTGCTGCTAGGGTGGGGCAGGCGGGAGGTTTGAGGTCAAGGAAGCCCAGAGAGGAGACTACTGCTGTTCATATGACAGTGGCTTTGTCTGGGGTGATATCTGTGGGGACAGACAGAAACAGAACCAATAGGCTTGGAGGCTTGGTGTGGGGAAGAGACGAGTCTGCTGATTCTGTGGCCTGAATACCTGGATGGAAGATGGGGGAAATAGGTTCCCAATGGGAGAAGCAGGTTTGACAGGGGACACGGCTGGGGTGAAAGGGCCAGTGGGCACCCAGGTGAGATGGAAGGGCACCAGTGTAGAGCTAAGGCCAGGGCTTGGGGTGGAAGACCATGGTGGAGGAGGTAGGGCAACTTCTGAGGGGCCAGTGAGACCCTGCAGGTTCAAGTGTATGCCCTGAGATGGGGGGGTTCCTTGGGCAGCATCTCCCCAACACCTACCTGGCCCCTCAGTGACCCAAGGTTCAGGGGCAGGTATCATGAAGCTTCTCACAACCTCTCTCTCCCCCTAGATCCTACTCATCTCCGATTATTTCTACGCCTTCCTGCGGCGCGAGTACTACCTCACACACGGCCTCTACCTGACCGCCAAGGACGGCACGGAGGCCATGCTTGTGCTCAAGTAGGCCTGGCTGGGCACAAGGCTGCACAGACTTCTGGGGTGAAAGGGCCAGCAGCTGGGCCAAGCCCTCTAACCAGAGTTGCCAGTAGGCAAGACCAAGGGCAGATGAGGTTTGAGTCCAAGGTGACGACTACCAGTGAGGAGCCAAGGCCAGTAGCAAGGTCCGTGGGGAAGTCACCAGGAGCATCTCCCCTTGGATCGCCCACTTTGTGGCTCTGCATACCAAGGAGCCCTCCCTCCCAAGCAGGAAAGGGGATGAAGCAGGTGAGCAGGGTTTGTTAGGTTGTGGCTAATTAATAAATGTTTTTTGTTACAAACACATCTACCTGGAACCACACTGCACTCTTGGAAGGGGTGGGCATGACCCATAATACTGCTGTGGGGCACTACACACAGGTGTGGGTTTCCTGAGAGAGCTGAGTCCACAGAACATAGGTCTGTGTGCAGGCCAGCCAAAAATGGTGTGGGGCAGTCCTCTCCCCACCCCCCAGCCCTTCCCAGTCCCCAAGCAGCTGGAGGCAGAGGGCCAGGCAGGCCTGAGCAATCTTTATTCTGCAGAGGGACAGTGACCACAGATCCATACACCACATCAAGACCAGGTGAGCCCAGGGCCAGTCCTTTAGGGGTGGGCAGGTCCAGGCAGGGGCAGCGCCTCAGGTCAGGGAGGGGCAGATGGGCAGACAGGCAGGGGCCTAAAAAAAAAAGACAAACCACACAGAGCAGGGGTGCTGGGGGCTGCTCCCCACTCTCCCCAATCCCAGCCAGCACCCAGAAGATCAACCCCCTAACATGACTGGGCCAGGATCCACCCAGGGGCAGAGGAGGTGCAGTTGGTACCCCCTGGCTAGGAGGTGGCACCTCTGCCCCACCCACCAGGGGCAGGAGCAGAGGCAGCTCAGTTCAGGTGTGAGGAGCTCCCTGGGCAGAGCCTGACAGGGCCCCCCCATGCCCAAGCCAACCCCCCCCTACTGCTGGCTCAGAAGCCGAAGGTTTCCTGGGAGGCGTAGACCATGTAGAGGAAGCCATCCTCGTCCTTCTCCTGCTCGTAGATGTCCGCGATGGGCGTGGACACGCTCACCATGCTGTGCTGGTTCACCAGCAGGAAGAAGGCCTGAGTGGGGTTGAGCTGCAGGCGGCGCCTGAGGGGGGCGGGAGGCAAGCACACTGTGAGGGGCCTGGATGTTAGGGAGCGCAGCCTGAACCCCTCCCCAAAATGACCCTGATCCTCCATTTCACACCCATCCCAGGCCCTTCTAGAGGCAGTTACCTCTGACTGGACACTGACCCCAGCCTTGACCTTGACCTTTCCCAACCTCCCCAGAACAGGGACCCAGCTCCCGGTCCCATACCCCACCTCCACCCCTTCCTTCACCGCAAGACCCAGCGCCCTGCCTGATCCCAGCAGAACCCAAGTCCCCCCTCTGACAGCTGCTGCCCGCGCACCGGATGATTTTGACCAACTCGCTCATGTTGACATGGTCCGGGACCAGGAACTTGGTCTTGTCCAGGACCGGCAGCTGCTTCTCACCCTTGTAGCGCTCGATTATCACCTGGGAGCCGGGTGGGACGGGGGACGTGTAAGCCCGAGTTGGGGCCTGGGTCGGGCCGGGATGGGAGGGGGCGGAGGGACTCACCGGGATTTTGCTGGGGTGCTGCTCGCGGATCTGCTGCACCTCTTTACAGCGGTCGGCTACGGACAACGGGCGGGTATGAGGCCGGGCCGAGGTTCCGCCCCGCGGGTACCCGAGGGGCGGCCCCGACCCCGCCCCGCCTCCTCGAAGCTCCCGCCCCCGAGGGCCGTCGGGCCCCGCGGCCCAGGCACAACACAGAGATGGGAGGCAGAGGCCCCGGCCCAGGCCCGAGCCGGCTTCCCAGCCCGGGGGTCCAGCCCGAGCCTGACGTCACGGAGCTGACGTCACCTGCGGCAGTCGGGTCTGTCGGCCAACACCCCCAACCCCCACACCCCAACCCGCGCTCGCAGATCGCCCGCTGGGCCTCACCAAAGCTTCGCCGCTGCTTGAAAGGCCGGTCTGAGGGCATCGCGCCGGCCCGGCGGGGCGCGCAGGCCGGACCTCCGGGGCGCGCGACGCAGGGATGTGGCTGCGGTCCGGGGGCTCCGGGGGCTCCGCGCCTCGCGCACAAGGGCTCCGGGGCTCGCGCTGAGCCCGGCGGCGTCGGCTCGGGGAGGTAACTCGCCCGGGTGACGTCAGGTCACAACATTCCTTAAAGGGGAGGCCGGCGCGCCGCTCCCATTGGGCCGACGCAAAATCTACCCGCCCGGACCCGTGACGTCACGGCGCAGAGAGCCTGTGTTCCCGGCCCCGCGCCGCGAAGGGGCGGGGGCTCCCAGGGCGCGTCACAGTCCTGTGACGTCACAGCCTGCGCAGGGGCGGGCGCGGAGGGGCGCCGTCTCCCTAAGGCCGGGTCTGAGGGGAGGCTGCAAATCCTGCGAGGCCAACGCGGTTGGGGGAGCAGACTCGGAGCTCCATCGGCGGGAGGGGCGGGGCCGGGCTGCGGCACAGCATCCTTCTGCTGTCCCCACCGTCACTGTGTCATCTGACAGCGCTCACAGCCTGTTCCGTCCTGGGACGGTAGGAGGCACTGGGGATGACAGCACTAAAACACACGGCCTTGGCTTTGTGGCGTTCTCGGTTAGAGAAAGATAAAGGTGGTCGGGGTGGGGGATTGACACATGAGACACTTGGAGCAAGACACTACAAAGGAGCTTGAAAGTTTTACATGGAATTTCTAGAATTGAAAAACAGCGCTATTAAAGTCAAGTTCTCAAAGGATGAGGCAAGAAAGCCTATTAGATACAGCAGAAGAGAAAATCACTGAACTGGATGGAAGAGCAGAAGCAATGAGGAGAAAACAAGCCAGATGGAACATATAAAAGAGGAAGGGACAGGAATGGTAAAGTGAGAACTCGGGTCCAGTCAGCATTCCAGGAGAGAAGAGAATGTGCGAGAGGCAATTCCTGAACAACTTCCAAAATTGATTAAAGATGAGGAGCCTCACCTAAAATCCAGAACAGAATAAATAAAAATAAATCTCATCTAAACACTTTGTTCCATCCCTGGGTCAGGAAGATCCGCTGGAGAAGGAAATGGCAATCCATTCCAGTACTGTTGCCTGGAAAATCCCATGGACAGAGGAGCCTGGTAGGCTACAGTCCATGGGGTCGCAAAGAGTCGGACACGACTGAGCGACTTCACTTTAAATACTTTGTAGTGAATTTGCAGAACTCTAAAGGGAAGAAATTAGAAAAATGGCAAGTAACTAAACTGATAAGCATGGAAGTCTATCTGAACAAGCACTTGCCATAGAACATGAATGGTGACAGTTTGTGGAGAGCAGAGCAAGGAGCAGGACATGATCACAGGTAGGACTGAAGAGGGTGGTCAGAATTTAAGTGTTCTGAGAAGCTTCATTTATTTGAGAAGAGGAGGATAAAGATAATTAGTAATTACCTGGCTTTGTAAAGTCAAGTATGTATTTCCAAACACTTCAGAAGGTAAATAGTATTTCCAAACACTAAAATAGAAAGTAACGAAATATAGAAATGATCCCTGAAAGTATAGTCTTAAGACTAAAGACATTATTAGTGATGAAGAGGGTCAACACATAATGATGGAAAGAATAATTTTCTAAGGAGATAGAACAATTCCAAACGTGTGTTAGAGGTTAAAAAAAAAAGGCTGAAAGAATACGAAGCAAAAGTGACAGGATACAAGGAGATATGGCCATATCCTTCATCACAGTGGGCGATTTAAGACCTTGTTCAGTAACTGATAGACCAGTCGAAGAAGGATACAGAAGATTTTAATACTATTAATAATTCTGGTAGAAACTTGAACCCAATATATTACTTTCAGGCACACAGGAATCATTTATCTTAAAAAATGACCTGATTACTAGGCCCCAAGACAAATCTCAATAGATATCAAATAATCAATTTTATACAGACCATGTTCTCTGACCACAAACAAGAGCAGAGTAAACTCTAGGTCTTCACAGATATTTAAAACACTTATAGAAAACTCTTAAAGATGAAATCATATGGAAATGAAAATTACTTGGGTCAAAATAAAAATGAGAATGCATATAAAAACTCCAGGTTGAGGGTATGGGGAACTAAAGCAGAATTTAAAAGATCTTTATTAGTGATATTAGGTAAAAAGAAATATGGAAAATTTATGAGCAGAGTGTCAAAGAATTTTAGAATGCAGTAAGTGTAAACCCAAAGAAAGTGGAAGATAATGAAGAGCAGAAATTGAAGAAATAGAAAACAGAAACACTAATATGGGCCACAAAACAAAGCTGGATCCTTCAAAAGACCAATAAAATAATGTGCAAAAGGGCTTCCCAGTAGTTCAGACGGTAAAGAATCTGCCTGCGATGCAGGAAACCCAGGTTCGATCCCTGGGTTGGGATGATCCCCTGGAGAAGGGAATGGCAACCCACTCCAGTATTCTTGCCTGGAGAATTCCATGGACAGACCATGAGGTCAAAAAGAGTCGGACACGACTGAGCAACTAACAAAATGTACAAAAGGGATATAACAGCAAAAATGACAAAATAAGATTATAAACTTTATACCAATACATTAAAAAATTAGAATAAATGGACAGTTTTCTAGAAAAAAGATAGTTTGCCAATACCAATTTAAAAAGAAGTAGACAACCAAGTAGCCATATACAAAAAATGAGTCCAGATGGTTTTCTAGTTCTCCCAACATAAAAATAAAAAAACTCAAACTTGTGTCAAATATTATACTTAACGGTAAAACACCATGCTCCATGGTAAATGTTAAGCATTATTCTCTTTAGAGACAGGAACAAAATTTTGAATCATATCATTGAACAAAATGTAATATTGCTTGGAGGGCCCAGCCAGAGCATCAAGACAAGAAAGGAGCAAAACTATCATCCATAGCCAGAAAACCCAAAGGAATCTACAAACAATGAAAGACTGCTAACTACTATAGTCTAGAAACATACAATACTAAGTTTTAGGGTAGTACAGGAAAATGAGAGCTCTTTACACTGCTGATGAGAAGTGTAAATCATTTCCGCTTCACTGGAGAGCAATTTGACAAAATCTGCCCACACTGAAGATGCTCATATCCTGCAGTCCAGATGTACACGTGAGCCCAAAGAGACACAGTTAGGTGTGTTTGTTGGAACATTCTCCTAATGGCTAAAAAAGGGGGCAGGCACCTGAATGTCTAATCATTAAGTATCCTGTGTAACAGAACAACAGAATGTTCCTGTAGTGAAAGAGGGAGAGACAGGGTCGGCCATCAGATATTTTCAACTTTGCAGGCCGTATGGTCTCTGGAAGCCATGCGGTTCTGTTGGAGTGCAGAAACAGGCCTAAACAATCTGAATGGCCATGGCTGTGTCCCAGTAATGTTTTATTTGCTAAAACAGACAAAATTTGGCCTGAGGGCTGTAGTTTGCTGACTCTTGATCTAGAGCTGTGTGTCAAAGTGGACACATCCCACATACACAAAGTTGCAGGAGATTGTGATGAGAACCATTAAGAGCAGCTGGAAGAATTAGGTCGGCCATGGCCTTGAGGAAGTGGCTACACCTTTCTTTTGTCAGGCTAAGCCTTTGGGATAACCCATTCTCAAATCCCAAGGTCTCTGCTCCATCTTCCTCCTACCTGGTCAGTCAGCAGCAGGCTGACACCCCCTCCACCAGTCCTCTGGTCACTCTCCTCACTGCTTGTCTCTGCATCTTCCCTGAATCCAAAGGCCTGGCATGTGTTATGTCTCTAGATGGAAGTCTAGCAGACATCTCAGACTTGACCTACTCAAGATGAACCCATCATCTTCCCCAAAATAGACTCTAATTGTGATCTTCCCTGACTCCATCTGTCATCTTTGACTCCTTTCTTTCCCACACCTCCTCATCCTATCTATGCCCACAACCTTGTAGTTCTACATTCAGAGTAGCTCCAGAATCTTACCACTTCTTTCCGCTTCCACTCCTGCCACTCAAGTCAGAGCCATCATCACCTCTTGCCTGTCTTCTTCCATGTTTCCTCCCTGGTCTCCTTGCTTTGGCCTTGCCCACTTGAGACTGGTCTCACTACAATGACAAGAATCATCATGGGCACACAGGTGTTGGATCAGGTTATTCCTACACCCCAATCGTTAGAAATCAAAGGCTGAACAGTTAGCCCGTGAGGCCTGTAGGATCTTCCTCCCTGTTGCTTCTCTAGGTTTATCTACCTCACTCTTGCCCTCTTGGCCTCAACTGCACTGGCGGCCTTCTATCACAATTCTGGGAATCCCCCAGGACATTTCTGCACTTACTGGTCTCTGCCTGGAGCGCTCATTTCCAAGGTCTCCTCAAGGGAAGCCTTCCTGAATGATCTTACTGAATATTGCAGTTCCCACCCCAGTGACTATCCTCCCTCCTAGTACTTGCTTAATTTTCCCCAGAGCAGTTATCACCTTCTAATATATGTTTTTCTAACCATTTTATGATGAAAAATTTCAAGCAAATAGAACACCTGAAATAACTGTTCAATGACCTCCCATATTCTCACCAGGTACATTCTACATCTAACACTTAGTTCATTACTATCTGTCCATCCATCCATTTTTCTTTTTTTTTTTTAATTTTATCTTTTTGATGTATTTCAGTAAGTTGCAATTCAACATCCATTGATGATAAAAATCTCAACCAAGTGGGTACAGAGGGACCATACCTCAGTGTAATAAAGATCATATATGACTAGCCCTTAGCTAACATCATACTCAAAGCTGAAAACTTTTCCTCTAAAATCAGGAACAAGACAAGCACATTCCCACTCTCACTGCATTTATTCAACATAGTATTGGAAGTCCTAGCCAGAGATTATGCAATAAAAATAAATGAAAGCTATTCAAATCACAAAGAAAAAAGTAAAACTGTCACTCTTTGGAGATGACATGGTATTATACATACAAAATACGAAAGATGCCACCAAAAAACTGTTAGAAAGAATAAACAAATTCAGTAAAGTTGCAGGATACAAAATCAATATATAAAAATCTGTTGCATTTCTAATATACTAAAATGAATTATCAGAAAGAGAAATTAAGAATAAGAAAACAGTTCCATTTAAACTTGCATCAAAAAGGATGAATTACATTGGCGTTAAATTTAAGGAGGTGAAAGACCTGTACCCTGAAAATTAGAAGACACTAATGAAGGAAACTGAAGACCCAATAAATGGAAAGACATGCTGTGCTCATTAGGACCGGGAGAGTTAATACTGTTAAAATGTGTATACTACCCAAAGCAATCTACAGACTCAATGCAAGCCCTATTAAAACTACCATGGCCTTTTTCACAGAAATAGAACAAAAGACTATGAATAGCCAAAGCAATTTGAAAAAGAAAACGGGACACATCACACTCCTTGATTTCAAACTACATTACAAAGCTATAATAAAATAGTATCACATAAATCAATGGAACAAAATAGCCCAGAAATAAACCAATGCTTACTTATCTAGTCAACTTACCTACAAAGAAACCAAGAATACACAGTGGACAAAGGACAGTCTTCCTGGGGCAACTGGACAGCCACGTGCACAAGAATGACACCAGACACAAAAATCAACTCAGAATAAAGACTGGACTGTAATTCCTGAAACCATAAAACTCCTAGAAGACAACATAGATGGTAAGGTCCTTGACATCAGTTTTGGTGATGATTTTCTTTTTCGGCTATGCTGCATGGCATGTGGGATCTTAGTTCCCCTACCAGGGACTGAGTCCACGCCCTCTGCACTGGAAACATGGAGTCTTAGCCGCAGGACAGCCAGAGAAGTCCCTGTGGCAATGATTTTTTGGAATTGACACCAAAAGCAAAGTCGACAGAAGCAAAAATAAACAGCTGGGACTATATCAAACTTAAAAGCACTGTACATCAACAAAATGAAAAGAAACCTACCAAATAGGAGAAAATTTATACAATAAATTTTAGGTGTTTTGGATATAAAGGGTTTCTATCCAAAATATGTACATAATTCCTATGACTCAACAGTAACAAGCAATCCAATTAAAAAAATGGGCAGAGGACCTGAGTAGACATTTTTTCCAAAAAAGATGTACAGATGGCCAACACATACATGATAAGGTGCTTGTATCACTGATCATCTGCTGCTGCTGCTAAGTCGCTTCAGTCGTGTCCGACTCTGTGTGACCCCATAGACGGCAACCCACCAGGCTCCCTGTCCCTGGGATTCTCCAGGCAAGAACACTGGAGTGGGTTGCCATTTCCTTCTTCAATGCATGAAAGTGAAAAGTGAAAGTGAAGTCTCTCAGTCGTGTCCGACCCTCAGCGACCCCATGGACTGCAGCCTACCAGGCTCCTCCGTCCATGGGATTTCCCAGGCAGGAGTACTGGAGTGGGGTGCCATCGCCTTCTTCGCACTAATCATCAGGGAAATGCAAATCAAAACCATGGAGATGGCAGCTCACAACTGTTAGAACGGCTATTCTCAAGACAAGAATTACCAAGTGTTGGTGAGGATGTGAAAAAAAGAGAAGCCTTGTGCACTGTTGGTGGGAAAGTAAATTGGTCCCAACAACTATGGAAAACACCGTGGAGGCTCCTCAAAAAACAAAAAGTAGAACTATCACATGATCCAGCAATTCCACTTCTGAGTATTTATCCAAAGAAAGTAGAATCACTATCTTGAAAAGATAAAAGTACCCCTTATGTTCACTGCAGGCTTCCCAGGGGGCTTGGTGGTAAAGAATCTGCTTGCCAAGTAGGAGACACGGGTTCAATCCCTGGGTTGGGAAAATCCCCTGAGAAGGAAATGGCAACCCACTCCATTATTCTTGCCTGGGAAATCCCATGGATAGAGGATCCTGGTGGGCTACAGGCCATGGGGTCGCCCCAGAGTTGGACACGACTGAATGACCAAACAACAGCGCTCACTGCAGCACTGTTTACAGTAGCCAAGATATGGATACACCTAAGTGTCCATCAACAGATACAGATAAAGAAAGTATGGCATCTATACATACGCACAAAAAATGGAAAATATTCCATTATTCAGTCATAAAAAAGGAAGGAAATCTTGTCATTTTTGACAACATGGATGGACCATAATTTCACTTCTGTGTGAAATCCAAAAGCAAGAAAGGGGCTTCCCTGGTGGTCCAGTGGTTAGGAATCCACCTAGCACCGCAGGGGACACACGCTCAATCCCTGGTAGGGGAACTAAGATCCCACTTGCCGAGGAGCCACTGAGCCCATGCGCCACAAGTACTGCGCCCACGCACCACAACTAGAGAGCTTATGCACCACAAGGAAAGATTCTCCTGACCCAAGGAAGATCCTGCATGCCACAGCTGAGACCGGAAGCAGCCAAATAAACATTTTTTTTTTTTAATGAAAAGCAAGGAAATAAAGGGAATTCCCTGGCAGTCCAGTGGCAAGGACTCTGCGCTCTCACTGCTAAGGGCCCAGCTTTGATCCCTGGTCAGGAAGCTAAAATCCTGCAAGCCATGAGGTGTGGAGGAAAAAAAACACCAAGTAAATAAAACAGAAAAACAGATTCATAGATACTGAGAACAGAGCAGATAGGTGGTAGCCAGAGGTTAGGGATGGTTAAAATAAACATAAAAGTCATGGGGATATAATGTACAGCGTGGTGACTATTGAAGGCAGGAGAAGGGGCAGCAGAGGATGAGATGGTTGGATGGCATCACTGACTGGATGGACATCAAACACTGACTCAAGCAAACTCCTGAAGATAGTGAAGGACAGGGAAGCCTGGGGTGCAACAGTCCAGCAGAGTCAGACACGACTGAGCGACGGAACAACAATGGAGACTGTGGTTAATAATACTGTATACTTGAAATTTCCTCAAAGAGTAGACCTTAAAGTTCCCGTGACAAGAAAAAAAATTCTGTAACTATGTATGGTGATAGATGTTAACTCGACTGTGCTGATCATTCCCAATGTACAAATATTGAATCAGGCTGCACACCTGGAACTAACACAGTGTCCCATTTTAGATTCCTGTCAATGAAATGTGAGAGTTCCAATCGCTCTGCTTCCTTCTTGATATCTGGTGTTGCCAGTTTTTTAAATTTTGCCATTATGATGGTCATGTAGTAATAGCTCATTGTGGGCTTAAATTTAATATGCTATATAATTTTACAAATGTATTTTATTTCTCTTTCCCACTAATATGTAAGCCCCTTAAGGGCAGCATTTCCTACATATTTGGCCCCTGCTCTCTCCTGGCCCCTAGACAGAATATAGCACATGGCACATGCTTAGTAAATACCTGTTGGGTGGGGACCTCTCCTCTGAGCACCCACTGTGTCATCTCTCCGAGACACGTCCTATCTAAGGGGTGGTCTCCCACCCACACCAGGAGCAGAGCCTGAGTCTGGGCTGAGCACTGATGCTGGGCACTCAGGGCTCAGAGAAGACTGGTGAGCAAACAGTGTCAGCTCTGGGCAGTGCCTCTTCTGTGCTGTCGTGTCGTTTCTGCCTGGGACTCATGGGCCTGAGGAACGGCAGAGCTGGCCTTGGCTGTCACGTGAGGGTGGAACAACCCCTGGTCTGGTTGGCCACCAGTTACGTTATGACCCGGCAGGTTCCTTCTCTGAGCCTCTGTTTGTTCCTTTACTCAACAGCAGACAGATCTGGGTTTAAAGTAGTTTTATTACTTATAGCATAACTTGGAACAAAATCTTTTTTTCTTTTTTCCCTCTTTTGGGAGATCTTAACTTAATCTTGCAACTCTTCTGTTGCATTTATTCCCTTCATATTTTTTTTATCTTTCTAAAGTTCTTACGATATTTTTGTTTTAGCCTCCTATACTCTTAACCAGGGCATGAAGGACTATGCCAGAGGTTCTCAACCCTAGCTGTATGTCACAAAAACCCAAGGAGCTTTTACAAACTGAGCTTACTCTCAGGGATTATGATTAAATCGGCCTAGGGTGGGGCCCAAGCATAGCTTGGTTTTTGTTTTGCAATTGGCCGTCTCATCTTCACTAGAAATAAGCTCTTGCCACTGTCTCCTTTATGTCTAGCCTGGGACCTAGTGCATAGCAGGCATTCACTAGTAACTGAATGAACAAAGCACTCTTTTGCAAAGGGAGTTTGCAAAATAAAAACAAGTTTTAGGTAGTCTGCTGTTTTTGCTCATGATATTTTTCCTAAATATATACGAAAACCTATTACCTGAAAGCCAAAAAACAATCTTGCGTGTCAAAACAGTGCTTAAGCCCAGAGAATTAAAAATGATGAAATTCCCTATTCCATCTCACCTTTAGGCAAGTCTTCAACAACATACATCTTGTGAACGAGGATGTTAAAATGGGATTATTTTCATCTCAGTTTCTGCTGAGACCCCAAGGCAATACTTGCCATATGCCAGGAGGGGAACAGGACGAACGCAAGACTGCAAGACAAAGCAGCCCACAGTGAATTCACACTTCCGCCTGATCTTATCCCACCAAAGAGCTAGAAATCCGAGGACAATTTTTAGAAGCTGTGGAATTTGCTGGAGTCTCACCACGGATGGAGGGAGGTGGGAGGGTGATTCTGCTTAACCTTGAATCAACAGAGGGGGCGTGTGCGGAGAGGACCCTGAGAACCAGGAGTCTAAAGGAAAGTTACAGGGGGCCAGCCAGAGAGAATGCATTATCCAAGTAAGGGAATGGAAGGTTGGGCCTGCAGGATGGAAGGTAACGGGGCTGGGGGGACAAGAGCCAGAGTTTTGAAAACATGTTAATGTACGGCAAAACCAATACAATATTGTAAAAAAAAAAAAAAATTAAAAAAAAAAAAAAAAAACCGAGTAGAATGCACTGGAAGCACAAGCATCAGCTTTGAACACACACCAGGCTCCGAGAGGAAGAAGCCAGTTTACAATACTGATAAAGCATGAACTTTCCTCATCTCACTCCCTTCTTTGCAAATAAGACAGTACAAGGTGGGGAAATAGGCCACAGTCAAGCACTTGCTGTTCCCTCCACTGCCAGGGGCAAGGCTGGCAGCGCACCCAGCCTGAGGAAGGGGCAGCTTCTATCCCAAACACCTTTTAGTCATTTTGTTACACTGGACCGGACACATCATCTGCTGACGGGGGAAGCCCGGGACTTGCCCTATGTTCCATCCAGGGGCCGGGGAAGAGCAAGCCCCAGGGAATAAAGTTAAAGGCCTGGGAGACCCAGGTAAAGGTGCCCTTTGATCCAGCTGGGCTTGTTTAACATAATGGTAGGCCCAGTTCTTTGAATGTGTTTGTGTTATTTTCTTAATTGAATATGATTCATCAGTTTAAGCTCACCCTGGATTTCGTCTACCAATTTGATGTACCTGCCAATTTAATGATTTCTACCTATCGAATGACTTCTATCAAATCTTCAAATTTAATGATTTGATCTTTGCTGCAATGATCCAATTCATGAGATCTCCATTTCTTTGTTCTTTTTTGGGTAATTCATGAGAACTTGGATTTGGTGCAGAAAGATGATTTAGGATTCTCAATGAAAAAATGCACAAAAAGAACAGTTGGGTTTGAGTCAAATATACGAAAAGGGAGAAAAACTGTAATTCCTGGAGTGTTTTTAGGACTCATTTCTGAAGAAAAGGCAATACCAGCTCAGAGAGAAATATCCGAATTCCAGAACAGCAGCAGGGGCTGAGGAAAGATAAATGGTGAAGGGAGGCCACCACTTACCTGAACTGCAGGCCCCGTTTGGGGAGCCCAGCGACAGCATGGAGGGTGAAGATCACACCTGAAGGCAATCAGACAGGGGCCGCCTCTGGTGAGTAGAGGTGGAGATGGCCTGGGCAGCAGCAGGAGAGAGATTTTAGGGTGGAAGTGATCTCGAAGGGCTTGGGGGCGGGGGCTGGACTGACAGGTGCAAGCATTTGTTACTTCAGTGGTAAACTTGAGGTCTCTGCATTTCACTGTACGCAAATCTTACCGACTCTCCAAAAAGGGCAAACACACTAGTTAATGACACGCACGTGTAGTGTTCAGGAGCGTGCACTGCCTGCAGCTGTACTTCAAAATCTGGAGAAGGCGATGGCACCCAACTCCAGCATTCTTGCCTGGAGAATCCTGCGGATGGAGGAGCCTGGTGGGCTGCAGTCCATGGGGTCCGAAAGAGTTGGACACGACTGAGCGACTTCACTTTGACTTTTCACTTTCATGCATTGCAGAAGGAAATGGCAACCCACTCCAGTGTTCTTGCCTGGAGAGTCCCAGGGACGGGGGATCCTGGTGGGCTGCCGTCTATGGGGTCGCACAGAGTCGGACACGACTGAAGTGACTTAGCAGCAGCAGCAGTACTTCGAAATGCACCCAAAAACTCAACAGATGGATGGATAGAGGGAGCAATGGCTGGTTATGTGATAAACACAGCAAAATGTTACTTGTAGCAATTATAGAATTAAATAGAGAATATAAAATTATTTCAACTTCTCTAAGAATATTCAGGACTTCCTTCATGGTCCAGTGGTTAAGAGTCTGTGCTCCCACTGCAGGAGGTGTGGGTTCGATCCCTGGTTGGGGAACTAAGATCCTGCATGCTGCTTCATGCAGTCAAAAAACAGTTTTTTCTTCCCCATAATGCTGGGAACAGAAACACCCTGTTATTTGGGCAAATATACTTCTGAAACCCAGAAGCCATGCTCCTCCAGTGTCAGTTTCTAACCTTAGCGGTTATTTTATTCCCGTACACTTACTACTTTTAAGTACAGAAAACACTAGGGTACTTGCATGTGTTATAGCATTATTTAGTGGAATGAATCCAAGGCAAGCTTCCCAGGTGGGCTCCACTGCCCAGGGGATTAGGAGGTGGAGCATCATTATGTTCATAGACCATCTGGTTTTCCACAAAGCCAGAGGGAGCCCAAACTTTCCTCGGAGCCTGGAGGGAAGTTTTATGATGGTGAATTTTAAGGCAAACAAGAGGGAGCGGTCGGGGAACTAAATGCAGGGAGGAGGGCCAGGTCCCCAAACCATTTCCAAACTCCTGCCCTGGAGCCAGACCTCCTATAATCCTGTAATAGAAACCTGACCTCCCCTCTGGGGTAATTTGTCAATCAGACCATCTTCCCCTGCTACTCTTTTTGAAGAAACTCAAGATAGAAGGACAGGAGAACCTTAGATTTGAATCCAAGTCTCAATAGCCTCTGAGAACAAAGACAATGGTGGTCACATCGCACTTCCTCTCGAGCCCTGATCAGTGTCGTCTGTGATCACTGCCTCCCGGCCCACAGTGACAGGGCGAGCACGCAGTGACTGCCCAGAGGATCAGGTGTGCTTGAAGATTTGGGGGAAAGTATTTAAAAGGATTATTCCTATACTAAGACAAACAGATTATGAAGTGCAAAGTTCTTATGATCTTCCACTAGAACAGATTTTGAAGAAATTTTGCTGAGCCCTTATAAACTACACCTCCAGGCTCCCAAGGGTACACTCCCCTGGGAGTGCTCTGTGAAGGAAACTTCACTGGAAATTGAGCAAAGCATTTTTGTTGGGTGGACACACACTGGAGATGGAGGTTACTGCTGGGGAAGGGAGCAGGACAAGGGGGGGAAAGCTTTATAGTTGAAACCTTTTACTTCTGTCAGCCAGTGGTAGTCATCTTAGTCGTGTTTGACTCTCTGTGACCCCATGGGCGGTAGCCCACCATCCTTTGTAGATGGAATTCTCCAGGCAAGAATACTGGAGTGGGTTGCCATTCCCTTCTCTCAGGGGATCTTCCCCACCTAGGGATCCAACCCACGTCTCCTGCATTGCAGGGGGATTTTTATCATCTGAGCCACCAGGGAAGCCCTTTTCCTCTGTAACAAGAAACAAAGACAAAAACAAACCCTAACAAAAATACAGTTTCTGGAGGGAAAAACCCCAGAGTGCTGCTGGGTGACCAGTGGCCTACAGCTTGGCTTCATTGAGTGGTGAACGCACCCCCAACCCCATTCCGCGCCTTAAGGGAAGGCAGATGCTTACTCAGGGTGAGCACATGGGTGAACCAGACCACTTAGGATTTCTAGGGAAGGCAATATGGAAACAGCAGAGCTGCTGGAGTCAGAGGCCTGTGCTCCGTCCATGAGATCTCAGGCAAGCCATTCCAGAGAACCCAACTTCCTCACCGTTAAGATGCTGTACCACCCCATCTGCAGCAAACTACGAAGGTGACATGAGCCACACCTGGCATCAACAGATTTCGTTCTCCTTTCCCTAGTGAAGCGCAGTCGGAAAAAAAATCTTTCAAAACACTGATGGGCGTGGGAAACGATAAAAAGGATGGCGAGGGACAAGAGGCCCAGAAACCAGGACACCAGTTATAAACCGTGTCCGGCTCAGCAAGTGTGGCCACAGGTGCTGAAGGAGCACAGAGCACCCCCAGGCTGCGGGCGGCGCGGGTTCAGCCTCCAGACCATGTGATCACACAGGAAGCAAGACCTTTTCAACCCCGTGTTTAAAGACACACAGCCAGCCGGGTAAGCATTCTGGTTATTTTTAGTTAAAGAAAAACAGCCTTTTCCAAGGGCGACAAAGTCAGAAGGAAACAGGGCGTGGGCTTCTCACAAGCTCTTGCTCCAAAACCTGGACGTGATTCTCCTCCCGGAAAATCAGAGGCAGCTGGCCAGGAATGATGCTGGGGGGAGGGGCTGCAGCCCACCGGGTCACGGACCAGCCTGGGAGGGCTCCAACGTGCCTTCCACGTGCCCGTCAATGGACATGATTAACGCTATTATTCTTGAGGGGCATTAAATTAAGGAATGACGCAGGGAGCCAAGAAAGCAGCTTATTCAGTTGGATTCTGAATCACAATCAGGAAATAGTCTTTATCTGCAAGAGAGGAAACATGAGAAAAAGAATCACTAACTGTAAAATGGGAGAAAAACACACCACAAAGCCAATAAATCATTCAATCACCAACTGTAAAATGCTGGTGGGGTGAAGAGGGATAAAAAGCATCGACGCTCAGGCTGCTTGCTGTGGCTGGGGAAACAAGATGAACCCGCATGTTTCCTGTGCAGGCTTCTGCACACGCTATAGGGAAGCAGGCTCCTTACCCTGCCCAGCAGTGGCGCTTGGCAGACCATCCTCATTTCTAATCTTCCCAGTACCAACAGGGAGGTAGGGTTATCAAGTTTTTTGCATTGGGAAATTCAGGTTCAGAGTTTAAATGAACTGCCTACAGTACTGGTTCTCCAACTACAGAGTGCTGGAATAACCTGGTGGGCTGTTTAAAACAACACAGATGGCCCCACTCCAAGGGCTTCGGACTCACTGGGCCTGGGGTCCGTGGGTCCGAAATGTAAAAATCTGCATTTTAACAAGCTCCAGGTGATGCTGATGCTCCAGGTCCTGGGAGAGCCACTTGTTTAAGGTTACCAGGACAGTTAGTATCCAAGATGGAATTCTAACCTCAACCCTGCTAGTCTTGGGTTAATGTCAGTTCTGTCACAACTTCAGTTGCTGGCCTTCCAGAACCTTCTGGACTAGAAAATTTCAAAGGCACCTGAGTTCCAGCTCTGGGGATTGAGCCAGTCAGAAGGAATGTCCGTTATGAAATCATAGCAAGTCCAAGTCCTCTGGGGTGAGCCTGACTGCCTCTCATTTTACAGAAGAGGAAATGGGAGAAGCAGGGTGTTTAAACCTTGCCCACTTAATAATCACACTCAAACATTTACCAAGGCTTCCCCATGCTGGCTCTGGGTTGATCCCTTCTCAAACAGCATCTCAGTGAATCCTCCAATTACTCTATGAGGCAGGGACCGGTGTTTTCTTATTTTTACTACTGAGAACACTAAGGCTCAGAGAATTAAATGACTTGGCCAAGCCAAGGCTAATATGCCAGGTGGGAGAGCTGAGTTTGACTCAGGTGCTGGGCACCTCTGGTCTGCCTCTTGCTGAACACGTGAAAACCTTGGCCATGTCTGCTTTGTGTCTGTTCAGATTCAAGCCTAAACCTTGCTTCTTCCCTTGACGATGGACATCTCGGAAGGAGCAGCTATTATATGACCAAGTCTCATGGCTAAGCAATCTGTGTAAGTGAAAAATCACAAATAAAAATAGAAATAACAAGCTACCAACAAAACTAATGAATAGATACTATTAGCAATACCCATGTCTTTTCTTCCAAATAACCAGGCTCCACATTCAGTAACAGCACTCCAGTGCTTTGTGGGAAGTCGTGTGTTAAGGCTTGACTGCCCTGTTCCAAGCAGACATTCTTAGAAGCTTTAAGCCAGGAAATGCTGTCTATGGAGAGTCTGGCGATTTGGAGACATCTGTCCTTGCTTCACACTGTGGGGTCCCAGGTGGGGCATGAGGTCTGCTCCGATTTGGAGGGTTGGCAGCCTGACTTTTAGGGGAGGGGAGGTTTGTCTGTAACCACGCAGCATGAAGTCTTGAGAGGGATTTGAGTTTAAATCTGATCTCAAGCTTTTCTGCTGACCTCGTGCCAACATATTCAACCAGATGAGGCATCTCCGAATACCAGAGCAGGACCGTCCCCTGCCAGACATTTTACAGAGATGGAAACAGGTTCGCTGGTGCTCTGTTATTTGCTTAAGGTTGGACTCATAAGAGGTGAAGCTGGGAAAATAGCTGGCATGCCCGCTGCAGTCTATTTTCTGACAGAATCAGAGACCTCATCACTGGTTGGCCTGAGACCCATTAGAGAATGATTATGTTGATAAACAATGTATGTATGTCTTTGGAATAAATGACTCTGAAGTTATTCTATGTTTTCACTTGTGACTGACCTGCTCTGTCCCCAGCCCTCTAGGGAGAGTCCCCAGGAGACCGGGGGCCCCCGTGACTGGCTCTATGGGGCTCTCCTTCACAGCCTTCCAAACAGCTCCACTGGGCCTGGACAGGCCTGGGGACAGGAGTGGTGATGCTCTGCCACAAGGAGGGGCTGGCCCCTCTCAAATGACCTCAGAATTCTGCAGCCAGCCTCCTCGCTGCCTGTGTGGCAAGCCCAGGGCCAGTCACTGTGCCAGCCCTCCCCCTGCCCTCCTTCGTCCAGGCCCCCAATCACAATCCTATTACTGACTGCCTTGAAGAAACCTCCGCTCACTAAGTCCAGTCCAGACAGCTGAGTTTGGCGCCTGAGGCCTTCTAAATCGGACCATACACATCACCTCCCCTCCTTCCTACACACATCCTGCTGCTCTAGACAGGCTGCACTGCAGCCACCTCCAACACCTCATGCACACTCACCTCGGGGCTCAGCCACCAAGGGGATGGTGAGAGAGGAGTAACTGCAAACAGTGCTGGAGGATCCGTCTACCACAGCAGGCCGTGCATGAGAGTGAAGTGGGGCAGGGCAGGTGGCCCTGCTGACCCCTCCTGTGGCCCCAGTGCTTAGGGGCACCTCCCAGGGTGAGCATCTCGTCACCCTGAGAACAGATGCTAAGACACAGTCCCCAGGTACTTCATGTGAAAACAAAGCAATCCCTTCCCATGCTGGAGGAAAGACTGTCTGCATGGGGACCACAGAAACAGGACTGTATTTAAGAAGTGGGCAAATTAATGTTTTTTTGTGTTTTTTTTTTTTTTTTTTAGAATGAATGAGTGCATGGTGGTTTTGCCTCACACTTTGGTTTAGAATCACTGCATTCTTTTTTCTTTGGGCACAGCTCCAACTCCACCCCCCCAACTCCCACCCCACTCGCTTCCCCTTCACCTGTGCCCTCCTCTGGGAAGCCTTTGCTGACTGCCACAAGCAAGCCTAATCACGCCCTCCTCCATGTGCCCAAATGCTCCTTGAGTTCCCCCAAATCATGACTGAACCACACACACACACACACACACACACACTTAGATGTCTATCTCCCCCATGACACCATAATTCCCTACTAGGGCCCAGAACCCAGGACAGGGTCTGCCTAGAGTCACTGTGAATGAGGACTTGCTGGGGATGCCAGCTGGGCCAGGCCAGCCGATGAGACACTCAAATCTGTGCCTTCTGCTCTCAGGCCTTTCTGTGGAACCCATGGACACACCCACACCCGAAGCCTTCCCGATAGCTACCAAGCATGGAGTGAGGGTCTGCTCTCAAGTAGGGGTGGGGAAGACCCCTTACCTGGTGCAACCATAATTTCATTTTTCTTGGAGCGAATTCGAAGGAAAGTGAGGTCATTCTGGGGGTCAATTTCGCGCACGGTGCTCCGGGCCTTCAAGATGAAGTTGTGCATGAGGTTGGCGTACTGTGTGGTGGTGGGATTGTCCATGGTGCTCTTGATGGGAATGCCTGCGGGGAGAGCAGAGACTGAGCAGAACGCTGGGAGTGCCTTTCTGCCCTGCTCCCAGCCCCACGCCCAGAAGTCCAGAGCCTAGACTGGCAGTTAACAGCCATCGCCCAGTGTTCACTGAGGACCTGACAGGCAAGTGCTGGGCACTTGAAGGATGCTAGCTCCAGTTCCCAGAAATGCTCTAAGGATGGTGTCACCATCTTTACTTGTCAACCAGGCAACAGAAACTCTGAGCAATGAGGTAGCCTGCTGAGGTCTCACAGCAGATGAACACAAGCAGTGGGGCCAGGATTCCAGTGAAGGCCTGCTGGCTTCACTGCTGGGCTCCCTTCACAGGGCCACATACTGACTGGTTTCCAGCAACAGAAGGATAGACTATCACTCATAACACTGAGAATATGAACAAAGAGAACAGTTCCTACCAATCTGTAAATACTGAAAAGTACAAGAAGGAAGGTCAGCCTGTGCCAAGACAGAACCATCACTAGTGTGTTGCTCCAGTTCCTAACAAGGAAGGCTTAGGCTCAGGCATAAACACACTGTCTACACACAAGACGGTGCCCCACGTTAAAGCCTGTTTCTCTGTCTGTACACACCCTTGTAAACAGCGTTGCTACTACTTTCAAAGAGCCCACAAGTGGCCATTCCACAGGGTTAATCATTCCCCTCTTGCTGGGGACTCAGGCTGCATTTTTTACTTAATCACCTCATACTGAACAACATCCTGCACCAAGCCTTTTCTGTTTTGAGGACTGCTTCCTTTCGATGAACTATTAAATGGCCCGCCCTCACTGGACGGTACCTGTTGTCATGGAGGTGAGGAATGGGGCTTAGCTTGAGACACCTCAGGCCACAGCTAGGTCATCAGGTGCCTATGAATCACTGTAACATGTCAGCCAGAGGCTCCATCGATGGCCCCGAGTGCTCACAGTGCACAGGCTCTTGTTCCCAGCGTGGCCCAAGTCGCTCCCCACACATCAGTGGCTGGATTTCGGCTCTAGGACCCTGCCATCTGGCCTATAAATGACCAGCCAAAGGCACAGCCAAAGACAGTCAACCGCAGACCTACCCATGGGTGGCAAAGAAGCTGACCAAACCTTGTCTTACTATGGCACAGTGAGTGTAGGCAGAAGAGGGCATGGGAGCAAGAGAAGCTGTGAGTCAGAGGCTGCTCTGAGCCAAGTGGAGTCATGAGGACAGGTTGCAGTGATCACTTGCCTCTAAAGGAGAAGATGACCAGGTCACCAGGGCAGATGTTGTGTCCTGGGTGGCAACCAGGTGCCCACCAGGGCCCCACGAGGCCTCATTCAGTGGTGGAACCTTCCTCGGGACAGCAGTATAAGCAGTTGAGAGGATGACCAGTAGGAACTCTGAAGTCGAGGACCTGGGCTTCTCCCCTGGCTCTGCCCTTTCCTGGCTAGGTGACCTTACACAAGTGATCTAACCTAGGCCTCCACTTCCTTATCTGTAAAATAATGCCTGTGCTTCACCGTGCTGCTGGGAGGGCTAAATGTGTCTTAATTCATCTGGAAATATTGAGCAAAAGCATGCACAGAGTAGCACAGAGTACGTGCTGATTTATTACTGACATTACCCATGCTATAAACCCCATCCCCAGGTAACCTGAGGGGCCAGTCTTGAGGCATGGCAAAGTCTGGGGGTGGGTGGGGGCAAAGCTCTTGGCTTTCTTTTTGTATTCCATCAGGCCACCTTCTCTCAGGCGCCTCTGCCTGGAACTGTCTTTCCCTTCCCTGCTCTCTCCTGACTCCCACTGTCCCTCACGTCTCCCTCCACCCCTGGACGTGGTCAGCGCCCCCGTTCTATAGTCCCAGCACTGTGCCACTGTCCTGCAGGGCAGTTACTCGAGTCTGAGATCATGCCTGCACGGGAGTGATCCTGACGCCTGTCCCCAGCAGACTGGATGCTCCCGAAGGGCCAGAGGCAGATCTGATGTGCTCACCAGTGTCTTTGGGGAGACTGCATCAAATATTTATGACTGTTGTTAAAAAATGAGTAGACACAGGTGTGCTTTTAGTAGTTCAAATATACTGACATGAGTGTGATCACATGTCTACCAAGTGAGAAGGTGTGTAAGGGAGAAAAGAAACTAAGCTCTTGTTGGCTCACTGTAAAAACGAAAGAAAACATGGAGCCGGCAGGGTGGGAGCGGGGGGCAGGGACCAACATGGGGGACAGTTTCAAACAAGCACAAGAGAGAAGTCCAGACTCACAGGACGCCAGAGCTGGGAAGCACCTCAAAGACAGCCGAGTGAGTAGCTGGCCGACTGCAGGCCGTGGCCTCCACAAACGGGGGCTGAGCGCCTGCAGTGGTGGCTGGCGCCTCAAAGCCGTGATTTTGAATCTGGGGCTCAGATCTGTCAGGTTGTATAGCCAGGTCCGTCCACCAACCCCCCTCATCAATCAACAATTAAAACACATTAATAAAACTTAACAGGTATTTATTGAGAACCAACTTTGTGTCAGCATTACTGCGGGTGCTGGGGATACAGAAATGATCACAAGAGATAAAGCTCTGCCCTCAGGGATTTACACATTTGAGACTTTTATTTTGCCCTGTGTGGGTAGCAGCAGATGGCAGGGGTCTGGAGGGTACAAATAGGATGTTCCTTACATTCCATTCTTGGTTAAGTCTGCTTAAAGGTACATTTTTATTATGAAACATCATTTAAATCTGGCCAAGGGTGAGACATCACCAGGCAGTGGCAGGTGGTTGGTAAACGACTGGGACAAGAGCATGTCCTGATTTCAGGGGTGGGGAACAATCCCTCCGGGCTGAGCTGGTCAGGGAGGACATCCTGCTGGAAGAGGCAGCTGAACTGAATCACGGAGATGGAAAGCTCCAGAGGAGTATCAGAGATCCCTAATACAATCACCCTGACTGAACACCTCTAATGCAAGCCTTCAGAGGGGCTAAGGGCCCCCCAGAGCAGTGAGTTCTGACCACCTCCATCTGTGGCTGGGTGATCCAGGGCAGGTCAACCTGATTGCTCTCAGCTTCTGGTTTGTCATCTGAAAAATGGGCAAATGTCCCTACTTTGCAGAAATGTGTGAAATGTAAATGAGAATCTGAAGTGGGAGATCTATGAATGGACCACAAATTAAAAAACACACAGGGAATTTCCAGGTGGTCCAGTGGTTAGGACACTACATTTCCACTGCAGAGAGCACAGGTTCGATCCCTGGTCAGGGAACTAAGATCCTGCATGCTGTGTGGCTCGGCCATCAAAAAAACAAGCAAACAAATAGACGGATAAATAAATAAACACAAATGCAAGGATTTTTGACATTCATGTGGCATTTACTATACATCAGGCACTGTTCTAAAAGCTTCCCTCAGAAAAAGACAGTGTGGCTGTCCACATTTTACAGATGAGGAAACAAGCTGAGAGGCTAAGAGACTTGTCTAGGATCACATAGTTGATAAGAAAGTAGAGTCAGGATTCATGCCCAGGCAGTCTGGTTCCACATTCCGTATTCTTAGCTACTGTGCCATACTGCCACATTAGTATACAAAAAATAAGTGCTCATCAGTATCAAAAAGGTAAGAAGTTGGGGCTCTATTTTCCTAATGAAAAAGCTCAACTTTGGGGGCAGTTTTACACAAGAATGAAGGCTTGTGGTCTGGAATACTGGTGGAAGTCTAGGGGGTCCCAGCTGGGGAGTCAGCCCCTGGGGCTGTTTCTCCCCAGCTGGGGTCAAAAATGTCTATTTACAGAAGAGTCTCATACCAAGTCTTCTGGGTCTTAGAGCAAGAAGCTCCTTGGAGCAAGGACCAAGGAAGCGGCTCGAGGCTGCTAGGTTCTAAAGAGGGGAAGGGAAAGCCCTGGCCACCCAGCTGATTAGTGGTGGACCTGAGACGCCTCCCATAGTGTCCTCAGGCTCCCCACCCCGCTGCCTCCTTTGAGTGCAGTGAGCACACGGTTTAATGAGAGCCTGACAAAGCTGGGGCACACATCCTACCTAGCTATGCGCTGGCCGGGGTCTGACGACTTGGAAAACAACATTCTAACTGAGGACACGCCACCTTCAATTTGTCACCCTTGGTGACTTTCATTCTGCTCTATTTAAGCAGGCACTGTTGAGAATTCTGCCGTTCCAAAATAAGGCCCAGAATGACAATGCAAATACACAGAGACTCTCGAGGCGCGTCAAACAAAGCCAAGTTGGCTGGATGCATTGCGTTAGAGAACGGGGCAGGGGGGCCCAGTTGGGTGACCCTGGACATAGCCTGGGACTGAGTCCAGCAGCCACTCTCTGGTCCTTCATGGAACCCTGTGGGAGAAAGAGCCCAAGTGCGCTCGGACAGACTTGGGATGAAATCTTGGCTCCATAATGGCAGGAAAATGGAATTTCTAGACTCACTTTTCTCCACTGGAAAATGGAGACAACAGAGCCGCTTCAAGGAATGACAGAAACGATCTGTCTGTGAAGCACCAGCCCGTGGCCTGGCAGAGAACAGGTGTGTGATAATATCGGTCTCCTTCTTCATCACGTCTACTGCGGTTTGGGAAAAATTAGCATCTGTACACTTTAACAGTTGTTGAAATAATGTCCCAGAAGAGGAAGGAAAACTATAGGCCCAAAGCAGTTGACAGCAGTGAGAGACAGCAAAAGAGAAGCAGAGACAACATAAACGGGGGATGGAGAATGAACACGGGACTTGAGCTAAAAAGTCTGCGTATGTAAACCACGGAGCAAAATCAAAACCCCGAACAGAAACTCATGAGTAAACAGACGCCAAGAGAGTGACAACTATAATTATGACCAAGAGAAAAGGCACTGGACAAGGGCTGACTGAAGAAGTGTGGCACTCTGAAAAGAATGACGTGTCAGGGCAGTGGGGTAGGGAGGATTTTTCCTTTTTTTAAATTTAGAATTCTAGTAATAGTGCTCGGAAACTGGAGGTGATTTAAAAAATAAATAAATAAAAGGATGAGAACTAGATCAGGTACATGAGAGGTTTAGTAAAAAGCAACTGTTATGCCGTGTTAGGCTCTTTTCTGGGGGCCGGCCTGCACTCAGCTCATGGCTGGAAGGAGGGTGTACCTTCTGTGTTTACCACGATGATTCCCTGCACGCCCTTCTGGCTCTGGAGTCGCTTCAGGGTCTCCTCCACCTCTGCCTGCCAGAGAGAATAAGACCAAGGTTAGAGCGGTCAGGAAGCCTGGATCAACTCCCTTGTACCCCCAGCAGATGAATCACACTTCCCAACAACAGAGAGGTAACACCCAGGCACGTGGCACCTCCTGCAAGCTCCCCGGGACTACCTAGAACAGCCCCGAGGCCACCACCAGCATCAAAACCAACACATTCCCGGTGTGGGGCGGGGCTGCTCCCTCTGCCCACCAGGGGCTCTCTGCCCCACACTGAGGGAGCAGAACTCAAATACTATTCCCAGGAGTATAGGCACATCCATGACTCAGCTATTTGGTACAGCTGGGGGACAAACCAGAGGAAACTCATGATTTGAAAAATTCCAAACGGAGGTGTCTAACAGGAAGGAGATACACTGTCATTTGTCACCCGGAGCTGGTCTGGGTGGGCTACTCTGGCACATGCGACTTGTAAACCGAGTGGACAATCAGACTGTGAGTCCTCACCTCGCCAGGCAAGACCTTCTCCGTAATTACTCCCATCTCTTCCACCCTTCCCTCCACTCTCCACCTGTATGTCCATATCTCCCTGCCTCCACAGCTTTTACCAAACAAGGCCTCTTCTTCGCTGAAATCCAACAAATTCTTCAGGATCATCTTAGATATCACGTCCTCCACGAAGCCTTTACTGATTCCAATGCAGTGGCCTTTGGCCATTTCCAACGGACTCCCTGAACTCTTGACTGTATCTCTCTGGGAATCAGTAGGTGCTGTTTGACTTAAAGTCTCTCTAATGGTCTGCAGAGCAGGGGCTCAATGAACAACTGTTAAACTGAACTAGGCCTAACTCCCGCTGTGGATGGAAACTGGCCTTCAAGTGTGTTTGTTCTCAGGAGGTCCCTTCTAGACCCATCCAGAATCTAGTGCAAAGCTCCTCACAGGCTGAGGGTCAGACACAGAGGCTCTGTTCACCAAGAGAGTGGTACCCCGCCCTCACAGGCTGATGAGCTGGCCCAGAGGAGGAGCTTCTCAACAGAGGATGGAGACAGCACAAAGAAAGATTGTTTTTCTAGTAGGCCCGAGCCTCACAATCCAGTCACTGCCACCCACTCTCCACTGACGTGTGAATACTCTCAGATGCTGAAGGAAGGGCAAACAAGTTCCTCCTACAAAATGGCAAAGAGCCGGACGCCTCTGTAATCTGGAGCCTTGGTAAAAGGACACGGCTAGCTATGTGGACTGAAAGTACAATGCAGTGGGTTGTGCGTGGATGAGATCTTAATTCATTCATCGGACTTTCACTGAGCTCCGACCACACGCTATTCTGGAGAGGAGTGATAAAGTATTATATGATAGTGGTCAATACTACACAGCACTCAACCTGACCTGGTAACCCTCCTGGAAATTCATCCTAAGGAAACGATCCGAGAAAACTAAGGGCAAGATGTTTGCTGCAGTGACACCTTCAATAACAAAAAGCAGGAAGAGCCAAAACTGCCCAACATTTAGGGAAAACATCAAGGGGATTACGAATGTCCATTCACAGGAATGTAACACATTAACAATGGTGACCAAAATATTTATAACACCTTAAAAAGAAAGTACTTGGGAAATGGTATCCACATGAAAACAAGAAGAGGGCTAGAAGGATCATGAATGAAATAAAAAGCCACACCAAGAGTAGAGAATTATAGATAAGGTTTTCTTTTTTTTTTTAACAGCCTCTTTTACTCTACTATATTATTTTTATTTAAAAACATTTTTTAACCCATCTCTCTGTGTATCCAAGAGATCACAGATCTCTGACTTGGGACTATAGAGCTCTGACATTCTCAACATTGTAAGAATAAGAAATCATAAGAATAACTAGGATGGCAGTTTAGGACATTTCAATCAACGTGCAATCAAACTAGGGATGGGGAAAGCTAAAGATGGAAGAATTGAAGTCCAAAATACCCCTAGAGGTTGGAAAGTGAGGCTGAAATGAAAAAGATGAAATTTTGTAAGACAAGTTAATCATCAATAACTGTATGGGAATCTTCTATGTGTCAGATGTTGTTTGAGGTCTAGGGGTGTTGTGCTGGACAAAATACAACAAAAACCCTGTCCTCATGAAGCTGATTTTGGGGGTGGAGTGGGGGGAGGGAATCGGACATTAAGCAAAAGCATAAATAAAATACCAATGTCAGATTCAGTAGGGATGGGGGATCTGGAAAGCAAGGGGCTGATGGCAATTTTAAACAAGGTGGTCAGAGAAGGCCTCACTAAGGTGATAGTTGAGTAGAGACCTGAAAGGAAACAAAGGAGCTAACCAGGTGGATTTCCAGGGAGAGTGTTCCAGAAAAAATGCAAAGGGGCCACTGTGGCTGAGGGCAGTGAGTGGCAGGCAGCCAGAGGAGAGGGAGGCAGAATCAGACAAGATTTCAGTGGTGGTGTAGACCAGAGTGATGACTTTGGTTTTTAAAGGCAGGGGGTGTGAGGAGCTGCTAGCAGGTTTCGGGTGAGCAATGACATGATCTGTTTCATAAGGATGTCCTGGCTGCTGTGTGGAGAACGGACTGCAGGGGGCAAGCACAGCCCGCCTGAGCCCGGCCTGGCTTGGTGAGTGCAGCTCCTTCTGAAAGCAGGCAACCTCCTCTCCCTCACTCACCACTAGATGTAACTAACTCCCAAGTCTCTGGACTCCGCTCATGAGCCTCCTGTGGGAGGCCTGCTCTGGACACCTGCCCCTCTTCTAGGTACCCAAGGCACCCTGACTCCACGGCACTTATCAGCAATGAGTGTAACTGTCTGTTCTGCTTATCTCCTCCTGCTGCTGCTGCTAAGTCGCTTCAGTCGTGTCCGACTCTGTGCGACCCCATAGACAGCAGCCCACAAGGCTCCCCCTTCCCTGGGATTCTCCAGGCAAGAGTACTGGAGTGGGGTGCCATTGCCTTCTCCGATCTCTTCCTCCAGACCCAAGGAAACCTGGGAGCAGGAACCCAGCCTTTGTAATCCCAGTACCTGGTACAGCTCAACAGATACTGGAGGAACAAATAAAAACCATTTCCTCAACTGTGTTTTACAAAATCAACCTTTTTAAGTATAGTACCCTGGGCTTACAGTACCCAGCATGATGACTGAGGGTTTATATGATCCTAAATTTAATGAGACCCAATCACTGAGATCTAGCTGCTTAAAAGGTAAACATGCTTACCAAGAAAGAGAGGACACACAAGTATACCTGACCTACTCAGTATCTGCTACAGGTCAGATATTAGGATGAATGTCTTCAGACACATCTCATCTGAACCTTCCATGGTTAGTATGAGATCCATTTTACAAGGAGGAAACCAAGGTTCAGAAAGGAGAAGCATTTTGCCCAAGGACACACAGCAGGTCAAGAGAAGAGTTGAATATGCCACTAACCACAAATGAAGATGTCCCCATCCTCACGAGTTCAGATTTTGGTACAAGAGACTTTCAAAAACAAGTGGCAATATTCTTGCAGCGTACAGGGACGGGGGAGGGGGGGCCAGGGTGAGCAGGGGGATGTTTCTTGGATGAGTGTGGTCAGGAACACCCGAGGATGTAATCCTTAAGCCAAGAACTAAACGATGGGAAAGAAAAGTACTCCAGAAAGCAGCATGAAAACTAACACAGTGAAATCGGAAGCAGTTCGGCACGTTCGAGGAGTAGAGAATCGGTGTTGGAAGGTTTGATTCTCTGCTAATCTGACAGGCAAAACCCAAATAACAGAAAGTCAACCTTTCTTTAATTTTTAAGAATTATCAGCGAGGGGACTCCCTGATGGTCCACTGGTTAAGAATCTGCCTTGCAATGCAGGCGATGTGAGTTTGATCCTCAGACAGGGAACTAAGATCCCACGTGCCATGGAACCATGACTATTACGCCCCCTGGCCTGGAGAGTCTGTGCCCTGCAACGAAGTTCCCACATGCCACAACTAAGACCCAACACAGCCAAATAAATAAATATATGTTAAAAAAAAAAAAGAATTATCAATGAGGCTGGTCAGAAAAAAAAAAACAAAACAAAACTTATCAGTGAAGTTAAGCTAGAATTTGACTGTCTGCATCTCTCCTTTTTCAAGTCTTTTGCTTTTTCTACTAATTTTATTGATTTTCAAAAACTCTTAAGTTAGAAATTTTAGATTTCTGCCCATCATATAAATTACACTTCTCCCACTTTTCTAATTTAAGTTTACATTGTTTTTCAATAATCAGAGGTTCTGAATTTTTAAGTAATCAAACTTAATAAAAACTTTTCCCTGGAAGACTAGAGAATTCATTTCTCCAACCTGACCACAGCTAGTAGGGTGGGGTTAGGCCTGGGGGAGTGGGGGTCATGAGGTCTACAGGAGGCAGTAGGCACCTGCCTTCAGGAGAAACTGCTTAAAACAAATGTCAGGTTCAGCCCTGAAGGAGCTACGAGACAGCAAAAGAGACACTGATATACAGAACAGTCTTATGGACTCTGTGGGAGAGGGAGAGGGTGGGAAGATTTGGGAGAATGGCACTGAAACATGTATAATATCATGTATGAAACGAGTTGCCAGTCCAGGTTCGATGCACGGTACTGGATGCTTGGGGCTGGTGCACTGGGACGACCCAGAGGGATGGTATGGGGAGGGAGGAGGGAGGAGGGTTCAGGATGGGGAACACGTGTATACCTGTGGCGGATTCATTTCGATATTTGGCAAAACCAATACAATATTGTAAAGTTTAAAAATAAAATTAAATTAAAAAAAAAAAAAGAAAGAAAACAAATGATGCCAAAAAGACAGGAGCAGCCACAGCAACATTAGCAGACGCAAGAGGAATCCCAGCCAGGCATTCAAGTCATGCCACCTCTGTCTCTAAAGTCTGTTATCCCTGCAGTGCTAGCCGACTGGTACCAGATATATCTAAGTGAATATGTAGCCCCTCGGGGTTGGCTCACATCTCCAAATTCCTGCCTTGCTCCTAGAAAGAGCCTGGCTGGGATCCTCAGCACCCCGAGTCTTTATTTCTATTAACATGGGAGTCTGCACCAGAGAAGGGACCAGGCTCCTGGGTTCTCTAATTTCTAGGTGCATGCTGCTGACAGACCAAAAAACACTCCACACAAATAAAAAAACAAGTAGCAGTAAAACTCCAGGATTATTCGTTGGTTTGGCACGGGAGGGATAACCATTGAAGCAAATGATTCACAAAGAAACTGTGACCAATGTGATGACCAAGTATAAAAAAGTTTTACTTTCTATTAAACAAAAACAAATTACAAGGAGGGGACAACATCTGCATCAAATACAACAGACAAAAGAGTAATTTCAAAACATCACACAGAATGATTAAGAAAAACAGCAAGTCTCCAAAAATTAAGTGGGCAAAAAGGATAAGAGGAGAAAATATACCTCAGAGAAACCACAAACACAAGAAAAATGTTCAACGTTCCCTGTAAATAAAGACATGAAAATTACAGCAATGCCGAGGTTATGTTTTTGAACGTTGGCAGTTATTACGGCAAAACTGGTACAAAGGCAATAAGACCTTTTGGGAAAGCTACAGGACAACACTATTATGAGAACCATATGTGCTGAGCCCCTTGCTTCAAATTCTTTGAGAATTTCTCCTAAGGAAATAATCTAATAAATGTGGGGGAAAACAAGAAAGAAAAACAAACTACACATTCAGAGACATTCATCACAGCGCTATCTCTATTAGTGAAGAACTAGACGCAACCCAAATGTATACTGGGGGAATGCTTTGGCAAATTATGATAAAAATATTTCATTGATTATTATGTAGTCACTAAAAATCATTCATTACAAAGAGAGATAGCAACAAAGTTATATGTCTTTGGGTATTAAAACAAACAGAAACAAAAAACTAGCAGGTATATCTTGAATGTGAATACATGAACAAAGAGGAAGGAGAATGTACGAAGATGAAAATACTTGTGTGGTGGAGTAAAACTGGGTGCTAATTACAGCCGATTTTTATATCACCAGCGTAAAGGGCAATTTGTCATTTTCTACCAAAATGTTCATGGGGTCGCAAAGAGTCGGACATGACGGAGCGACTCACACACACCCCCCCAAAATGTTAAAATGCGCACGCCAGAGTATCACTGCTACAGAACGCTACATAAACACGAGCATGAGTGGACAAAGGAAAAAAAAAAAAAAAACAGTACTGCAGCATCGTCTGGAGTGAAAAACTGTTCACCATCTAAATGGATATAATGCAACGGAATAGGAAAACTGCCCTATAAAAGGATAAAATAGACTTGTATGTATCAACATGAAAAATATTTGGCATTTTTTAATGAACAAAGTTAAAAAATGAGATTATACATATAACCTAAAGTAAGCTTGTGTGTGTGCTTGCTTAGTCATGTCCAACTCTTTCCGACCCCACGGACTGTAGCCCGCCAGGCTCCTCTGTCCATGAAATTGCTACTCCGAGGGATCCTCCCAACCCAGGAATCGAATCCTTGTCTCTTGCACTGGCTTAATATGTATAAATACACAAGTTCCAATTTCATGTAATAAACATGTTATATACAAATGTGCTTATGCACTAAACAAATCTGGAAGAAGACGTATCCAACTGTCAACAGTGATCAGCAAAGGGGAGTGAGATGGGGACTACATACACTTTTCTAAGTTACATATTTCGGTAATGCTTGAATTTGTTAAAACATGCATCTAAAGTATGTTTTGCTTTTATGAATATAAATACACAATAGCATGGTATAGGTTGCAGGAAGCTCTGATTCGTGTAAGAAAAAGGTGTCTCATATATATATATATATATGGAAAGCTATGACAAACCTAGAGAAAGCTATGACATAGTTAGAAAACCTAGACGTTGCTAGAAAAGCTGACAAACCTAGACAGCATGTTAAAAAGCAGAGACACTACTTTGCCAACAAAGGTCCATCTACTCAAAACTATGGTTTTTCCAGTAGTCATGTATGGATGTGAGAGTTGGACTATAAGGAAAGCTGAGCACCGAATAATTGATGCTTTTGAACTGTGGTGCTGGAAAAGACTCTTGAGAGTCCCTTGGACTGCAAGAAGATCAAACAAGTCAATCCTGAAGGAAATCAGTCCTGAATATTCATTGGGAGGACTGATGCTGAAGCTGAAACTCCAATACTTTGGCCATCTGATGCAAAGAACTGACTCTTTGGAAAAGACCCTGATGCTGGCAAAGATTGAAGGCAGGAGGAGAGGGGGACAACAGAGGATGAAATGGTTGGATGGCATCACCGACTCAATGGACATGAGTTTGAGCAAGCTCCAGGAGTTGGTGATGGACAGAGAAGCCTGGTGTGCTACAGTCCATGGGGTCACAAAGAGTCCGACACGACTGAGCAACTGAACTGATATATACATAAAGATATAATAAAACAAACTAACAGTGTTTGTTTCTGAAGGAGACCTAGGTTGGGGGGTCACAGTCGGGTGGGAAATCTATTTTTCACTTATATCTTCTCAGATTTTCTTTCTAACTGTGTGTAAGATTTATCTGTTAAAAGTTAATTTATTTTTTTACAGTTTACAAAGTGATGTGAAAGATGAAGTTACTTCCTCTATACTATAAACTAGCTAACTTTATAAAGCAAAGTACATTGCTAAACTATATAGAGGAAAAACTGAAGAGAAAAAGACTAATGGTAATATACCTAATCATAAGTCGTTACTTAACTCCAGATCATGGCATTGTTTCTTATTCCTTTTCCATTTTTCTTATAGTCTTTAAATACTTATATAAGATTTTTAAAAACCATTCACAAGTTTTAATGTGGGAACGGTTTTAAACCTGATTTAAAGGTCTTCTCAAAGTTGGGAGGATTAAAAACACAAGAAAACAAACCTGTAAAGTCGTAATGAGCCCACAGTTCCAGCCAGTAGGGCAAGAACCCCAAGGGTGGATCCCGCTCGTTTCTGACTCATGCATCATGTCCCAGCGGCTCAAAAGAATCACGGGGACACAAAGGCAGCAATCAAGACTCTAGGGTTCAAATCCACCTCCGCCATTTCCTGGGGCAAGACACTTAGCTTCACTGGGTTTTAGATTCCAAGTATGTAAAACGGAGATAATGGGTGTACCCACTTATCTATGTAGGTACACCTACATAGTTATGGGGTGTACCTACATGTAGGTATGGGGAGGCGTTTAGCAGAGCCAGACACGAATTAAGCTTCCTGTAAATGTAATCATTACAGTTATAGTCGCGCAACAAGGTCCAGGATGCTAGGATGCAGGGGTTTGTGGGCAGGCCTCTCCACCTCCGTCCACCCTGAGCCTAGGCCTAAACAATTGCTTCCGGTCAAGGGACTGCCGGATCCGGTGGCCCCGCCTCAGTCCCTTCTGAGTCTGAAGGCCCGCGCCGCCCCAGTTCCGCCCTCCAAACTGCTCGGGCCCGGCCCCGCCCAGCCCCACGGATGCCCAGCCAGGCGCTCAGAGCCGTCCCCGGAGGATGGAAGGGCACTCTCAGGGTGATGGAAAGTCGTGCTCGGCCACCTCCCGGGCGCCTGCCACAAGCTCCCGGCGGACACTCACCATCTCGAACCGATCCGGTAGCTCCGCGTCGCCGGCCCTCAGCCCGGTCCCGCAGCCTTTCTGCGCCTGCGCACAACTCCCTGTCAAGGCGGACAGCCTCGGTAGCCTATCAGAAACCAGCGTAGGACGGCGGGGCGGGCGGGTAGGCGGGTCTTAGTCAGCTCCCTCAGGGCTCGAGGGGAATTTGCCTTATGCAGTCAGAAAGTGAACGGCAAGAGCGCAAAGGAGAAAATTCCGAACTCCCACTGTGCCGAAAAGACGCTGGTTCGCGTTGTTGGAAGAGGCTTTCAACCCTCAACCGAAGTCTTGAGTTGGCTCTGGGTGGAGGGTGATTAGCGATTCTGAAGGCGAGGACTGGGGGTGCTGAGGCCTGTACTCTCAGGTTGAGGCAAAAACAAGGCGCGAAGCCCAGATGCTCTAAAAACGCTAGAAAACCTGGAGTTCGGTCTGGAGTCAAGCGTCCTTGGGGGTCTCCAGAGCGACTCACTTGGGAATATTCCATGCAGGCTCTGAGAAGTGGTCAAGGCTAGCCTGGCAGTCTGCATACTTTGAATCCCCGTGTTCCCTTGGAGGAGCCACTTTACATTTCTGTGCTCCCTCACCTTCCTGGAGCCCTGTGTTGTTCCCTCTGTCACAAAACTGTGTTCTCTTGCAGGAAATGATTTACTAATTAGTGAACCTCGTGCCACGTTACTGGGCTGACACCCTCCCTAACTCCAGTAGACTCAGTTTAGTGTCTTCTCGTCACTGGAGTTTGCTGGGTTTCAACACATGATCTAGCTCCCAAATTTCTTTTCACCGTAGCCTCAGTTGGGGAGGACTTGGTTCTCTTTCCATGGGCGTCTGCACGTTAACAGGACTAAATGTAGTTGACTTTACAATGAGTAAACCTGGCAGCCACCGTGTTAATCAGAGTGTCCAGGTTAACATAGCTGGAAACAGGACATATTCATACGTGCCCTTTGATACCATGCACCAAGGGCACGCCACCTCCGGTTTTGTTTTTTTTTTCCACAAAAACCCATGGCCTTAACTATGAGAAAATATTAAACTTGAGGGGCATTCTACAATGTGCCCGGAAATACTCTTCAAAAAAAACCAAGGTCATGAAAGACTAGGAACGAATGAGGAACTGTCACAGATTGGACGAGACTGAGAAAAACACTGGTGGAAAAACTGGTGACAGCTGTATAAAGGTTTGAAAAGTTTAGTATAAAAGTTGTGTTATTTTATTGATGGTCAAGTTTTTATAATTGTACCAAGTTATATGGGATGTTAACATTAGGGAAAGCCTGGGTGAAGGGTTGTGCAGGAGTTCTCTGTACTGTTTTTGCAACAGTTCTGTAAATCTGAAATCATTTCAATGTAAAGTTTTTTTAAAAAAGGATTGGACACAAAGAAATGGTTATTGAATGCGGGAAACATTAGAAAATTGTTTAGCAAGGGGAAGAAGGATACAGTGACTGGACCCCAAGATAAGCACAGGAGTATCATCATCTTACATATGGTGAACCAGACTGAAGGGTGAATGAATTGAACAAGATCATAATCATAAAAGCAGAAAAAAAAAAAAAAGAGTATGGCCTATAGTTCATGTGACTGGCTGGAGCCAGAGTAAGAATTGAGGAGGCGTTGGAAGGAACTGGAAGGAGTTAAGGCTTTGAGTGATAGGCTTTGAGTTTTGGAATTAATCTGTGGAATGGAGGAACCACTGGGGAGAACTACTTGAGACTTAAGTCTTCCACAGATCTTTCTGAGGCAGCACAAACGGACTGGGAGAATGAAATGACAAGTTGCTACAGTCAATGAGGGTAAGGATGAAGGATGTGGGCTGTGGCAATGGGGGCAGCTCTGAAAGAAATGATTCTCAAGTTTTGGAGATGGACTTAACAGGATTTGAAGACCAATTAGATGGAACTAGTTATGGAAGACTCCCAGACTTGCTGTTAAGTAGAAGTATAGCAAAATGTTTAAGCACACATTCTTTGGAGTCAGACAGTCCTGGATTCCAACTTGTACTCTTGCCATGTAACAGCTAAGGACACTTGTAGCTTCTCAATCATCTTGAACCTATTTTCTGTAAAACAGAGATGATCATTCGTCTATGAAAGTGACCAGGAACACTAAATGACAGTGCATGTTACATATCTGAGTGTTTGGGATATAGTAATAAATGCTGAGAGTTGTCCTGGAGTAAGTGAATAGAGGTGTGATACTGGTTGCTAGGACAGACAAGACAAACAGAAGAGGTCTGAATTAGAAATGAGGAAAGTAACAGCATGGTTGTTTTCACTTATCTGCAGGAGTAACTAAAAATTTTCAAGGTCCCTTCCTTGTGCGTTGCTTTGAGGAAACCCTGATGCTCACAGCATCTTTGCCCAATGGGCATGGGGGACCAATACTGTCCTTCCTAGGTCTCCACTTAAGACCTGAAAGATTCCCATGGATCCTCCCCTTCAGTGTCCTGACCACAAAGAAGCTTTACAGACACATGGAAACTGACCAATGAAATGAGCTGGGAGTGACAGCAGTTTCTGTTCTGGAGTTCTACAACATGAGATCCTCTTCCTAGAAGTCCAGAGACTAGCAGCCAGTCAGCCACAGCTGAGTCCCAGTTTGATGCTTTGAAGAGTTTGGTGCTGGAAAGCCAAATGTTCAGTAAAAATAACTACTTATTTTCCCAGGGAGGATTTCCTCATGCTGGGGGAAACACGTCTTCCCTCTTTTCCTTAGCAACGGCGAAACTAGAGCTTCCTAGCTGCTTATATAGGACAGATTAAAGACGATAAGGTCTACTTTGAAGGATTTCCAAGGAACCTGTCTTTCAGTCACTGCTAGATCACCATATTAAAATTAAAAAAAAAAAAAACAAACCCACTTCCCTTAGCGTCTTTCCACTGGGTCAATTTTAAATCACAGAATGACCACTTGGTTTCCTAATAAGAAAAAGTCTTGTTAGCTAGCTGGTGATTCTCTATTGAGCACCCATGGCTGAGATCCTGTCTTAGGGCACCCTTAGTTGTGCCAGAAAAGTAGACATCTTCATCTTGGTTCTCTTCAACACAGGCACCAAATCCAGTCTCACCCGAGTCTTTCTAGTTTTTCTCCCATCTACTTCAAGCACAGGCAGGCAGTAACTTGCCCATGTACAAAAGCAGAGGGGGAGAAATCTATACATCCTGGTCACATAAAAGGCTTCCCTGCAGGTGGGAAAAACTTTATTCAAGACTAATATCAAAGTGTACAAAGGAAGGACCAGAAAGTTTAATTGTAAACAGTCTTACATCTTTTAGGAAACACAAGTGAGGGAGCCCACTGCAGGACCTCTGTAACAGCACTTGACTCCCTATATGGTACTTGTAGAGTTACCTGAGTATTTGAAATTACAATTTAAGAAAACAAAGGAACTCCAATACAATAATATACAATCCAGTGCTGCTATTCCATTTTTGGTTAACAAAAGCATAGCATATATACAAATAATTCTGAAAGCAACTAAAAAAAAATGCGGGGGGGGCTGGAGATGCCAACAATATTAAATAGATGTAGTTAACTTAAAGGAATTTAAAAGGATGGATTTACATCCAAAACAAGGAGGGATATAAAAACAGAAGTCTAATTCCATAAGTCATCCCTAGTAACATTTCAAGTTATTAACCAGGTAAATAAAAAATTGGCAGAGTGGGCCTAATTGACATAGTTGATTTAGGATGAACCTCTATGAGCTGGTGAGTCATGTTTCACTAAAATTTCTGATGAAATGACACTGGTATGTCAATCTCTTGATGAAAAATTAGTACCCGAACTTTTAAATAGAGTTATTGTAAGTCTTATGAAATTAAAATTCTCCTGCACTCTGATTTAAGATCATAAAAGCCAGAGCAAGAATTCATTATTATGAGCTGCTGGACCAGTTTTAAATCAATCTATTTGATAAAACAAGGTCCTTCCCTCCTCACCCAGGCTATGTGAAACGCTGCCTTCCCCAACCTCCCAAAAGAGCAGAAGAATAATAATAAGGCAATTGCTCATTTTACTTTGTTTTTATTTCAACATAACATGCAGTAAAAAAATTAACAGGATTTATTAGCATTTACAATGCTTACAAAGAAAAAGGACTCTAAAAGCAATTTAGTTCAGATTTAAGAAATCACTCTAATTAAACACTTACAATAAATCTATTTCCAAATGATCAGTTTGGACCAAAATTTAAGATAGCATTTGGTAGATATTTATGTCTGCTGTCTATCTGCAGTATTTTTATATAACCTCTGATTCTTGGGATATCCAGCCCCCATTTTCCTAACACAGCAGGGAAAGACATATACAGGTGGCCATTTAAATTAAAGGAAGAAATGGAGTAAGGGAGATCCCAGGCTGCAAAAATATATACAAGCATTTACCTTTTCCAGAACTAAACATTTCTTCCATAAAAATATTAATAGCCAAGCCCTATAGAACTAGGGCCGGGACTACTTCATATATAACTATTCTGTATTTTAAAAATATAGGGCAGAAAGCCTTTTGGATGATATTTATACATTTTCGCACAATATTTCTAGGTCCCTAAATGAATCATCAAGCATGTAGAACAAAAAAGTCTACTTTCTTACATTATCTCTTAATTTAATCTCATAAATCTCTAGTAAATATTGTAGGTAACTACATTTCAATATGAGCATTCACCTCAATAGGAAGTCTTTATAGAAGGTTTAATCTCCATAGCCATATATTACCAAAGTTCAGACATATAACGAATGGGTAGTTGGCAGACATTCGCTCTGTAAGACAAAGCAATAGTGTTTTTTGCCCCCTACCAACAAAAAGGCAGAGTCACTTTGAAAACTAGGGCTTTTAGAGACCATAGTACATTTCCTAGACTATGTAGAATAAAATCAAAATTAAGATAGGACTGGGGGTAGCCCAATCTCTCCCTTCACACTAACGACTTCTGGATGAGGCAACCCTTTCACTCACATGTCTGCTTTATGATGGCAGTGTTTTAGAATACAGATATACAAGTTAAAAAATGCTTTTGTCGTTGTTTCAAGATAAGAGTAGTTACGGACAAAACCCCCCATTTCCTTTCCAAATAGAACAGGGGTTTGCTATTTGCTTATTTTTGGCTCAATGCTACTTTTTCATGCTATGCTACTGAAACCTGCCAAAGTCCCTATTTCATGAGATATTAGGTTATGAGTTCAATTATGATAGGCACTCAGCTGGCTTAGGCTTTCTCCCACTGTCCTCTGACAGCAGTCATCTTGCTAAGTCTAAGCAGGCTAAGTTAAAAAAAATTACCACAGAGAAGGTCAAAGTGCATTAATCAGTTACTAACAGAGCAATCTAATGTTAAATGGTCATGGGAAAAACCTGTTAAAATTGTTAGACGTGAACAGAAAATTCAAATCAGGACAAGACAGAATGGAAGTAACTATTATAACATTTGTCAGATAAATTGTCAATCTGTGAAGTTTTAATTCACACAGACAATACATTTCTGTGGTTACTAGAAATGTATTGCTGTAAATGCATTTACTCACTTTTTTAACCAGTACCACAGCTCTTCCTCCCTAATGAAAATGATTTTATAGATATTTTCATTGACCTCTACTTGGATTAGAAAGCACTCTAATTTGAACTCCTTAGCAGGAGTTAAATGTAACTGGAATTGTTGGATTATGATAAAATTTAAAGATGGAATTGATATACAGGAACACACAAAAACTGTCAATGGCCTTCGATAAAGTCACCCAAATTAATTTCAAAAATTGGCTAACTTTTTTTTTTTCTCTACAGTGAAGGCAGCATAGTGTCAGTATTGTTTGTCAAGTTTAGTATTTGCGAGGCAATTAAAACAATCAAATTTCTAAGTGAAGTCATTTGCAGACCGGGACCAACTTCTCCACAAAACTACTTTGTGGAGAGATACAAGAGTCTAGCATCTCTTTTCTAGGGATAACATCAAATGATGCATGGATTTCATGCTCCGAAAAGGAAAAACAACAGTCAGGCCAGGCTGAAAGAAGAGGGAGAGCACAAGCCGGAAGTTTGCTCACAACCCCAGAAGCTGGGCTGTTTTAAACAAATACCTCTTTCCATGAGGCTTAATAGGTAGATCCTATATATTTTAGTTACCATGGAAATTCCCTGCATATTTTCAGAATCTCTAAAAGAAAAAAAACCTAAGTGAGACTTCTGAGACACAAATTTTTTGTTAAGGAAACAATCTAGTGGAATAAGACAAGGCAGATTTCATTGCTGTGTTAATCTCATGGTAAGTAAGGTTTATGACTAAGTCATTTGCAGATCTGATTTCTGAAAACACTGAGAAGAAACCCAGAATCACTGGGAGATAAATCTCAATGATAACATTAATTTACTTACACTCAAGATAACTCTCTAAACAGTCACAGTCCAATTTTACAAGTGTGCAATAGGCAAAGAAGGAAAAGGACAAACGTTGCAAATAAATTCTTGTCCTTTGGTGGTGCAGGCTCTCAGAATTCACTCTTGTCCAAAGCCTTCTGTTTCTTCAATAGCAAATAACAGCTTTTCCTTCAGTTGCTCATAGCTCTTGTAGGGTGGCAGGTCCAGGCGGTTAAAACTAAAAGTAAGAATTGTTACCTTGAGAAAAGGATATATACTAACAATGGTTTCAAAGCCAGGCAAAATTAGGTTGAAATCTCAGCTCCATCACTGGGCCCTTGGGCACCTGTTTTATTTTTTCACTTTTCCAAGTCTGTTTTTTTTCTTTGGTAAAATGAAAGTTAACAGTACTTACCTCTCAGGATTCAATAAAGAAGAAATAAGCATATATAGCATAGTACCAGATGCTCAATAGGTACGCAGTAAAATGCCAGACCTCTTAAACTTTCCCATTTACTCTATAATCAAACATGGTCAGCAAACGTTTGCTGTTTGGGCTAGATGGTAAATATTAATACTTTAGGCTTTGTGGGTCATAGGTCTCTTATCAAAAGGTTTTAAATATACCCCATTAACAATAAAAATATTTTCTGCTCTCATATCTAATATGCTGGTCCTACTGACTTTCTTTTATTCTTAACTATGAATTTTAAAAGGTATCTTCTAATTTGGGGGCATATTAAGGACACTTTCACAAGGTAACAGGCAGTGAATCTGCCCTAAAGCCTTGGCCTTCTGCTATAGTTTTAGGATAAGGTGCAGGTGGACACTTGGCGGGCTTCCCAGGTGGCTCAGTTGCAAAAAAGCTGCCTGCCAATGCAGGAGACACAGGAGACACAGGTTCGATCCCTGGGTGGGTCGGGAAGATACCCTGGAGGAGGAAATGGCAACCCACTCTAGTATTCTTCCTGGGAAAATTTCATGAACAAAAGAGGCTAGAAGGCTACAGTAAATCCATGGGATCACAAAGTGTCAGTCATGACTGAGCACTCACTCAACAGATATTTGGTAACAGAAGAAATAATGTTTCCACAAAGGGAAAATAAATTTAGTTATAGAAATGAACAAATAAAAACATGGAACTTGAAAAAGTAATGAGACTAGTTTTCATGCATGACTGAGATAAGCTGTTCACAATAATGTAATGGCACAGTGTGTTCCAAGTTTAAAAAAAGTGACAAAAGGTCAAATCAAAATACATGTGTACAAGATGAGTGTAAGACAATCAACTGTATCTCGATATACTAGCAATGAATAATCTTAAGTGAAATTAAGAAAATAATTCCATTTATAATAGTTTCTTAAAGAATAAAATACTTAGGAATAAATTTTTCAGAAGAAAAGCAGGACTTACGTAATAAAAACTACAAAACACTGTTGAAATACATCAGACATCTAAATAAAGGGAAAGACACCTGATATTCATGAGTCAGAAGACAATACTGTTAGGATGGCAATACTCCCCCAAACTAACTAATCAATTTGTATCAAAATCCCAGCTGATCTCTTTGCAGAATTGGACAAGCTGATCCTACAATTCATATGGAAATCCAAAGGACCTAGAAGAGCAGAAACAATCTTGAAAAAAGTTGGAGAATGCATATCTAATATCAAAACTTACTGAAAAGATATAATAATCAACAAAATGTTAGTCACTGTGAACAAATATTATAGATCAATGGAAAAGAAGTGAGAATTCAAAAATAAACCCATGTATTTATGGTCAACTGATTCTTCAACAAACATGCCAAGCTGTTTTAAAAAGTCGTATTAATGAAAATACAGAAGAGCACACAAGAGAGCATAAAAAGGGCAGATAGGAAAAATACACAAATGTCCGGCAAGGTCTATATATGACTACTGAAATGTCTCACAAAATAAAGTGCAGATATTGTTGGCATTACATTGAATTCCAACATTTTGTATTTAAGATTAGGGTTTTTAGTTTTGTACATTTTTGGAAATGTGGTTAAACTACATTTATAATAAGAAAACATTATTTCTGTCACTGTGCTAAGAGTCTCTCTCTATAGCTACCTAGATTTGATTTCTTCCTCTGCCTACAGAGAAATGTTAAAGTGTTTTCTAAATATCACATTTCAAAAAAAAAAAATGCAGTGGTGAGAAAAGGGATTAACTGTAAACTGGTAACAGAGATTGTTTTGGGGTGACAGAAATACTCTAAAACTGGATTGTAGTGATGGTTACTTCTTTGAAAATCTACTAAATATTACTAGATTAAAATGGGTAATTTTTTTGTTACATAAATTATATGTCACTAAAGCTGTTAAAAATAATTCAATACCATGGAGAAAATATTTCATTTCTAATTTGTAACATGCTTTAGTATATACAAGATAAGTGAGAAAAGGATATTTTCTACACTTTTTAAAATTTTTATTTTGGAGAAGAGTTGATTAACATTGTTGTGTTAGTTTCAGGTGAATAGTAAAGAGTTTCAGTTATACATAAACACTCTTTCTGATTTTACTTACCAGGTATGACTTCTAGGCAACCAATTTTCTTTCCCGACTTTTTCAATGCAGAACTTCTGTGGCCCATTGCTCCCTAAAATATAGTGAAATCATCAACAGCTTGATAGTGTAATGGTTCTCAAATTGCTATCCCCAATTCAGCTGTATCAGCATCACCAGGGAACTTAACGAATCACAAATACACAGGCCCCAACTGAACTGAATCAAAAATTCTAGGGGTGAGGCTCAGCAACAATATTTTAACAAGCTTCCAGATGATTCTGATGAGTACTCAATTTGAGAACCATATTGTTAATGCATGCTAAGGAGGAGAAAATGCAGTTTCATCTACACCCCTTAGCTAGAACACCAGAATGCTGTAATTAATAATATCTCACATTACAAGGCATAAAAAGTTTAATTTCAATTTTAAACAGGGAAACTAAAACTCACTGTCTTATAAAATTTGATTTAAATAGAAAACTGTGAAAACTTTAGAAAATGTAAACTACCTAATGAATTCAATAGGTCCTGTAGGGTGTGCCCTGACACACTTTTTACCCAATTCTTGCCTCTCATTTATCTCGAGTCGGCTGTTAATGGTTATCTTTTAGTACTGGTTTTCTCAAAACATCACTGCTGCCCCTCAGCAGCATTTATTGGTGGTCACAATTGGAAGTACTACTGGACTTCTGAATAAGACAGCGCCAGGCACACTTAATGTTTCTGCCATGTGTAAAATAAGTCAAGCCAAAGAATTTTCTCATGTTCCACCTGACTAAACACAATACAAATATAAATTGGTAGTACTTTTGCATCTACTAACACTGAAGTGTTTTCTTAAGTAGTTATGTGAAAAGCCCAGTATGGTCATTATGAAACAGGATAGCTAAAATAATAATTAAGCTTGAAATTATTAGTTTATGTACTGCACATTCTCTCAATATATTATAACATTTCTAGCCACACAGATGACAAGTTTAATAGTGCTAATTAGTATATAACAGAGTCTGGATTTCTTCTTTTTTTTTTTTTTGATGATCTCATGAATCTTTATTTATAAAATTGGGAGGAATACTGGATTTGATCCACAGCTGCAGTATGCCAGACCTGTTTAAGGAGTTCATAATTCTTTTGGTTTCTTATTATTCAGTATATATACCTATTAGCTTCCCTGGGAATAATTTCTGCAGGTCAATGAATATCTACTATAACATGATTAGAAAGCAAAATGATATATCAGTTCAGTTCAGTCACTCAGTCGTGTCCGACTGTCTGCAACTCCATGGACTGCAGCATGCCAGGCTTCCCTGTCCACCGCCAACTGCCAGAGCCCGCCCAAACTCATGTCCATTGAGTCAGTGATGCCCTCCAACCACTGCATCCTTTATCATCCACCTCTCCTCCTGCCTTCAGTCCTTCCCAATATCAGGATATTTTCCAGTGAGGCAGTTCTTTGCATTTCTTTTGGATTTCTTTTAATAGACTGAATCAAATATCAAAATAGAGAAATATGAAATGAAGGATTCACAGTGAATTTCAATGATAAAGGCTATTTGACAAATAATACCAGTTACCCTGGATGTTTTCTAAAATTTTATGGACTTGTAAGACATCATTTGTAAACATAAACTGAAATTTTAGGCTGTCTATTGTTTTCAATCTTACTGACAACTACCCCTAAACCAAACAACCTTCATATAGACTCCGCACGTTTATTCCTATTTTTCAACCTATTTCAACTTTAAAAAGGTCTGAGGTCTTTTAAATATCAGAGCCTTGGCTTATACTGGAATTCCATGATTAGACATTATACTTTAAGTTCTACCTCATTTTTCCTCTACTTTAATCAGCTATATTTTGGCAGGTATATTATCCTTATTTCATTTAGGCTATTTCCCTCTTTCTCTTACACGTGTTTTTTTTGTCTATTATTTTTTACCTTTTCTATCTGTTCTTTCATATTTCAGTAATTCTTATATACAAAGAGCTTCTGACCTTCTCTTAGATCAGCTCATTTAAACAGGAACAACTTTTTGTGTCTTCTAACAGTTTCCCAGATATACATGTACTGAAATAAATATAATTTCTTCATAAATCACTTAAAAACTTCTAGATATTACAGTTAGTGTTATGTTCATGTATTTTTGGGAGGTTGTAGATACATTTCATATCTACCAACTTCATTATATAATATTAAAGATATAAATATGTTACAAAAATGGGATATTAGACCTGTTAAGGTCAAGATCCACCAGATTTAATTATTATATACTTTACTCTTACAACTTTATTTTCCTATACTGGGTGGAAGGGAGGTTAAACTAATTGTCCTCTAAAATTTGATGAATCACAATTTCACTGTCTTCCAAAAGTATCCTTCTGTATTGCTTCAGACTACTCCACCCAATCCTAATATTATTTCTAAGAGCAGACCTAGTTCTTATTTTTTTAATAATCAAGTTCCCAGTTTTTATTGAGAAACTTGTAGCAATTTTTTTCTTCCTTTTAGTCACTATTCCTTAACCTCTCCAAACCCCAACATGGTCTCTCTCTTTCAAACTAGAGAGCATTCTCAAAGGTGCCCCTCTCCAAAAATGTACTTAGAAATTATCCTTTTTGAGACTTCTCTGGAGCACTAGATAAAAACTTCCCTTCTATATTGCTTCGGAGAGACTAAAATATTTTTCTTTTTTACTCCCTGGCCTCTCCTCTGCCTCTAGGGTAGTTCTATCTCAACCCTAAATACAGATGTTTTTAAGCATCAGCTCTCTATTCTTTGTATTCTATTTCTGCACAAGCCCATCCATTCTCACAGCTTCACTGCTCTTATGAGCCTACTTTCTCTAACTCTTACCTCTAAACTCAACACCTATAAAACTGTCCTCTCATTGAAATTTTCTACTTGGTTGTCTGACAGTCACCTTACACTTAGCAGATTCCTTACACTTCACAACTTCTCCATGTTGCATAAAATGTAAGCATTCTTCCTTTATATTTAATATTCTAATCAAGTCTTATTTCTACCTTTGGAACTCCTCTTATTTCTACTTTTTCCATCCCTATTTTCTCTCTTAAGATCAGTTTTTTATCATAGCTCTAATGGTTTCTTCCTATTTCCACGCTTTTCTATTTGCATGCTATACTATCAAGTCTTCTAAAATGCAGCTTCAACAAATTCTATCTTCAAAAAGCTCCCAGAGCTTCCAAAACCCTAAGTAATGTCCAAATTCTTTTGGTCTGGTTTTTAAAGTCTTGAACTGGTTCAACATACTATCCAAAATCGTCTACTTGATCTACTTATGTCTTTACCTTTTGGCCATGCCACAGGGCACGTGGGCTCCTAGTCCCCCGGACAGTGATCGTACCCGCGTCCCTTGTGTGGGCAGTGCTGAGTCTTCACCACTGGACTGCCAGGGAGTCACCTACTTGATTCTTTAATTCTGACTCTCTTTTTCCAGCAGACTTAAGGATTCCAACTTCTATCCTCCCATGCTACTTGCATATTGTTAGTGTTAAATAAAGACCTGAATTTACTTATTATTTAATCACAAAATATTCTTATAGTCATCCATTTCTAAACAACATATAATTTAATCAGTGACTATTATGTGACAGGTAATAGAAATAAAAAGATGGAAGATATGGATCTATATCTCAAGCAGCTCCAGGTATAACAGGGAAGAGTGGTAAATAAGTCATTAAAATATAATACAAACAATAGTGCCTGGCTCACAGGAAACACTGAAATGTTTGCCAAATGAATGAAAAATGTGGAGTCTAGGCTAAGAATTAAACATTTTTGAGAGAAGGATTACAAAGTGATTTAAAAGTTGACACAAATCCTGGTTAACTATATCTAATTAAGAAAATAGCTATACTTTGTTATTTCTGATATACTGTATACACATTAGGGTAACAGCAGCGTGATCCTGTAGACATACCCATGAGGTCAGCAAATCCTCCAACTGGCAGTCGGCAGGTCCCAGTAACAAACTGCAAAAGTCGCATTCTCTTCTCATTATCGATTTCTTTAACAAACTGTTAAAAGCACATTTAAAGAGATACATAGGTCATATGCGTTTAGAATACTAAACAAAAAAGGAAAAAAAGATCATTTCATATCTTAGCTGAACTGCGAGGGTCAGATGCACCAGAAAATGCACCTATCACCGTGGGTGGTAGGCCTTCTCCCTGCTTGTCAAAAGCCCCACTCATCAGCCCCCTCCACCAACACCAATCCTAGTACCACAAGCTTATAGGTAAAGAGAAGAGTGCCCTGGGCTCGAGAGCACCCTACTCGTGCAGCCTCAAGATCAGCTCTTCTAGGGCACCCCTCCTTTTACCCCTAGATCTGCCTGTCCAACAGACATACATGTGGTTACAAAGGATGCAGAGTTTGAGTTAGAACAGACTTTTTGGTTTTATGAACAAATGAAATTAAGCTCACAAATTCTGACCTGGATATATCCCAGGAATGTTCTTCTTTCAATGTTCTTTATGTTTTGGTGTAGCTATGTGTTGCCAGAATTATGTGGTTTTTAACTCCTACAACCCTGACTCAAAGCATTAAGTTTCTAGAGAATGCTTTCTAGCCTGCAGCACAAGAATTTTGGCTCAGCCAAATTTTTTGTAAAGAATTTTTATCTTACTGTACTAACTTATAGAAGCTTGGTCATTTCAGCTTGAGTTTTTTTCTAATTTATTTTTAATTGAAGGATAATTACAATATTGTATTGGTTTCTGGCATACATCAACATGGATCATCCAGAAGTATACAAATGTCCCTTCCCTTCTTATGAGGTTCTTTACATAAAAAGCAGGCATTAAAAAAAAACTTTTTTTTACTGTGGTTAAATATATATAAAATAAAAATTTACCATTTTAAGTATACAATTCAATGACACTAAACATATTCACACTGTTGTGTAACCATTGCCACCATTTCCAGAACTTTAGTTTACCAGACAAAAACTCATTTCTTTAAACTTACCTCCTTGCTTCTGCCTTCTCCCCTGTCCTTGGTAAACTCTATTCTACTTTCTGTCTCTATAAATTTGCTTATTCTAGATACTTCATGTAAGTGGAATCATACAATATTTGTCCTTTTGTGGCTGTCTTATTTCACTTAGCATTGTATCCTTAAGGTTCACCCATGCTATAGCCTGTGTTAGAATTTCCTTTCTAACGTTGGACAATATTGCACTGTATGTACATACCACATTTTGTTTATCCAATCATCTGTTGATGGACATTTTAAGTTGCTTCCACCTTTTGGCTAATATAGATAATGCTGATTATGAACATAGTTATATGATAAGTATCTGAGTTCCTGCCTTAAATTCTTTTGGGTATGACCAAAAGAATATATTGTTGAACCATAAGGTAATTCTATGTTTAACATTTTGAGGACCCACCAAACTGTTTTCCATAGTGGTATACCATTTTATATTGTCACCAGCAATGTAGGAGGAATCCCAATTTCTCCACATCCTTACCAAGGATGAATAACTTTCATTTTTTTTTTAATAACACCTTAAATGGGTGTTATTAAACACCTTAATGGGTGTACATCTCACTTTCATTTTGATTTGCACTTTTCTAATGATTAGTGAGCAATTTTTCAGATACTTATAGAAGAAATTTTGGAGGAGACACCATTATGATTCCAAACCAAGGGCCTCTAAGTTCTAAACATTAAATAATTCTTAATGAGATACGAATAATTAATGAAAATCATAGTTCAGACAATTCTATACAATCCTCAAAGCATTTAGATCAAATACAGGGGAATGTTATTATCTGGTGTTATCTTATTCTCTAGGCGAAGGTGCAAGGCGTGTGTTGCTTACTTGGCAATAGTCAAAGAATGCTGTATTCACTTATTACAATGCATAGAATGGAATGAGGACCCTGAACATACTGGTACATTTTATTCTATGACTCATTTCCATATGTGGTAAGCATTTTCTACAAAGTTATGGTTTATCTTCCAAAAGAAAGAAACTGAGACAAACCTGCCAAAACCACATGATTTGTTTACTTGTCCTGGTATAGTGACGGTAGATGGCATGTCTTTGCCAATCATTCAAATCAATCTCTTGCATCCCACATAAAAGAACCTTTAGGGATAAAAAAGACAAATAGTTTCTTTAGGTAAATGTACAACCTATATAAAAATACTAGACATAGATAAGACTAATATTAAACGATTTTCAAAAATTAATCAGGAGGCTTTAGCTAAAAATGTGTGTGTCAAGAATTTCATCAAAATTTTAGCTATATTACTTATAAAAGTTGAGTTTCCATGTTTGGTATCATATATACACATATTCAGGTGAATAAGTTCCTCACTGGGCAGAGGTTCTAATATCTTTGGCAAAATTTTATATTTTTGGATAAATTATAGACTTTTAACTACTGGGGATTCTTCAGAAACATACTGCCAGAACAAAAAAATATTACTGCCATTGGAAAGATAGTGAAGTGAGTTGAAAACAGATACGTGAAAGCATTATTTACCAGCATGCTTCAGAGGAAAGGAGAACTCATTACCTCTAATTCCTTTGCATCGAAGTACTGTAAATACTGCTGGGGAAGAATTTCATTAAAGCCCTCAAAGAAAGCTTGCGTCTGTTCTTCAACACCACGAGACAATCTCCATTCAGCTACCATTCTGGTAAATAATTATAAAAAAAGATGATGAGGAAGTTTAGATTTTACCTTTAAATTTTGAGTATAAAAATAATTTTTAAAAACTTTATTATGAAGAGTGTCAAATACATATGAGTAAAATAAATGAACCCTATGTACAGATATCTCAGCTTCAAGACAATACCAATCTTATTTCATTATGCTTCTATCCATACCCTAGACAGCATGTAATTTCATCTGAAACAAGTATTTGAGTATATATTTCTATTAGTCTTTTTTTAAAAAACAAACTATATTTCTATCATCACACAAAAAAGGTAACAATAATTCCTTTACATCAAATATTCAATGCTCAATTTCTACTGATTGACTCAAATTTTTGGACATACTGACTGTATCAGATTCAATTTTCTTCAAATTTTCATCTACAAAGACACATATCAATATGAACAGTCAAAATTACACCAAATAAAAAACTTTCTGCTTTGTTACAGAATGATTTTAATGAGCAAACAAACATATTTTAGGTATTTGATTACTTGATGACAATTTCAGACAACACAAGTTCTAAAGTTTATTAAACTCTGAAATTTTGGAAAATAGCAATGTTGGTTGTATTGGACTAATCTCCCTGGTGATTATAATTACAAACACTGGGCAAATTATAGATATCAAATGTCTGAAGGCATCAGAGAGAAACCAAAGGCAGGCAGAAACTGGTGGGGACAAGATTCTTGAAGGAGGCTGGCACTCTGGAGCAGAGCCACATTTACTACACTTTTCCTCTGAGGGCACTGACCAGTTTACAAAGAGCACAGGAAAATGAAACTCAAATTAAAAGCAACGGTATCACTGGGCTGTGGAGATATAAGGTTAACAGCTTAAAGCTGCCAAAGCAGCTACAGAAAAATCCCTGAAAGAAAAAAGACAGAGGGTGTTCTGAAATCTGTACTTCAAATACACTTCAAATCCTTAACTGACTCCTAAATACACATGTGCAAAATGATGAGATGCCAGGGAACCCTGTCCAGTAAACAACTGGAGAGTCAAAGACCCAATCAGAAATTTTGGTAGTCACCTAGTGCTGTAGAGACAGAATTTAAATTTAATTCTCACAAGTTATATGGAAAATACCTGGGCTTTCCACTGTAAGGACTATGGAACCATATTCTAAGGAATAAAGAATATGTTTTAGGATTAAAAGCAAAATGGAAATACAGGAGCTCTAGCAAGCATCCACAAAATGAATGTGATCTGTCCTTAACTTTTTGTCAAAACAAAACTCAATATACTTCAAAGAAAAAAAAAAGAATTCAGAGTCTCTACCATGTATTATCCATAATGAAAAAATGACTGCATGTGCAAAGAAGCTGAAAAATGTGACTCAAAAGAGAAAAAAGTCCATAAATAATAACTGGGAAAACTGATAGCTCAAATGTTTAAGTTAGTAAATACTTTAAAAAAACTAGTAAAATGTGTTAAATAATTTAGAGGACAAGATGGACAAACTGTATGAAGAGATGAAGATTCTCAACACAGAAACTCTTGAAAGAACCAAATGGAAATTTAAGAATATCTGAAATGAAAATTTAATTGGATGAGTTTAAGAGCACTGTATTCAAAGACAAATCAATCAAAATGGCCCAAACTGAATCACAGAGAAAATGAAAAAAATACAAACACCACCTGGGATAATATCAAAGGTTAAATATACATGTAACTGAAGTCTCTGAAGTATGAAAGAAGGAACCAAAGGAAAAGGAACATTTATAGAAAGAACAAAAATTTTCCGTAACTGCTAACATGGCATCAATCACAAGAAGCTTACAAAATGCCAGAAAGGATAAATATAAAAGCAATCACAATTAGATACATCAGAATAAAAATGCTTAAAAAACAAAATCTTTTAAAAGCCAGAGAAGAAAGCATATACTTCATCCAGAAAATAAAAACAATGGCTCACATCAACAAAAACAGAAGCCAATAATGGAATAACAGCATTGAAAGAAAGTGCTAAAAAAAACACAAAACTACAAACCTAGAATTCTAAATCGAGTGAAAATATCCTTCAAATATTGAAGGTGACATACAAGTATTTTCGGATAAAAGCTGAGACAATTCACTGCCAGCAAGCACACATTAACAGAAATGGTGAAGGAAGTTTTTAAAGCTGAAGGGAAATGATCCCAGGTGAAAAAAAAATGTAACTGCAGAAAGAAATGAAGAAAACTAGAAATGGTAATGTGAGTAAATATAAAAGACTACTATTCCTTAATTTCTTTTAAAATATATTGATTTCTTAAAGCAAGAAAATAGTATTACGGGGTTATAAACATCAGAAAGACAATGATAAAAATAGCACAAATGGCTGAAGTGAGATAAAATTATACTATTATGAGCCTCTTATATTAGTATATTAGTACAATGTTACATATATGAATATAGCAGTATAAAATTAATTAAAAGTGGTAAGTTAAGGATGTATATTTTCATTAGAACAATCATTAAAAAATTAAAGAGGTATAGTGAAGAAAAACACCAAAGATATACGAAAAGAAAACTAGAAATTATTAATACAAAGGACGGCAGGAAAGGAGGAACAAAAGAAATTGGGAAAAAGAAGAAACAAATAGCAAGGTGGCAAACTTAAGTCCAATCATGTCAGTAACAACATTCAACTTAAATGTACTAATTGCAATTAAAAATAGATTATCAGACTGGATAAAAATAAGAAGACCTAAGAATATTCTGCTTATAAGAAACATACTTTAAACAGAAAGACAAAGGATTGAAAATAAAGCATAGAGGAAGATATGTCATGCAAATATTAATCACAAGAAAGCTGGAGAGGATATTTTAATATTTGAAAAGTAGAAAAACAGGCAAGAGATCCAGAAGCAGGAATTCAAGCAGCAGCAGTTATATGAAATCTCACCCATATCTGACAGAACTGTTGCTGAGAATATGTGAGTGAACTAATAACTCGAGACTAAAAGTATGAAAGCAAAGCATAAGAGAATACACTAAGAAAATCATTTTACTTAAAAATTTTACCTGATCTTTCAATATTCCCCACAAAAACATCTGCATATAAAATTGAGATTGTTTTCAATGCCATGATGTTAGACGGCATAGTAGTTACAGAACTGGTATTTAAAAGGGTGAGCCAACACTGCTTCTACCCTTCAAACTTTCACTTCTGGAGAAAAACTGAAAGGTCTATCTGTTCAAATTTTTTTTCTATTACTTTATAAATCTTCATATTTCTGGTTACACTGAAAAATACCATAAAGGGGAGATGAAACTCGTCAACATCCACTAGACTAATTCTTTGGAAGGCTTACAGTTTGAATTAACCTTCATGGTAGTCCCTCTACCCTGCTGCCTCCTCAAGAATCCATCCTACCTTTCACGTGCTTTACTGTCAGACTTGTTACAAAGAAATTTATACTGTCTATTGAACTTAGTCCTTAATTTCTTGTCACCTGGCTTCTATATCTACCACTGGGCTATAGTTCTAACTGTTATAAGGATTATCGTAACTTACTAGCCACCACATTGTGTAAAGGTTCATTTTCCTTGACTTCTGAAGTACAGGACATGGCAAAGGGGCTACTAATCCTGAGCTTCCTGACGGAACCACACACTATGGCAACTCTATTCACCATCTGTGACTTGTGCTTTCCATCCTGTACATTGCTTCCAAGAACTTTTGCTCTATTTCTACATAACTGAATGCTTCCCAAACATCAAGTCTCAAATTAACTATCATCAGATTCCAGTTCCATGATTATAACGAGATAAAGCAATGTCTCCTATAGTATTTGTTCCTCTCAATGTACTTACAAGATAGGAAGTGGTGAATTGTGTCCTTAATAACATACAATCAGGTCTGATAATAATTAGTATAAAGACAAATAATACTTTTTGAAATACTGTATACTAGTACATATATAGTCCAACAGAAAGGCTAAAAACCATGCCAAAAAGAGCATTCTCTCTTACCTGATATATTCCTCTTTATTTTCTTCTGTTACAAGAATATTGCCACCATTGGGTTTCAAATCATGACTCTTGATTTCACCTAAGATTTCTTTATCAACGGAGAAATACATTTCCAAACCACACTCCTCAATATTGTTCTCTCTGCCCAAATGAAAGTAACACTGTTACACTAATTTAATCATTTAAGGTTCTTTTTTAAAACTAAAGGACTATGTTCTTCAGTAATTAATGTTTTAGTCACTAAGTCTTGTCCAACTCTTCTGCGACATCATGGATTACAGCCTGCCAGTCTCCTCTATCCATGGGATTCTCCAGGCAAGAATACTGGAGTTGGGTGCCAATTCATTCTCCAGGGGATCTTCCCAACTCAGGGGTCAAATCCTTGTCTTCCTGCATAGGCAGGTGGATTCTTTACCACTGAGCCACCTGGGAAGCAATATGTTCTTCAACAATTATTGTTAAACTGTAACATCAGAATAACAAAGCTGGAATATGATGCTCTAACAGTCATATTTTGCCTAACATTTTTGGGTATATTTCTATAAAAATAATCAATCATACTGAATAATGAGACAGATATAACGTAAATCATGTAAATTCAGTAAACCAATTACATGCTTACAGTCTGAATACATTGCCAACACTATAATGAAAGCATACAGACTAGAGACTTCCCTGGTGGTCCAGTGGCTAAGACTTCAATGGAGAGGGCCCAGGTTCAATCCCTGGTCCGGGGAACTAGATCCCACATGCTGCAACTAAAAGATCCCGCATGCCCCAAAGAAGACCAAAGATCCCGTGTGTCACAACTGAGACCCAGCAAAGCCAAAGAAATACTTTTTTAAAAAGAAAACATATAGATTATATTTTGATAATTAAAAGGAAACAAACTTACTTAACCCAGATGAGAGAATTGTAAAATTCTGGATCAATCGATTCTAAATCCTTCAGTCCAACTGGTTTATTCAAGATACGCTTATAGAATGGCAAAGAAAAACCTGTGTCTATGAATTTCCCATGGAACAGAGCCTATGCAAGAAGAAAACAATCCATAATTTTATAACAGTCAGTACTTCAGAATGTTAAGATGAGTTCTTCAGTTAAAAGACAAATAAAACAAACTCCCCATCATACAATCTATTATGGAATATTTCTAGGAAAAGGGAAGATATAAGAACCCAATCTTAAGACATGTCAGTGATGAGAAAATTTCAAACGAGAAAGTTAAAGGCACAATGCTTTATTTAGTATTGCTGAATTAGCAAAGTAAACACAGCTCTCCACTTGCACTTACCATAGCAATAAACCTGCCAATAAAACGAAAATATTTCAGGTGATCTGGATTGATGTAAGAAGCGGGGTTTATCTGCAAGCAGTAGTTATCCTTCCCTGCATATTCAAACAGGCAATACATTGGGTTCAACACCTCATGTGACAAAAGAAAGAACCATTCTCTGAAACCAAAAGAAAATTTAGGGTGAAAAATCTTGTAAGTAACCTTACCAATAAATCAAAGAGAAGTGCTATAAAGCTCTCAGGAATCTATACTCCTCACGTGGTGATATTTCTCTAGTCTCACACTGATTTTTACAGCTTCTGTACAAACCACCATCTATTTTGCAAAGATATTTACACATTGCTTATTTCAAAGAATCTAAGACATCGTTGACTTTAAAGACAACATTATTTGATGAACCACTAAAAAAAATTTCCAACTGTAATACACATCTCAGTTTCAGAGATGTTAAAATATGAAAACTTTAGTCTTAGAATCAGTGAAATACTCAACATAGGCAGGTTTAAATTTCACTGTTGACCCATGTGGTTAGAGTAGCTGAAACAAGTCTAACATTATTCCATTCATGTCCAAGCCCCTCAGTGATGCTCATTAAGTGCTACCGCTCTCTTAAATATGAAAAAACTTCCAATATCACAGAGGCAATAAAACACTTAATTCAAGCTATTCATTCATTAGAAAAATACACTGAGAAGCTCTAATTCAAATGCTGTGAAAGTATCAACCAACACTAACGTAAGATTATAGTTACTATGTAACAGGGGTGAGGATCTGGCAGAACAGTAGGCAGAGTGAATCTGGGGCAATTTATCAGTTCATGCCCAAGATTTCTTTTTTTGTTGATTTATGGCCTCTGCTGGTAATCCTGCTTATACTTAATACTACTAGTTAATTTTGTAGCTAGGAATGGATGATTACCCTCCTCCTGAATTATCTTTAAACAAAATTAAATGTTTCTACTCATATTTTTATTTACCTGTGATTACTTCATACATTTTGAAATATGAACTTTGAAACAAAACCTAAGTAAAAACAACTAAAATGCAGTGACCAGTTAGTGACTCCACAAAGACTCAGGGTCTGAAGTAGGGTATTAATAAACTATATTTCTATACAGCAATCCCAGAGAAGCAGTTATGATCACTCTTATTATACAGATGAAGGTAGTTGCCCCAAGTCATACTACTAAGTACAGAAAAAGGATTCAAACGCAATCTTGACTTCAAAATCCTTGGCTTTTTGTAAGGCCACTGATATGCAAATTTTTAACCCTGTATAATATATCGTTATGGAATAAGCAAAGCAACTTGCTGCTTGAGTCCGTCTTCCAGGGTTTGATTAGAAGCTTCAACATTAAGAAAAGAGAATTTAAAATTTCAAGTCCTATTTTACATAGCCTTCTATACTCTCAAAACAGATATATATATATTTTAAACTCAGTTGGGAACTGAATGACTATTATTTCTATCAAGAGTATGTGTTGGGGAACGTGACCTGAACACTCTAGGGCCTTGTATGTTTTACGGAACAGATATGATGCAGTCAACTGAACACTGGCTTCTAGTTCGAAGATGTGAAACTTACATCCAGGCTCTACAACTTAGTTATGTGTCTCTGGTGACTCTCTATACCTCATTATTACCTGGAAAATTCTCTCACAGAATTATCCTGATGAATAAATGAGTGATGTGGGTGAAATCAACTAGCAGTACCTTAGAGAGAGAAGTATTGAATTAATGGTTTTTGAAGTTTTATAACTGCAACATTTAATAAAGGTACAAAAATTTGCTATATTTCATTTTCCTGAAATAGCAAATTGAGAAAATACTTGCAAGCAAAGTGTAATGATACCTTTGGAGGAAAGGAACTAAGTTCTGAGTATTCATATTATCACTACCTTGCTACACCTCCATAATCTAAACCTTCTTCTCCTGGAAAAATCACCCACAAACGTCTTCGCAGATCTTGAGGACTGAAGCTCATTATCTACCAAAAAATAAAGGTATAAGAATTGGTAAAAGTAGAAACACCTTAATCACTTACTTCCGGGTTAGAAATCTCCTTCAGTATAAGTAACTGAAATTCCTCAGGACATAGAATAGTGTTTGTAGTTTGGTCAATTTCACACATACAGAAAATAAAGTTTCATAATATTTTATAAATTACACATATCTATATTTCTGTATACTTTATATATAATTTTCTTTTAAATGATCCTACCACTGACAAAATTCCTCTTCTCAATTGCTTAGAGCAGAGTAACTGTGACCACGATCAGAGGTTAGGTCCTTATTTGGTTTGGGCCAGGTTTCAGTTTATTTTATACCCAAAAGGTACACATAATAGCTAATTGGCTAACTTGGAAATGAAAAACAGTGGCTGTGACAGAACAGTTACCTTGGAAACTCATTCTCAGTGGAAAACTGGAAAAACTGCTCAAAGTTTGTACTCTACTACAGTAGTTAATATGATCATCTTCATATTTTTAGGACAGTGCCATTACTGAGCGACAGTGGAGAGGTCAGTCAGGTTCTTCCTTTTTAAAAGTATTTAAATACTTACCCAAAATTGGGCATGTAGATTACAAACATTACTCTTAGGGGAAAAAAATGACATGGAGAGAAGAAAGTCCATACAATGATTCTATTTTATGAAGGGACAATGAACAATTTTAAGAATGAACAATCAAATTTAAATATCTAGAGAGGCCCAGGAAGTGACCTGCTTATTCTAAGGATCTCTCAGTTTCTATACTTTCATGAATTCATATCCCACATGAAACAAATAATTTGATGCTTATGACAAATGTTCTACAAATACTACAGGCTAGAAATATACCAATGGAAATGAGATATAAGTTAAAATTATCTTGTTCATTTCTTGTTCCTTCTGGTTATTCTTTGTCCCTGTGGCTGCTCCCCAAACCGTAGGATAGTCCCTGATCTTGTTTGCTGTTCCCCTTTAAATAATACCCTTTAACAAATGTCTAATATGAAGGAGGGCTTTGCAGATGGTGCTAGTGGTAAAGAACCCGACTACCAATGCAGGAGATGTAAGAGACACAGGTTCAACCCCTGGGTAGGGAATATCCCCTTGAGGAAGGCATGGAAACCCACTCTAGTATTCTTGCCTGGAGAATCCCATGGGCAGCGAAGCCTGGCAGGGTCGCAAAGAGTCAGACATGACTGAAGTGACTTAGCACACCCAGCACACAAGATGAAGGAAAAAAAATGTTTCTCCTGCCATTTCCCCCATAAACAGTTCTGCTGTGTCAAAAAACACACCACCTTAAACAACTTTATCCAAACATTATGAAGAAAATCTGATGTTAATTTTGTTATATGTCACTCTTCCAAACACATTTTTAAGTTATTTCACATTTATTGGATGGGTGTACAATCTAGGGTAAGAATTTTTAAAAACTGTTTTAGCACCACCTGGTCTGTCATTCTGCAAAAGTCTCCACGTGTCAAATGCTAAAGGGACATTTACTCATGTCTGCATCTTTTCAGCACTGCTATCATCAAGTCATGCTCCAAGAAACTGGCTCACCAGGGATTGACCACTCAGTGACTACATACTGGTTATGAATATGAAAAGAAGAAACAGGCAACAGTGGGACAGAGAATGGCCTTGGAGCTTTGCTTACATCAGACCAAGAGAAGGACTCATAATTCCCTAAAGTGGCCTTAGTCAAGCTCTGTTCCTAAAAAACTATCTGCTCCTGCTTAGCAGGATGCCAACCGGCATTTCCCTTCAATGTTAATAACTGAGGTTCCGTAAGTAAAGAATATAATTGTTTCTGAAAGTAAGCAGACAGCCATTGTCAACTATCTCAGTCTTTTTTCTGTTTGCATGCAGTTTGGCACTTCGTGATGCTGTAGCTACCAAAATTATCATAAAGGTTTGATAATAAAGAATCACATCCACATCTGTCCATAAAACAAGAATGAACTGGAAGTTTTCATATTAAGATATTTTTCATACAACAATCACTTAATGTTTGAGTGCGTACTCAGGTTGCTTCAGTCATGTCCAACTCTTTGCAACCCTATGGACTGTAGCCTGCCAAGCTTCTCTGTCCATGGGATTCTCAAGGCAGGAATTCTCAAGGCAAGAATTCTCAAGTGGGTTGCCATGCTCTCCTCCAGGAGATCTTTCCAACCCAGGATTCGAACCCATGTCTCCTGAGACTCCTGTATTGCAGGTAGATTCTTTACGGGCTGAACTACCAGGGAAGCCCAATCACTTAATACTTAACTGCATTGGTTGGTAAACAAAGTTGTAAAATAGACCAAGCAGTAAATTAACTCAGGTTCTAAGGACAACTAAAACATTTGAGACTACTCCTGAGAACATTATTTTTAGATACTGTCATCAATGACCAATTACACTTTTTACTACATAAACAAACTCTTAAAATTATAAGAATAAATATGCTTATTGTAAAAATGCAAGTAATACAGAAGTATAAATATAAATTCTCCCTCTCTTTCTCTATCTGGAGCCAACAATGTTCATATGAACTTTGTTCATATGGAACTTTGGTAGACATTTATCTACCTATTTTCTTACTTAAATATCTATTTCAAATCAAATACTGAGTTTAAAAATGGAAACATGAAACTAGTATTAAATTAATATGACATTTCAAAAGCACAGAACATACACATACACAAAACACACACACACAAAGCTATCTGTATTTTCCTAAATTTTAAATACTAAGGAATCTGATGATGAAATTAGACTTAAAAAATTCAAGGACTTCATCTCAAAAAATTGCAGAGTTCAGATTAAACTGCCAGCACCAAAAGGTTTTGGGTTAGAAGCCAGGGGGCAAACCATTAAGTGAATAAAACAGTACCTGCTGAAAGGAATCCTCAAACAATGTTTTTCTTGTCACTGTAATCTTTATGTGCTGTGGCATGGCCAGTTGCTGAAATATAAGAATGTCTTAAGTCAACTCTCACCATTAAAATGGCCTATCAAAAAACCAAAAGAATAAAGTTTTACTTACTTTTTTTCATTTATAGTAACAAGTAGACTATGAATATGAATTTTTATTTAATAATGTTTAACCGTACATTTGTGAGTATTCATGCTAACTACAGATCATCTGATATATAAAAAACAGAAGAAAGCAAGATGTTGTACACACCAGTGATTACTTAATGAGTCAAATTTTTACTTAAATTTTCAAATTTCCTTCTCCAGGGGATCTTCCCAACCCAGGGATCGAACCTGGGTCTCCCGCATTGTAGGCAGACACTTTACCATCTGAGCTACCAGGAGAGATCTAAATTTTCAAAAAGCTAATTCAAATTGTTTTGGGTTACATGGGCCCAATTAATTATAAGAGTTTGAAGTTTAAAAATATTCATTAAAAAACAGTCACACTTGGACTAGTGCATTAATTTTACTGAGAACCCATAAAGAAACCACTAATTCACTAAACATTTATATTAAAAATAACTGATAATGTCTGTTAAAAATATTCTGAATATAATCACATATGTGTAATAATGTATCTATCAAAGTGACACATACATATGGATCTATTAAAGTCATATCAAATGCTAGATACAAAAGGAGCTGGTTACAATTTAAACACCAGAAAACGTTGTAACTCATTTGAAGATTTCTCCAACTTGAAAATAATGAGTACTGAAATGAGCAGCAAGGCTTCCTTATTGAAATGGTTTCAAATTTATTCTTCTGGACAAGAGAAGTCATAAATTATCTAAGTGATAAATCTATTTCTTGAATCTAAAAATAGAAAAATTCTAACCCTTCCATATTTTACCTGTTTGTCCATACGTTAATTAATTCTACAATCACTGATTGTGTAAGCAACATAATAAAAGGAGTACAGAAATACAGTACTGGTACTAACCTGACACCAGAAACGGAAATATTGAACCTTTGCCTTGAAGTCCCGTACATAGGCTATCTGGGGTCCATTGTCTCTGAGGAAGAATGTTAATATGACATAAATCTGATTGTAAGATAAAATACTGAAGGAAAACACAATATCACACTCCCTAAGTACTTAGTAGTTAAATACAAAAATGTCCCAGTACAACATACTCCTAAAACCACCTTAAAAATGAAATATTCCCCATGACTACTTTTAAAGAAGAAAACAGAAATACACTTTGATCTTTTTAAAGCCGCTGTTTCTGAGATTCTCTCTTCTATTCAGCCAAATATAACAGGGCTAGGTAAAGGAGGTTTTGTCCGAGAAGGGCATCTATTCCCAAATTCACTCCCCTTTCTCCTTAATAGAATCTTGAGATTTACTTGGGCAGACTGCTACCTAGGATAAAAACACTTCCCAGTGTGGCTGTGTGACTTAACTATGGCTAGTGATCTTAAGTGGAAGTGCTATTGAATAGGACTTCCAGGAAGGAAGGCTCTTTTAAAGAGAGCTGGGATAGCTGGAAAGGGATTTTCTTCCCCCTTTCCAATTTGTTCTTCTTCCATATCCCAGCTTGGAGTGGGACTATGACAGCTGAAGCTTCAAGCAGCTATCACAAACTATTAGGTGACTCTCATAGAGATGATAGTCTGGCATGGCAGGACAGAAAGAAAGAAGCTCAGATCACTGATGACACTGTGGGCTTTCAAACGGCCTGGACTTCACACCACAAGATTATTTGCTTTTTCCCTGAGCTACTGTTAACTTCATTTTCTTAATGTTTAATGTAGAAATACAATTGATTTTATATATTGACTTTGTATCTGGCAACACTTAAATTCACTTGCTAGTTCTAGTAGTTTTCCTAGATTCCATATGATTTTTATACAGACAATTGTGTTACCTGTGATCTGCGTGAAAAGAGTTTTACTTCTTTCCTTTCAATTTTATTTCTTTCACATCTCACAGGACTACCAACACAATGTTGAATTTGGAAGTAGTGACAGAAGAAATACTTGTCCTATTCCTGATCGTAAGAGGTATTTTGCCATTAATCTTATACAGATACTGTTTTTCAGATAAGAAAGTTTCTAAGGCAGCTGAAAGTTTATAGTAAACTAGCACTGTATTTTGTATACTCTGTACATTGCTTTTTCTCCTTTAATCTTTAATGTGCTGAATTAAATTGGTTTAATATACAAATAAACAAATAAATTTGTTTAATATACAAAATTCAATCAATCTTGCATAGGGAGGAGGGACTCCACATGACGATAGTGTAATATCCCTCCTGTATTTCGCTGGACTTAATTTGCCATTATTTTGGTAAAGATGCTTACATCTATGTTCATAAAAATATTACTCAATAATTTTCATATACGGTTTTTGGCTGATTATGGTATCATACGATGAGATACCACTTCATACTAACTAGGATGGCATTATACACACCATGTACAGATGTGAGAGTTGGACCATAAAGAAGGCTGAGCAGCAAAGAACTGATGCTTTCAAATCGTGCTGGAGAAGACTCTTGAGAGTCCCTTGAACAGCAAGGAGGTCAAACCAGTCAATCCTAAAGAAAATCAACCCTAAATATTCACTGGAAGGGCTGAAGCTGAAGTTCCAATACTTCGGCCACCTGATATAAAGAGCCGATTCACTGGAAAAGACCCTGATGCTGGGAAAGATTGAAGGCAAAGAAGGTGGGAGAGGATGAGATGGTTAGACAGCATCACAGATTCAATGGACATGGATGTGAGCAAACTCCAGGAGATGGTGAAGGACAGGGAAGCCTGTCATGCTGCAGTCTATGGGGTCGCAGAGTTGGACACGACTTAGCAACTGAACACCACCACCACACATACACACAGAGTAACAACGGTTGGCACTGATGTGGAAAACCTGGAACCCCATCTGCTCTACCAGTAAGAACCTTAGAACAGTATGCCCACTGTGGAAAAGTCTGGCAATGCCTCAAAAAACCACAGAATTATCATTTGATTCAACAATTCTGAGTATATACACAAAAGAACTGAAAGCAAGGACTTAAAGAGATATTTGTACACTCATGTTCACAGTATCATTCACAATAGCCAAAAGGTGGAAATAACTCAAATGTCCATGAGCCACGTGTATACACGAAATACAGTAATACATAAAATGGATTATTATTCAGCCTTAAAAAGGAATGACGAAGAAAGCAATGGCAACCCACTCCAGTACTCTTGCCTGGCAAATCCCATGGACAGAGGAGCCTGGTGGGCTGCAGTCCATGGGGTCGCTATGAGTCAGACACGACTGAGTGACTTCAATTTCACTTTCATGCATTGGAGAAGGCAATGGCAACCCACTCCAGTGTTCTTGCCTGGAGAATCCCAGGGACAGGGGAGCCTGGTGGGCTGCTGTCTCTGGGACTGCACAGAGTCGGACACAACTGAAGTGACTTAGCAACAGCAAAAAGGAATGAAATTCCGATAAGAGCTAAAACATGGATGAACCTTGGGAACATGATGCTAAGTGAAAGAAGCCAGTTCCAAAGGACAAATTATATGATTAGTCAAATCACAGGGACAGAAGGTAGAATGGTATTTATCAGGGACTGGGGGAGAACAAGATTGAAGACTTTACTGAGTACAGAATATCAGTACAGGATGATAAAAAAAAGTATTAGAGATGGACGGTGGTGATGGTTGCACAACAATTAGTGTACTTAATGCCACTAAGATGTACACCTAAAATGTTCAACTTTGTTATGTCTATTTGACCACACACACACAAAAAACCCAAACAAAACACATTAAACAAACATAGTTACTTTTCAAAAATGAAAAAGAAAAATAAAGGAGCCTTCAAGTTAAAAGGTGATAGAAATGAAAGAAAGCGGATATCAGAAATCAGGTATTAATTGGTGAGCAGTACTGTATTGATAATTTCTAAACACTTTCATTTAGTGCTGTGTTAACAGATAAAAGTAGTAAGAACTGCATTTTTCAGCAATTGATATCTTTACATCAAAATCTTAGGAATCAGTTTTACTTTTAATCAAAACATTTAGAAAACTTACAAGGCAGATTTTCCGGTGCGGGGATCTATATAGGTGGTTGTTCTTCTATTGTGGTCCACAAAATACGGAATTCCGTCTACCGTGAATCTCATTTCCCAGCCTTCAGGTAAGGGCTTTTCATTTAATTGACTATATAAAACAGAAAAATATATAATAAAAAATGTTTAAGAGTTCCTTGTTTGCCAAGTACAGAAACTAAACATACCCATAAATGCAGTAGGCATCTTCTAGAAAACCAGTTAGTCTAGCATTTTCCAGCGGTTTACTAAAATCCTACAGGCATGTTAAACACGTGAACAGATCTATCAACCAGTCTTCTCTCATCTACGCTGCCTGGATTATCTACCTGCCTAAACATCTCAGGGTAACCAAGCTCCACCAACTCTGCCTTACAACTTTCATGTTCATTCGTCACAGCTTTCAATCCCTAGTACCATCCTTGTTGTGGTTCTGTTGTTTAGTTGCTAAGCTGTGTCTGACTCTGCAACCCCATGGACTGTAGCACACCAGGCTTCCCTGTCTTTTACTATCTCCCAGAGTTTGCTAACTCATATCCACTGGGTTGGTGATGCTATCTAACCATCTCATCCTCTGCCGCCTTCAGTCCTTCTAATGCATATTTAGGGTTGATTTCCTTACTCTGGCTCTATTTATCTTTTAAACTTTCAAAATTGCCACTTGAAAGGTTTTCCTGCTTTGAGTCTCACTCTGGTCCTTGACTCATTTCATATTGCTGACAGAATACCAAAACAGAGATCTGAACAAATCTATTCTCTTCTAAAGTGGTATCATTATTCATCACTAACCAAATACAAGATCTAAACTCCTCCCTTTGGCCCTCACTTGGCCCCTATGCTGCACCCTCTATGCTCCATTTCAGTTTTACCTCTGCATTCTATCTCAAGTCCCTTCCATGAGCCCTGTGTAGTAGACGGCTACTCACCATTTCCCAAGACATTCTGCCAAACCTCCAAGTGAAGACTTTTCCCTTGTCCAGAATCTCTATTATTCCTGTTAAGGCAACTCAAATCTTTCTAAGGGAGTATGCCTACCCACTTACTTAATACCTGTCTTAAGATCTTGCTTAAGCTCTTTAAACTTCAACGTTTCAAGTTTTATTCATATTTTCCAATTCATTTTTGTCTATTCTCCAGTTTCAATTTTCTCATCTGGTGGGTTTGGTGAGATGATGGAACAATGGAAATGTTCAAGTTCACATCAGAAAGGAAGAAAAGGAGGGGTTGGTAGCATTTAATCTCATTGTTTTAGAGAGCACTATTGCTGACAGGGGTGTCACTTTCCACAAGTTTACTTCAGAAGAACAAAAGGCTTAGAATCACCGCCTACAACAATATTTTGTGAACCACACCAAAAAGTTAACATTTAACTGTATTCACAGAACTACATGCAAACGTCAGACAGACTATCTAAAACTTTTAAGAAGATAACACTTCTCATTTGTTGTAATCATATTTGCAAGACAGCATCAGTAATAAGTTGACTTGAAAACAAATTGGATAGAACTGGCTCATTGGTATTATTTGTAAAAATATGATTCTTATTTCCACTCTGAAACTTTAAAAGGTTCAAGGGGGAATGAAAAATGATAGCAAATTAGAGAAAGGTGATGTGGTCTAGTCTATCCTTAGTGATAGAATTTTAAAATTAAAAATGTTACCTATGAAATTCTTAATTATTACTTTTTAAGAAACTGAAAATACATATTTTTAAAGTTGAAAGTTAAGTACTGTATTTATTTAGGCTGCTCTCTGTTGCTGCACATGGGCTTTCTCTAACTGTGTTGAGCGGGAGCTATTCTCTAGTTGCGGTCTAAAGGCCTCTTGTTCTGGTGGCTTCTGTTACTGTGGAACACGGGCTCTAGGCACACAGGTTTCAATAGTTCTGGTGCACAAACTTAGCTGCTCTGCATCATGTGGGATCTTCCCAGACCAGGGACTGAACCCATGTCCCCTGGCACTGGCAGATGGATTCTATCCACTGGACCACCAGGGAAGTCCCCCAAATATTTAAAGTTAAATACTATAAATATATAAAATGTGATCTGCTGGTACCCAGAAATAGATTTTAAATTTAAAGCATACCTTTAAAATAGAGGTTCTTAAAACTCTGACCTATGTGAGACGTGAAGATTTAATCACACCCAAATAGAGATCAGACCTCTGCCCTCAGCTACTGGGAAAAGATCTCTACGCCTCTGGAATATCCTGCCTGTCAAGAGTATCTCTGAAGATACTTTGAAGCCCCTTTGAAGCTTAGGGTCTTCAAACATCAGACCGCCAATCAGGTGGTTTATAAAGGAGGCTTTGGGATATATGCCATTATTAGCTCTGACCTCTGGAATAAACTAGACACTAAAAAGTATTAGCCCATCTTTGGGGAAGAGCTGGAAACTGAAGGTTAGCTTTGCAGGCAGTACATGATGGAGCCCCAATAAAATACTCTGGTACTAGAAAGGTGAGATTCCCTGGTTGGTAATATTCAACACATACTATATTCCACATCAATTCTGGGTATCTGGAACCCTTCTCAGGCTCTGCCCTAAACATCTCTTCCTTCTATTGTTCTAATTTATATCCTTTACCAGTAACAAATGTGGCTGTGAGTATAAAAGGTTTCAATGAGTTCAAGTCTCTCTAGTGAGGTATTAAACCTGAAAGTCGTTGGGGAGATGCCCTAAATTTGTAGTCAGTCTCAAGTGAAAGTACCCCTGGAGACCTCCCCGCTTGTTGCTAATATCTTGCGTGCTAAGTCACTTCGGTCATGTCCAACTGCTTGTGACCCCACAGACTGCAGCCCACCAGGGTCCTCCAGGCAAGAATACTAGAGTGGGTTGCAGTGCCCTCCTCCAGAGGGTATTCCTGACCCAGGGATAGAGCCAGTGTTTCTTACGTCTCCTATATTTTAGGCAGATTCTTTACCACTAGTACCACCTGGGAAGCCCCACCAGTTGGTGTGCCTATATAAATATTTCTTTTAAAAACGTAAGATTTTAAAGCAGCATAAAATGATATAAAATCTTATGTTTCTATGTATAAGACAAATTTCTGTTGTTCAAGTCACTCCATATGTAGTACTGTTAAAGCTGCTCTAGCAAACTAATACAGTATCCCAACGTCACAAAGACAATTCTACATACATAGTAAATATTAAAAAGACAAGCTTGTAATAATGTATCCCTTTAGTGACACATTAACCAGCAAGTTCTTGTAATGATGTATGTAAACAATATTTTGAAATATCTGCAACAACTGCAGAATGGTATGTAAAAATATCTGGGATTTCTACTGGTGGCAAAGTCCTAGGATTGTTAATTCTACTATAGATGTGACCTACAATCATAATGGAAAGAACACTCAGTTTCAGGTAAAGGTTTGGACCTTGGTCCTGCACACACGAACATGTCTTTCCCCCCTCTAAGTCATAGACACCCTGAATTCTACTGAGAGATCTCAGCTTGCAAAACCCTGCTTTAGAATTAGTAAGCTGGTCTTATAACAAACAGGTAATTTTGGGGGGGGGATGTAACAGTATATTTTTTTCTCTTTCTAAAATATGTGGGTGATTAAGACCTTTGGGGAAAGAATATGTAAGTCTGATCTTTTTCATAAATGAGTTGGAAATATGGTATAATCTTTAAGAGGTTATCTGTATACTAATAACTACGAGTTCTTACCCTTGATTTCTGGGGTCTTCCCATTGTGTAATACGAGTGTTGTGGTTGACAAAATATACTCTACCATTGCTGTCCGTTCTCTTCTCTTTAAAACAGAAAGAAAAAAAAAAAGGCAAAGTGTTATCGAGTTGGCATAGTCTTCTTCCTCAAATTAAGATGAGCTGATTTTGCTATTTTTCACTGCACTGTTGATTTTGTGGTTTTTAAATCATAACTTTAAAAGCTTTAATTTATTCTTTCGCTACTAAATCTACATACTTACTCAAGTTATACAAATGTCGTTATATCCTAGAAACTAAACACATATAATTCACAATATCCTGCCCACAGAATCTTTCTGTTCAACCTAATCAACAGCAAGAATAATTAACTGTTTTAAATTTGCATACATGACCTTATATTAACCTTAACAGTCCCACAGAGTAGGTAGTTTTAATTTATCTTAAAGATAAGGATTTTCAGATAGGCTAAATGATCTGCCCCTAATCTCAGAATTAAGTAGTAGCTAGACTCTAGCTGATGCAGGATGGAAACTGACATCTCCATTCAGAGATTTTTTTTTTCATATTGTACCATCTCACTTCTGAAAATATAATGGGGGTATGTAACTTAACTGCTTCTTTGTTATGTGCTGAGTCACTGAGTTGTGTCTGACTTTTTGTGACCCCATGGACTATAGCCCGCCAAGCTCCTCTGTCCATAGCATTCTCCAGGCAAAAATACTTAAGAGGGTAGCTATTCCCTTCTCCTGACCCAGGGATCAAACCTGGGTCTTCTGCATTGCGGGTGAATTCTTTACCATCTGAGTCACCAGGGAAACCTGTTTCTTTGCTATACGCTAGGTATTACTTAACTAGAGAAGACACTATTTCAAAATACATCCTGTTTCTTAAAACAACCAGTTTCCTATCCTAAATATCTACAGTAACGTTTTACAACAGAGTTGGGCAGCAGGGCTCAACTCTTTAATTTACTGTATCTGTATCTGAAGCAGTGTGTTTCCCCACCTTCATCTTGTTTTAGGATTCCCCTAGTTCTCTTATACCCATTCTACACAATTGTTCTGCTTCTCTGAGTTTTCTCACTAAGTTTAGAAGATGCGTAGATGTAATTTTCTTTTAATAACCAAGTAGCTTTGAAATTTTAATATTAACATTAGTTCTGCTGTTTTGAATTACTGTTTTCTCTGCTCCATTACAAATTAATTATTAAAAGATAGGTCTCTTCCAGTGTCTAAATCTTTTAAATTTGGCCAAGATGTCTCAAAATGAACACTTAAGTAATCAATATTATAAAATGGATTCCCACTTTTTAAAAAGCATGGTTACCTTAAAATTAGACATTAAAAAAAAAATTAAGCTTAACTCCATGGTGAGAAAACCAATTTTTATTCCTATGGTTTGAAAGTTCATGTCTATTTGCCAAACAACACTTAAGTAAAACTTCTGGACTTTTCTTTAAGCAAGATATTGCAGAATGAGTCTTAGGCTAAATTATATAGCCTTGTCAAGGTAGTGTTTGGTAACTTTGAACTTCTCTCCAGCACTGAATCCATGATCTCAAGAAGCAGTGATGATACTGGGGTAGGGGGTGGAAGGTGGGGGTAAGGCTGGTGCTGGGAAAGAAGGGATATATTGGTGAGTATCATGAATCTGCTCCTGACAGCTCTGCTACTTTCTCTACCAGCTAGCCTAAAACGGAAACAAAACTTCTGGAATATATAAAATATAAGAAATGGACTCTGCATCTTGTGACACAGCTTAAATACAGAAAATGGACTCTGCATCTTGTGAAACACCCTAGATAGTAACAATGGCTTTGCTGGTCATGACACCTAGAGTGTGGAAACATGTAACCAACTTTAAGAACTGTCTCTGAGGCAAAAAGAAGCATCCACAGTACTATAGCTAGCTACATAATAAATAAAAAAGTAAGTCAATGTTCCAGATAGTTTAAATTTAAATCTTTAAATACACTTACAGAATTTATAAATTTCTTATACACCAACAATCTTAAGTAACTTTTGTAATCTAAAATTAACATCATAAGTGCCTAGCTGAGTATATATTTATCTATTAACTGCCATATAAGTTCAGATTTCAGGGCCAGAGATTCTCTCAAAAACCTAACATGAACAGAGTCACTGCCTGGGTTCTCCTAGGGGTCTGAGGTCTGAGAACCCTGGTGAGTTACTAACCTCAGCTAAGGACACCCTCATCTTACCCATAGTCATTGTTTATTGAATGGTGGCATGAAGCTAGGGATGGCATGGAGATTTCCCATTTTTTTCTTTTCAGATAAACAGATTTAAGGCTTTGGAGTAGTTTTGTCTTATTCCAAAACTTTTTTTGGGCGTGCTTTGGTTTTTATCATTTTTAAATGTCTTATCCAAACAATTTCTCTTTTCAATGAAAAATTTGAATAATACTTTTTTGACATTTTAAATATTTAGTTTGTGCACTTAGATTACACCTCACACATTTGTAGTTCTGTGACTTTACTAGGTAGGCTTTCTAAATAAAAGCTTAAAAACATTTCAAAACAAAAACAAAACTCCATCAAAAGCTAACGAGGTAAGATAAAGTGGATAGAAAACTTAAAAGAATAAGGAAACCATACAAATCACTAGTCAAGTGGTTTTTAAAGTAGTGTATTCCTAACGTAGTTATTCTTCTGTTGTTATAAAACTATAGGTCTTTGATGTTGGTCTTTTAGTTAGCAATAAACTTAAACTTAGCTTAAATAGACTGTACAGTTGTATAAAGTCATAAAAAGTATTGTATGAACAAGAGTGAGGTTTTAAACTCCTATAATGGTAGTTGAATAGTCACTGTATTTTCTTGTGAACCATGTTTAATGGTTGTACCTCAAATCAGAAAACAAAATGAAGTGCTTAGGTAGGTTAACAAAATGGTTTTACCCAGGGAAAAAAAAAGAAAACTTATTTCTATGTTTGTTCTAAGTATATAGTGCTGATACCAGCATTTCTTGGAATAGGCTGTAAAGACCAAAACTTCAAAGATGGGACCTCAAACTTGCAAACTGAAGGCTCATGTGCTTAATGAGATGTGCTGTGATTACAGAGCTGATTTCTTACTTTGTTGAAAAATCACATGGTAAACAATTCTGAAATGACTGAACACCAAACCTGAATACACATCAAACCATTTCCTGACCTGATGAATAAGGCACTGAACAACAGAAGATTCCTGATGTTCTATGTATTCTTTCATAGGAACTCTGAAAATGAGAAGACAGCTTTGTACTTGATGGGTAAACCAGCTATAAAAAGCCCTATTAGACTATATTGTTGAACCAAAAGCATTCTTTGTTCTCCAGCCTCTATAGTTTCCATGTGTTATAAATTCTTCACTGTCAGCTTCTAAGATAGTAATGTCTAGTCCAAGCGTACAAAAGTCTAAAAGGGTGAGGAAGTGGGATTTAAAAATACATGGCATCACAAAAATAATGCTGACAATTTCAGAACATCAACATAGGCTATAAACTGGGATTTTATTTCCTGGATCAATGATGAGGGTCTATCAGGTGCTTCTCATTTAATATCAGAGCCATCCCTGGTTCCACAAATAAAGCATATGCCCCAAAAGCAGAGTTCAGTTCACAAATAAAGCAGTGCTCAGTCTAAATAAAAGGACGATCATGAACTCATTTAAGAAGGGGGAGGGGCTGCACCTCAACTTCAGGAGCATGAAACCTAACAATAAGCAGAACGTAAAATAACCAAGGAAAAATTCTGATAACATACATAAGGAGGGATTGGGTCTCTAGAGGCAGTATTTTAGGGAGGTGTTGCTGGCTAAAATAAAAATGAGAAAGATCCTGATGATATAATGATAAACACTGAAACAAGGACTAGCTCTGCAGGAAAGGCTTTTCAAATAAAGGCAACACAGACTGCAATTCATGCTTCTATGAACATGAAACAATTTTTCTTAACAGCTACCCTAGAGAAGGTACAAACTAGTTTGTGTTTCTAACAAAAGCCAATCAGGTCAAGGTTTTTCTGCAATACAATCAAGAGGATTAATATACAACCTACAGATGTTTCAGTCCAACAGCTTCTCTTCTGTAACATGAATGTAAAACAACTCCTGAAATAAAGCTGAGAAGACCATTCATGTCAGGGAATGCAACCAAACAGCTCTAGTTCGGTATGTCTAAGAACATTTTTTTCTAAAGTACTTCATAACAATCATACACTGTCCATTATAAGGTCCCACAGAGCCAAAAGACCCCTTACACCAAACTATCAGACACTGGTGAATAAAGACCTTCACCACTTTCATATGCCTTCCTTTTGTTTTATAAGCTAGTAACAATAATAGTTATAACTATGAACTATTGCATTTTTTATCTCTGATTCACAGGAATGTTAAGGATAAATTACTTAAAGGGCAATTGTTGTTCAGCTGCTCAGTCGTGTCTGACTCTCTGCAACCGCATGGACTGCAGCATGCCAGGCTTCCCTGTCCTTTACTATCTCCCTGAGTCTGCCCAAACTTGTTCATTGACTCAATGATGACATCCAGTCATCTCATCCTCTATTGCCTTCCTTCTCCTCCTACCCTCAATCTTTCTCAGCATCAGGGTCTTTTCCAATGAGTCAGCTCTTCACAACAGGTGGCCAAAGTACTGGAGCTTCAGCTTCAGCAAAGTCCTTCCAACAAATATTCAGAGTTGATATCCTTTAGGACTGGTTTGATCTCCTTGCTGTCCAAGGGACTCTCAAGAGTCTTCTCCAGCACCAATTTGAAAGCATCAATTCCTTGGCACTCAGCCTTCTTTATGGTCCAACACTCACATCCATACATGACTACTGGAAAAACCATTGCTTTGACTACATGGACCTTTGTCAGCAAAATGACGTCTCTGCTTTTTAATAGGCAGTCTAGGTTGGTCATAGCTTTTCTTCCAAGGAGCAAATGTCTTTTAATTTCATGGCTGCAGTCACCATCTGTAGTGATTTTGGAAACCAAGAAAATAAAGTCTGTCACTGTTTCCATTTTTTCCCATCTACTTGCCATGAAGTGATGGGACCAGATGCCATGATCTTAGTTTTCTGAATGCTGAGTTTAAAACCAGCTTTTTCACTCACTCTTTCACTTTCAAGAGGCTCTTCAATTCCTCTCCCTTTCTGCCATTAGGGTAGTGTCATCTGTATATCTGAGGTTATTGGTACTTCTCCTGGCAATCTTGATTCTAGCTTGAGCTTCATCCAGCCTGTTCACATGATGTACTCTGAATATAAGTTAAATAAGCAGGGTGACAATATACAGTCTTTACAGATTCCTTTCCCAATTTTCAACCAGTTTGTTGTTTTCATGTCCAGTTCTAATTATTGCTTCTTGACCTGCATACAGGTTTCTCAGGAGGCAGGTGAGGTGGTCTGATATTCCTATCTCTTGAAGAATTTTCCACAGTTTGTTGTGATCCACACAGTCAAAGGCTTTATTTAGTGTAGTCAGTGAAGCAGAAGTAAATGCTTTTCTGGAATTTCTTGCTTTTTCTATGATCCAATGGATGTTGGCAATTTGATCTCTGGTTTATCTGCCTTTTCTAAATCCAGCTTGTACATCTCGAAGTTCTTGGTTCACATGATGTTGAAGGCTAGCTTGAAGGATTTTGAACATGACCTTCTTACACACAAAATGAATGCAATGGTGTGGTACTTTGAACATTCTTTGGCATTGCCCTTCATTGACCTTTTCCAGTGCAGTGGTCCAAATTTGCTGATATAGTGAGTGCAGCACTTTAACAGCACCATCTTTTAGGATTTGAAATAGCTCAGCTAGAATTCCATCACGTCCACTAGCTTTGTTGGTAGTAATGCCTCCTAAGGCCCACTTGACTTCACAGTCTAGGATGTCCAGCTTTAGGTGTATGGTCACACCATCATGGTTATCTGGGTCATTAAGACCTTTTTTGCACAGTTCTTCTGTGTATTCTGTGGTAAGTGAAAGTCGCTCAGTCCGACTCTTTGCGACCCCATGGACTATACAGTTCCATAGAATTCTCTAGGCCAGAATACTGGAGTGGGTAGCCTTTCCCTCCTCCAGGGGATCTTCCCAACCCAGGGATTGAACCCAGGTCTCCCGTATTGCAGGTGGACTCTTTATCAGCTGAGCCGTAACTCAAAGGCAGGCTTAAACAGCCAATTTCATTTATTGCCCAGATTCATGTGACCTTGACATCAATTTTTTCCCCTCCATTCCTAAAACAATGCTAGAGCAATCTATCAAACTGGTGTTTCCCAACAAGACTACCTAGAATTATTACTTTCTGAAATATCTGCAGCTCTTGAAGATAGAACTTCAACTGGTTCCATAAATGGTTCTACTCTGCTGTTTTCCACTTTCTATTGATATATAGTCTTTCTCTTCCATGCAGAACTGTTTCTATATTGTCATGTTTATTCTAGAAATGTACTATAGCTCTATGACTTATATAACACATATGATATAATCTGGTAGGGCAGGCTCATCTTAAAGTCTAATAACAAAGGTTTAATAACTAAGGTACTTGATAACAGAGCTTACTCAGGTACTCCACGGTGCAGGACACAGTCAGTACCCTACCACATTCCCCCTTCCACTGTTCTTTCAGATAACATTGACTCTATCAACCTCTGAACTGTGTTTTAAAAGCACAAATATGATCAAAATCATCTTTAAAGCTTTCTATTTTGAAATAAGTATTATAGTATGAAGCAAAAAGTGTTCAAGAATCTCACATACCCGTCAATCAGTTTACCCCAATGATGACATCTTATGTCATCAATGATAGCAGAGTATCAAAATCAGGAAACTGACACTGATACATTACTGTTGACTATAAACTTAACTCAGTCTTTATTAATTTTTAAAGTTTGAATTCATTTCTGTAATATATAGTTCTATACACTTTTATTCCATGTACAGATCTGTATGATCACCACCATAGTCAAGGGACAGAACTATTCCACCACTATGTAAGAACCACTCATGTTAACTCCTGTATTTGGAACCACCTACCAGTCAGTGGCTATCTCCTGGCAACTACTAATCTATTTCTCATCTCTATAGTTTTGTCATTTTAAGAATGTTATGTAAGTTGAATCATATTTAGAACATAATCTTTTGAAATGAATTTTTTTCACTAAGCATAATGCTCTAGAGGTCCATCCAGATTTTCCTAGGTATCATAATCCAGTCCTTCTTATGCTGAGTGGGCAAAATACTTTTAAATTTTATAAGAGTAACTTAGAACATTTGGGGAATTTAATGCCTATTTGGCACTCCAAATTAAACAAAGACACCCAAAAAGCTTCTCAGATATCCACTCAAGCAAGAGCAAGGTTTATCATCCATTCATAAATACGTAATTGTTAAAATGACTGAATTTAATTAAAAAAAAAAATCCATGTGACTTACCCCAACCAGGCGGCAGGGGACCCAGGGGATCAAATTCTTTATTTTGTGATGTAGCAAACAAATCTTGATTCTAAAAAGAACCATCCCCAAAATGGTTAAATAACTAACAGATAATTGGAAAGCAAGCTTATGAATTCTGATAAGCCTTTCCCTGGCCATGTGCAACATAACATACTCTTAAACAGTCCACATCTTAGAGAAGTATGAATGAAAGTCAAGAACGAAAGTCAATGCATTCTCATGAAAAAAAAAAAAAAAATAATCTGTCAATATTTGAACCTATCTGATATTTAAGTATTACAAGTAATTTTACACCCAAATTGACCACTGTTCCCCTTAGCTTTAAATCAGTAAATTAGAGAAATATATAGACCTTACAAAAGTCACTTAAGAATAATAGTACTCAGTCATCAGCTGGCTGAGAAAAATCTTATATTTCTAACCCCAAAATCGTGAGAAGAGAGTTGGAGGAATATGAAGAATAGGCTATCAGATGAGCAAAAGGAAAGAATTTCAGTTTGGAAGGCATTGATAAGCCTAGAACTGTAGAGAAGATTTCAAAAATTCATTTGAAATTATCACACTGGTGGAGAGAGAGGTCTGGCTAGATAAAAGGAAAATAGGAGTCAACCACTGGAAAAAGAGAAGCAAAAGTCATACTGAGTGTGTAGGATGAAGGGTTAATGAGTGTGCTTCAGTTTAAATATGTAATAAAGTGGGGGATACTTTGTGGTCTCTCAGTAAGATGCGGTTAAACCCTTTCTTCTGTTAAGGCAAATAAATAATAGACTAATTGCTTTAAAAATTATGGGGAAAAATACATAAGTAAAATAAGATAGTATACCCCATGTACCCAGCAACAAGATTCAACAGTAACCAAAACTGCTAACATTTATTTTTCTTTCATATTCTTTGCTGCATCATTTCACTATTTTAGTATGCCTAAAATTTGTGAACATTTTCTTATACAATCACAGTATCATTATTACACCTACCAAAGAATCTATGTTAATTTTATCATCTAATACACACTCTGTAATTAAATGCCTCTGGCTACTTACTGGATTGAATCAGAATCCAAAATCATCATATTGCATATTGGTCTAGTCTCTTAAGTCTAAATTTATGGCAGTTTCCTCTACTGTTGGTCTTTTTCGCTCCATATCATTGATTTATTATGGAAACTGAGTTAACTGACTAAAAAGTTTTAAAAGCATATGAGAGATACTCTATTTCTCATAAAAGCCCACAGAAGATAGACTGGTCAAGGACTGGCCCTGCTCCTGACAGACAACAGTAACTAAAAAATAGGGAATAGGGAAGCCAAGGAGAAACACTATACAAGGTTTGAACCTTGTTAACAGTTTGGAGCAGTTTAGCATATGACAAACTGCTCTGATAATTTTTCTAAGACCTAAGCCTATCGCACTGACTTTCCCTGGACAGATAAGCTAAGAACAGGCACAATGAAGCCATGGGCCAGAGCCATTATACAATGACCCATCATCAACCATATCCATTCTGAGCTTAAAAATACTGAGTTTATGAGCATCTGCTGCCCTATAACCAGGGTCAGAACAAAGGCCACTTCACCTACCAAATAAACAGATTTTCTTAACAACACCTCACCACTTTTTAAGTAGCTAGCATTAAGAATGTTAAATTCAGTTCATAACTAAAACAGGCTGTTTAAGTTCTTTGTAATTTAGAACCACTCTATAACAAGAGTGAAGAGGAGGAATGTAGACAGGAGAAAAGAAAAAATGGTTCAGGAATAAAAGCTGCAATTCAAGAAAAGTTTGTTAGAGTATCAAATCGGTTAAGTTACAACGAAGCAATACACAATGTGGGTGCTTTAGGAATTTTCTAACTGTCTTTAAAAAGAGGATTTTAAAAGATCATATACTAGACACAAAAGGCCAACAGGCACATGAAAAATGCTCAACACCACTAATCAAAACCACAATGAGAGATAACCTCACACCCATCAGAATGCTTATTATCACAAATGTCACAAATAACAAATGTGGCAAGGATGTACAGAAAAAGGGAATCCTGTATATTACTGGCAGAAATGTAAACTGATGCAGCTACTTTGAAATACAGTATGGAGATTCCTCAGAAGATAAAAATAGGAAGTTCTCTGGTGGTTCAATGGTTAAGATTTCATGCTTCCACTGCAGAGGGCCTGGGTTCAATCCTTGACTGGGGAACTAAGTGCATGGCACGGCCAAAAAAACCCTAAAAACAACAAAAAGACTAAAAGAGACCTACCATATGATAGAACAACTCAACTCATGGATATACATATATATATCTGAATTTAAAAAAATATATGCACCCCATGTTCACAGTAACATTATTTATAATAGCCAAGAAAGATATAGAAGCAATATTAAGTGTTTCATCAACAGATGAATAACTGAAGACTATATAGCACATATATACAATGGAATACTATTCGGCCCCCCACAAAAAATGGCATTTTTCCATCTGCAACAAAGTGGATGAACCTGGAGGGTATGATGTTTAGTGAAGTAAGTCAGAGAAAGACAAATACTGTATGTTATCACCTCTATATATGGAATCTAAAACTACAAAAACTAAAACAAATGAATAATCAAAATAGAAACAGATTCATAGGGAGAACAAGCTAATGGTTACCAGTGGGAAGAGGGAAGCAGGACACTGGTGGATTAAAAGGTAAAAAACTACTACATATAAAATAAATAAGCTTCAAGAATATATTATATAGCACAGGAAATAGAGCCAATACAGTAATTTTAAATGTTACATAATCTATACAAATTTGAATAACTATGTTGTGTACCTGAAACTAATAAAATGTTGTAAACCAACCATACTTCAATAAAAATAAAAGATCATGTATTCTAAAATGCACATCTGCATTTGTGGATAGAAATGCAGGGAGAGAAAAGAGAAAAGATTTTAAAAAAAGATGAACACTGACATTTCTATGCATTTAATATGTACCCCCAAAATTTGGAACTTTATCTTACAGAATCCTCAAAAACAAAAAAACCTGAGGTAATTTTATCTATGGATCTACTGTATAGATAAAGTAAATGAGTCTTGATGAGGTTAAGGAACTTACTCAAAATCAAACAGAGAAAGTAACTGTGGAACCAGGATTCGAACCCAGATGTGTCTGACTCCAAAGCCCATGCTCTTTCTCATGCGGAAACTAGCTTTAAAGAAGGCAAGCCAGCTAGACATTCAAACCTAAAAGAAATTTGGCCAAGTATACCGAAGATGATTATAATTTAGAAAGAAAGGAAGATGTAAAACATGGAAAAAAAAGAAAACTGTAACAGACGAGACAAAAATTAATTTCACTTCTAAAACCACCAGGAAGGGAAAACATTGACAACTGTCTACAGAAGTTGGCAGGAAAAACTGTTACATGAAAGAAAGTTATCTTAGTCATTATCAGGTGGTAAAGCGAAAGCTGCTCAGCAAGGTGCAAATTTATCTACATTGGTGAGTGGTAACTATTATGATGACAAAGTCCAAGAAACAGAAATATGGAGAAAAGGCAAAATGGTAATGCCTAATGAAAACAAGAATTTATTTTGATAGATTCTAACAGAGATGATACTGATGGCAGTAGAAGGGGAGAGGGGGAATGGAGAGGGTCAGCTTCTCTTGAACTCTTGGTGAGTTGGTTTATGTAAATTTAAGAGATTTCCAGAAAGGAGACATTTTGATACCAAAGATAATATGGCTTCCAAGTCATAATATATTTAACATAATTTTATAAGGAATCAAACTTCTTTAATCTTCTCAAGCACTAAATAATGTATTGTATAAATTTTACCTTTACATGTTACAAAATGATTCAATTCTATCATGAGTTTCACTTGAGTCAGGTGCTGTTAGACCCAAACAGTCTAATGTTCTGCTAAGCTAGGCAGTATTCAATTCAGAACTGTTTGAATTCTTTTTACACTGCTTGGATTTATTTTTTATTATTCCTTTGTAAACAAATTTTAAGTTGTCGGAAAACTTCTTTTCTGCCAGTAACAAAGCAAAGGAAGTTGAATTTTAGGAAATTTTAAAAAGAAAAGAATAAATCACCTACATAGTCTGTGGGAAACAAGGTCAAAAAATAATAATATCATCAATAGCAACAACTGGGTTGCCATCCTATTTGTACTTTCTTTTTAGTGCTTTACATTTTATATGTAAGAAAAGGTTAAAACTCCACCCTCATTAAGGTTATAAAGCCAAGTACATATGCTCACCCCATAAATGAACCTCTGGTTAAACTGCTGCATAGCTCCCTGAAGTTGACTACGCTGGAGCTGCCATTGTTCATAGTTCCGGACTGATTCCAGTGTTGGCCTCTGCCACGTTGTTGTTCTTGTGAAATGGTCAACATAATAAATACGTCCCATGTTGTCAACCCGCCGCTCCCAGCTATATCAGGATAAAAACAACTGAATTCAACAAATATTTATGAAACAGTTAAGAATTAAGTGGGACTTCATTTTAGCCCTGGTACAGATCTGGTAAGATTTTACCTTGCACAACTACTTTTCAATTACCTGAAGTCTTTTATATGTATGTACTTTACAGTTTTTAAAAACTTATTTATTTATTATTTTTTGGTTGCACTAGATCTTTGTTGCTGTGTAGGTTTTCTCTAGGTGCAGAGTGGGGGCTACTCTCCAATTGCAATGCATGGGCTTCTCCTGTTGTGGAACACGGGCTCTAGAGCGCACGAGCTCAGCAGAGCTCAGGAGTTGCAACATGTAGGCTCAGTAGCTACGGCTTGTAGGGTTCTACAGCACGGGCTCGGTAGTTGTAGCACATGAGCTTAACTGCTCCAAAGCATGTGGAATCTTCCTGGGCCACGGATTGAACCCATATACCCAATGTTTGTGACGCTATAGACCATAGCCTGCCAGTTCCTCTGTCCAGGGGATTCTTCAGGCAAGAATACTAGAGTGGGTTGCCATGCCCTTCTCTAGGGGATCTCCCTGACCTGGGGCTCGAACCCATGTCTCTTATGTCTCCTGCACTGGCAGGTGGGTTCTTTACCACTAGCGCCACCTGGGAAGCCCCATAGATGTAGTCTATAGTTCTGAATACTTTTTTTTTTCCAATTCAGACACTTACCCAGGAGGTAGAGGTTCTGGTCTATCCCACGTTGTTCTTTTTTCAATATGATCTACATAGTAAACTCGCCCATGCTGGTCCACTCTCTGCTCCCAACTTAAACACAAAATTTAAAAAGGCTGGTAAGCTACATGTATGAGTTGCCTGGTTGTTTAATCCCAGAGTTGAGACAAATGACCATTTCAGTACATAAAGCAGATACCAAAAGAATTTAGGAATAAAGTCAAGAAATGTTATCCTGAGGGTAACAGAGGATGAGATTTCTCTTGCTTAAGTGTCTGCTCGAGGAGATGTCTTCTATTTCTAAAGAGGCTGAGGCAATGCACTGAGGTGACAAAATCTGTTTCAATCTGATCAGAGTATACACAGAACTTGAGTGGAAAAGAAAACTGTAATTATTGTTACAAAATCTGAAGAAAGACTGAGAGCTGTTAAATGAAGGGCAAAGGACAGCTTGGGTTCTAGAAAAGTTGAAATCAAAGAATAAGACTATCAGATGTGCTCCTGCAGGCTTAAGGACAAAGGCAACCTGGGTATTCTAGTTTCCTTGGTAGGTTTATCCAAAGTAAAAAAGACAGGAATAAACCAATAGAGTTTAGAAAAACCAATTACTTCTAAGAGAACTGACCCAGATTCTCTTCACTAATCCCCGACACAAAGAATTTTCTAATCTGGCTTTCAAAAATGAAAATGGCCTAACTACCCACATAAATAATATAGTCTCTTCTAGCAATTAAAATCCTCATCATGAGTTTCTTAATTTATCACCTAGTTAATTTTGATTAGCATTCTGAACTGCCACAATGTATCTGTGTATAACTATTCAGTATTATTAATTTTAAAAATAAGTAGAGATGTACATGAGATTGAGTTGCAATTTTTCAGTTTCCTAAATTCAACTCTGCCATGATTTTACAATGGCAAAGAAATAAAATATAAGTGATATTTTCCCTTCAAAGAAAAGGCAACCTGAATTAGGCAACTATTTTATTACTTGGCCTTGGTAAGTTCCTAAGGCTCAGTCCTTCTTTAAAAAAATTTTTTTTTGCTTCCAGTTGGCTTTAAAATGAGGGAGTAATTTCAGATATGGCAAGCTATTTTGTTCAGTTTGACTCTAGACTTCCCAACACACATGCATAACCACAGTGATATTTTTTTTAAAAGAATCGAATTCAGTACTATTTTCTTTATTAGTAAGTCTATGCAGAAGCCTAACGAAAACGTTAACCAAAAACAATTACTCACCCAGGTGGGAGGGGAGCTTGAGGTATAGGATTTAATGGTCTAGGGCCTGCACCTCCAGATATAGTAAGAGGAATTATTAATCCAGATGTTGCTCCTTCAGATGTACTTGAATTTGTATTTGTTGGTGGCAGAGAGCCTGTACTAGAGCCATCACTTTCAGAAGTGGTAGATGGTGAGCCATTGACAGATGCTGTAAGATTTGAGGAAAACAGAAAAACAATTTTTAGAAATTTAAAATCAGGATAGAATTTTAAATAAAAAGGTAGACAATAGATGTTTCTATTTCTAACATCTAATTATAGATGTTTCTATTTTTACTACATGAAATGTTGACTTGCATGATTTTTGCTTTAAAAATCCAAGTATCATTTACCATTGTTAGGTTATTTGCCAATTACTGATTGTCTTTTTTAAAAGCATATAATAAGAATAAGCAAACAGATCCTTGACTCTATGAAATGCTTATGTCAACACAGGTACACACACACAGAGAAAGGTACAATCTTATCTGTACTGCCTATACTTTTTATAACACACGTGTGATTTCTGCCCCCCTCCTGCTTTTAGGCACACTTAGAATCTCAGTTTCCTAAACCCAGGCCACAACGGTGAAAGCCCCGAATCCTAACTACTAGGCCACCAGGGAACTCACAGCACACACGTGATTTTCATTCTTAGCAGAGCATCTGCCTCAACCCTGGTGGAAAAGCTTAGGGAACAGGCCATATCTTAATTAACTATAGAAAGACTATTCTTGGCCAAAAACTTAAATGTAAAAATTCAGCTTGAAAATCAACCTACCAGTGTCTCTTAACACTTATCTGAGGATCAATTCCCAAATAGAATTTTATAATAAACAGTACTGAGATCTATATCCCTAGTGTATGGCTGGAATACACACCTGGTCTACGTGGGGTAGGTGGAGGTGGTCGTGAAGGTCTTGGAGGCCTAGAAGGTTTAAAACCGCCATTTGAGAGTGATGGAGAATTATTCCCATTGATCCTCCTATTTTCACCAGACCCTGCATCCTCAGGGTCATCTGATCCACTTGCGTTCGCTCTGGGTAAAAAGGCAGGGAAGGGAATAAGAATGTTCTTTAAAATTAACAGAAAACCAACAGGAGGACCACAACTTTTAGGAGCTTGAGAAAAGCTTCCTAATTTCTGGCCAGCCCTACCAAATGCATAAACAGCTCTTATGGCAGACGTACATACAGCTTCTCAGAGCACATCTAGAAAGAGAGTGAGGAGTTACCCAAGGGTACAGAGATAGTTAGGAGACTATTCCGATCCCAAAGAAAGGCAATGCCAAAGAATGCTCAAACTACCACACAATTGCACTCATCTCACACGCTAGTAAAGTAATGCTCAAAATTCTCCAAGCCAGGCTTCAGCAATACGTGAACCCTGAACTTCCTGATGTTTAAGCTGGTTTTAAAAAGGCAGAGGAATCAGAGATCAAATTGCCAACATCCGCTGGATCATGGAAAAACCAAGAGAGTTCCAGAAAAACATCTATTTCTGCTTTATTGACTATGCCAAAGCCTCTGACTGTGTGGATCACAATAAACTGTGGAAAATTCTGAAAGAGATGGGAATACCAGACCACCTGACCTGCCTCTTGAGAAATCTGTATGCAGGTCAGGAAGCAACAGTTAGAACTGGACATGGAACAACAGACTGGTTCCAAATAGGAAAGGGAGTACGTCAAGGCTGTATATTATCACCCTGTTTATTTAACTTATATGTAGAGTACATCATGAGAAACGCTGGACTGGAAGAACCACAAGCTGGAATCAAGACTGCCGGGAGAAATATCAATAACCTCAGATATGCAGATGATACCACCCTTAAGGCAGAAAGTGAAGAGGAATTAAAAAGCCTCTTGATGAAAGTGAAAGTGGAGAGTGAAAAAGTTGGCTTAAAGCTCAACATTCAGAAAACGAAGATCGTGGCATCTGGTCCCATCACTTCATGGGAAATAGATGGGGAAACAGTGGAAACAGTGTCAGACCTTATTTTTTGGGGCTCCAAAATCACTGCAGATGGTGACTGCAGCCATGAAATTAAAAGACGCTTACTCCTTGGAAGGAAAGTTATGACCAACCTAGATAGCATATTCAAAAGCAGAGACATTACTTCGCCAACAAAGGTCCGTCTAGTCAAGGCTATGGTTTTTCCAGTGGTCATGTATGGATGTGAGAGTTGGACTGTGAAGAGGGCTGAGTGCCGAAGAATTGATGCTTTTGAACTGTGGTGCTGGAGAAGACTCTTGAGAGTCCCTTAGACTGCAAGGAGATCCAACCAGTCCATTCTGAAGGAGATCAGCCCTGGAATTTCTTTGGAAGGATTGATGCTAAGGCTGAAACTCCAGTACTTTGGCCACCTCATGCGAAGAGTTGACTCACTGGAAAAGACCCTGATGCTGGGAGGGATTGGGGGCAGGAGGAGAAGGGGACGACAGAGGATGAGATGGCTGGATGGCATCACTGACTCGATGGACGTGAGTCTGAGTGAACTCTGGGAGTTGGTGATGGACAGGGAGGCCTAGCGTGCTGCGATTCCTGGGGTCGTAAAGAGTCAGACACGACTGAGCGACTGAACTGAATTGATTCAGAACGGTAAGGTATGCTGGTTCAGATTTCAAATAACTCTTCAGAAAGGGCACTATTTTATCACAACCACAGATAACCTTGTCATCATTTTCTTGGTTTTCATTAGCTCTTTAATATTTAGGTCTGGAACAAGGCTGACTGTTCCATAGCAGGAGAAGGAAGTACACTTACTTCCAAGAGCTAGGTGCTCTCCTTCTACCCCAGAAAATGTTATACAAAATGTTCCAAGTGATCTAGAACAGAGGTGTCCACAGACTTTTTTTTCTTTGTTTTTTTAATTTAATTTTATTTTTAAACTTTACAATATTGTATTGGTTTCGCCAAATATTGAAATGAATCTGCCACAGGTATACATGTGTTCCCCATCCTGAACCCTCCTCCCTCCTCCCTCCCCATACCATCCCTCTGGGTCGTCCCAGTGCACCAGCCCCAAGCATCCAGTATCCTGCATCGAACCTGGACTGGCGACTCGTTCCATATATGATATTATACATATTTCAATGCCATTCTCCCAAATCATCCCACCCTCTCCCTCTCCCACAGAGTCCAAAAGACTGTTCTATACATCAGTGTCTCTTTTGCTATCTCATATACAGGGTTATTGTTACCATTGGTGGGAATGCAAACTAGTATAGCCACTATGGAGAACAGTGTGGAGATTCCTTAAAAAACTGGAAATAGAACTGCCTTATGATCCAGCAATCCCACTGCTGGGCATACATACTGAGGAAACCAGAATTGAAAGAGACACGTGTACCCCAATGTTCATCGCAGCACTGTTTATAATAGCCAGGACATGGAAGCAACCTAGATGTCCATCAACAGATGAATGGATAAGAAAGCTGTGGTACATATACCCAATGGAGTATTACTCAGCCATTCAAAAGAATACATTTGAATCAGTTCTAATGAGGTGGATGAAACTGGAGCCTATTATACAGAGTGAAGTAAGCCAGAAAGAAAAACACCAATACAGTATACTAACACAGATTTTTTTTAAAGGAACTATCATTTCTTCTGAGCAATGTCTTCAGTTGGAGAGAAAGAAAGGGGGGAGAACACGAACAGGAATGTCAGATATAAAGTTACTGCTGTTGCTACTGCTAAGTTGCTTCAGTGTCCGACTCTGTGTGACCCCATAGACGGCAGCCCACCAGGCTCCCCCGTCCCTCGGATTCTCCAGGCAAGAACACTGGAGTGGGGTGCCATACAAAGTTACTACTGTTGGTTAAATATAGCCAATTCCTTTTCCCAGGGGAATCATTGATTACAAGGCAGAGCATGAAATAGCTAGTTTGGAGATGATTCAGCTAAAGCTCTGATAACCTACTACCTGGTAAGTGGAAACCACTACACTGCACTAATTCATACCCTGGACCTTGTGGCAATCCTGAATAAAATTTAATAGATTCAAGAAACCAAAACAGAGGCAGTACCATGTATTAAATCATCTTCACATTATGGTCCCCAGAAATCAAAGAATGATATTTGGACCAGAGGCAAGCACAGTTCACAGGAGCCTGTTAGAAACACACAATCTTGGACTTCACTCCTGATGCACTATATAAGAGAGAGCGTTTTAACAAGATCTCCAGATGATATGTGTGAACAGTAGGGCATGACACATACTGCTGTGGGCATTCCTCAAATGGTTATTCTGAATGAACAGAAAAGCTCAGTCACCAATTAGGTGCTGACTGCCTGTAGGAAGACCAAGCAACCTCAGAACATGAACAGAATGCAGTAAGAGTCAGCTCTGACACACTGCTTCCCCTCCCCTAGATGACGAGTCTTAAACTCCTTTCGAGTTGTACACCTTTTTGAGACTCTGAGTATTGCCTCTCTACACTACTTTAAGATGGAAATGGGTGAATTTAATTCGGATGACCGTTGTATCTACTAATGTGGGCAAGAATCCCTTAGAAGAAATGAAGTAGCCTTCACAGTCAACAAAAGAGTTCAAAATGCAGTACTTGAGTGTAATCTCTGGAACGACAGAGCAATCTTGGTTCGTTTTCAAGACAAACCATTCAATAACACAGTAATCCAAGTCTATGCCCCAACCACTAATGCCAAAGAAGTTGAACGGTTCTATGAAGACCTACAAGACTTTACAGAACACACACCAAAAAGACATCCTTTTTACCATAGGGTAGTGAAATGCTAAAATAGGAACTTAAGAGACACCTGGAGTAACAAGCAAATTTGGCCTTAGAGTACAAAATGAAGCAAGGCAAAGGCTAACGGTGTTTTGCCAAGAGAATGCACTAGTCAGAGCAAACAACCTCTTTCAACAACACAAGAGATGACTCTACATGTGGACATCACCAGATGGTCAATACCAAAATCAGATTGATCATATTTTTGCAGCCAAAGATGGAGAAGCTCTATACAGTCAGCAAAACAAGACTGGTAGCTGACTGTGGCTCAGATCATGAAAGCCTTATTGCAAAATTCAGACTTAAATTGAAGAAAATAGGGAAAACCACTAGACCATTCAAGTATGACCTAAATCAACTCCCTTATGATTATACACTGGGAATGACAAATAGATTCATGGGAGTAAATCTGATATAGTACCTGAAGAACTACAGACAGAAGTTCGTGACATTGAACAGGAAGCAGTGATCAAGACCATCTCACCAAGAAAAAGAAATGCAAAAAGGCAAAATGCTTGTTTGAGGAGACCTTACAAATAGCTGAGAAAAGAAGAGAAGCTAAAGGCAAAGCAGAAAAGGAAAGACACACCCATCTGAATGCAGAGTTCCAAATAATAGCAAGGAGAGATAAGAAAGCCTTCCTCAGTGATCAATGCAAAGAAATAGAGGAAAATAATAGAATGGGAAAGACTAGAGAACTTTTCAAGAAAACTAGAGATACCAAGGGAACATTTCAAGCAAAGATGGGCACAATAAAGGACAGAAGTGGTATGGACCTAACAGAAGCACAAGCCAGAAGTACACAAAAAAGTTCTAATGACCAGGAAAACCAAGATGGTGTGATAGCTCACCTAGAGACAGACATCCTGGAATGCGAAGTCAAGTGGGCCTTAGGAAGCATCACTACGAACAAAGCTGGTAGATGTGACTGAATTCCAGCTAAGCTATTTGAAACTAAAAGATGACACTGTTAAAGTGTTGCATACACTCTATCAGCAAATTTGGAAAGCTCAGCTGTGGCCACAGGACTGAAAAAGGTCAGTTTTCCTTTCAATCCCAAAGAAGGGCAACACCAAAGAATGTTCAAACTACTGCACAACTGCATTCATTTCACACGCTAGCAAGGTAATGCTCAAAATCCTCCAAGCTAGGTTTCAACAATACATTAACCAAGAACTTCCAGATATACAAGCTGGATTTAGAAAAGGCAGAGGAACCAGAGATCAAATTGTCAACACCCACTGGATCATGGGAAAAGCAAGGGAATTCCAGAAAAACATCTAATTCTGCTTCACTGACTATGCTAAAGTCTCTGACTGTGTGGATCACAACAAACTGGAAAATTCCTAACGAGATGGTAATACCAGACCACCTTACCTGCCTCCTGAGAAATCTGTATGGAGGTCAAGAAGCATCAATTTGAACTGGACATGGAACAACAGACTAGTTCAAAATTGGTAAAGTAGTACGTCAAGGCTGTATATTGTCACCCTGCTTATTTAACTTATATACAGAATACATCAAGTGAAATGCTGGGCTGGATAAAGCACAAGCTGGAATCAAGATTGCTGGGAGAAGTATCAGTAACCTCAGATATGCAGATGACATCACCCTTATGGCAGAAAGTGAAGAGGAACTAAAGGGCCTCTTGAAGAAGGTGAAAGAGAGTGAAAAAGTTGGCTCAAAACTCAACATTCATAAAACTAAGATCATGGCATTGGCCCCATCACTTCATAGCAAATAGATGGGGAAACAGTAGAAACAGTGACAGACTTTATTTTCTTGGTCTCCAAAATCACTACAGATGGTGACTGGAGCCATGAAATTAAAGACATTTGCTCCCTGGAAGAAAAGCTATGATAAACGTAGACAGCATATTAAAAAGCAGAGATATTACTTTGGTGACAAAGTTCTGTATAGTCAAAGCTACGGTTTTTCCAGTAGTCATGTATGGATGTGAGAATTTCACCATAAAGAAGGCTGAGCACCGAAGAATTGATGCTTTCAAACTGTGGTGCTGGAGAAGACTCTTGAGAGTCCCTTGGACTGAGAGGAGAGCCAATCAGTCAATCCTAAAGGAAATCAACCCTGATATTCATTGGAAGGACTGATGCTGAAGCTGAAACTGCAATACTTTGGCCACCTGATGTGAAGAGCTGACTTACTGGAAAAAGACTCTGATGCTGGAAAGATTGAGGGCATGAGAAGGGGACGAAGAGATGGTTGAATGGCATCACCAACTCAATGGACATGAGCTTGAGCAAACTCTGAGAGACAGTGAAGGCCAGAGAAGCCTGGCATGCTGCAGTCCATGGGGTCACAAAGAGTTGAACACAACTGAATGACTGAACAACAACAATATACTATACAAAGTTGTCAATGTGAACTTATCACCATTATATTGAAAAGCAATTAGCTACAAATTTAGTGCTACCATGGCTTTGCTCTTTGCTTGTCTTACAAGTCTGTTTATCTCACCATACATATTTACCTGATCTATTAGTATATGTAAGTTTAGATGTTTAGGAACAAGATAAAGAATCCTGAGAACCCAGATGCTAATACATTCTAAGGTTATAATATGCAAATCAATGATTAACAATCAGGAAGGCACTTTGAAAAACAAAATCTTGAACATTAAGCATCAGTCACCTTGGTAATTCATAAAAGTGACAGAAGACAACACTGAGAAATACAAAATATCCAGACATGCTATGGGGGAAAGGAGACCATCAGAACTATGTTGATGATACATGTAGTGCTTGATTTAAACAAAAAAGTAGAAAAACCTAAAGCTGTTTAGTAAACTTCTTAAATGTCTGGCGGGGGGAGGTTTTTGCCTTTTTCACTGGACACATGCCCAAGTGATGAAGTCAGCAAACAAAAGCAAAGGGTTCACTGCCATGATTCCTGTAGAGCAACATTTAAACAGCATGTGACAAACAAACCCATCATCTAAGAGGCATGCTCTCTGGAAAACGCTAATGCAAAGGAATTCATGCTTAACACAAAGACATGCTCAAAGATCAGTCTGGCAATCTCATAAACCCAGAAGACATTGTCCCTCAGGTTATTTGTAACAATGACTCACTTGGGAAAACATAAAGCATTAAATGAATAAATAGCATGAAGCCAGGGCTCTAGCAATGCCTTTGCAAGAAATTTACAGCTGTCTAGAGTGGTTTCATAAAGTATTTTAAGAAAGATTCACAAAAATGAAATAGAGTGGTATAACACAACCTTTCAACACACTACAAAATTGTATCACATTCTCGCTAATGTAAAAGTATGGGTTTATTATGCAAAAGAGGACCAAAGAACACTGAAATATTAAAACATCTTTATGAGGGACATTTCATGACTTCAAAAAAAAACTTAAGAAAAAAATAAAACTAAAAAGAAACACAAAAACATAGGATGTCTTCTGGTCTACCCAGAGAGTTATTAATTTTTAAAACCTTTTCTATCTTTAATCACAGTGAGAAAATTAGAGCCCAGCTTTCCTGGAAAAGGAAACAGTCCAACAATGACCTTAGGATTCTAAACTTCCCTACCTTTGGGAAAGTGCCAATATATTCACTTTCTATAAGCTGAAGAACTATTAGTGTTTGGGTACCTCTGGCCTACGTTACAGAACTGCAGTCATATAAGCTAAGGCTCTTGAATTTTCCATGAATATTTCCTTTCTTACCTAGAGCTCTGAAATTTGACACATTTTTATATCAATTTGAACTTGAAGTTTTGACAAAAATGAAATTTATTCATTCTCCCTTGTTTCTCTCTGCATTCTATGATATGTAATAAGTGAACTCTTACCTTGTTTCATCCTTGGGCCTGGAGCCATCATCATTGTGTGAAGCACCTTTAACATTAAAAGTTAGACAGAAAATGAATTTCAAGAAGTCGTACGTACATTTTACCTAAAGATGCTTTGTAAACAAAACCCTTCATTGTATCTTTCTAGTAACAAAGATTGGGTTCCATCCCTGGGTTGGGAAGATAATCCTGGAGGAGAGCATGGCAACCCATTCCAGTATTCTTGCCAGGAAAATCCCATGGACAGAGGAGCCTGGCAGGCTACGGTCTATGATGTCGTGAAGCATCGGAGATGACTGAAGAGACTGAGCATGCATGTAGTAAAGAACATGCTGGAATGGAGTTAAAGTCCAACATGATATTTAAAAGGAAAATAAGATAAATGTTCACGTGACTGAGAAGTTTTATCAAAATTGAGCAAATGATTATTTTTTGTCTGTGTGCAAATGATCGTTTTGTATAAGAGATGGTAATGAGTCAAGGTATATTACTCACATGCTACTTCTGCCTAAATGTCTTATTTATTTACTTACTTATTTAGCTAGCTAGTTGGCTGCACCAGGTCTTAGTTGCAGTACACAGGAAAGTTGAAGATTTTCGTTGTGGCATACAGGATCTCTAGTTGTGGCATACGAACTCTTAGTTGTGGCTTTGTTGCCCTGTGGTATGTGGGATCTAGTTCCCTGACCAAGGATGGAACCCGGGGCCTCCTCTACTGGGAGTGTGGAGTACTAGCCAATGAACCACCAGAGAAGTCCCCATTTGCTTGATTCTAATTCAAATGTATTTTAGTCATCTTTTGTATTCCAATTACCTCCCTCTAAAAGTGCAGGATAATGAGAAGATTTTGAAAATAGAAAAATCAGTAATATCTTTCTTACGCAAAGGCCCTGAAAATAGCTTCAAGAATAGAAAAGGCACAAATGGGTCTCAAAGTGGCCAAAACAAATGGTACAACAGTCATACTTTCTTCAAGTTTTATTCATGAAATATCCTTAGGATTCAGTAAGGAACTGTGATACAGAGGGAGAATACTATAGGTAGGCACAGACAGCAGCAAAAGTAGTATACAGAGAAGTTTAAAAAACTATGAAATGCAAAAAGAACAAGTTTAACAGCCTAGGTCCACTGAGTTAAAGAACAACAGTCCCTGAATACAGTCCCAACTTTCAAAGAGTGAAATCATCACTATACTACTCCAATGAAGTAATGGATTACTTCATTAAAAAGATGCTGAGTCACCACTATATTATTACTATATCATACTCAGCAAGGTGGGCAAGTGTCTCAAGATTTTATTTTAAAAAATGGTACAGGTGGATAGATAAAATGTGGTACATCTGTGCAATTTAAAACTATGCAGTAATAAAAAGCAACAGACTACTGAAACATTCTACATCACTGATAAACCTGAAATGACATTATCTATGCTAAGTGAAAGAAGCCTGACACAAAGACTACCTATTGTTATGATTCCATCTATATGAATGTGTCAACTCTGAACCAGTATAACCAATTCAGAAATTTCTTTCTACCCTCATTAACCCCAAAGAACCAATATGGAAGATATAACCAGGACTATCTTGAAGGTTCTGCTATTAAAAAAAGGTCATGAATTAGAAAGGAAGTAGGAAGTCTTCCAAAGTAGAAACAGAAGTATAACAGCACCTGATCACTGCAAAATGCTCCATAATACAATTTCTAGGTAAACAGAGAGCTCTGTCAGACTAACCAAGGAGACCATTAACCTGTGCTTTGTCTTGACAATCTGTGTTCCAGGTGAAAATACACTTATTGGCAAATAAGGGATGGAAATATCTAAAGGAAATCCACTGAGAGGTGGTTTTATTAAGCATGCTACATCTCATATTTATTCCCTTTAACACTAGTAAACCATAAACTGTAAAATACATCAACATAAAACAAATCACAAAAATGGTTTTGTCATTATTTTAACTCAAAGACAGCTCAGTAAATGTAGCCTACAAAAAGGGAAGAGGAATGGCTAACGATTCCAGCTTGTACTGGCCTGTCTGGTATAGTACTAAGGATTTTGAGTCAAATTTAAACTAAATCAGACACTGCTACAGACAGTAAACTATGTCTGCCACCGGCACTGGAGAAGGTGTAGCATCAAATGTGCCATATTAACTGCCACTGTTGGCCTACAGAATGGCTACTTTATAAATCAATTTATCACTCTCAGAGACAACAATGATTTGGCTTATATTTGGCTAGCTTTTCAACTCTTAGTTCCTAAGAAACAATGTACTGAAAGTTTAAAATGAAAAATGTCTCTTTATAAAATGGAAATAAAATAATTTCTTTATGTGGAAAAGAATGGCAATAATTACAACATACTTTACAGTCACTAGTTTAAGAAGAAAAGACCCTATATATTTCCCTGGTGGTCCAGTGGCTAAGACTCTGTGCTCCCAATGCAGGGGGCCTGGGTTCAATCGCTAGTTAGGGGAACTAGATCCCATATGCTACAACTAAAGATCCTGCATGCCACAATGAAGATGGAAGATCCTGTGTGCTACAGCTGGTACTCAGCACAGCCAAATAAATAAAAATGAATTTTTTTTTTAAGTGATTACTTACTTTCTGAACATGCAGTTTCACCATTGGCAACAACTTCAGACTCTAGTTGCAGCCCATCAAGACAGACTGACAAATCTCCTATTGTCTCTGCTGGTTCTTTGTCACCTACAAGCTGTAAAGTCACAACTACTTCCTCAACTGGAAGAGAATAAAATTACAGAAAATGGTCACTTTTTTTTTTAAGTCATAACTGTTAAAAACATAACTGTCAGAAAATTTATATTTATATGTAGACATATTGTTTTAATACACTTCACCCAAGGTTTCAGGCCTTTTCATGCCAAAAACATTTTTAAAAATAGAACAAAATTTCCTAGTGCTTAATATCCACAATGTAAGATACTAAATGGGGCTTCTCAGGTGGCTCAGTGAGTGGTAAAGAATCCGCCTGCCAATGCAGTAGATGTCTGATCCCTGCATTGAGAAGATCCCCTGGAAAAGGAAATGGCAACTCACTCCAGTATTCCTTCCTGGGAAATCCCATGGAGAGAGGAGCCAAGCAGGCTATAGTCCATGGAATCACAAGAGAGTTGGACACAAGAGCTTAGTAATGAAACAACAAACAAAAACACTAAATAGCTCAATCATCTCACTTATTATATTCATTCTCTTCTTCAAAATGAGCCATCAGGACAACTAAGACTACTCAGCAAGGTATGTCTGAATTATATGGAGTGAAAACATAATTTAAGAATGAATTTTTTCTTATAAATCCTAAATGAAGAAATAAAATTCTTAGAAGTATGCTTTAGATACTCAAGGGATTAAAAGTCTGTTTTAAAATCATGATATATTAATTAAAATAAGTATGTTGCAAGTTTTTATGTATTTATAGAAAACAAAGATCATGGCATCTGGTCCCATCACTTCATGGGAAATAGATGGGGAAACAGTGGAAACAGTGTCAGACTTTTATTTTTGGGGGCTCCAAAATCACTGCAGATGGTGATTGTACCCATGAAATTAAAAGATCTTACTCCTTGGAAGGAAAGTTATGACCAACCTAGATAGCATATTCAAAAGCAGAGACATTACTTTGCCAACAAAGGTCTGTCTAGTCAAGGCTATGGTTTTTCCAGCGGTCACGTATGGATGTGAGAGTTGGACTGTGAAGAGAAGAGGGCTGAGTGCCGAAGAATTGATGCTTTTGAACTGTGTGTTGGAGAAGACTCTTGAGAGTCCCTTGGACTGCAAGGAGATCCAACCAGTCCATTCTGAAGGAGATCAGCCCTGGGATTTCTTTGGAGGGAATGATGCTAAAGCTGAAAACTCCAGTACTTTGGCCACCTCATGCAAAGAGTTGACTCATTGGAAAAGACTCTGATGCTGGGAGGGATTGGGGGCAGGAGGAGAAGGGGACGACAGAGGATGAGATGGCTGGATGGCATCACTGACTCGATGGACGTGAGTCTGAGTGAACTCTGGGAGTTGGTGATGGACAGGGAGGCCTGGTGTGCTGAGATTCCTGGGGTCGCAAAGAGTCGGACATGACTGAGCGACTGAACTGAACTGATCTATCAAAAGAGAGGTATACACATATAAATAAAACCATCTAAAATAAAATCATCTCTGCTCTATTTCTTTTCCATAATTGAGTACAGCCTTCAATAAATATCTATCTACTAAATTTATTTATTTATTATTTAAATAAATTTAAATAATATTTATTTAAAATACTGGATCCAAAATGAATGGCCAAACCAGATATTAAGAATGCATTAAAGAGTTCAAGCTTTATCTCTGTAGTAATGTTACAACCATGTAAACTTAAAAACAAATAGTGAACAGTCATTTTCTCCACATTTAGCACATGAATTTCTTGCAAAATAACAAAAGCTGAGCTTATTCTTATTTTCACATACATACGTTTCATATTGTTTGACTTTAATGTTTCATAGATATCCAATCCAGCAGTTCCCAACAAAACATCAGATTTCAGTGTCTGGTGACTCCACACACGAAAATGTAATTTACTCACAGGGGTGACAATACTACAAATGAAAAAAAAAAAAAGGTGAAAAAAGTATTTCCTTTAATATCACAATGGAATTCTAAATAAATTACAATTAAAATATCACCACGTATCTTACAGTTTACAACCAATATTGCCTGTATTCTATAATCTTATGAAAAACATATCTGAATGCTACAGGTTTGCATGGTCATCTTCATGCACTGGTGACCTGTAGGAACGATTACACGTATGTATTATCAACAAAAGTAAAAGTGCTCATCATGCTACAAACTGTTGAAAAATAATTTTACTTTAGTAGTACAAAAAGCTGAAGCTGAAGCTCCAATACTTTGGCCACCTGGTGCAAAGAACTGACTCATTAGAAAAGACCCTGATGCTGGGAAAGATTGAAGGCAGGAGGAGAAAGGGACGACAGAGGATGAGATGGTTGGATGGCATCACCAATGCGATGGACGTGAGTTTGAGCAAGCTCTGGGAGTTGGTGATAGACAGGGAGGCCTGGCATGCTATTCACAGGGTCACAAAGAGACACGACTGAGAGACTGAAACGAACTGAGTACAAAAAAGTGATTTATACAAAAAATTAAATTTTTATTTTATGTCAGGTAGTGTGCTGAGCTTAGGATTATTTCATTTAATCTTCACAGTAACCCTGAGGTGAGAATATCACTTCATCTTCACATACAGAAGCTGATATTCAGAGAATAAGCAAATTGCCAAATATCACACAGCCAGTTGGTGATGGACTGTAATCTGAACAAAAATCTATCATTAAAATTTGTATTAAGAATGTTCTCAGTCAGCTACTTAAGGATTTCAGGATTATATTATCCCATGTTTCACACTGCTAGAGGTAAAGTGTCCAGGACAACTGTCAAATAAGGCCAGACCTTGCTAAATGCCAATACAGAATAGAAATTTGAATTTGCAATAAGCTGTATAAACACTATTTCAATTAGAAAAACAGAACACTATATAACCTATGATAGTCCTATGGTTCAAGGCTGTAAGATTTTCCTGACCAGGGACAGAACTCATGCCCCCCCGCAGTGGAAGTGCAGAGTCCTAACCACTAGACCACCAAGGAATTCCCAGTGGCTGCTGCTGCTGCTGCTAAGTCGCTTCAGTCGTGTCCGACTCTGTGCGAACCCATAGACGGCAGCCCACCAGGCTCCCGCATCCCTGGGATTCTCCAGGCAAGAACCCTGGAGTGGGTTGCCATTTCCTTCTCCAATGCAGGAAAGTGAAAAGTGAAAGGGAAGTCACTCAGTCATGTCCGACTCTTCGCGACCCCATGGACTGCAGCCCACCAGGCCCCTCCGTCCATGGGATTTTCCAGGCAAGAGTGCTGGAGAGGGGTGCCACTGCCTTCTCCCAGTGGCAGATACTGTAACCAAACTAAGAAACTTTCACCTAATCATTGCCCCTCTTTGGTACAATGTATTCATTCTCTTTCAAAACTTTCAAAAATTGCAGGTTACTTTCAGGAGAACATATATTAAATATTAAGAGAACATTTCTCTGTTAGTCATCTGAGTAATTATAATGGGGATGGAATAAAAGTTAATAAATTTAATTTTATTAAATTTGAAAGATAAACTCTGCCATCAAAGATGGCAGATTATTTCAGTTCAATTCTTGAGACAAGTACGGAAAGCATGATACCTAACAATGGAAGCTGTGTTAAAATTGCAGGCCAATCTCCTGTAACTTAAAAATTCAGAAGTAAGTGTTTCCCTCCAAATATGGCTGAAGAGCACTACCATATAGGGCTACAAGGAGAGCTTTTTTTCTTAACTTTTAAACCACTAAGTTCATGTTGCTATCAGCTCAAGAGCCTGAAAGCATATTTATAGTAAGCACAGTTAGCAGTTGGTAGAAAATAGATGAGTATTCAGCCTATTATTCTGAACATCTCCAGTCGTTATTGGAGCCTGTGGCCTTTTGAAGGTTTGTTTTTAAAAAAATGTTACTCACACACAGTTTTCATCTAGATCAAATCTCTAATGTGGCACTAATTAAAAATGAAGTCTAAGAAACATTAATGTTGAAATAAATACAGATGAGAAACATTAGAATGATACTTCTGAAAATAGGTGTCAAGATGATCTTTGGAAAATTCTTAAGTTTCATTTATTTGTTCAAAATCATTGTTAAATACAAGATGCCCTAGAACTTCAAAAATCCATGTTAAAGATTAATGTAGGTATATCCAATTTGTTTTGTCATTTATTAGAAATATTGTTCACAGAGGCATGCATCATGTGAAGAGAAGAGCTTATCACTTCAGGTGTCTCATCTCACCATTTAAAAATAAAACATTTTTAGTAACAGGTTTGTTTTTCTAAGAGAAAAAAATGAACAATTTCAAATGTTAGGGAATGAAAGCAATTTGTCTACATTTGATAAAATAACAACTGGTTATATTTTGAACTATGCTTTAATATATAACATACTGTATTATTTTAAAAATATACTGTATTATTTTAAAATCTATTTGTTGATAAATCATACATTTTCTTCCATTTTAGTAGAAAAAGTTTAAAAATTAACCTATAATTCCCTTCAACCTATTATGCTTTTCTTACCAACATTTAGGGCTTTGTCAATTAGTGCTGAAATTGAGCTATATCCCACGTCTATGAATTTAAATGACAGATAAAAACACCAACACACAGATATATGCACAGGAATGTATACTGCACTGTCTAACAGCATGTTAGAAATCAACTGTATAGGGAACTAGTAAAATTAATCACAGTCCATCCACATTAAACAGTATTATATAGTTATATTAGGGATGTTAGACCTGTACATACTCAAAAAAAAGGATGTATGTTTAACATAAAAATAGGGTGATAGAACAAAATGTATAATTTTTCTAAAGAAAAAAAAAAGTGGGTAGGTTTTGTGTGGGCACTGTAATTAAAAAAAACACAAAATTAAATTTTGTTTAAAACTAAAATTTAAAATAAAAATTAAATAATAAAAAATGAAGTGAGTTCCTGATATCCCTCTATTTCCAACCTAAATTAAGGAAAGAGCTGCTAATATTTCTGGGCCCATAACCCTGGGATCCAGAGAAGGCAATGGCAACCCACTCCAGTACTCTTGCCTGGAAAATCCCATGGGCGGAGGAGCCTGGTAGGCTACGGTCCATGGGGTCACTAAGAGTCGGACACGACTGAGCGATTTTACTTTCATGCACTGGAGAAGGAAATGGCAACCCACTCCAGTGTTCTTGCCTGGAGAATCCCAGGGACGGGGGAGCCTGGTGGGCTGCCATCTATGGAGTAGCACAAAGTCAGACACAACTGAAGCAACTTAGCAGCAGCAGCAAACCTGGGATCTCTCAGCTACTATTTAGTGGCAACAGAGATACCATCAACAACTAAACAAGAATGCAATGAAAAGGAGAAACTGGGAAAAAAAATAATTAAAGAGAAACAAGACTAAAAGAACAAGGAGGGTAAAATTAAGAGGAAGGAGGAACAAAAAAAAAGTGAAAAACTTTCTAAAAGCTGCATTTCTGCTGACCTATTAAACAAAATATACCACAGAAAATACTTTCAAACCTACACTGTAAGAGGCTGCTTCCATTTGGGACTGTTCGTATTGTTGCATTTTTCTGTCTTCTTTGACTGTCCATCTACTGTGACTTCCACATAAGGACTTGGCCCAAACCAATTCTTTTTATTTTCTTTAAGTTTTGCTGAAATGACTAAATAAAAGAGAAAATATTTCAGTATTCAAGATGTTAGTCCATCCTTCAAATCAATTTAATTTCACAAAGATTAAACAGAGCATTATTTTTACTCAAGAGAAACAAAGCCATTTGCTCTAAAATATTCACAAATTTTATTCACAGATGACCTGTGTATTTCTTACCATCTTATTAAAAAATATAGGACTTCTCACCCATCCACCCAAATTCCCATCAGTAGTATCACTAGTCTCAGAGATCTTGAGGTCAATAAAAAGTACATTGACAAACTTGGTAAACAAATATGTGAATGCCTACCATCTATCAGATATTACTGCTCTAAACCCTGGACAGAACAGTTTATAATTAGAGATAAGTCCTTGTGATGAAAAACAGCCTAAGGTGGCAGAATATGAGTTGGTAGTAAAGAAGTTTTCTAAGGATATGGTACTTTCAAGCAACCATCTAAGGGACAAGGAGCTATCTATCCATGTCAAGATCAAAGGTAGGAAGAAGGGAACATTAAGAAAACAGTACAAAAGCTTTGATCTAAGAAAAGGAGAGCAAACAGAGAAAAATGGTAAATAAAGTGAGATCACATTTGGCTTTGCAAGCCAAGATAAGGAATTTGGATTTTATTCTAAGCATGCTAGAAAGCCACTGAAGGAAGAGTTACAAACTAAGATTATGTCGAGCATCTCATATATCTCTCATTACCTTAGCAAGAGCTTCTTACATCCTGAGCCTAAGTTAGTCACCACTGCCATAAAACATAAAACAGCCTTGTCCCAGCCTTGTGTGGAAGGAAGGCGCCAAGAGTAGATTCGAATCTAGAACACCCCACAGCTTCCACAGGAGACAACTCACTGGTCCCCTATAAATGAGATGACCACAGCCAAAGAATTATTTTACTACCTGGATATCTACTCTAACAGCAAAGTTCAGAGATGCCAGTGCCTATCAAGACTAACAGGCCCTTGCAAGTTGCTAGGAAAGTTTATACAGGAGCTACGCAAGAAGTGCAGTATACAGTCCAACACATAGACAATCCGGGCACTCTAGCAGGCACAGACCCAAGTGGTGGCCCTGAATCCCCCAACTTCACTTTGATCTAATATTTTACTTCTGTCCTTTTACACTTAAGAGACTGCTACAGCCATCTAAGAAACAGTAGGTTAGACTAGGGTGGTGAACATGGATATGGGGAGGAATAAATATTTTCTAATGAGAATCAACAGGATTAGATTACATTAGTGAGCTACGGAAAAGAAGCAAGGATATCTCCTGTGTTTCTGGCATGAGTAACTGGATAGAAGGTGGTATCATTGAATAAGATGGAAAAGATCTAGGAAAGAACAAGTTTGAGGAGGGTGGCATGGGCAGGAAATCAAGTGTATTATAACGGATGTATAAATTTGAGATGCTCATGAGACATCAAAGTGGAAACACTAAGCAAAATGTCTTTTTCAGAACAGAAAATGCTTAAGTGGGGATCAGACCTATCTCTGACTAATATGTACTATAAAGCCCTACTACTTAATACAAAACCTAATTTAATCACAGGATTGCCCCAGAAAAATCCCTATTTTTAATACATTTGTGGTCTGAGAAAAGGTGAAACAGCCCATACAGTCATGCATAAGTTCATTTTGTTTCAGGGGCTCTTGTGATCCTCTAAAACTGATTAAGCCTAGAACAAAGAGCAATGCAGCTATCCTGAGTGGCTTTTTAGGATTCAAACTTTGGAAAGCTATTTACCACATAATCCCACTCAACCCCACGAGAGCCATTTTAGGAAACTTTAAATGGGAAAATAAAAAGAGTAAGGGAAACTAACACCAACTGTTAGTGTTTTACTGTGTCTGGCACCTAAATATTATGATTTTGACTCTCACAACTGTTCTGCAAGACAGGTATTATCATCTTAATTTTTACACATAAAAAAAGAACAAGATCAACAGAATTTAAAAGTTTATCCAACAGTCACAGCAAAGCTTGGACAGGAGAAATTATGTTAAGTGTTCAAATCTCAAAGTTTAGATTGCACAAAACTTTCATTACAGTCCTAACATTGTAAAATAGATCAATGTACTACTTCCTAAAATTTAAATTCCCAAGGTAAATTAAAAGATTATGAATTATAAACTAGAAGAAAATTAATCAGAAAAATGTCAGTATCATCCGTCACCTGGGCTACACCTAAAGGCCTCTAACAACTGTCTATTTTTACTCTCACTTCTCCAGCCCAATTCCTCATAGCTACTAGAATTGTGAACAGATGTGACCATGTCAATACTTTTCAATGATTCCCTAACGCCTGAAAAATGAAGTTTAAATTCTTCTGGGGCATTTTATGTTGCTTACTATGTACTTTTACAGCCTCTTCCTATACAAAATCCCACACAGGCCCCTAGTGTTCTAACCACTCTTACCTGTTTGCTGTCCCTCATAAGGACCATGTACTTTGACTGCTCATATGTGCTACTTCCCTCCACTCATAATGATCCTTTTTCCTTTTCATCCAACACAATTCTACTTCCTGAGTTGTCTTTAATCTCTTCTCTTTGAAGGGTTCTTTAAATCTAACAAGTCAAAATTGTTCTATGCTTGCACAGCATTTTCTTATCTATATATGGCTCCTGTTGCTTTTCATTCAGTCTTAGTTCTTAGTAGGTTTATTAGTTTTTACTTATTTAACTCAACCTGCAATCCCCTTCATGGCAAGGTATAGCAAGTGTGTATATTTAATAACTTCCTCTTCAATATGAAATAAAAGTTTTGACAATTTAAATATAAAGACAGTAAAAATAAATGAATAAATGTAAAGAAAGTAAAAGTGAATCCTTGGCTTATTCAACTTATTTTGGGAATCAGAAGGCTGTAAGGAACAAGGTAAAACAAATAAGGGTGGGGAGATCACCACACTTAAGTTAAGGGTGCTAAGTTATGATTAGCAACATGATGAACTGATAGGAGATAAAACCAGTTATGCAAGGATTACCCTCTGTGGTCAGAAGTCATGAGAGGCCAAAAGAGGCCTCTGTAGCAGAACCATGGCTTGTCTGGGCAGAACTGGATATAAACTCTTGACTTTAAATTTAAAGTATGAAGGACCCTCCTGGTCTCTAAGCATTGGGAGCTAAATATATGGTGTTCTAGTAAATCTGGAAAAATACAGTAAGGTTTAATTTCAATTTGTAAGAACTGAAATAAGATGGTTTCTCTTCCTCAAATGATGAGCTCTGAGTCAGGACTGAGACTAAGAAATTTCTAGGAAATACCAAAGTACTTGTTCTGCCCATGTAAGTATAATACTAGCATACAGTAAGCATCAAAACACAGATAAGCTTAGTATAATAGCTGAAGTTAGGTGCAGAACATAATTAAACAGGAAATGGCTAAAGACAGGGAAGGATGTAAGAAAACAGACTTATGTCCAAGGTAAAGGAACAGGCCACAGAATTAGAGATAAAGACTAAAGAATGATCCAGGAAATCAACTTATTCTGGGAATCGGAAGGCTATAAGGAACAAGGTTAAAACAAACAAGGGTGCTGAGATCAAGTTATGATTAGCAATATGATGAACTCTCAAAAACATTTAAGAGTAAGTAGGCATTTCTGATTTCCTGCTATAATTTTTGTAACTATCTGATAAGTTACAAAAGGATCTGCCCAACACAAGGATCAATACAGGTACATTCAATACTCAACAAAAGTGTTAAGAAATCACTTCAATGCCAAGAGAAGTTCCCAAGGGGATGCTTCATATAGTACCTTGATCAATGAAAGCATAGCACAAAAGACCACCTTTCTACTCCAGTTCAAACTGGAACAGCAAAATGGCTATTCATGTTATTTCTATAAATTAAGAGTCAAATCACAGAAAGTGTGACTAATGAACTGGCATGATTTTAAAGTTTAAGGTGTAAATGTGTAAATATAAGACATCAGGAAATAATTATCAATTAAGTTTAGTGAACATTCATCACCTCATATAGATACAAAATTAAAGAACTAGAAAAGGAATTTTTTTCCTTGTGAGAACTCAATCACTTGTGATGAGGTATACTTTATTTTATGTAAATTCTGAAAAAGAAAAGCAAGGCTGCCTTTCCCTTGATGTTCCTATAAAGAATTATGTGAAATTAAAACACATCAAGTTCTCTAAACAATCTATTTATCAACACAGTATCAATTTATGAATTAATTTTTTAAAACTCTTGCTACAACTTATGTAAGTTTTTATTAAAACTTATTATAAGGTATCATTTATCTGAAATAAATTTTCTACTTGCCATCATCTGGTAAGGAAAAGCAATTAGCAAATGTATATACCGTAAACAAACTATGTACATGCACATGTAATGTATGTATGACAGAAAGAGTTAAAGAAATAAATTTGAGCAGGACCACAGAGTAACATTTTAACTTTTGACACTAAATTTCCCCATCAGTCTTTTACAGTAACTTTCTAAAACACCAATCCAGTTTACTGCTCTTTGTTAAAAACTCTGGTTACTTCCCAGGTCCCTTAGCAATGACTTTTTTTTTCTTTTGGCAGCCTTGACTCATGTGAAGGAGATGGCCCATTCCTGTGAATTCTCACAGGTCCCTGCTCTGCAGCAGTGGCTTTTAGGGATGTCGAGGGAAGCCTTGGCATTTCCCTCCTTCAGGCCATTTGCTCTGTCATGTTCATTGCTGAAAGATCCTTTTATACCTTTCTACTTTTTAAATAGTAGCAATGCTTCAAGCACCACTTTCTTTCACAGCAACTCTAGTCAAATACTACCCCTTTTTCCTGACCAAAGTCATTATCTCTTGCCATTACCATACACCAGGGCATATATTTTATACTTGCATATTTATGCCTTTCTTGAATTTTAGAAGTATTGAGGCAGCTTACCAAAATAAAATAAAAAAACAAAAAATTCAAATACTGTAGCTAATCCATTAATACAGAGTAAAAAATACAACGTCAATTAAAGTGACTTGTGGGAAAAAACACTTTGTTCTGAGGTTTCTAGCACCAAAAGCAAAGTAAACAGTGAATTACAAAGGACACTTGATTGTAGTCAATTTGGCACTCTACTGTTTATTATCTGTTGTTCTCCATATCTGCCATATCTAATGATGCCTTTGCTAAATATATAACTTTTATCCATAATTCACGATGGCTGTTTTTGTTAAAAATGCTTTTGCCCTATACTTGTACATTCTCAGAATTTTTAGACTCAAGATTAAAAGCTTATAAATGGCTAAGAATTATGTCTTCTTGAGGTGCATTTAGGCATTAAGTGTTTTTCTTCCCGTGACGGTCACAATAGCAAAGATAGTTAGCTTATGCAAAGAAAAGTCGAAAGGAATATAACTTAAATCTGGTTGCTCAGATGATAAAGAATCTGCCTACAATGCAGGAGACCCAGCCAGGCTCAATCCCTGGGTCAGGAAGATCCCCTGGAGAAGGGAATGACTACCCACTCCAGTATTCTTGCCTGGAGAATTCCATGAACAGAGGAGCCTGGTGGGCTGTAGTCCATGGGATCGAAAAGAGTAGGACACGACTGAGAAGCTAACACTTTCACTTTTTCTTTCCTCACATTACTATTTTAAATTGCTGACTTTTTAAAAATAAAAAGCATGTATATTGCTTACATAACTTGAAAAGCTGACACTAATAAATTCTCTAAATCAAAAATTTTAACTTAAGCTGTCCCCTAAAAAAAAGTCTTAAGAAGCCTGGCCCAATGTAAAACAGCTACTCAGACTAGACTGAAGATGGGGAGAAAGTCAAAGTGTTAGTTGCTCAGTCGTGTCCGATTCTTTGCAATCCCATGGACTATAGCCTTCCAGACTCTTCTGTATATGAAATTCTCCAGGCAAGAATACTAAAGTGGTAGCCATTCCCTTCTCCAAAGGATTTTCCTGACCCAGGGATTGAACCCAGGTCCCCTGCACTGCAGGCAGATTCTTTACCATCTGAGCCACCAGGGATGGGGAAGGGAGAAACAACTAGAATCTGGCTTTGGCAAAGAAATATTAGAATCTTTCATTGAAAATCAGACATCACTAAGAAGAGACTGGAGTCAGTGAAAAGAATTCCCAAGAATAAATTCTAGCATGCTTTCAACTTAAGAAGGTGTTACTTTTATATAACTCAAATACTTTTAGGTTTCTAGAAAGATAATAATACAGTTTATAACTTTATATTCATACTCTAGAGCTGGATGTAAGCCAGGTACAGTATTAACAGAAACTAATATAATCAATAAATGCCATTAAATTAAAAGGAGAAAGACTAAGTTTCCATTGTGTAATAGACACATGCTTGTCTAAAGAAAAATCCAGTGCCTCACTTTGGCTAGTACAAATGGTTTCTATAAAAAGACCCTACAGAGAGATCATATGGAGCCTGACTGTGAAAAGGTCTTAGCCCAGTTTTAAAGAAATTCACTAACATAGCCAAGGAGAAGCACTGAAGGTTTTTGAGCAGGTACAAATCAGGTGGCATTTAAGAAACATGAATTTGAAAGTGATCCACTTGGTTAGTATGGTTAGAGGAAAAAAACAGGTATTAGGAAAGTAATAAGAGCAACCAAAAAATTTAAATAGGCATTTCTCAAAAAAAGATATACAAATGTCTAATAATAAGCACATGAAAAAAATGCTCATCATCACTAACCATCAGGGAAATGAATTCAAACTCTTGAGATACTATGTCACATCCATTACAATGTCTCTAACCAAAAAGATAAGCATTCCAAGGATGTTTACAAAACTGTAACCCTCATACATGACTGCTGGGAATACAAATTGGTCTGGATGCTTTGAAAATTAATTTGGAATTCCTCACAATGCTAAATGTGGGTATTACATGACCCAGTCACTCTACTCCCAGGAACACACTCAAGAAAACTGAAAACATACAACTTCACAAAGTTATACACAAATGTTCATAGCATTATTCCTAATAGCCAAAAAGTGGAACCAACCCAAACACCCATCAACTGATAAATGGATAAAGTATTTCCACATATGGAATAGTATTTGGCAATAAAAAGAAATTAAACACTAATGCATGCTACAACAGGGATGAATCTTGAAAACAATATAAGTGAAAAAAGTCAAGAGACAAAGGCCACACATTTTGAGTCTATTTCTATGAAACCAAAGTAGGCAAAGCTATAGAGAGAAAAATAATTAAGCTAGGGCTGAAGGTGGCTGGGGAATATGGGGCAGGGGTTTCTTTCTGGAATGGTGAAAATGTTCTAAAATTGACTGGTGATGGTTGCACAACTCTGAGAATGTATTAACAATCACTGACCTCTAAATGAGTAAACTGTATAGTATGTGAATTAGCTCTCAACAAAGCTTAAAAAATCCAAATCAAAATAAAAAACAATAGCAACTGCCCAAGCATGTTTAACAAACCCAAATTGTATACCATACCCAATAACAACCTGAAATTAAAATGTTATTTTTATATATCTACACATTATGTTCATTTATTCATTCAGCAAATACTAATTCAACACCTGATATGTAACAGCCACTAAAGGTTTTCTTCTCAGAAGATTTTTTATTGATGGTGAAAGTGAAGTTAAAGTCACTCAGTCGTATCCGACTCTTTGCGACCCCATGGACTACACAGTCACAGAAATTCTACAGGATTCTGGAGTGGGTGGCGGGGTAGGGGTGGGGGGGACACAAAGAGAATGAGGGAAGTAATGCAGTAGATCTTTTTAAGACTTACCAGTGATCTGAAGTTGTGATTTCATGGTCAAACTACCCATTGAACCAAGCTGTGATCCACTGTCAGACATATCACCAACAGGAAGGCAAACCTGAACAGGGCAAAGGAAACACTGTGAACGTCAAAAATTCCCACTTGAAAAATATGTAAATGCTAACCAGGCCATTTCCACGTCCCACTGAAGACCACAAAATAACCAGTGGCCTTCACACTGCTAAAATTCTAGTATCCATCCTGCACTAAACTATCAGCAAAATCTGAAATGGTTGAATTTCTTTCTTCTGTGGTTTACTTTCTTCTTTTAGTTCCCAAGACACATTCTCGAGGTTTATGTCCTACCTTACTGATTATTCCATCTTAATCTTCTTTGATGATTCCTTCTGGTCTCTCTACCCTCTTAATACTGGAATGTCCTAGGGCTCAGTTATTGGTTCCCTCTTCTCTCATATCTTCACATTCATTTCCTCAAGGATATCAACCAGTGTTATGGCTTTAAATATCATCTATATACCAACAAGTCCCAACTTTACATTTCTATCCCAGATTTCACTCCTGAATTATAAACAGCAACTTCACTTGGTATCTAAAAGATATTCTAAACTAATACGTCAAAAACGGAACCCCTGATGTCCTCTGTGAACTATCTCAGTTGAAGGCAATTTCATCCTTTCAGATGCTCAAGCTAAAAACTATGGAGTTATTCTTGACTCCTTTGTTCATATGTCCCTTCCCATCTGCTGACAAATTCTAATGTCTCTATTTGCAAAATACACCTAGAATCCAGCCATTTCTCATCACCTCTATCATCAATCTATTCATAGCCACCTGACAGCTATCTTCTTCCTAAATTATGCCCCTCTCCTAGATTAACCTAAAGTGACCCCATGGACCGTACAGTCCATGGAATTCTCCAGGCCAGAATACTGGAGTGGGTAGCCTTTCCCTTCTCCAGATGACCTTCCCAACCCAGGGATCGAACCCACGTCTCCCACATTGCAGGAGATTCTTTACCAGCTAGAGCCACAAGGGAAACCCAGATTAACCTAAAAGGTCTCCCGTTTTCCATCCTTGTCCAGCCTCAGTACCTATTCTTAACACAACCTGGATGACTTTAAGATGTTAAAAAGTTCTTCAAATTTTCCCATTTTACTCGAGTGAAAGACCCTATATGATACATGCTTCCACTGCTCCCTACCTTCTGATCTTATTTCCCCTCTACTGTCCGCCCCTACTCAGGCACCTACCTATTATTTTTCAAACATGCCAGCACATTCTCGCCTTAAGACCTCTGTTCTACTTGTTTTCTTCACAATATTAACAGTCTGTTCCACCTATCCTGATCATTTTTTTTCTTCTACAGACAATATGATCTTTTGACATACCACATAATTGACTTGGTTATTATGTTTATTGGTTTTGACTCTCTGGGCTAGAATATAAACTCCATGTGAGCAGGAATCATTTTTTTGGTTCACTGATAAAACCCAGAATCCCACAACAGTGCCTGACACATTGCAAACACTTAAACATCTGATCTGTGAAAGGAACAAAGATGGCTCCTGAATTATACTAAAATAAACAACCCTAACATATCTTCTTCAGTCCATAGTCTCAGAAGAGTTAATCCTCATGTGGTAAGGCATGCTCTACATAACAGAGATTTTATAACAAAATCAGGACACTTGGGCTTGATTCCTGGCTACAACACTTATTGTATGATACTATATGAGTTATGTAACCTCTCTAGGTCTCAGTTTCCTGTCAGAGAAACGGGGATAACACCATCTCTACCTCACAAGGTTGTTGAAAGACTGAATGATTATGTATGTGGGGGGAAAATGCTACGAATGTTTATTATTCATACTGTCAGAATTTAACTAAATCTGTTTTTAAAATAAAATGTTCTTAGGCTTTTGGGGACTTGATAAAATATCAGGAATATTTTGAGTGGGTCAAAGATTAAAGTAAAATTTACTTAAGCACTCACTATCTGCCAGATCCTATGTAAGAAATACATAAATACAATAAGGCAAACAAAGTAACCTGAAACTGTAAACATGTCTACAGTATTCATACAAAATTAGGCTTCCATTCCCTGGTGGTCCAGGGGTTAGGACCACTTGCAATGCAAGGGCATGAGTTCGATCCCTGGTCAGGGAACCAGAATCCCATATGCTGAGGAGGCAGGGAGGGAGGGACGGACAGATGTAGGGAGGAAGGAAAAAGAATATGTTCAAAGCTAAAATTCTGGCAGCCTTAACTCAAATGACTAGCTCATTCCCTTGGCTTGGTCTGTATATTTTTTCCCTTCACTTTCTATGTCTACTTAAATTGCACCATTTCGGATGTTTTATACAATTTACTAAAAGGGCCATTTATTTTAAATACAGAAGGCATACATCATAAATAAAGCCATTAGTAGTCACCCAGAATATAAAGGCACTGAGGTGTACCATAAAAGTCAACAGAGCACTGCACAGGATATTCTTCTGATGCAAACTACTTGTTACAGAAAGAGTCCTCAAAGACATCATTACCACATATGTATAGTTATTTTCTCCTCAATACTGAAAAGACTCTTCACCACAGAATTATGACATCAAGATAAGGAAATTAAGAGGCAGTGAGAAAAGTCCAACAACTGGATGCTGAGTTTATGAATGATAAAGTATTATTCTAGTTGCTGATCTACAGCAACAGTTTATTGCTGGAAAAATACCCTTTTAAATAGTATAGATTATTCTAAATTAACATTATAAAGTTGCAAAGAAAATAAATTCAAAATCATAATAAAATGTATTTTAAAAACACAATTTCATGTAAAGAAGACTAATGAAAGTACAGACTACAAACATTTTTAGAAACAGTGATTCTCTCCAGATAATTAATCATTGTGATAGAACTGTGAGATGCTTTGCAAAAACATGCTGATAATTTTAATAATGTATGTTCTAGTTCACGTTAGTTTCATATAATAAAAATTATTTTAAATCTCTAAGAATAAAAAAACACACCACTTGTATAATAAAGACAAATCATAGAAACCTTAGTATTAATTGGCAACCAGTTAAATAATCACAAATTCATACCACAGAAAACTATGCAACAATTAGAACTTACTAGTAACTGAAGTGTAAAGATTTCAAGAACATTTAAGTTACAGAATATATATAATGTAATCTGTTTTGCAAATAAAAACAAAATGCATATCCCTATAGGTAAATATAAATAAAGGCAGAAAAAGTTTCCATCCCAAACTGGTAATAGTGGCTACCCTTCTGTGTACTAAAGAAGGAAGTCATGGGGAACTTGTGGTTTTTTATGTATTATTTGAGTTTAAAAAGAAAATATATACCATACTTGTACAATTTGAAAAATACCTCAAGACTAAGTAGATAGAGAATCTACACTTCAAAGCCCATCTTCTCGCCTGAGCGCCAGACTCCTAGGCCTAACCTTTACAATTGTCTGCATTACTAAAATGACTAAGGTGAAACTCTGCCTGGCTCAACAGCAGCACCATTCACCCACGTGCTCAAGCCAAAGCTATGAGCATTAAATCTTTCCCTCATCTAGTTGTAAAGATTCTATCTGCAAAATATACCCTACTATATACCCTATATGCTTACTTTTCTTTTAACTACATTAGCCCAAGCCACAACCAGCCCTTCCCTGTCAACAAACTATTACAAGTCACTAAATAAGGCCCCCTGCCGCTGCATTTGCTCCTTCTCCCTCTCAGCCATTTCCCATCAAAGTTAGTGTACTCTTCTAAACATTAAAATTAGATCTTGTTCTACTCTGCTTAAATATCCAATAATTGCCTATCTCACCTAAAATAGAATCCAAATTCCTCACTCTGGCTTATAGAAGCTCCACTTCATTCCATACATGACCTACTTTCTTGAGTTCTCCTCTCCTTAACATTCTCCTCCTTAGCCACTGTAAATCTGGATTCTATTTCTCAAACACACTAAAGTCATTCTGGACTTATAGGCTTACACTAACTGTTCCCTCTGCTGAGAATGTTTTTTCCACTTATCTTTAAATAACTAACATCTTGCATTCAGCCCTCAAGTTAATACTCAGGTCTTCCCTGACTGACCAGTATAATGTAGCCATACTATTACTTTCTACCACATCACTGAAATTTTCCTGACTTTTTAAATTAATTTTATTAATTTCTACAAAGGTAGGCAACCTTGTCTGCCTTGCTAATCAGTACCTTAAATATTCTACAGTTTTAATTAACTAATGCCCACAATTTATATTAAGGGTCACTCTTTATGAACCTTATACGGTCCTAAGGATATTGAAAAATGCATAACTGCCACGTATTCAATAGTATAGTATCACAGAGAATAATCTCACAACTCTAAAAATCCCGTGCTTCCCCTATTCATTCTTCTTCCCTCAATAAGAACTTCTGGCAACCACTTACCTTTTAACTGTCTCTACAGTTTTGCTTCTCCCAGAATGTTAGATAGTGGAATCACACAATTTAAGAGCCTCAGCCTGGCTTCTTGGTACTATGATTAAAGTTTCCTCCGTATCTTTTCAGAGCTTGACAGTTTTTTTTTAATTTGCTGAATAAACATTTCACATGTGTTTATTCCTCTGTGCATCCATGTGCCTGTTGAAGGGTGTTAGATGCTTCCAGCCTCTGGCAGTTATGAATAAAACTGCTATAAATACTATCGTGCAGGTTCTTTGTGTATGTAAGTCTTCTACTCAATTGGGTAAAGAGGACTACAATTACAGGATGATAAGGGTAAACCTATGTTTTAGCTCTGTAAGCAACTGCCAAATCATCTTCCAAAGTGGCTGTACCACTTTGCATTCCAATTAGAACTGAAGGAAAATTTCTACTGCTCCATATCCTCACAAGCATTTGATATTGTCAGAATTTAGTATTTCTGGAATTTAGCCAATCTAATAGGTGTACAACAATGTTTCACTAGTGGCTTAGTTTGTAATTCCCATGTGACATGATGTTGAGCATCTTTTCGTATGTTTGATTATTTACCATCTATGTACACTGTTTCATGAGCTATCTGTTCAGATATTTTACTCATTATTTGTTTTCTTACTGTTGCATTTTAAGAGTTATTTGTGTATTTTAAATATAAGTCCTTTACATGTTTTGCAAACATTTTCTCACAGCCTATGGCTTCTCTTTTCATTTTGTTAACAGTGTAAAGGTGCTGGTTGCTAATTCCCACAAGTCTCAAGTTGAGTGCTGTGGGTGGGTTCCCCACACCAACAACCAATTCTCCAATGCCAACTGGGTGTCCTACAGTTTAATAATAATCAGATAGGAAATAAATATGACATAGTTTTATGTATTAAAAAAAATTTTCACCAAAAAATCCATTAGAAATAAAATACACTGAAGTTGCAGGGTACAAAAAAAAAAAAATCAATATATAAAAGTCTATTCTATACACTAACAACAAATCATCAGAAAGCAATTAAGAAAAACAATCCCATGTACAACTGTAACAAAAAGAATATCTAGGAATAAATTTAACCAGCTAGGTGTAAGACCATCTTTCACTGAAAACTAAAGACATTACTGAAAGAAAATGAACACAACACAAAGAAATGTAAAGGTATGTGGGCTCATGGATTAGAAGAATTTAACATTTTTAAATGTCCATATGACCTAAAGCAATCTACAGAGTCAATGCAATCCCTATCAAAATCCCAATGACATTTTTCACAGAAACAGAAGAACAAAAAAATCCTAAAATTTGTATGGAACCACAAAAGGCCCCAAATAGCCAAACCAATCCTGAGGGGGGTAGGGGGAAACAAAGCTGAAGTATCATTCACTCTGATTTCATATTATATTAAAAAGTGACAGTAATCAAAACAGCATGGTATTGTCCAAGTAACATACAAATCAATGGAACAGAATTGAGAGTTCAGAAATAAACACACACATAAATGGACAATGAATACACAACTCAAGAGAAAAGAACACACAATGGAGAATAGAGAGTCTCTTCAATAAATGATGTTGGAAAAACTGGTCATGCAATAGAATGAAACTAGACCACCAGCTTATACCATACAAAAAGTCAACTCAAAATAGATTAAGGACTTGAATGTAATACCTGAAATCATAAAACTCTTAGCTGTGAACATCACTAAATATTAGGGAAATGTAAATCAAAACCACAAATGAGATACCATCTCACACCATTAGAGTAAGTATTATCAAAAAGGCAAGAAATAACAAGTGTTAGGATGTTGAGAAAAGGGAATCCTTGTATAGTTTGTGGGAGTGCAAATTACTGTAGCCACTATTGAAAACAGTATGGAGAGTTCTCAAAAATTAAGAATATGATCCAGTTATTCCACTTCTAGGTATTTATCCAAAAAATTCAAAAGCATCTATTTTGAAAAGACATATGCGTACCCATGTTCAATCCAGCACTACACACAAGACCTAAGATACGTAAACAACCTAAGCTGCCATCCGTGAGTGACTGGATAGAAAAGGTGTAGTGTGTGTTTAAAACAAGGGAATGCTACTCGGCTTAAAAAAAAAATTTTTTTAAGAGAGGAAATTTTGCCATTTGCAACAACATGGATAGACCTGGAAGGTATTATGCTAGTGAAATAAGACAGAAAAAGGCAAATACTGTATGATTTCTTTCATATGTGTGTTGGGGGTGTGTGGGGGAGTGAGTACACAAAACCAAACAAAAATAAGCACACAGAGAGAACAGAATAGTCGTTAGCAGAAATTAAGTGTGGGAAGGGCAAAATGGATAAAGGAAGTCAAGTGCATGGTGATGAATGGAAACTAAACCCGTGGTAGTTAGCATGTTGCAGTGTATATAGAAGTCAAAATATAATTTTGTACGCTTGAATCTTAAATGTTATAAACCGATTTTATATCAATCAATCAGTGAGAAGGCTGTCTGTCAAACCACTAATCTAACAGAATAGACTTCAGAGACCATACAAGACAAAGAAAACAGGACTATACAAAAATTAGTCTGAAACAATCAATCAAATGACAACAGCAGGCAGCAACAAGAAACTATGAGATGGGAGAAGAATCTGGTATTTCCAGAGCCACCACATTATAACATTCAAAGTGTTTCATTTTCATACCAACAAACTGAATTCAACAGCACATTAAAAGGATTAATACATCATGACCAAGTAGGATTGATTAATCCCTGGGATGCAAGATGGGGTCAACATACAAAAATAAATAAATCAGTGTGACCAACAAGGACCTACTCTGTAGCACAGGGAACTCTACTCAATATTCTGTGATAACCCATATAAGAATCTAAAAAAGGATGAAAAAATATATAACTGAATCATTTGCTGTATACCTGAAACTAACAACACTGTAAATCATCTATACTCCAATAAAATTAAAATATTTTTTAAGAAATAAAGAAAATCAATGTGTTATACCACATTACAATAAAGGATAAAAACCACATGAACATCACAACTAATGCAGAAGAGCATTTGACAAAATTCAGTACTGTTTCATTAAAAAGCTGTCAGATTAGGAACAGAATTACCTCAACAAAATAAAATATGTTTTACATATGAAAAAGCCCACAACTAACATCACACTCAACAGTGAAAATCTGAAATCTTTTCTTCTAATACTAGGACAAGATAGGATGCGCACTCTCAGCATTTCTAGTCAACATAGTACTAGAAGTCCTAGCCAAAGCAATTAAGGCATTAAAAAAAAAAAGAAAAGAAAAATTGGAAAGAAACAAGGAAAATTATCTGTCCCCAGATGACATGATTTTATTAAAAAAAGAAAGAAAAAACTATAAAAGTTCCAAACAGGAGATTCCCTGGTGGTCCATGCTTCCAATGCAGAGGGCACAGGTTCAATCCCTAGTTGGGGAACTAAGATCCCACATGCTGCACGGTCCAGCCAATAATAACCAAAAAAAAGAGAGATTAGAAGTGTTAGCAAGGATGTGGAGAAAGTGGACCCCTTGTACACAGTTGGTGAATCTCTTATACTGAATACAGAGGCAAAAATCATCAACAAAACACAAACAAATTGAATTAAGTAATATTCCATGACCAAGTGGAATTTATGCCAAAAATACAAGCTTGGATAAATATCCAGAAATCAATTAATGTAATATATATTACATAGACATATTAGAACAGAGTACAAAAACAGTATCACCATCTCAACGCACAAAAGGCATTTGACACAACTCACCCTTTCATGGTAAAAACACTCAAGAAACCAGAAGTAAAAGAGAACTTCCTCGACCTGAAAAAGTGCATCTAATTAAAAAAAAAACAAACTATAGCTTCAGTTCAGTTCAGTCGCTCAGTCATGTCCAACTCTTTGCAACCCCATGGACTGCAGCACACCAGGCTTCCCTGTGCATCACCATCTCCCAGAGCTTACTTATACTCATGTCCATCAAGTCGGCGATGCCATCCAACCATCTCATCCTCTGTTGTCCCCTTCTCCTCCCATCTTCAATCTTTCCCAGTATCAGGGTCTTTTCCAATGAGTCGGTTCTTCGCATCAGTGGCCAAAGTATTGGAGTTTCAGCTTCAGCAACATTCCTTCCAGTGGATATTCAGGACTGATTTCCTTTAGGATGGACTGGTTGGATCTCCTTTGCAGTCCAAGGGACTCTCAAGAGTCTTCTCCAGCACCACCGTTCAAAAGCATCAATTCTTCCACGCTCAGCTTTCTTTATAGTCCAACTCTCACATCCATACATGACTACTGGAAAAACCACAGCTTTGACTAGACGGAACTTTGTTGGCAAAGTAATGTCTCTGCTTACATCCTGCTGCTGCTGCTGCTGCTGCTAAGTTGCTTCAGTCGTGTCCGACTCTGTGCGACCCCAGAGACAGCACCTGACCAGGCTCCCCCGTCCCTGGGATTCTCCAGGCAAGAGTACTGGAGTGGGTTACCATTGCCTTCTCCAGCTTACATCCTACTTAACGGTAAAAGATTGAATGCTCTCCCCCTAAAATCAAGAACAAGAAAGAATGCCAGCCCTCATCATTTTTATTCAAAGGTTCTAGCCAGTGTAACTTGGCAACAAAATCAAACAAAAGGCATATGGACTGCAGAGAAAGAAGTAAAACTACCTTTATTTGAACATGATCTGATCTTGTGTTCAGAAAGATAGAATAACTTAGAAATTATTAAACAAGAGGGAACCACGGCCCAGGTTCAAAAAATTTCCAAATACACTATGGGTAGATTGTGAATGACTATGTGGTCAGTCACTTAGTTAACAAAGAACAATATATAATATTAAGTAAGCACTATCACATGCATTCCAGTTATTAGATGGAAGAAAGCTTTCAATCTGCTGCTCTTTAAAGTTTTTCTGTAAAGGGCCAGAAAGTAAACATTTCAGAGTTGGGGGCCATATGATCTCTATAACAAATGCTCAACTGCCATTGTACTGTGACAGTGTGACAGAGAACACATAAAAAGGGGGCTATCCCAATAAAACTTTATTTATTAAAAAAAAAAAAAAAAAAAAACAGCGGGCCAGATTCCTTCCACGAGTCATAGTTTGCTAACACATGTTCTCGAGCATTAAAGTGAAAAACTGTTAACACCCTACATACATCACACTCATGGCATAAAACTGGGAAGTATGGAAGAGGCAAAAAAATTTCTTAAGACATTAGAATAAAACAGTTGGACATGGGTGGAATATCTTATAATTAAACTTTACTTTACATCTTCCTCATTATGCCTATTACTACTCCCTTCATTTGCTTCTTCCTGTACTATCTTACTCATTTCAGTATTTCTCCTTGCCTCACCTCAATCTATCCACATAGTGTTATCAAAGGATTTCTAAGATGAACTTTCTACACAACTCTGATGATCTGCCATGTTCCTGCTTTGCCTATTATCTTATTTTACATGCCATTCTCCCATACACACCCTATGCTCCAATCATAGAAAATTATTCATCATTCTCCAAAATGCCATCTGTTTAACACTTCTGTGATTTACTTATCCTGTTCCGTTAAAACTTCGCCCCACTATTTCCCTAAATTTCTGGTCATCTGGTCTTCTCTTAACCTTCAATATTCTGCTCAAGCATCTCATCTGGTAGCCTTCCTTAAACTAGAAAGCAGAAACAATTCTTCTAGTCTACTCTATAGCATGCATTCCAAAAGATATTGCTGCTAAGTCGCTTCCGTCGTGTCCGACTCTGTTCGACCCCATAGACGGCAGCTCACCAGGCTCCCCCGTCCCTGGGATTCTCCAGGCAAGAACACTGGAGTGGGTTGCCATTTCCTTCTCCAATGCAGGAAAGTGAAAAGTGAAAGGGAAGTCGCTCAGTCGTGTCTGACTCTGAGCAACCCCATTGACTGCAGCCTACCAGGCTCCTTCGTCCATGGGATTTTCCAGGCAAGAGTACTGGAGTGGGGTGCCATTGCCTTCTCCGCCAAAAGATACTATAATATGGTAATTAAGTGTGCAGGCTTTGGAGTCAAATAGATCTAGATCCACGTGTCTCCACATCCACATGCATTGTTTACTGTGTAAACTTAAGCAAATTACTGAATTACTTTCTTCATCCATGAAACAGGAATAACTGGATTGTAGTTTTGGTTTAAAGATTGAGATAATACCTGTAAAATGCTGCTGTTGTTTAGTCACTAAATCATGTCCATATAAAATCTGTACAACAATGTTTATAGTAGCTCTATTCACAGTTGCAATATGTGAAACGACGTGATCTCCCTCCATGTGCGTGCATGCTCAGTCACTTCAATGGTGTCTGACTTCATGACCCCATGGACCATAGCCTGCCAGGCTCCTCTGTCCATTGGATTTTCCTGGCAAGAACACTGTAGTGGGTTACCATATCCTGCTCCAAGGGATCTTCCGGACCCAGGGATCGAATCCACATCTTCTGCATTGGAGGCAGATGCTTTACCCCTGAACCACCAGGGAAACCAATCTCCTTCCACAGGTAAATCAATAAACTGTAGTACATTTACACACTGGAATACTACTCAGGAATAAATTTTTTTAACAAAACGCAACAGGATTTCCCTAGGGGCACAGTGAATGAGAGTCCACCTGCCAAGCAGGGGACATGGGTTGAATTCCTGGTACGGGAAGATTTCACTTGCTTCAGAGCAACTAATTCTGACAGTGGCAACTACTGAAGCCTGCACACCTAGAGCCTGTGCGCCCCGACAAGAGAAGCCACCACAGCGAGAAGCTCACACACAATGAAGAGTAGCTCCATTTATCACAACTAGAGAACGCCCATTCCAGCAACAGATACCAGTGCAGCCAAAAGTAAATAATTTTTGAAAAATACAACAACTCAGAGGAATCTCAAAGGCATCATACTGAGTGAAACCCCTTCTCAAAAAGTTTAATATGTACTATTCTATTTATGTGACAGTCTCCAAAAGACAAAACAAAGAAATGGAGAACAAATGTGTTGCTGCCAGAGGTTAAGAACTGAGGGTGAGTTTGACTAAACAACGGAGGTTTCTGGTGTGATGAAATTGTTCTGTATCCTGATTGTGGTACTAGTTATAAGAACCAATAAATGTGTTAAAATTCATACAACTGTACACCCAAAAATATTCACTGGAGGGACTGATGTTGAAGGTGAAACTTCAATACTTTGGCCACCTGATGTGTAGAACTGACTCATTGGAAAAGACCCTGATGCTGGGAAAGATGGATGAGGATGAGATGGTTGGATGGCATCACTGACTCAATGGACATGAGTTTGAGTAAACTCTGGGAGTTGGAGATGGACAGGGAGGCCTGGCGTGCTACAGTCCACGGGTCGCAAAGAGTCGGACACGACTAAGTGACCGAACTGAACACCCAAAAAAAAAAGCCAATCACTGTATGATAAATTTTTAAAACAGTTAAAACATTAATCAAAAATTTTAAAGGCTACCACTGGGTTGAACAGTGTCTCCCTTCAAATTTATGTCCATGCAGAAATGAGAATTTGACTTTACTTGGTCTTAAAGGATCTTCACAAATATAATCAAGATAAATTATAATGGATCAAGCTAAAGATGAAGACACAAACTGGAGATATATATATATTTACATACAAGACAAGGAATGCGAGGAATCAGAAGCACAAAACAGATTATTCCTGAGAAGTTCCAACTTTAGTTATACCTTATTTTGGCCTTTTAGACTCCTAGAACATGGGGGGGAAATGAAGCTGTGCTGTTTTAAAACTGCCCAGTTTGTGGCAATTTATTACAGCAATCCTAAGAAACTAACATAGCCTATGATCTCTATTTATGTGACATTCTGGAAAAGGCAAAACCATTGAGACAGAAAAATGAGTGCTTCCTAAGGAATGGGGCTGGGGGACCAAAAAATGCTCTTAGTTTTTATTTTTACAACAACAAAAAACACCAGACATTAGATTTACGTATCTTGGGGAGACCTCTTCAGAACTCATCTCCCTTTCTAGGATCTCTCTTCTACCTCAGTATCTCATAGCTAGATTAATCTATCTGTTTTACTGTCTCTTTCGTTTCACAATCTATTCTTCTTTCACCTCCTCCAAAGACTATTTCTAAAGCCAATTTCAACTTTGCCTCCATTTAAAGCTTTAAAATTCACAGAAACGGAGATAGGTGACTATGAATTTCCTATGAAAAACTGACTTTTCACATGATTTTTTTAAAACGCTTTCACAATCGAATACACTGTAGAGCCTGTATCTTCACCTTGTAAACCACTGTGATTTGAGTCAATGAAGATAGCAATTTGAATCTAAAATCTAGTACAATATTAAAATAATCCATTATTTATTAGTCTTGTCAGGTACTGCTGCTAAGCTGCTTCAGTCGCGTCTGACTCTGTGCGACCCCATAGACGGCAGCCCAACAGGCTCTGCTGTCACTGGGATTCTCCAGGCAAGAACACTGGAGTGGGTTGCCATTTCCTTCTCCATTGCGTGAAAGTGAAGTTGCTCAGTCGCGACCAACTCGTAGCGACCCCGTGGAATGCAGCCCACCAGGCTCCTCCATCCATGGGATTTTCTAGGCAAGAGTACTGGACTGGGGTGCCATTGCCTTCTCCAAAGAAACTTAAAACAGGGCCAATTCTTAACACTTTCTTATCATTTATTTTGAGTAATGTTTACTATCACATTAGAAAAATGTGACTGAATGTCTAATGTAAAAAGAAGGTGCTAAAACATTGCCAGCAATAAAAACTAACCTTAACATCTTCATGAAAGGCAGTGGGGAAAAAAAACGTGGAAAGACACACATTTCACAAGATTATTTCAGTAACATCTTATCCCATAAGTAACAAACAGAGAAACTACATTTCTAGCCTTATTTTAAAATATGTATCCTATTTATAAATAAATCATTAAATAACCAGGGCATTATGAAATCTGCTTGGGTTTCTTTTCAGAAATAACACATCCAACATAATCAGTTATTTTTATAGGCCATGTCTAATTTATCCTACAAAACTTGATAATTTTATATACGCCTGTAATTTCTTAAAAGAAGCCACCAAAAAGACATTTCAGAAAACACACAAAACCAGTAAGGAGAAAAACTGCTTGCTGAAGCAGAAAGTACGGAGTTCAAAGAGCTAAAACACACAGTGGTATTCAGAGAACTAAAACCAAATGAAGCTAAACTCTCAGCCTTACTAAAACACAAAAGCATACATGGTAACTAAATATTGAGTAGTCTCCCATGGATAGGGCCACTCAGCCATGCTCCCAAACCCCTACTCAAGTGAAAGAGCTACATATCAAAAGACCTGTTTTGAAAAATCTGTCCTCATTCACCAGCCACTACAATGCAAAATGGACTCCAGCCTCAACCCAGTTGGAAGTGGAAACATGGGGGTTTGAAGTAGTTCTGGTGTATGCAACCAGTAGCCACATTACCCAGCTGAGCTGAAAACTAATTCCTGTTCACTGGGGTCACAGAAGCAAAGACTATAAGAGCAATGTTTAGATCTCATTCTCCACTAATGATAGCAAAGGAGCTAACTTTGGCATATGGGTTGACAAAGATACTGACAGAGGGATTAAGAGTTCTTTGGGTTGGGGTAGAAAGTAAATGCTAATTCCCATAACAATTTCTCAACAAAAGGAGAGAAACTAACTCAGATCCACTCACAACAGGGAAAAACTGCTTTCCTATTTACTGGAAAAAGTTACTTTAACAGGGTAGCAGGATGTAGACCATCCCCTATCCCCCACAACAGTGACACTTTGGCTCTGAACATCATGTAATGATCTCAGATAATCCAGAGTTCTTCCCCATCTTCCAGCCAAATCGGAATCCAGTGTGAATTCTAAAGCACAGGCATAAAAAAGACAATTATCTTACTCAAAGAGAAACATGAAGTGAAGTCGCTCAGTTGTGTCTGACTCTTTGCGACCCCATGGACTGTATGTAGCCTACCAGGCTCCTCCATCCATGGAATTTTCTAGGCAAGAATTCTGGAGTGGGTTGCCATTTCCTTCTCCAGGAGGATCTTCCCGACCCAGGGATTGAACCCGGATATCCCACATTGCAAGCAGATGCTTTACCGTCCGAGCCACCAGGGAATCCCAAAGAAAAACAACATAAGAAGGTACAATTTTCAAGGTTCAACAGTATAAAAGAGCTGAAGGAAATTGGCACCAGAACTGTAACTTTTAACATTCATTTGTTGGTTTGAACTTTGCATCTAGTATTACAGAAGGCAATTTTTCTCCCAGTTCTCCCAAACAGCTTTCGGATAAACATCTTAGTATTAACTATTATTATAAGCTGTGTCCTGGCTTTGACTATTTACTGCTAGAGTTTAAAGGATTTAACATGCCTCAATAAATATAACTACTGTTGTACTACTCTAAATATTGCTCTCTTCTGCCAAACGTCTTGTGCGAAACTATACAACTCGATTAAATATAAAGCTGAATTTCCTGGTGTTCAAGAACTCTTGTTTCTGACTATCTCTTAAAACCCATAAATTCTCCTCAAAATAAGACTCTGGATAGCCACCATCTCATCCTTCTAACGAACCTTTCTCAGATCATTTTTACACATTGTTTAAGAATTATCAGTCTTCCCTGGTAGTACAGTGATTAAGAATCCACCTTCTGATACAAGGGACACAGATTTGATCCCTGTTCCAGAAAGATTCCACATGCCACTGAGCAACTACTGAAGCCCAGGTGCCTAGAACCTGTGCTTCACACCAAGAAAAGCCACAGCGATGAGAAGTCTGCACACTGCAACTAGAGAGTAGCTCCTGCTCACGGCAACTAGAGAAAGCCTGAGAGCAGCAACAAAGACACAGGGAAGCCAAAGTAAACATTTTTTAAAAAAGAGAATTATTAAGAAAACTAGATGTCAATAATGAGCTAATAAATAATGTCTATGTATACTACATAAACAAATTTATGCATTTATATTAAAAGAACTAAAAAGGATAGTTTTAAATATTGTATTAAAAATCCAGGAAAAAAAATCAGAATCATTTATTTCCAAGAGTTCTAAACATTGGGGTCAGAGTGAGTAAGTGAAGTCACTCAGTCGTGTCTGACTCTTTGTGACCTCGTGGACTATAGCCTATCGGGCTCCTCCGTCCATGGGATTCTCCAGTTAAGAATACTGGAGTGGGTTGTCATTTGGGACAAATAACCATTTATCCATTAGGAAACAAATAGGATTATGAAAGCAGGGTCAATTTTACATTCCAGTTTGGGCCTGCAAATTTTCACCTTAGTATTCTATTTCAAGACTACCTCCTCTCAAAAAAATCTATAAACAATAAATTCTGGAGACTATGTGCAAAAAATGGAACTGTTTGCACTGCTGGTGGGAATGTAAACTGATACAGCCACTATGGAGAACAGTATGGAGGTTCCTTAAACTAAAAATAGAGCTACCATATGACTCAGCAATCCCACTACTGGGCATATACCCTGAGAAAACCATAATTCAAAAAGACACAAGTGGCTCTCTTCCCTTCTGTGGCCATCGCTGAAGCGCTAGCGGCCAAAATGAAGTTCAATCCCTTTGTGACTTCTAACCGAAGCAAGAATCGAAAAAGACATTTCAATGCGCCTTCCCACATTCGCAGGAAAATTATGTCTTCTCCTCTTTCTAAAGAGCTAAGACAGAAGTACAACGTTCGATCCATGCCCATCCGAAAGGATGATGAAGTTCAGGTTGTACGAGGGCACTACAAAGGGCAGCAAATTGGCAAAGTAGTCCAGGTTTACAGGAAGAAACACGTCATCTACATTGAACGAGTGCAGCGGGAGAAGGCTAATGGCACAACTGTCCACGTGGGCATTCACCCCAGCAAGGTGGTTATCACCAGACTAAAACTGGACAAAGACCGCAAAAAGATCCTCGAACGTAAAGCCAAATCTCGCCAAGTAGGAAAGGAAAAGGGCAAATATAAGGAAGAAACAATTGAGAAGATGCAAGAATCAAGTCATCTTGTCTACAGCTTTCATTAAAAACTGTTAAAATGAAAAAAAAAAAAAAAAGACACAAGTGCCCCAATGTTCACTGCAGCACTATTTACAATAGCCAGAACATGGAAGCAATCTAAATCTCCATCGACAGACAGATGGATAAAGAAGATGTGGAACATAAATATATGGGATAGTAGCCATTAAAGAGGAACAAAATTGGGTCATTTGTAGTAATGTAGATCAACCTAGAGTCTGTCATACAGAGTGAAGTCAGAAAAAAGAAAAATAAATATTGTATATTAATGTATATATGTAGAATCTAGGAAGATGGTACGTATAAACTTATATGCAGGGCAGGAACAGAGACCAGACATGTGGACATGGGAGAAAGGGGAGGGTGGGACAAACCGAGAGAGTAGCACTGACATGTACACACTACCATGCATAGAACAGATAGCTAGTGGGAAGCTGTAGAGCACAGGGAGCTCAGTTTCATGTTCTATGATGACCTAAGGGGTGAGATGGGGGATGGGAAGGAGGCGCAGGAAGGAGGGGATATATGTATGTATATAGCTAATTCACTTTGTTGTACAGCAGAAACTAACACAATATTGCAAAGGAATTATACTCCAATTAAAAAAAATTTACAAAGACTACCTCCTCTGAGTCCCAAAGGAACTGAATAAAATATCATTTCAAAGAAAGCAAAATACCACACACATCTTACTTGTTTTTACAGATAAATGCATGGGAATCCAGCAAAGTTAAATGGAGTGCCCAATCAGGCAAAGATTTCTTAGCTGTGACACCAAAAGTACCATCCACAAAAGATAAAATTGAGAAATTAAGCCTTATTAAAATTAGGAACTTCTCCTCTTCAAAAGACACCATTAAGAAAATGAAAAAACAAGCAAAAGGCTGGGAGAATATATCTCTAAGATGTAACACTTATCTGATAAAGGGCTTATATCCAGAATTCACAGAGAACTCTTGTAATTCAATAATAGACAAACAATCCAATCAAAATGAGTGGTCCAAGGTCAGAACAGAAGATGCAGCCAAAAACTGAGATCTCTATGTTAATTTCATGATTTAAAACTACAGTTCCATAACTGCTGCTGCTGAGTCGCTTCAGTCGTGTCCGACTGTGCGACCCCATAGATGGCAGCGCCTCAGGCTCCTCCGTCCCTGGGATTCTCCAGGCAAGAGTACTGGAGTGGGCTGCCATTGCCTTCTCCAATGTATGAAAGTGAAAAGTGAAAGTGAAGTCGCTCAGTCGTGTCCAACTCTTAGCGATCCCACGGACTGCAGCCTACCAAGGCTCCTCCGTCCGTGGGATTTTCCAGGCAAGAGTACTCGAGTTGGGTGCCATCGCCTTCTACAGTTCCATAACTGAGCCTCCCGCAAAAAAAGAAAAGAAAAGAGCAACAGGGAAACAAATGGAAAAAAAAAAATCTATGTCACTGCATACCTGAACTTACTCAGTTTGGTCCATTTCAAAATTATTTAAATATGGAGTCTAGGACCACTCTCAAATCCCTCTTGAACAACAACAAAAAAGGCCCTAATAAATAGCACAAAAAAGAAATTCAAAATCATCACACAAAAATCAAGCAATCGCCAGGACATGGAAGCAACCTAGATGTCCATCAGCAGATGAATGGATAAGAAAGCTATGGTACATATATACAATGGAGTATTACTCAGCCATTAAAAAGAATACATTTGAATCAGTTCTAATGAGGTGGATGAAACTGGAGACTAATATACAGAGTGAAGTAAGCCAGAAAGAAAAACACCAATACAGTATACTAATGCATATATATGGAATTTAGAAAGATGGTAACAATAACCCTGTATACGAGACAGCAAAAGAGACACTGATGATAGAACAGTCTTTTGGACTCTGTTGGAGAGGGAGAGGGTGGGATGATTCGGGAGAATGGCATTGAAACATGTATAACATCATATATGAAACAAGTCGCCAGACCAGTTTCGATGCATGATACTGGATGCTTGGGGCTGGTGCACTGGGACGACCCAGAGTGATGGTATGGGGAGGGGGGAGGGAGGAGGGTTCAAGATGGGGAACATGTGTATACCTGTGGCAGATTCATGTTGATATATAGCAAAACCAATACAATATTGTAAAGTTAAAAAATAAAAGAAAAAAAAAGTAATCACTGAAATGATTAAAACAGACTTCTTCCTTTTCAGAATTACAAAAGGTAAAATATTTGTCTGGATACCTCAGGCTGATTTATATTTTCTTAGGCAAGCAGTAGCAACAGCAAGTCCTGTAAGAGTGAAATTTCTTTTAATAAGATATTAAAAGATATTTTCCTTCTCCAAAATAAAATCTGGATGACACAGGGACTTCTTTGCCTAAAGCTTAATCCTTTATAAATGTTTACCCCACCCAAGTAAATGGTTAAAAGAGAATATAGAATTATAAAACCAAAGAAAATGTAATGAAAATCCTGCCCCAACCAACCTTTATCTTTCCAGAAAGCACTACTTTTAATATTTTATCAAACATTCATTTACTGAGGGACTATATATTAGAGAATGGTTCTAACTGCTTTGTCAATAACAGGAAAGAAGGAGGAATAGCACAAGACCCAGTAGATGTAGCCAGTAGCCTACAAGATAATTAAGACACTAAAAAATCAAACAACCCAGTTTAAAAACGGGCAATGAAACTGAATAGACATTTCTGCAAAGAAGATATACAAATAGCATAGGAAAAGAAAGTACCACTAATTACTAGAGAAATGCAAATAAAAACCTCAACGAGATACCACTTCTCTCATCATTAGAATGACTATTCTTTAAAAAAAGAAAAGAAGTGAAATGAAATGTTGTCATGGGTGTAAAAAATTGGAACTCTTGAGAACTGCTGGTGAGAATGTACTAAGGCATAGCGGCTGGGGAAAACACTATGGCGGATACTAAAACAAATTAACATGGAATTACTAACAATAAGGTCCTACTATATAGCACAGGGAACTATACTCAATATCCTGGGATAAACCATGTTGTTGTTGTCGTTGAGTTGTTAAGTCGTGTCTGACTCTCTGTGACCCGGTGGACTGTAGCCTGCCAGGCTCCTCTGTCCATGCGATTTCCCAGGCAAGAAAACTGGAGTGGAATGCCACTTCCTTCTCCAGGATATCATCTTGAACCAGGGATCAAACCTGAGTCTCGTGCATGGCAGCCAGATTCTTTACCACTGAGCCTCCTGGGAAGCACTGGGATAAACCATGATGGAAAAGAACATAAAAAAGAATGTACACATGTGCATAATTGAGTCATTTTGCTGTACAGCAGAAATTAACATTTGTAAATCAATTATATTTCAATTAAAAAATAAATTTTAGAAAACCCACCATGAAATTACTACTTGATCCACCAGTTCCACTTCTGAGAATACACCTAAAGAACTGAAAGGAGGGACTTGAACAGATATTTATGCAGCCACATTCATAACATCATTATTCACAATAGCCAAAAGGTAATCCAAAAGGCCATTTACAGATGAACGGATAAACAAAATGTGATTATACACATAAAATGGGATGTTACTCAGCTTTTTAGAAAGGAATGGAATTCTGAAACATGCTACAACATGAACTTTGAAGACACTGTGCTAAGTTAAAAAGCCAGACACAAAGGACAAATATTGTATGATTCCATTGATATGAAGTAGCAAGAATAGTCAAATTCTATAGAGACAAAAATTAACACAGTGATTACCAGGGAGGGGAATGGCATTATTAATAACACATACAGAGTTTCAGTTTGGAATGATAAATTCTGGAGATGCATAGTGATAATAGGTATGCAGCATGGGAATATATTTAATATCACTGAATTAAACACTTAAAATGGTTGCAGTTGTAAATTTTATGCATATTTTACCAACATGTTATGCATATTTTACAATGACAAAAAATAATCAGGATAAATAAGTCTATCATTTTCTTTGCCCCTTATTAATGAAAATATCAATTTAAACAGTAAAATCAAGAAAGCAGACTGAACATCTATGCTCCATCTCCATACTCTCCCAAAACTCCAACAAGAAAAAATAAAGGAAAAAAGTTTAAATTCTGAAGGGCAAAGAGAAAGGGAGAGTAGATGACTGCACATCAATGTCAGCAACATTCTGGACAATAAAAAGCAACAGGAGCCAGGTTCTATACATTTCAATACATACATTAACAGTTTTTAATTAAGACCTATAGTAATTATCTCTCCTTCCAGAAATTCAAGGGTAAAAGATAATCTAGGATTTCCCTTTTACTAGCTTTCCACAGAAGCAAATGCAGCTAATCCTCTTCGATATTCCTTTCCTTCCAAAGCAGACCCCCAATTAAATGAACCATCTAAAAATCTCTTTAAATTTTCAAAACAAATGAACTTCAAAATCTAGGTTAGACCATGCTTCAAAAGTTCAAAAAACAAATTCTCTTTGCATTAAATGAGACTTGGATTTAGCTCAATTTGATCTTTTTACTGCATTTCTAGATGGCTGCAATTCTGTCTACTTTTCACAGGCTCAGTTCAGTGTTCTTATTCATTGAAGAGGGAAAAGTTGCTGTCTCTCAAATATTCTGAATATTCAGGCTCTAACACACCTTAAAGCTCAACATTCAGAAAACTAAGATCATGTCATCTGGTCCCATCACTTCATGGGAAATAGATGGGAAAACAGTGGAAACAGTGTCAGACTTTATTTTTTTGGACTCCAAAATCACTGCAGATGGTGACTGCAGCCATGAAATTAAAAGACACTTACTCCTTGGAAGGAAAGTTATGACCAACCTAGATAGCATATTCAAAAGCAGAGACATTACTTTGCCAACAAAGGTCCGTCTAGTCAAGGCTATGGTTTTTCCAGTGGTCATGTATGGACGTGAGAGTTGGACTGTGAAGAAAGCTGACCACCAAAGAACTGATCCTTTTGAACTGTGGTGTTGGAGAAAACTCTTGAGAGTCCCTTGGACTGCAAGGGGATCTAACCAGTCCATTCTAAAGGAGATCAGTCCTGGGTGTTCATTGGAAGGACTGATGCTAAAGCTGAAACTCCAATACTTTGGCCACCTCATGCGAAGAGTTGACTCATTGGAAAAGACTCTGATGCTGGGAGGGATTGGGGGCAGGAGAAGAAGGGGACAACAGAGGATGAGATGGCTGGATGGCATCACCGACTCGATGGACATGAGTTTGAGTGAACTCCAGGAGTCGGTGATGGACAGGGAGGCCTGGTGTGCTGCGATTCATGGGGTCGCAGAGAGTCGGACACGACTGAGCGACTAAACTGAACACACTATTAGATTTACTTATTAAAAAGATTACTTAAAATAACTACATTTTGCATTTTAGTCAAGAATAAGAAGTTAACTTTCCTGTATATGTCAAGAAATGTTTCATGAGAAAAGTATAACCAGAACCAAAGGCCTACTGAAAATTAAATCCTGAAAATCACTTTCTCAGGCTATATAAACACATTTCATGTTTCTACATTTATCAGTTTTAAACATTCTGAATCATAAATTAATTACTGTGTCACGTTTCTGCAACAAAATCCTACATCTTTTCCGTGAGAAAACCTTTTGTCACTGTATCCAAACCTTGGTAAATAAAAAAAATTCCATGTTTAAAGTCTACAGAAGAGGTTAATCAAGATGACCAAAAATGCTAAACTAGAAATGTAATAAGCAATTGAACTACTTTGATTTTACCTTTTCTATTCTTTTAAAGCTGGGAAATTATGAGATTATATACATGATCCACCATTAAAGAGAGTGCCACGGCTGAGAGTAATGAAGATCCTTATGAAAATGGAGGGGTAGCCTCTTCAGTATTATCCTCACATATCCCAATTATTACAAAAGAACAAATATGAGAAGAGCTTTCAAAATCTGCATCTTTACTGCAGCGTCCCACTGCCACAGGGTGACCCAAATACAAGCTTTTGTCCCTCGCTTTCCATTCTCACTACAACCTCCCTAGCCTGGTCTCCCTGCCTCCGGACCCTACCAACCCTAATAAATACTGTAGACTTCAATATTAACAAAATAAATTTCATAAAATACCACTTCATCCTACCAGTCAATAGGACTTAAGTTTATTCTAAAATAAGAAGACTGCTGAAGGGCAGCAGAGTATATTACCCCAAAATATGCCACTTTGGCATAAGAATTATTCTGAGCTAAAGAATCAAAACTCAGCTGCAAAAGCTGTTTACCTCTCTCCTTCCCACAACTGCCTATATTTACACTGGAAAGGAGGCCTGTACCAAGAAGAGAATTATTACCAGAAAATATCTTTTTACCTAAGAAACTTAACTGCAGGGACTTCACTGGTTGTCCAGTGGCTAACGCTCCACACTCCCAATGCAGGGGGCCTGGGTTTGATCCCTGGTCAGGAAACTAGATCCCATAAGCTGCAACTAAGAGTTCCCATGCTACAACTAAAACATTCTGAATGCAGCAACTAAGACTCAGCACAGCCAAATAAATGATTTTAGAAAGAAAGAAAGAAAGAAAACTTAACTAATTAAGTAATAGGGCAACCTTTATTTTCCAAACATCTCCTCTCCTCTTCCCTTTGTATCACCAGCCCCTACTCCTTTTCCTTATAAGGCTCAGGATATGTATATAAGCCCCTATTATGGCTGCCTTTTGGGTCTCAGTTTTATGAGGCTCCCATACTGTATTTAGAAAATTTGTTTTTCTGTTGTTAATCTATCTTACAGCAATTATTAGACCAAAGAACCTGAAAGGGAAGAAGAGAAATTATTTTGCCTCTACACTGATCTCTTCATTTTTCTAAACTTTCTATTCTTACTGGGACCACACAAACCCTCTTCAGATTAATTTAAATTCACTGTACTTTCTTTCACCATCTTAAGTTCATTCCTGCCATTTTCCCATTCTGAATCCCAGTTTTAAATAACTTCCCTCCTCCTCTTTGCCTTAATTTTTCTGTTTATGCCTCATTCAGCCCTAGATAGCAGTAAGGTATCGCTTGAACTTTAAAAATCTCTATGTGAGTAAGGACTCTCTTTCCAGAGAGCAGTGAACATGGGTTATGCAGCAAAAAGTCAAGCCCCAGATCAGAGGTTACAGAACAGCAACCCACAAGACAAAGTCTGCCCACAGTGGTGAATTTGTCTGGCTCACAGCATTTTTATGAATTCATTACGTTGCCAACATTTCAAAATAAAAATTTCTCACAAAATCTGAAATTCCAGCTTCTCTTCATAAAAAAGATGTTCAGGTCACACTTCATCTATATGCCTCCTCCCCTACCTCCTGCTAGATCGATAGTGAGCCAACAGTAAATTATATATTTTAAAATGATAAATCTCACCTCAATTTTTTAAAAAAAGTAAACCAAAGCTGCCTAACAGCTGCCCCACTGGAGTAACATGAATTCCCTAAACCACTTAAGTCCCAATCTGCTCTACTATTACTATTTAAATCTAGCCCTTATAGGCATCTGACTTTACAGTGCTCCCCTTATATACATTTACTGAATGAATAAATTAAGATGATAATTTTAAGACAGACAAGGTTGGTGATGATAATTTTAGAACAGACAAGGTTGGTGATGATGATAATGTGATAATGATAACAACAACACTGGCAATTAACATTTCCTGCTTTACTGTGAACCAACTATTGTTCAAGCAAAAATATATTATCTCATTTAATCCATACAAAAACCCTATGGATATACACTATTATTATTCTCGATTTATAAATGAAAAAACTAAGGCACAGAGAAGTGAAGCAACTCAGCCAAGGTCACATTACCAGTACACTCAAGGTACAGCGAAAATTCAAAATCAGATAGTCTTACTCCAGGGAACACTGTTAATCCCTACAATATGATTCCTTTAGACTACCATCCTTTCTTCTGTGACCAACTGAATTAACTGCCTGGAACGAAGACTCAAGAGACTAAATTTTAGAGCCTATTCTTTCTTTGCACAAATGACTAAGAAGCAAACCAAAGTTCACCTAAATGCAGATGGCATTTTTGAATTTTTTCCCTCACCTTAAAAGAAAACTTTCTCTGTAACTGAAATATTAAGGAATCCAATCAAACTATATATTTGTTATGAGACTATTCCTGGAGTAAGGTAAGCTCAATAATGAGATGAATCCTTAGTTCAAAACTACAAAGTGATGATATAGCACAAAACTCTTCTCTTTCTTGGGGTAGAAGGATATATCTATGAGAGTAAACAGTGTGCAGACATGAAAAAAATTAAGTTTCTTGAGGGTAGGAACTGCTTTTTTCCATGAGTCCCTGCAGTTAGCATATATTCAGTTGTAATAAAGGAACCAAGAAATCCAAACATCTTAAGTTGAAATGCAATGAAATCCTTATTATAGCATTTATCATCTTGCTTTTTTACAATAATTACTAGTGAACAGTTTTATTTTCCTCACAGAAACACAAAATCCTTGAGGTAGAGTATCCCTTGGAAACTAGCATAACAGGGCTCAATAAACGCTTGCTTAATATTACAAGCTCAACATTTCTATACTTAGATTTCCTGCAGGTCTCTCAACCTATGTTTAAAGCAGAAAGAGAATTCCTTGGTGGTCTAGTGGTTAGGACTCCGAGCTTCCACTGTAGGGGGCAGTGAAGATCTTACTACCTGCATGGCCCAGCTAAAAATAAAAAATAAAGTAGAATTTAAAATGGCTTCTCATTTACAAAGCAATGGATGCTTTGAAGTCCTATTATAAGATATTTTTGAGACCAGTCCCACATTGTATCAACAAAGCCCTGAAAAACTGGTGACCTGGCATAAGCAGCACAAAGAATAATCAAAGAGCTGGAAGGAGAAAACATCATGTTCATACCTTCAGTAGAAAGTAATGCAGTCCACAGACTTAAGCAAATTGCTCAAGATCATAGAAATTAAGTAACAAGCAGTATCAAGGCCAGAACACATATTTCCTGAATGCTGGCCCAGTTTTCTTTCCACAAAGAACTACTCTGTGAGCTCAGGATGAAATGGATACTTTTAGAAATATTTTAAAGATATTTGGTATGGAGGATGATCTTCCCCAGTACATAACTTTTTATGAGGTATTATACCACCACTAAAGATATGAAATTTACCTTGTTCCAGTCATTGCAGATAACGCCATCCTTTCCCGTTATTCTACATACTTTTTTCATTTTCATGTCTTTTCTTTCATTATCCTCTGAGAATGTTTCCTCTCACCACCTCTGATTTATCTACTTTTCCTCTTATCCACTTCCTTTCTCTAGTATCTCACAAAGCACCCTACCATCTCCTTTTCTCTTCGTAACTATTTAAAAAAAAAAAAAAAAGACCCACAGATTAATCACACATTTGATTATAGCACTGACCTGGGATACCATAATAAGCAAGCCATAGCCTTGGTCTCTTGGCATTTATGAGGCAATTTGTTAACAAAAATATAAACTAAACACAAAGGGTCACACAATTTTACTATGATTTTACAATGGGGACAAGAAGCTTAAGTACGGATGGGACACTTATATGAAGAGATGTGGTAATAACAACAGTCGAAAGGTTAGGGTTAAGCAAATGAAAGGGATCCTCTTTCCTATACAGCTTTCTCACCAACCAATTCATGTGCTCTACTTCATTTACTCCCTATTCTCTTACTGCTTGACTTTTCCTGTGCTCTACTTTTTCTCTTAACCAGCAGACTTCCTTTTCTTCTTCCTGGTCTTTTTTTTTTTTTTCTCTCCTGATCTTTTAAGATGAATCTGTCCTGTCCTGTTTTCCTTTTCAGTATTATTGCCAACTCCTCCCACCTTATAGATCTGGATAATGGCTTAAGATGGGAATTCACTTTTTTCTAAAGATTTAATATGTATTATTTTATTTGATCCTCACAACAATGCCAGGGAGGCAGGCAGAAATCAACATAACTATTTTACAGATATATAAACTAAGTCTTGCCAAGATTAAATACTTTGCCAACAATCAAATTTGTCAGTAGAAAAATAAAATCAGAACCCAGACCTTTTCTTTCCAAGTCCTCTATTCTTTTTCCATTGAACTATATTGTTTTCTTTTTAATTCCTACACATTTTAACCATATATGTGCACATGTATGGACAAGTATAGAGATAAATGTTTCTAAAACAGCACAAGTGAGAAAAGTATATGACTATATAAGGAAGCTAGAAAAACAGAAAAGTCAAAGGACCCAAATTAAGAATACAATGTAGCTCACAGGCTAATCCTTGTAGAGGCAGCTATGGGTTTCAGATCCAAAAGGAAACTATGTCTTCAACCAACTGATGTAGCCAGCATCAACACTGGTCTCTCCCCATACTTCCCACAGCTGTTAACAGGACCGGCGCTCACCCTCAGCACCATTTCTGACCCCCACTATCTCTCACAGGCATGCCACCATACCTGAAGTTTTCACCGTTTGAAGTCACTTCTTTGGATTAAGGCGCTGTCTCCAGAAGGCCACGGTTAAATGCATGTTACCTGAGAAAGGAAGGAGGATCCATTAACACATTACTCCTATGGTTAAACACATCAGATCAGCAATGACCTTTGGAATAGGACAGCACAATGTCCTTTAAAAAGTTTCATAGGATAGATAATTTTTGATGGAGCAGGCAGGATAATAAGGTTAAATTGGGAAGAAAATGACTCACGCATACAATAGGGTAACTCCCCACCAGCGTATAGCTACATAGCAAAATGAGGATGGCCATATAAATACATACTCTACCTTTTGAGGTCACAGTAAGGACTATCCCTGCAACTTGGAAGCTCCTAGGGATACGAAAAGAAAAAGTACTCCAAGGATCTGAGTATAGTCAATTCTGTACAGAAGCAAAGAGCTGAGCTGGCAGCAGTCCTCCAAGGACAGTACACTGCTAGACTGAAAGAGGACAGAAAAGAGGAACAGCTTCTGGTTAACTACTTCTAGTTGTGAGACTAGTTTCCAGCCCAACATTTTTAGCAGAGGACTGATCTCTCAATGAGAGAATGCTGCAATTCAATTCTTCAACCCCACTTGCTAACTTATACTGACTCAAAGCCAGTATCATTTACAGCCACAAAAATCAACATGCCAAAAAAAAAAAAAAAACAACATGCCTTTACTGAGTGCATATTATAAGCCCAAAATTTGGCTAGGTGCCATAAAGATGAGGTTGCGGGGGTGGGGCTTTAATACACTTTTGCCTTAACCCATACAATAGGGTAACTCCCCACCTGCGTATAACTACATCACAAAATGAGGATGGCCATATAAATACATACTCTACCTTTTGAGGTCACAGTAAGGACTATCCCCGCAACTTGGAAGAAACCAATCCCCTAAACCCAAAACAGAGAAGGGTGAGGAACAAGAAAAGAAGGCGGAGGGTGGCTATTTTTCTGTGAGTATAAACACAAATTTCCTAAGCCAGAATGAATACAACTCACTTCTAGGCCAAAGTTCCTTGTTAAACTCTTAACTAAACAGTCAAGAGGCACAGGCTAGAAATACTTTTTTCTTTTGGTCTAATACCAAAAGCTCTTTAGTAGCACACATTCATCTTGGTACACTGGAGAACAGACTAAGAGTTACAAAACTTGGTTCTACTTTTAGCTCTGATTCTTTGTTTAAAAAACAAAACAAAACAGAAAAGGTTGGATTAGTCCAAGAATAGCATATACCTAGCACATATATTGATACTAACCACTAGATAACTAGTGTCCACAGGGGTTATCACTAATCAATCATAACTCACTTTCCCAGAGAACCCTTATGATTAAAATCCTTCTCAACACAGGGCTTCTGGCAGCTACTTCAAGTGAAAGTTGGCCCATAAATCAAAATACATCTGCTACTGTGGACTAGATATTCTCTACAATCTCTTCCAACTCTTTCTTTTAACATGTATTATTTATTTGGGGTCTCAGATGTGGTATGTAGGATCTTTAGTTGCAGAATGTGGGATCCAGTTCTCAGACCTGGGATCAAACACAGGACCCTTGCATTGGGAGCACAGAGTCTTGGCCACTGGACCACCAGGGGAGTCCCCCAACTCTAAAATTCTAAAACCAAGTTTCTGAAGGTGGGAGAAAAAACACTTCCCAACAAGCTCATAAATCAATAGCACTGATAGCCATAATTTCAGTCTAATCTCTAAATCCTACAAATTGCATCAAGGATGCTACCAACAAATTCTGATACCATTAACATATGTAACTGTGCAATATTACTCTGATTTGCTAATGGGTTCTTTTGACAGAAAAGGAACCTTTTACCCAGACTGGCCCTAAAGAAATCCTCATACAAAAATAGGACAATTTTGCACTGCTGCTGCTGCTAAGTCGCTTCAGTCGTGTCCGATTCTGTGTGACCCCATAGACGGCAGCCCACCAGGCTCCCCCGTCCCTGGGATTCTCCAGGCAAGAACACTGGAGTGGGTTGCCATTTCCTTCTCCAATGCATGAAAGTGAAAAGTGAAAGTGAAGCCGCTCAGTCGTGTCCAACTCTTGGAGACCCCATGGACTGCAGCCTACCAAGGCTCCTCCGTCCATGGGATTTTCCAGGCAAGAGTACTGGAGTGGGGTGCCATTAACTAAATTTAATCTCCTGATCATGCCCACAGCCTCTCACTGAGGAAGATCTGTAGAGCTCACTTCTCACCTAAGCCACTGAAACAGCCACTCTTCTGTCCTTTCACTTTTGTCACAAAGCAATCTTCCTAAAGCAAACATGTACTCGATATCATTTTCCTGTTTAAAAATCTGCATCTATTGCTAACAACATAAAACAAGTTTTTTTCTTGCCTCACATCCCTAATGCTCTTCTTGCCCATCCCACTCCCTGCTCCCTTTTATCTTCCTCAATCCTGTGTTTACTAACAGTATTGAGGTGTTTCCTCTGCCCTGTCCTTCCCTTTCTCCATCACAATAACACTTCAGCTAAGACCCAACTTCAGCTTGAAGCAGATTCTTCCTCAAATCAATCAGACACAACTGATTACTTCCTCTTCCATCTCAAAGCTTTTGGTTTATTCAAAGTATTGTCTCAACGGTTTCCAAAACCATCAAAATTGCCTGAGGCAAGTTTTAATCCTCAAGGCGGACCCAAACGTATTAAATCAATCTCAGGAAGTAAGGCTCTGAAATTTCTACTTTTAAAAAAGCTGCCCTGATTTTTCTAATGACCAAATTTGGGGGCTACTGGTTTGTCTCTTCCAGTTGGTGTAAAGATGTTTCTTTAAGGAATGGAAAAATGATTTACTCTAGAATACACTGAGGAATTATCCTGCACTTATTTCATATCCTTGTTGACTTGACTCATATCCTGAAGATGAAGGAATTCCTTTCGGAATCACACCCAAAAAACATATCCACTGTTCAAAACAGCAGGTGAATTTCCACCTTCATTTCTAAATCTTAAAAATGAAGTAACTGTAACCTGAGTAAACCTATGAATACACAATGAAGACTCTCACCAGACCTGCTCTGAGAACTTTATTTCGGCCGAGAAACAACTCCCTAGCCCATTTTGAGGGTAGAAATACACTGCCTCTAGTACTTCCCTAAGATCTAATTATATTAGGAATACATGCACGACTCCAACTAAGTACAGTGATAGATGGTTGGCTCAAGTGCCTCGTTAATTTTCAGAGGAAAATTCCCTGAAATGTCTCTTCCTTCCCCACCCCTCACTCCCAAAAAATATATTGAAGCTGTAGAATAATTAACAAGATACAAAAATAAGCAAGAAAACAAGGTGAGTTGTTACTGGAGAATCGTGGATTTCGGGTAGTTTGCAAATCCACCAGGTTACATCGCTAACTTGAGGCCCAGCGTCTACCTGGGGCGTAGAGATCCTGTGTTTCGCTCTACGTCGCGGCCCGGAGCAAAGTCTAAGAACTTGAGTTCCCCACTAAGTCCTGTCCTCATCACGACTACTTTTTCTTCTCTCCGCTAAAGAAAAGGGCACTTTCAGGAGGAAGGGCAGTGACAGCTCCACGTCTGCAAAACTCGGCGCCGGCGGGGCCGCTGCGGTGGCGGCGGCGAGCGCGGAGGACGACGCCGGGGCCGGGACCACCACGCTGGGGGACAATAGACGGAGGGGAATGGAAGAGAGAAGAGAGGCAGCCACTGTACTTGGCCCCTCTCGCTAGTGGGGGCTCCAAAAAGTCTCGGGAAGGGCAGCGGGTGGCAGGTGGGCCCGGCCGCCGCCCCTCGCAGGGCCACGTCGCCCGCCCCGGCCGCTGCCGCGGGGCCCCTCGCGTAGGCTGGGCCGCAGGAGCGCAGCCCCCGGGCGGGGCTGACGGGCTCTGGGCTGGACCCCGGGGGCGCCCGCTGCGGCCCAGTTCTCTCAGAACTTGGCGCCCGCGAGGCGAGGGGCTCCGAACGTCTGAGCCCAACAGTGGCCGCTCGGGGCTTCCAGATGACCCACCCCGCCCCCCACCCCTCCTCCCGGCCCCTGCCACTAGCCCGAGCTCCCCGAGACCCCACGGGCACCGGCTCTGAGGGAAGAGGAAGCAGCCGCGGCTCGGGTCCCGGCTGACGCGCCGCACTCCTCTACCTCTCGCTCTCCTCCGACATATTCAGCCAGGACCCTCCCTCTCCCCAAAATTGCCTCCAGTCCGCCCGCGGGTTTTTACCGGGACTCGGGGCGGCGGCTACTCTTCAGTCCCTCGACTAAGATGGCAGCCGGTCCCGAGCCCGGACCACAGCTCTTAGAACGAGTTGGCGGCCAACGCGCAGGCGCGTCCAGCTCCGGAGCTATCAGGACTACAAGCCCTAGAAGTCCTTGCGCACTAACCAGCTGCCGGCAGGAAAAGCTAGCAGAGGCTGGTGAGCGCAGCTAAGTCCGAGCTTGCATTTAGCTAGGTGGGAGGGACTCTTGGATTACTCCCGGTCAGTTCAGTTCAGTCGCTCAGTCGTGTCCGACTCTTTGCAACCCCATGAATTGCAGCATGCCAGGCCTCCCTGTCCATCACCAACTCCCAGAGTTCACTCAAATTCATGTCCATCGAGTCGGTGATGCCATCCAGCCATCTCATCCTCTCTCTTCCCCTTATCCTCCTGCCCCCAATCCTCCCAGCATCAGAGTCTTTTCCGATGAGTCAACTCTTCGCATGAGGTGGCCAAAGTACTGGAGTTTCAGCTTTAGCATCATTCCTTCCAAAGAAATCCCAGGGCGGATCTCCTTCAGAATGGACTGGTTGGATCTCCTTGCAGTCCAAGGGACTCGCAAGAGTCTTCTCCAACACCACAGTTCAAAAGCATCAATTCTTCGGCGCTCAGCTTTCTTCACAGTCCAACTCTCACATCCATACATGCCCACAGGAAAAACCATAGCCTTGACTAGACGGACCTTTGTTGGCAAAGTAATATCTCTGCTTTTGAATATGCTATCTATGCTATGCTAAGTCACTTCAGTTGTGTCCGACTCTGCGACCCCATAGACGGCAGCCTACCAGGCTCCCCTGTCCCTGGGATTCTCCAGGCAAGAACACTGGAGTGGGTTGCCATTTCCTTCTTCAATGCATGAAAATGAAAAGTGAAAGTGAAGTCGCTCAGTTGTGTCCGACCCTTAGCGACCCCATGGACTGCAGCCTACCAGGCTCCTCCGTCCGTGGGATTTTCCAGGCAAGAGTACTGGATTGGGGTGCCATTGCCTTCTCCGGAATATGCTATCTAGGTTGGTCATTACTTTCCTTCCAAGGAGTAAGCGTCTTTTAATTTCATGGCTGCAATCACCATCTGCAGTGATTTTAGAGCCCCCAAAAATAAAGTCTGACACTGTTTCCACTGTTTCTCCATCTATTTCCCATGAAGTGATGGGACCAGATGCCATGATCTTCGTTTTCTGAATGTTGAGCTTTAAGCCAACTTTTTCACTCTCCTCTTTCACTTTCATCAAGAGGCTTTTGAGTTCCTCTTCACTTTCTGCCATAAGGGTGGTGTCATCTGCATATCTGAGGTTATTGATATTTCTCCCAGCAATCTTGATTCCAGCTTGTGGTTCTTCCAGCCCAGCGTTTCTCATGATGTACTCTGCATAGAAGTTAAATAAGCAGGGTGACAATATACAGCCTTGACATACTCCTTTTCCTATTTGGAACCAGTCTGTTGGTCCATGGCCAGTTCTAACTGTTGCTTCCTGACCTGCATATAGGTTTCTCAAGAGGCAGGTCAGGTGGTCTGGTATTCCCATCTCTTTCAGAATTTTCCACAGTTTATTGTGATCCGCACAGTCAGAGGCTTTGGCATAGTCAATAAAGCAGAAATAGATGTTTTTCTGGAACTCTCTTGTTTTTTCCATGATCCAGCAGATGTTGGCAATTTGATCTCTGGTTCCTCTGCCTTTTCTAAAACCAGCTTGAACATCTGGAAGTTCACAGTTCACGTATTGCTGAAGACTGGCTTGGAGAATTTTAAGGATTACTTTACTAGCGTGTGAGATGAGTGCAATTGTGTGGTAGTTTCAGCATTCTTTGGCATTGCCTTTCTTTGGGATTGGAATGAAAACTGACCTTTTCCAGTCCTGTGGCCACTGCTGAGTTTTCCAAATTTGCTGGCATATTGAGTGCAACACAGCACGGTACCTCTAGGCTTTTTAAAAAACCCTCCTGGTCTCACACCAGAACCTCTCAACAGATCCAAAACTCTAGTGTGCATCAGAATCACCTGAAGGGCTTGTTAAAACATAGACTACTGGGCCCCACCCCCAGAGTTTCTAATTCAGCAGATCTGAGATAGGATCTAATCATTTTAATAATTTGCATTTCTAACAAGCTCTCCAACGTGCTACTAGTAGGAGATCACACTTTGAGAATCACTGAACCGTATCTTAGTCCTTAAGAAACTACACTCAGGAGTTACATTAATTGGATTCAATTCCACCTTTTAACAGTGTACACTTAGGGATGATAAAAATAGCTTACACGTAAGTAGTGCCAACATGGCAGGTGTTCTTAGAGCTGATCAATAAGCTCCTCTTATCCTCACAACGAATACATGAGGGAACTACCTTCATTTTCCTCACTTTACAGATGCACAAACCAAGTCACAAGCTAGATAAGAACCCAGGCAGTCTGGCTTCAGATTCCAACCTCTTCCTTCATAGATTGTTTGTGAGATTTAATAGGCCGTGGAAGTAAACTCAGAGGCACAACTAAGTGCTTAGTAATTAGTGACCTTTGCTATTATTGTATAGCATGTTTCCTTCTAATAAAAATAGTATTTTACCATTTAGAAAGTCACTTACACTTTTCAAAGTACTTTCAAGTCCTCCGTTGTCAGTGTTTCCTGCAATATACCTTAGGAAAGCATGCTAAAGATACAGATTCCTATAACCCTACCCCATTCATATCATCTAGTGCTGTGGTTCTCAAGCTTCAATGCCCATCAGAATCACCTGGAGGACTTAAACCACAGACTGCTGGGCTCCACCTTCACAATTTCCAATTCCGTAACTCTGAGGTCTGACCACAGTGTTTGCATTTTCGACCACAGATCACACTTGGACCATCACTGTGGTAAGGCAGTGTTTCTCACCTTTTTTGAGATTATCATCTTGGTAAGGAACAATTTTACACTTTTTTTTTTGGAGGGGGGGGTGGGCATGCCACTCTGCATTTAGAATCTTAGTTCCCCCAATGGGGATCAAACCCATGCCCCCTACAGAGGACATGGAGTCTTAACAACTGGATCACCAGCGAAGTCCTACTAGACTTTTTTTCCCTAAATTCCCTCATGAAATTTTTTTTTTTCCCTCATGAAATTTTAATGTCACAAATATACTTTTTATCAATTTATGTACCATGTATCTGAGCTTTTACCAAAAAAATTTTGAGTGGGGAGGAATTCCCTGGCTATGCAGTGGTTAGGACTCTGCACACTCACGGCCGAGGGTACAGGTTCAATTCATGTTCTGGGAACTAAGATCCCTTCAAGCTGAGAAGGGCATGCAAACAAACAAATTTTTTAAACATACATGTATTTTAATGTCCTCTGCACCCCCACAATCAATTTTTGTCCTATTGAGAATACATACTCTGCGGGATGTGGGTTTTTAACTAGTGCCCCAGGTGATTCTTCACAGTAGACAGAATGCACTGTACCTTTAAAGTATAAGGTATTTTTATGCCTGGGCTTCCCAGGTGGCTCAGTGGTAAAGAATCTGCCAATGCAGGAGTTGTAGATTCGAACCCCCTAGGAGTTGTAGATTCCCTGGGTCAGGAAGATCCCCTGGAAAATGAAATGGCAACCCACTCCAGTACTTTTGCCTGGGAAATCCAATGGACAGAGGAGCCTGGCAGGTTACACTCCATGGGGTCGGACGCAACTTAGCAACTAAAACAAACATTTTTATGTCCATTATACAAAGAGGGAAATGAGTCTCAAGTAAATTAGATGAGTGGTCCAAGATCACTCAGCCAGGAACCAGGGATTCAACAGAAGTCCTCCGGCACCACATTCTGTCTTCATACACAATTTTTAAACTATATAATGTTATGCAAAACTAATGTATAGTGTTTGAAGTCAGGATAGTGATTACCCTTGTCCTTAGTCACTCAGTCGTGTCTGACTCTTTGTGACTCCACGGACTGTAGCCCGCCAGGCTCCTCTGTCCATGGGACTCTCCAGACAAGAATACTGGAATGGGTTGCCATGCCCTCCTCCAAGGGATCTTCCCAACCCAGGGATCAAACCCAGGTCTCCCACATTGAAGGCGGATTCTTTACTGTCTAAGCCACCAGGGAAGCCCAGTGATTACCTTTAAGAGGAGGTAAAAACAGGAAGGAGACCCAAAAGGGGGTTTTGGGGGCTGGCAAAAATGTTCTGTGTCTTGATCTGAGTGCTGGTACACTGGTAGGTTCACTTTGTGAACATTCGTCAAGCTGCATATTTATGATCTGTGTAGATTTGTGTAGTTTTCTGTGTATTATGTGTCAAGAAAAGTTTATGTAAAGCAAATATATGTTTTAAATGTATATTCATTTTATTCCCAAAACGCATCTCTTTCTACTACATACCAGCTTCTCAAACTTTAGAGTGCATCAGAATCAGCTGGAGGGCATATTGAAACCCAGATTGCCAAGTAACACCCCCAGAATCTCTTAAGTTCTGGAATCAGACCCAAGAATTTGCATTTCAAAGTCGGACACAGCTTAGCTACTGAACAACAATAAACAAGCGCCTAGGTGATGCTGACGCCTAGGGATCACATTTTGAGAACGACTATGCTGGGTGGTCTATGCTATCCTAATGTTCTTGCTCATGCCAACAGGATGGATTAGCTCTGATCTGGGAGGCAGACCTAGTGGAATTAATGTCAGGCTTCTTCAGAGCCACATGGACCAAGGATCTAGTACTATCAATATCTTACTTCAGGGGTTTTCGGGAAATCCCCTGAACCTCAGTGGCCAAAGCTCTAAATGGGAATAATAGATACTACCTCCTGAGATGTTGTGAAAATTCTAGGAAATCCAGGGCAGATATTTAGTTGATAGGTTCTCCAAGGAGGGCCCAAGGTTAGTAACGGCAGAGAATCCCAGCCTGGACATTTACTCATCTCCCATGCTGTGTGGCTCTGGCTCCCAAGTTCCCTGATTCAAAAGCCAGTCTATTCTTGGCCTGGTCAGAATGCAGGACTGGTGGCTAATAAAGCCTTGAGCCACCTACACCCTCCTTCTGCCTTGGACAGCCAGGTCAGCCTAGGACAGGACCCAGCCCTGCTAGAGCAGGGGCAGGAAGCCTGGGAGAAGCCTCCATCAGCAAGGGAAGGGGTTTCCCAGGTCTCTGGAGAGAGAAGGAAGCAGAGATGCAGAACTGGAAGGAGTGGGAAGAGAAAACCCAGCAACCCACATGCCACCTGTCTCTTATTGACTTTCCCTGTAGAACACTTAGTCACGCTGCTAGTCACGCTGCTGTCCCCCACTTCCCTGAAGCCATTCTGCATTCCGCTGCCAGAGGAGGTAGGGAAAGACTTGAAAAGTGGCAGAACTGTGTGTTGATGGAGAGAGCACACTGGATGGAGCTTCTGGGAACCTCAGACATGGATCCAAAGAAACCACTGAAAACCTAGGTCGTGGCTCATCGTTTTCCCTGTTTAAGACTGTTTTGTCATCTGCAAAATGAGGAGCACAAGTTCCATCCCTGGTCACCCTTAGTCATCCCCTCCAGGTAGGGTTGCCAGATTTAGAAAATAAAAATGTAGGATGCTCAGTTAAATTTGAACTGCAAGTAAAAAATGAACAATTTTTAATACAAATTTGCGACAAAAGCTGCATGTAACATTCTTATACTAATTTTTTGCATCGTTTATCTAAAATTCAAATTGAACTGGGCACCACATATTTTATTTGGCAAACTTACTTTCAGGGCTTTACATACTTATTTCACTGGGGTAGTGAACTTAAATGCCTCCAATGGCCAGTAAGGGAAAATAAAAAATAACAGCTAACATCTACATTTACATTTTTAATTATCAAATAGGATCCTACGTGTTTGTATGCACTATCTCACTGAATTATCCCAGCAAGCCAGGTGGGGCACTCAGTTTCCTCATCCATGACGTGGGAATAGTAATATGCTCCATCTTCTGGGATGTTGTGAGAATTAAATGAGCTAATGCCTATAAAATACTTAGAATGGTGCCAAGTAAACACACAGTAAGCACTAGCTATAATTTGTCCCATTGTGCTCATAGAGAAACAGAGTAACCAGCCCGTGGTTTTACCTAGCAAGTGGCAGAGCCAAGGTTGGAACTCAGATCTATAACAATGGCAAAAATTCAAATTATTTAAAACTCCTGTGTTTTAAATGAACAGGAAAATGGATCAACTGTGGTCAATTTACAGAATGGAATATACGTGACAAAGTACACAGCTGATGTTCAACTCATTCATAACTACCATTATTATAAAGCCAAGAGATGTAAACAATTCAGAAACGCATTTTGAGACTTCCCTGGTGGTCCAGTGGCTAAAACATTGATGCAGGGGGCCTGGGTTCCATCCCTGGTAGGGAAACTAGATCTCATATGCTGCCACTAGGAGTTCTCAAGCTGCAATGAAGAATGAAGATCCCGTGTACCACAGCTAAGACCCGGTGCAACCAAATAAATTATTTTTAAAATATTTTAGAATTTTATTTTTTTATGTTTGGCTGTGGTGGATCTTCATTGCTGCTTGGGCTTTTCTCTCGCTGCAGCGAGTGAGGTTGTGGCGCACCGGCTTCTCACTGTCGTGGCTTCCCTTGTTGCGGAGCTCAGGCTCTAGAGCACAGTCTCAGTAGTTGTGCTGCATGGACTTTAGCTGCGCTGAGGCATGTGGGATCTTCCCGGATCAGAGATTGGACCTGCGTCTCCTGCATTGGAAAAGGCAGATTCTTTACCACTGAGCCGCCAGGGAAGCCCTAAAGAAAGCTTTTAGAAAGAAAAAATGCATTTCTTCAACCAATATTCAGAATGCATAATGGGTAAAATTATGCATTTTCATTCATATGAAAAACATGTTTTAATACATTCACTGCCAATTACAAAAAGCACAGTATTGTAGTGTTTATAAACTTCTGCCACAATTTGATGCTATTTATTCTAAACAGGCATTATTAGGTCCCAAAGGATATTTTCATAAGTTGGTTATTTGGAGCACAAATGTATTTCCCTATTAATTAAAGAACATTATAATGGTTGATTATGACCTTGGTATGCCCATCAAACCTTTTAATATTATGCAGCTGAATTGTTGTACAAATAAAATAGGCATCAAAAAACTACTATGACACAAAATAGATAAGTATCAGACATTATGCTAAAAGAAAGTACAAACTGTATGATTCTATTTGTATGCTGTTCTAAAACAGGTAAAACCTAATCAATGGTGAAAGAAATGACAATATCGGTTGCTTCTAGAGAGAGAAAATTTTCTCAGGTGTTGAAAATGTGTTTTCAATATCTTGTTAGAGGTGTAGATTACATGTCTGCAACCCACTCCAGTATTCTTGCCTGGAGAATCCCAGGGACAGGGGAGCCTGGTGGGCTGCCGTCTATGGGGTCGCACAGAGTTGGACACGACTGAAGCGACTTAGCAGCAGCATGCATTTGTCAAAACATAGTAAATAATACACTTGAGATCTATGTTTATCATTGCATGTAAAATGAACCTAAAAAAAAGAACAAACCTCAAAACAAATACTGAACTCTAGTTAATGACAGTCATACTGAAATGTTTAAAGGTAGCATGAACTCTGCAGCTTCCTTGTAATAAGATGGATGAGTAGAGTAATGAAGGAATTAATATATGACAAAGTGTATATAGCAGTTAACCATACATGTCTTTAAACTGTTCTGTTTGAAAATATTCATAATAAAATGTTGGTGGAGGTAGGGGAACTCCTACCAAGCAAAATGTGGTCTGTCTTCAGGGGTGGATTTGTAATCTCTGATCCATTCGCACGCATCTCCATCTCCTGCCTGTTTTTCCCCTTTGAGCTACAAAACAGCACGATCTCATTTCTAAAATCTTCCTCTCACAGCTTCTGTCCTAATATTTCTCCTAACTGGGTTCCAGTCTGCTCCCTACTATTTACTTGCTGTATGACCTGGCCTCTCAGGGTCTCTTCTAACAGATGGTGATTAGGGTCATGTAACTTTTATCTAAAGGTAACAGACTGAATATTTTAAAAATTAAAGATAAAAATAAATAAATAAATGCATCAGATTCAGCCATTCAACCTTATAAGATTTCCTTCCTCTCTAAACCATAAGCCCTTCAAGGGCAAGGTACCCATCTTATCCATTCCTGTATTTTCTCTGGCATACAGTAACACCTTAAGGGTGCTCAGAAAACACTTCAATGAAAATTTCTTTGTAAATTTTGAGAGGAGACAGAGACACATGTATTGAGTGCCCACTGGGTACCCTGAATGAGATGTGCCTATATTCATCCCCAATGAGGTAGGAAGTATTGTGATGACCACTTTTCTAAGGAGGAAACAGTTTCAGAAGGGTTAGGAGACTTGCCAAAATTCACAGAGAATGCAAGAAATAGACCTGGGATTTAAACCCAGGACTGTCTCTTTCAACTACTTAACAACTGCCTCTTCTTGAATCAGTGTAAAAAAAAGAGACTTTATGCTTTTCTGTAACCTTCAAATTTTCTGTACTGAATATAGAAGTAAAAAAAGAATGTTATAAAAATAAATAGCCATAAGGAGCTCTCAACACCTCCTGCAGTTTTTGGAGGACTTAGATTCAGATGAGCGTTTGCAGGACTGAAGACCTCCCTTAGATAATAAACAGCATGGCAGAGTTTCTCCTAATCCTCATTATCCCCAATTTCCTCTTTTCTTGCTCTCAAACGTAGAGTTGTCCTTCTCCTAGGAAAGCCCCACAGTTACAGACTGTAGATCAGAATCATTGCTTGCCCACAGTTCTCACTGGAAATGTCTATCCTAAACTGGAATATACCTGTCTTTAAAAAAATTATAGTCACATCTACAAATTCCTCAAGCAAAGATGAAATCAAGAGATAAGCATCCAGGTCACATTATGCGAGATGGGAAGGTATCATCAAACAAGAAACACTCTTGGGAATCTTAGAACTCAGCCTTAATTCGGGTAAACTTCAGAGGCAATAAAGGAACTGCAGAGACATAGGAACATGTGACTTTGTTTTCGGTCCTTGAGGACCTTCTGAACTTGGAGGGAGGAGGGGCAGGCCCTAAAAGGTCAAATGCTTCAGTCACATGTGTTCAGGATGCTTCCTCAACCGTGAAATAGGACTAACAGTAATACCTCGCCTCTTAAGGTGGTGGGGAGGATAAAATAAGAGAACATTAATACAAAACAGGATCATAGTAAGTGTTTCATTAAAGTTAGTGCTTCATTTTTCACATGAGACACCTGTGTGCCAGAGAGGTGAGGACTTGCCTGAGATCAACTAGTAACTGCAAGAAGCAGAATTCAAATGTGGTCAGCTTGACTCTAGAGCCCTCAGTCTTCACCTTTAAGCCAGTACCTTCCAAGGAGTTGTGCACTGATGGATATGCACAAACTGATTTTAGGTGGTGCCAAAAGTGGTCATCAAAAAAAAAAAAACCCTTTTCATTATGAAAAATTTCAAAGATACAAAAAGAAAATAGTATAATGAATTGCCAGCTTCACCCAGCTTCAAATAGCAGCTCATTAACAATAGCCTTCATCTGTTACCTCTGCTGATGGCTTATTTTGAAGCAAATCCCAGACATCACATTCTTTCATACGTAACTCTTTTGGTAGGTTTGGTATGGTAATCTTTTAAAAAATTATTTTATTGAAGTATGCTATGCTAAGTCACTTCAGTCGTGTCCGACTCTGTGCAACCCCATAGATGGCAGCCCACCAGGCTCCCCCGTCCCTGGGATTCTCCAGGCAAGAACACTGGAGTGGGCTGCCATTTCCTTCTCCAATGCATGAAAGTGAAAAGTGAAAGTGAAGTCGCTCAGTCGCGTCTGACTCTTAGCGACCCCATGGATTGCAGCCTACCAGGCTCCTCCGTCCATGGGATTTTCCAAGCAAGAGTACTGGAGTGGGGTGCCATTGTCTTCTCCGTTATTGAAGTATAGTTGATTTAAAATGTTGTGTTAATTTCTGTTGTACAGCAAAGTGATTGTTACACATGTATATACATTATTTTTCATATTTTAATTTATATATTTTTGGCTGTGCTGGGTCTTTGATGCTGCATGTACTCTTTCTCTAGTTGTGGTGCTTGGGGTTCTCAGTGCAGTGGCTTCTCTCGTTGCAGAGCATAGGCTCCAGGTGTGTGGGCTTCTGTATTAATAGTCATAGCACTCAGGAGCAGTAGTTCTGGCTAACAAGCTCCACGGCATGTGGGATCTTCCCAGACCAGGGATCAAATCTGTGTCCCCTGCATTGGCAGGCAGATTCTTAACCACTGGACCACCAGAGATTTTCCGTTATGGTTTATCACAGGATATTGAATACAGTTCCCTGTGCTATACAGAGGAACTTTGTTATTTATCCATTCTCTATATAATAGTTTGCATCTGCTTATCTCCAACTTCCAGTCCATCCTTCTCCCAACACCCTCCCGACAAAAATTTCCTAAAACTTGCTAATAAGAAGACAAACAACCCCATTTTAAAAGGGGCAATAGATATGAACAAATTTCACTAAAGAAGTTATAAGAATAAGCACTTGAAAAAAATGCCTAACATCTTTAGCCATTAGTGAAAACCAAAATGAGATGCCATTTTACACCCACTGGCACCCCACTCCAGTACTGTTGCCTGGAAAATCCCATGGACGGAGGAGCCTGTTAGGCTGCAGTCCATGGGGTTGCTAAGAGTCGGACATGACTGAGCGATTTCACTTTCTCTTTGTACTTCATGCATTGGAGAAGGAAATGGCAACCCACTCCAGTGTTCTTGCCTGGAGAATCCCAGGGACGGGGGAGCCTGGTGGGCTGCCGTCTATGGGGTCACACAGAGTTGGACACGACTGAAGCGACTTAGCAGCAGCAGCAGCAGAGCAGTTATTTTTTTAAAAAAGTAACAAATGGCAAGAATGTGGAGAAACAGGAAGTCTCCTACATTGCTAATAGAAATGTAAAATGGTTCAGCCACTTTGGAAAATAGTCTGCTGGTTTCTTAAAAAGCTAGGCATAAATTTCTCATAGGACCCAACAATTTCACTTCTGTGTATCTACACAAATGAAAAAATGAATGCCAATGGCTTGCATATGAATGTTCACAGCAGAATTATTCATAATAGCCAGAAAGTGGAGGGAAAAACTTACATGTCAATCAATTGATGAGTGAATTTTTAAAATGTGTTATATATGTACAACGGAGAAGGCAATGGCAACCCACTCCAGTACTCTTGCCTAGAAAACCCCATGGACGGAGGAGCCTGGTAGGCTGCAGTCCATGGGGTCGCTAAGGGCACGACTGAGCGACTTTACTTTCACTTTTCACTTTCATGCACTGGAGAAGGAAATGGCAACCCACTCCAGTGTTCTTGCCTGAAGAATCCCAGGGACAGAGGAGCCTAGTGGGCTGCAGTCTATGGGGTCACACAGAGTCGGACATGACTGAAGTGACTTAGCAGCAGCAGCAGCACATATGTACAATGGAATATTATTCAGTAATAAAAAAAGAAATGAGCTATTGATAAATGCTATGTCATGAATGAACCTGAAACTAAACATTAAACTAAAGCAAAGTCAGACACAAATGATCACATATTGCATATTTAATTCCATGTATTTGAAATGTCCAGAAAAGGCAAATTTATAGAGATAGGTTTTGATGAGGGATTTCCTGGGACAGAAGATAGAAATGAGAATTAGCCCGTGTAAATGACCATGAGGGGTCTCAGTAGAGTGATGAAATTTCCTAAAAATAGTTTCTGATAAGGACTGAAAAACTCAGTAAATTTACTACAAATCATTGAATTGCATCTTTAAAATGGGTAGATTTTTAAATCGGTATGCCAGTTACACCTTTTATGAAGTTGTTTTAAAAAACACACATGCCAGTTGTTCCAGCAGTTCCATTCCTAAGAGTTATCCTTTCAATAAATAGGCAGTGAGCAAAATAGCAGGTGAACATGTGACTGATTCATCGTAACATTGTTTATAATAGGAGAAGACTGGAAATAAGGACAAAGTCCATCAGTAGGAGATAAAATAAATTATGGTACTAGAAAACTATGCCAGTCTTAAAAAAAAAAGCATATGTACTGATATGAAACCATCTCAAATTTATTTTATTTAGGGAATAAGGTCTAAATATTCGGTAGAAAATAACAACAGATTACATATTCATTTGCTTGTATATGTATAGAACGTCTCTGGACTATAGAAAGGAAGAGAGTGAGATTGGATGTCTTTTAAAGGAATTGAGTGGCTGGGGGACAAAAGTAGAAGGAAAACATTTTCATATTTTTTGAATAATGTATCAGATATCTATATTAGCTATTTGAAATTTTTAAAAAATTTTAAAGAAGTAAAATTATTACTAAAAAGTGGGTTGATTTATTTAAAGAAAAATATGAGTAAGTCTCATCATAAAGCATATACAGACAAGGACAAAGCACTAAGGCAGAATGTGGACAAGTGTGGCTGGGAGCCAGCCCAGGGCCATCTATCACAGGGGCCAGCCAGGGCTTGTCTACCTCGTGGCTCCACACCTCCCTCAGCCTCACCTGGGGCTGGAGAAGGACAGAGGCTGAGCCCTGAGCCCTGAGCCTTCCAGACACTGTGCAGCACAGTAGTCACAAAAGTTGCCCAGTATTTGTGACTGCTTCCTGAGAGGGTCAGAATGGGCTCCTGTCACAAGCACAGAGTTCCCAGTCAGCAGGCTGCATTACAGTCCTGCTGCCACTGGGACGGTGAGGCCACCTGGGTCTCTTGGACACCCAAGGCCATCCTTTAGTCCCAGAGAGAGAAAGAGCAAGAGCGTTTCTCCCATTCCTTTGCAGTTGAGGTGTAGAGTTCAGGATATGGAGTCAATCTCGGTTTTGCTGTTTATTTGCTGTGTGACCTCAGGCATGTCACTTACCTCCTCTGAGCCTCTGTTTCCTCATTGTAAACATGGAAACGATACTTTTAGAAAAACATATTGATGAATAAAGCAATACATGGATAAGGGAACAACTCAAATGTTATCAGTAGGAGAATGAATAAAATAAATCATGCCATGTTTATACAATGGAATACATATAGCAATAAAAAGAACAAATCATTACTACAGGCAAAAGCATAGATGAACTGCACAAACATAATGAGTGAGGGCTTCCCTGGTGGCTCAGAGGTAAAGAATCTGCCTGCCAATGCAGGAGACTCAGGTTCGATCCCTGGGTCAGAAGATCCCCTGGAGAAGGAATTGGCAACCTACTCCAGGGTTCTTGCCTGGAGAATCCCATGGACAGAGGAGCCTGGCGGGCTAAGTCCATGGGTCTCAAAAGAGTCAGACACAGCTTAGTGACTAACAACAACAATGAGCGAAAGAAGTCAGACAAAAAGAATACACAGCATAAAAAATGTACTTTTTAATGTTTAATAACAGGTAAAACAAACATGAGGTGACAGAGGTAAGAATACTGGTTACTCTGGAGCAGCAAGAATTAGCTGGGAGGGGCGCCTCCCTCACGCCCCACGTGGGGCAACTAAGAGCTCACACGCAGCAAGCGTGTGATGTCGTGTGCCAGAACAAAGAGAGACGATCCCACGTGCTGCAACGAAGGTGCAGCCAAATAAATAAAGAAAAACATTTGTAAAAATATAGACAGAGGAAATGAAGAACACAGTATTCAAGAGGATGGTTACCCTGGTCAGGAAAACAGTTGGGTGGGGAGGAGGGTATAGGGTTAGATGCAGGTTATTGTCTAGGCTCTGCAGTTTGATATGGCATGGTAGATTCACAAATGCCTGAATCATTACTTTAAAAAATAAGTTAGGGCTTCCCTGGTGGCTCAGTAGTAAAGAATCTGCCTGCCACTGCAGGAGATGAGGGCATGATCCCTGATCTGGGAAGACCCCACATGCCTCGTGGCAACTAAGCCCCTGTGCCACAACTGTGGAGCCCACAGGCCGCAGCTCCTGAAGCCTGAGGGCCCTAGAGCCCATGCTGCGCAATAAGTGAAGTCACCGCAATGAGAAACCTGTGCACCCAACTAGAAAAGCCCTCACGGCAACGAAGACCCAGCATAGCCAATAAATAAATAAATACAAAGCAAGAAAATTTCAAAAAATTAAAAACTAATTAAACAACTCAAAGATAATTTTAAAATAATACAAGGGACACAAACACCTGATAGGGTTGTTGAAGGGTGTATCAGTCACGATTCTTAGTCGCAGAACAAAACAAAGATACAGTATATTAACACATCCATACGGAATTTAGAAAGACGGTAAAGACAACCCTGTATGCAAGACGGCAAAAGAAAACACAGATGTAAAGAACAGACTTTTGGACTCTGTGGGAGAAGGCGAGGGTGGGATGATTTGAGAGAATAGCATTGAAGCATGTACATTACCATATGTAAAATACATCTATTTTACATATCCAAGTTCCATGCATGAAGCAGGGCACTCAAAGCCAGTGCTCTGGGACAACCCAGAGGGATGGAATAGGGAGGGAGGTGGGAGGGAGGTTCAGGATGGGGGAGACACATGTGCACCCCTGGCTGATTCATGTCGATGTATGGCAAAAATCACCACAATATTGTAAAGTAATTAGCCTCCAATTAAAATTAATAAAAAAACAACAACTCAAAACTCTCCTCAGTTTGAACAGGAAAGAAATTTATTAAAGGATGTCGGGTGGCTTAGAGAATCTCCATGAGTGCCTGAGCACCAGGCACTGGGGACCATGTACTGTTCGGAACAACTCTAAAATTCCCGAGGAGAGATGCCAGGGTTGGAGTTGTGGGACACAGACACTACAGCTTTCTCTGCCAACCCTGAGCTCTGAATGCTGCCAACAGCTACTAGTCAGCACCTCTCTGTGTGAAGTAGCAGCAATATTTTACATGTCAGGTGGTGCTAGTGGTCAAGAATCCACCTGCCAATGCAGGAGGCCCAAGAGACGCGGGTTCAGTCCCTGGGTCAGGAAGATCCCCTGGAGAAGGGCATGGCAACCCACTCCAGTATTCTTGCCTGGAGAATCCCATGGGCAGAGGAACCTGGCAGGCTACAATCTATAGGGTTGCAAAGAGTCGGAGACGACTGAGCAACTGAGCACAGCACACACACACACATATACTTAAATATATATACGCTTGTTCATTTGTTTGTTTAGGGGTGTGTGGACATGTGTATGAAATCGTGCGTGTTAAAGGCTAGTCCAGATGCTAGGAACACTGTAAGAGTCTACTCAATCAGGGTTAGCAATGGTAAGGTCACATGGCAACTGGCAGGACTAGTTCTGGAATGCAGATAAGACACCCCCAGAGATCCTGAGGACTTCTTAGAGGAGATTTGACATGGAATACTGGCTTGCCTTGGCAGATGGAGGCCAGGAAACACGGAATTATTTTGAAAAAGTTATTTTAATAAGACTGTTATATTGGTACAAAGTCTGTCACGTCCATTATCTTTTTAATTTTCACGATTTGCAAAGGGCAAGGACTGTAAGACACAGAAATACTCAGTATTGACTCCAGCTCTGCAACATCCCAGCTGTGTGGTCTGGACAAGTGATGTAATCCCTCTGAGTGTCAGTGCTCTCATCTGTAAAATGGGGGCAATAATGAGATGTCATGAGGACCATGTGAGAGAGGATATATGCCAAACTTGGCTTACAGTGGGTACTTGATCAGGTAATAGGGACAGGTGTTATTTTTCATCACTAGCATTTCTCCTACAGTTCATGTCAGAAGAAGGCATAGCCATGGGACAGACTATTATACCACGAACAACAGGATCTAGGGCCACAGACGCAGCTACCAGGTGAGAAAAAGTTCTGGAGACAGCCAGCTAAAAGTGAGGAGAAGTCCACGACAGGGGCAGAATGTAGGATTCAGAGATGATGGGGGCAGTTGGCTGGGGTAATCCATTTGGTTGTTGGCATGAGCTGGCCTGTTAGAGGCCAGGCCTATAAGAGAAGAGACAAAAGCAACTCAGGGACCCAGCCCAGAAGCTGAACTCCCTGATTCAACAACTGAATAATGTTTGTTTGCTTGTTTGTTTTGGCTGGGCTAGGTCTTCGTTGCTGCATGTGGGGCTTTTCTCTAGTGGCAGCAAGCAGAGGCTACTCTCTAGCTGTGATGATGGGCTTCTCATTGTGGTAGCTCCTCTTGTTTCGGAGCTTGGGCTCCAAGGCATGTGGGCTTCAGTGGTTGCGGCGTAGTGGGTTAGCTGCCCCCAGGCAAGTGGGATTTTCCCCGACCAGAGATGGAACCATGTCCCTTGCATTGGCAGGTGGATTCTTAACCATTGAACCACCAGGGAAGTCCTAGAGTAATGGTTTGATCCAGGCTCTGAGGTTAGGTAGATCTGGCTTCATATCCCAGCCTCAATGCCAAGACCACTGTATGACCTTAAGAATGTTCCTCATCATCTCTGACTTCTGTTTACTTCCCTGTGGAAAGACTGTCTTCTCACTTCTCCTACTGTTCTTCTAGAATCATTGGTTCAACAACAGTCTTCCTCAATTGCCTCGTTTTCAGAGACCTTGGTCTCCCAGGATCATACCTCTACACTGAAGCTGAGCCTCAGTTTTCCTTTACCACCTCCTCCCTTCCATCCTTGACCTCTCTGAGACCACAGATCCATTGGCTCTGACACACTGTCCACCCATCCCTTCTGCATCCACGTGCCTCCTGGTCCCCCTGGATTCCCTGCTCAAACATTGTGATAACCTCCTTGCCCCACCCCATCCGGGATCATCTATTGCAGTCTCTGGCAGCCATGTTGAACACAACTGGAGAAAACCAGTCACTTTAGCTTCATTTTATTATTATTTTGGCCTTGAGGCTTCTGGGCTCTTAGTCCCTGACCAGGGATTGAACCTGGGCCCACAGCAGTGAAAGCACCAATTCTTAACCACTGGACCACCAGGAAATTGCCAAGGATTGTTTTACTTGAGATTCAAGTTTATAAAAACCCCAGTGGGGTTTCAACCTTACTGGCTCACTCTGTCAGACAACTCTTTCATACATTCTTTCCTTTAAACTTCTCTCACAGACGTCTCTCATCTTTCAGCTGGCAATGTTGTCTCAACCTTTTTAAAAAAAAAAAAATTTATTCTTGTTTATTTATTTGGCTGTGCCCGGTCTCAGTTGTGGCATGTGGGATATAGTTCCCAGATCAGGGATTGAACCTGGGCCCCCTGAATTGGGAGCATGGAATCTTAGCCATTCAACCATCAGGAAAGTCCCTGTCTCAAGCTTTTTGAGGAAATGGCAGTCAAGAGAACTCCCATACTTTCCCGTACTGAGGGATATCTGTACTGTACAAATATCTTACCCTATCTAAAACTTTTCCCTCCATAGGCACTCTGGGTCTCAGGGTCCCATCCCTTTCACCTTCTTAATTATTCCCTCTCTTCTGTATCACTAGTTTCTCCTTCCCTATTGACTTTTTCTATCAGCAAATGAACATGTTTTAGAACTTACTATATTGAAATAAGCAATCAGCTCTCCTTTGACCCTACATCTTTCCCATCTGTGTTTCCATCCTCTGTTCCCCTCTGTGCAGCCAATTTTCTTCAAGGAACTGACTCAGTTTGATGTCTCTACTTTCTCACCCCAAATTCACATTTTGGGGAGGGGGAGCTGCATCTCTCAGCTTTTGCCCCAACCAGGAATTGAACCTGGGCCACTGCAGTGAAAACCCAGAATCCTAACCATTAGGCCATCAGGAAAGTCCCCCAGATTCACTCTTTTTTTATATATATATATTTTAACTTTACAATATTGTATTGGTTCTGCCACATATCAAAATGAATCCGCCACAGGTACACACGTGTTCCCCATCCTGAACCCTCCTCCCTCCTCCCTCCCCATACCATCCCTCTGGGTCGTCCCAGTGCACCAGCCCCAAGCATCCAGTATCGTGCATCGAACCTGGACTGGCGACTCATTTCATACATGATATTATACATGTTTCAATGCCACCCTCCCAAACCATCCCACCCTCTCCCTCTTATTATCATACTTCAATCTACTGTGCCCATTTTTCCACTAAAACTGCTCTTTTCAAGGCCACCAACTTGACTGAAACAAGCATGCATGCACTCACGCACACATGGAGGCTTCAACACATAGTTAAGAATGATCAATCATTAATTGTGTCTCCAACCCCTCCTCCCTTCCTGAGGATACACAGTGGGGCTGAAAGTTCCAAGCTTCTAATCCTGGTTTGATCTTTCTAGTGACCACCCCTCCTCCTGAAGCTATCCAGGAATCCACCAAAAGTGGATTCATTAGGACAAAAATGCTCTGATCACTTGGTGAACTCCAAGGAATTTAGGAACTCTATGTCAGGAACCATGGTCAAAGACCAAATATTAGACAAAAAAAAAAGATGTTCCTAGTGCTCTAATCAGTTGGGAAATTATAAGTGTTTTAGGACCTCTGTGCCAGGAACTGGGGACGGAAACCAATATACATATTTTCTATTATTTTATGTTGGCATACAGAAAAGTATCTGATACATTTCTTGTGTGTTGTCATTAGTATTATCTGTCTGTATCATGTTTGAGCTCTCAAGGGATGTCAATACAGTGTGGACCCTCCACTGATAATGAAAACCTTTCATCTCTGAGTCCCTATGATATCTCAAAGTTTCCCGCCAACTGTTCTGTGCTGTGTTAAGTCACTTCAGTCATGTCTGACTCTTTGCAACCCTATAGACTGTAGCCCACCAGGCTCCCCTGTCCATGGGATTCTCCAGGCAAGAATACTGGAGTGGGTGGCCATGCCCTCTTCCAGGGGATCTTCCTGACCCAGGGATTGAACCTGTGTCTCTTACATCTCCTGCACTGGCAGGCAGGTTCTTTATCATTAGCTCCTCCTGGGAAGCCCTGCCAACTGTTCTATCAACATCTAAATGCTTCTGTCCTCAGGGACCTGTTCTCTTCTCCTTTTAAGGGATATAATTCATTCCCATAGTTTAAAATGTGTAAGGAACAATAGTGTGTGCTTGATCAGTCGTGTCGGACTCTTTGCGACCTCATGGACAGTAGCCCACCAGGCTCCTCTGTCCATGGGATTCTCCAGGCAAGAATACTGGAGTGGGTTGCCATTTCCTTCTCTAGGGGATCTTCCCCATCCAGGAATCGAACCCACGTCTCCTGCATTTCAGGCAGATTGTTTACCACTTGAGACCTTGGGGAAGCCCAAGAACAATAGAGTGACCTTTGAATACTGGAAGTCTACATTCTTAAGACCCTGATGCTGGGAAAGATGGAAACCAAAAGGAGAAGGGGGCCATAGAGGATGAGATGGTTAGATAGCATTATAGACTCAATGGACATGACTTTGAGCAACTCTGAGAGATACTGAAGGACACGGGAGCCTGGTGTGCTGCGGTCCATGCAGTCGCAGAGTCAGACATGACTTAGCAACTGAACAACAACATACTTAAGGAAATATATTCTTTTTTATTTTTTACTTAGATTTAAATTTTTAAAAATTTATTTGGCTGTGTCAGGTCTTAGTTACAGCATGGGGGGATTTTTATCGCAGCATGCAGGATCTTGTTCCCTAACTAAGGATCGAACCTGGACCTCCAGCACTGGAAGTGCAGAGTCTTAACTACTGGACCACCAGGAAAGTCCAAAAGGGATATATTTTGAGGACCAAAACATCATCTAGTATTTTTATCCTTACTGTTCTTTGTTCAAATCTACAGTAACTGAAGGGTGCCTTCTTTTTCATTCTTTTTTTAAATTGAAGTATAGTTGATTTACAATGTTAATTTCTGCTGTACAGCAAAGTGATTCAGTGATTCAGTTATATATATATACATATATATATATTCTTTTTCATATTCTTTTCCATTATGATTTTTCACAGGATATTGACTATAAATGGTTCCCTGTGCTATACAGTGGGACCTTGTTGTTTATTTATATTATTAATATTTATATTTTTACAATAATTTTGGAACTATTGTTTATATCATGTAGAATAAAGAAAATAAGCAAATATGTGACTATTAAGAATCAAGATCTTTCACGTAAGAAGTGATCTGACTATAAAGTCAAAGAAGTTCACGAAAAACACTTATGAGCTGGAAATAAAAATGTATCCTCTTGATTACATATATATTCATTCCTAGATTTACTCAGTGAAAGGGAGGGCCTGGAAGTATTAAATAATAAGTCAGTAATGATGAGCAGAACCTGAGTCCAAATCTTATTCTTAAAAATTGACCAGGTCTCTTTGAAGAAATGACTAATTCTTGAGCTTGCACAGGGAAAATATAAGCAGTGACTGGAACACCTTGTTATGCCAAAAAATACGAATGCACTCAGGATTAATAAGAAACAAAAAACAACTCCAAGAGTCTGCCACTGACTAAATTTTGGACAATTTGAATATTAACAAAAAATGAATGTAATTTATCATAAACATTGAGAAAATAAAAATCTATGAATTTATAAAATAACAGAAAGAGAGATAGAGAACTCATTTGCCACTGCAGAGGATGGCTATTATATTGACTATTTAATTTTTGGTTAGTAAAAGCAAAGAGTTAAGCATTTAACCTGTCTTTTTAGTAGAAACTGTAATTCATTCTCAGGAGAAAAGATAAATAAATGTAGAAATAATGATAGAATAAAAAAATTTATTACCATTTTGCATCCTTGTTGAAATGATTGACAAAAGATAATGGCTGCTAAAACTGAAACTGAGTCCCCATCAACTGCGTTCCCTTACTGAGTTTATGATCAACCTCTCTATCCTTTATTACATTTCCTGTTCCTATTCGCCTCAGGATTGAGGAGTATCAAAGAAAAGTGGGGATTAAAACCAAGCAGGGGACTTCCCTGGGAGTCCACTGGTTAGGACTCCACACTCTCAGAGCAGGGGGTGTGGGTTTGATCCCTGCTTGGGGAACTAGATGGTGATGGACAGGAAAGCCTGGTGTGCTGCAGTCCATGGGGTGGCAAAGAGTAGGGACATGACTAAGCAACTAAACTGAACTGAACTGGGGAACGAGGATCCCATGTGCTGCACAGTGTGAACAAATAAACAAAAACAAACCCAAGCAGGACCCTGAGGGGTCTTCCTGGGTACAAAATCCCCTTTGTGTCCCTCATTTCTTGCTTAGGGAGAAAAGGCTTTTGCCTCCTTGGCCTCCCCAGGTTCTAAAGAGTAGACCCAAGCAGTTACTAATTAAAGAAGAGAGGGAATGCAGAAACAAATAAAAGCAGTTAAGCAGGAAAAGTAATGACAAGAATGTAGCAATAAAACAGAGTTCTAGACACCCCTTAAGGAATATTGTAACAATCTGACACATATCTTTGAGCTGTTGTGCAGAAACTAAGACCTCCCCCCACCCAGGTGGAGGATGGTGACAATGTGCTGACCACAAGCACTAGACGCCAGACTGATTGAAATTTCAAAAGCTGGTGATTAAGATTCCTGAAACACCATCCTGTTGCCTCACCACCAACCAATCGAAGTCCACAAGCTACAACCCTTACTCTAAGTGTTGTCTTTAAAAACCCTTCTCTGAAAGCCATCAGGGCGTTCAGGTCATTTGAGCTTGAGCTGCTGGTTCTCCTTGCTTGGTGCCTACAGTAAACACTGTACTTCCCCTCACTGCAACCCACTGTCAGTAGATTGGCTTTGCTGCCTGGCAGGTGAGTGGACACAGGCTGGTTCAGTAACAAGACCATCAGGTAAACAACAGGTAAACAGACAACAGGATGTTTCCACCATCCCAAGGTATGACCCCACAGATTATTTGCCAACTGCAAAGGGGAAATAGATCCTTTTTCCAACTGAGAGATGGAGCAGTCCGTCACCACTTTAACCAATTGATCAACATTACCATCACTATGGGTTTCCCAGGTAGTGTAGTGGTAAAAGAATCTGCCTGCCAATGCAGATGACTTGGGTTTGATCCCTGGGTCTGGAAGATCCCCTAGAGGAGGAAATGGCACCCTACTCCAGTATTTTTTCCCGGGAAATCCCATGGACAGAGGAGACTGGAGGGCTATAGTTCATGGGTCACAAAGAGGACACAACTTAGCGACTGAACAACAACAACTACAAAGATCAGCTCTGGGTCAGTTTCAATTCTTTATTTTTTGCTCTATTAATATGATATAAAGTGCATTTTTCTATTGATTGCCAGATTTTGTGAATGTTAACTATTGGCTGTTGGATATTTTTATAATTAAGTATTCTTGAACTTTGTTCTGGGATACAGTTAAATTATTTAAAGTTTGATCCTTTGGGGTCTTGCTTTTAAGATTAAGTAGCTAGATCCCATATGCTGCAACTAAGACCTGGAACAGCCAAATTAATTAATTAAATAAATAAAAAGAAAAAAAGATTAGGCAGGACCAAAGTAGTGCTTAGTCTAGGGCTAATTTCTCTCCCATACTGTGTACTCCACCCAATGCTGTATGAATCATGAGGCTTTCCAGTCTGGCTCATGGGAAGAGGCACTGTTTATTCCTGCTGTCCATGAGCCCTGAATGCTGGTACTTCTAATCCTTTCGGGTGGTTTTTTCCCTGTCCTTGGGATTCCCAGGTGGCTCAGTGGTAAAGAATCTGCCTGCCAACGCAGGACACACAAGAGGCACGGGTTCAGAAAGATCAGAAAGATCCCCTTGAGAAGGAAATGACAATCCATTCCAGTATTCTTGCCTGGGAAATCCCATGGACAGAGAGGTTGCAAAGAGTCAGATACGACTGAGCGACTGAACTCACAGCTGTACGGAGAAGCGTACGGGGATCGAGCCTGGAGCTGGGCAGCACCTGACAGACTGGGGGCCTTTACAGTTTATTTTCCGTTTAACAAAGCATCATACCTCACAGTTGCCTGGCTTCATTTCTCCCCGCAACCAACCCTAAGGCGAAATTCACTGTCTCTGGCAGATAAGGAAATGGGGCTCAAGAGGTTGAGTGGCTGGACAAAAGGCAAATCAGTAGCAGAGTTAAAATTTAAACTCAGTTCCCAAAGATAAACGAAGGAGCAAAACAGTCCTTAGCTGGGGAGCTGTGGGGTGGGGGTAAGGGGTAGGGGAGTGGTAAGGGACCGTCCTGGAAAGTGCTGAGATGACACAAAGTCTGTTGATAGGGCTTCCTGGCAGATAAACAAGAAATGAGCACCAATGGACCTGCCTGGTGTCCAATGGTTAAGAATCCACCTGCCAATGCAGAGGACACAGGCTTGATCCCTGGTCAGTGAAGATTCGACATGCTGAGGGGCCGCTAAGCCAGTGAACCACGACTACTGAGCCCGCACGCTGCAACTACCAAAGCCTGCACGTTAGAGCCTGTGCTCTACAACAACAGAAGCCCCCACGATGAGAAGCCAGCATACCACAACCAGAAAACAGCCCCCACAACCAGAAAACAGCCCCCACTCACCATAACTAGTGAAAGCCTACGCACAGCATTGAAAACCCAGTGTGGCCAAAAATAAATAATTTTTTTTTAAGTGTTTAAAAAGAAAGAAATAAGCTCCAGAGGTTGTGGCAGGGTGGCGGTGGGGAGGGGTGGTGATGGTGGCATATCAGGGTGGCAAGGGAGTAGGTAGAGACTGAGCTCTTCAAGTGGAATACTCAGGAGCAATAAATAGTCCCCGAACTGACCACTAAGGAGAGGGGATGGAGGTTCCCTGAGGGACTTCTGTCTTGGGAGAGGGTATATAAGTGTAGAATCAGAGCTGAATTGCCTGGAAAATAAGGAAGAAACTGGCTGCTTCTATGTCTCTCTCCTCTCTCTCCTGGCCCTTCCTCACGTGGTACTTAGCCTCTGCTCTCAAATAATGAAGACCATAAAATAGCATAGCAATATTGGCTCCCATCTGCTAGTGTTTGCTGTGAGTCAGATCCTTCTCACGCATCATTCCACTGAATCCTTCCTATGAGTCTATGAAGCAGGTATGATCCCCATCTCCATTTTAAAGATGAGAAAAAGGAGGCCCCCCCCCAAAAATGTCTCTATTCCTTACCTCTTGCTGCACAACAAATTACCCCCAAACTTAACTGTTTACAACTACAATAAACATGTATTATCTCACACATTTCTGTGGTCAGGAATGTAAGAGCAGGAATTTTAAAGATGGGTGATTCCAGTCTGGAACACCTGTTGAGGTTCCAGCCAAGATCAACCAGGGCTGTGGTCATCTTAAAGCTTGGCTTGAGCTGGAGGATCTAGCTCCAAGGTGGCCCATGCACATGGCTGGCCAATTAGTCCATAGTTGCCAAGATGTCTTAGTTACTTGCCATGTGGATCTCTCCATTGGGTTGCTTGAGTGTCCTTACAATATGGCAGCTGACTTCCTCAGAGCAACTGACTCAAGAGAGCAAAGTGGAAGCTGGAACATCTCTTCTGACTTAACCTCGGAGGTCACTGTCATTTCTGCAATATCAGAGTGGTTACACAGGTCAGCCCCAATCACTGTGGGAAGAGACTGGCTATGCAGGTATATGAATACCCGGAGGTAAAATTCATGGAAGGTCATGTTGGAGACTGTTTACCACAGTTAGAAAGAAATTCACCCAAGATCATGCACATGGGAAGTGACAGAGGTGGGCTTTGAACTAAGGCAGTTCCTAAGTCACAGTAAATATTGGTTTGAAGGAGTGGACCCAGGCAGGTACTCGACAGATCTCCCCTGTCCTGAAGGTATTCATACCTCAAATCCTATTCATCTCAGTGATTGGGTAGGTCAGATGCTTAATCTGATGTGTCAGACAGATATACTTTGCCAAAGCAACATGACCTGGGCATGTTTATAAAAGATTGCATAAATCATCACTTGATGGTGGAACTGATGAATCAAAGGGAACCTGAATTCTGCACTGACTTACTGTGTGACCTCAGAGAAATTTCTAGCCCCTCTGAGGCCTTTTCCCCCTTCTCTGTATAATGGGGGCGATTCAGCATAGGCCCTGAGGTCCTCTGACTGAGAGTTTCTGGAGTTTCATGCCGAGAGCTGTTGCCAGGAATGCTGCAGGAATTCCCTTTCCACTCTCTCTTGATCTCTCAGAACTTTGCCCAAGTGGAATGGACCTCTCAGGTGCAAGGGTCACTTTTCTGGACCCAAGCCAAGCCAGGCCAGCCTGTTCAGCCCAGCTTCACCCGCAGCTGGCTGGCACCATTGTTCCCCCATAAAGCCGGGCCCCTTTCCAACTGCTGCTGCCCTCAGGGCAGCGGAGAGGCTCAAAGGACTCAGTTGTGTGACTTTTCCCCCTCCCCCAGGACAGGCCAGGGTCACCCAACAGGCTGACTCAGTCCATGCAGGGGAACAAAGGAGATGAGATATGGTCTAGGGAAAGAATTTGACATTTACTATTTCCCCCCAAAACACTCAAAGTAATCATTACTGGCAAAACCCTCTGACACTTATTCTGTAGTTTAGTGGGATATGTTAAAAATTGGGGTGATGGCATTATAATCATTCAGTGCTTTAGAGACCCCTATTTTAATGATTTTACATTGCATACTTGTTTGCCTTTTAATATCTTTAAATACCTAGAACAGTTGATAAGTCATAAACTAATTGTAGCATTTAAAAAAAATTAGGTAGTGATACAGAAAATAATGGCACATACTGTAATGATGAATCTTAAATTTGGTGAAATATAATTAGGCCCTGTTCTTAGAGTCTGAGTCCTACTACTACCTCTCCCCTTCCCCCATCCTCACACCTACCCTGACTTCTGCTTTTGAGGCTCACTCCTTTTCACCACCCACAAGTTCGTCCTTATCCTGTACTCTTTGCCTTAACTCGCTTCCAACCAATCCTTCAAACTTTTTAAAGCTTTTTCTCTGCTTGAGACCCTGAGGGAATTGTGAGCGGGAGGCTGTCCCCAACTTCTGACTAAGACAGAGAGGTTATTTAGCACAATGAAAGGGCGCAGAAGACTGAAAAGAAATTTAATTCCATGAGTAATGGCTAACTTATCTACACTGTGTAAGAGGCACTATTCTTAATGTTTTCCTTCCTGAGCCGGGGATCAAACCCGGGTCTCCTGAATTAAAGGCAGATTCTTTACCATGTGAGCCACTGGGGAAGACTATTTTCCTTCGACTCTATGCTAAATACATCCAGCATCTGGTGTTTACCCCTACAATACATTATAGCTTCTTGTTTTGTTTTGTTTTTTTTTTTAATATATCAGAAGGAAGGCCACAGAACCACTGAACTGCCAGACTCAATTACCGGCTTACTGACTCCTGCCGAGGGCTTCCCAAGTGGTGTTATGGTAAAGAACCCACCTGCCAATGCAGGAGACATAAGAGACACGGGTTCCATCCCTGGGTGAGGAAGATCCCCTGGAGGAGTGCGTGGCAACCCACTCCAGTATTCTTGCCTGGAAAAACCCATAGACAGAGGAGCCTGGCAGGCTACAGTCCATAGGGTTGCACAGAGTTGGACACGACTGAAGCGACTTAGCATGACAGCAGCCTATGACTGTCTTTGAAACAATGCAAAGGAAGAAATCAAGATTCTAACACCTTTGTTCTTCATTACTGACTCCTGACTGCAAGCCCTCGTCTTCTATAAGTGCCTACACTCCTCACGGGCTGGGGTCCAGTTCTCAAGGCATGAGCCTGCTATGTTCCCCTCTCTGCTGGCTGAGAATTAAAGCCACCTTTCTATTTCCTTCAAACTTGTATTTTTTTATTTGGCTTCACTGGGCAGAGGAAGCCAAGATTTTGGCTGGCAACAAACCCATGGATAAAAAAGCAAAATTTTTCCTTTGTCCTAGAAGTAACACTGTCAGAAATACAGTGCATATCCTGCCAGATCTTGTTTCTATGTATACTTGTGGCATAAACATACAGAAATGTATCGTTTTGTGTTCCAAGGAGGTTATGTTGTTCTGTAATTAACTTTTCCTACTTCACATTATGATTTAGAGATTTCTTTTCTGTACAAATATATATAGATTTATTAGTTCTTTTTAACTGCTACTTTTTAACTGTTCTTTTTAACTCCCTGTATTTCAGGGAGTAAAATAGTGAAATACACTCAAATAACTACAAGATACCAGGCCCGATTCTCCATGCTTCACAAGTGCATCTCATGTCAGCCCTACAGACTTTAATCACTCACATTCCTTGCATTCTAAAGATGAAGAAACAACAAGGTCCTACTATAAGGCACACGTGTGCGGGCTAAGTCACTTCAGTCATGTCCGACTCTTTGCAACCCTGGACTGTAGCCCACAAGACTCTTCTGTCCATGGTATTCTCCAGGCAAGAATATTGGAGTGGGTTGCCATGCCCTGCTCCAGGGGATCTTCTGACCCAGGGATCAAACCCACATCTCTTAAGTCTCCTGCATTGGCAGACAGTTTCTTTACTGCTAGTGCCACCTGGGAAGCCCTACTATATAGCACAGGGAACTATATTCAATATACCATGATAAACCATAATGGAAAAGAATCATTTTTAAATGTATATGTATGAATAGCTAAATCAGTTTGCTCTACAGCAGACATTAATACAACATTGTAAATCAGCTATACTTCAACTAAAAAATATTGAGAAAAAGTGAAGAAAGTGGTGCCTGGAGAGGATAAATATCTTAAGTGAGAGAAGGAAGAAGCCTGATTTGAACTGAATCCACATTTTAAACATTTAAACACCTGATTTCTCAGCGCCATCCTAAACAGAACAGTTTAATTCATTGCACTATTCGTGGATATTTGGGATACTTCCAATTTTTCCCTATTCCATACAATATAATATGAAATGAACATCCTTGCTCATGCCTCTTTATGTCCACATGAATATGTTTCCTATGGTGGTTTGTCATAATGACCAGCTGAGTCAAAGGCCATCATATTTTTAATAGTAACACTGCCAAATCCCTTTCAAACAGAACTTTCCAGGACTTCCCTGGTGGTCCAGTGACTAAGACTCCAAGCTCCCAATGCAGGGGGCCCAGGTTCAATCCCTGATCAGGGAACTAGATCCCACATGTCATAACTAAAGATCTCACATGCCACAATGAAGACTGAAGGGTCCATGTACCACAACTAAGACTCAGTGCAGCCAAATAAATAAATATTTCCAAGTAACACTCCCAACAATTGGACAGAGCTTCCCTGGTGGCTCAGATGGTAAAGAGCCTGCCTGCAATGTGCGAGGCCCAGCTTCAATCCCTGGGTTGGGAAGATCCCCTGGAGAAGGACATGGCAACCCACTCTAGTATTCTTGCCTGGAGAATTCCAAGGACAGAAGAGCCTGGTGGGCTATGGTCCATGGGATCACAAAGGGTCGGACATGACTGAGTGACTCACACACACACACATACACACACATACCCCGACTGGACACCCTGTTTCCTCCATGAAGCACAGGATTTGGAGTCACTGCACCTGGCTTTGAATCTTGCCTTTGCAACACAACTTTGGGCAAGTTGTGTCGTGTGTATTTGTAGTTTCTTTCTCTCTTCTTTCTCCTTCTCTCTTTTTATGTAATGTTCCATTGTATGAATATTTTAAAGTTCATCTCTTCTGCTGCTGATGGATATTTGGCTTGTTTTCAGTGCAGGAGGCTGCTATGAACATGCATGAACATATCTTTCGGTAGACATCTGTATTCATTCTTCTTGGGTATAAAAATCTAGGAGTGCTGCTGAATCATAAAGGAGGTATATGCTTAACTTAAGTGTGTATTGTCAAATAGTTTTCCAAAGGGATTGTAACTATTTATTCTCCTATCGGCAGTGTATGAAAGTTCTAGTTGCTCCACATCACTGTCAACACTTGATACTATTAGTCTTTTAAGTTTTAGCTATTCTGGTAGCACTATGCTCTTTGAATCTTTATATCACCTCTGAAGGGGGTACCCTGGAGGCTCAGCTGGTAAAGAACCTGCCTGCCAATGCAAGAGACATAAGAGATGCGGGTTCAATCCCTGGGTGGGGAAGATCACCTGGAGAAGGAAATGGCAACCCACTCCAGTACTTTTTCCTGGAAAATCTCATGGACAGAGGAGCCTGGCAGGCCACAGTCCATGAGTTGGACACAGCTGAGTGAGCACACACACACACATCACCCCTGAGAGGTAGATGTGTGTGTAGACACTGTTGCTTAGTGACTAAATTCATCAACATCCTCCTCTCTAGGAACCTTTCAGCTAAGTGGGGGGGGGCTCTCTAAACAACACAGGAATGAGGCATCCCCACTCGGTGCAGTCAAAAATCCCCATATAACTTTACAGTCGACCCTCTTTAGAACTATGACCCTGCATCCATGGATTCAATCAACAAGCAGATCACATAGTACTGTAGCACATATGTTTCAAAAAAAATCTGCATATAAGTGGGCCTGGGCAGTTAAAACTCATGTTTTTCAAGAATTAACTGTAATTCTGTCCAATGAGACAGAAGAGAACGTCTTCTGGGTGAGACTTCCAGGAACATGTTGGCTTTCTTGAGAAAAGAATTAAGTTCATCCTTCATTCCTTTATTTTCTTTCTTCTTCTGCCAGGATGATGGACATGATGTCATCCATGGAACAGCATCTTCCATGAGGTCACAACATGAGAAACAGACCAAGAGACTCACAGAAACACTGGCAATGACATGATCAAACCAGTGAAACAACACAAGCAGATCCCTGTTTGGAGACTGCCTATAAGACAAATCCCCTAACCTACTATTGGTCAGGTTTTCTATTACTTGTAACTAAGAGCATGCTTTTGGAAAAGGCAATGGCACCCCACTCCAGTACTCTTGCCTGGAAAACCCCATGGATGGAGGAGCCTGGTTGGCTGCAGCCCACAGGGTCACAAAGAGTCGGACACGACTGAGCAACTTCACTTTCACTTTTCACTTTCATGCATTGGAGAAGGAAATGGCAACCCACTCCAGTGTTCTTGCCTGGAGAATCCCAGGGACGGGGGAGCCTGGTGGGCTGCCGTCTATGGGGTCACACAGAATCGGACACGACTGAAGCGACTTAGCAGCAGCAGCAGCAGCAAGAGCATGCTTTGGCAGACTTTGACTATCTCTACTTTACAATTGAGGAAACAGGCTCAGATAGTTCAACAGACTTGGCCAGAGGTATGGTACAAGTCCAGATCTTTCTGATTCCAAATCATACGTTTTTTCCCTGGCTTCCCAGAATCCAAGGAAAGGAAATTTGGCTTAGAAAGGTGTGGCAGTAAATTTTTAGCCAGGCATCTCGTTTTGTGAAATAAAATGCTATTTTTTTCAGAATCCTTTACAACTGGCTCTGGCCATTTGACTAAGTCTAGCCAGTGAGATGCGGAGAAGGCAATGGCACCCCACTCCAGTACTTTTGCCTGGAAAATCCCATGGATGGAGAAGCCTGGTAGGCTGTAGTCCATGGGTTTGCTAGAGTCGGACACGACTGAGCAACTTCACTTTCACTTTTCACTTTCATGCATTGGAGAAGGAAATGGCAACCCACTCCAGTGTTCTTGCCTGGAGAATCCCAGGGACGGGGAAGCCTGGTGGGCTGCCGTCTATGGAGTCACGCAGAGTCGGACACGACTGAAGCGACTTAGCAGTAGCAGCAGAAGCCAGTGAGATGAATGCCGAGAGATGTTGTGGTGATTTCTGGGATACTGAGGGGTGGGGAGCATCATACCTTTCTTCTACCTTTTTTTTCCTTCTGCCTAGAAAGAGAGAAAATCCATTTTCTGACTGGAATTCAGGCAGTCCTCTTGGACTGTGAGATGACCTTAATAATTAATGATGAAACCCATACTGAGAATGGTGGAGTAGGAAGATAAGTTTCTGGGTTTCTTTCTTTTTTTTTTTTGGTTGCATCATATGGCTTGTAGGATCTCAGTTCCCTGACCAAGAACTGAACCTGGGCCACAGCGGTGAAAGCCTGAAATCCTAACCACCAGGCCACCCCACTAAGTTTTTGGGTTCCTGATGACACTGAGAATCTTCAACCCTGGACAGTCTAACAACCCTGGACAGCTTACCTCCAAGTCTTATTTAGCTAGCTTTATTTTTTCCTTTCCATGCAGCTAAATCTAATTCTTGCTGACACACCAGCATTTAGTTTAGGCATGAGTACGTGATGCAATTCAAGTCCCTGGGGACATTCATTGCCAAGTGTGGGGATGGGAGGGGGACTGCATACCTAAGAAAGTTTTCCTTTGATCTTCAAAAGCAATAGCAAGAAGAGAAGGTCCCTTTCTTCTGCCTCTGAACATTATCTTAGATGTATTATATGGGTCTACGGGCGGGCATATTCATCCGGTAAGGATGTGAGGAGCTGGTTTGATGACAGAGCCAAGACCAGAGGACAGCAGAATGGAAGGAGAGGAAGAACCTGGGTCCCTGATGGAAGCACAGGGCTGCCAACTTTATTAATGTACCCTGGAGCCACCTTGTCTCCAGATTTTTGTTCCATAAATAATAGCAATCCTTTTTGTTGCATGTGTGCCTGTGTGCTCAGTCGTGTCCAAGCCTGTGTGACCCATATGGACTGTAGCCTACCAGCCTCCTCTGTCCATGAGATTTTCCTGGCAAGTATACTGGAGTGGGTTGCCATTTCCTTCTCCAGGGGATCTTCCCCACCCAGGGATCCAACTCACGTCTCCTGTACCGCAGGCAGATTCTTTAGCCACTGAGACATGTGGGAAGCCCACCCCCTTTTTGTTAACCCATTTTATTTGGGCTTTAGGTTATTTTCAGCCAAAATTCTGGCTAACAGGTGTAGGATAAGGTCCAGGGTATGGCCATTAGAATAGGTGGTTGCTACGAAATGGAGGTGGGACACTAAAGAGATGGCAGGACTTGGGGAAAAGAGGAATGATATGGGGCAGGGGCCAAAGTCCTCGGTGAGTGAAAAGGAGGTTAACAGATAGCACTAAAGTTGTAGAGGTAGAAGGTAGAGGGGAATGTAACTGAATAGCATGAATTCCCAAAGATCTGGAGCTTTGACACGAAGAGGAAGAGTATTGTCCAGATAATTCAGACTGTAAGAAACAAAAATGAATTCTGGCTAATTTGGCAGAAAACTTGTTTATGAAAAGCTCATGGATAACTTGAGGCAGGACATAGAGGGGCTCCAGGCCAGACATTGACAACAGCCTTCTGTTCATATTTCTTGAGGCAAGGGATAAATGGGCTCCAGGTTAGATATTTACAGCCAGCCTCCTGTTTATACTTTAAGATAGAAATAACAACAGGAACAGGGAAAATAGCTGGGCTTTGTCTCCTATGGACACTTTAAGATAACAGTAATGGTAGAGTCAGAGAAGGGCTAAGCACTGCTTGAGTAAAAGATCAAGAGGTCACATATTTCTCACCCTTGTGATCAGGGAGGTCTTGATTGCACATGTGCAGAAAGGCTCCTTGGGGAGTCAAAAGGGGGAGGGGACACCAGACCATAATAAGTTGTGTTAACTCCCCCAAAGGCTCTTGTGCTGAAATCCATCTTGGCTAAAGGGTGCGTGCACACATATGGAAGGGCCCTGAGACAAATCAGCAATGGGGTAAAAGCAAATCAAGACAATCGGCCAGAGGAAAGCAAAGATCTGGAAGACTGCCCCTTATAAATGATTTAAACTTCCCAAAGGTGTGACTTTTTCTCTGAGCTCACTCATGTGTCTCTAGGCATGGACTCTGCTTTTCTAATAAACACTTCTCTTTCCTCTCTACCTTCTGTCTCCTTGTCAAGTTTTTTTTTCAAAGCAGACAAGAACTGGGGCCCGGACTTCCGCTGCTGGCCCTCATAGTGTGTAGTGGTTAAGATCTGGCACTGCCATGGTCAGGGTTTGATCCCGATCTCACTTCCAGTTGCTGCTCACTGCTATCTCTCTGAAATCAAACCCACAGAATCTTCTGCAGGTAGAGAGAACCAGGCTTGGAGACTACCTTTCTAAGGTCAGTGCAACCCAGACATGGCCCCCATAAAGAGTCTCTGTGGACCTGTGAGTATCTCATGGGTGGAGCCTAGGTCACATGACTACACTCTGGCAAGGGGATGGCATTTCTAGTTCCTAGTGTGGCAGCAGAGCTCTGTTTCAGAGGCAGGGGATTTTTGCCAAACAGAGGAAAGGAGTTCAGATGATGGGTGGCTAAAAAGCATGATCAGTACCCATCATTAGAAGCAACAATGAGGAGGGAGCCCTGGGGAATGAAGAAGGTTCTGAGATGCATGTAGTTGTCAGGATATTAGGGGTCTGTGCTTGAGAGAGCCTGACAGAAGCGGTATCCTCTTTGAAGAGGGGAGACTGTAAAGCTCTTTGTGAAGGTTAGAATATCTCCCCTATATACGCTTCTACCAAGTGAAGTCAACTTTGAGTCAGGGCCCCCTACGTACCCTTGTACAAAGTCCCTGAAGAGAGGGGACATTCTGGAAAAGTCAAGAGGTATGTTTTGTATGAAAAATAGAGGTTCAGAGGCTATTCAATTCAGTTCAGTTCAGTCACTCAGTCGTGTCCAACTCTTTGCGACCCCATGAATTGTAGCATGCCAGGCTTCTTTGTCCATCACCAACTCGAGAGTCCACCCAAACTATGTCCATTGAGTCGGTGATGCCATCCAACCATCTCATCCTCTGTCGTCCCCTTCTTCTCCTGCCCTCAATCTTTCCCAGCATTAGGGTCTTTTCAAATGAGTCAGCTCTTCGCATCAGATGGCTAAAGTATTGGAGTTTCAGCTTCAACATCAGTCCTTCCAATGAACACCCAGGAGTGATCTCCTTTAGGATGGACTGGTTGGATCTCCTTGCAGTCCAAGGGACTCTCAAGAGTCTTCTCCAACACCACAGTTCAAAAGCATCAATTCTTTGGTGCTCAGTTTTCTTTATAGTCCAACTCTCACATCCATACATGACCACTGGAAAAACCATAGCCTTGACTACATGGACCTTTGTTGGCAAAGTAATGTCTCTGCTTTTTAATATGCTGTCTAGGTTGGTCATAACTTTCTTTCCAAGGAGTAAGCATCTTTTAATTTCATGGCTGCAATCACCATCTGCAGTGATTTTGGAGCCCAGAAAAATAAAGTCAGCCACTGTTTCCCCATCTATTTTTGCCATGAAGTAATGGGACTGGATGCCATGATCTTCGTTTTCTGAATGTTGAGCTTTAAGCCAACTTTTTCACTCTCCTCTTTCTCTTTCATCAAGAGGCTCTTTAGTTCTTTGCTTTCTGCCATAAGGATGGTGTCATCTGCATATCTGAGGTTATTGATATTTCTCCTGGCAATCTTCATTCCATCTTGTGTTTCCTCCAGCCCAATGTTTCTCATGATGTACTCTGTATATAAGTTAAATAAGCAGGGTGACAATATACAGCTTTGACGTATTCCTTTTCCTATTTGGAACCAGTCAGTTGTTCCATGTCCAGTTCTAACTGTTGCTTCCTGACCTGCATATAGGTTTCTCAAGGGGCATGTCAGGTGGTCTGGTATTTCCATCTGCCGGGGTCCAGCCCTGGTGGATTCGGAGAATTCGAAGGGGAGACGGGAGATCAGGAAACAGCAGCTTATTTAAATGTTAATTAAAGATATAAAGAGTGGTTAAATAAGGATAGCTCAGTGAGAAAATTTAGTGGAAAAAAGAGGCTGAATAATTCAGCCAGAAGGTGAGAGAAAGAATGACATGGGGAGACCAAGTTTTGGTGAACAAGGCCCACACTTTATTTTCCACAGTAGTTTTTATACCTTAAGTTATGCATAGAGGATAATGGGGGAAGGGGTAGAGTCTTGCAGTAAGCCACGCTTTCTTCCTGCAAACTTATCATATGCAAAATTTAGGTGATTTGCATCATCTTCTGGCCCGGAGGCCTGTTAACATTTTAAGACCATTTCTTCAGAAAACTTATTTTTCTCTAAAGGTGATTAGTCAGGCACCACCCTCCAAAAGCATTAGATAAAGTTGCATTCCTATAGGGCAAAGATGTGGTGGGCTACAACAAGAAAAAGAATTAACTCAAGGGTCCAAGGTTACAAACATTAAAGCTACTACTTACACCAATTATATTAATCAATACACTGCCAGGGACACAGCAGGTAAGGGATATGGAGACTTAGCAGCAAACATTGGCCCAACAAGTGAAAAACCCTTCACCAATACCATTTCTAATCAATCTTTTAACTGCTCAAAGGAATTTGTCTGTATTTAGACAGTTTAGAACATCTCATGCCTCTCACAGTTGGGAGGCTCTGAGCAATCACATGTGGCCGGAAAAACCTATTCAGGCAGGCTAGAGGACTTCCAAAGGAGTTTGTAGGTTGAAACACTATCACACCCAGGAACTTTATTAACTGGAGCTGTAAGTTAACTCTTTTTTTTCAGAGAGAGGTAGTGGGGGACAGCCCCCCATAAAGGTAGAGGTCTAGGTGAGAGCACAAAGCAGTCAAGTAGGCAGACTCTGGTTCTGGGGGGTAGATGCTCGAGAATTTCCAGGGGGACTCCTGAGGCTCGATCCCGCCTTTGCGTATGCTGAGCCTCCTTCCTCATGATCTTTGCCGGGGCGGAGCTCCTGCTCCTGGCACCCATCTCTTTCAGAATTTTCCACAGTTTATTGTGATCCACACAGTCAAAGGCTTTGGCATAGTCAATAAAGCAGAAATAGATGTTTTCTGGAACTCTCTTGCTTTTTCCATGATCCAGCAGATGTTGGCAATTTGATCTCTGGTTCCTCTGCCTTTTCTAAAACCAGCTTGAACAACTGGAAGTTCATGGTTCACGTATTGCTGAAGCCTAGTTGGAGAATTTTGAGCATTACTTTACTAGCGTAGGAGATGAGTGCAATTGTGCAATAGTTTGAGCATTCTTTGGCATTGCCTTTCTTTGGGATTGGAATGAAAACTGATCTTTTCCAGTCCTGTGGCCACTGCTGAGTTTTCCAAACTTGCTGGCATATTGAGTGCAGCACAGCATCATCTTTCAGGATTTGAAACAGCTCAACTTGAATTCCATCACCTCCACTAGCTTTGTTCATAGTGGTGCTTCCTAAGGCCCACTTGACTTCACATTCCAGGATGTCTGGCTCCAGGTGAGTGATCACACCATCGTGATTATCTGGGTCATGAAGATCTCTTTTGTACAGTTCTGTGTATTCTTGCCACCTCTTCTTAATATCTTCTGCTTCTGTTAGGTCCCTACTATTTCTGTCGTTTATTGAGCCCATCTTTGCATGAAATGTTCCCTTGGTATCTCTAATTTTCCTGAAGAGATTTCTAGTCTTTCCCATTCTGTTGTTTTCCTCTATTTCTTTGCATTGATCGCTGAGGAAGGCTTTCTTATCTCTCCTTGCTATTCTTTGGAACTCTGCATTCAGATGCTTATATCTTTCCTTTTCTCCTTTGCTTTTCACTTCCCTTCTTTTCACAGCTATTTGTAAGGCTTCCTCAGACAGCCATTTTGCTTTTTTGCATTTCTTTGTCTTGGGGATGGTCTTGATTTCTGTCTCCTGTACAATGTCACAAACCTCCATCCATAGTTCATCAGGCACTCTATCAGATCTAGTCCCTTAAATCTATTTCTCACTTCCACTGTATAATCATAAGGGATTTGATTTAGGTCATACCTTAATGGTCTAGTGGTTTTCTCCACTTTCTTCAATTTCAATCTGAATTTGGCAATAAGGAGTTCATGATCCGAGCCACAGTCATCTCCCGGTCTTGTTTTTGCTGACCTTATAGAGCTTCTCCATCTTTGGATGCAAAGAATATAATTAATCTGATTTCGGTGTTGACCACCTGGTGATGTCCATGTGTAGAGTCTTCTCTTGTGTTGTCGGAAGACCAGTTTGCTATGACCAGTGCGTTCTCTTGGCAGAACTCTATTAGCCTTTGCCCTGCTTCATTCTGTACTCCAAGGCCAAATTTGCCTGTTACTCCAGGTGTTTCTTGACTTTCTACTTTTGCATTCCAGTCCCCTATAATGAAAAGGACATCTTTTTTGGGTGTTAGTTCTAGATGGTCTTGTAGGTAGGTCTTCATAGAACCGTTTAACTTCAGCTTCTTCAGCGTTATTCGTCGGGGCATAGACTTGGATTGCTGCTGCTGCTGCTGCTAAGTCACTTCAGTCGTGTCCAGCTCTGTGCGACCCCACAGATGGCAGCCCACCAGGCTCCCCCGAAACTGGGATTCTCCAGGCAAGAACACTGGAGCGGGTTGCCATTAGACTTGGATTACTGTGATATTGAATGGTTTGCCTTGGAAACGAACAGAGATCATTCTGTCATTTTTGAGATTGCATCCAAGTACTGCATTTTGGATTCTTTTGTTGACCTTGATGGCTACTCCATTTCTTCTTAGGGATTTCTGCCCACAGTAGTAGATATAACGGTCATCTGAATTAAATTCACCCATTCCAGTCCATCTTAGTTCACTGATTCCTAGAATGTCGATGTTCACTCTTGCCATCTCTTGTTTGACCACTTCCAATTTGCCTTGATTCATGGACCTGACATTCCAGGTTCCTATGCAATATTGCTCTTTACAGCATTGGACCTTGCTTCTATCACCAGTCCCATTCACAACTGGGTTTTGTTTTTGCTTTGGCTCCATCCCTTCATTCTTTCTGGAGTTATTTCTCCACTGATCTCCAGTGGCATATCGGGCACCTACCGACTTGGGGAGTTCATCTTTCAGTGTCCTGTCTTTTTGCCTTTTCACACTGTTCATGGGGTTCTCAAGGCAAGAATACTGAAGTGATTTACCATTCCCTTCTCCCATGGACCACATTCTGTCAGACCTCTCCACCATGACCTCACCTCTTGGGTGGCCCCACACAGCCTGGCTTAGTTTCATTGAGTTAGACAAGGCTGTGATCCATGTGATCAGATTGGCTAGTTGTCTGTGATTGTAGTTTCAGTCTGTCTGTCCTCTGATCCCCTCTCTCAGTGCCTACCGTCTTACTTGGGTATAGAGGGTATAGAGGATAGATTTAGATGGAGGCTGATGTGAGAGGGGACGGGGGTAGGGAGGCCTGGAGCAGCAAGGGGTGATGGTGTGGTTGAAGGTGGGAGTGCTGGAGGTGGGACAGGAGCACACCATGGTGGGAACAGAATTCAGCTCCTGATAGGATGAGAATCTTAGTGCAAGAGCCTGGAGCCAGTGTCTTCATTCTGCCCTAGCCCTCTCTGTGGCAGAGCCAGCAGAGGGCTCCTGAGCAATCCTGGCGTGCTCTCAGAGAGGTGGTGAAGGTGTCATGAAATCTGTGATGGGGCAATCCGGCCATGAGCTTGTCATTGGATGTCCCTTTGGGCAGAGTGTCACTACATCCAAGGCACGGTTGTGCTTACCTCCCCCTGTTTGTGCTTACTGCCCCCAAGGAAGTTCCCCAGGCAGGGATTTTAACTAATTTCCTTTTCTATCCGTAGGGATGAGTATGGTGGGGAGCTGGAAAAACCTAAGGCCTAACCTGACTTTTCTGTTAATTTGCTATGCGACTTTAGAGACAAATCAACCAAACTCTCTGAGCCTCAATTTCATTATGTCTAAAATATAACTTGGACTTGATTTCTGAGGTCCTCCTAGACTTACTGTCTATGATTCTCTTACGTCTTCTTTCATAACCCATGGTATATATAATTACATTCCATGAGTACATTATATTGTATTATCCCATTGACGGACATCAGGTTGCTCCTACCACTTTGCATTTACAAACACTGATGCAATCTACGGCACTATACATGTCTTCTTCTGCACGTGTGATTTTTCTGCCAGTAATAGTTTTAGGAATGGAACTGGTGAGTGAAAGGGCATGCACACATTTAATTTTGCAAATTATTGCCAAATGGCTGTCCAAACTTGTTACACCAATTTACTCCTCTCCTACCAACAAAGCCTGAGAAGTCTCAGTGCTCCTCATCCTTGTCAACACTTGGTGCTGACAGACTTGCTAGTGTTTTGATTAAGACAGACCATATAGTTAAGTGGGCTTCTCAGGTGGTGCTAGTGTATAAAGAACCCATCTTACTTGACCGAGTAAAGTATCCACTTACTTTACTCAGTCAAGTAAGGTATCCACTTACTTTGTGCATACCTGACCAAAACATCTCTAATAAACTCTATGTATAATGTTAACTGTGGAGCCTTACACCAAGGTCACAGGACCATCACTGGAACTGACCAAGCCTCATAGCAACTCTTCCCATGAGCCTTCAGATCTAAGCCAACCAGTTCCCCGATCCCATATTAGGTAAAAATACTCACCCTATAGCATCCTAACCAATCACCTAATGCCACCATTCTGTCTTGAGGCTATAAAAATTAGCTACTCGCCTGCGAAAAGTTCGGCTCTCCCTTAAACCAGCCCACTGTTCTAACAGCATGTCCCACTGTAATAGAACTTTATTCTCCTCTCATCTGCCTCACATCTGGAAATTCTTTTCCAGCCCATGCATGGATTGTGACATTAACCTGTCAATATGATAGATAATTCTTTGTTTCAGAAATGTGTACAACTACATCTCTAGCTCCTAACAGATTGAACAGACTCTGAGAGTCTGTCTCCTGGATTATAATCCTCAATTTGGCTTGAATAAAAATTCTCATTTATTCTTCTTAGCTTGATTGTTAATTGATTTTTCATTAACACAATTTTAAATGAGAACCTGTTCATTTTTGCCAATGTTATAGGTGTAAAATTATTTCTTGTTGTAATTTTCCTTTGTGTTTCCCAGATTAAGTGTGTCTTCATCAGTTTGGGCTGCCAGAAGTAAGTACCATAGACAAGGTGGCTTGTAAAAAGCAGAAATTTATTTCTTACAATTCTGATACTGAGCAGGGCCCTGTGGAGCTCCTGGGCGCTAAAGGTTTTCTGTATCTCCCATTTCTTTCTTTCTTTAAAAAGTATGTTTATTTATTTATTTGGTCTTAGTTGTGGCATGCAGAATCTTTCAGTTGCGTGGCATGAGAATGCTTAGCTGAGGCATGTGGGATCCAATTCCTTGACCAGGGATCCAACCTGGGCCCCCTGGCGTTGAGAACTTAGGCACTTAGTGAGTCTTAGCCACTGGACTACCAGGGAAGTCCTGTCCCCTGTTTCTTTGATCACAGGAAATAGCCTTCACTCAGCCTCCATGACCTTCCCTGAGTTCCAAAGGGCAGATTCAAGCAATTGTTAATTAGGGAAGAGAGGGGATATGAGACTAGGGAGAAACATCAAGAGAAATAATAGTGCACCCTTGGGGCAAGGCCCTGGTTTCCCATCAATGGATACACACAACAATATCTTTGAGTTGTTTTGCAGATAGGAAACCCTCTCCTATCTCCTATGGGAGAAGTTAGTGATTAACCAGGTATGCTGCCCATAAGCATGCAGACCCCAGACCAGTTGGAACCTGAAGACTGATGATACTGACTCCTGCTTACCTCACCACCAACCCATCAGAAGAATGTCCATGGACTGGTCACGCCCTCTTTGAACTGTGGAGCCCTATACCAAGGTCACAGGACGAAAATCTCCGGAATTAACCAAGCCCCATAGCAACTGTTGCCACGAGCCTCCTGATCTAAACTGGCCAGTCCCCTCACCCCATATTAAGTAAAGTACCCACCCTTTAGCATCCTAACCAATCACCTAATGCCACCCTTCCAGCAGGAATTTTCTCTGTCTTGAGGCTATAAAAACGGGCTACTAGCCCTTGAATTGGGTTTGCTCCACCTTGAGCCAGTCCGCTGTTCTAACAGAGTCTCCTGCTCTGTCCTGTGCTTAGTCACTCAGTCCTGTCTAACTCTTTGTGACCCCATGGACTGTAGCCCACCAGGCTCCTCTGTCCATGGGGATTCTCCAGGCAAGAATACTGGAGTGGGTTGCCATGTCCTCCTCCAGGGGATCTTCCCAACCAGGAATCGAACCCCCGTCACCTTCATTGCAGGCAGATTACTTATTGTCTGAGCCACCAGGGAAGCACAAGAATACTGGATTGAGTAACCTATCCCTTCTCCAGGGGAACTTACCAACTCAGGAATCGAATCAGGGTCTCCTGCATTGCAGGTGGATTCATTACTAGCTGAACTACCCAGGAAGCCCCTTCTCCTGCTCTAATAAACTCTAGTCTCCTCTCATTCTGCCTCAGGTTTGGAAATTCTTTTCCAACTTAGCTCTTTGGCCTCTTGTTGTAAGAGTACTAATTTCATTCATGAGGACTCCATCCTCATGACCTAATTAGCTCCCAAGACCCCCACCTCTAAGTATAATCACACTGGGAGAGTTCAACATATGAATTTAGAGGAGACACAAACGTTCAGTCCATGGCATTCTGCTCCTGCCCCCACCCAGCCCAATTCATATCCTTCTCACATGCAAAACATTCATTCATCCTCAACAGCCTGTCCACTGGGGAAAAAATGCACAACCTACAAGTTGAGAATTACGCTTTTCTTCGGAGGACTTGCACCCAGAATACAACCTCTCAGATAGCTCTGAGGGACTCTTCCAAAGAGGCGGGGAGCCAGGATATATAGGCATTTTTGCTGAGAAAAAGAAGACATATAGCAGAACATTAAAAGATTATTGCTAATCACAATGGCCTCCCAGCCCAGACATCTCAGGTTAATCATTTTAGTGCTTTTTTATGTATGGGAAGATGCAAGAGTCTGGGCTCATTGAAATTATTCCTTGATGTACATCTTAACTATACAGGGCCAGGGTCTTATTTTTCTCCATCTTGAATTTTCCTTAGGATGCGCTACTGGGGGTGGCTAAGTGGCTTGTGGCATTGGGCAATCTGTTTTTCTTCATCTTGAATTCCCCTCAGGGTACACCGCTGGGGCCTGTTGGAGTAGTTGATGGCTTTCCGGCTGCAACCTACTTTGCTTACAGAAATGGTAAGGCAGCATTCTTTGTCCATAGCCCCAAGAGGCTGGTCCCAACATCCACTCCAAAGTCTAAAATCCAAAGTCTCATCTAAATACCATCTAAAATCAGATATGGGTGAGACCCTGTTTCAGGGAAAAGGAAAAAAAGAGAGAGAGAGAAATGAGTTTTTTTCTTTCTCTTTCCTGAGAACAAAGAAGATAAAGAGAACCATGAGCAGGCCTGAACATTCCTAGTTTTTTCACTTTAATTGCTCCTAACTTTACATGTCTGACTAAATTTGCTTTTCTGCACCCTAACTCTGCAGGAGCTACACTTTGCACCTATTTTCCTTAGACTGTATGCTCAATACATCTTGTATCTGGTGTTTACAACACCCTTACCCCTGTAGTTACATGTCAGAAAGAAGGCCGCAGAGCCACTGAACTGCAAGACTCAATTATTGGGTACTGACACCAGCCCATGACTGTCTTGGAAACAACACAAGAGGAAGAAATCAAGGTCACCTTTGTTCCTCATTGTGACTCATGACTGTGAGCTCTCATCTTATGTAAGCCCCTAGACTCTTCATGGAGCGGGGTATAGCTCTTTAGTCATGATCCTACTATGTTCCCCTCTGTGCTGGTTGAGAATTAAAGCCACCTTTCTATTTCCTCCAAACTCTGTCTCCATATTTTTTATTCAGCTTTGGTGGGTAGAGAAAGCCAAGATTTTGGCGAGCAACAACTCCAGGTATGACTCAACCTGAAGAGGCAAATTGCTCTACACATGTGAATCTGTAAAACCAAAAAGGTATGGGCTTGTAAAATACATTGGTGGGGACTTGCTTGGTGGTCCAGTGACTAAGACTCTGTGCTCCCAATGCAGGGTGTCTGGATTCGATCCCTGACCAGCCAACTAGATCAACACATGCTGAAACTAAGAATTCGCATCAGCAACTGAGACCTGGAGCAACCAAATAAATATTTAAAGACATATATCATTAAAAAAAAAAAATAATAAAATACATTGGTGAGACAGGCACAGGACAGACTTTCCTCTCTCCAAACGGGAGGAATGGGGAATAAGGAAGAGCTGAAGAGTGTCAAGTGATTCCAAAATCTAGCAAGATAATCTCTTTGAGACCCTAAGTTTCAAAAATAATCCTCTTTGGCTCTGTACTCTGCCCTCCAGTGCACCGGGGTAGCCATCCTACCCATCAGTTCTGCTGGGCCAGTGGGGTCCTGCCCCCAGGGTTTGGACAAAGGTTGAGCCCCCACAGTTTTGGACAGAGGTCATCTGGCCTATGGAAAATGAGGCAGTGCCCCCTCTCCCTCCTTTGGAAATTGAAGAGGCACCTCTGGTGGTCTCTGAATCACCTGCAGGATCATGGATTCTTTAAAGAATAGAGCATATTGGCAGCTGAATAGCTTTATGGTCCCTTCCATAAAAAATTGAGAAGTCCAACCACCTTCCTTCATTCCTTTCCATCTTCTTCTTTGGCTCACACTGGCAGTTTTCCAACTGAGGTAGCTGATTAAGTCCATGGTGCACACATTGTATTTCACCTTCAGAGGCTTGCTGGAACTCGAGTCTAGTTATAGGTCTAGAAACAAAGAAGGATGATGGGATGGGTTCTGAAGAGAATCAGCATTGTCTTGCATAGCGACTGCCTCAGGGGAGGACATTAGAAAGCAATCTGTGGAGTTAATCCCCTCAAGAGGATTTGCAAAGACAGATACCACTGGGGTTGGGGTCATCTCTTCTATTGGGAAGGAAGACCCATCAGAATTCAGCAGTTCGGGGTTTCCCTGGTGGCTCAGTGGTGAAGAATCTGCCTGCCAATGCAGGAGACAACGACACAGGTTTGGTCCCTGATTCGGGAAGATCCCATATGCTGCGGAACAACTAAGCCCTTGTGCCACAACTATTAAGCTTGTGGAGCTTGGAAGCCACAACTCCTAAGTCCATGTGCCACACTACTGAAGCCCGTGCACCTAGAGCCCGTGCTCCACAGCGAGAAGCCACCGCAATGAGAAGCCCTCACCCTGCAACTAGAGTAGCACCCACTTACCAAAACTAGAGAAAGCTCGGGCACAGTAACGAAGTCCCAGTGCAGCCCAAATACATAAATAAAATTATATATAAAGAATTTAGCAGTTCAATGTCTCCAGCTTCACTAGGGTCTTTCACACATATCCATACTAACTTACAGGATTCAGTTTTGTTTTTTTTTTTCTCATTCAATGCCCTGATTTTAACAGTAGACCCCGTTTGAGGCTGGGAGTTCAATTTACATTATAATTCAGCCAGTTTCAGGAGGAGGTTCTGCCTGTTGATTTTTCAACACTTTCAGCCCCTTGGCAACAGAAGACAAGGGATTCATTCCATCAGGCCACACAAAGAAACTTTTAGGTCATTTATGCAACCTAAGGACCGGAAGCTGGGAATCTGAACCCCTGAACTCTTTCTTTTCTGGCCTCTGTGAGTCCAGTGACATCCAAAGGTAGTTGTAATAATCATTTTTTCAAAACTGTTCCCAACTCTCATATACATAGTCACTCAGCTCCTTGCTTCTCACTGGTTGACTAGGAGTCTCCAGTGCAGGTAATTTGTGTGTCTGTATTGTCAAATCACACCAAAGATGATCTGCTCTCTTTACTACTGAAAATAGAGTAGTAAGAGATTAGAGAGCCAATTCCAGGAATCCCAGAACCAATTCAGAAAACTCATCCTTAATGGTCTGTTTCTCTATAACCACCGTCAGTATCAAAATCTGTATTGGGGTTCTCCAGAGATATAGAAGCAACAGGCTATGAGAGACAGAGAGACTGAGCAGGGCCTTCCTGGGTCAAAAGTCCCTCTGTGTTCCCATTTCTTTTCTTTTTTAATTTAATTAACTTATTTTTGGCTGTGCTGGGTCTTCATTGCTGCAGGCAGGCTCTCTCTAGCTGTGGTGAGAGGGAGTTACTCTTCGTTGTGGTGCACAGACTTCTTATTGTGGTGGCTTCTCTTGTTGCAGAGCATGGGCTCTAGAGCATGGGCTCAGTAGTTGTGGCACATAGACTTAGTCGCCCCGTGGTATGTGGGATCTTCCCGGACCAGGGATCAGACCTGTGTCACCTGAACAGACAGGCAAATTCTTAACCACTGGACTACCAGGGAAGCCCTTTAAAAAAAAAAAAAAAGACTGTACCAGGTCTTAAGTTGCAGCATGAGGGATCTTCAGTTGTGGCATGTAAACTCTTAGTTGCAGCACCTAGTTCCGTGACCAGGGACTGAATCTGGGCCCCCTGCATTGGGAGTGCAGTCTTACACTGGACCGCCAGGAAAGTCCCCCTATTTCTTGTTTGTAGAAAAAGGCTTTTGTCTCCTAGGGCTTCCCTGAGTTCCAAAGGCACAGGCAGCTACTAATATGGAAGGGAGGTAATGCAGAAACAAAGGAAAAAGAGAAAAACAATAAAAGTAAGGACAGTAGTTCAGAGAGAAAACAGAGTTCTAGTTCCTCCTCAGTAATAGTCGGAAGGCTATCCTTGAGTTGTTCTTTAGGAGGATGGTGACTGTACTGCGGAACACAAGCACTAGATCCCAGACTGGCTGGAACCAGAAGGCCGATGGCTGAGATCCTGAAGCACCACCCTGTTACCTCACCACAAACCAATCACAGGAAAGTCATGAATCCTGAAGCCCTGACCCCTGTGTTTTTGTTGTTCAGTTGCTAAGGGAAGGGAAGTCGCTCAGTCGTGTCTGACTCTTTGCGACCCCATGGATGGCAACCTACAATGCTCCGCGGTCCATGGGATTTTCCAGGCAAGAATACTGGAGTGGGCTGCCATTTCCTAAGTTGTGTCCAACTCCGAGAGCCCGGACTGCAGCACGCCAGGCTTCCCTGTCCTTCACTATCTCCTGGACTTTGCTCAAACTCATGCCCATTGAGTTGGTGATGGCATCTAACCATCTCATCCGCTGTCGTCCCCTTCTCCTCCTGCCCTCAATCTTTCCTGGTATCAAGGTCTTTTCCACTGAATTGGCTCTTCACATCAGATGGCCAAAGTATTGGAGCTTCAGCTTCAGCATCAGTCCTTCCAATGAATATTCAGGGTTGATTTCCTTTAGGATTGACTGGTTTGATTTCCTTACAGTCCAATGGATTCTCAAGTGTCTTCTCCAGCACTACAATTTGAAAGCATCAATTTTTTGTCACTCAGCCTTTTTTTTGGTCCAACTATCACATCCATACATGACTACTGGAAAAACCATAGCTTTGACTATATGGACTTTTGTCAGCAAACTGATGTCTCTGTTTTTAATATGCTGTCTAGGTTTGTCACAGCTTTCCTTCCAAGGAGCAAGTGTCTTTTAATTTCATGGCTGCAGCCACCATCTGCAGTGATTTTGGAGCCCAGGAAAATAAAATCTGTCACTGGTTCCACTTTTCCCCTTCTATTTGTCATGAAGTGATGGGACTGGATGCCATGATCTCAGTTTTTTGAATTTTGAGTTTTAAGCCAGCTTTTCCACTGTCCTCTTTCACCCTCATCAAGAGGTTCTTTAGTTCCTCTTCACTTTCTGCCATTAGAGTGATATCATCTGCATATCTGCATATCACCTATGTATAATATGCATATCGCCTGCATATCATCCCGATATATTGCCTTTAAAAACACTTCCCTGGGGGACTTTCCTGGTGGTTCAGTGGCTAAGACTCTGAGCTCCCAAAGCAGCAGACTCAGGATGATCCCTGGTCAGGGAACTAGATCCCACATGTCTCAACTAAAGATCACCTGTGCCACAACTAAGACCTGGAGCAGACAAATAAATTAATTAATTAATGTTTTTTTTAATAAAAAAATAAAAACAATTCCCTGAAAGCCATTAGAGAGTCTTCTGAGCAGAAGCCCCCTATATTCCTTGCTGGGTCCGGCAACAAATGGTAGTTTCCTTCACTACAACCCAGTAAGTTGACAGATAAGGAATTGGCTGCTGCTCTTATCGAGGCTAAGAAGTCCTGTGATCTCTCCTTGGCAAACTGAAGACCCAAGAAATCTGGTGGTGTACTATAGTCCAATGGCGGGAGAACATTAATGTCTAGCTCAAGCAGGCAGTCAGGAAGGGAATGAATCCTCTCTTCCTCCACTTTCCATTCTGTTCATGTCCTCAGTGGATTGGGTGATGCTCACCCACTTTGGGAGGGCAATCTATTTTACTGAATCCACTGATTCAAATGTAACCTCATCTAGAAACACTTAGAACATCTTAGAAACACATCCAGAAATAATGTTTAAGTTGGGCACCCATCACCCAAAGTGACACATAAAACTAGCCATCACAAAGGGTGAAGATGATGGTGGGTACACTTTGCCAACCAGAGAAGACTCAGAGGGAGTACCCAATGCTGGGCCTATCCCTTCCTTTTTGGCTGCCATCATGTTTAGTGTGGCTTCCCTGATAGCTCAGTTGGTAAAGAATCCACCTGCAATGCAGGAGACCCTGGTTCAATTCCTGGATTGGAAAGATCCACTAGAAAAGGGATAGGCTACCCATTCCAGTATTCTTGGGCTTCCCTTGTGGCTCAGCTGGTAAAAGAATCTGCCTACAATGTGGGAGACCTTGGTTTGATCCCTGGGTTGGGAATATCCCCTGGAGAAGGGAAAAGCTACCTACTCCAGTATTCTGGCCTGGAGAATTCCATGAACTGTATAGTCCATGGGGGTCACATAGAGTAGGACATGACTGAGACTTTCACTTTCTTTCTGTACTCAAAAGAATCAAGAAATTTGATTAATTTCATGTAAATATGTCCCAAATAACAATTCAAAGTTGAGCACCTACCATATGCAAGAACTGTAGAAAGCACTTTACATTCATGATTTCATCTCTCCCTCTTGACAACCCTAGAAATCTATGCACTTGTCCTCTTTTACAAGGGCGGAAATTGAAGGAAATTCCCTGGCAGTCCAGTGGTTAGGACGCCATGCTTTCATTGCTGAGGGCTTGACTTCAATCCCTGTTTGGGGAACTAAAATCCTGCAAGCTGTGCGGCATGGCCAATCAGAAACTGAAACCAGAAGGAGCCCTCGTGACCCTGAATTAGAGCTCAAGAAAATGAAGTACTGTGGATTGAACGGAGGTCCCCAGAAGATGTATCCACGTCTTAATCCTAGAACCAGTAATTGTGACCTTATTTGGAAAAAGGTCTTTGTAGATACAATTAAGTTAAGGAGGAGAGTTTATCTGGGTGGGTCCTAAATCCTAAATCCAGTATCAAGTACTGAAGAGACAAAAAAGAGGAAAGAGACAGAGGGAGAAGAGAATACAATGTGAAGACGGAAGCAGAGACTAATTCTGTACAGCCACAAACCCCTGAACTCTGGAAGAGGCAAGAAAGAATTCCTCCTAAGTCTTCAGAGAGAGTAGCCCTGCTGACACCTTGATTTTGGACTTCTGTGATTTGGATTTCATAACTGTGAGAGAATAAATTTCTGTTGTTTACACCCCAAGTCCATGGTAATGTGTTACAGCAGCCCCAGGAAGTTACCACATGAGGACAGTGGAGAAGGAGAGTTATCCACTGTTGCAAAAGTTCACGGTCCTCCCTCTCCCAGCAGCTTTATGACCCACGGTTTCCTTCCTTCTGCCCCCAGTTCACTGCACTGCAGCCTCAGAAGCTGCCTTGTCATTCCTGGAGCGTGCCAGTGCATTCTCACCTAAGGGTGTTTGTGCTTGCTGTTCCCTCTGCCGTCTCCCAGACACTCTCAGCTCTCTGCCCCTCAGAGAGGCTCTGACACTCTCTAGAGTATCTCCCACCTCCTGAGTCATCCCTTTCTTTTTTCTTCATGGAAGTCACCCCTACTTGATGTTATACTTGTGCATGATATACGTGTTTACATGTATAATGTCCTCCCAGTAGTCCATAGACCCTCTTGAACAGGGGCTTTCTTCACTGCTCTATCCCCAGCCTCTAGCACATGTGCCTGGCCCACAGAAGGTACTCAATAAATAACTGTGGGACTTGCCCAGTGGTCCAGTGGTCCAGTGGTTAAGACTCTGCCTCCTACCCTTGCGGTGGGTGCGGGTTTAATCCGTGGTTAGGGAACTAAGATCCCACATGTCATTGGGGTGTGGCAAAAAAAGAGAAAGAAAAAAGTTCCTTTGGGACTTTCCTGGCGGTCCAGTGGCTAGGACTCTGCTTTCAAAGCAGAGGGCCCGGGTCTGCATTCCATGGTCGGGGAACTAGATCCCACATGCCACAACTAAAGAATTCTCACGCTACAATTGAAAGATCCTGCTTGTTGCAACTAAGACCCGGTGTAGCCAATAAGTAAATACACAAACAAATAAACAAATGTCTGTTGACTGAATGAACAAATTATCTACTAGCAGCAATGGGGATAAGGAAGTTCAATCCCTATTTGGGGAACTAAAATCCTGCAATCTGTGCGGCATGGGCAAGCAGAAACTGAAACCAGGAGGAGCCCTCGTGACCCTGAATTAGAGCTCAAGAAAATGAAGTATCGTGGATTGAACAGAGGTCCCCAGAAGATGTATCCACATCTTAATCCTAGAACCAGGCAGGCCCAGATAGGTAACTGTCCACCAAGCTGAAGAGCCAACTGTGTGCAGGAAGCAGCCTTAACAGCACCTCTGGCTCCCAGCCCAACTGCGGTTAGGAACCTCAGAAAAGCCTTTCTCTACCCACCTTCACCCGGCTCAACTCATCTTTCCAGCTGGTATAGTCCCCAGGGGTTCATTTCATTCGAACATACCTGGAAAGTTCTGAAAGCTTTCTTTATTTCTACATTTTCTCATTTTTTGCAAGTATCAATGATGGACAGACACCTTCTGGAATGCACTCTCATGCACACATATCCACATGATCTAACACATATGCTTGGCCATATCTCACAGGGCCCTATCTTACACACCTTCATGACTCAATGAACCAACCCCAGGACTAATTACACACACCTGCAGATACACACACACACTTGGCTTCGGTCGTTCTCATTCCCCTGTCCCACGCACTCCTGCAGTCATGGTCCTGCACAGGCAGACCTCTGCCCAGGTTCCACCTATAAACGTACTTAAACTGACACACACACTCATTCATTCAGTGTCTGTGGGCTTTGCACATGAACCCACTTCCACAAACATTTTTTTCTTGTTATTAATTTATTTTTAACACCAAAAACATTTTGTATGGGGTATAGACTGCAAAGAGATCAAACCAGTCAATCCTAAAGGAAATCAATCCTGAATATTTATTGAAAAGACTGTTGCTGAAGCTGAAGCTCCAATACTTTGGCCACCTGCTGTGAAGAGCTGACTCACTGGAAAAACACCCCGATGCTGGGAAAGATTGAGGGCAGGAGAAGGGGGAGACAGATGATAAGATGCTGGGATGGCATCACTGACTCAATGGACATGAGTCTGAGCAAAGTCCAGGAGATAGTGAAGGACAGGGAAGCCTGGCGTGCTGCAGTCCATGGGGTCGAAAAGAGTTGGACACAGCTGAACAACAAACAGCCGTTTAACAAAGCCACCCATCTTTGAACACACTTTCAGACTTCTTCACATACTTGCAAACAATGGCCTAGGGGTATAAACTATCTTGGTCAGAGTTTAGACAGAGGATCTGTCCCAGCAACAGTGATATTCACTGAGCACTGGCCACATGCCCCGTACCCTACTCTTTGGGTGCTTATCTCATTTAATCCTCCCAACAGTCTCGTGAAATGGGCGCTATTATTAGCTCATTTATAGATCAGAAAACCTAGACTCAAAACCATAAATAATAGTTAGGATTTCTAATCCAGGCATCTGATGATATTTCCCATCCCTCCTGCTGTTTTAGAATCTTGCCATTCTCCAGTCGAGAGGGAGAGTCTGTGGCCCCTACCCTTGATCTTGGGTGGGTCTTTGTGACTACCTCAACTAACAGTGTGGTGGAAATAATGCCATGTGAATTCCAAAACTAGATCATAAAAGGTGCTACATACAACATCCAAGGCAAGGAAACAACCTAAGGGCCCACTGATGAATGAATGAATAAAAAATATAATATACCTATATAAATGTATTATGTATGCTATGTATTATACCTGCATGCGTGTATGCTAAGTCAATTCAATCATGTCTAACTCTTTGCAACCCCATGGACTGTAGCCCTCCAAGGTCCTCTGTCCATGGGATTCTCCAGGCAAGAATACTGGAGTGGGTTGCCATTCCCTTCTCTAGGAAATCTTCCCAACCCAGGGATCAAACATGTGTCTCCTCCATTGGCAAGCGGGTTCTTTACCACTAGCACCAGCTAGGAAGCCCATATATTATATATAAGTATATATGTATATATTCAGCCATAAAAAAGAAGGAAATACTGCCATTAGGGACAACATGGATGACTCTTAAGGGCATTATGCTAAGTAAAATAAGTTAGAGAAAGACAAACACTATATGGTCTCACTTATATGTGAATCTAAAAATGTCAAATTCACAGACACAGGGTAGAATGCTGGTTGCCTTTCTGGAAGGCTGGGGTTGGGGAGAATGGGGAGATGTTGGTCAAAGAGCATAAACTTCCTGTTATATGATGAAAATAAGTTCTGGGGATCTAGTCTTATATACTTGAAAGTTGCTAACAGAATAGATCTTAAATGTTCCCACCACCACCATCACCACAACCTCCCAAACTATCACTAATTATGTGAGGTGAATGATGTATTAACAAATCTTATTGTGGTAATCATTCCCCAATATGTCCTGTATCAAATCATCACATTTTACGCCCTAAACTTAGACAATGTTATATGTCAACTATATCTCAGTGAAGCTGGATAAAAATTATTTTTTAAGAATGGTGTTGTGGGAGTCCTTCCCTGGTGGTCCAATGGTTAAGCATCCAGTTCTCAATGAAGGGGATTTGGGTTCGATCCCTGGTATGGAAATGAAGATCCCATGTGCCATGGGACAACTAAGATCATGCACCACAGCTAGAGAGCCCATATGCTGCAACTAGAGAAGACCGCTGCCACAACAGAGACCAGCAAAGCCAAAAGGAAAAAGAAAGAAAGAAAAAAAAGAACAGCTTTAAGGGGTGAGAGATAAATTTGGAGATTGGGATTGACATATACACACTAATATATATAAAATTAATAACTAATAAGGACCTATTGTTCAGCACAGGGAACTCTACTCAATACTCTGTAATGACCTATATGGAAAAAGAATCTAAGAGAGTGGATATATGTTTATGTGTAATAGCTTCACATTGCTGTACACCTAAAACTTATACAATATTGTAAATCAACTATAGTCCGATAAAATTTAAAAAATTCAAACTCAAAATAAAAAATAAAAATACAAAAAAAGTGCAATAAAAATAAGAATAGTTGTTGTTGTTGTTTTTAAGTGATACAACTTTTGCCTGTCTCTTGGCATGCTCAATCTTGTAGCCCAGCTCCCAGACTATAAGGAAACCCAAGCCACATGGAAAGACCATATGAAAGTTTCCTGCTGGCAGCCCACCCAGATCCCAGTTGACAGTCTGTGTCAACTGGCAATCATGAGAATGAAGAGGACTTCAAGCGACACCAACCAAACCATGGTCTGATTGCAACCACATAAGAGACCCTGAAAAAGAACTGCTGAGTAAAGCAATTATCCTCCAATTATATATATATATATATATTTTTTTCCTACTTCCCCCACCAAAAAAAAAAAAAAACAGAGAGAGAAAATGAACTTCCTAGCTGAGCCAAATCAAATCCCTAATCTAAAAAATAATGTAAAAAATGATTGTTGTTATTTTATGCCACTGAACATGGTTGGTTTGTTTCACAGCAATAGACAGCCAGATGCCAGGGCAGAAAATTACCCACAATTAGCCTCAGACCACCATGGGTGAGATGCCAAGCTCTTTGTCCTCCTTCTGGATCCTCGTCTTCCACCCCCAAGATCAAGGAGCTCAGAGTACAGCCCTCATCATCCAATCCTCACATCACAAGACCACTGGCTCATCAGTCTCTTTATCTGGATGTGAGCCCTTCAGTTCCAGGCTTGCTCTCACCCACTGCAGTCTCTGTGATGGTTTAGGCAAGTGCAATCCCTTGAGTTTCCTCTTCTGTAATATGTGTAGGATCTCAGCTCTACTGACCTGACAGGGAGACTGTGAGGACCCATCCCAGAAGCTTGAGTTTAAGGGACTATTATTAATGCTTGAATTTTTAGGATCCAGGTTGGCAGCCAGAAGATAGGTGAATTGTAACCAACACATGAATTCAGCAAGCCATGTAATGTCGGGACACCTGGCATAGGGACAAACCACTCAGTGGATGCTCTGCAAGTAAGAATGGCGTCCCATGTTCATTAGGATGATCCTGGACCATTGAGAAAACTTCAGGTCAGAGGTCAGATTGCCAGGACAACTGATGTGGGCCAGGGGTGGAGATATATATATTGGCCTGGAGGGCTTATATACCATCTAAAGAGAACAGCAAACATATAGCTCACCTACGAACTGCTAATACATGACAACGTAGTCTCAGCTGCCAGATCTGATAATTTTTATATATTTACTTATTTTAAAAATATTTATTTAGCTGTGCTGGGTCTTAGTTATGGCACGAAGGATCTTCAGTTGTGGCACTCAATCTCTTCGCTTCACTGTATAAGATCTAGCTCCCTGACCAGGGTTCAAACCCAGGCTGCCTGCTTTGGGAGCTCAGAGTCTTAGCCATTGGATAACTAGGGAAGTCCCAGATCTGATCATTTTTAAAAGAGAAGGTAGAAACATAGATTGACATGTGTGTTAGTCTCTCAGTTGTGTCCAGTTCTTTGCAATCCCATGGACTGTAGTCCGCCAGGCCTCCTCTGTCTAGGGAATTCTCCAGGCAAGAATACTGGAGTGGGTAGCCTTCCCCTTCTCCAGGGGATCTTCCCGACCCAGGGACTGAACTCATATCTCCTGAATTACAGGCAGATTCTTTATTGTCTGAGCCACCAGGGATGCCATGTGAATTCCCTCAATTGAAAAAAAAAAAAGTCCGTAAGTAACTAATTCAAAACATTAGAAAACAACATTTTAGGAGGCAAACATCCTGAAGACTACCACGTTCTAATCTCTGCTCACATTTTTGTATCATCCATTCCAGTCCACAAATTTTAACCAGGTAGCTGCCCTGGGCCAGATCTGGAGCTGGAGTCTGGGATGCACAGATGCCCAAGACTGGGTGGCTGCCTTGGAGGAGTTTACAGCCTTCTGAGCTTTCCATTGTTTGTGGGAAATTGGGAAGTACATATAATACATTTTGGACTTCCCTGGTGGCTCAGTGGTAAAGAATCCGCCTGCCAAGCAGGTTTGACCCCTGGATCGGAAAGATCCCCTGGAGTAGGAAATGGCAACCCACTCCAGTATCTCTTGTCTAAGAAATTTCATGGACAGAGGAGCATGGCTAGCCACAGTCCATGGGGTTGCAAAAGAGTTGGATACGGCTTAGCAACTAAACACACACACACAACACATTTTACAAAGCTGTGGGCCCAAAGCAAAACTGTGCAATCCCTAAGGGGACACTGGAAGTTCTTCCTGTACGGTGGTTAGGACTCTGCCTTTTCACTGCTGAGGGTGTAGGTTCGGTCCCTGATGGGGCAATGGAATCCCCACAAGCTGTGTGGTATGGCCAAAAAAAACCCCATACAGCTGACAATGATTTTTATCTCATTGGGTTGTTGAGGGGGTCAAACAAGGTTATCTGCAATGAGGGTTTGAAACAGTTCATGATGTAATCTGCTGTCTCCCCCTCCCCTTTTCACTCTGCCACAACTATACAAATGTTCCCACACCTGGACAGGTTTCTTTCTGCTTTCCCTGTCTGGCTTTTTCTGAAGACCCTGGTTGCCACCTCTTCCTCTGAGAAACACCCACGCCCCAAGGCTAATGAGCTATCTTCTCAGTCCACTCTGGACGCTCTGCTCAGACCTACCTTGGCATGGATAATGTGTGTGGAAGTGGCTGGTGAGTCTTACTGCCCAACAGGAAGGAAGTTCCTTGAAGGCAGAGGCCAGGTCTGAGTCATCTGTGTTTCCCAGTAGCCTGCCCTTGAGACTATGGAATGAATGCAAGGAAAGAGGAAGGGAGGAACTTCATAAACAGCTCACAGATCACTGGCTCAACCCACAGGTCAAGGGCTCATCCTTGTTTAACACCCAACAGAGTGTAGGCAAGTATCTGGACATGTGAGTGAGTACGTGAGAGTGTGAATGTGTATGAGTGAATGTGTGTGTGTGTATTTGTACGTGATAGTGGGGAAAGAATACAGGTGAGAATGGACATGTGTGTGAGGGTTTGTACTGTGTTCATGCATAAACACACACGTGTTCACCAAGATGGCACTTCCGGGGGAGCAGGGTCTTCCCTTGCTCCTTCTATTGTCCTAGCACTCCCAAAGGGTGCTGGGGTATAGGAGTGAACATGCTGGACAGCAGAGTAGCTCACAGCTCATCAGTAGGTTCTTGATCAGACATCATTGGTCTTCCTAACTCTGGGGAGGTCAACCACCATAAGCCTCAGTTAAAAAAATGGGTATCACTGTGGCACCTATGCATAGGGTGGAGCATATGAAATACTCAAATGTTGACTAATATCATTATGCAGGGTGTCACTATCAACATCCAGAGCAGATGCTTCCACGGTTAGCTAAAGGCACTCAAAACAAATCAAAAGGCTGCTCACTAACCATGTCCCTCAGACTGTGAGGCTTAGTTCCTTTTGTGAGAGGAACTAAGGGCATAAAGTGCATTTTGCCTGTCTCCCAGGGCGCCTGGGAAGTGTACGTGAGATCACAGGACTGCGGCAGGCTAAGCCAAAGCTAGAAACAGGGTGCCCTCTTCTGGCACTATGGGGTAAAGGTTGGCTCCGGCCGGATAGAGGCGGACCGCAGAGTGGGGCTGCTGTCAGGACTCCCAGCCAAAGGAGTTCAGGGGAGGACAGCAGGCTGGGGGCCGCCTCCTCCCGCTTTGCCGGATCTGCCCGCCTCAGATCTCCCTTCAGGACTTCCTCCCTGACCTTAGACCAGACTGAGCCTGGCGGCTCTCAGTTGGCGTCAGTATTTCTCTATGGGAGGCCTTAGGCAATGTCTCTCTCTCCTCGAGGGAAAGGATCAGTCTGAGAAAGAAAAAGCAGTGGCAGCATCCCAGACTATTGGATTCCTAGGATCCCTGGACTATGCTCCCAACGAGTGTTAGAATAAAAGCACTGTGGAAGCCGGACTGCAGTGGGAAATGACCCCAGAGGACACCCAGCCCCCTTGGTGAAGGCTTCAGTCTCTATCAGGGACATGAAAGACCCGAGTTTGGGGAGCTCCTGTCCCCCACCCCAAGGACGGCCAGGTCTATGGGCTGAAGAGACACCACAAGGTGGGCTCCCAGGCAGACATCTGGGAGCATTAATTCTCTTCACAAATACTGGGTGCCTTCTGTGCGATAGGCCTGGAGCGGGGCTTTGGGAACACAGCAGTGGGCAAAGCCATACATGTTCGTGTCGCTTCTGCGGGTGGTGGGACAGTCAGACACACAATCAGACAATCTCAACTTCATGATGTATAGTCGTACCTTCTTCTTATCCCAATTTTATAGGCAGGAAGATGGAGACTCGGGGCACTCTGCTAGTGAGGAACATTCTCTTGTATTCTTTGAGTCTGGAGGGCTCTTCCAAGGGGAGAAGTGAGTTGCGGGTGGGCACAGCCGGCTCCTGGGACTCTCACTGGCCCCCTCACCATCCAGAACAGTCTGGGATGAGAAGGACTGAGGAGCAGGGTGGCAGAGGGGCTGTTTCAATCTCTCTAAGAAATCCCCCCATTTCTGTACTCTGCTGCCCAGCAGTGACATCCAGACCCCAGGAACATTTACAAACCTGAGGGGGCCTGGAGTTGGAGGCATGGAAGGAGCTGGGGAGCAGGGGAAACACCACAGGAGCTAAGCAGTGGTGAGGTCTTATTCTATCTCCTCCTCATCAGTGGGGGGTCCTCAGCATTCGGAATCCAACCCCCTGCCCCCATCTCACAGCCTTCCAATTAGTCCAGAGTCTGAGCAAGGCAGGCTAGAGGACCCTTTGGCCAATAGGCAGGCTTCCTTCCATCTCCGCCCCTCTCCACCCTCCAAGCTAGGGATCTAATTGTCTGCAAAAGCAAACACCCAAAGGACAGGTTCAAAGTTCGGGCAGCAAGGCCACAGGGCCAGCCCCATCTCTACCTACTCTTTCCGGTGCCCCTCGACCTCCTCAGAGCCCAAGGATGACGCCTGACCTGGGAGAAGGGTGTCTGACAGTTACTTGTCCACTACGGCTTTCAGCGGAATGGGTGGGGACAAGCCCCCTCACCCCACCAACCACTGGCAGCAGTTGTGTGTAACCAACCAGATATCTTTCTATCTCTCTCTACATTCACATAAAGGCAAAAACCTATTTGTGTGTCCTTTCTTTTTTTTTTTTTTCATTTACACAATAACACACTAGACACACTGCTCTGCTTTTTTTCACTTAACATTTTATCTTGACAATCGATCGTTCCATATTATATAGGTAAACATCTTTTTTAAAAAGTGGTTGCCAAAGTACTCCACCACATGGACTGTACCATCCTTTATTTCACAAGTATCCTACTGAAGGATGTTTAGAGTATTTCCAGTCTTTTTTTTTTTTTTCCAGTCTTTTGCTCTTAACGTCATTTCGCTCACAAGTGCTTACATATTTGGGAAAATTTTCTGGAAGTGGAACTATCTTGTCAAAGGGTATGTGAATTTGTAATCTTGTTAGCTATTATCAGACTGTTGCCCATGAAAGCTGGACCAATGTACAACACAAAAAGCAATGTATAAGGCAGGCTGCTTCCCCATAGCCTCACCAAGAGATAACTAATAATTATTACACTTTTTAATTTTTATCAGTCTGATAAGTAAACTTAAATGAATCACCCCCGCTCAAACCAGCAGGGGAACCTGGATTCCAATCCCTTTGGCCCTAATAAGGAATCTTTTCCCCTCCCTGATTTTGTTTGTTTGTTTTTCATTACATAATAATAAAAGGGTCAGTCCACCAAGAAGACAAAGCAATCCTAAATGCATATGCAGGAAACAGAAGAGCTGCAAAATATGTGAAGCAAAACTGATAGAACAGAAAAGAGAAATAGACAAATCTAAAACTATAGTTGGAGACTTCAGCACACTTCTCAACAACTGATAGAGTAACTAGACAGATAAACAGAAGGATAGAGAAGACCTAAATAGCATCATCAGCAGCTAAATGATATGTTAGAATAATCCACCCAACATCAGAACACACATTTGTTTCAGGTGCCCGAGAACATATACTGTGACTGACCACATCCAGGGTCATGGGTCTTAAGACAAGTCTTAACAAATTTAAAAGAACTGAAATCATACAGAGTGCGTCCTCTGAACACAATGGAATCAGACTTAGAAATCAATTACAGAAGACTAGCAGGAAAATAATCAAACACTTGAAAACTAAACAACACATTTCTTAAACACAGGTTTCCCCTACAGTCTGAAAGTAGAGCCTTCCTATGAAACCTTTTCTAAGCCAAAATAGTGTAAAGCAAAAAAGCAATTACCTTAGGACACATTTTGCTAGTTCAGTTCAGTTTAGCCGCTCCGTCATGTCTAACTCCCTGCAACCTTTTGCTAGTAGATGCACAAAATAAGTAGAGATAAAGCTCAGATACTCATAGAAACAGGCCAAAGCTGCGGTGGCTTGATGCTGAGATGGTAAGTATAGTTCCTGGGGAAGGAGCTTGGCAGTGTCGTCTTCCCTGCTTAGTGTGCATGCTGCATCTATAATAGTTCTCTGCAAAACAAAGGCTGAATGCTATCTTTGCTGTTTTCCTTTTGTTTGTAAAAGTGAAAACACTTTTCGGGATTTCTTTAATTAGCAAAAATAGGTACTAGTAGGTCTTTCATAAAAGTGAAGCGGTGGTGGTGGTTTAGTCACTAAACCATATCCGACTCTTGTGACCCCATGGACTGTAGCCAGGCAAGAATACTGGAGTGGGTTGCCATTTCCTTCTTCAGGGGATCTTCCCAATCCAGGGATCGAACCCAGGTCTCCTGCATTGCAGGCAGAGCTCAGTTGGTAAAAGCGAAGTAGCATATAGTAAATTTTCAAAAAAGGGAGGATATCTGTAGTCTCTAGGTCAAAGAGGAAGTCTCAAGGGAAATTTAAAAAATACACTGAGTTGAATGAAAATAAAAGTAGAACATATTAACATTTGCGTGGAAGTGTTGCCAAGAAGGAAATTTACAACACTAAATGCATACATTAGAAAAGTGTCAAATCAATAATCTAAGCTCCCATCTCAAGAACATAGAAAAGTAGAGCAAAATAAACCTAAAACAAGCAGAAGAAGGAAATATTAAAGATAAGAGCAGAGACTTCCTACTGGTCTAGTGGCTAAGACTCTGCACTCCCAATGCAGGGGTCCCAGGTTTGATCCCTGGTAAGGAAAATACATCCCACATGCTCTGACTAAGAGTTCAAAAGCTACCACTCAAGATTCCACATGGTGCAACTAAGAGATCCTGCATGCTACAATAAAGACTGAAGATCCTTGGTGCCACAGCTAAGACCCCACACAGTTGAATAAATAAACATTAAAAGTAATCACAAATGGAGAAATATACTGTGTTCATGGACTGGAAGAGTCAATATCCTTTGACACCTATTGACACCAGTTTAATATAATTCCTACCAAAATCCCTGCAAGATGTTTTTGGTAGATACAGACAAGATCATTCTAAATTTAAATGGAAAGGCAAAGGAACTGTGTGTGTGTCAGTCGCTCAGCTGTGTCTGCCTCTTTGTGACTCCATGGACTGTAGCCCACCAGGCTCCTCTGTCCATGGGAATCTCCAGGCAAGAATACTGGAGTGGGATGCCATGCCCTTCTCCAGGGGATCTTCCCGACCCAGGGATCGAAACTGGGTCTCCTTCATTGCAGGCAGATTCTTTACCATCTGAGCCACCAGGGAAGAAAAAGGAACTAGAATAGCTGAAACAATTTTGAAAAAGAAGAATAACATGGGAAAAATCAGTTTACCAGCTTTCAAGACATTCAGTTCAGTTCAGTTCAGTCGCTCAGTCGTGTCCAACTCTTTGCGACCCCAGGAATCGCAGCATGCCAGGCCTCCCTGTCCATCACCAACTCCCAGAGTTCACTCAGACTCACGTCCATCGAGTCAGTGATGCCATCCAGCCATCTCATCCTCTGTCTTCCCCTTCTCCTCCTGCCCCCAATCCCTCCCAGCATCAGAGTCTTTTCCAATGAGTCAACTCTTCACATGAGGTGGCCAAAGTACTGGAGTTTCAGCTTTAGCATCATTCCTTCCAAAGAAATCCCAGGGCTGATCTCCTTCAGAATGGACTGGTTGGATCTCCTTGCAGTCCAAGGGACTCTCAAGAGTCTTCTCCAACACCACAGTTCAAAAGCATCAATTCTTCAGCGCTCAGCCTTCTTCATAGTCCAACTCTCACATCCATACATGACCACAGGAAAAACCATAGCCTTGACTAGACGTACCTTTTTTGGCAAAGTAATGTCCCTGCTTTTCAATATGCTATCTAGGTTGGTCATAACTTTCCTTCCAAGGAGTAAGCATCTTTTAATTTCATGGCTGCAGTCACCATTTGCAGTGATTTTGGAGCCCAAGAAAATAAAATCTGACACTGTTTCCACTGTTTCCCCATCTATTTGCCATGAAATGATGGGACCAGATGCCATGATCTTCGTTTTCTGAATGTTGAACTTTAAGCCAACTTTATCACTCTCTACTTTCACTTTATATGGCCATAATAATCAAGACCAGAGGAACAGACATATAGATCAATGGAATAGAATAGAGAACTCAGAAATAGATGTGCCCAGTTGATTTTTCATGAAAGTGCGAAAACAATTCAGTGGAGGAAAGACAGCCAACAAATGGTGCTGGAACAATTGAATATTCATGGGCAAAACAAGCTAATGAACAAACAAAAGACAGCAATGACCAAAATCCCTCAAACTAAACCCCATGTCTTATACCAAAATTAACCCCAAACGAATCATGGACTTAAAACGTAAAACTATAAAACTTGTAGAAAACATCATAGGAAAAAAATCTTTGGGGTCTAGAGCTAGACAAAAAATTCTTAGACTTAAGAACAAACGCATGGATCCTCTCTGAGGTTTCTTGGACACCCACCCTACTCCTCAGTGAAGAGAAGATGGTGGACCAGAACAGTGCCGGTGCCACTGGTGTGGGGAGGGGTCCTTTCCGATGGGATATGTGGGATCCTTTCCACCCAATGTGACTCCAACTTCAAGAATAGGCTGCAAGAATGAAGAGACAAAATTTGCCAAAGAGAGAGCTGGACTTTCCAAGTTACTTGACCTCAAAGACGCTGAAACTGTTCAGAAATTCTTTCTCGAAGAAATACAGCTTGGTTAAGAGTTGCTAGCTCAAGCTGAATATGAGAAGGGTTTGGACCATCTGACAAATGCATTGCTGTGGGTGGATAGCCACAGCAGTTACTGCAAGTGCTGCAGCAAACTTCCACCACCAGTGTTCTAGGGGCTTCTAAGCTGCTAACAATTAATCAGAGAATTGTAAGTGCTCAGAGCATGGCTGAAGATGATGTGGAATAAGAAACAAATGTCAACATAATAATCTCAATTTTAAAGTATTTGAAAAATCTTAACTTGGAAAACAATCAGTTTTGGGGAAGTAAGGGCGAATACACTTGTTATGGACTATCTTCTACACTGAAATCTAATAAAGTTAATTTTTACTTTGTTTAGATCCATTTGTCTGTTTTATTTATTTTTCCCAGTGGAAAGTGTATTTCGATAGAGAACTTTTCATTTTGTAAATACACTATGAATTACCAGGGGAAAAAAAGCACAATTTATAAAATGAAAAATTAATAATTGGAGTGTATCAAAATTGAAAGCTTTTGCTTTGCAAAGTTCCTGTTAAGAGAATAAAAGGGGAACTTCCCCCAGTGGTCCCAGTGGCTAAGAATCCACCTTCCAAAGCATGGAATGCAGGTTCGATTCCTGGTCAGGGAATTAAGATCCTACATGTCTCCAGGCAACTGAGCCCCAGGGCCTCAGCCAGAGAGCCAGCATGTTCTGGAGCACACGCACCACAATTAGAGAGAAGCCCATGAGCTGAAACTAAGACCTGATGCAGCCATAATACATTTTTTTAAAAGAATAAAAGGGAATTCCTTGGCAGTCAGTGGTTAGGACTTGGTGATTTCACTGCCATGGGCCTGGGTTCAATCCCTGGTTGGGAAATTAAGATCCTGAAATCTGTGTGTGCAGCACAAAAATAAATGAAAGTGGAGGGGGAGAGAGAGAATAAAAAGACAAGCTACAAAATAGAAGAAAATATTTGCAAACTATACATAGGCAAGGGGTTAATATCTGCTGCTGCTGCTGCTAAGTCGCACCAGTCGTGTCCGACTCTGTGCGACCCCATAGACCGAAGCCCACAAGGCTCCCCCGTCGCTGGGATTCTCCTGGCAAGAACACTGGAGTGGGTTGCCATTTCCTTCTCCAATGCATGAAAGTGAAAAATGAAAGTGAAGTCGCTCAGTTGTGTCCGACCCTCAGTGACCCCATGGACTGCAGCCTTCCAGGCTCCTCCACCCATGGGATTTTCCAGGCAAGAGTACTGGAGTGGGGTGCCATTGCCTTCTCCGGGTTAATATCTAGAATACACTAAAAAAAACTGAAAATTCAACGGTAAAAAAAACAAACTCCAAACAATCCAATTAGAAGATGGGCAAAAGACATGAAAGATATTTCACCACAGAGGATGTAAAAATGGCAAATATACATATGAAAAAAATATTCGACATCATTAGCCAATGTTTGTTGCTGTTTAGTCTCTTAAGTTGTGTCCGACTCTTTGCGACCCTATGGACAGTAGCCCGCCAGGCTCCTCTGTCCATAGGACTCTCCAGGCAAGAATATTGCAGTGGGTTGCCCTTTCCTTCTCCAGGGGATCTTCCCGACCCAGGGATCGAACATCTGTCTCCTGCATTGCAGGTGGATTCTTCATTGCTGAGCCAGCAGGGAACCAGTCATTAGTCAGTAGGGGAATGCAAGTTAAAAACCACAGGAAGTATTACTATACATCTATCAGAATGGATGGCTAAAATAAAAAATAGGGACACCACCAAGTGGCGGCAAGGATGTGAGGAAACTGAATCATTCCTTCAGTGGTGGTGGGCAAATAAAGTGGTACAGCCTCTCTGGAAAACAGTCTGGCAATTTATTCTCATGAAATTAAAAGTTACCATGCAACCTAATAATTGCACTTCTGAGCATTTATGCCTAAAAAAATGAAAACTTCCATTTTCATGAAAACCTATACACAAATATTCATAACAGCTTTATTTGTGATATTCAAAAACTGGAAATAACCCAGATGTCTTTCAGTAGGTGACTGATTAAACAAAATTGTGCATCCTACTCAGGGGTAAAAAGCAATGAATTATGGACAGACGTAGTAACTCGGGTGAATCTCCAGAGAACCATGCTGAGTGGGAAAGCCAATTCCAACAGGCTACATAGTATGATTCCATTTATATAACATTCTTGAAATGACAAAATTATAGACGTGGATCTATAGACATGGATTAGTGGTTGCCAGGGGCTCAGAAGCAGGTAGGAATAGGATAGAGTGGGTGTGGCATGAAGGATTCTTATGGTGATGGAAACATTCTATATCTTGACTGTATCACTGTCGATATCCTGGTTGTGATTTTGTACATTGTTTTGCAAGATGTTACCACTGTGGGAAACCAAGCAAAGGGACTGTGGAATTTTTTGGTACTACTTCTTAAAACTACATGTGAACCTGTATTTATCTCAAAATGAGAAGTTTCATTTAAAAATGATATTGCTGCTTGTTGGAGAGAATATGGCAAAGTTTTTCAACCAATAAATTAGAATACATTTGAAATATATAATTATACTCAATTTTGGAGAGTATAGAGAACAGGAACCAAATTTCTGGAAGATAATTAATTTGGCAAATTGTATCAAGACTTTGACAAATATTGGTATTTCTTAAACAAGTAATTCTATTTCTATAAATTTATCTGAAGCCATAGTGTATCAGAGGAGGACACATTAATAGGTTGTTTATTTATTTAAATTTATTTTATATATTTGGCTGTGTCAGGTGTTAGTCATGAGGGATCTTTTTCTTCGTGGCACGCAGACTCTCTAGTTATGGCTCACGAGCTCAGCAGTTGTGGCTCACAGGCTTAGTTGCTCTGTGGCATGTGGAATCTTAGTTCCCTGAGCAGGGATGGCACTTTCGTCCCCTGCGTTGGAAGGCACATTTCCATACACTGGACCACCAGGGAAGTCCCAATGTGTTGTTTTTAATACTGACACTGAAGCAAGAGCGGTTGGGTTATATAAATTGTGGTACTTCCATAAATTGGAATACTCTGTAGCAAGAGAAACTGTATAAGATAAGAATTAAGAGCAGATTCTGGAGTTCAACTGCTGCTGTTGCTGGTAAGTCGCTTCAGTCATGTCCTACTCCGTGCGACCCCATAGACGGCAGCCCACCAGGCTCCTCTGCCCCTGGGATTCTCCAGGCAAGAATACTGGAGTGGTTGCCATTTCCTTCTCCAATGCATGTATGCATGCTAAGTCACTTCAGTCATGTCTGACTGTGCGACCCTATGAATAGCAGCCCACCAGGCTCCTCTGTCCACGGGGTCCTCTAGGCAAGAATACTGGAGTGGGTTGCCATTTTCTTCTTGGGAGTTCAACTACTTGAGTTCAAATTCTAGCTCCTTTACTTATTAGCTGTGTAACTATGGCCTAGTTATGTAACTTCCTGGTGCCAGTTTCCTCATTTCAGAAAAGCTACTTAATATTGTTATGAGGATTAAATGAGTTACAGTTTACAAAGGACTTGGAATACAACCTGGCACACGCTGAGAGCTTTATGCAGCCAACTCATGTGATGTTAAGTGGAAAAAAAGTATAAGAAAGTCTCTATACAGTATGATCTCAAATATCTAAAACATGTGTACTTAATTATGGGCTTTCTGGGTGGCTCACCAGTAAAGAATCCACCTACAATGCAGGAGCCGCAGGAGACATGGGTTTGATCCCTGGGTCGAGAAGATCCCCTGAAGGAGGGCATGGCAACCCACTCCAGTATTCTTGCCTGGAGAATCCCATGGACAGAGGAGCCTGGCATGGCGTTTCCCAGAGTTGGACACTAAAGCGACTTAGCATGCATGCTACACCTAAGTGAAGAGACCAGAAGGAAATTGAACCAAAATGGGAATAGTAATGATCTTTGAATTATAGCTTTTTAAAATCTTTTTCTGTTGTCTACATTTCAAAAAGTGCATGTTTAATAAAAAAAGTTATTAAAAAATTACTAACTTTTCAATGTGAGAAAGTGGACTAAACAGTGCTTTATAATGATAGCATTGTACTTATGTGGGTTAAGTATTTTTTGATTAGCACTAACTCTCTAAATTTATTTATTATGATGATTTTTATGATTACTATGATTCCCATTTTACAGTCAAGAAAACTGAGGCTCAGAGAGGTGATACGCCTCCGCAAGGTTCACAGCAGGAGTGTTGAAGATCAGGTAAGAGGCATGAGAGACAAAGGAGCAGGTGGCACTCAACTCTACCAGAGAGATGTGACAGTCAGGGGGTGTGGAAATGAACTCTGAAGAAACACATATAAAGTCACATATTGTATAAAGTATCTCACATTGTACTGCACAGAATCAAATGTGCCGTTATAAACTTTCAGTGGGAGGTTCCCACTAGGTTTATTCTGGAGCAGGAAACTTCTGTTCCAATGACAAAGAAATGTACATGTAAATTATTTATCATTTTCACTTACTAAATCAGCAAAAAAGAAAACAAAAAATATAAAAAATAATAAACATGCAGTGACAAACTCAGAAACTGCAGATAACTTTTAGAAAACATCATGGCAATAAAATCAGGAGAATCTTTAAAAATGCTTCTCTCCTTTGGTCCAGTTATTCCAAATGCTAGAATTTTTTTCCCAAGGAAATTATCCAAAATACATGGGAAGTTCTGCATGAACGAACAACTTGTTGTACTTCTAATAATGAAAAATGGAAAAGGCATACTAATCCATGAGAGTGCTGTGATTTATCCACTCTGTGTGCATTTTATTTTATTTTTAAAAATTTTTGACTGTGTTGGTCTTTGCTGAGGTGCCAGTTGCGGTGTGCAGGCTTCTTTAGTTGCAGAAGGCATATGGGATCTCAGTTCCCCAACGAGGGATCAAACCTGCATCCCCTGCATTGGAAGGCAGATTCTTAACCACTGGACCACCAGGGAAGTCCCATCTATGAGCACTTTTAAAAAATTATCCTCAAATATACTTTCTTTTCTTGCGTGGGTGTATGCCTATGTCAAAATTCATCTAGATAATACTTCAGTTCTGTGCATATCACTTTAGACACAATACCCCTCAACTAAAAATGAAAAAAAGGTCACATATTATATGATTGCATCTATATGACATGTCCAGAACAGGTAAACTTATTAAAATCAAAAACATATTGGTTAGTGGTTGCTAGGGTCTGGTGGGAGGGAAGAATAGGAACTTTGACTGCTAGAGGGTAGATAAAGGGTTTCTTTACGAGGTGACGGAGAAGGCAATGGCACCCCACTCCAGTACTCTTGCCTGGAAAATCCCATGGACGGAGGAGCCTGGTAGGCTGCAGTCCATGAGGTCACTAAGAGTCGGACGCGACTGAGCGACTTCACTTTCACTTTTCCCTTTCATGCATTGGAGAAGGAAATGGCAACCCACTCCAGTGTTCTTGCCTGGAGAATCCCAGGGATGGGGGAGCCTAGTGGGCTGCCATCTATGGGGTCACACAGAGTCGGACACGACTGAAGTGACTTACAGTTACGAGGTGATGAAATGTTCTGGAATTAGATCATGGTGATGGTTGCACAATGTTGGTGGCTATACCAAAATGACTTGTACATTTCAAAATGATGAATTTTATGATACTGGAGTAGTTTGCCATTTCCTTCTCCAGGGGATGGTCCCAACCCAGGGATCCAACCCGGGTCTCCTGTATTGCAGGTGGATGCTAATGGGTAAATAATTCCCCCCTATTCCCCTCAAATGAATGGTATAATACAGTATATTTCTGCATGAAAATCATGGTCTCAAAGTCCCATGGACACACAATTCCAGTGGCGCATGATGTGTGGATTTCAGCAAGACTCAAAGAGAGTATGAACCAGTACAAACCAGAACTTGATTTGAACACAGGAAAACCTTAACAACCAAGGACCTTACCACATCTTTCTCGTGTTACTTACTCTGTATTAGCCAAACATACTGACAATGTAGAAGGAAAGATGGGGAAATACATACTTCCTTTTCCTTTCAGTCCCTCCTCACTCACTTACCAGTAAGCTGAGGGCGGGGTGTTGATAAAATATGCACATATCAAAAAGTAAAATGAAGTGGCTTTTTTTCTTTAGCAGCATTGTACGGCTTGCAGGATCATAGTTCCCCCACCAGCGTTGAACACAGCTAGTGTCAGCGAAAGCGTCAAGTTTGGATCACCAGGGAAGTCCCCAATGAAGTGGCTTTTGTGCAGTGTTTCCTCTTTCTGGTTAGAACAAAACACATAAGCATATTTGGTGGCACTTCAGGGGCTCTGAAGAGCTCCAGTATGATAGCCCTTTATGTCTCAGCACAGAAAGAACTCAGTGAGAGGCAAAATGATTAGAATAGGAGCTTGTGAGGTTTATAAGTGGGTGGGTGAAAGAGTGGGCTACAGTTTTATAACCAAAGGAAAAGTGGGGATGGGGAGAAGATCTTCTTTGTCTTTCTTGAGTAGTAGATGTCATGCTTCCATCTTCAGCTTCTCCTCCAGGTTGGGTAGGAGAGTTTTCTTGTCCCTACATGGTCCAGCTAGATCCATAAATTGTTTTTCATGTGTGTAGACAGCGTGTCCTAACTGAGCTCACTGAGCAGGAGGTGGGGCTTGGGCCACCATTGTCTTATTGTTTTGGGAGATGATTCTGTTGCATGGTTTTCTTGCTAAACAAACCTGCTTTACTGAGTAATCATTAACTTATGAGGGTCTCCCATAAATTTTCTACTTACACTCCCTTAGTGGTATTAACTCTTTAATCACCTACTTTGTCCCTTTACTCTGTCCTTATCACATATACAAGCTATGTAACACAAACTGTGATTCTACATATGAACTAAATGCTCTTTTATTTGCCTTTAAAACTGGCATTGTACAATATAAAGAATGGTAAAATTTAAAAATATTTATTTCACTTAGGGTGACATTAATTAACAAAAACATAAGTCAAGACAGAGACTGTGGAAGAGAAGGGAAGCTCTGTATCTATATTTTAGTATCCTTGTTGGGCTTCCTTGGTAGCTCAGCTCATAAAGAATCAACCTGCAAAGCAGGAGACCTGGGTTTGATCCCTGGGTTTGGAAGATCCCTTGGAGAAGGGCATGGCAACCCACTCCAGTATTCTTGCCTGGAGAAGCCCCATGGGCAGAAGAGCCTGGCAGGCTACAGTCCGTGGGGTCTCAAAGAGTCAGACATGACTGAGCGACTAAGCACAGCACAGCACAGCACATCTTTGATGGCAATCCCCCCTCCCCGAAGTGCTTAAGACAGTTTTTTTTGACTGCTCCACAAACCTTGTGGGATCTTAGCTCCTCAACCAGGTCCTCAGCAGCAAGACCACGGAGTCCTAACCACTAGACCACAATTTCCCCTCCCTGACAGAGTTTTTTTCGAACAAGGGCCTTGCATTTTCATTTTGCGCTGGGCATCAAAAGTTATGTAGACAGCTATGGGTAACAGAAACACACTTCATTCTGAAGGAGGAAACAGACAGAGCTGGACTCCATCTTAGGCCAGGCTGCGACCATTAGGCTACTCTGAACTTTGTGCCCCGTGTCTATAGAAGTGGCATACCAATGGAAAACCAGACACCCCCCCCCCAATAAAAGAGCCTCAGGTCTTGTACTTGGACTCTCTGTTGCCTAAAAGAATATGCTAATTAACTCTGTAACAGAACAAAGTGGTAAATTCCATTATGTTTATTGGGATATGACCACAGTCCTATTGATAAATGTCCACTGTTCATCTAGTCTTGTAACACATGAATCATGGGTTACCTTTGATCATATCTCTCTTTCACCTTGTCCAGATTAGTTTCAAGGAATTTGGGGAGGTGGGTTTGAGCAAGTACAATTAGGGTATATAAGGTTTTCACAAAAACTGGTTGGGGTCCTTGGCTAAGAGGAGACTCTGCCTTGGGCCCGCCGGTGTAATAAACCGCACTTCACTATCTGCATTGTGCTTCTGAGTGAGTTTGTTTCCTGGAACGCGTGGCTACAACATTTGGTTCACTGACCAGGAAACTCCTCACTTCAAGGAGACAAGTCCCATTTGGGACTACCCTGAGGCCTTGCAGCTTGAATCTTCTAGAGGGGGGAAAGGAACCTTGCCCTTCTGGAAGGATTCTGCTTCTCAATGCCCAGACCTTTCATGTTAGCAGGTAGTGGACGGCAGCAGGGGAACTGAGCGCTCAGGTGAGGAGGAACCCACCTAGCAGGGTGGAAAAGGGGGCCTGATCACCCCGCTGGGAGGGACTAGAGAAGGGGCACGGACCCACAGGAGCCTGGAATAGGCAGGCAGCAGCGATTGCTTGGTACACAGGTCGACAAGCGTGCTAGGGTTTAGGAAGGAAATTTGTGAAGGTCATTTTAGGAGGTGTGTCCACGCCATCTCAGGGAAAATTATTACCAAGCGATCGCCAGGGGATTTTAGGATAGGAAATTGGTCCTTGTTTGCTTGTATTCTGCCCTCTCCCAGGAGGTGTCCCGTCTGCTGTAAAATTCTTGACCCCCTCAGAATTGTTAGGCTAGAAGGAGGGGGATACATAAGTGAGTATGAATTGGCTTTTCCGGAGATGGCCTGGGACATGGGATATTTAACCCACCTGTGTTTTCATCCGCACCTGATCAAGCCCACCAAGGCAGAACAGACTTAAAGGGAGAAACAGTCTTGGACCACGTGGTGTTCTGGTTCAGCTGTGCTGACCGGCAGGTGAAGACAGCCGATCCCCCTTCTCCCTCTGGGATCTGGCAGGTAAGGCTCTTCTTACCCCAATTAGGAAGGAGGCAGAATGGCAATTTAAGTGTCATTGAGTGGAAATATCAGAAGTACATAGGGTACTGAGAACTTCAAAGACAGAACGAAAAGGAAAAGTTAGAAGGTCTGAGAAGGTAAGCAAGATGGGGGAAGTGAATCTAAGGTAACTGTATTGGAGTGCATGATTAAAATTTTAAAGAAGGGATTTGGAAGAGACTATGGGGTGAAGATGAAGCCTAACCACCTCCACACACTCTGTGAGGTTGAATGGCCCCCTATGGGAGTAGGATGGTCACCAGAGAACACCATGAACTTACAAATAGTGGAAGCAGTCTATACAGTAGTCACAGGAGAGCCAGGACACCTGGATCAATATCCGTATATTGATTCATGGCTAGGGTTAGCTCAAAAGACTCTCCTACTTGGACAAGGTTCTGTATTCAGAAGGGAAAGAGAAAAATATTAATGGCACAAAAATTGATGATTAAAAAAAAGGAAATTCTACAGGATTTGGACGGGGATGACCTGACCCCTCCCCCATACTGGATAATGACGCGCCTGCCTCCCAGTGCTCCACCAGGACCGGAGGCGGCCTTAATGCCCAATCCAGGGCCAAGTGAAGTTCCTGCAGCAGCCATTGCTCTTCCGCCAGCTCTCCCGGAGTTCTTAGAGCCGCCGTTTTGGCAGGCTCCGATCCCGGTGACAGAAGCCTCTGGCCAACACTTCTAGGATCTGGCTCCAGCTGAACCGCCCAAACTATACCCGCCTCTCCCGGTGAGTACTGACAAGAAGGGGAGGGAGACGTTGGAATTAAGCAGAGACTGCACTCTGCCACAGAGCCGGAGGGAACGAAAGAGAACAGACAAGAGATTTACAATGCTAGCTGCTGCTCTGGGAAAGTCTATCTCGGGCCTTCCGGAAAACCTCCTCTGCCCTTCAACCAGTCCCAAAGGAGGCCCCGGCCCCGTTACAGCCAAACCAGTGTGCCTGGTGCCAAGCTTTTGGTCACTGGAAGAATGAATGCCCTAAGGCAAGGAAGGAAGAGGAAGCTCCCGCAGTTGTGGGACTTGCTGGCTTGGAAATTAAATAGGGCTTCCAGGGCTCAGAGATATCAGGTCCCCGAGAACCCATGGTAACCTTAAAAGTGGGGGACCAAAACATTGACTTTATGGTGGATACAGGAGCAGAACTGTCGGTAGTAACAAAGCCTGTGGCACCACTGTCCAAAAAGACTACCGCTGTAACTGGGATATCGGGAGAAGAGATGATTAAATCGTTCTGCCAGCCCAGAAAATGTCAGATGGGGTGGGCATCAAGTGATTCATGAATTCCTCTACATTCCTGAGTGCCCAGTACCCATGTTGGGAAGAGACTTGCTCTCCAAACTAGGAGCACAAGTGACTTTCTCCCTTGAGGGGAGGCCCACCTTCCGGATGGACACTATGACTTATTTGCTCTCTCTCTGTCAATACCACCCCAAGATGAGTGGAGGTTGCATGAGCCTCCGAAGGAAGAACTGGGTGGGCCAGAAGAGCATGAGAGAGAGCTAACTCAATTATTCCCTGAGGTTTGGGTGGAAGACAAACCCCACTCCCCCCCAGGCTGGCTAAACATCAAGCCCCAGTGATAACAGAACTCAAACCAGGCACCATCCTGGTTAGAAAGCGCCAGTACCTGCTACCGATAGAGGCCTGGGCCAGCATACTGCCCCACATCAATAGATTGAAACAAGTGGGCATTCTAGTAGAGTGCCGGTTGGCTTGGAATACGCCGATCCTGCCAGTCGAAAAGAAAGGAGGACAGGACTATAGGCCTGTACAGGATCTCAGGCTAGTCAACCAGGCTACTGTGACTTTACACCCCACTGTTCCAACCCCCTATACCTTACTTAACCTCCTCCTGCTGAGGACTAAAGTTTATACTCACCCAGATCTCAAGGATGCCTTCTTCTGCGTACGCCTCGCCCCAGCGTCACAACCCATCTTTGCCTTTGAATGGAAAGATACAGTTGGGGGCACCAAACAACAGCTCATCTGGACTCCCCCATAAGGGTTTAAGAACTCCCCAGCCATCTTTGGGGAAGCTTTGGCTTCTGACCTGAACTCATTCCATCTGGAAGAGTATGGATGTTGGCTCCTACAATATGGGGATGACCTGCTGCTGGCTGCCGAGACCAAGGAAAAATGCTGGAAAGGGACAAAAGCACTGCTCCAGCTGCTGATGGAAGCAGGTTACCAGGTGTCGAAGAAGAAGGCCCAGATCTGCAAGGAGGAGGCAAGGTATCTGGGGTTTGTTTTAAAGAAGGACACAAGAGTCCAGACCCTAGTTGGGTCCTATATACTGATGGCACTAGCCTCATAAAACAAGGACAATGGCTGTCAGGTTAGCCAAAGTGGAAGGGGCCATCAAGATTGAAAAGGGATGGTGGGAATTGCCAAGTGGCAAATTATCAGTACCGAAGGAGCTGGCACACAATCTGGTAAGCCAAACACACCAAGCGACCCACCTAGGCCATGCTGCCTGCTCACAGGTTAATGCTGCCTCTCGGGTATCAGACAAAAACCTCCGGGTATTTAGCTGAAAGGCACGCTGCCCTTTGAACACCTGGGAGTGGACTTCACTGAAAAGAAACCTCATCAACACTACTATTACCTGCTGGTCATGGTATGTACGTTCTCAGGATAGGTAGAAGATTTTCCTACCTGGGCTGAAAGAGCATAAGTAGCCTGGTGCCTGCTTAGGGAAATAGTTCCCAGATTTGGACTTCCTACCAGCATTGGTTCAGACAATGACCCGGCTTTTACAACAAGTAAGCAAAACTTTAAATATCAAATGGAAACTGCACACTGCATATAGGCCCAGAGTTCTGAGATGGTGAAATGAACCAGCTGGACACTAAAGAGACTCTCCAAGTGGATCATAGAGACTGACTGCTCCTGGGTGGACTTGCTTCTGATGGCTCTGCTCAGACTCAGGATGACCCCACAGTCCCAAGGCTATTCTCCATATGAAATTGTGTATGGGAGGCCCCCTCCCATAATAAAACAGGTGTCAACAAATTTGCCTCAGGTAAGGAGGGATATGATTTCACAGCAGATGGAACCGGGTAAGGTAATAAATCGGGTAACTAAGTTTGTACAAGAAAGGGTGCCGTTCCCCCTTGGGGAACAGATTCATGAGTTTACGCTTGGTGACCAAGTATGGGTCAAAGATTGGAAATATGATTTGCTAGCCCCCTGGTGAAAGGGCCCTTATGTTATTCTAACTACCCCTACTGCAGTTAAAGTTGCAGGTATTGTCCCTTGGATCCATCATACGAGGGTGAAGAGAACATACCACGCAGACCCAAAAAACGCTGAGTGGACTGCACAGAGGGACCCCGCTGACCCTCAAGAGACTAAGACCATCCTTAAGAAGAAGGAAAAGAAGATCCTGGACGAGCCCCTTCAGGATGAAGCCACACAATCAACTCCTACTGCTTGGCCTCAGCGATGTGACTTTGAATTTAACTTCTGTTTCAACTCAGGATAATGTTTTCATCTCATGGGCACATTCCTACACAGACTTCCACAACACTTCCAACTGCTGGGTATGTAGGGCTATGCCTCTGTCAGTGATGGATGGACTTCCTTGGTGGGTGTCACTGCTCTGCCAAGGAGATTTTAAACCACTCTGCTCTTTTCTGGGATGACAAAAAGAGGTTTTCCTCTCTCTTGTCAATCATAACCTCTCCTTGCTCTCTTGGTGTAAGACCTACAGTCAGTAGACTCGGGTCATGGGGTTACATTTGATATAAATGCCAGTGTAACAAAAGCCTAACCTACAACAAGCTGCAGTATATCTACCTTATTTATATGCTAGGTGGACAAGATCCGTGTTTCAATCGTATGAGTATATTGCTGCCTTATTCGTACCCTCTATAGGGACAACAGATATCATGATTAAAGCAGAGGCTTTGACTAATTTCACAAAACAGGTCCTCCTAAATAGAACAAAAGCCATCCAAGCCTTAAATGAAGAGCAAATTCAAATGAGAAAAGCAGTAATTCATAATAGAATGGCTTTGGACATACAGCTGCTCAAGGAGGGACCTGTGCTATAATTAAGGTTGAATGTTGTGTATACATTCCTGACTTATCTGGCAATGTATCGACTGATTTAAATGACATGAAAAACTAGGTAAAAGCAATGTCAAATGAAAACATTCCTTTCTGGACTTCGGTCCTATCTTGGGTGAAGGGCGATTGGTGGAAAACTATATTTACCACTGTTATAGTTGCCTTGATAGTTCTGCTTTGTGGACCCTGAATTTTACAATGTATTATGAACTTTGTAACCCGAAGGTTGATGTCATTCTCCCAAATTGGCAGTCGGAGAGCCAGGGTGCAATATATCCCTATGAATGATACTCATGAGTTAAGAGCATCAAGAGCGGGTAATGAAGAAGGAATTCATAGGGCCTGGACTCCATCTTAGGCCTGTTCATGCTGATCATGCTCGGCTACCTTTCCAATGGACTCTGAACTCTGTGTTTAGTGCCTGTGAAAACAACAGAAGGATAAGACCCCCTCCAGACAGGGGAACCTTGAAGATTGTACCTAGGTTACTCATCGCCTAAGAGAAAACATACACTAATCACCCCTTCCTCCAGACACGCCATAAATTTTTCTGTATCTATCGGAGTGTGACCTCGGGTTTATTGATTATTGGCTAATTGTTTGACTGTTGGAGCACATGAGCACATAGCACGTGAATGATGGGGTTACTGGGATTGTATTTTCCTTGGTTTATGTAAGTTTCAAGGAATTTGGGGTGGTGGGTTCAGACACGTACACATGGGGTATAAAAGATTTTCACAAATGCTGGTCGGGGTCCTTGGCTAAGAGGAGACTGCCCTGGGCCTGCTGGTGTAATAAACTGCACTCCACTATCTGCATTGTCCTTCTGAGTGAGTTTGTTTTCCAGAACACGAGGCTACAACACTCTGATTTGGGATCAAACCCGTGGCTCCTGCAGTGAAAGCACAGAGTCCTAACCACTGGACTGCCAGGGAATTCCTGAGGATGATTTCCATGGGAGCCCAAGGCACCAAAGTAGGGCTGACAACACTGTTGTAATGGGAAACACAGTGTGTCAGGCTGGAAGGGACTTCCGAAGCCATGAGACACAGGAAGAGAATAATAAAGAAAGCTACACTTTGGCACACCTGATTTACAGGAAGAGTAATTGTCATGTCAAGAGTCAGGAAGAAGTTTCTAAGCACAAGGAATAGCATGTGCAAAAGTCCTTGGGCAGGACAAACAAATCCTTACCTGAAATTGTTTGCTCATTTCTTTGTTGTTTTCCACTTCTTGCCCACTAGAATGCAAATGCCGTGAGCGCAGGGGCTGGGTCTGGCTTTATCATGTAGCTGCATCCTCAGAAGCTGACTAACAGGATCAATACTTAGAGAATGACTAAATGAAGGACCTCAACTTCTGGTTTGATTTTTTAAAAACATTTATTGATTTTATATAGCAGCCAGGTCTTAAGTTGCACCACGTGAAATCTAGCTCTTTGACCAGGGGTCGAACCTGGGTCTCCTGCACAGGGAGCATGGAGTACCAGCCACTGAACCACCAGGGAAGCCTCAATTTCTGGTTTTATTAATATTTATATTATTATTTTTTAAGATTAACCAGTACTCTTGCCTGGAAAATCCCATGGACGGAGGAGCCTGGTAGGCTGCATGCAGTCCACGGGGTCACTAAGAGTCGGACACAGCTGAGCAACTTCACTTTCACTTTCCACTTCCATGCATTGGAGAAGGAAATGGCAACCCACTCCAGTGTTCTTGCCTGGAGAATCCCAGGGACGGAGGTAACCCCAGTGGGCTGCCATCCATGGGGTCACACAGAGTCGAACACGACTGAAGTGACTTAGCAGCTGCAGGGCCAGTACTTCCCTGGTGGTCCAGTGGTTAAGACTCTGTGCTTCAAATGCAGGCAGCACAGATTCTATGCCTGGGTGGGGAACTAAGATCCCACATACCTGAGCCTGAGCACTCTGGAGCCTGTGCACCACAACTAGAGAGGAGCCCATATGTTGCGACAAAGGATTTTGCATGACACAGTTAAGATTCGTGCCACAACTAAGGACTCAGTTCAATCCCTGGTCGAGGAACTAGATCCCACGTGCTGCATCTAAGACCTGGCTGCTATATAAAATAAATACATATTTTTTTAAATAAAATAAAACCAGAAGTTGAGGTCCTTCATTTAGTCATTCACTAAGTATTGATCAAGTTAGCTAGCTTTTGAGGATGCAGCTACATAATAAAGCCAGATCCAGTCCCTGCCCTCATCCAATGCAGCCAAATAAATATATATAAAAAACTAACCAGGGCTGTGCTGGATCTTGGGGCTAAAAGAGAAAGAGGTCTGCCCTTCCCCTCAAAGATGGCATGAAACAATGTGGAAAGGACAGAGGCAGAGCTGCATGAGGGGGTTTGTGGGAGCACAGAGGAGGCGTCTATTCCTGCCTGGGGAGGGGCGCCGAGGAACGGTTGGGCTTTAAAGGCCAAGTGGGACTTTGACAGGAAGTCGCGGATCAGGGAGCATCCAGAGACAGAGGGGAGAATATTGGGGGCAGAACAGAACACAGTGGGTGTGGGAGAACCATCTATAAGTTTTGAGTGGCTGTAGTGAGAACTGTGATGCTGTTGGGGCCAAAGAGACAAGGTGAGGTGCACAGGCAGGGGTCACACAAGGAGGGCCTTGAAGGCCAGGCAAAGGTGCTTGGACCTTCTCCTGAGGCCAGCAATCTCCGAAAGTTTTGTTCAAATGAACTTAATATACTACATGAGCAAATGTGTCCTTAACTGACATCTCCCAAAGCAGGACAGACACTTAGGATGGGTTTTTGTCATTAATTGACACCGTTTCCCTCACCTGGTCTGTTTGTGTGACCTTTGTCAAGTGAGGTAGCAGAGATTTCCTGATGGAAGGAGGTTCACATGTTGGGGGGTGGGCAGTGGGGCTCTTAGCCCCCGTTTCAGCATTCTGCAGTATGGTCTTGGGTGTAGTGTGTGTTTCTGTCAGGCTGTGCTGTGTTTAGTAGCTCAGTTGTGTTGGACTCTGTGACCCCAGAAACTGTAGCCCCCCAGGCCTCCTATGTCCATGGGGATTCTCCAGGCAAGAATACTGGAGTAGGTTGCCATGCCCTCCTCCAGGGGACCTTCCCAACCCAGGGATCAAACCTAGGTCTCCTGCCTTACAGGCGGATTCTTTACTATTGAGCCACCAGGGAAACCCCCTCTGTCAGGCTAAGCAAATATAAGTATCATGTACCAGGTTTCCTATATTAACCTAACTAAATGCTTCAAAATGGTGGGAGGCTTCAAAATATTCCTGCAAAGAAATGGCAGTTCCAGATAATACTGAAGTTACAACAGTGAACAGACAGAAAAGCCTGAAGCTGACAGCCCCTCTCGTGAACCCCTCTCCTGGTTAGTCATGTTGTAAAAAATGTAATAGAATCTGAAGAAAAAAATATTGATCAAAAAGACACTTTAGAGGACGTCCCTGGTGTTGCAGTGGATAAGAATCTGCCTGCCGATGCAGGAGACAGGGGTTCCGTCTGTGGTCCAGGAAGATTCCACATGCCACAGAGCAACTAAGCCCGTGTGCCACAACTACTGAGCCCACGCTCTAAAGTCTTTGCTCTGTGACAAGAGAAGCCACTGCAATGAGAAGCCTGTGACCACAACGAAGAGTAGCCCCCACTCGCTGCAACTAGAGAAAGCCCATGCAGCAACGAAGATCCAGCACAACCAAAAGTTAATTCATTCATTCATTAAAGACACTTTAGAGACCCCTCCTTTAGGCAACTGGAAGCCAATTAATAGTTGTAAGCAGAAGGAAGGTATGGACATATTTGTAGTTTCAAGAGATCACTTTGGGAAATTTCCTAGTGGTCCAGTGGTTAGGACTCGGTGCTTTCACTGCCGTGGACCTGGGTTTGATCCCTGGTCAGGGAACTAAGATCCACAAGCCACGTGGCATGGCCAAATATATATATATAAGTATATATAAATATAATATATATAAATTATATAAATATACAAAATAAAGATATAAGCTAAAATTTTATATATAAAATTATATATATGTATACATATAAAATCACTCTGGCTAGAAGATGAATGGGACACAGCTAGGCTGGATGCTTAAAAACCACTGATGAGGTTGGTGCACTGATCCAGATGGGAGGTGATGAGGGTTGGAATCAGGTTGTTGGTCATGAGATAGAGAGGGAGAAACAAATTTTACAGCCCTGTGTGTGTGTGTGTGTGTGTGTGTATATATATATATTTTTCCCCCCCTTTTGGCTGCACTACGTGGCTTATGGGATTTTAGTTCCCCAAGCAGGGACTGAACCTGAGCCTCGGCAGTGGCAGTGTGGAGTCTTAATCACTGGACTATCAGGACATTCCCTTAGCTTTACTGGTGATGATAAAATGGGCATTACTGGGTAGAAAGTGAAAGTGTTAGTTGCTCAGTCCTGTCCAACTCTTTGTGACCTCATGGACTGTAGCCTGCCAGGCTCCTCTGTCCATGGGATTTCCCAGGCAAGAATACTGGAGTGGGTAGCCACTCCCTTCTCCAGAGGATCTTCCTGACCCAGAGACTGAACCTGGGTGTCCTGTATTGCAGGTGGATTCTTTACCATCAGAGCCACCAGGGAAGTCCAAATAATTTATAGATTAATACAACTGCAGTAAAAATTCAAAAAAAAATGTTCCCCCTAAGACTTGACAAAGTAACTCTAAAATTATATAGATGTGCAAACATCCAAGACAGTGTAAGATATTCTTTCTTTTCTGGTTGTGCTTTGCAGCTTGTGAGACCTCAGTTCCCTAACCATGGACTGAACTCAGGCCATGGCAGGGAAACCCCAAAATCCTAATCACTAAGTTACCAGGGAACTTCCACAAGATACTCTTGAAAAGAATGAGATTTATTAAAAATTTTTAGTAATTTCAACAGTGCATACACAGATCAATGCATCAAAATAGAGAGATAGGAATAACCTGGTATATTTATGGACACAATGGATGACAGAGATGGCTCTATAGGTCACTGGAAGAAGGATGCACTGTTGCCTAAGTGGTGCTGGGACAACTGCTTATTCATTCGGGAAAAAAAAATGAAATAGAATTCCTCCCTCACACCACATACATATTTGAACTATAAAACTTTGGGCTAACAATACAGAAGAAATTCTTTATGACTTTGGGGGTATATAGGTTTTCTAAAACAAGACAAAAACTGCCATTAACACTACAGAAAAGACTGACAAATTTGAATACATTACAACTAAGGTTAGGTAGTTAAAATAGGGAAAAGGAGTCCAAAATGGCAGTGGCTAAAAGACAAGGAAGAGAAAAGCCCAGGAAAATAGAACAGAGGAAGGTCAAAGGAAGGTCTGAGGACCCCAGGACCGAGGACCGGAGTGAGGACTTCAGGTAGAACAGCACTCCTGACTAAGCCCAATTTGCATAGGGCAGGCCTAGGGGGAAGAAAAAACATATAAAAAGAGGAGCCAAAGGGCTCTCTCTCTCTCTCTCCCCTGCACGCTGGGGCGCTCTTCTCTTTGCGTCTTTGGATCGACGTGCCCTCACGCCTCAAAGATGGATTTTCCTGTTATCTTCTAAATAAAATACAGCTGTAACACTGAGCTGTAACACTGATTTGTCTAAGAGCTATAACACGGTCCGTTCGAGACCTGAGAGCTATAACACGGTCTGTCCAAGACCCGAGAGCTGTGACACGCCGAGGGGGCTTTAATGTCTGTCACTCCAAATCTTTGTTGTGACGAGACAAAAACCAAGCAGCACACACTCGGCTGACGCTAAGAATATCTGGAACTTCCCTGACAGTGGTTAAGACTCTGCACTTCTACCGCAGGAGTTTGATCCCTGGCGAGGGAACTAAGAGCCCACATACGGAGCAGCATAGCAAAACAAACACAAAACTCTTAAGATTTTCTAGTTATCAAAAAAAAAAAAACAACAACAGAGAGAGGGTGAGAACACAAACCACAAATCTGGAGAAGATATCTGCAGCACATATAATTAGCAAAGGACTAATACCCAGAATATGTAAAGAATTTCTATTAGTTGAAAAGAAAAACAAACCACCTAGTTTTAAACAGGCAAAGACATGAACGGAACTTTTACAAACAAAGACTCTCAGATGGGTTATAACATATGAATAGATGCTCAACCTCATTAGTCACGGTAGTCAAAGAAATGCAAATTAAAACCACAATGAGATACCACTTCATACCTGCCAAATAGGCAAAAAAAAATGGTAGGCTGATAAGGGCATAAAACAAGAGTATTTATCCACTGCTGGTGGGAGTACAGACTGATGCAACCACTTTGGGAAACAGTTTAACATTACCTAGTTAAGTTGAACCTAAGCATATTTGTTTAAGAAATTTGACTCCCAAATTATATCTGTATCTATCTACACACCCAAGAATATTAAAGCAGTATTCTTTGCAATAGCAAAAAAACTGAAACAACCCAATATCCATCAACAATAGAATGAATAAATAAGTGGATTAAACAGAAATGAAAATAAGTGATATTATAAGATATAATAAGTGATTATAAGATATAATAAATGAAAATAAGTGATATTATAAGATAAGATAAATAAGATATTATAAGAGCTATAATATCTACATGAATGACCCTCAAAAGCAATGTTGAAAGAGAAAGTAAGTTGCAAAAGAATAAACACATTGTATGATTTCATTTAGACAAAGACAAAATACAGTCAAAACTAAACAATGTGTTGTTTAGGACAGTCATATAAGTTGTAAAATCCATTTTAAAAAAGCAAGAGAATGATAAAGACATTAATCACTGCAGTGGTAACTCCAGGGATGGGGAGAAAGGGCATGTGATAATTGAGAAGGGTAACAGGCCACGTTTGGAGTAAGGCAGTGTTTTATTCCATGTACACTTGGATTACCTGGATATGGGTGGTCACAACCAGTTAAGTGTGGGTGAGATGGGGCTGGCAGATGGAGCCAAATAAGAGAAAAAAGGAACATTAATTCTTGGAGAAAAGGAGAGGAAGTTGCTTAGACCAGAGAAGGCACCCTGCGGAGAGTGGGTGCGGAGTCAGGAAAGTGAAAGCCAAGGGCACGTTGTGTGCAGCAAGGAGGTGGGTTGGGATGCAGGCTGAGGCACGTTGGTCTGGCTTCCCTACTGACCTGGCTGGAGCAGTTTCAGCAGAGACCTGGGGGTGGAGACCAGACAGCTGAGGACTGAGTGGGAGGTGAGAAAGCACAGACTCAGAATGGGTCAACTCTGAAAAAAGTATGAGAGAGCAGCTGGGTGGAGGTTGGGGAAGGGGGTTCCTATAAAGATGATAAAGGGTCTTCACGTGGCCATTAAATCCACAAGGAGAGTTTCACAGCCATCAATTTGATAAATATTTTTGTCAGTCTGACAAGTGGTGACAGGGATGTGACAAGCCCCGTCAGACACTGTGGTGAGGGGATAAATTACTTTGGAAAACAGTTTGGCAAGACCTAGGAAAGTTTAAAACATGCCTTTAACTCAGAAACTTCATCCCTAAGTACACTTATGCCTCAGACACCTACTCAGGTGCACTAAAAGACAATGTTTATTTTTCCATTTATGCAATAATGGCAGAATGATACACAACTGAATGTCAGCAAATAGGAGAACAGATAAATTAATCATGGGATGTAGACAATGAAATACTATGCAACAGCAAAAATGAATACATTCTAAGTCTATGCATTACTCTTAAAAATATACTATCAACAGAAAAAAGCAAATTGCTGAAGGATAAGTACAGTACGTTACCATTTACATGAAGGTTTTAAACAGAAAATATTCTAAGAAGCATTTAATAATTTCTACATACGTAGTCAAAGTATCGGAGAAGGCAATGGCACCCCACTCCAGGACTCTTGCCTGGAAAATCCCATGGCAGAGCCTGGTAGGCTGCAGTCCATGGGGTCACTAAGAGTCGGACACGACTGAGCGACTTCACTTTCACTTTTCACTTTCATGCATTGGAGAAGGAAATGGCAACCCACTCCAGTGTTCTTGCCTAGAGAATCCCAGGGATGGCGGAGCCTGGTGGGCTGCCATCTATGGGGTCGCACAGAGTCGGACACGACTGAAGCGACTTAGCAGCAGTAGCAGCAGCAGTAAAAGTATAAATACGTATGCAAATTTAACTAAATTCAGGATAGTGGCAGGAGGGTGGAAGGCCTACGATGTGCTAGAAACTTGACATGTTGCAGCTTTACTTATAATCTGTATTGTAGGTATCAACTGCCCAGTTTACAGAAGAAACAGGTTCAGGAAAGAGAGCTGGTTGGAATTTCAATTTCCCCCGGTTATGACATGGGTTTCACTGGTTGAACGAAGGAGAGCATGGAGTTTGTTCTTAGGCCTCTCTCCGAGATCCCTTTGCTACCCAGTGCGGGAGGTGGAAGGACCGCTTGGGATAAAAACTGCTCTCAGCAGGAACCAAAGTCCATTCCGGTCCCGCCCCTGTGCGTTGGACCCCGCCCCGACGGCTCAGCTCGCTCGGGACTCATGAATATGCAAGACGGGGGAGATATTTAAAGGCGTCGGCGCCAGGCGCAGGTCCCTACCCGGCGCCGCCCAGCCCGCGCCTCTTCCCAGCCTTAGGCCCGGCCCCTTTCGCCTGTGTGCATTAGTCCGTGCGGAAACGCTGCCAATATGTCGGACAAGCTGCCTTACAAAGTCGGTGAGTTACAGGACGTGCAACCAGCCGCATCCGCTCCCCACCCGCTGGGGACCTGGTGGGGCGGCGGCCGCGGGGCCGACCTGGGGCGCTCAGAAGGACCCTCTTGAATCACTGGCACAGCGCGGTCTTGGCCCCGCGTGGCCGCCTGGGGGTTGGAGTTCCCCCGCCGCAGCTAGCATGTCTTGGCGTGCGGCCGCGAACTACAAGTTCCGGCGTGCCCCGCGAGGCAGGGTGCAGCGGCACGGACTGCGGAGCGGCGGCGTGTTCCGCGCAGAGTCGCCTGGGGCAGGGGGCAGCGTGCACCTGGCCGTGGCCTGGGACCAATGGCACCTGCCAGGACCAACGCTAGGGAGCCTGGATCCTGCCTCCTGGGCCTGGACCGGCTTCTTGGCCAACTGGATGGTCCCGGGCAAGTGCCCACCCCTCGTTGAGCCTCCCACGGGGACGCCGAGGGTACTGGGGCCCCGAAGGGCGCGTGGGGGAGGGGCCTGGAGACTGAGCCCGAGGCCGGGCAAGTCCACTCACCGGGGACCTTTGGCTTGTTACTCAACCTCTGGGGTCACTCGCTTGGCCAGCAAGAACAGTCCTACATAGAATCTCGAACTTTTGGAGTGGTTAGAAAAATCCTTCCTGCCGTCCTATGTATTGAAGCTGATACACTGATCGTTAACGTTTACTGTGGCATGGGCACCACTTGTACCTTTCTTATAGATTAATTCATTTTATTCTAATGACTTTTTAGGGTAGGGACTGTTACTTTCTCATTTTATGGATTTACTGAGACACAGGAAAAAAAGGTAACTTTCCCAAACTTATAACTGGGAGGTGGTGGAATAGATGCACCCAGGCCATGCTCATCTTTTCACCACTGTGTATAAGTGAACACATTTGGAATAATCCTAATGACCTTTCAGCAGAAACCGGTTCAGTCTGGCTAGCAATTTTTAAAGTAAATCCAGCACACCATTCAACCTGGAGAAAAGCATCAACATTTATGGAGCACTTCTTATGTATTTGGGGATTTGCATTTGTTTACAGAATGATCTTTAGGGGTGGACTTTATCCCATTATACAGAGGAAGAAACTGAAGCCGTAAAAGGAAAAAACTTCCAAAAACTCTCTGGAAAATAGTAACTTACCAATAGTAGTTTATCAAGCAGCGGGCCAGAGTAGGTTATTGTCCCTGTTGTGTGGATGAAACTGAAGCCCAGAAAGATTAAGCAAGGTCCAGTGGCTGAGCTGGAAAAGAGGCTTGTTATTACTATGGAGAGATGGGTGGGTTAAGGGTTGAGGGCTTTGCATTGTGTGGGAGGAGATAAGGCTACATTCGGAAGTGGAGGAACTTGGCTAAGTAGGGTTGAAAGGAAGCCTCCATCAGGGAGGGCGTGCTGTGCCAGACATTGCCCATATGGTATCTTTAATCCTTGGGCTCAAGGAAGGTTAGGATTATTCCCACTTCGCAGATGAAGAAACACTCAGGGTTTTGCTCATGTTCTTGGCTTGTCCTAGGACAGGTGTTACTGCAGCCTCTGCAAGTCCTCAGCTCCCCTGGGCACCAAAAACCCCAGAGCTTAGAGTGCCAGACCCTCCTGTGCTCTTGGAGTTGAGGGACCCATGAAAACACCAGGGCTGGCACAGCTGTATCCCGAGGGCAGTGAAAGAGTTCTTTTCGCTAGAGGGACAGGGGGTGGCAGAGGAGGTGCAGCTTAGGATAGGACAGGAACTGTTGTCCACTACTGGGCCCCTCCCAGGAGCCTCTGGCTGTACCAGCTCTGCCTGGCTACCAGTCCCACCCCTACTCTTGACTGGCTGTCAGACCCGCGGCAAACATTTCTCTGAGCCTTTCCTCATTGTAAATATTGGGAGTTGGACTAGGTTCAGATTTTTTTTTTTTGGTGACCCATCTACTGCCTGCCCCTTTCGTGGACCTTCTCTCATTCAGTCTTAACAACAAGGATGGTCAGTAAACATGGCCAACCCCTACTCTGTGCCCAACCCAGCTGAGTACTAGAGATACAATCTGTTTTCTAAGTGAGGAGACCTGCCCACTTCTCTGTCTCCACAGCCACCACCCCAGTCCTGGGCTCCCTCCTCACAGGTCTCCGTGAGTCTCTTGCTTCGTAGATACTTGCAGCAACCAAAGAAGCCTTCTCAAAAGACAAGTCTGGTCATGGGACTCCCCTTAAAACTCTACAGGAATAAAATCCTGACTCATCATCTTACTCCCTCTACTAGAGTCACCCTGGCATGCTCTCAGTTCCTCCAGCAGCAGTATACCAAGTTCTTCCTTCTTTTCTAAGCACCTACTGTGTGCCAGGTACTGTATCAGGTGATGGGAGGAGCCTTCCAGGCTGAGAGAGCTGCTTGGGTTAAAGCCCTGAGGCGGGAATATGAAGACAGTAAGGAGGTTCCCATGGTTGAGCAACTAGTGAGGCGGAGAAAAGGGTGGCGAGGTGGGCAAGAAGGGTGAGCAGACACCTGGGCACGGCACTGTGGCCATGTGAAGAGTCGGTTAGGGGAAGCCATTGGAGGCTGGCTGGCTTTTTCACTTTAGCAGAAGAATGGAGGTGATACATTTAAAAATTTAAAAGTTTGTTTCTCTGACTTTTGTGGGGTATTGTTTGTTTTTTAAAGATCTAACTCTTATTAGGTAATTCTTGAATCAGGCAGCATCCCAAGTAGCCACTTGAAGACCTCGCCTTTGGGGTGTTTTACTTTCATTTTAGGTTCAAAGGATTCATTAACAAAAAAATCCACTTGTTAATACACAAACAATTAGTTGTTAAAAGCAAAGAAATAGAAATGATAGAGAGGGGTAATAGCATATACATCACCAAATTGGGCTGACAACCTACATCCAAACTTGAACAGTGCTGGGACATCCCGAGTACCAGCAATTTGGAGTCTCAATTGGGAAAAGGGTCCCGGGCAGTGGTCCACCCCACGGGTGAGACTTCAGATTGCAGTTTTGGGGGCTCCTGCCTGTAATCCCAGGCTGCAAGCTGATATTGTCAGTTTGCACACAAAAATGCAGCTCTTATTTTCCCTTTTACAATGCTGTTTGTTTCCTTTTGTGAAACAAGGGTCTGGGGGTCAGCGTAGGGGTTTGGCCGGGCGTCCAGGGGCTCAGGAAATTCCAAGACCCACTCCCTCTCTTAACCTAAGGTGTGGCTTGACTTGCCGGTAACCAAAGCAGGCACATAGTCCATGCAGGGTCAGAAGTCAGTCAGAGGGCTACTCTCCTGCTTCTGAAGCCTGAACAAGACGACCTCCATCTTCATTTCCCTAACATGGGGAGAACAGCAGAGAGACCAGTGAGGAGGCTGCTTCAGTGATCCAGGGTGGTGAGATGCTGTTGGATTGCTCATATTTGGGATGTTGAGACAACAGTGCTGATGGGTTGGAAGAGGGTGAGAGGGGAAAAGAGGAATCAAGAAACCATTAGAGCAGCTGGTTGAATGGTGGTTTCATTTCCTAAAATGAGGATACTGGGGGAGTAACAAGTTTGGGGGTGAGAAAAAGGAGTCATGAGGGCTCAAACTTGACACATTATCTAGATGGACAACCAAGATGCTGAGTAGGCAGTTGAATTATGAGTCTCAGGTTCAGGGGAGAAGTCTGGGCTGGAGATGAACAGGTGGCAGACACTGCTGTAGAAAAGGTATTTCAAGCCATAAAGCGGGATGAGCTCATCTCGTAGGAGAGGAGGGAGATGACAGAGCCGTGAGAACCTCCAAACTTTGGGAGTCTGTTACAGGAAGAGGAGCCAGGAAAGTGGAAGGGAAACCACAGAAAGAAAGGGATTCAGAAAAAGATACTACTTAGTGCTGTTGGTGCTGCAGGGAGAAACGTAAACATAGATAATTGACCAATGGCTATGGGGCCTTACGGAGACCTTAAGAAGAGCAGTTTCAGTGGAGTAGTGAAGTCGTCAAAGAGGTAAGAGGATATGGGATACTGAGTAATCTAATGGAGCATATAGGATTCCCTGGTGGCTCAGCAGTAAAGAATCCGCCTGCCAATGCAGGAGATGTGGGTTCAACCCCTGGGATGGGAAGATCCTCTGGAGAAGGCAGTGCCAACTTACTCTAGTATTCTTGCCTGGGAAATCCCATGGACAGAGGAGCCTAGTGGGCTACAGTCCATGGGGTAGCAAGAGTTGGACACGACTTAGTGACTGAACCTCCATGCCATTTTATATAAGGCAATTGAGCATCTGAGAATTTTGGCATCCATAGAAGTTCCCAGAACCAATCCCCTGTAGGTATCAAGGGATAACTAATAGCATCCACTGAAGCCCGAAGATGTAGACTAGTGTCAAAGTCCAATGATCATGCTAACCAAACGCCCAAATTGAGCAGTTAACCCGCCAGTTACAGGCAAGGTGGGTTTGGGTAGATCTCTCTGGAAGAATGCGCTCCCCGCAGGCAGGTTGGTTGTTGCTTGCTTGCAAAAGAGGGGAGACCTGAACTGTGCATGCCCCATTTTTTCCTTCTAAGTTTACTAATTAAACAGGTTGCTTCACCTCCCCTGGGGCAGAGAGAGGCCAAGAGCTGTTAGTTACACAGATGAGTTCCCTCCAGGTGGGAAGAAATGACAGGGGTGGAGAAATATTTCTCTATCTACAAGGAGATCAAAGAATGGTGCTGAGTCCAAGGTGTTAGGTTGTATCACTTAGGAATGTTGAAGTCACCAAGAGTGGTGATTAGGAAGATGGAGAACCAGGAGCTAAAATCTTTCGGGAATTTTAGGTGGCAAACAGAAAGGGTAGTAAGAGGCATGTATAGGCTGACAGCTATTTATTTTTCAAGGGAGCATTTACCTGTGTTGTAATCATATTCCTCTGTGTGTTTGTCTTAGTCACTCAGTTGTGTCCGACTCTTTGCCACACCATGGACTGTAGCCAGCCAGGCTCCTCTATCCATGGGATTCTCCAGGCAAGAATACTGGAGTGGATTGCCATTCCCTTCTCCAGAGGATCTTCCCAACACAGGGATTGAACCTGGGTCTCCGGCATTGCAGGCAGATTCTTTACCATCTGAGTCACCAGAGAAGTCCTTATGTTCCTGTGGGATTTTTTAATTAAATGTTCTCCCACAAGGCTATGCGTAGGCTGCGATTAGGCAGGGACCTTTTGACTGCCCTGCTCCAGGAAATCCTTCAATCAGTGAGATTGCAGCCAGCCTAGTGTTTCGAGTCCACAGGGGATGAGTGCGGAGTGGTGGGTGCTTGCTTCATGGTTGATGGGATGAGGTAGCTCATGAACTTCCGTCCATCCTGCCCCTGCAGCTGACATCAGCCTGGCCGCTTGGGGACGCAAGGCCCTGGACCTGGCAGAGAATGAGATGCCGGGCCTGATGCACATGCGAGAAATGTACTCGGCCTCCAAGCCTCTGAAGGGCGCTCGCATTGCTGGCTGCCTGCACATGACCGTGGAGACCGCCGTCCTCATTGAGACCCTCGTTGCCCTGGGTGCTGAGGTGAGGCCTGAAGCAGCAGTTCTTGCAGAGCCGGGAACTCTATAGTCTTGTGTCCCCTCAGGCCCAGCAGGGGTTCCAGCTCCAGCCTTGTCACGGGCGCCCCTCACTACCATTTGTGGTGACTGTTCTGCTGATTTGCTCTTACTGGGAAATGGCGTCTGGTCACCCTCAATTCACATTCTCCTGACTGGGGAAGCTCTAGCAGGAAAGACTCAAGCCCAGAGCCCTACCGAATCATCTAAGGGTCTGGCTCCTATAGGCCCTCGTGGGGTCACGTGCCTGCCCTTGGCCAATCATGGCTGCTGGAAAGATGGTGCTCTCTGATTGGTTCAGCCTGGGTCATGTGTACCAATGATTGCAGCTCCTCCAAGTTCTCTGACGATGTTTTATGGGGGGCGGGGTTGGTGGTGGTGCGGGGCAGCCAGCAACAACTAGTGAGTCCAACAGTGTCAGTCCTTGGCCTACCTCTTTCTTTTCTACACTCCCTCTCTTAAGTGGTCTGATTTTATGGTTTTAAATATTGTTTATGTGGTTATGTCATAACATAATATTTATATGATATAGTACATCATATCCAGCAACTGATGTACCATCTCCACTTGGAGATCTGATTGATTGACATTGCAACCTCAACATGTCTAAACAAACTCATGATTTCCTACACTTCTTGGTGTCTTCCCCATGTAAGCAATTACAGGCTTCTGCCTTACAGTTCTCTCTGTTCAAGAATCTGGGGTCATCCCTGACTCTTCTTTTTGTCTCTTACTCCAACAAACTAACCCTCCCAACAAATCCTTCAGAATAATACTTATCCCCTCCACTGCTATAGTTGCATATCTTGTTTTAACGCTAACAACAGCTTCTTCACTTGTCTCCTTGCTTCCTTGTGGAGCCCTTTCCCCTCCATATGGCAGAGCCTTGTTTTCACATATGTTAGGCCTTGTCACTGCTCTGGCTCCCATCCACTCACCAGGGTCCCCAGCCTATGGTTGCAGAGCCAGTTGGGTGTAGATCCCAGGCCTCTCATCCCTAGATTCAGGGCCTTTTCTTAGCCCTGCCTAGTGACCCTGGTCTTCTGACCTGGCTGTGACCAGCCCTGTCTTGCTGGCTCTTTCAGGTGCGGTGGTCCAGCTGCAATATCTTCTCCACCCAGGACCATGCAGCAGCTGCCATTGCCAAGGCTGGCATTCCAGGTGAGTCCTTGCTGGGGGATACAGGAATACAGGAAGGGGCTCTGATTTTCTCTGTTTGCATCACTTCACTTTTACTGCTGCAGACCTCCCTACAGTAGGGAAGACTCATGGCCACAGAATCCTCGCCTAGAGGCCCATCGGAAAGAGCCGTTTTGTCCAGCTGTCATCTCAGATCCTACTGAAGGCACTTACTTGCCCTATTCAAGTCAGTGATTGGGAATCACATGGTGTTGAAGAGGGGGAAGTTCCTTAAAAAGAGGATGTTCCTTAAAAGTTCCTTAAAAAAAGAAGTTCCTTAAAAAGAATCAGGGAGGGGTACTGGACAGAAAAAGAGTCCCAGAGATCCACTGCATAGTATCTGATGGTCTAGGTACTGGGGAAGGACCACAACCAAAGAGGAAGGACTTTCTCACAGGCTGCTGGAGAAACAGAAACAAGTCTGCTTGGGCTTGGGGAGGGAAGTGGTTCGGTCTGACGATGATAAAATAGGACATTCATTCACAGTTCCTTCTAACCAGCTGCGGGGGGAAGGTAAAGAGTTGGGGAAGACCTCTCCATCGACTGACCAAGGGTCGGCGTGTCCCCAGCTCCTCAGCCTAGTTTGGACTCCATGGCCGCTTTCTGGAAAGGCCTTGTTTTCAAGACCATTATCTGCCCCAGTTTGAGGGAGGGGAAGCTGGCCTTGCTTGGCAGGTGTCCTTTGCTCACAGGAGGTTCCTGGGAGCCCCGCACCTGTGTCGCAGTTGTACCACATGATGGGAGGAGCCTGAGCTGACAGTCAGGAGCACGGGACTCTGTTGCTTGCTCAGCAGTGCCATGCTGGGACTTCTCTGGTGGCCCAGTGGTTAAGACTCGGGGCTTCTGGTGCAGGGGGCATGGATTTGATCCCTGGTTGGGGAACTAGGATCCCACATGCTGTGCGGCCAAAAACAGCAACAGCAGAGTGTCATGATGAGTGACCTGGGCACATCTCAGCCGCTTCTCTGGGCATCTGTAGGTGATGATGATGGTAATGCCAGCCTCACAGGGTTTCTGTGAGGACAGATGAGATGGGGGCAAGAAGCAGTTAGAGTATTGCCTGACACAGAGAAAGTGCTCCATACACGGTAGCTGCTGTTAGTAGATGCTGGCCAGACGTCGCCTAGGATAACGTATTACAGAGACTGTGGGCCCATCAGGTCCTTTCAGTGCAGAATGGACCCTGGAGCTTGTCTCTTGAGTCCACCTAATGTGTCCCTCCTCCCGTCACACCTCCCTCCCAGCAGGAGGCACAGTGGGTAGGAACCCTGGTCACTGTGAGCTGGGGGCCCAGACAGACGAGGGTAGGAAAAGAAAGAGTGAGAAAGGAAAGAATTCTTTCCAGATACTTATATATAGGGGGTCTGTGTTTGGCTCCCGTCTCACTTAATCTATACTACCATCGACAATGAAAGTGAGACTCAGAGGTGAAGTGATTTGCCGAAAGTCACACAGCTGGTCAGTGCAGAACCAGGATTCACACTCTGATACCTCTGGCTCCAAGTTGTGTCCTTAGCACTGCTGAGTCCTCAGAGAGGCTGGAGGTGGTTGGGGATGGAAATTAGGAAGAAGATAGTCTTGAGTCTACCTAGGTGGGTCCCTGGAGCAGGTGCCATTGTGGAGGGCCAGCCCTGACATGCCACTCACTCTCCAGTGTACGCCTGGAAGGGTGAAACGGATGAGGAGTACCTGTGGTGCATTGAACAGACGCTGTACTTCAAGGACGGGCCCCTCAACATGATTCTGGACGACGGTGGTGACCTCACCAACCTCATCCACACCAAGTACCCGCAGCTCCTGTCAGGTGAGTAGGGCAGGTCGGTGGGCTGGGTGCTGGTGGTTTAAATGGCTCTTGCTTGTCCACATGAGAGCGGCAGGCCTGGCAGGACTCCTGGTGCCTCAAGCAGCAGATTTTGTGGAAGATGGGATATCCGCAGGCTCCTGTAAGTGTGCTGGGGCCCATCTTCTGGGCTGGGGCAGCTGGGGGAAGGCTGGCTGAGATGATGGCCCAAGGGCGAGCATAAGGCTAGAGCTGAGAACAGCTGGGAAGCTTTGTTAAAAGCAGGGTGGGGAGGGAAGTAGGGAATGTTATAGTGAGTGCCAAGGCCCTGAGGTAGGAAAGGATGACCTTTCAGGAAACAGAAAGTTAGCCAGCATGGGAACTTCCTTCACTGGAGCCTTAGTGAAGATCAGATGTGTAAAGACTTTATAATAAACTCAGCGAGAGAGCTGGGCTTGATGCTGAGAGCAAAGGGAAGTAATTGGATGGTACTGAAAGACGTCTCTGAAAATATACATGTTAAGTGTGGCTGCTATGTAGAGGACGCATTGTGGCAGGGATGTGGGCAGTGGGGATGAAGAGTCTGTGAGTTGTTGGGAGGTAGAATCATGAGGCCTAGTGAAGGTGGCGACTCCTCCCTCGTGCTGGCCCGGGTGATTAGGTGGACTGTGGTATAGGTTCCAGAGATGGGAACCCAGAAAGAGGAGCATCTTTAGAAGGCAAAGGTGAGGCATTCAGGTGAGTTCAGTTGTGGGCTCTCTTAGGCTCTTAGAGTCCCATCCCAGAGGCCACTCCTTCCTGGCCTGAAATCTGTCCCCTCCCCTCTTGTTCAGGCATCCGAGGCATCTCTGAAGAGACCACAACGGGGGTCCACAACCTGTACAAGATGATGGCCAAAGGGATCCTGAAGGTGCCGGCCATCAATGTCAATGACTCTGTCACCAAGGTGAGCCTGGGGAGCAGCAATGGCTTCTGCTGTTGGTTTCCAGAGCAGCTCAGGAGTAGGCCCTGAAGAAGGCCCCCAGGGAGGCTGCCGTGAGGAATTTAGCCCTCACTTGGTGGGGAAAGGGGTTGTAGACAGAGTGATGAGTGTATTAAAGAGACAAAGGATTACGCAGTGATCCTCAGAGCTAGGCATTGGGAGGTTTGAAGTGAAGCAGATTCTTTGGGTGGTCTCATAGTTGATCCTCAGGAAGCCTTCTGGACTGGCTGAGAAAGATTGGGGAGAAAGTCATGGGGCTGAGCAGGGGCAAGGGGCACGTGAACACACTAGCTGGTGGGGAGAAGTCCCAGGAGGTGATCAGCCCAAGGCCCAGCAGGCTGAGATGCTGAGAGTGGGTCTGAGGCCCCAGGGCTTTGCCTGCCCCCATCCCTGCCTTACCCCCTCTCCTCTCAGAGCAAGTTTGACAACCTCTATGGCTGCCGGGAGTCCCTCATAGATGGCATCAAGCGGGCCACAGATGTCATGATTGCGGGCAAGGTGGCGGTGGTTGCAGGCTATGGCGACGTGGGCAAGGGCTGTGCCCAGGCCCTGAGGGGATTTGGGGCCCGCGTCATCATCACGGAGATTGACCCCATCAACGCACTTCAAGCTGCCATGGAGGGTATGATAGAGCGGGGGTTGGCCGTCAGCCGCTGGGGCCAGAGGAGGGGCATGGCCACGCTGGCTGACCCATGGGGGCTGTCTCTACACAGGCTACGAGGTGACCACCATGGATGAGGCCTGTCAGGAGGGCAACATCTTTGTCACCACCACGGGCTGTACTGACATCATTCTTGGCCAGTAGGTGCCGGTGTGGTGTGGGGGTCCTAGGGAGTGAAGGAGGGGGCAGGCATGGGGCTGCCCTTGGTCGCTGACCCTCTTTCACGGACTGAGGCTCCCCCACAGGCACTTTGAACAGATGAAGGATGATGCCATTGTGTGTAACATTGGGCACTTTGACGTGGAGATCGATGTCAAGTGGCTGAACGAGAACGCTGTGGAGAAGGTGAACATCAAGCCCCAGGTGAGGAGCCCCAGCCCTGCCAGCAGGCTCGGCAGATGGAGCGCCTAGGGGGGTGTGCCTGTGGGGTGGCCGCCAAGGAGGACAGATGACGAGGCTCTGGTGACCTGGGCAGTGGGATGGGAGGAAGAGGTTTCAGGCTGCTAAACTGGAATCTTGGAGGGAGGCCAAGGGTCCTCCTTTTTTAAAGCTCCCTGGAGGATTCTGAGGTGCAGCCGAGGTTGAGTACCACCGCATCTGTCTTACTGATGGATTTTATTTTTGGCTACTCTGGGTCTTCGCTTCTGCAGGTAGCACCGTGCAGCAGTACACAGGCTTCTCATTGTGGCGGCTTCTCTTGCGGAACACTGCCTCTCGAGCGCAGGCTCAGTAGTTGTGGCACACAGGCTTAGTTGCTCTGAGGCATGTGGGATCTTCCTGGACCAGGGATCAAACCCGGGTACCCTGCACTGACAGGCAGAGTCTTACCTACTGGACCACCAGGGAAATTCTACATTTAGCTTTTTACTAAGCATGCTGATTGAGAACCTGGGATCTGTCCTCAGACTGTCCAGGCTCAAATTACAGCCACTTTGTAATGTCTGGCTCTGGACAAGGAACTTAACCCTTTAAACCTCAGTTTCTTTATCTGTGAAATGGGGATAATACCTAATTTAAACGATTGTTAGTAGAATTAAATGTAATTTTTATATATCGTATACACACACACAGTTACATGTGTGTTCTTAGCCCAGGGCCTGTGCCAGTGATAATATTAACAGTACCATTAGCTAATAGGCAGTACTTAAACTAAGTGCTTGCACATGTGAGCTCTTTAAATTCTCACAGTAGATGTATGAGGTCTGCAGCTCAGAGTTGTTTAATAAATAGTCGCTTTTATAATTCATTGTGTGTCCCAGTCCCTATGCTGGAGGTTGTTCTAGGGCAGTCTAGGCCCTTTGTGGGCACTGCTGGAGACAGGGAGGCCTGCTGGGCAGGAGGATGGGATGAGGATGGGGTGGACACTGGGAGCAGCGCCTGCCAGTCCTTACCGCTGCTCTGCCCGCTTGCAGGTGGATCGCTACTTGTTGAAGAACGGACGCCGCATCATCCTGCTGGCCGAGGGCCGGCTGGTCAACCTGGGCTGTGCCATGGGCCATCCTAGCTTTGTGATGAGCAACTCCTTCACCAACCAGGTCCTGGCGCAGATCGAGCTCTGGACCCACCCAGACAAGTACCCCGTCGGAGTCCACTTCCTGCCCAAGAAGGTGGGTTCCTACCTGCACCCCTGGCCAAGGGTCACGTGACCCGGGCTCCCCAAGCAGGGCTTGCCTGAGTTCATACGGTGCTTGCCTCCACTCTTGAGGATCTTAACAGCGTCCCCCTCAGGGCAGAAGTCATTCTCTCCATTTAACAGAGGAGGAAAGTGAGGCTCAACGCAGGGAATAACTTGAGTAGCCGGGCTGGGTGGTGAGAAGAGCATGGGCTTTGGAGAGAGACACATCCAGGTTTGAATATCAGCCTGTGTAACCAGGTTACTTAACTTCTGAGCCTCTATTTCCTTCTCTGTAACGTGAAGGTAATAGTACCTCTGTAAGGATTGTGAGGACTTCCTTAGGTCACAGGTCACAAACGCACATGTCCACTAAGGATAAATGGGCTGGAGGGGACTGAGCAAAGAACATGTGCCCCAGTGGAAGGGGCTGGCTGCCTGTTATCAACCTGGGCCCTTTGGGTCAAGGCTCCTGACATTTCAGAGGAAGCCAGATATCAATATTTTTGTGTGAAATATTCAATTTTAAATATAGCTGGGTGGGTTAACTTGGACTTGTTTGTAAGCCAAATGCAGCCTAGAGGCTGCACAATTGTGGCCCTGGAAGTGGGTGATGCTGCTAACACGCTGAGCATGGCCCCTGACATTCTGCGAGCGTGAGGTCAGGGTAACCATGACAATGAGGTCATCTGACATCCAATGCAGTGCTCGTCCTAACACCCCAAGCGCTGCCCTCCCTCAGGGGTCAGAATGCTGTGTCTTAGTGCTGACTCTTTAGCATCATGGGCAAATTTGGTTTTGCTACTTATCCTGATTGGGCCTCAAGTGTCCCTCTCAGCTAAGTGGTAAGAGTACTTCTTGCTTCCAACCTTTGACTACTGGTGAGGCTGTGATGGAGACTTCATATCTCTCCTCCCACCCTTTGAGAAGCTGGTTCTGCCAACTAATGAGAAGTAGGAAGAGGCCGGGGTGTCTGTCCCCCGAGCCAGCCAACTCCTCTCCCCTTAGGCTTCCTCAGGTACTGTCTTGTCTGACCAGATGTTTCACCTGTGAGGGCCTCAAGGGGCTGTCCTGTCCTGTGCAGCCTGCCAGGTCCCTATGCTTGTTGGAGGGTTTAAAAAGCCTCATTTGAACCCTTATCTTAATTGGAGGAAACAGGGCTGTAGTGAGAAAAGGCGCAGGCCTCTGAGATGAGAGCAGGGTTGGAAGTGAAAAGGTAAAGAGCTCACCTCCTACCCCAGCACCTGGCCCCATCCTTCTCTCCTTTCTCCATCGCTGCCATGGCATGGGTTGGGGACATGCTTCACACTCACGTGCAGTGTGTGGGGAAGGGATTATGTATCTTGGTTAACCATAATGACAGCATGAGCAGCACCCCCATTTATTAAGGTGCCTGCACTATGCCCTCTTGAATATCACTGATCTTTGTAAGAACTATGAGAGATCCGGCCTACAGATGAGGGAACTTAAGGTTCAGAGAGTGACTTGCCCCCACAGCTGTAAAATACTGGACCAAGAGTAGATCAGCCCTGTCTGTCCGGGTTGTTAACCATTACGACACGCTGCCCTCCAGGTGTAGGGTGCCCTCCAGTGTGGGGTGCAGGCCAGGCCAAGCGAAGGGAGGATTCATTGTGTCCTCGGGTCATTGGAGACCTTCATTCTGCTTCTAGAACGGCTGTGGCCTTAGGGCTAGACGCTGCTCCTGCCTTTGCCTGCCTCTCCCCAGTTTCTTCATTTGTTAAATAGAAAAATAAACCCTGGCCTCCTCCTTAGGGATGTTTGCCTCTAATGAAACAGTGAATGTGAAACCACTTGGGAACATAAAGCTGTCTGGGCTGTGAAGTGAAAGTCGCTCAGTCGTGTCTGACTCTTGGCGACACCACGGACTCTATAGTCCACGGAATTCTCCAGGCCAGAATACTGGAGGGTAGCCATTCCCTTCTCCAGGGAAACTTCCCAACCCAGGGATCAAACCTGGGTCTCCCACATTGCAGGTGGATTCTTTACTAGCTGAGCTACCAGGGAAGCCACCGGGATCTGGGTTGTGCCATTATGGGATGGTGGGATGGGACGTGAGTCAAGAAGTCACCCAGGCAGGGCTGCAGTCATCTGAAGGCTTGACTGGAGCTGGAAGAGCCACTTCACATTACGTGGGCGGGAGGTTCCTTGCCACATGAGTGTCTCCGTAGAGCTGCTTAAGTTTCCTCGTGAGATGGCAGCTGGCTTCCCCCAAATCTGGGGACAGCGCAAAGGAGGAAGCTGAAGTACCTTTTAGCTCCCAGTTTTCAAGTCACGCATCATCATTTCTGCTTCATTCTGTTCATTAGAAATGAGCCACTTGAGGGGTGAGGACGTAGGCTCCACCTCTTGAAGGAGGAAGGTGTTTTATGAATTTATAGACATATTTTTAAGGATATATTTGGAAGACGGCTGTGGTCACCACTGCTCAGGAAGTACATTAAAACAACCACAACCAGTGTAATCCGAAAAGGGATGCTGTTGGTTCTATAATGGCAGAGCGTCAGATTCAGACATTGGATGCGGGGATTCATTGGCATCGGAGCTCTGCTTTGTCTGTTTCTTGGCCCTTTTGTTCTCCCTGCATTCACTTCACTTGTCAAATAGACTTGCTATTGGAGGCCGATGGCCTCCCTGTTTAGGAATCCTGAGAGCCCCTGTCATGAAAGTATGTCCTGTTCATTGATAAATTCCAGGAAGCATTTTGGTTAGCTGCTTAGGTTGATGGAGGGTGAAGGAGGAGATGTAATTGATGGTCCCACCAGGGCTGCCTGGAGGGGAAGGTGTAGTTTGATTCCCCCTTGAAGAAGAGCTGAGCAGCCCAAACCCACACACATCCACTGTGAGGACAGGATGAAGTAATACGCTTAACACTCGACAGATGTCACAATAGAACCGTTCCCGCCTCTTTGGGCAGCGAGAAGATGGAGGTTAGGGGTCCCAGAGCATGGCACTGATTCCAGCTTTTCCTGTGTTTCTCCCCAGCTGGATGAAGCAGTGGCTGAAGCCCACCTGGGCAAGCTGAATGTGAAGCTGACCAAGCTGACTGAGAAGCAGGCCCAGTACCTGGGCGTGTCCCGTGAAGGCCCGTTCAAGCCTGATCACTACCGCTACTGAGAACCAGACCTGCCCTTTGCCTTCCAGCTGCTGTCCTTGGCTGGGTCCCACCTCTCCTCCCCAAGAGCAAATGGCACCACCTTTAAGATTGGTCTGATAATGTCCCCCATTGACTCCCTGGGGCTTGCCACTCAGTCTTTGGCCTCTGCTGCATCCCTCATGCTGTTCCAAGTGTGACAGGGGGAATTGAGAAGTGTCCCCTCTAGCCCGGGCCATAATGGAGGTGCATGGGGGTTACCCACAGGGAACCATGAGCTCAGGGGTTCAGCAACTGCTCACTCAGTCCTTCCTTAGGCTGGAAGTTGGCAGTGGTGGTCAGAAAGCCCATGCACTTTACCATCCAGGCCTTCACTTGGCCTGTGGACTTTAGACTCATGTTCTTGGTTTACAGGTTCATTGGTTCCTCAGCCCATGACAGATGAGAAGGATCTCTGTCAAAGGGTGTGAGGGAACTGTGGGTGTTTGAATGCTCCGGAGAGCCTGGGTTAGTGCTTAGCATTCTCTTAAACCTCAGAACAATGAGATTGGTACTTTTAGTCCCTATTTTACAGGGGTTGGAATATATTGTTAAGCAAGAAAAGACAAGAGGAATGACAGCCAGCGGTTAAGAGGGGCCAGAGAAACCTAAAAGCACATTGATGGTTCCCAGCATAGCTCTGGGCCAAAAAGAGGTTAATTTGGTTTATAATGTTAAAAGAGAGCGAGAAGGTGGGTTAATAAAAATTTGGGTGCCTAAAATAATTTTGAGCCTTTATTTTATAGAAAATCCATTGCCAACAATGTGTGGTGTGAGCCAAGGGGTATGATGTGCTGTAATAGACTGCTTGTTGCAGTGTGGGGTGATAAGAGCTGCAGGCAAACCCTTGGGCTGAAAGAATGAGAGAACTCTTATATCTTTGGGTGTGTCTTTTGCAAACAGCCTGCTTTTTTTACCCAACCTAAAACTCATTTGGAGAAGGCGATGGCACCCCACTCCAGTACTCTTGCCTGGAAAATCCCATGGATGGAGGAGCCTGTTGGGCTGCAGTCCATGGGGTTGCCAAGAGTCGGATACGACTGAGTGACTTCCCTTTCACTTTTCACTTTCATGCATTGGAGAAGGAAATGGCAACCCACTCCAGTACTCTTGCCTGGAGAATCCCAGGGATAGGGGAGCTTGGTGGGCTGCTGTCTATGGGGTCACACAGAGTCGGACACGACTGAAGTGACTTAGCAGTAGCAGTAACACTAAGACTCATTTAATAGGTGAGTTTTGCCTATTTATATTTATTGTAATCTCGGTATTTATTTCTTCTGTTCCAATTTATACTTTCTTTTTCTCCTCGTTTCCACTTAGGATTGTTCCAGTACTCTGTCGGGGACTGTTATTTATTGAGCACCTGCCATTAGGTGTTTTGTAGTTTATTTTCACTGTCCTCACAAAGAGCTTAGTAATATTATTCTAATTTTATAGATGAGAATGAAGACTTACAGAGGTTACGTGTCTTTCCTAAAGTCCACAATTACAGGTGGCCTCATCAGGACTCAAATCATAGGAAGGGGAGTGGGACCTAAATGGTCATTTACTGAACCCCTATTGTGGTCCCAGAAGTCAGAGAAACAAGAACCCACCTGGAAAAGTAACTAGAGCCTATTAAAGGGTCATGGACTGCATGGAAGGCCTTTGGGATATTTGAGACCTAACCCCCGCATGTGGGAATCTCCAGCTAGAAGGAGAAGGTGGGCATGCAAACAACTTTGCCAGCTCTTGGGCACTTCCCTTCTACTCAGCTTTAGAGTTCAGTGCCTGGCAGCACTGAAGGGCAGGAGAAAAAAGATGATGCTTGAAATGGATTTTGAAAGAACTAAAGATTTGTAATAGGAATTGAAAGCAAGAGCATTTTGGGCAGAAGGACAACTTAAGAACAAGTTAGGGGCATGGGTGTGGCTGCAAAATAGGGGCAGCTAGGAGATAGAGGGCTAGACAGGTGGCCTGGGAGACAGGGAAAACCTTGAACACTAGGATGAAACTTTGGTTTTAATCATTGAGCTGCACAGATCCCTGAAAATGACCCCACTTGACTGAACATTCATACTTGTGACTTGTTTTTTTTTTTTAGTCTCAGCCTCTGGCTATGAAGTGGTATTAATTAGTAGAGAAATTCAAGAGGCCAAATGGCCTGACCCACGATCACACAGTAAGTGGTGCTACCTGGACTCCACCTTGGGATGGTCTGAGTCCTGGGCCAGGCACTTGGGTGAGACAAATGGGGAGTGTTTAAGTGAAGGTTGCTCCACCCAAGGCATGACATTTTGACAGAAGGTAGTGGTTGGGTTTGGAGCTGTCTCTAGTATTTCTTCCTTCAGAGGTGAGAATTGAATACACAGGAGAACATGAGATGGAGATTGAGGCCAATCCTGCCTCACAGATCAGCTTTCCCAACCATATGTACATAGCATTACGCTTGGCATGCCCTTGGCTGTATCTGGCATTGTAATCCCACCTCTTCTGTTATTTGAGTGCAGATGCATCTGATTGATAGAAAGAAAGCCTGCTGCTGCTGCTAAGTCACTTCAGTCGTGTCCGACTCTGCAACCCTACAGACGGCAGCCCACCAGGCTCCTCCATCCCTGGGATTCTCCAGGCAAGAACACTGGAGTGGGTTGCCATTTCTTTCTCCAATGCATGAAAGGGAAAAGTGAAAGTGAAGTCGCTCAGTCGTGTCCGACCCTTGCAACCCCATGGACTGCAGCCCACCAGCTTCTCTGTCCATGGGATTTTCCAGGCAAAAGTACTGGAGTAGGTGGCCATTGCCTTCTCCAAGAAAGAAAGCCTAGTTTGCTCTAATTTTTTAAAAGTATATGGTGTCAAGCAAAACCCTTGAGTCATATTCAGTGGCCCGTGGTTTGACAGACTTCATGCTGAAAACTAGAGGATCAATAGACCTTGCTCATGCTTACTTGAGTTTGGATGCTCATCAAGGTGTCATGCTCAGTTAATTCTCACTTTTTTTTTTTTAAACTCCATATGTGTAGTTGACGTTGCATTGTTCAGTTGATAAGTCGCGTCTGACTCTGCGACCCCACGGACTGCAGCACGCCAAGCTTCCCTGTCCTTCACTATCTCCAGGAGTTTGCTCAAATTCATTTGAGTCCATTCATTCATGTCCATTGAGTCGGTGATACTATCTAAGCATCTCATCTTCTGCTGCCCTCCCTCTTTTCCTTATGCCTTCAGTCTTTGCCAGCATCAGGGTCTTTTCCAGTGAGTTGGCTCTTTGCATCAGGTTGCCAAAGTATTGGAGCTTCAGCTTCAGCATCAGTTCTTCCAATGAATATTCAGGGTCAATTTCCTTTAGAATTGACTGGTTTGATCTCCTTGCAGTCCAAGGGACTCTTAAGAGTCTTCCAGCACCACAATTCAAAAGCATCAATTCTTTTGCACTCAGATTTCTTTATTGTCCAACTCTGACATCCATACATGATTAGTGGAAAAATCATAGCTTTGACTACACAGACCTTTGTTGGCAAAGTGCTATCTCTGCTTTTTAATATGCTGTCTAGGTTTGTGATAGCTTGCCTTCCAAGAAGCAAGCGTCTTTTAATTTCATGACTTCAGTCACTGTCCAGTGATATTGGAGCCCAAGAAAATAAAGTCTGTCACTGTTTCCACTTCTTTTCCTTCGTTTTTTTCCTTTTATTTGCCATGAAGTGATGGGGCTGGATGCCATGATCTTAGTTTTTTTTAAACTTAGTTTTTAAAAACGGTTTAAGTTTTTTTAAACGTTGCTTTAGTTTACATGAATATATGCTATGACTCTGCTGTAAATAATTTTAAAATTTTGGTACTTCAACTATTAGCAACAAATGACACAGGAACCACCTCTCAGCTGATCATGACATCAGTGGTCAAAACTGACCTAGACCCACTACTGCCTTCTGCCATTTCTTTTACATCTAGTTGTATACCAGCCATTCCTCTCAGTAAGCACTTATTTATTCCTCATGATAACCTTGTAGAGTCTTGAATTCCCATTTTACAGTTCAGGAAACAGGCTTTGAGAGGGTGAGCTGGCTTTTGTACTCAGTAGGACCAGAATCCAAGCTCTTAGTAGAAAAGAGAGAGGCTGCTGTTCATCTGAGCTAGAGAGGTTCAGCACCTTAAATCCTCCACAGAGCTCCTGCCTGTGTGCAGACATGCCCCCTTCTCTAGAGCCTATCTGTACCCAGGCTCAGGAAATATTGATACCTTTCAAGATGTTCCCTCCTTTGGGATCCCATGCAGTCCCCCACATCTGGTCCCCTAGGGGTTCTGGTTTCTGTTACCCTGGCCTTTTCCTTTCCTCTTTGGAGGTGTCCTGCCAGTTCTCAGAACCCCCTTTTTAAAAAAAAAAAACAAACCCTCTCCTTTCACATCTGGTCTCAACCCTACCTCTGATCTCAGGTCTGCTAATCTGTCACATGTATGACACTGACCAGATACTCACAATGAAAGTTGATGGGTGTCTTACTGCACCCCCCCGCCGCCGCCCCCATCTCCACTCCTGAGGCTTCTTGGGGAGACAAGGAATTGGTCAAGGGTCCTATTGGAGAAGGAAATGGGAACCCACTCCAGTACTCTTGCCTGGAGAATCCCAGGGATGGGGGAGCCTAGTGGGCTGCCATCTATGGGGTCGCAGAGTCGGACACGACTGAAGCGACTTAGCAGCAGCAGCAAGGGTGCTATAGTATCTGGTCTGACCCCTGCCCTGCCACAGGAAAGTGTGAAGGGAGATTAAGACCTAGGGGATTTTGTACAAGTTTACAGGGTTTTGAAGGGAGGAGACCTCGGTCTGCTGTTAACTTATCATGTGACTTTGGGCAGGAACAGAAATAACTCTCTCACATGGTTGTTTTGAAGGTCAAGGATAACATGTATATACAGAGTTTCTTTTTTTTTGGCCAGGGCCGGGCAGCATGTGGGATCTTGGTTCTCTGATGGGGGATCAAACACCTCCTCATGGGGAGTGTGGAGTTTTAAGCACTGGACCATCAAGATGTCCCCTAAAGAGTTTTCTGTCAAGTTTTTAGGGCTGTGTCAGGTACCAGTGAGTGAGGAAGGAGCTGTTTTGAAGGCAGGAAATTTAGACTGTTTGGAGAATTAGATACTTAAGGAAAATCATAGGATCTTAAAACAGCAGGACTTTAGGGCATCTACAGAGCCCAATCCAGCATCTGTAAATGGAGAAATGCAGGCCCCGAGGGCGTAAGTGACATCCAGCCTTCCCCTGCAGGCCTTGGTGTCCTGTTTGCCTCTATGCCGGAGCTCTTTCCTGCATACCAAGCCCCTTAACCACATCCATGTGGCGGGTTGTGGTGGGAGGGCCTTGCTAGGCTAGAAGGGCAGGGATCCCTTTTCAAGTACTGCTGGGGACAAGTAACGAGCTTGGAGGGCCTGAGGTAGCAGGGACTAAAACAACCGGTGGGGTTGTGCAGGTTGGCTTGTGCCACGTGCAGGGAAAGCAAGTTAGCCAAGATGGCGGTGGTCAGGCTCTCTCGCCCCAGGGCCTTTTGCTCTCCACGTTTTGTAAAGACATAGTTATGTAACAGGTGAGACCACTTACAGCACTGCTCATGCATGTTATGATGTACCTGCTTGGCCATGGGCCACTTTTGTTCTGCAAACATAACATACAAGCTCCACCTGAACAGCCCTTGTGACTACATTACGGCTGCGTTATGGCTGTGTCTACCACAAGAGGAGAGAATACAATGTGTCTGCTGCTATGGCTGCTGTGCCAGTAAGGAGAGAATAAACGTGTCTGTAGTTCTTAGGATTCCTTAAGTTTTCTTCAGCTCCCCTGCTTGCGCTTTGCCTACCTTGGGTTCAGCCAATAGTGAGATATAGCAAGACAACTGGTGTAGTTGGTAGGATCAGCAATACACCAGGAGAACTAGAAGAGGTAGCAGGCAGGGGTCAGCTCCACTTTGGGGCCCCGAGGTTTCAGGAAACCTCAGGAATCCAGATTCTCGTCCCCGACACCTGCTCAGGACTACCCCAGAAGACAAAGCTAGGAGATCTGCTTGAAGTGATGGAGGCAGCCAGGTCCACTTATACAATTAGGTCTTGTCAGTCAGCTTCAGTTAAGTACCTCATCAATACACTCTCCGAATGGGCTCGGGGATAGGCACATAGCTCAAGTTGGTCCAGACTCAACCAGAGGATTTCAGGATTTTTACTGGAAATCTGGTGTGGTGCAATACAAAAAATTGTCCAACGTGAGTGACCCAAGAAGGTTACCCTGGGCTGCTTGGAGCCAGACTCCTTGTGGTCTGCGGGCTTCCTCCCTGGTTGGAGGAGTTACACCCTCCCAGGTGGTCCCAAAAGTCCCCAGGTGCTGGGCAGTGGGCTTTTCCTGACAACTATCGTAAATAATTGGTACCTAAATTCACACTGCTTAGTACTCTGGTAGTGTGATTGCCCCCACCCACAGTTCTCATACATACCCTATTAGAAGGGAGAAAAACACAGAAGTAGGTGGGAACATACCCCAACAGTGCGTCCAACGGAATGTCCTGCTTCAGCAAGTGTGTCTCTGGGGAACATGCTGGCTCTTCTACTAACTGCTGGCTCATATGGATCCTCACTAATCCAGTAGTTCAGCACCTCAGAATCACCTGGAGAGCTGAATAAAGCACAGATTGCTGGGCCCACCTTGAGCTTCTGATTCAAGGAGATGGGGACCTATAATTTGCATTTCTTTTTTTTTCTTTTTTTTTAAATTTTATTTTATTTTTAAACTTTACAGTATTGTATTAGTTTTGCCAAATATCGAAATCAATCCACCACAGGTATACCTGTGTTTCCCATCCTGAACCCTCCTCCCTCCTCCCTCCCCATACCCTCCCTCTGGGCCGTCCCAGTGCACCAGCCCCAAGCATCCAGTATCGTGCATCGAACCTGGACTGGCGACTCGTTTCATACATGATATTTTACATGTTTCACTGCTATTCTCCCAAATCTCCCCACCCTCTCCCTCTCCCACAGAGTCCATAAGACTGATCTATACATCAGTGTCTCTTTTGCTGTCTCGTACACAGGGTTATTGTTACCATCTTTCTAAATTCCATATATATGCGTTAGTATACTGTATTGGTGTTTTTCTTTCTGGCTTACTTCACTCTGTATAATAGGTTCTAGTTTCATCCATCTCATTAGAACTGATTCAAATGTATTCTCTTTAATGGCTGAGTAATACTCCATTGTGTATATGTACCACAGCTTTCTTATCCATTTATAATAGGTTCCCGTTTCATCCACCTCATTAGAACTGATTCAAATGTATTCTTTTTAATGGCTGAGTAATACTCCATTGTGTATATGTACCACAGCTTTCTTATCCATTCATCTGCTGATGGGCATCTAGGTTGCTTCCATGTCTTGGCTATTATAAACAGTGCTGCGATGAACATTGGGGTACATGTGTCTCTTTCCCTTCTGGTTTCCTTGGTGTGTATGCCCAGCAGTGGGATTGCTGGATCATAAGGCAGTTCTATTTCCAGTTTTTTAAGGAATCTCCACACTGTTCTCCATAGTGGCTGTACTAGTTTGCATTCCCACCAACAGTGTAAGAGAGTTCCCTTTTCTCCACACCCTCTCCAGCATTTATTGCTTGTAGACTTATGGATCGCAGCCATTCTGACTGGCATGAAATGGTACCTCATAGTGGTTTTGATTTGCATTTCTCTGATAATGAGTGATGTTGAGCATCTTTTCATGTGTTTGTTAGCCATCTGTATGTCTTCTTTGGAGAAATGTCTATTTAGTTCTTTGACCCATTTTTTGATTGGGTCATTTATTTTTCTGGAGTTGAGCTGTAGGAGTTGTTTGTATATTTTTGAGATTAGTTGTTTGTCCATTGCTTCATTTGCTATTATTTTCTCCCATTCTGAAGGCTGCCTTTTCACCTTGCTAATAGTTTCCTTTGTTGTGCAGAAGCTTTTAAGTTTAATTAGGTCCCATTTGTTTATTTTTGCTTTTATTTCCAATATTCTGGGAGGTGGGTCATAGAGGATCCTGCTGTGATGTATGTCAGAGACTGTTTTGCCTATGTGCTCCTCTAGGAGTTTTATAGTTTCTGGTCTTATGTTGAGATCTTTAATCCATTTTGAGTTTATTTTTGTGTATGGTGTTAGAAAGTGTTCTAGTTTCATTCTTTTACAAGTGGTTGACCAGTTTTCCCAGCACCACTTGTTAAAGAGATTGTCTTTAATCCATTGTATATTCTTGCCTCCTTTATCAAAGATAAGGTGTCCATATGTGCATGGATTTATCTCTGGGCTTTCTATTTTGTTCCATTGATCAATATTTCTGTCTTTGTGCCAGTACCATACTGTCTTGATAACTGTGGCTTTGTAATAGAGCCTGAAGTCAGGTAGGTTGATTCCTCCAGTTCCATTCTTCTTTCTCAAGATAGCTTTGGCTATTCGAGGTTTTTTGTATTTCCATACAAATTGTGAAATTATTTGTTCTAGCTCTGTGAAGAATACCGTTGGTAGCTTGATAAAGACTCCACCAGAAAATTACTAGAACTAATCAATGATTATAGTAAAGTTGCAGGATATAAAATCAACACACAAAAATCCCTTGCATTCCTATACACTAATAATGAGAAAACTGAAAGAGAAATTAAGGAAACAATTCCATTCACCATTGCAACGGAAAGAATAAAATACTTAGGAATATATCTACCTAAAGAAACTAAAGACCTATATATAGAAAACTATAAAACACTGGTGAAAGAAATCAAAGAGGACACTAATAGATGGAAAAATATACCATGTTCATGGATTGGAAGAATCAATATAGTGAAAATGAGTATACTACCCAAAGCAATTTATAGATTCAATATAATTTGCATTTCTAACAAGTTCCCGGGTGATGCCTATCGGCTAGGCTGCAGTACCAGGCGTTGTAGGATTTTCAGCCCCTCCCACCCAGTGCCTGTTGCAGAGTGGAGGCTACTGTAAAAGAGACCCACCTGTGCTGAAAATGGAGCGGAGGCGCTGTCTTCAGGAGTGCTGCCAGGCTTGGCAGGAATGCGAGTCTGGAGTTGCTACTTTGCCCCCGTGAGGGGCAGCCTGCCTGGGGTTGACACCAGCACAGAATTGAGACACAGTGACACTTTTTCCACAGGGCATGGGTCTAGCCATGCTTGACACCGACTAGATCCACCCTCTGGACGTCTCAGTGCTGTGACAACAGTTTCCTTTTTTGCCTTTAGCCCATTTGAACAGGGGTGCTCTCTGGCAATTCCAAGAGTCTTGATGAGGTGGAGAAGACAGAGATGCACCAGGGGAGAAAATGGAAAAACACTTGGGGCTGAAGCTCCTACAAGGGGCTGTCTCTAGGCAGGCAGAATCTCCTGCCTGGCTTTCAATGGCCTGGTGGTTAAGGTCGTAGGCCTTGGAATGAGGTGGGCTGAGATGTTAGGTCTAGGCAGAGTACCTAGCCTCTTGGAACCCCAGTCACCTTATTTATTACAATTACTTACCTCAAGGAGCAAATTAGGGACCTTGGCGATCATCCTGGCATGAAGTAGCTGCTCAGTCGATATTAGTATATTATAATAGTATGACGTGTGTGTACTTAGTCGTGTCCAGCTGTTTGCAACTCCATGGACTGTAACCCATCAGGCTCCTCTGCCCATGGGATTTCCCAGGCAAGAATACTGCAATGGATTGCCATTTCCTTCTCCACTCAATCTTCCTGACTCAAGGATCTTATGTCTCTTACATAACAATCTGGTGGGAAGATTCTTCTGGTGGGAAGGGCTACCTGGGAAGCCCCTATAATAGTTACAGATCACAATAGGAGGCCTCAGGCTAAAAGCAGCAATCCTGGGTCCCTGGCAAAGGGCAGGAAACCACCTCAGAGGCCTCCTGGAGAGGGGGAGTATCTCAGAATCCTCCAGAGGCTTTGTGTGCATCTCAGGGCCAGTGCAGGGGCTCCAGGATTCTGGTTTGGGTGAAATTACTGAGGACTACTTGAGAAGTTCCACTACAGTTTAGCCTTCCTGGGGGTGGGGGCAGGGGGGCTCCGTTAGACAAGGATCAATTAATTCCAAGATCATGTCAGACTGGGAAATCAAGACTGCTTTGGGATTTTAAAGGGAGTAACCCTTGGCTGGAGGAGCCTGGTAGGCTGCAGTCCATGGGGTCGCTAAGAGTTGGACTCGACTGAGCGACTTCACTTTCACTTTCCACTTTCATGCATTGGAGAAGGAAATGGCAACCCACTCCACTGTTCTTGCCTGGAGAATCCCAGGGACAGGGGAGCCTGGTGGGCTGCCGTCTATGGGGTCGCACAGAGTTGGACACGACTGAAGCGACTTAGCAGCAGCAGCAACCCTTGGCTGATCACTGAAGAGTCGCCTTCCCCTTATTCTGTTCCCTCCAGGCCCCTACTCTACTTTTCTTTTGCAACATCTGGCAAGTCATACGTTATGCAGAATTCTAGATGTTGATAGACGTTGGGATAAATAATGAGAGAAAAAAAGAAACCAAAGAACTAAACTTTCTCCCAGTCATGATGCTCTACTTTTTGACTTGGGGAGGAATCAGTTCTGGCTCAGACAGTAAAGAATCTGCCTGCCAATGCAGGAGATGTGGATTCGATCCCTGGATCAGGAAGCTCCCCTGGAGAAGGAAAAGGCAACCCACTCCAGTATTGCCTGCAAAATTCCATGGACAGAGGAGCCTGGCGGGCTACAGTCCATGGCATTTCACAACTTAGTGACTAAACCACCACCACAGCTGACTCAGTGGCTTGTAAATGTGATCTCATCAAATTAGGTAATTTAAAGAAGGTTATTTTTTAATCATCACCATTATCATTAAATTTTCTTTAGTAGTTGTGTTTTTATTATTGCTCTGGTAGTCTGTGCAGCTGTTGGGCCCAGGAATTCTAAAGAGGAACTCTAAAGAAAAGAAAAAGGAGCTCTGAAAGATGTGAAAACCTTTAGGAGCCAAGGGAATGAAGCTATTTGCTGGGGTCCCCAGATAACAAGAAGGCACAATTGTCATCGTTGTCGTGACCATTTGGTGGTGCCACCTCCCAGACTCTACAACTCCCATAGCCAACTGGGAGAGCTGACAATAGCTACTATCTCTCTGCAAGCCATCAGTATAAAACTCCTTTCTGGAGTGAACAGAAACATAAATTTGATGATTTTACTGAGAAAATAAAAGACATTCCTGCTCCATCCCTGGCCCCGCAACACACACCTGCTATGCCTATGGGCATATAGATATACTTTGTGCATGGGAAAAAAGGGAAGAACATGTGTATTCTAGACTAATCTGAAACTCACTACAGATGGTTTGGCTAATTCAGTTAAAATCAAATTCTTTTCTTTAACTATCCTGTCACCTTCACACATGGGAATTGGTTTTTGGAGTTAAATTCCTTTATAAAGTTCCTATTGTATGATGGGGTAATTTCCTGACAGTGGGTAATGATGCTGGATCTGTGGTTTTTCAAACAGGTGGAGGAACTTAGAGTAAGGATCAAAAGATTGCCAATTAGGTTGGCCTGCGGTCCACAATCCCAGAAGGGGTTGAGGTCCTGAGGATTGGCTACCCCTCAGGGTAGTGGTTTTTGAAGTGTGTTGCTTCTGTAGAACCATAAACTTCAATTTCTACTTTTACAAACTTTGAAGCCATTTAAAAGATACAATAAAAATACACATGTTTAAACATGCTAGGCACCAAATTTAACACGTTGGGAACCACCTGGATTAGAGTTTGAAGTAAACCTTTTGCTGTTTCTGTTTAACAGAAGACTGTTTCAAGGTCACAAGGTGAGCTGTTCAAACCTTTCTGCAACAACTTCTCTGTGTGAATTAGGCCTTTTTCGGGCTTACACAACCAAAACAAAAGATGGAAATAAACTGATTGCGAAGGCTGATATTAGGAGGCAACTGTTAGTCTCTAATGTCTGATTTCAAGTTTTTATAATATTAATTTATAACTTCTAGTGTCTCACATAATGGGCTCCCCCTTAAGAATTCAAGCTGAGGAAATGGTACACTCCTAAACGAAACAAAACATGAAAACCTTTGCTTCAGACTTTGTTGCAGCATTTGTGGTGCTGAAAGTGTCCTCAGAACAAATTCAGAGTCCAGCTCTCACAGTGGCCAGTTGTGGATTTTCCCCTTCAGTAATTTTTTTAATTGGAGAATTACCCCTCCCATGTTAAGGACAGATTTTGTGCAACTGTCTATCAAGATGGGCCACCCTTCCCTGGGTACCACTTCAGGTCAGTCAGATCCCCACTCATGGGAATTTGAAGTTTGAGTGGTCCCATGCAAGAACTGAAGTGGTTGGAGATGACATCCCATAGCTTTGCCCTGAAAACATTGTCCATTGGTTTCTTTGACCTGGCTTCTTTTACATCCTCAGGGCGCTATCCTTTCTAAGGCTTGTTGTTTGGCTTTTCCTTTGATTCTTTGAAGAATCCAGACCTCTCCAGTAGAGTACTGCCCCACTTTGTTTCTTAGGCTAGCCAGAATCAGTTCTGTTGTTTGCAACCAAAACATTCTGACTGACTGACTCCAAATTTTGTAAACGGAAAACGGTAGTAGCATCAAGAGGTCAGTGACTTGTTCAAGCCCACGTTCTTAGAACTTTGGGCACAAGTATAAGGCCACGCTCTCCAGGAAGAAATTATCCTAGATCAATATTTACAACAGGAGAACACACACATCTAGGACAGAACTCACCTTTGTTCTGTGCATATGAGGGAGACACAGGAAGAGAAATGTGAATAATGGCTGGGAAATAGGGAGCACGTATCCCAGATCTTCACAACTTTCAATTCACTCAGGCAGGGTTTTGCAGAGACCCAGAACCATTCTCTCTGGACCCTAAGGCTTGAGGAGGAATTTCTGAAAAGGTGGAAGAATCTTAGGATCTCAACTGAAGAGGAACTTGGGCAGATAAATATCTAACCAGGGATATGATTCAACAGAAGCAAAACTGAGGGTCTGTGGGAACAGACCACATATGCTAACAATAGTAGTGGTAGTGTTAGTCGCTCAGTCGTGTCCGACTCTTTGTGACCCCATGGACTGTGGCTTGCCACGCTCCTCTGTCCGTGTGATTCTCCAGGCAAGAATACTGGAGTGGATTGTCATTCCCTTCTCCAATGCTAACAATGGTTCTGACTTTTAACAAGGGCTGGTGATCTTGGTCCACTAAACCATAAGCTCTGTAAGAAGAGGACTGGACTTGTTCACCACAATATTCACAACACCTGGCACAGGGCCTTGTGCCTGGTCGGTGCTCAATACACATGTGCTGAAGGACTGAACGGGTTGGGCTTCCATGTGGTTGTCTGGACCCAGCAGCCTAGTGATTTTGTCACTAATGAACTGGGTCTTTGGCTTTGCATTTCTGGCCTCAACTGGGGGGAGAATGGTGCCTGGCTGGTGACAAATGTCTGGAAAACACAGGAGCAGTGGCTACAATATATTCCCAATATTCTAATTACTGATGACATTTACTCAGCAGCAGTTGTGGTACAGGGAACAAAAGGTTCTGTGGGCTTGCAGCCTAAATGACAGAACACAAAAGAGTAACTGGGAGCTTCTCTCTCTATGTGGCTTGCTTTGTTAAGGTATAAGAAGCAATACTATTTCAGATTTGTAATAAGAACAGCAAGATTGATGATCTCCCATTTTACAGACAAGTGAATAGAAGCCCAGAGAAATGCAGACTTTTCCCAATGTGCAGAATCGTGTCCCCAGCCTAGCCTGGAGCACCCATCAATTTTCTGCGTGTGTGCGCTCTGCCCAGGTAGTTCCAGCTCTGCCCGGTCTCGGGTCTGTTTGTGTCCTTCATTCCACGCTGGTTGTGTCACTGCAGGCACTGTGGGTCTCCAGTGGAGAAAGTTCCTTGGGAAGGAGTTTTGAGACATTTGAAAGACGGAAGATTGTAAGTAGACAAGCGGGTCGGGGTGGGGGGTGGCCCCACCTGTCCTGGCCCTTGAGCCCCACTGTCCTCACCTCCAAGGACAGAGATAAATGGTGGTTATCAGGGCTGAGGAAACTGCTTCATATTGTTCAGTCATATAACCTCTCTCTAGACTCTCTTTCTTGTGTACAACAGGCCTTGTTATTATTTTTCAAACAATTATCTTCTTGTACCACTGCTGTTTGCAGTTTCTTCTTTCTTGTTTATGGTAATTCCTTTGGGAAGAGCTCTAGTTCTGGGGGACATTGACAGGTGAAACCTCAGCTTGTCTACCTTTTCTACTGGCAGGGATGCCTTCAGCCAAGCAGGGCAAGTAGGTGCTATCACTGAGAGCCCTTGCCTCTCAAAGTGCTGGGAGTTTTCATGTGACCACCCCAACCCTGGCTGGTCCTTTTTCACAGACCCTGTTCACACCTTTAGTGCTCTCCCCAAAACAGCACCTCCCAGGGTCCTTCCAAAGATAAGATGCTTCATCTCAGTTTTCCACAGACTCAGAATCTCTAAGGATGGGGGCAGTTTGGGACACTTGAGGAGACAGGCCCCTGATAATCCAGGACAAAAATTGCTGCCTAGTTACCATGCCAGGCTCACTGTCCCCTTCCTAGTTGACAGAGCTAGGGTAAGGAGTGAGGAAAAGTCCAGGCTTTCAGAATTAAAAATGGCTGGGACCACTGGTTGGAGTTCTTTTAGCCTGGGAGTGGGAGAAACATACCTTCTCTTCCTTGGGAACTTCAATTATGAATGATCCCATGCAAGAACTGAAGTGTCTGGAGGTAACTTGCCCTGAAAACACTGTCCATTGGGTTCTTTGACCTGGCTCCTTTCATGTCCTTCAGGGTCCTATTCTTTCTGAGGCTTGTCACATGGCTTCTTATCCTTTGATTCTCTGAGGCCCCCAGAAGTCTCTAGTAGACTGCCCTCTATCTCCCCCACTCCTTTATTTGTTTCTGAGGCTAACGTTTTTGGTGGAGCCTCCTAAGGCTGTAGGATCCTCAGGCCAGAGCCTTCTGGCCGTTGGACCCACAACGATGTCCAGTCACAATCAGCCACCCCAGCTTCTATTCATAGACCCTGACTCCTTAGGGCAGACAGCACAGTGAGACTGCGTATGGAGTTGTAGTCATTTTGTTTTTGTGAAGGTGAGGGGAGATCCTTAGAAGAGGGGTAGGGTGAAAGACTGAATGTGTGCTCAGTCGTGTCCAGCTCTTTGTGACCCCCATGGAATGTTGCCTGCCAGGCCCCTTTGTATACCAGACAAGAATACTGGAGCGGGTTGCCATTTCCTACTCCTACTCCTTCATTCTTTCTGGGGTTATTTCTCCACTGATCTCCAGTAGCATATTGGACACCTACTGACCTGGGGAGTTCCTCTTTCAGTATCCTATCATTTTGCCTTTTCATACTGTTCATGGGGTTCTCAAGGCAAGAATACTGAAGTGGTTTGCCATTCCCTTCTCCAGTGGGCCACATTCTGTCAGGTCTCTCCACCATGAACCGCCCGTCTTGGGTTGCCCCACAGGCATGGCTTAGTTTCATTGAGTTAGACAAGGCTGTGGTCCTAATGTGATTAGATTGACTAGTTATCTGTGAGTATGGTTTCAGTGTGTCTGAAACCATACTCACAAAAACAATACCCAGCTGTGGATGTGACTGGTGATAGAAGCAAGGTCTGATGCTGTAAAGAGCACTATTGCATAGGAACCTGAAATGTCAGGTCCATGAATCAAGGCAAATTGGAAGTGGTCAAACAAGAGATGGCAAGAGTGAATGTCGACATTCTAGGAATCAGCGAACTAAAATGGACTGGAATGGGTGAATTTAACTCAGATGACCATTATATCTACTACTGTGGGCAGGAATCCCTCAGAAGAAATGGAGTAGCCATCATGGTCAACAAAAGAGTCCGAAATGCAGTACTTGGATGCAATCTCAAAAACGATAGAATGATCTCTGTTCGTTTCCAAGGCAAACCATTCAATATCACAGTAATCCAAGTCTATGCCCCAACCAGTAACGCTGAAGAAGCTGAAGTTGAATGTTCTATGAAGACCTACAAGAGCTTTTAGAATTAACACCAAAAAAAGATGTCCTTTTCATTATAGAGACTGAAATGCAAAAGTAGGAAGTCAAGAAACACCTGGAGTAACAGGCAAATTTGGCCTTGGAATACGGAATGAAGCAGGGCAAAGGCTAATAGAATTTTGCCAAGAATATGCACTGGTCATAGCAAATACCCTCTTCCAACAACACAAGAGAAGACTCTACACATGGACATCACCAGATGGTCAACACCGAAATCAGATTGATTATATTCTTTGCAGCCAAAGATGGAAAAGCTCTATACAGTCAACAAAAACAAGACCAGGAGCTGACTGTGGCTCAGATCATGAACTCTTTATTACCAAATTCAGACTTAAATTGAAGGAAGTAGGGAAAACCACTAGACCATTCAGGTATGCCCTAAATCAAATCCCTTATGATTATACAGTGGTAGTGAGAAATCGGAGAAGGCAATGGCACCCCACTCCAGTACTTTTGCCTAGAAAATCCCATGGACGGAGGAGCCTGGTAGGCTGCAGTCCATGGGGTCGCTAAGAGTCGGACTCGACTGAAGCGACTTAGCAGCAGCAGCAGCAGTGAGAAATAGATTTAAGGGCCTAGATCTGATAGATAGAGTGCCTGATGAACTATGGACTGAGGTTCGTGACATTGTACAGGAGACAGGGATCGAGACCATCCCCATGGAAAAGAAATGCAAAAAAGCAAAATGGCTATCTGGGGAGACCTTACAAACAGCTATGAAAAGAAGAGAAGCGAAAAGCAAAGGAGAAAAGGAAAGATATAAGCATCTGAATGCAGAGTTCCAAAGAATAGCAAGAAGAGATAAGAAAGCCTTCCTCAGTGATCAATGCAAAGAAATAGAGGAAAACAACAGAATGGGAAAGACTAGAGATCTCTTCAAGAAAAGTAGAGATACCAAGGGAACATTTCATGCAAAGATGGGCTCAATAAAGGACAGAAATGGTATGGATCTAACAGAAGCAGAAGATATTAAGAAGAGGTGGCAAGAATACACAGAAGAACTGTATAAAAAAGATCTTCACGACCCAGATAATCACGATGGTGTGATCACTCATCTAGAGCCAGACATACTGGAATGTGAAGTCAAGTGGGCCTTAGAAAGCATCACTACGAACAAAGCTAGTGGAGGTGATGGAATTCCAGTTGAGCTATTCCAAATCCTGAAAGATGATGCTGTGAAAGTGCTGCACTCAATATGCCAGCAAATTTGGAAAACTCAGTAGTGGCCACAGGACTGGAAAAGGTCAGTTTTCATTCCAATCCCAAAGAAAGGCAATGCCAAAGAATGCTCAAACTACTGCACAATTGCACTCATCTCACATGCTAGTAAAGTAATGCTCAAAATTCTCCAAGCCAGGCTTCAGCAATACGTGAACCATGAACTTCCTGATGTTCAAGCTGGTTTTAGAAAAGGCAGAGGAACCAGAGATCAAATTGCCAACATCTGCTGGATCGTGGAAAAAACAAGAGAGTTCCAGAAAAACATCTATTTCTGCTTTATTGACTATGCCAAAGCCTTTGACTGTGTGGATCACAATCAACTGTGGAAAATTCTGAAAGAGATGGGCATACCAGACCACCTGACCTGCCTCTTGAGAAATCTGTATGCAGGTCAGGAAGCAACAGTTAGAACTGGCCATGGACCAACAGACTGGTTCCAAACAGGAAAAGGAGTACGTCAAGGCTGTATATTGTCACCCTGCTTATTTAACTTCTATGCAGAGTACATCATGAGAAACGCTGGACTGGAAGAAACATAAGCTGGAATCAAGATTGCCGGGAGAAATATCAATAACCTCAGATATGCAGATGACAGCACCCTTATGGCAGAAAGTGAAGAGGAACTAAAAAGCCTCTTGATGAAATTGAAAGTGGAGAGTGAAAAACTTGGCTTAAAGGTCAACATTCAGAAAACGAAGATCATGGCATCTGGTCCCATCACTTCATGGGAAATAGATGGGGAAACAGTGGGAACAGTGTCAGACTTTATTTTTTGGAGCTCCAAAATCACTGCAGATGGTGACTGCAGCCATGAAATTAAAAGACGCTTACTCCTTGGAAGGAAGGTTATGACCAACCTAGATAGCATATTCAAAAGCAGAGACATTACTTTGCCAACAAAGGTTCGTCTAGTCAAGGCTGTGGTTTTTCCTGTGGTCATGTATGGATGTGAGAGTTGGACTGTGAAGAAGGCTGAGCGCCGAAGAATTGATGCTTTTGAAGTGTGGTGTTGGAGAAGACTCTTGAGAGTCCCTTGGACTGCCAGGAGATCCAAACAGTCCATTCTAACGGAGATCAGCCCTGGGATTTCTTTGGAGGGAATGATGCTGAAGCTGAAACTCCAGTACTTTGGCCACCTTATGCGAAGAGTTGACTCATTGGAAAAGATTCTGATGCTGGGAGGGATTGGGGGCAGGAGGAGAAGGGGACGACAGAGGATGAGATGGCTGGATGGCATCACTGACTCAATGGACGTGAGTCTGAGTGAACTCCGGGAGGTGGTGATGGACAGGGAGGCCTGGCGTGCTGCGATTCACGGGGTCGCAAAGAGTTGGACACGACTGAGCGACTGAACTGACTCCTACTCCAAGGAATCATCTTCCCTACCAGGGACCATCAAATCGACGTCTCTTGTGTCTCCTGCATTGGCAGGCGAGTTCTTTACCACAGCGCTGCCTGGGAGGCCCAGTAGTTCCTTAACGGTTGCTTTCTGCCTCCCTGGTTTTGGAGGCAGCTTCGGGTGTCTGGAAGTCCCTGCAGGCTACAGTCCATGGGATTGCAAATAGACGGACACGACTGAGCGACTTTACTTTCTGCCTCCCTGATTTTGGAGGCAGCTTCGGGTGTCCTGGCTCAGCCGGTAAAGCGTCTGTCTGCAATGCAGGAGACCTGGATTCGATCCCTGGGTTGGAAATATCCCCTGGAGAAGGAAATGGCAGCCCACTCCAGTATTCTTGCCTGGAAAATCCCATGAATGGCGGAGCCTGGTAGGCTACTGTCCATGGGGTCGCAAAGAGTCGGACACGACTGAGCGTCTCCACTTCGGGTGTCCCTAGGGTTAAAGGTAGGGGGCAGCACTGTCTCTGGCTGCCAGATCCAGAAAAGCGCTTACCAGGAGTGCAGCCTCAGGGCTAAGTAACCGCGTTTCCCTAGGCCTGGGAGACAGCAGGTGCGCAGCTCGCGTAACTTCTGCGGTGCAGGGGACTAGGCGAAGGGAAAAGATTGGTTCGGGTTCCTTAAAGAAAAAGCCACACATTTTCGAGAAGATTACATGTATTTGGATTTTAGCCCAGCCCTAGCTGAGACTTCCTGAAGCCCCGCCCCAACGTCAATAGCCACGCCCACCCCTTTTTCGGAAGCCCCTCTTACCAGAGCTCTCCCACCCCAGAAAGGGCCCAGGGCCCCGGGAGCCCCGCCCCGCCACCCTGAGGCGCGTTCAGCAGGTGGGGTTGAGCACGCGGCAGGAGCAGGCGCTGCGGAAGAAGCGGCACTGGCAGAAGGCGCACGGGTCGCAGCAGGCGGGCGCTGGAGGCTTGCAGCTGTCGCGGGTGGCCACGCAGGGGGTAGGCGGCGGGGGCCGGGTCCGTGCCACGTTCTTCATCGGAGCCTTTCTCTGCGGGGAAACGCCGGGGCTGCCCGAGCCATCTACGTCCTCCCCACTCGTCCTCACCCCTGCCTGGGAACTCCTCGGACTAGACGTCCCCACCTGCTGTCCACCATGCCCACAGAGCACCCTAGCGGGTCCCAGCCTGCTCCGCCATCAACACTTTACTGGCTCGGGGCTGGCCTCTTCTCTCCCTACGGGATCCCACTCAGCTGCACGGTTTTAAACTACCGTCTCTGTTGTCTTCCCCTTCCAGTGTATCCGCAATCCCTGTTGGTACTGCCTTCACGGTAGGTTCGGAGTCTAGCCACTTCTTCGCTACCGCTGAAACCCTGGGCTTGGCCCCTGTCTGCTGCCCTTGCCCCCTTACTGTCCAGTCTCCAGCGCACAAAGGACTAAGCACGTCCTCCTTCCCCTTACTGGGATCCCTGAGGCCCTCTGTGGTTTGGCCCGCCTACCACTCCCACTGGTCTTAAACACACTGCCCCACCCACTCGCCCTCTGTGCACCGAACACAGCAAATGAGTTCTTGTTGCAGGCGCTTTGTTTTGGGGCTTCCTTTCCTGGGGACATTCTTTGCTATGCTGTCCAGTGCAGGCAGCCACCCACCATATGTGGCTGCTGAGTACTTTAATAAATGTGTCTAGGGCAACTGAGGAACCAAGTTTTCAATTTTTATTTAATTTTAATTAAAATTTAAAGATGAAGTAAAATGTTTCCCATTAAAGACAACTACGTCAAGGCTGTATATTGTCACCCTGCTTATTTAACTTCTATGCAGAGTACCTCATGAGAAACGCTGGGCTGGAGGAAGCACAAGCTGGCATCAAGATTGCTGGGAGAAATCTCAATAACCTCAGATATGCAGATGACAGCACCCTTATGGCAGAAAGTGAAGAGGAACTAAAAAGCCTCTTGATGAAATTGAAAGTGGAGAGTGAAAAACTTGGCTTAAAGGTCAACATTCAGAAAACGAAGATCATGGCAACTGGTCCCATCACTTCATGGGAAATAGATGGGGAAACAGTGGAAACAGTGTCAGACTTTATTTTTGGGGGGCTCCAAAATCACGGCAGATGGTAATTGCAGCCATGAAATTAAAAGATGCTTACTCCTTGGAAGGAAAGTTATGACCAACCTAGATAGCATATTCAAAAGCAGAGATATTACTTTGCCAACAAAAGTCCGTCTAGTCAAGGCTATGGTTTTTCCATTGGCATGTATGGATGTGAGAGTTGGACTGTGAAGAAAGCTGAGCACCGATGCTTTTGAAGTGTGGTGTTGGAGAAGACACTTGAGAGTCCCTTGGACTGCAAGGAGATCCAACCAGTTCATTCTAAAGGAGATCAGTCCTGGGTGTTCTTTGGAAGGACTGATGCTAAAGCTGAAAAACTCCAATACTTCGGCCACCTCATGCAAAGAGTTAACTCATTGGAAAAGACTCTGATGCTGGGAGGGATTGGGGGGAGGAGGAGAAGGGGATGACAGAGGATGAGATGGCTGAATGGCATCATCGACTCGATGGACATGAGTTTGGGTGAACTCCGGGAATTGGTGATGGACAGGGAGGCCTGGAGTGCTGCAATTCATGGGGTCGCAAAGAGTCGGATGCAACTGAACTGAACATTGTTTTGTTAGGACTGTATTTCACTAGTGTTAAAAACTGGGCATTGGAATTGAGAGTGTAAAAGTCAAAGACTTAGCGCAAAAAAAGTAAAATATCAATAACTTTTTATGTTGGTTACATATTAAAATTATAATATTTGGGATCTACTGAGTTAAATAAAATATTAATATTAATTGCACCTGTTTTTTTTTCTTTTAAAAATCTGGCTACTAGAATTTTAATTTATATGTGTCTCACATTGCATTTCCATTGAACACTGTGGCTCAAGATTACAGAGTTTCTCAGTCTTTTAAGTGCTGCCTCCTTCTAGAGAACTTCCCCTGACCACTTTCCCTTTCTTCTGTCTCACTGCCATGCTTTCATTCCTTCACAGTGTTTATCATTATCTGAACGGCACTGGTTAACGTGCTGTTCTGTTTCTCCCAGAAGAGTGTAAACTCCATGAGAGCAGTTATATATCTCTCTGTTCACTACTGTATTCCCAGAATCTAGCATGTAAATAGATTTTACAGTGCTGTCAATCATCTGATCTGCTTGTTCACTTTACAGAAGGCTCAAAGAGAACAGGGAACTTTATTGTGCAAACAGTGCCAGGTCGTGTTCCAATGCCTAGTACAGTATTCTGGCTCTGTTTGCCATGATCTGATCAAATGAGGCACACTAAAATAGGAACACTGTGCATTTCAACAGTGCCTTAATCTAGTATTTCTCCAAGTGTGGGAACCTGTATCATGGTGGTACAATTTTAGGCAGTACATGAATATTAAATGACACTGAATCACACAGTGAGAGAGGATTCTTTTTTCAGTCTCTTTCAAATGGAAAGGCTCAGTTTGATGTCAATATATCCTTAGTGTTTCCCCAACACTTTCTAATCCTTCTTTGTTAATGCAGAGAGCAAGTCTAAGATTTAGAACGTGGCAAGCAACACCAACCGCTAGAACCAATTCGCTAGAATTTGCGAACAAGGTTTTATTTTCATTTTACTTATTTTCATGGTTACTTCCTATTTATGCCAAGTGATACTGGTTTTCTATCATGATTATATAGTTGTTTTTCTTTTAATTTATTTTTGTTTTTGGCTGTCCAGAGTCTTGGTTGCTTCGAGGGCTTTTCTCTAGCTGTGGTTAGTGGGGTCTACTCTCTAGGTGCAGTGTTTGGGCCTCTCGTTGCAGTGGCCTCTCTTGTCGCCTTGCATGGGCCCTAGGGCGCACAGGGTCAGTAGTTAGTTGCAGCTCCCCGGCTCTAGAGCACAGGTTCAATAGTCGGGGCGCACAGGCCTAGTTGCTCCGAGCCGTGTGGTGGTCTTTCCGACCCAAGGATCCAACCCATGTCTTCTGCACTGGCAGGAGGATTCTTTACCATAGAGCCACCAGGGAAGTCCTGTTACATAGTATTTTTGTTTTTAAGTTTTAAACAAATATTAAATAAGTGGAACTCAGATGTGGTAAAAGTTGTAGAAATGGTTCTGAAATGACTGAGGTTTGGGAAACATTGCTTTCATCCAAAAGAATGAATGACAGTGAAATTTCACGCAGGGTTCGAGCTAGTTTAGGAAGTTTGAGCTAGTTATTTTAGGCAAGGTTCAAGCTAGTTTAGTGTAGATAAGCAATTTTACTCAGCATCCTGGACCTCAGCTGTTGGCTGTCTGTTTCAGTGCTTGAGGTCAGGACGGTTTTGGTAGCTTTCAGTTTCTCTGGGGCATGCAACCCTGGAAATCTTTCATTTATTTTCTAGCCAGAGCTTAGGTGTCCTCCCGCTTTAAGTCCAGTCCCATCCCGACAATGTGAACTCCCAGGCCTACCTTGGAAGGTCTTTTCTTCTTTTCCGCTTCATTTCTGCTGATCTTTTTGGATTTCTTGTTCAGCGCTTCAAAGAGAGACAGAAGGAACAAAGCCATTTTCTGAGGGTCCTTAACTTCAGTGAAGTGCAAAGAGCAGAGAGGGCTCTAGGAAGCCCCAGGGTTGGGGAGAGGATGAAGGTTTGTTTGGATAGATCATATCTTGGGACTTAGGCCAGCAGCTTCTGCAGCCTGGCTGCAGACCTGGAGACAGAGACTGAGAGCAAAGAGTTCTCTGAAGGAAAGCAAAAGGGAAAATCCAAGAAGGCCCTGGAAAATGGACTCAGTGTCTCTACAAGGATGGTCTTGTGTTTCCGGTATTCCTATTTCCTATTTCTCAGAGCTTTGGAGCCAGGCAGACCTGATTTGAATCCTGACTGCCACATAACAGCTTTGTGGTTTTGGACAACCTACTTAATCTCCTTAAGACTCAGTTTTCTCATATGCAAGTAGGTACTGTAATACCTACCTTCAAGAGTTGTGAGGATAAATGAGGTATGTTTATATAGTGGAAAATCTGACACAGACCAATGTTAATGTGCTTCAGTCCCTTCCCATATATCTAGAATATCCTCTTTTTGAAGTGAGAGGCAAGTCAGTAAGGAATATTAGTTTTGAGCTTAGATTCTGGAGTTAAACAGAACCTAACCCAGAACCTGGGTGTGTATTCAGTTCAGTCAGTTCAGTTCAGTCGCTCAGTCTTGTCTTACTCTTTGCGACCCGTGGACCGTCTCTGCCAATTACAAACTGTATGTTAATTACTTAACTTTTCTAACTTTTAATTTACTTAGCTGTGGAATAAAATAGGAATAAAAATAGTATTCACTTCAGAGTGCCTATCAGAAAATAAATATATATTTTATTATAATTATTGTCAGATGAATTTAAACCAGAAATTTTCCAATGCTAGGCTCTAATACCCCTGATATTTTCCTCTGAGCAGTCATTTTCAATTCTCAACCCTGGCATGAAAGAACTAGTTTGTCCCAAATTTGGTTATATTCTGCAGCATTTTCTAAAAATTTTACCACTGATAGGAGTTATGTGATTTAGTAAGTTTCAGAAACACCAAGTTAAACCAAATTCACCAAGTGCCTTGACTTTGTGGTTTCTTAGAGCCTCTATCATGCTAAGCTGCATATTAGATTGGTGAGAGGCAGAGCTTTCTTAACCAAATGAGTTAAGGGGCACTTGATTCCTCCAGAATTGTTCTGAGGAATGAGCATAAAGGAGCTCTGACCGATGGCAATGGATCCTGATATCGGCTTGGGGAGTGTTTGACCCCCTGCAGCCCCTTCTCACGGGCCAGAGCCCAGAGGCTGGGCCGCAGGCCAGGCAACTCACCCACGATAGAGACTGAAGGGAAATCCAACAGGTTCATGGAAGAGTTGTTCTTCAGGTTCCTTTCATCTCTGGGCTTTTCCTCAGGTGCCAGGTGGCTGTAGGCAGTGAGGAAGCACAGGCAGACCAGCAAGGTAGCCAGGAGGAGGCGGCTGACATCCATCCCAGGAGGCCTGAGAGTAACAGAGAAGGCAGTCAGGTGGGCCAGGGGTTCTGGCAGATGCATGTGCCCTCCTGCTTTCTTCATGTTTCTTTGGGCTGGTACTCTGACCCCCATCCCACAGCCCAGTGTCCCAGTGGAGCTGGAGGACCAGCAAGGCTTAGGACAGGGAAGGAGAACTCATGAAGGAAAAAGAGAGGAACGGAGAGATGGGAGAGGAAGAAAGACAAGGAAGGGAGGGAGATTGCAAAAAGAAAAAGAATGCATTGCAATTGGTCTCTGCCTTCCAGAGGGTGGGGTGCTGTTTTTGTTTCATTTTATGTCAGTAGCTCCAGGAGATCCAAGGCCTAAGCAGAATTGTTGATAGGTCCCCAGTAATGCCTCACAGTGGCAGAGGTCTTATTAAAGTACAGAGAATAAAGCTCATGAGTTAAGACTCAAGAGAAGGTGCATGGATAAATGACTCCTTTGGATAAATGTGTAGGTCATTGTATATGCTATATTCTGACATCCAGAGGAAATGAATGCGGGTATGTTTTGTGTCAGAAGGATAGGATGGACCTGTTCACATAGGCTAGCTAGATTTACTGATTTATTGCTAGCTGGGTTTTGATGAAGAAGACAGATCCCAGAGTGGGTTTCTTCCCACAAATGTCTGTTTGTCTCAATCAGGGCTCACAGTTTCAGCATCATCTTATCGTCTCTGAATGTGCGATCCCCACTCCTCACCCACCCTGTGCATGTTCTTGCTATCGTATCTGGACTTATTAGTTAGGTGGCACTAGAGGTGAAGAACCTGCCTGCCAATGTAGGAGATGTAGGAGACCTGGGTCGGGAAGATCCCCTGGAGGAGGGCATGGCAACCCACCCCAGTATTCTTGCCTGGAGAATCCCATGGAAAGAGGAGCCTGGAGGGCTCCAGTCCATAGGGTTTCAAACAGTCAGACACGACTGAAGTGACTCAGCACACACTCAAGCCAATATATTCCCTTTATTTTCTTAAGATTTTTTTTTTATGTGAACCATTTTTAAAGCCTTTATTTGTAATAATATTGCTTCTGTTTTATGTTTTGGTTTTGGGCTGTGGAGCATGTAAGATCTTAGCTCAAACTCACACCCCTTGCATTGGAAGGGGGAGTCTTAACCACTGGACCACCAGGGAAGTCCCCCCTTTATTGTTTTAAACTAGTATGAGTGGAGTTTTCTGTTACTCTCAACTCAGGGCATTCTAAAGGATATTTTCCCTTGCAAATAGTCCTGTTGTTACATTTTCAGGTGTAAAGTTAGACTCTAAAGCAAAAATCGCAGAGTACAGTTTCTCTAGCTGGCAAATGATGGAATTTTTTTTTTTAATTTCACACTGGAATAAGTAATTGGCTTGCCTTTAGGGATCATATTGTATGAAAAAAATCTTTTTCTTTGAACACCAGGATCACCATCAGCATAATGAAAGGTTCATACTATGAGAGGTGTACAGGAACTGAGACCAGCTGAGGGAAAAGCATATCCGCAGCTCTCAATTCTGGAGTGGCTGTCTCCTTCTCACAGAACAGGGGCTCTTTGGATAGGAGGTTGATCAGAATCGCCTGCATATTTATTTATTTTTAAAACGTATTTATTTTGGCTGTGCCAGGTTTTCGTTGCTGCACACAGGCTTTCTCTAATTGCGTGAACAGGGGCTACTCTTCCATGTGGTGTGCAGGCTTCTCGTTGCAGTAGCTTCTCTTGTTGCAGAACACATGCTCTAGGCATGTGGGCCCAGTGGTTGTGGTGCATGGGCTTAGTGGCTCCATGGCATGTAGAATCTTCCTGGACCAGGGATCAAACCCATGTCCCCTGCATTGGCAGGTGGATTCTTATCCAATGTGCCAGCAGGGAAGTCCTAGCCTTGCCTCACCTGCATATTTAAATTGTTTCTCTCCCCTCTCTCACCCACTCACTAAGTACATATGGTTGACTTTGCATAAGTTAACTGCGAGCATGATCTGGCTTCACTGTGCTTTCTATCTTTGTCCAATCACCACCCTCCACAGTCAAGAATGTTGGTTTTAATTTTTGACTCTTTCTTCCCTGATCTTTACATCCAATCTCTTACCAAGTTTTACTTTATGCTCTCTTTAAATAATCTCATATTTTCCACTTCCTCTTCACTCCAGCCCATACCTTCTTCTCAGTGGAACCAGTTACACTACTCCTCCATCAGGAGGCCTTTGCTCTGACTTCAACAACATTATCTACCCTGAGCTCCCCCAATCACATTTTATCCTTCCTCCAGGGCCCAGCTCAATGCCAGTGTTGGCACATTTCTCTCTCAGTTTCAGGTCAGCCCCAGTAGTTCTCTCCTTTTTCTGAACTCTTCCAGGTCTTAAACTTAATACCATATCACTTAGTACTTCATTATTCTTTTAAGTGTTCATGTGGGTCATCTCGGAGAAGGCAATGGCACCCCACTCCAGTACTCTTGCCTGGAAAATCCCATTGACAGAGGAGCCTGGTAGGCTGCAGTCCATGGGGTTTCGAAGAGTAGGATACGACTGAGCGACTTCACTTTCACTTTTCATTTTCATGCATTGGAGAAGGAAATGGCAACCCACTCCAGTGTTCTTGCCTGGAGAATCCCAGGGACGTGGGAGCCTGGTGGGCTGCCATCCACTGGGTCACACAGAGTCGGACACAACTGAAGTGACTGCAGCAGCAGCAGCAGTGGGTCATCTCATCAGTTAGACTGGTTCTTTGTTTCAAGAGCCTCATGGTTGCCTTCCAGCTGCTGTAGCTCTGCTGTCATACCCACCTATTCCAATTGGCCTCTCTGCCTGTTTTAGATGCCACTTGAATTCTAAATTCTTGGCCAACCAAAAGGTTCTTCTAGCCAAGTTCAGTCTAACTAGAGCCATCAGGGTTGCCTGGTATGGCTAGTTGGTTAGGACTGAGGAAAACTATATTTGAACGATTTCCTCCATTCCTTCCTTCTCAACTCCTGGACCATCTCTTCATCGTAGGACTCCCTTCTCTCTCTGATGCTGCTGCTGGGCTCTTAGATTGGAGAGCAATTTCCTTCTCTCTTGTTCCCCACATCCAATCAATCAGTCATTTGAGTTCTAGTGATTTTCATTCCTCCCATTTCTCACAACCATTTCTCCCTCCCTTTCCATTCCATCTGTCCCTAGTGGTCTAGTTCCTCCCACTTGGTCTTCCATAAAAGCCTCCTCATTGGCCTTGACTTTAGAACATATAACCAGATTAAGCTTCCTTTTAAATAAAGTCCAATTTCCATTCATTCATACACACATATTCATTCATCTCGTTGACAGATACAGAGTAAAGGGACAAAAGGCTTCCCTGGTAGCTCAGCTGATAAAGAATCTGCCTACAATGCAGGAGACCCCAGTTTGATTCCTGGGTTGGGAATATCCACTAGAGAAGGGATAGTCCACCCACTCCAGTATTCTTGGGGTTCCCTGGTGGCTCAGCTGGTAAAGAATCCACCTGCAATGCAGGAGACCTGGGTTTGATCCCTGGATTGGGAAGATCCCCTGGAAAAGGGAATGTCTACCTACTCCAGTATTCTGACCTGGAGAATTCCAAGCACTGTATAGTCCATGGGGTCACAAAGAGTCAGACACGACTGAGCAACTTTCACAAAGGGACAAAACAGGTCATTAAATAGTTAATCCCACTAGGGGATTGTAAGTAGAAAAAATACGGGAGACCCTTGTATTACTCAGATTAAAAAAACCAATTACTCAGATTAAAAAAAAATCAGGTTTGCTTAACCACAAAACCAAGCGGGCTTGCTTAGCAACAAACCATACAACAGAAGTATGAGATATGCCTACAAACAATAAAACAATGCTGGCATGAGACATCTTGTCCAGTGAGCTCAATAAGTTAATGATTCCCTAGGACATGCTCTCTGCACACATAAAAAACAGTAATTTGTGGACCTAGCTTGGCCACGTAGAACAAGAAAATTCTCTTGTTCAACCTACAGGAGGAGCTGATGATGGAAGGATGACGTCTATTCAAGAAAAAGAAATTTCTTCTCCCTCTCTCTACTTTTACTTTGGTTATAAAACTGCAGCCCACTAAATTCTTGGGGTATGGCACCCTGTCACCCTCTGGCTTGTAAGCCTCACAAGCAGCCTATTCAAATAAATCATTTCTTAATCTATCACTTTGTCTCTTCCTGAACTCTTTCTTTCTGCACTGAAACATAAAGGACTGTGGTACCAGAGCTCTTCGGAACCCCCCAAAATGACACCAAATGCTTTCATAGTGAAAATTATTAGTTAAGTACCTACTATAAATCAGTGCTATGCTAGATTTTTGGGTTACAATAGTGATCAAGATACAAAATGATGCCTGTCCTTACAGAGCTTAGCTACCTCCTGGTCCCAATACAAAGCTCCCCCTTTACCATTTCTTATGCCTGACCACTTCTGACCTAAGCATAGTACTTAGCTTGTTACACAAGCATTTATTTACTTATCACTGAAGCTGAATCTGTGGCCTTTAGTGACTGCAGTATTCATTTTCTTTTTCCATATTTTGTGCAGCATTTGTATGGTCTTCAAGCTAAGAATGGTTTTGACATTTGTAAAATGTTCTATTAAAAAATAAAAAACAACAGGGAATTCCATGATAGTCCAGTGGTTAGGACTCTGTGAAGGCCAGGGTTCAGTCCGTGGTTGGGGAACTAAGATCCTGCAAGCCTTGAGGAGTGGCCAGACAACAACTAGAGACCCTATGTGGTCCATAAAGCATAGAACATTTAGTATCTAGCCTTTCACAGGAAAAGTTTCCTGACCCTGTCTAGAATGTGAGACTCACAAGGGGCTGTCAAGCAAGCATGAAAAATCTCGCATGACACAAAGAAGATCCCATGTGCTGCAACTAAGACCCGACACAGACAAATAAACAAATAAATATTAAAAAAATAATACTGAGAATTCCTGCACTGAAGTGAAAGGAGAGTTGGGAAATGTGAGTCAGAAAAGAAGTGACTGGAGTTTGGGGGAGATGAACTGAGACCCAATGTGCATCACTTCCTCTGAACACCTGATAATGCAGGAATTATCACCAGCACAGCAACCAGCAGTTTAATATACTAGCCATTGCACAACAGGCAGGCAGGAGAAGTCACCAGGTACCATCTCTAGACTAATTCAGATTATAGTGAATTCCAAGGTTTAATTTTTTTGTTTCCTTTGTTGTACAAGCAACTCTTAAGGAATAAACTGAAAATACAGTTTCTTTTATAGTTACAGAATCTATAAAACTAGACTGAGCCTGGGAAGGGTATAGTCTCAGTGAAATCAATCTTATTTATGTATTGGGAGAGGGTAAGAACCAATATTTCTTAAACCAATCCTGTAAGAGACTGTATATTCTAAATATAATATACATCCACAATACCTAGATGTATTGTGATCCTTGGGGTCAATTTTCTTTTTTTTAATTCAGGATTTTGTGGATTTTAGAAAAACAATATCTTCTATATACTATATTAAACCACATATATGGGGTCTAGAAGCACCCATTACAAATATATTGATGCTTCTGAAGCAAAAAGGTGTGAATATACAAAGGATAAACAAAGACTGAGAATTGATTTGCATCAGTTCAGGACAGATTTTGTTGCCAAATGAGTTAGCAAAGAAAAAAAAAACAAACAGTTTTCAGAGTTGGGGGACTTTGCCATTTCAGGCGACGGGTTGGGAACCTATACAAAGCCTGGTGCTATTACTCCTCAACAGGGGACACACACTCCATCTGCTAATACAGGATCATAACACTGACAGCAGTGACCTGTGTAATTGCTTTTCTTAAGAGTAATCTGTCCTTCCACTCCATAGTAGTGAAGAATGTCCTCTGATCGGTGGTATCACTGGTGGTAATTCTTCCTCTTAAGCTCATCATCTGCTTTAAGTTACTGCTTAGGACTTAAGATGAGTTTCTCTTCAGTATGTGGATATAAAGAATCCAGAAAGGGGAGTGAGGTTTCATGGATATACCTGCCATTTAAGAGACTGTGTGCACCCTCAGCTCACCTGGGCCTCTGCTTTCTTATCTGTGAAACAAAAGGAGAGAACCATACAACCCGGTACACATTACAAGGCACAGAGTACAACCTGAATACAGATTTGTTTAATGGATGAAAGAGTGGAAAGACCTATTTTAACATTCAATGAATCCATAACTTCTGATTCCTGCTTCTTGATCTTTGGGGAGGTTAAGTAGTCGCACAAAGAAGGATTTTGTAAAGGCTACTTGTGTACCCTTAAGAGCTGAGGCATTTATAAGTGTATTAGTGGGACTGAATCTGATTAAAGTCTGAAAAAGAGGGCATGAAAAGTCATGGCTAAACGCGAGTAGTTTATACACCTCAGGAGCGTTGATCTGTTTGTGCGTGTGTGTGTGCACGCACGTGAGTACTAATGCGTAAGGGTTGATTGAGGGGCTATGGGAGACTGTGTCCAGAGTATCTCTGTAAGGTAGGGAGATGGTGTATCAGTATTCAGTGGGCACTGAGTGTATGCCACAGACATCCCCTTAGCTATGACACTGGGGATAAGCTGACACCTTCATCCTTTAGGTCAAGGCCTTGGTCCCCAAAGGAAAGGAAAGAATTGTCATGTCCCAGTGATGGGGGATGGCTAACCACCTATTGGGACAGAGGTATAGTGAAAGATGAGAACTGAAGAAGAGGTAAAGGCAGCAGAATCTTCTTGAAGACTGCAAACAATATTAGCTGCTGACCTAACTAGGTGTTTATGAGCTGAAGTCCTGACAGCCTGCTCTGGGCTGTGCTGGTGGCACCTGGGAGGGGAGCCAGGATTTTTTTTTTTAGATGCTTCCTGCATGGTTTGTCTTCTCAGTCATTGTCCATAGGACTCTGAGAAGCTGTAGGAATATGCAGGTGCAGTTGCAATGCCCGGCTTCACCCCCAACATTGTGGAAAGGGATTGCACATCACGCTCCTGTACACCACTTAGAGCCTAGGTAGAGTGACCTCCTGGGGTATCCATACTGGATGTATTTGAATATTTTTACAAGCATGTTATCACTTTGTAATAAGAAACACTTTGATGCTTTCATACTGTGGTGTTGGAGAAGGCTGTTGAGAGTCCCGTGGACAGCAAAGGGATCAAACCAGTCAATTCTAAATGAAATCAATCCAGAATATTCATTGGAAGGACTGATGCTGAAGCTCCAATAATTTGGCCACCTGATGCAAACAACCAATTCACTGGAAAAGACCCTGATGCTGGGAAAGACTGAAGGCAAAAGGAGAAGGGAGTGACAGAGGATGAGATGGTTAGATGGCATTATCAACTCAGTGAACATGAATTTGAGCAAACTTTGGGAGATGGTGAAGGACAGGGAAGCCTGGTGTGGTGCAGCCCATGGTTGCAAAGAATTGAACACAATTGAGTGACTGAACAACAACAAGAAAAAATAAAGGAGGATAGAAATAAAATATTAGAAGCTGTTTGACATAACACCAAAGGATTTTAAGAAGCTGGACAGAGAGTTATATTTGTTGTGTGATAGTGAGCCTGGGGAATTTGCAAGACCCTCCTCCCCTTTTGTACCTTAAATTCAGCATGCAATTTGCTCTCAGTACCTACTGCCTCTGTCAGTAAAATGTAGGGTTTTCTCATGGCATACCTTCCTATTACCTGGGGTTCTTGCTCTGCCCTGGAACACTCTCAAAGCCTGTTACTCTTCTGGCTCATAGCCACAGTTTCTGACATGCCAAAAGCTGGAAGAAGTAACACTTAATTTTTGTTCTGGTTTAGTTTCTCAGCCAAACTAGCTGTACCAAATACTGAGGGTCTGGACCAGAGGAGTAATGTCTCTCATTCACAGTTACCTAGATTCCTCACACCAGATGTTCAGCAGCTGCAGAAGGATCCCGCTGCCTTACACATGTTTCATCCACCTGGGCGGTTGGTGATATGCCTGGCTGGGCTGAGCATGGGAGGCTCCAATGGGGCTACTGACCCATTCCTTAATGTCCACCCAGGCTTATTAGTGATGAAAATTTCTAATTTTCATCACACCAAATTAGAAATTTACCCCACTCTCCTGGGGTAGCAGGAGAGTGACAATATGCTTTACCTACTTAGTTAACAAGAAGAACAGCCAATCAAGCAACAAATACTTTTTGAATGCCATGGGACTTGACATGAATCCCTGTCACTTCTCTCCAGGGAAGTTTAAGTAGTGTCTCCTCCCTAGACACACTGTATTGTAATAATTTGTTCATTTGTCTGTCTTTTCTAGGCTGAAGACTCATTAAGGGCAGAGCCTTTGCCTTACTCATCTCCATGCCCATCGCCTCCCTACTACCCCTAGCCCTAATGCCTAAGCTCAGCACAAAATAAGCCCTCAATAAATGTTTCTCTCAATTGAGTCTATTTACTATATGGTCAATATAAATGAATATGGGAATTCCCTGTCAGTTCAGTGGTTAAGACTCAGTGCTTTCACTGCCATAGGCCTGGGTTCAATCCCTGGTCAGAGGAACTAGGATCCTGAAAGCTTGCATGGTGCACCAAAAAAAAAAAAAAAAACAAAAAAAAAAAACGATGAATAAAGGGTCCCTAGAAAAACAAGTCCCTGACTTTAGATGGCAAACAAACAAATAACTAACAAAAAAAGGAGGAGAGAAGAAGAGCTAGAGTTGAGGTACAAGTGAAATAAATGCCTCAGGTAGGCAGAAAAAAGAGTGTGGTTAAACTGCTCAGGGTCTTGGGTGATTTCATGGATTATTGTTGACCTCTGATTTCCTCAGCCTCCTTCCAGTTTTGGGCTGTAGCTCCTGGAGTGCTCAGACATTCTGTGCTGCTCTTGCCAGTTCTTCCCTCTTTCGCATGGTTCTTTTTAGCACACAGCCTCTGCTGTTCTTTCCCTTTGGCAGTCTCCTTGAATTTCCTGCCCTAGAGGGAGGCTTCCTTTTATAGCCATCAGGCCACTGGTAGCCAAATGTGCACTGCCAAAGCCAATTACTGAGATTTCCATTCTATTTTAATCAATTATTTGGCTAGAGCTTTAAAAAAAAAAATCCTTATTAGAGCATAGTCGCTTTACAATGTTGTGTTATTTAGGTTGGTGCAAAGTAACTGCAGTTTTGCATTGTCGAACTGTGCTGTTTGATATTGGAATACATTCTTAAATAAATGTGATTATGTTACATATCATTTTAATGCACATTTCTTGCTTTTTTTTTGGCTAACGACTTATTACTTGCTGTTTATTTTATTTTTATTTTAGACTAGGGAAATGATGTCTAGATAAAAAGTAAGTTCAAGCGATGTTCTTATTTGAGTTCAAAATGGTGTGTAATGCAGCAGAGACAACTTGCAACATCAACAGTGCTTTTGGCACAGGAATGGTTAACGAACGTACAGTGCAGTGGTGGTTCAAGAAGTTTTGCAAAGGAGACAAGAGCCTTAAAGATGAGGAGTGCAGTGGCTGGCCATCAGAAGTTGACAATGACAACTGAGAGCCATCACTGAAGCTGATCCTCTTACTACAGGAGAACTTGCCAAAGAACTCAACATCAACTGTTTTATGGTCGTTCAGAATTTGAAGCAAATTGGAAACGTGAAAAAGCATGATAAGTGGGTGCCTCATGAACTGACCGAAAATTTTAAAAATCGTCATTTTGAAGTGTCGTCTTCTCTTATTTTATGCAACAATAACGAACCGTTTATTGATTGGGTTGTGACGTGTGACAAAAAGTGGATTTTACATGACAACTGGCAATGACCAGTTCAGTGGTTGGACTGAGGAGAAGCTCCAAAGCACTTCCCAAAGCCAAGCTTGCACCAAAAAAAGGTCACGGCCACTGTTTGGAGATCTGCTGCCTGTCCGATCCACTACAGCTTTCTGAATCCCAGCAAAGTCATTATATCTGAGAAATATACTCAGCAAATCTATGAGACGTATGAAAAACTGCAATGCCTGCAGCCAGCATGGTACAGAAAGGGCCCGATTCTTCTCCACCACACATGGCACAACCAATGATTCAAAAGTTGAATGAATTTAGTTTCTTCCAGGTATAGGCCTAGTAGTGGGATTGCAGGGTCATATGGTGGTTTTATCCCTAGCTTTTTAAAGGAAACTCAATCTGGGTTTCTGTAACAACTTAGAGGGGTGGGATGGGGAGGAAGGTGGGAGGGAGGTTCAAAAAGGAGGGGACATATGTATACCTATGGCTGATTCATGTTAACATTTGGTAGAAACCAACACAATTCTGTAAAGCAATTATCCTTCAATTAAAAAATAAATAAAGATTTTAAAAATTCAAAAGAAACATTGAATACATTGGGCTACAAGTTTTGCCTCATCCGCCATATTCACCTGACCTCTTGCCAACTGACTATCACTTCTTCAAGTATCTGGACAACTTTTTGCAGGGAAAAGGCTTCTACAACCAGCAGGAAGCAGAAAATGCTTTCTAAGAGTTTGTCGAACCCCAACAGATAAATTTTTTATGGTACAAGAATAAACTTTCTCACTGACAAAACTTACTTGTAATCATCCCAATTTTGATTAATAAAGATGTGTTTGAGCCTAGTTAGATTGCTGGGAGAAATATCAATAACCTCAGATATGCAGATGACACCACCCTTATGGCAGAAAGTGAAGAGGAACTCAAAAGCCTCTTGATGAAAGTGAAAGTGGAGAGTGAAAAAGTTGGCTTAAAGCTCAACATTCAGAAAACGAAGATCATGGCATCTGGTCCCATCATTTCATGGGAAATAGATGGGGAAACAGTGGAAACAGTGTCAGACTTTATTTTTCTGGGCTCCAAAATCACTGCAGATGGTGACTGCAGCCACGAAATTAAAAGACACTTACTCCTTGGAAGGAAAGTTATGACCAACCTAGATAGCATATTCAAAAGCAGAGACATTACTTTGCCAACAAACGTTCATCTAGTCAAGGCTATGGTTTTTCCAGTGGTCATGTATGGATGTGAGAGTTGGACTGTGAATAAGGCTGAGCGCCAAAGAATTGATGCTTTTGAAGTGTGGTGTTGGAGAAGACTCTTGAGAGTCCCTTGGACTGCAAGGAGATCCAACCAGTCCATTCTGAAGGAGATCAGCCCTGGGATTTCTTTGGAAGGAATGATGCTAAAGCTGAAACTCCAGTACTTTGGCCACCTTATGTGAAGAGTTGACTCATTGGAAAAGATTCTGATGCTGGGAGGGATTGGGGGCAAGAGGAGAAGGGGACGACAGAGGCTGAGATCGCTGGATGGCATCACTGACTCGATGGACGTGAGTTTCAGTGAACTCCGGGAGTTGGTGATGGACAGGGAGGCCTGGCGTGCTGCGATTCATGGGGTCGCAAAGAGTCGGACACGACTGAGCGACTGATCTGATCTGATAATGATTTAAAATTCATGGTCCAAAACTGAAATTGCTTTCTCAGCAACATAAATGGTTTCCATTGTACAGCAAATGGAAGCAGCCCTACATATACATATATCCCCTCTTTTTTCGATTTCCTTCTTACTCAGGTCATCACAGAGCACTCAGTAGGGTTCTCTGAGTTATACAGTTGGTTCTCATTAGTTATCTATTTTATACATAGTATCAACAATGTATGCATATCAATCCCAATTTCCCAATTAATTCTACTCCCCCTTCCTCCCCTTGTTGTACATGTGTTTGTTCTCCATGTCTGTGCCTCTATTTCTGTTTTTCAAATAAGATCATCCATACCATTTTTCTAGATTCCACATATATGCATTAATATGTGATGTTTGGTTTTCTCTTTCTGACTTACTTCACTTTGTATGACAGTCTCTAGGTTTATCCATGTCTCTACAAATGACCCAATTTTGTTCCTTTTTAAGGGCTGAGTAATATTCCATTATATATATGTCTTGCTCTACTTTATCCATTCCTCTGCTGATGGACATTTAGGTTGCTTAGAGCTTTTCTTAAGAAGCCAAATCGCATAGTGGGAAGATTATTAGGTCCTGCACATCCAAAATAGGTTGGTGGCCTGGGGTTGTGGGAAGTAGTCAGTGATCTGAGTCAGGAGTACAGGTGCGAAGTTCCTGATCCTCTAGGCATTTCATTACAATCTCCTAACAAAATGGGGAGACCATTTTCTTTCTCATTTCTATCTCAGGGGGTGTAAGTTACCAGTATGCTGCCTAATTTGTGGGGTTCTGTGCAAAATGAACATGTGGACCCACTTGCTAAAAAGTTAAGAATTTCAAGGAACACCTTAAACTAAGCAAGCATGAGGCCCTTTGCAATTGCTCACATGAATACTCATGAAGCCATTTCTGGTTATAAGAATGAGAAAGCTGATACTAATAGTGTGACATGTGGCTATAAAGAAGTTTCTGAGGAAAAAATTAAGTTTGTGGATTAGGGGAAACATTAAATTACACTCAACAGTTTCAACAGTAAGTTATATAATGATAAGATTGCTTCTAGATGTTCCCTGCAGCTGTCTGTGCTCCAGGCATGATACATCTTAATGGAGCAGGTTCAAAAATGGACCTAGGTTCTAGGCCTGGCCCTGCCAGGAATTCACTGTGGGACTTCTGGAAAGTTACTTTCTCTCTATGGGCACTTTTTCTTCACCTGTACAAAAAAGGATTTGAATTAGATGGTTAAGGTCTCTTCTAACTCTGACTGTAAGCATCTATGGAGGAGGCCCATTTTGTCTTGTCACTTTGGCAAAGCTATACTGTAACTAACCTTAAGCCAGGCACCACCACCACCATGCTCTACTCATCTCCTGCCCAAGCATACTTTTCACATCTTTTGATCACATAATATCTTCCCTCATCTGTTGATTCTTTCTGTAGATCAAAACACCAGAAATGAAGAATAAGTAATTAACAGATGACCAGACCTCTTTCCCCAGTCTTCCCTTCAGTAATCTCACAAACAAATTATATGAACAAGATATTATCTAAAGAAAGATCACAAGTAGTCAACAAACCTGCACACAGGGGATATGGCGATAAGTGTGGTCCCCTGTCTCAATGATTAACAGATTACTTCCCCTTTTCCCTTAAAAAACTTCCATGGCCTAGCAGAATCTTCAGAGTTGGTTTTTGGGGACATGAGTCCACCTTCTCCCCAGAAAGCTGGCTTTCTGATTAAAAGCAACATTTTCTATTTCTACCAACACTTGCCTCTCAAATATTAATTTCTGAGCAACAAGCAACCAGACCTGAGTTCAGTAACATAACCTGCTGTGATTCCATATGAGCAGCATCCCCTTCAGAGAGGCTGCAACACACTCTGTTGAATATTCCTTTTGATGGTAAGAATTTGCCTTCTGAAAATAAATCTGATTTCAGGAAGCAGACAATGATTTATAGCCAAGTCTAGTAAGGATAGTAATACATGGCCTAAATCAAGAGAATTTATAATTAAAAAACAATTTTCATTTTAAGCTGACATATTGGAAGGACTGATGCTGAAGCTGAAACTCCAATACTTTGGCCACCTGATGTGAAGAACTGACTCATTGGAAAAGACCCTGATGCTGGGAAAGGTTGAAGGTGGGAGAAGGGGACGACAGAGGATGAGATGGTTGGATGGCATCACTGATTCAATGGACATGAGTTTGAGGCCTGGCGTGCAGCAGTCCATGGGGTCGCTAAGAGTCAGACACAACTGAGCGACTGAACTGAAGTTGACACAACCAGAATTAAGATAGCCTGTTAAGTGTTTTTACTCAAAATTGTAATTCTGAGAGGCCATAAATTCATTCTAATGCTGCAAGTTGCTTAAAATATCTTTAGAATTCTAAAGGCAATTTAAAAGTTACACAAGAAGAAGTACCATATAAGTTAATAATCACAACTTTTATCTTGGAATGGAATCCTGTTTCAAATAAGGACCAGATATGCACCCAAAAAGTAATCAAGATCCTTAAAGAAGCCTCCTTTTAAACTGGTCTTCTATTTTGAAAAACATATTTAGAAGAGTGTATAAAATATTAAACTCACTAGGTTTTAGAATTAATGAGAAGAGGGAAATTCCCTGGTGGTCCAGTGGCTAGGACTCTTGTGCTATCACTGATGAATGCAAGGGTTCAATCTCTGGTTGGGGAACTAAAATCCCACAAGCTGCGTGGCATGGTGAAAAAAGAAAAAAAAAAAAAAAGAATTAATGAGAAGAAAATTAAACAGGCGGGGCTTTCCAGGTGGTGCTAGTGGTAAAGAACCCAACTACCAATGCAGTAGACTCAGCAGATTTGGGTTTGATCCCTGGGTTGGAAAGATCCCCTGGAAGAAGACATGGCAACCCACTCCAGTGTTCTTGCCTGGAGAATCCCATGGACAGGAAAACCTGGCAGGCTGCAGTCCATAGGGTTGAAAAGAGTCAGACACGAATGAAGCGACTTAGCATGCAGCACACACAAAATAGTCAGAAAAGGAAAGTGCGGAGGAGAAAGTTAAGTAGGGAGGAAAAGTTGAAGAAATATAAAAGTTATGGGGATTGGAGCAAGAGGGTTAAGTGAAACTCTAACTTTATCTGTAGTTTTTTTTTTGGAAGGATGGAGTCCTAACCACTAGACCTCCAGGGAGTTCCCTCTGTAATTTGTTTTTTTTTTTTTTTTTTTTTTTTTTTTTTCCTCTAATTTTATTTTATTTTTAAACTTTACATAATTGTTTTAGTTTTGCCAAATATCAAAATGAATCCGCCACAGGTATACATGTGTTCCCCATCCCGAACCCTCCTCCCTCCTCCCTCCCCATACCATCCCTCTGGGCCGTCCCAGTGCACCAGCCCCAAGCATCCAGCATCATGCATCGAATCTGGACTGGCAACTCGTTTCCTACATGATATTTTACATGTTTCATTGCCATTCTCCCAAATCTTCCCACCCTCTCCCTCTCCCACAGAGTCCATAAGACTGTTCTATACATCAGTGTCTCTTTTGCTGTCTCGTACACCGGGTTATTGTTACCATCTTTCTAAATTCCATATATATGCGTTAGTATACTGTATTTATGTTTTTCCTTCTGGCTTACTTCACTCTGTATAATAGGCTCCAGTTTCATCCACCTCATTAGAACTGATTCAAATGTATTCTTTTTAATGGCTGAGTAATACTCCATTGTGTATATGTACCACAGCTTTCTTATCCATTCATCTGCTGATGGACATCTAGGTTGCTTCCATGTCTTGGCTATTATAAACAGTGCTGCGATGAACATTGGGGTACACGTGTCTCTTTCCCTTCTGGTTTTCTCAGTGTGTATGCCCAGCAGTGGGATTGCTGGATCATAAGGCAGTTCTATTTCCAGTTTTTTAAGGAATCTCCACACTGTTCTCCATAGTGGCTGTACTAGTTTGCATTCCCACCAACAGTGTAAGAGGGTTCCCTTTTCTCCACACCCTCTCCAGCATTTATTATTTGTAGACTTTTGGATCGAAGCCATTCTGACTGGTGTGAAATGGTACCTCATAGTGGTTTTGATTTGCATTTCTCTGATAATGAGTGATGTTGAGCATCTTTTCATGTGTTTGTTAGCCATCTGTATGTCTTTTTTGGAGAAATGTCTATTTAGTTCTTTGGCCCATTTTTTGATTGGGTCGTTTATTTTTCTGGAGTTGAGCTGTAGGAGTTGCTTGTATATTTTTGAGATTAGTTGTTTGTCGGTTGCTTCATTTGCTATTATTTTCTCCCATTCTGAAGGCTGTCTTTTCACCTTGCTAATAGTTTCCTTTGATGTGCAGAAGCTTTTAAGGTTAATTAGGTCCCATTTGTTTATTTTTGCTTTTATTTCCATTATTCTGGGAGGTGGGTCATAGAGGATCCTGCTGTGATATATGTCGGAGAGTGTTTTGCCTATGTTCTCCTCTAGGAGTTTTATAGTTTCTGGTCTTACGTTTAGATCTTTAATCCATTTTGAGTTTATTTTTGTGTATGGTGTTAGAAAGTGGTCCAGTTTCATTCTTTTACAAGTGGTTGACCAGATTTCCCAGCACCACTTGTTGAAGAGATTGTCTTTAATCCATTGTATATTCTTGCCTCCTTTGTCGAAGATAAGGTGTCCATATGTGCGTGGATTTATCTCTGGGCTTTCTATTTTATTCCATTGATCCATATTTCTGTCTTTGTGCCAGTACCATACTGTCTTGATAACTGTGGCTCTGTAGTAGAGCCTGAAGTCAGGTAGGTTGATTCCTCCAGCTCCATTCTTCTTTCTCAAGATCGCTTTGGCTATTCGAGGTTTTTTGTATTTCCATATAAATTGTGAAATTATTTGTTCTAGCTCTGTGAAGAATACTGTTGGTAGCTTGATAGGGATTGCGTTGAATCTATAAATTGCTTTGGGTAGTATACTCATTTTCACTATATTGATTCTTCCAATCCATGAACATGGTATATTTCTCCATCTATTAGTGTCCTCTTTGATTTCTTTCACCAGTGTTTTATAGTTTTCTAGATATAGGTCTTTAGTTTCTTTAGGTAGATATATTCCTAAGTATTTTATTCTTTCCGTTGCAATGGTGAATGGAATTGTTTCCTTAATTTCTCTTTCTGTTTTCTCATTATTAGTGTATAGGAATGCAAGGGATTTCTGTGTGTTGATTTTATATCCTGCAACTTTACTGTAGTCATTGATTATTTCTAGTAATTTTCTGGTGGAGTCTTTAGGGTTTTCTATGTAGAGGATCATGTCATCTGCAAATAGTGAGAGTTTTACTTCTTCTTTTCCAATTTGGATTCCTTTTATTTCTTTTTCTGCTCTGATTGCTGTGGCCAAAACTTCCAATACTATGTTGAATAGTAATGGTGAAAGTGGGCACCCTTGTCTTGTTCCTGACTTTAGAGGAAATGCTTTCAATTTTTCACCATTGAGGATAATGTTCGCTGTGGGTTTGTCATATATAGCTTTTATTATGTTGAGGTATGTTCCTTCTATTCCTGCTTTCTGGAGAGTTTTTATCATAAATGGATGTTGAATTTTGTCAAAGGCTTTCTCTGCATCTATTGAGATAATCATATGGTTTTTATTTTTCAATTTGTTAATGTGGTGTATTACATTGATTGATTTGCGGATATTGAAGAATCCTTGCATCCCTGGGATAAAGCCCACTTGATCATGGTGTATGATCTTTTTAATGTGTTGTTGGATTCTGATTGCTAGAATTTTGTTAAGGATTTTTGCATCTATGTTCATCAGTGATATTGGCCTGTAGTTTTCTTTTTTTGTGGGATCTTTGTCAGGTTTTGGTATTAGGGTGATGGTGGCCTCATAGAATGAGTTTGGAAGTTTACCTTCCTCTGCAATTTTCTGGAAGAGTTTGAGCAGGATAGGTGTTAGCTCTTCTCTAAATTTTTGGTAGAATTCAGCTGTGAAGCCGTCTGGACCGGGGCTTTTGTTTGCTGAAAGATTTTTGATTACAGTTTCAATTTCCATGGTTGTGATTGGTCTGTTAAGATTTTCTATTTCTTCCTGGTCCAGTTTTGGAAAGTTGTACTTTTCTAAGAATTTGTCCATTTCTTCCACGTTGTCCATTTTATTGGCATATAATTGTTGATAGTAGTCTCTTATGATCCTTTGTATTTCTGTGTTGTCTGTTGTGATCTCTCCATTTTCGTTTCTAATTTTGTTGATTTGATTTTTCTCCCTTTGTTTCTTGATGAGTCTGGCTAATGGTTTGTCAATTTTATTTATCCTTTCAAAGAACCAGCTTTTGGTTTTGTTGATTTTTGCTATGGTCTCTTTTGTTTCTTTTGCATTTATTTCTGCTCTAATTTTTAAGATTTCTTTCCTTCTACTAACCCTGGGGTTCTTCATTTCTTCCTTTTCTAGTTGCTTTAGGTGTAGAGTTAGGTTATTTATTTGACTTTTTTCTTGTTTCTTGAGGTGTGCCTGTATTGCTATGAACTTTCCCCTTAGGACTGCTTTTACCGCATCCCACAGGTTTTGGGTTGTTGTGTTTTCATTTTCATTCGTTTCTATGCAAATTTTGATTTCTTTTTTGATTTCTTCTGTGATTTGTTGGTTATTCAGCAGCGTGTTGTTCAGCCTCCATATGTTGGAATTTTTAATAGTTTTTCTCCTGTAATTGAGATCTAATCTTACTGCATTGTGGTCAGAAAAAATGCTTGGAATGATTTCTATTTTTTTGAATTTACCAAGGCTAGCTTTATGGCCCAGGATGTGATCTATCCTGGAGAAGGTTCCATGTGCGCTTGAGAAAAAGGTGAAATTCATTGTTTTGGGATGAAATGACCTATAGATATCAATTAGGTCTAACTGGTCTATTGTATCGTTTAAAGTTTGTGTTTCCTTGTTAATTTTCTGTTTAGTTGATCTATCCATTGGTGTAAGTGGGGTATTAAAGTCTCCCACTATTATTGTGTTATTGTTAATTTCTCCTTTCATACTTGTTAGCATTTGTCTTACGTACTGTGGTGCTCCCGTGTTGGGTGCATATATATTTATAATTGTTATCTCTTCTTCTTGGATTGATCCTTTGATCATTATGTAGTGACCTTCTTTGTCTCTTTTCACAGCCTTTGTTTTAAAGTCTATTTTATCTGATATGAGTATTGCTACTCCTGCTTTCTTTTGGTCCCTATTTGCATGGAAAATCTTTTTCCAGCCCTTCACTTTCAGTCTGTATGTGTCCCCTGTTTTGAGGTGGGTCTCTTGTAGACAACATATGTAGGGGTCTTGTTTTTGTATCCATTCAGCCAGTCTTTGTCTTTTGGTTGGGGCATTCAACCCATTTACATTTAAGGTAATTACTGATAAGTATGTTCCCGTTGCCATTTACTTTATTGTTTTGGGTTCGAGTTTATACACCGTTTTTGTGTTTCCTGTCTAGAGAATATCCTTTAGTATTTGTTGGAGAGCTGGTTTGGTGGTGCAGAATTCTCTCAGCTTTTGCTTGTCTGAAAAGCTTTTGATTTCTCCTTCATACTTGAATGAGATCCTTGCTGGGTACAATAATCTGGGCTGTAGGTTATTTTCTTTCATCATTTTAAGTATGTCTTGCCATTCCCTCCTGGCTTGAAGAGTTTCTATTGAAAGATCAGCTGTTATCCTTATGGGAATTCCCTTGTGTGTTATTTGTTGTTTTTCCCTTGCTGCTTTTAATATTTGTTCTTTGTGTTTGATCGTTGTTAATTTGATTAATATGTGTCTTGGGGTGTTTCTCCTTGGGTTTATCCTGTTTGGTACTCTCTGGGTTTCTTGGACTTGGGTGATTATTTCCTTCCCCATTTTAGGGAAGTTTTCCACTATTATCTCCTCAAGTATTTTCTCATGGTCTTTCTTTTTGTCTTCTTCTTCTGGAACCCCTATGATTCGAATGTTGTAGCGTTTAATATTGTCCTGGAGGTCTCTGAGATTGTCCTCATTTCTTTTAATTCGTTTTTCTTTTATCCTCTCGGATTCGTTTATTTCTACCATTCTATCTTCTAATTCACTAATCCTGTCTTCTGCCTCTGTTATTCTACTATTTGTTGCCTCCAGAGTGTTTTTAATTTCACTTATTGCATTATTCATTATATATTGACTCTTTTTTATTTCTTCTAGGTCCTTGTTAAACCTTTCTTGCATCTTCTCAATCCTTGTCTCCAGGCTATTTATCTGTGATTCCATTTTAGTTTCAAGATTTTGGATCAATTTCACTATCATTATTCGGAATTCTTTATCAGGTAGATTCCCTATCTCTTCCTCTTTTGTTTGGTTTGGTGGGCATTTATCCTGTTCCTTTATCTGCTGAGTATTCCTCTGTCTCTTCATCTTGTTTAAATTGCTGAGTTTGGGGTGTCCTTTCTGTATTCTGGCAGTTTGTGGAGTTCTCTTTATTGTGGCGTTTCCTCACTGTGTGTGGGTTTGTACAGGTGGCTTGTCAAGGTTTCCTGGTTAGGGAAGCTTGTGTCGGTGTTCTGGTGGGTGGAGCTGTATTTCTTCTCTCTGGAGTGCAATGAAATGTCCAGTAATGAGTTATGAGATGTCTATAGTTTTGGGGTGACTTTGGGCAGCCTGTATCTTGAAGCTCAGGGCTGTGTTCCTTTGTTGCTGGAGAATTTGCTTGGTATGTCTTGCCCTGGAACTTATTGGCCCTTGTATGGTGCTTGGATTCAGTGTCGGTATGGAGGCATTTGATGAGCTCCTGTCAATGAATATTCCTTGGAGTCAGGAGTTCCCTGGAGTCAGGGTTTGGACTTAAGTCTCCTGCTTCCGATTATCGGTCTTATTTTTACAGTAGTTTCAAAACTTTCTCCTTCTATACAGCACCATTGATAAAACATCTACATTAAAGATGATAAGTTTCTCTACAGTGAGGGTCACTCAGAGAGGTTCACAGGGTTACATGGAGAAGAGAAGAGGGAGGAGGGAGTTAGAGGTGACCCAAATGAGATGAGGTAAATCAATAGTGGAGAGAGTGGGCTAGCCAGTAGTCACTTCCTTATGTGCACTCCACAACTGGACCACTCAGAGATGTTCACGGGGTTATACAGAGAAGAGAAGAAGGAGGAAGGTAACAGAGGTGGCCAGAAGGATAAAAGGGGGGAATGAAAAGGAGGGAGACAGTTCCAGCCAGTAATCAGTTCCCTAAGTGTTCTCCACCGTCTGGAACACACAGAAATTCACAGAGTTGGGTAGAGTAGAGAGGGGTTAGGGAGGAGACACAGGCGACCTGGTGGAGAAAAAGGAGGGTCCAAAGGGAGAGAGAGCAGTCAAGCCAGTAATCTCACTCCCTAGTGAAAAATGGGTCCTGAAGATTGGGTCCTTATAGGTACAAAATTGGTAACAAATACATAAAAGCAAAAATTAAAAATCTAGAGTAGAGTTTGGAATTTCAAAAATACGATGTTAAAGAAAAGAAGAAGGAAAAGAAAGAGAGAAAGAATGAACAAACAAAAACAAACAAGGTCGCGAAAATTATAGAGAAAGTACAGGTACAAAATTGATAACTAATACCAGAAAGCGAAAATTAAAAATCTAGAGTAGAGTTTGGAATTTCAAAAATACGATGTTAAAGAAAAGAAGAAGGAAAAGAAAGAGAGAAAAACGAACAAACAAATACGAACAATGTCACAAAAATTATAAAGAAAATACAGGTACAAAATTGATATCAAATACCAAAAAGCATAAATTAAAAATCTAGAGTAAAGTTTGGAATTTCAGATATACAATGTTATATAAAAGAAGAAGAGAAAGAAACAGAGAAGAAGAAAAAAAAAAAAAAGTCACAGAAATTATATAAAAAAAAAACTATAGGTACAAAATTGATAACATATACCAAAAAGCGAAAATTAAAAATCTAGAGTAGATTTTAGAATTTCAAAAATACAATGTTAAAGAAAAGAAGAAAAAAACAAAAACAAACAAAAAAAAACAAGGTCAAAAAGTTATAAAATATATATATATGAAGTTTGCTGAAGAAGAAAAAAATAGGGTCTTTTTTTTTTTTTTTTTGCAAAGTACTAGGATATAAAGGTGAAAATTAAAGGAACAATAGAGGACTTAAAATTTATTTTTTTTTAATTAAAAAAAAAGAAAGAATGATCGTAAAAATAATAAAAATATATCTAGGACTTTTTTTTTTTTTTTTTGTGGGTGTTGTGGGTTCAGTTCATTTTTGGCTAGTTCCTTCGTCAGATTTATATTTCTCAAGATCTATAGGCCCCTTCCTATGTAGTCTGTAGTAACCACAGGGTTTTGATCTATTGCCTGTAGCTTCCAAGGCGTTTCCCTCTGTTATATCTTCTTCTGTTTGCTAGTCTCTTCAGTATCTGGTTTCCGCCCTGACTCAAAGGGCACGGTGGAGGACACTTTTTTTTTTTTTTTTTTTTAGGCTTACTTGTTCAGTCGCGCTGTGGGGAGAGAGGGAGGGATGCTGCAAACAAATAACACTGGCGTGGGCTCGCAGTGCCTCAGCCACCCTGGGTCTGCCCCCGCTCACGGCGCGTGTAGCCTCCCTGTCCACACTGCTCGGACTCTAGGTTGTTCCGCCGGGAACAATCCGAGGCTGGCCCTGGGCTGCATGCACCTCCCAGGTCCAAGCCGCTCAGGTTCAGGCACTCGGGTAGTCCTCAGAGGTGCAGACTCAGTTGGGCCTGCGTTTTGTGCTCTTCCCAGGTCCGAGCGCCAATTTGCTCTTCCCAGGCGAGCGCCAATGCTGCGACTTATCGCCTCCCCACCGCTCGGTTATCTGGATGTAAAACCGGCGCACCTTCTCAGGCAGATGTTGACCGTCCAGACCCCCAAGAAGTTTTAGTTAGCAAAGAAGCCTGCTTACAATTTTATAGATAATGTCTCTCTGGGGCTGCGATTGCCCCCTTCCGGCTCTGGCTGCCTGTCACCGGAGGGGGAAGGTCTGCAGCCGGCTATCTCTGTTCAGTCCTTTGTTCCGTGCGCGGGCCTGGCGGTCTTAGGTTAGGGCTGGCTTTTCGCGTGGTAGGTATCCCACAGTCTGGTTTGCTAGCCCAAATTATTTCGCTCAGATAGCGCTCAGGGTATTCAGGCCAGATTCTTACTCTCAGCGATGCAGCCCGCGCCGCGCCTCCCTGCCCAGCCCCGGTTTGCTAATGGCGGATGCAGGCGTCTGCGCTGCTTCTCTGCTGGGGGAGTTATCGTAGGGCTCGCAATCTGCGAGTTTTAAATTGTTTATTTATTTTTTCTCCCTGTTATGTTGCCCTCTGTGCTTCCAAAGCTCGGCACAGATTCGGCAGTGAGAAGGTTTCCTGATGTTTGGAAACTTCTCTCTTTTTAAGATTCCCTTCCCGGGACGGAACTCCGTCCCTCCCTCTTTTGTCTCTTTTTTTTGTTGTTTTTAATATTTTTTCCTACCTCCTTTCGAAGAGTTGGGTTGCTTTTCTGGGTGCCTGATGTCCTCTGCCGGCATTCAGAAGCTGTTTTGTGGAATTTACTCGACGTTTAAATGCTCTTTTGATGAATTTGTGGGGGAGAAAGTGTTCTCCCCGTCCTACTCCTCCGCCATCTTGGCTCCTCCCCTCCTGTAATTTGTTTTAAATAAAAAGGACTTGAAGCAAATATAGTAAAAAATATGGATGACTCTGGGTGGAGGTTACATGAAATTCTCCATGTTGAAAAATATTCTCACAATACTGAAAAAAAAAAAAAGGAAGAGATAAATTGTACTGTGGTCTGGTCTCTCTCTGTATCTGGTAGATCACAGCCCTTTGAGACGCTGATTAGATTCAGAGCTCTTAGGTCTTAGACTTTCTAAAGAGTGGGGCAATTATTTATAGCCAAGCCGAGATGTTGATTTTGTTTCTCTCTGAATGGGCTGTTTCTCTTTAAAAAGAATAAAGCATGGCTCATCCAACTTACAAGACCAGGGTTGTGACTTAGTGTTGCCTATCCCTAAGAGGACTCCAACTTGCCCAGGTCGGGAGAGAAGAGAAGGAAGGAAAAGTTAGCACCATCAGCATCAATGAGAATCAGTCATTGTCAGATATGGATTTATGCTTGACTTCCAGCTTTTCTCTCTACAACCTTGGGTGAAAAATAGGGAGCAAGTTATGGGGAGAGTTGTGGACTTGTACCTTCTAATCTGAAAACAAGGGCTTCATTCCCCTTGTTTATTTTATGCTATTTCTTTCATTTTTGGCTATGCCACATGACTTGTGGGATTTTTAGTTTCCCGACCAGGGATTGAACCCAAGCCCTCGGGAGTGACAGTACAGATTCCTAACCACTGAATCACCAGGGAATTCCCCCATTCACCTTGTTTAGAATGTCATGGCCATTCATCATCTCCTTCTCCAAATCCTATACTTCCCTTCGGAAGCCTGTTTAAGTCTTGCCTCCTCCAGGCCCGTTGCACTGGCCTGTTTCTGGGTTCTTGCCTTCAGCCAAGCAAGATGGCGCCCTCTACTTGGGGACTGCCTGGATTGTCCTCTCTTAAGATTTCTATGGAAAGCCAGTCCCACCCTCTGTTGCTCTGAATCCCTCTAGCTGATCCAGGCCTCAGGGTCCACAATCAATGGTGTCTCCAGTTAACGTTTTCCTTCAAACAACCTCTGTCAACTAGTCTGAATTCCATGTGAAAACAGAGAGGGATAATTCACAAAACAGAATTTAAGCCACAGTCTTCCTCAAAATATCTTCCCTTAACTAGTCAGATTCCATAGCATGTCTTATGGGCTGTAAGGATCAAATGCAAATGCTGTTGGTCATGGTTAAGTTGGTAGTAATTAGTACTACTGGATTAGTTTTCTACTTTCCTATCTAAGGGCAGACCTCTGAAGAAAGGAAAGGAGAAGCAAAGAAAGAAGGGTTTGAGAGAGTTTTGGGGCACTGTGTTAGGAGGGTAGATTCTGCTGAGGGTGAGTGTGAGACCCTAAAAGAGAAAAAGAAACTTATGAAAAGCACCTGGAGAGCCTTGGTCACAAATTTGGCTCACTTCTCAAGATTGCCTCTTGTGAATGAGTTTGAAGAAAGGTACTTTAGGGACTGAACCCCACCTTCTGAGGTATCCTTTAATCAGCCTCATCTAGACATGTGGGCAAAACATTAGAAAGACAAGGCTAATTGAGCATGAGGAATTCACTAACTTCTTAAGTTGTTTGCTCTTGTTCTCTGTCTTTGGTTAACTGAGTTACCAAAGCTAGGGTAGCTTTGATTAGCAATTCAGCAGATTCTGAACCTCTGGGACTGTTGCCTGGACAACTGTAAATGTCTTTTAATTAACATCCTGTCTTCATTCTTGTCCTGTTTCATCCATTTCCAAAATAGTAGAGAGATTTTTTTTTTTTTTGAGGGGTAGGGAGAGGGGGAATTAAAATCACATATCATCCCCTGCTTAAAGACTTTAATAGTTTCCCATTGCTCTTTAAATAAAATCACAAATTCTTGTAAGGCCCTGTTGTTACTCTCTCTGCCTTCATCTGATAGACTCTCCCACTCAATTACTAGATTTTAGACATATTGTACTCCTTCTACCTTGGCCCTATGTTCATTCCCTGGTCTTGAACTTGATTTTTTTAGTTCTTCACCTGGCTGGATCATTGGCAATCTTTGGATCTCTGTACAAATATTGTTTGTACAAATGGTGGTCCTCCTTTGACCACTCTATCTAAAAAGCATCCTTCCTTGGTATTTATCTGTCTCATCATCCTATTTCTTTCATAGCACTTACCCACAATGTAACAATTAATAGTTGTTAATAATAAATATTTATTTTGTATGGGCTTTCCTTTTCTTATAGAATTTAAACTTCCTGAGGGCAGGGACCTTGCTATCATATTCGTTTTGTTGCTCCCACTACCCAGCAGTACTTGACACAAAGCAAGGCACTCAATAAATATTTGGTAAATGAATGAAGAAAAAATAAAACCAGCAACAGAAAGTCCTCAGATTTGTTGGTTCCTTTGGGCCAACAAGACTAGAGAGATGTGAGATTTCATATCATATCAGATTTCAGTCAGATAGTGGTTTCATATTTTTTTCCTCGGCCTTTGTTCTGTCATACTGGGGCTTAGACAACTCTTAAATTGCATTAGCATCCCTTAGAAACCTGGATTCAACCCCTGGGTTGGGAAGATCCCCTGGAGAAGGGAATGGCTACCCACTCCAGTATTCTTGCCTGCAGAATTCCATAGACAAAGGAGCCTGGCGGGCTACAGTCCATGGGGTCACAAAGAGTCGGACATGACTGAGAGACTAACACTAACACACTATGGCTTTTCTTAATATCTTTGATCTTGCATTTGATCAAGAAAGGGAAAAGAGGGATTTCCTGGCTGTCCAGTGGTAAAGAATCCACCTGCCAAAGCAGGGGACACTGGTTCGATCCCTGGTCTGGGATGATCCCATGTGCCGCGGAACAACTAAACCTGTGTGCCACAACAAAAGAAGCCATCACAATAAGAAGCTGTGCACCACAACCCGAGGAGGCCCGTGCACAGCAACCAAGACCCAGCACTGCCAAAAGTAAAATAACTAAACAAAAAATTTAAAAAGAAATAATCTAATTTGTGGACAAAAATGACTAAGTGAAAAGTGAAGTCGCTCAGTCGTGTCTGACTCTGCAACCCCATGGACTGGAGCCCACCAGGCTCCTCAGTCCATGGAATTTTCCAGGCAAGAGTACTAAGGGGACCTGAAATGAGGATTTAAGAACCACAGTGCTTTCGCACTGAAAGAGATCTTAGGAATCATCTTGTCCAGGAAACTTAAACCTGGCTGTGCATTAGGGTTGTTAGGAGAACATTTTGCTCCTTTGCTAACAGTACTTTGTTAAGATATTATTTCTATACAGTAAAATGCACCAATTTTAAGTATCAAGGTTGATGAATTCTAACTTTATACACTTGTGTAACCACCACTCAGATCAAGGCATAGAACATTTCTTCCATTCCTGAAAGTTCCATTGTGTCTCTTTCCAGGCAATATCCATTTTCACCCATCAGGGGTAATGTCTATTCTGACTCCTACCACCATAGATTGATTTTTCTGGGTTTTGTACTCACATAAACGGAATCCCAGGGTGTCCCAGGTGGCTCAGCGGTAAAGAATACACCTGCCAAGCAGGAGATGCAGGTTTGATCCCTGGGTTGGGAAGATCATCTGGAATAGGAAATGGCAACCCACACCGATATTCTTGCCTAGAGTATTCCACGGACTGAAGAGCCTGGTGGGCTACAGTCCACAGGGTCACAGAAGAGTAGGACATGACTGAACGACTGAGCACACAAATGGAATCATACTGAATGATGATTCAGCTTTTGTATCTGACTTCTTTTGCTCAATATAATGTTTTTGAGGCTTCGTTCATTTTTTTGTATGTTTAAGTAGTTTGTTCTTTTTTTCAATAGCTGATTAGTATTCCACTGTAAATATACCACATTTGTTCATCCATTTGCTCGTGGAACTTTTACAAAATGTAAATGCCAAAGCCTGTCCTCGGCCCACTGAATCTAAACTTCCAGGGATGGAGTTTGGGAGACATACTTTCAATAAGTTTCCAGGCAATTGTGATGTACAGCCATGTGTGAAAACACTGATTCTGTCTATTCACTCTGGTTCTACAGATAAGGAAACTGACAGCAGGAAAGAGATTTCCCAGACACTTGAATCAGTTGAGTCAAGCTTAGAACATTTTCCACTGTGCTACTCTTTTCCTTGGAAGATAAGTCAAGTTGCTAATTACTGACAAGGGCAGAGACATGAGTCATAAGACCTTCCATTTATCAAGCACCTGTTATACATTAGGCTCTGCTCTAGGTACATGAGTCCAGCTCTTTGTGACCCTATGGACTATAGCCGGCCAGGCTCCTCTGTGCATGGGATTCTCCAGGCAAGAATACTGGAGTGGGTTGCCATTTCCTTCTCCAGAGGAATCTTCCTGAACCAAGGACAGAACTTGAGTCTCTTATCTCTCCTGCATTGGCAGGCAGGTGCTTTACCATTAGCGCCACCTGGAAAACTCCTATAGACACATTATGTACATTTAATCCTCTTAACAATTTGTGTATCACAGCTGAGGACACTGAAACCCAGAGCAGCCCAAGGGACAGAGGTAGCATGTGATAGAGAGAGGAGTTGATCCCAAGCCTTCCTAACTCCAGAGTCATACAAGAAGGTTGGTACTTTAGCCTGAAGTGAAAAGAAGGAAAATTACAAACTCCTTGGTTTGGTGGTCTTCCATTCTGGCCCAGTCCAGCTTGCTACAGTAGAAATAAAAACAAAACAGTGTTCACCCCATTTCTCAAACTGGTTTTAGAATTCCTTTAGTTCTGTACACTCAGTTCTCTATCAGTTAAAGTGGTTGACTGTCCAATTGACTAAAAATGCGGCCACTAAAGGGAGGGTGATGTATTTGCTTAATCACTAGCTCTTCCTCCTCTACTGTCCCTGGGGGTGGGGACTGCAAATGCTGCCAGCAGGTCTGTCAGAGATGTTCTCCACAAATGGAAAGCTAGTTTCCCAAAGTGGGGAGGGCCTTGATTCTTTCATCAGGGAGTAAATTGACCCTAGCAATCAGAGACAAGAATGAGTCAGAAATACATTTGCTAGTTGAGATGCTGAACCTTGAGTCCTGAGAGACTCCAGGACTCCAGAAACTGGAGTTTTTCAACAACACATTGTGTTTTTCAATAATGAGGGAATCTGGAAAGTCTAAGGGATGACTGGCTGAGGAAAGTGGAGACCTGGCTTTTGTAGCTGCTATGGTTGGGGGAAGTAGGATGCGAATAGAGGGGAGGAAGAGAAAAAAGCTTGTAGGTACTTACAAAGACTCTCCCTGACCAAACTTTAGTTAGGTTTCTCTGAGCCCTCTTCTTAACTAGGCCTTGGCTTTGGCCCTCCATTCTTTGACCTGCATAGCTCAGATTTTGCAAGAATCCTGTCAATTTAGTGAGAACTCCCCCACCCTTGATATATGATCATTCGATATCTAATCAAGTTTCTCATCCCCACCTTTGATGTATAAGCCTACCTTTAGCAAGAATCCTGTTAGGTTAAGTTAGCAAGAATCCCCTTATCCTTGATGTCTCCTCTTAGTAATTTTCCATCCTCTAATCCTCTCAATGTCCTCACTGGCTAAAAATTCCCAACTGTCCTTGTTTGTATTCTGAGTTGAGCCTGATCTTCCTCTCCTATTGCAACATCCCTATGGCAACAGTCTTGAGTAAAGTCTTCTTTACCATTTTAACCAGTATTAGAATAAACAATACCAAAATGATTTGATCTCTTGGGCTATATCTATACACATAGACTTATTTGATTATTGTGACTGAATTGACTAGTTTAATTCTTATGCCTTATGGATGACAAACTGAACAATATTCTAATAATATTCTAGTATTAGAATAATAATATTATAATATTATTCTATATTATTATATTATATTATAATAATATATAATAAAATATAATATAATAATATATAATAAAATATAATAATATTATTAGAATATTATTCAGTTTGTCAATGAAGATCATGGCATCTGGTCCCATCACTTCATGGGAAATAGATGAGGAAACAGTGGAAACAGTGTCAGACTTTATTTTGGGGGGCTCCAAAATCATTGCAGATGGTGATTGCAGCCATGAAATTAAAAGATGCTTACTCCTTGGAAGGAAAGTTATGACCAACCTAGACAGCATATTCAAAAGCAGAGACATTACTTTGCCAACAAAGGTCCGTCTAGTCAAGACTATGGTTTTTCCAGTGGTCATGTATGGATGTGAGAGTTGGACTGTGAAGAAAGCTGAGCGCTGAAGAATTGATGTTTTTGAAGTGTGGTGTTAGAGAAGACTCTTGAGAGTCCCTTGGACTGCAAGGAGATCCAACCAGTCCATTCTAAAGGAGATCAGTCCTGGGTGTTCTTTGGAAGGAATGATGCTAAAGCTGAAACTCCAGTACTCTGGCCACCTCATGAGAAGAGTTGACTCATTGGAAAAGACTCTGATGCTGGGAGGGATTGGGGGCAGGAGGAGAAGGGGACGACAGAGGATGAGATGGCTGGATGGCATCACCAACTCGATGGACTGAGTTTGAGTGAACTCCGGGAGTTGGTGATGGACAGGGAGGCCTGGCGTGCTGTGACTCATGGGGTTGCAAAGAGTCAGACATGACTGAGCGACTGAACTGAACTGAACTGATATTATATTATTATTATAGAATATTCTAATATTCTAATAATATTCTGGTCTGGGTTTTACATGGACAGCCTGCTTCAGGACTCTTCTTCTGAGACCAGGAACCATGTGGCAGGCCCAGGCTCTGCCCAAGAGGCTCTGCATTAGAATTCTAAGAAGGCTTCATGCTGTGCTCCTCCTCATGAAGCAAAAGGACACAAAGCATCCTGGCAGCTGCATGTCAATGTGAAGTCTGTCTGCTGTTCTACTGAAACAGGATTCAAGAGTCCCAATCCCCAGATATGCATTCCCACAGTGTATAAGGAATGCAATGCTGATAGGAGCTGCTAAAATGATTAATCTCCTGACATCATTCCCTTTGGCTTGATTTAGTTCTTATCACTCAACAAAGATCACTGTGGGGACATTACTGGTTACGGTTTTATTGTCCAGAAACTACTTCTCTCTCTTTTCTCTGGCCCAGTAATCATACTGTCTTCTAATGTTCTGAATTCGTGTCACTTGGGTATTCTTTACTTGTTGAGTGTAGCCTGAAGCTGGATGGATGGTCTTCTACAGCTCTCAACAACTTTTCAGCAGAAGGAAGGGAAGAGGCTTTGATGTCAGAGAAATTTTCTGCAGAAAAGGATCAAGGCAGACCAAAGGGAATATAGCCGAGCAAATCTTAAGACCATGTGTGAATTAGAGAAACTTTGTGTTTAGACAAAGTAGAAAAGGTTTTGAGACAAACAACTGTGAAATTGTGTTTTAGAATGGGTCAAGATCTCTCACTCTCACAAAAGCCCCTAAAATAGCCAAAGAAAATCCAAAGTGACTCCAATGTTTCATCTCTTAAGCCTCCTAGAGCCTCTCCAATGAAACTGGCAGAAAATCCAGTGTTGCTGAAACAGAACAAATGCATCCACAATTGAAAATATTAATCCAAGCTTTCCTCTGAAGGGCATTAAAATGTGCTGAAACAGGCATTCCACCCTGAAAAACCAAACACTTGGAAAGGAAAAGGAAGATTTCCAACAAATGGAAGTTTGGTTGTCTGGTTTTGCTCTAATAAACATGAAATGAACCAATTCTTCACATGAAGACTGATCTGAAATCCCAAATTCTACTCTCTGAAAGCCATTAGAAATCTGATACTACTGGTGACTTCCTGAAGACATTAAAGAAGCGCTGAAATGTGATTCTGACATCAGGGCTGAGATTTTAAAGTATGTCTTTCTAGGGAATTTTTTTCTTTTGCTGCTAGAAAGTGGAAAAAGCAGGGTATAGAGTAATAAGAAGCTACTAGCCCACAAAAGGTAGACTGCTTTCTTTGTGCTAAACTACTCTGATCCACAAAAGTGAAACAAATAAATCTGTTTAGCTTTCCTGAAAATGAAGAAATGAAGGATGACCCACAAAGTTCTTTAAACTTTCAAAAGTAACAGCAGCTTTACCACACCCTCCTCCAAAGCATATTTAAATTGATAATGCTTCCCCTCAGAAAGTGGAGGCCAAAGGAATCTGGTTCTCACCTTGTAACAGAGCAGGCTGGGGGCTAGCTCAACCCTCATTTCAAGGACAAGAACAAGAAAACAAACAACCCTACTGCAAACATTATTTTAAACTTCACTCCATCTCACAGGCAGGAATAGTCTCACTGATCCGCAATGCAAAGAAAAAAACGTTTCAGCATCAGAAAAGCAGCAGTAAATGGAACAGCAGAACAGGTGTTTGTGTTTTTTTTTACAAAAGTAGAAAAAGTAAAGGGCAGTGCTTATTTTACAGAGGGGCTCTCTAGCCATTTGAAACTTAAACACAGAGAAGGAGATAGGATCTCTGTAGGCAGCAGAAGAAAAGAAAAATTTTTTTTCCTACTTACAGTGTCTTTTATCTCTAAGGGAAGCCAGAGCTGAGCGTCTTCCCTGTCCTTATGCAGCAGAGGCAAGATGTGTTGCTGTGAGATTTTTAAAAGACCCCAGGAACTCCCAGTAGCTGGCTTCCTCATTGCATCTCTGCCATCAGCCAAGTGAAGACTGCCTTCATACCCATTCTGATGGCCGCAAGCCTTGTGGTCTGGTCTCCCTATTTTTCTCCCCAGTCTTTGGAATTAGAATTGGTGTTGACACTGAGGTTGTAAAGGGTTGGAAAAGAAGTGGCTGCACTGAGGTTACCCATGGGCAGGATTTAATGAGATTTTAATTCAGAATCGATCCCAGGACAGAGAATGAAACTAATGAATTGCCATAACGAGTTAACCTGGAAAAACACATCCTGCCAAAGAAAGGTTTAATTTAGCTTCTTTCAGAAATTCTGGGTGTTGGGGGCCAGAGTGAGGTACTCCACCCATGGCAAAGGTCATGAGGAAGGAGGCTCGACATACGCAAAGGCGGGATCGAGCCTCAGGAGTCCCCCTGGAAATCCTCGAGCGTCTACCCCCATAACCAGAGCCTGCCTACTTTACTACTTTGTGCTCTTACCTATACCTCTGACTTTACGGGGGGCTGTCCCCCACCACCTCTTTCAGAGAAGGAGTTAACCTAGAGCTCCAGTCAATAAAAACTCTTGGGTGTGACAAGAGTGTTTTAACCTACAAACTCCTCTGAAGTTTCTCTAGCCTGCCTGACAGGCTCGTCGGGCCACATGTGATTGCTCACAGCCTCCCAACCGTGAGAGGCACGAGATGCTTTAAACCCTCTAAAAACAGGTTCTTTAGAGAAGTTAGAAAACTATAAGTATAGTGGGCTAATTAGAAATTGTGTTGGTGAAGGGTTTTTCATTTGTTGAGCCAACGTTTGTTGCTAAGTCTCCATATCCCCTGCCCTTACACACATTAATGAATATATAGAAGGAATAAGTATTAACCTTTGATATTAATCACGTTAGACCTTAGGCTAAGTAAATTCTTTCCTTAACTAAAACCCACTACACCCTCACCCTGTAGGAATGTAACTTTATTTGGGTGGCATCTGTTTTGAGACTAATCAGCCCTGGAGAAATAAGTGTCCTGACTGACTGACCGCTGTCACAAGGAGAGGGTTGTAAATTGTCAGCAGGCCCCCCTGGCCAGAAGATGATGTAACACCCCTAAGACCTCTGTATACATTTGTGTGAAGCACCTGACTTTAATAAAAGTCAGGACTGCTGTCCCCACATGACTTTTGTATAACATCTCAGTGTATAAAAACAGACTCTGGAAAATAAAGAATTGGGATCAGTTTCTCGAAATACTGGTCTCCCCATGTCGCTCTCTCTCTCACTCTGGTTGAGTCTCCATCTGGAGCGCGGAACCCACCATGCTTACTAATTATGCCTGGGCTTCTAAGATCCGACCGGGGAGGCCTCAGCGTCTCCTCTCCTTCGGGAGAACGGAAGGACGCCTGCGGCCTACGTAAGTGGTGCAAGCTTCTTGTCTTGAAGTTTTATTGGTCTCCCGCGTAAACCAAGCTACTCAGCCTCTTTTCTCCACTGAATTTTCCTACTGAGCTATCCTCATCCTATTACTCTTTATATCTTTGATAAAATATTTAAATAAATAGGTCGCCGACGCCGTCCCCGCTTCGAATACCCTGGATCAGCCGGGGCAGGACCCCGGCATCTGGGTGGGCTAAGCAGCATTCACTGGAGAAGTTAAACTCTAGGTAGGCAGATTGCTGAGGCCTAGCCTGCCTTATTAGTAAAATCTCTTTGGGAACTTTCAATATTGGTCTCATAATTTTAAACATTTCTACATAAATTTTCAACAGTTGAAGGGTTGCCCTTCTGCTGACATGATAAGTGATTAGTCTGTGGTTCACCTCTTCTTGCTCACTTGAGCTTATTTGAACAAACTGGAATTTACAGGGTCACAACTTATGACCCCTGGGTGATGTGAAGTTTTGAGGTTCTGCAGAGAAGAGCAGCTTAACATAAGGACATGCAGCAAGTATTATCTGTTTTGCTGGGGATGGTGGTGAAAGAATGTGACAGGTAGTGATGATCTCTAGTCCTTCATTGATTTATCCTCATTTGTAGGGACCAACTTCTTTTTGGTGGTTTATGGAGACAGGGACAATTGGAAAGAGAAGTAAATACAAAGTCAGAAGATGTGGATTCTGTTCAGGTTTTGTTACTTTCTGTTTGCGATCTCGGGTAAGTCATATAAACTGTCTGAACCCACTGTCTCATTTGCCTCCCACCCTGGGCCAATCAAATGAAACCATGTAGACACCTTGGGACCTGTGGAGCCCTCCACAGATGTGCCGCTTTTCTAAATTTTCATTCCTTGTATGACCCACCAAGTAAGCTGTTCAGATAAATCAAGAGTTCAAATATGGAACCGGGAGGAGACAACATCTTGAGTCTGATTGATACTAGATGATGGGAATCAACGGCTGTGGAAGATAGAGCCAAGGGAAAAAAATAAGAAGAAGGAGTTAAAAAGGAGAAAAGACATAAAATTCCTAGGGAAAGGCTTGGCTCTGGTGCTGATTGGGCCTTATGACTCTAAAGTAAAAGTGAAAGTTGCTCAATCATGTCCAACTCTTTGTGACCCCATGGACTATACAGCCCATGAAATTCTCCAAGCCAGAATACTGGAGTGGGTAGCTGTTCCCTTCTCCAGGGGATCTTCCGAACCCAGATCTCTCACATTGCAGGCAGATTCTTTACCAGCTGAGCCACAAGGGAAGCCCTATGACTCTAAAATATAATCCTATTTGAATATGGAACAATGGAATATAAGTGAGCAATCAAAAATTATTTCCTTAAAAGAAATTAACCAACAGGACAAATACAAGTTGTCCAGCAGGAAAAACCACGAAACTTTGGGGGTAAATCAGGAGGTAAGACAGAATGTAGGATGTAGGAAAGAATGGCAGGATGTAGGAAAGGGTGGTGGTGAGAGTCAAAAGTGCTCTGAAGTCTAGGGACTTGTTTTCTGCCACTGACTTGCAGTAGGCCCTTGAACAGATTACTATCTGGTTGGTTTCCTAATCTATACAGACTGTTCTCAAATCCTAAATGGGAGAATGAGACTCAGTGATCTATTAAAAAAATTCCACCTGGGGACTTACTGTGTGGGCCAGTGGTTAAGAATCCGCCTTCCAGTGCAGGGACTACAGGTTAGATCCCTGGTCGGGGAACTAAGATCCCACAGCAGGGCTATGAAGCCTGCGTGCCTCAACTGGAGAGCCTGCATGCTCTACAGCCTATGCTCCACAACAACAGCAACCTTGGCACTGCAACAAGAAGCCCGTGTGCCACAGATAGAGAAGCCCCAGTATGCTACAGCTAGAGAAAGCCCATGGGCTGCAACAAAGACCTCAGTTCAGTTCAGTTCAGTCGCTCAGTTGTGTCCGACTCTTTGCGACCCCATGAATTGCAGCACGCCAGGCCTCCCTGTCCATCACCAATTCCCGGAGTTCACTCAAACTCACGTCCATCGAGTCGGTGATGCCATCCAGCCATCTCATCCTCTGTTGTACCCTTCTCCTCCTGCCCCCAATCCCTCCCAGCATCGGAGTCTTTTCCAATGAGTCAACTCTTCGCATGAGGTGGCCGAAGTACTGGAGTTTCAGCTTTAGCATCATTCCTTTCAAAGAACACCCAGGACTGATCTCCTTTAGAATGGACTGGTTGGTCTGCTGCTGCTAAGTTACTTCAGTCGTGTCCGACTCTGTGCGACCCCATAGACGGCAGCCACCAGGCTCCCCGGTCCCTAGGATTCTCCAGGCAAGAACACTGGAGTGGGTTGCCATTTCCTTCTCCAATGCAGGAAAGTGAAAAGTGAAAGTGAAGTCACTCAGTTGTGTCCGACTTCTAGCGACCCCATGGACTGCAGCCTACCAGGCTCCTCCATCCATGGGATTTTCCAGGCAAAGTACTGGAGTGGGGTGCCATTGCCTTCTCTGACTAGTTGGTCTAGTGTAGCCAAAAAAAAAAAAAAATTGTTACTTTTATGTGACTTTGGACAAGTCACATAAACTGTTAAATTCACCCATGAGCATGTTCAGTTGTTAAGTTGTAGCTGACTCTTTGTGACCCCATGGACTGTAAGTGGCCAGACTCCTCTGTCCATGGGATTTCCCAGGCAAGAATACTGGAGTGGGTTGCCATGCCCTCCTCCAGGGAATCTTCCCAACGCAGGGATCAAACCCGGATTCTTTACTACTGAGCCACATGGGAAACCCATATTCAACCATGTGTTAACCCCCTATTTGTTTCAGAGTTTTAAACAAAGAAATAGAATGTTATAATATGGCTCCCCATTCATTTCTCCTTCTTCTCCCAGAGGTAAACACAATCCAGCCTGAGTTGGTGAGTACCACTCCCATGAATATTTTTATACTTCTAGATACACGATTTTGTAAAAAAGACAACAAAAAAAACCCCACAGAAATGTTTTGAGGGTTTTAAACATTTATATAAATGGTTTCTACTATATGTATCCTACATCTTAATTTTCAGCAATATAATACTATTGAGAAGTAGTATAGCCTGATGGTCAAACACTAAGATTCCAGGGCAGATAGCCTAGGCTCATATCCTATTTCTACCATGGCTATCTGTGTGATCTTGGGTAGGTTGCTTAACCTCTGTGAACCTCAGTTTCCCATATGTAAAATAGGGATAGTAACTGTACAAACCTCATAAGGCTTCTGTGAGAATTAAATAATTTAAAATATCTAAAGCTCTTACTATATACACAGTGCATATAGTAAGCACTATGTGTTCACTATTATTACTTGAGATTTATCTATGCAGATAATTAAATCATTAGAAGTATAGATAATTACTATGTGTGTAATGCACTGTGTATATAGTAAGTGAAAAACTTATTAGTACACATACTAATAAATATTTAAGACCATTTGGAAATACTATGATTCTTGATTCTGACTACAAGCTATAAACATTCTTTTCAAGAGGAAACATTCTATTTTCTCTCTGTATGATTCCAACTCTTCAAAAGCAGTGGGGTATGTTGAAAGATGGGCACAATAAAGGACAGAAATGGTATGGACCTAACAGAAGCAGAAGATATTAAGAAGAGGTGGCAAGAATACACAGAAGAACTATACAAAAGAGATCTTCATGATCCAGATAATCACGATGGTGTGATCACTCACCTAGAGCCAGACATCCTGGAATGTGAAGTCAAGTGGGCATTAAGAAGCATCACTATGAACAAAGCTAGTGGAGGTGATGGAATTACAGTTGAGCTATTTCAAATCCTAAAAGATGATGCTATGAAAGTGCTGCACTCAATATGCCAGCAAATTTGGAAAACTCAGCAGTGGCCACAGGACTGGAAAAGGTCAGTTTTCATTCCAATCTCAAACAAAGACAATGCCAAAGAATGCTCAAACTACCGCACAATTGCACTCATCTCACACGCTAGTAAAGTAATGCTCAAAATTCTCCAAGCCAGGCTTCAATCAATACATGAACTGTGAACTTCCAGATGTTCAAGTTGGTTTTAGAAAAGGCAGAGGAACCAGAGATCAAATTGCCAAAATCTACTGGATCATTGAAAAAGCAAGAGAGTTTCAGAAAAACATCTACTTCAGCTTTATTGACTATGCCAAAGCCTTTGACTGCATGGATCACAATAAACTGAAAAATTCTTAAAGAGATGGGAATACCAGACCACCTGACCCGCCTCTTGAGAAATCTGTATGCAGGTCAGGAAGCAACAATTAGAACTGGACATGGAACAACAGACTGGTTCCAAATAGGAAAAGTAGTACGTCAAGGCTGTATTGTATATTGTCACCCTGCTTATTTAACTTCTATGCAGAGTACATCATGAGAAACGCTGGGCTGGAAGAAGCACAAGCTGGAATCAAGATTGCCGGGAGAAATATCAATAACCTCAGATATGCAGATGACACCAACCTTATGGCAGAAAGTGAAGAGGAGCTAAACAGCCTCTTGATGAGGGTGAAAGAGGAGACTGAAAAAGTTGGCTTAAAACTCAACATTCAGAAAACTAAGATCATGGCATCCAGTCTAATCACTTCATGGGAAATAGATGGGGAAACAGGGAAAACAGTGGCTGACTTTATTTTTCTGGGCTCCAAAATCACTGCAGATGGTGACTGCAGCCATGAAATTAAAAGATGCTTGCTCCTTGTAAGAAAAGTTATGACCAACCTAGACAGAATATTAAAAAGCAGAGACATTACTTTGCCAACAAAGGTCTGTCTAGTCAAGGCTATGGTTTTTCCAGCAGTTATGTATGGATGTGAGAGTTGGACTATAAAGAAGGCTGAGTGCCAAAGAATTGATGCTTTTGAACTGTGGTATTGGAGAAGACTCTTGAGAATCCCTTGGACTGCAAGGAGATCCAACCAATGCATCCTAAAAGAAATCAGTCCTGAATATTTGTTGGAAAGACTGATGTTGAAGCTGAAACTCCAATCCTTCGGGCACCTCATGCGAAGAGCTGACTCATTTGAAAAGACCCTGATGCTGGGAAAGATTGAGGGCAGGAGGAGAAGGGGATGACAGAGGATGAGATGGTTGGATGGCATCACTGACTCAATGGACATGAGTTTGAATAACACTGGGAGTTGGTAATGGACAGGGAGGCCTAGTGTGCTGCAGTCCATGGGGTCGCAAAGAGTTGGACGTGACTGAGAAACTGAACTGAACTGAACTGATGTTGAAAGAAAAGAGCATATGCCAGAAAACCTGGGTTTGATACCGAGCTCTGCCATTTATTAGCTAGCTGTGTAATTTTGAACCTAAACCTCTCTTAATCCCTCATCTGAAAGGGTGTTATCTCACAGTGTTATTGTGAGAAATTCATTCATTCATTTGACAAACACTTATTAAGTACCCATAAACAGGACTTCCATGGTGGCTCAGGGTAAAGAATCCTCCTGCCAGTGCAGCAGACATGGGTTCAATTCTCAGGACAGGAAGATCCTCCGGAAGAGGAAATGGCAACCCACTCCAGTATTCTAGCCTGGGAAAACTCATGGACAGAGGAGCTTGGCAGGTTACAGTTCATGGGGTTGCAAGAATCGGAAACAACTTAGTGACTAACCAACAACAATCCATAAACAGCTGCAAACACAGTGCCAGGTACATAATAGCTGCTTAATATTAATTTCCTCTTTCTCAAAGTTGGCTCAGTTCAGTTCAGTCGCTCAGTCATGTCCAACTCTTTGACACCCCATGAATCACAGCATGCCAGGCCTCCCTGTCCATCACCAACTCCTGGAGTTCACCCAAACTCATGTCCATTGAGTCGGTGATGCCATCCAACCATCTCATCCTCTGTTGTCCCCTTCTCCTCCTGCCCCCAATCCCTCTCAGCATCAGAGTCTTTTCCAATGAGTCAACTCTTCGCATAAGGTGGCCAAAGTATTGGAGTTTCAGCTTTAGCATCAGTCCTTCCAATGAACACCCAGGACTGATCTCCTTTAGGATGGACTGGTTGGATCTTCTTGCAGTCCAAGGGATTCTCAAGAGTCTTCTCCAACACCACAGTTCAAAAGCATCAATTCTTCGGCACTCAGCTTTCTTCAAAGTCCAACTCTCACATCCATACATGACCACTGCAAAAACCATAGCCTTGACTACGTGGACCTTTGTTGGCACAGTAATGTCTCTGCTTTTTAATATTTTTAAATTAAAAATTTTAATATTTTTAAAAGTTGGCTAGGTCTTATGAATAGCTTCTAATGAATTCCAAGTACAGATAATTAAGATCTCTTTCCAAGAATATTGACATTTCTGTTAGTTTTGCAGACCCACAGGGTTTTCCGACATTGGGTAGAGTTGAGTAACTCACCTCTCAAGAGCCCTTTGGCTGGTTTTCACAAAAGGGCTATAATATAGGTGAGCAGGGCTATAATATGGGCTTCCCTTGTAGCTCAGCTGGTAAAGAATCCGCCTGCAATGTGGGAGACCTGGGTTCGATCCCTGGGTTGGGAAGATCCCCTGGAGAAGGGAACAGCTACCCACTCCAGTATTCTGGCCTGAAGAATACAGTCCATGGGGTTGCAAAGAGTCAGACATGAGTGAGTGACTTGCACTTCACTTCACTTCAGTGGTATAATACAGGTACTTTGAAGTGTGGGATTTGGGAAGTTTTCCAAGGTCAAGGGGCATGTCACAGGGTTGTGAAGATCTGATGAGAAGATGCTTGTGAACTATTTCTAAAAACTCTGTAATACTGACCTAGTACATAATATTTCCAGGAAAGAGTCTGAATAGGCCATTGGGCTCAGGTTTCAGTTTCCTGTGTGGGGTGAGCTGGGCAGGGGGGTCATGTGGTTTGCCTGGAGTGGTGATGGCATGCTTTCTGCACCACATCTGGAACTTATTAGAATAGTTTTTCTGGGTGCAGAACTGCCTCTGAGGGCTGTATGCATCTCTGCTGATTGGAAGAAAGTGACTTTGAGGGACCTCCCTGGCAGTCCAGTGGTTAAGACTTCATCTTCCAATGCAGGATGTACAGGTTCAATCCCTGGTCAGGGAGCTAAGATCCCTCAAGCCTGTTGACCAAAAACCCCAAACATAAAACAGAAGCAATACTGTAACAAATTCAATAAAGACTTTAAAAATGATCTACATAAACAAAAAGAAAAAAAAAAAGTGGCTTTGAGAGGTGAGGCCTGAACCACACTTTCAGAGACAAGAGCCTAACTCCCTCTGGTGTTATTTGAAAAAAATTAAAAGTGCTAGTTGCTCAGTCACGTCCGACTCTTTTCAACCCCGTGGACTGATGAACCCAGAAACTGAACCCATCTTAGCCCTCCTTAGAATTCCTTAGAATTCCTTTCCATGGAATTCTCCAGGCAAGAATACTGGAGTGGGTAGCCATTCCCTCTTCCAGGGGATCTTCCTGACCCAGCGATTGAACCCAGGTCTCCCTCATTGTAGGCAGATTCTTTACTGTCTGAGCCACCAGGGTGCTATCTAAGAGGCTTCAGATCCTTTTATCCAAAAATATCTTCCTTAATGAAATCTTACTTCTTCTGGAATCAGCACCACTCTTTAAGAGTCTTCCAGAGACTGGAAATTGTTGCCTCGAATTTCAGCTGAATAATGCCCCTGGCTTGCTTTCATGTTCTACCACACCAGTTGTTGCTCAGTCGCTCAGTTGTGTCTGACTCTTTTGAGACCCCATGGACTGCAGCATGCCAGGCTTCCCTGTCCATTACCAACTCCCGGAAGCTTACTCAAACTCATGTCCAATGAGTCGGTGATGCCATCTAACCATCTCATTTTCTGTCATCCCCTTCTCCTCCTGCCTTCAATCTTTCCTAGCATGGGAGTCTTTTAAAATGAGTCAGTTCTTTGCATCAGGTGGCCAAAGTATTGGAGCTTCAGCCTCAGCATCAGTCCCTCCAATGAATATTCAGATTGATTTCTTTTAGAATTGACTGGTTTGATCTCCTTGCAGTCCAAGGGACTCCCAAGAGTCTTCTCCAACACCACAGTTTAAAAGCATTAATTCTTTGGTACTCAGCCTTTTTTATAGTCCAACTCTCACATTCAAACATGACTACTAGAAAAACCATAGCTTTGACTATACAGACCTTTGTTGACAAAGTAATGTCTCTGCTTTTTAATACACTGTCTAGGTTTAATCTCTAAACAATAAATAGTCTAATTTAGCCTGATTTTGAACTTTATTTAAATAGAGTCCCATAACTTTAGCTTATGTGACTTGCTTCTTTTGTTTTACCTTTTAATGTGTGAAGTTGTGGTTTAGTTACTTTTCCTGCTATATGGTATTCAATTGTGTGACTATCCCACAATTTATTTATCCATATTTTACCGGGATGATCATGTGAGTTGCTCCCAGTATGGACAATTAATAACAGTGGGGCTCTGAATATTTTTTTTTTTTCTCTGAATGTTATTGAGTAAGTCTCCTTGGCACACACAGTGGTTACATACTACTCACTTAGAAATGGAACTGATTGGTTTTAAAGATGTATGCATGCTCAACCTAATTAGATAATGCCGAACTGTGTTCTACCATGATTTTACCAATTTAACACTCCAGTCAGGAGTGAATATGGACTGTTCTTGCCCCATTATTTTACCAATATTTGGTTATTTTTTTACTTCAAAAAATTTGCCCATTCTGTATAAAACAGTACTTCATTACAATGTGAATTTACATTTTCTTGACTACCAAAGAGATTGCGCATTCCCTTCATATTCTTATGGGCATTTGAATTTTCTTCTTTATTAAATTCCAGTTCATGTCTCCTCCCCACTGTTCCATTGATTGTCTTTTTCTTACTCATAAGTATCTTGTGTACTAACCCTTTGTCGGTTACATGTATTGCAAATATTTTCTTTCAATTTGTGGCCTGTTCTTTTAATCTCTTTATGGTATTTTAGATGAATAAATTATTAAGTCTAATGTAGTAAAATTTATTTTTCTTTCTGTATGTTTAAGAAATCTCAATCTTTTCCCTCCCATGGTCATGAAGATATTTTTCTATATTGTCTTCTAAAAGTTTTATAGTTTTACCTTTCACATTAAAATCTCTTTAACTTTTTATAGTGGGTAATTTTAAATATATGCAAAACTAGGACTTCTCTGGTAGCTCGGTGGATAGGAATCTGCCTGCCAGTGCAGGGGACACTGGTTCCATCCCTGCTCTGGGAAGATTCCACATGCCTCGGAGCCACTATGACCATGCACATCTACTAGCCTGCATACTGCAACTACTGAAGCCCAAAAGCCCTAACGCCCATGCTCTGCAACAAGAGAAGCCACTGCAATGAGACGCCCATGCCACAACTGGAGAGTGGCCCTCACTCACTGCAACTAGAGAAAGCCCACACAAAAGCAAGGAAGATCCAGCAAAGCCAAGAAATAAAATAAAAGACAATCTTGTTTTATCCATACTCCCATCCTCTACATTCACTTCTTCTTGTTCAGTCGCTCAGTCATGTCCAACTCTTTGAGATCCCATGGACTGCAGCACGCCAGGCTTTCCGGTCCTTCACCATCTCCCAGAGTTTGCTCAAACTCATGTCCATTGAGTCAGTTATACCATCCAACCACCTCATCCTCTGTTGTTCCCTTCTCCTACTGCCCTCAATCTTTCCCATTATCAGGGTCTAATATTTATTTATTTTTTTTATCATTTATAAAAAATGTTATAGTTTATTTTTATATTTTCTTTTGTCTACTTAATTTTATCAATGGCATTTCCAAAACACCAAACTTTGGCTTTGTTCATTTTCTTCAGTGTATATTTGCTTTCTTTGTCATTAATTTCTGCTTCTTTTCCTTTTGCTTTCTTAGAATTTATTCTGCTGTTTTTTTCCTTTTTTCTTTATTTTTAAGACTTTCTTCCTTTTTTTCTTTGCGTGTGTCCTCAGTTGCTCAGTCGTGTCCGACTCTGTAACACTTTGGACAGGCTCCTCTGTGCAGGGGATTTTTCAGGCAAGCAAACTGGAGTGGGTTGCCGTTTCATTCTCCAGGGAATCTTCCCAAAACATTGCAGGTGGATTTTTTTTACTGCTGAACCATCAGGCAAGCCCCATTTTTCCCTTTAAGGATATGAATTGCCCTCTAAACAGTGGCTGATTGCATCTCGTCATTTGGATGCATAGTAGTTTTACTACCGTTCAGTTATAAGTATTTTCTAGTTGCCAGTATAACTGCCTATGAGTTAAGTTTTAAATTTCATAAATACGTGAAGTTTTTAAAATTTTTGTTATTGGTTACTAAACTAATTGCGTTGTAGTTTCAGAATGTGGTCTGATACTAACCACTTAAAATAAGTTTAGCCTCACGTTATGGCCTAGCATTTGTTCAGTTTTCATAAATAAATATTCCAAGGGTATTTTAAGAATGTTTTGTGCAGTTGTTAGGTGCAATGCTCTTTTCCCCCCTGTCCTAGAGAGTGTTCCCTTGATCTCCAGCAGCTTAGAGATCATTTAAGAGAAGATGAGCCTGTTTTTTCTGATGCCAGGGACTCTTTGGCACTTAACTCTAGAAAGAATATTTCCTAAAGATGCACCAAGCACCATTTTGCCAGACATGTTACAGTGTCAACAAAGTCTCCTTCATACCTCACTTCTGCCTTAGCACGTATTTACACTGTCTCCTTCTCTGTGTTTGCAGATTTCAGACTTTACCTTGCCTCACTCATGATCCGGTTCTTTCATCACTCCTCAGTGGCTTTGGAGGAAGCAGATTTTCACAAAAACTTTTGTGGTTATTGATTTCCAAGGAAATAATGTGTGACAGCTAGCCCTATGCCAGCTAACTAGGAGGTGTCCAATAAAATTTTTTGAATGGAAAAACTAAAAATATAATACAATGTCAAAACTGAAGTTCATTTACTAAAAATTATAATCAAGGCAGAAGATCTCATTTAAATGCTTAAGAATTAGAATACAAGCTAATATAAATTTAGAACATAATTCACAAATTGCTTAATTATTCTTTTTCCACTGAAAATACAAACTAGCTATCATTCCATCTGTAGTCATAGAATGCACACATGTGTGACACACACACACAGAAGTGACAGCAGATTAAAATGAATATAGTGAAGGCATATCGTATACCAGGGGTTAGATTTTAAAGTCAGTTTATATAGCAAAAATTGCACATAGTCAAAATTGCCCTTGAAATCCCATAACAAGATGCTGTGTTGTCTTCATATAGTTTACACAGCCAGTTTTTCTTCAATGTCAGAATAGACTGCTGTTACTTCAGCAAATTTGGAAAATTCAGCAATGGCCACAGGCCTGGAAAAGGTCAGTTTTTATTCCAGTCCCAAAGAAGGGCAATGCCAAAGAATGCTCAAACTACCAGATAATTGCACATAGATCACACACTAGCAAGGCAATGCTCAAAATGCTTCAAACTAGGCTTCAGCAATACATGAACCAAGAATTTCCAGATGTACAAACTAGGTTTAGAAAAGAAGACAGGAAACAGAGATCAAATTGCCAACATCTGTTGGATCATAGAAAAAGCAAGGGAATTCCAGAAAAACTTCTGCTTCATTGACTATGTTAAAGCCTTTGACTGCGTGGATCACAACAAACTGTGGAAAATTCTTAAAGAAACTGGAATACCAGATCACCCTACCTGCTTCTTGAGAAACCTGTATGCAGGTCAAGAAGCAGCAGTTAGAATGGACATGGAACAACAGGTTGGTTCAAAATTGGGAAAGGAGAACTTCAAGGCTATATATTGTCACCCTGCTTATTTAACTTAAACGCAGAGTACATCATGAGAAATGCCGGGCTGGATGAATCACAAACTGGAATCAAGATTGTTGGGAGAAATGTCAATAACCTCAGATATGCAAATGATGTCACCTTAATGGTAGAAAGTGAAGAGGAACTAAAGAGCCTCCTGATGAGGGTTAAAGAGGAGACTGAAAAAGCTGGCTTAAAACTCAACATTCAAAAAACTAAGATCATGGCATCCAGTCGCATCACTTTATGGTAAAAAGATGGGAGAACAATGGAAACGGTGACAGACTATTTTCTTGGGCTCCAAAATCACTGCAGATGTTGACTGCAGCCATGGAATTAAAAGACGCTTGCTCCTTGGAAGAAAAGTTATGACCAATCTAGACAGCATATTAAAAAGCAGAGACACTACTTTGCCTACAAAGGTCCATCTAGTCAGAGCTATGTTTTTCCAGTAGTCATGAATGGATGTGAGTGCTGGACCATGAAGAAGGCTGAGCACCGAAGGATGAATGCTTTCAAACAGTGGTGCTGGAGAAGACTCTTGAGAGTCCCTTGGACAGCAAGCAGATGAAACAAGTCAATCCTAAAGGAAATCAACCCTGAATATTCATTGGAAGGTCTGATGCTGAAGCTGAAGCTACAATATTTTGGGCACCTGATGTGAAGAGCTATCTCATTGAAAAAGACCCTCATGCTGGGAAAGAATGAGGGCAGTAAGAGGAGGGGGCAACAGAGGATGAGATGGTTGGATGGCATCACTGACTCAATGGACATGAGTCTGAGCAAACTCTGGGAAATGGTGAGGGACAGGAATGCCTGGCATGCTGTAGTCCATGGGATCTCAAAGAGTTGGACACGACTTAGCAATTGAACAACAACTTCAGTTAAGCACCAGATTAAAGAGTTGGTTTGCATTTAGGGGTCATGGTTCTTTAATCATCAGACTCAGTTAGTTTAGGTAAGAAGCTCATCAAAAAGAATTGAGAGAGCCTGAGCAGATTCTTCCCTCTCATTTAACACTCATAATAACAGTATTAAGTGGAACAATGGAGAAATCCCCAGCACTATTTAAGTCCCTCCCTCTCTTCCTTCTTTCCTTTCCTTTTTGCTTGCAGTATGAAGGAGTTCTATAAGGTTCTTTGGAAAGAGGCATCTTTAGGCACCTTTAATAGTCTTTTTATGATATAAAGTCTTAAAAGAACAGATCTTAAGTGAGAATGTTTCTGATACGAGAGCAGGTAATGAACTAGCAATTTTGGGACAGGGTTGACTTTCCTGATGGTAAAATCACACAAAGTAAACATCTAGGTTCTTGATGAGCTTCCATATATTAATTCACTCAATTTCAATAATTTCACCAAATTAAAATATTTGTTGAGCATCTACTTTATGTCAAGTATCATGGGCACTGGAGAAACAATTCAGATAATTGATCACTGAGATGATCATTCAATCTTTTTGGCAACTTTTGCTTAATCCTTAGTACTCAGTCACTCAGTCATGTCCAACTCTTTGCAACCCCATCAACTGTAGCCTGCCAGGCTCCTCTGTCCATGGAGTTTTCCAGGTAAGCATACTGGAGTGAGTTGCCATTTCCTACTCCAGCTTAATCCTTTAGTGCTCTGTAAACCCCTCCTTTCTTACATTGCTCAAAGTGAAAGGGAAATTAGTTAATGGCAGCCTAAGTGATATAAATAGCAACCCAAGACTCAGGTTACCAGCTTATAATCCTTATTAGCTTTTTTACTTTCTAGAAAGATATGGATATGGCCTAGCCCAGCAGTAATAATAGTAACAGCTACCAAATAGTGATTTCTTACCATGTACCAGCCATAGTGCTAAGAACTTTATCTTATCTCAGTTAACTCTCACAATGACTATGTGTGTCTCAGTCACTCAGTCATATCTGACTCTTTTCGAGCCCATGGACTATAGCCCAATAGGCTCCTCTGTCCATGGGATTCTCCAGGCAAGAATACTAGAGTGGGTTGCCATTTCTTTCTCCAGGCAATCTTCCAAACCCAGGGATCGAACCAAGGTCTCCTGCATTGCAGGCAGATTCTTTACCATCTGAGCCACCAGGGAAGCCCCCACAATGACTATAAACTAGGAATTATTCTCGTTTAACAGTTGAGAAGACAGAGGCACAGAGCAGTTTAATGGTTTGTTCTGAACTATTTCAATATACTGCCTCTCAAATTTCCCTTATACCACACACAGGGAAATGTAGTTGTTAAAAGCTGTATAGGTGTGCAGCCTAGTGGTGATCCTATAGGCAAAAAAAGTTACAAAAGATAAAACAAGAATATAGATCATTATAGATTTTAGAAGATTTTGTTCCTGATTTCAAGAAGCTCATCTCCTATTCTCCTAAGATGAGTCAAGAAAATATTTCAATGAAGAAATAGGTTCTATGTGATCCTGGAGTCAGACTGCAGGTCAGGGCCAGAGTTCCCAATGCTAAAGTGGTGTTGCTCTTCTCTCTCTCTCAGAGACCCCAATTCTGTCCCAACTACATATCTTCATTTTTACCCACAGCTCCCATGGCCATTCTATGAACTCCAGAGACACCACAGAGACCCCAGTCTGATTTTCTCCAGGAAACAATGGGACAGAGTTTGGGGAACTTCCCTTGTTGTCTCTGTAATCTCAGGTTTAGGAGAGTTTGGATTGAAACTGGGAGAAAGAGAAAAAATTTCATTTCTAGTTATGAAGGAAAATCTTTAGGGAAAGGTGTTATGACATCTCAGTCACAACTGGAATGAAAAGCCATCTATTTGAGGCACAGACCACTTGACAGACTTCCACCACAGACATTTCCTTGTTTTTACAGAACTAACTGGCTCATAAATTGTTGAAAGTTTCAGAGTTATATAATCATGAAAATAGGAGCAAATTTTACCACTGGGTTTCATGGGTATTACGAACTTTTGAACTTATTGGAGATGCCAGAAGGCACTGTGGTTTAAAGCTACTCTTTACTGCTTCAATTCCTATAGTAGTTACACAACGAGATGGTATTCAGTTCAGTTCAGTCACTCAGTCATATCTGACTCTTTGTGATCCCATGGACTGCAGCACGCCAGGCTTCCCTGTCCATCACCAACTCCTGGAGCTTGCTCAAACTCATGTACATTGAATTGGTGATGCCATCCAACCATCTCATCCTCTGTCATCCCCTTCTCCTCCTGCCCTCGATCTTTCCCAGCATCATGGTCTTTTTCAAAGAGTCAGTTCTTTGCATCAGGTGGCCAAATTATTGGAGTTTCAGCTTCAGCATCAGTCCTTCCAATGAATATTCAGGACTGATTTCCTTTAGGTTTGACTGATTTGGTCTCCTTGCAAGTCTGAGGGACTCACAAGAGTCTTCTCCAACACCACAGTTCAAAAGCATCAATTCTTCAGTGCCCAACTTTCTTTATGGCCCAACTGTCATATCCATACATGACTACTGGGAAAACCATAGCTTTGACTAAAAGGACCTTTGTTGGCAAAGTAATGTTTCTGTGTTTTAATATGCTGTCTAGGTTGGTCATAGCTTTTCTTCCAAGGAGCAAGTATCTTAATTTCATGGCTGCAGTCACCATCTGCAGTGATTCTGGAGCCCAAGAAAATAAAGTCTGCCACTGTTTCCACTGTTTCCCCATCTATTTGCTATGAAGTAATGGGACCAGATGCCATGATCCTAGTTTTTTGAATGCTGAGTTTTAAGCCAGCTTTTTTCACTCTGCTCTTTCACCCTCATCAAGAAGCTCTTTAGTTCCTCTTCACTTTCTGTCATCTGCATATCTGAGGTTATTGATATTTCTCCTGACAATCTTGATTCCAGCTTGTGCTTCATTCAGCCCAGCATTTCATATAATGTACTCTGAATATAAGTTAAATAGGCAGGGTGACAATGTATAGCCTTGACATACTCCTTTCCCAATTTGGAACCAGTCCATTGTTTCATGTCCGGTTCTAATTGTTGCTTCTTCACCTGCATACAGATTTCTCAGGAAGCAGGTAAGGTGGTCTGGTATTCCCGTCTCTTTAAGAATTTTCCACAGTTTGTTGTGATCCATACAGTCAAAGGCTTTGACGTAGTCAGTAAAGCAGAAGTAAATGTTTTTCTGGAACTCTCTTGCTTTTTCAATGATCCAAAGGATGTTGGCAATTTGATCTCTGGTTCCTCTGCCTTTTCTAAATCCAGATGGTATTAGTCTCAAATAATTTTGCCTGTCTGTTGCTTTTTTTGTTACCTACTTAATACATCTTCTGACCCCCTAAACTGGATAGTGTGTGTGTGTGTGCACGCATTAGTCGCTCGGTTGTGTTCAACTGTTTTCGATCCTGTGGACTGTAGGCTACCAGGCTCCTCTGTCCATGGAATCCTCCAGGCAAGAATACTGGAATGGGTTGCCATTCGCTTCTCCAAGGGATCTTCCTGACCAAGGGATCGAAACCGGGTCTCCTGCATTGCAGGCAGATTCTTTATCATCTGAGCCACCAGAGAAGACCCAAACTGGGTTAGGGCTCACCAGTGTACATTCTCACAGCAACCTGTACTTTTCTTTCTTAGAGTGAATAAAATTACAGTTATTTGTGTAATGTGTGTAGTGCCTGTATTTCTCTTGTAGAATGTAAGCTCCATGAGGAAAGGCATCTAAATACATTGTTTGCCACAATATCCCCAGGTCCTAGTGCAGGGCCTGACTCCAGAGATGCTCAATTAATGTCCAGTGAGAAGTGAATGAATTCATAATTTAAGAATCACAGAATTTAAGAACTGAGAGGGATGTTATGAGTCTGTTTAGTGCAACCCTCTCAGTTTATATAATAGAAAACTGAGTTCCAGAGAAACAAAGAGACTTACCCATTGTTACATACTGTTGTGTGGCATGGTCACAACTAAAACTGGGCCTCTTTAATTACCCTTCCTCTACCTTATTGCATTTATGGTTAGTTAAAAGTTTTAGACTGAAGGCATCGACCAGAAATTATGGATGTAGTGTGTTGAATAGTGTCCTTCTCAAAATTCATGTCCACCTGAAGCCTCAGAACATGACCTTATTTTTTTCTCAACTATTTCCTGAAAAACTGTACTTTTTTCCTTTTGATTCACCAAAGACCTTATGTAAATATAGCCTTTTCTCTAAGATGTAAGCATATCCTGTGTTTAATATAGTGCTTTGAGATTTACACAAATGTCAGGCAATTTGCTTGTTGGAACTCAAGATAGTAAGAACATGTTAACTAAAAATAAATTGACAGTTACTCTGTGCCAGGTGGTGCTGAGCACTTTACATGCTTTATCTCATTTAATCTTCACAATTCTAGGTTCTATTATTTTATAATGGGTAAACTGGAGTTTAGCAAGATGAAGAAAATCATTCACAGTTATACAACCATAAAATTGATGGAATAGTTAATCTTACTCCAGAGACTTTTCCCTTAAACAGTATACCACAAGAAGAGAAGCTCCATGCTATCATTTCTATTACCTCAAATGAAATTTGCTTTTTTTTCGCTTAGGCATCCACCTGGGCCCTCCTTGTGACCACCATAATACTTATGAGAACCAATGTAAACATGCTTCATGTTGTTTGCTATACAGTGAGCAATAACGTACTCTGTTTATGACTCAGGAGTCTTGAGTCTCTTGCCAGCAACATGCTAACGTTAGTTTGTGTAAGATAAAAGAAAATATCTATATTGGTCTCTGCATGCTCCCCTCCCCAACTTCCTGGTGCAGAGTTCTTAAAACCCTTATAATTTCCTAAGTGATAAGAACACTAGTTGGACCCTAAAAAAAGGCTGAGTGCTGAAGAATTGATGCTTTTGAATAGTGGTGCTGGGGAAGGCTGTTGAGAGTCCCTTGGACAGCAAGGAGATCAAATCAGTCAATCCTAAAGGAGATCAACCCTAAATGTTCATTGAAAGGATTGATACTAAAGCTGAAGCTTCAATACTTTGGCTACCTGATGCAAAGAGCTGACTCATTGGAAAGGACCCTGATGCTGGGAAAGACTGAAAGCAGAAGGAGAAGAGGGTGGCAGAGGATGAGATGGTTAGATAGCATCACCGATTCAATGGACATGAATGTGAGCAAACTCTGGGAGATAGTGGAGGACAGGGGAGCCTGGTGTGCTGCAGTTCATGAGGTCACAGAGTTGGACATGACTGAGCAACTGAACAACAAAGAATACTAGTAGCATCTCTTGTTCTAATATATGGTCTCTGACACAGGGTTCCTAAAACCCTTGGCAATTCCGAAGTGGTAAGAGTGTTAGAAACATCTTTTTTTTTTTTTTTTTTAATGAGGTGACTGGGCATGCTCCTGGTTGGTCCCTGGATGAGGGCTGGTCACTAGAAAGATTAAATCATTATTTAGATGCTTGAAATGTTCAGTCTCCCCCAATCCCCACTTCTCCAGAGAGGGAAGAGGGGCTGGAAAGGCAGTTAATAATTTATTACACTTACACAAGGAAGCCTCCATAAAAATCCCAATAGCTTGGGTTTGGGGAAGTTTCTGGTGGTGAACATATCCACATACCAGGAGGGTGAAGCACCCCAACTCCACAGGGACTGGCATTCCTCTGTTTGGATCCAGCCTTGGTCTACGTAGCTCTTCATTTGGTTGTTCATCTGTATCCTTTATCATACCCTTTAATAAACTGGAAAACTTCAGTAAGTTTTCGCTGAGTTCTGTGAGCCACTCTAGCAAATCAATCAAACCCAAGCAGGAAGTTGTTGGAACTGACCAACCTTGTTGTTCGGAAAAACAGGTAAAAATCTGAGCTCTTGACGGTGTCTTAAGTGGTGTACCAGGGTGTACTTTGTGGCATTGACCTCTTTCTTTGTGGAAAATGCTGCTCTTTTTGGGTAGATAGTGTCAAAATTGAGTTGACTTGTAGAACAATAAGCTGGTGTTGCAGAAAATTGCTTGGTGTGGGGAAAGAGCCCCACATAAATGCTGTCTGTAGTGCTGTGAATGTGGCAGAAGTGTGAGATGAAAGTAAAGAAGGCACATAGGAGAGAAAGGCAAGAGGAAAGAACTCAGTTTTTCTCTACTCAGGAAGACCAGTAGGTTTTTATTACATAGCTGGTAAAGTGAAAAGCGAAGTCGCTCAGTCGTGTCCGGCTCTTTGCAACCCCATGGACTCTAGCCTACCAGGCTTCTCCGTCCATGGGATTTTCCATGCAAGAGTACTGTAGTGGGTTGCCATTTCCTTCTCCAGGGGATCTTCCCGAGCCAGGGATCGAACCTGGGTCCTCCCCCATTGTAGGCAGACATTTTTACCACTTTTACTGTCTGAGCCACCAGGGAAGTCCTACACAGCTGGTAAGCAGGATAAAAATCACATCTCAGCCTTGAGAATTCTGATGATGGGATGCTGACAGAGACATGACTCTTTGGAAGACAAAGGATCTGGACCCCATAGGCAAAGACTGGGGTTATGAGGACGCTGTTTGGGATCTGGTAGTGAGTAGTGTTATACAAGTGGTGGGTGAGAGATGGGGGCAAATGGTCTCCCAGTGCCCTTCCTGTTAATGTAGTTGAGCAGTCTGAGGAAGGACTGAAACAAACCATCAAAAAATGGTGCCTGAATGGTGGCTGCTCATTCTCCTCAGGGTGGGAGAAGGAAGGGATGACAATGGACAGAAAGCCCCAGGGGCCCTGTAAAAGGACAATGTGGCAACAGCTAATGAGTCAGGAGTCCCCGAAGCTGAATTAAACAACAGCAATGAGGATGTGAGTTTTGGGGGAAGTAAGGACATTACAGGTTCGGTTGAACAGAGAACAAGAGGTCCAGTAGAAACAATATAGATTCCTAGAAGGAAAAGGAAATCAGAGCATGAGTTATAGGTTAGAGGCCATTTCCTACTATACAGCACTACCTGCCTGATGCAGCTACCAAGTACAACCCTTAAATTAAAAAAAAAAAAAAAGGCAAGTGTTAACCTGCTACTAAACCCTTGTTGAAGCTGAATGCCTGACACACGAGGCTGTGTAACTCTTCAGCCTGATAGTCCCATTTTGGATGGATAAACAAGAACTCTACAGTCAACCAGGGAAGATTCAAAAGGCCTTGCTAGTCAAGTGGAAATGGTATATTTAAGTGCATAGCTGGGCTGGCTTTAGTGATAAGCCAACTTTATGTGAAAACTTTCTCCCCTCACTAGCTCACTTGGGCCCTTGATTTGCAGAAGTTCTCCTAAATGCCTAAGACTGGTTCACTGATGGTTTTATTAAAGTGAAAACTGATGGTGTTCACTGGCTGGCTGGCTCCAACAATTCCAGAAGACCGCCTGCAATAGGACCAATTAGCACAATGAGCTGAAGTGAAAGCAATCACCTTTACCTTAAGACTAGTCATGCTATATATTTTAACTGACTCTTTGGCTGTTCCCATTCTTAGCTGTCTGATTTGCTGCTTGGAAGACGACAGACTGACAGATTAAAGGAACCCCTCTTTGGGTCATGAACTCTGGGAACAAACTGCAGATGCCAATCAGTCTGGATCACTCACGTGACAGACAAAATAAGGGCTCATTTTTTTATAATACCAACTGGAATCAAGCTGCTGATCAGGCCGCTTGCATCATTCAGACTACCACAACTGCTATCTAGATCCAACATCACATTAGACATGGTAGCACATCATACACGCACTGGGCACACATTTCTACGTAGATTCTATGTTTCTGATGTAGAAGCTGCCACTGCACGCCAGACTTATGACTTCTGTCAGAAGCTGGCTTATTTGTCTCATGGTGAAAACAGGCCATATTGCAGTGAGTATTGACCCTACTGGTTCCTGAGGAATTGAAGAATCAGAACCATTGAACCCATCTGAGGGTTTCTCATTGCTGTCGATTCATTCTTAAATTATGATTTTGCTGTTTTAGTCTGATCAGCCAATTCTGGCCACATCAGTGTGGCCCTTAAAACTAACATGATTTTGGCTTTCTGGATGATGATAATAATGCACCTTTTATTACAAAAACTCATTCAACAATGGAATAATAGTCAAAGTATTTGATGGACATTTCATTCCCCCTATCCTCGGACTGCTGGCATCATTGAGGGATGGAATAAAACATTTTTAAAAATAATGGCTTTACAGAGACATAACTCACATATATAAAATTCACTCTTTTGAAATGTACAATTTCAGTGGTTTTAGCATTTTCACAGAATCATGCAACCATCATACAATATGTAGATTTTCATGACTGGCTTCTTTCATTTAGCATAATGTTTTCAAATTTTATCTGTGTTGTATCATGTATCAGTACATTCTTTTTCAAGGCTAAGTAACATTCCATTTTATGGATATGCTACATTTTCACTTATATATTCATTTGTTGGCAGGAATTTGGGTTGTTTCATTTTTTGGCTAGTTTGAATAATACTGCTATGAACATTTGTGTAAAAATTTTTGTGTGGATACATGTTCATTTATTTTGGGTATATACCTAGGAGTGGAATTATTGGGTCATAGAAGGCAATGGCACCCCACTCCAGTACTCTTGCTTGGAAAATCCCATGGACGGAGGAGCCTGTTAGGCTGCAATCCATGGGGTCTCTAAGAGTCAGACACGACTGAGCGACTTCACTTTCACTTTTCACTTCCATGCATTGGAGAAGGAAATGGCAATCCACTCCAGTGTTCTTGCCTGGAGAATCCCAGGGACGGGGGAGCCTGGTGGGCTGCCGCAGTCTATGGGGTCGCACAGAGTCGGACACGACTGAGGTGACGTAGCATAGCATAGCATAGCATGATAACCCTTAACATTTTAAGGCACTGTCAAAACTATTTTCCAAACTGCCTGTACAATTTTGCAATTATGTCCAGCAATGCACAAGTGTTCCAACTTTTCCATATCCTTGCCAAATTTGCTACTTTCTTTTTGATTTACAGTCATCCTAATGGGTGTGAAATGCTACCTTTTGGTTATTTCCGTAATGAGTAATGACATTGAGCATCTTTTCATGTGCTTATTGTTCATTAGTACATCTTCTTTGGAGAAATGTCTATTCAAATCCTTTGCTCATTTTAAAATATGATCATTTGGTTTTCTGTTGTTGAGTTGTAAGAGTTATTAATATTTATATATTCTGGATACAACATCCTAACCAGATAAATGATTTGCAAATATTTTCTCTCCTTTTGTGGGTAATCTTTTTACTTCCTTGATGGTGTCCTTTTTTAAAATTTTGATGAAGCCTAATTTACCTATTTTTCTCTTCATTTGTTGTTTTAGTGTCATATTTAAGAAACATTGCCTAAACTAACATCACAAAGATTTATTATGTTTTATAATTTTAAATCTTATATTTAGGTCTATGATCTACTATGAATTAACTCTTGTATGTGGTATGAGGTAGGGGTCTGATTTCAATCTTTTACCTGTGGCTGTTCAATTTTCCCAGCACTATTTGTTGAAAAGACTGCTCTTTCCCCCACTGAATGATCTTGTCATGCATGTCAACAATCAACTGACCATAGATGGATGGGCTTATTTACAAACACTTAATTCCATTCCAGGGCTTCCCTCATAACTCAGTTGGTAAAGAATCCACCTGCAATTCAAGAGGCCCGGGTTCAATTCCTGGGTCCAGAAGATCCCCTGGAGAAGGAAATGGCAACCCACTCCAGTATTCTTGCCTGGAAAATCCCATGGACAGAAGAGCCTGGCAGGCTACAGTCCATGAGTTCGCAAGAGTTGGACACAACTTAGTGACTAAACCACCACCACCAATTCTATTCCATTGACTTATATATCTATCCTTATGCCAGTGCTATAATTGTTAATTTTATGCATCAACTTGACTAGACCACAGGTGCCTGGAAATTTAACTCAACTTTATTTCCGGGTATGTCTGTGAGAGTGTTTTAGGTTATTCGTGGACTCAGCAACATGGACTTCCACTCCCTCAGGGCAATCTGGCTACAGCCACCACTGGGTCCCTGATCTGCCAGCAGCAGAGACCAATATTGAGTTCTCAATATGGTACCATTCCCTGGTAGCAGGTTGACTACTTTGAACTACCTCCATCATGGAAGGGGTAGCATTTTGTTCTTACTGGAATAGGCACTTAATCTGGATACAGATTTGCCTTCACTGCACACATTGCTTCTGTCATAATTACCATCCATGGATTTACAGAATGCCATTTCCAATGCAGTATTCCACACAGCATACTTCTGATCAAGGAACTTGTTTCACCAGGGGAAAAAAGCACAGAAATGAGCCCACTCTCATTGAATTCACTGGTTTTATCATGTTCCCCAATATCCTGAAGAAGCGGGATTGATGGAATGGTGGAATGGGCTTTTGAAGACTCAATTACAGAGCCAGCTAGGTGGCAATATCTTGCAGAGTGGGGTAAGGTTCACCAGAAGGCTTTAGGCAGCCTCTTGTATCCACAGGTTCTACATCTGTGGATTCAACCACTGCGGGTCAAAAATATTTTTTTAAGATTCCAGGAAGTTCCAAAAAGCAAAACTTGAATTTGGCATGCACTAGCAACTATTTACATAGCATGGCTCTAGCGGTAAAGAACCTGCCTGCCAATGCAGAAGACACAAGAGACCTGGGTTTGATGCCTGGGTCAGCAAGATCCCCTGGGGGAGGAAATGGCAACCCACTCCAGTATTATTGCCTGGAGAATCCCATGGACAGAGGAGCTGGGTGGGCTACAGTCCATGGGGTCGCAGAGAGTTGGACACAACTGAAGGACAGCATGCACGCACATAGCATTTACATTGTATTTGGTTCAGTTCAGAGGCTCAGTCATGTCTGACTCTTTGTGACCCCATGGACTGCAGCATGTCAGGCTTCCCTGTCCTTCACCAACTCCCGGAGCTTGCACAAACTCATGTGCATCAAGTCAATGATGTCATCCAATCATCTCATCCTCTGTCCTCCCCTTCTCCTCCTGCCCTCAATCTTTCCCAGCATCAGGGTCTTTTCCAATGAGTCAGTTCTTTGCATCAGAACATCATGGTATTGGAGCTTCAGCTTCAGCATCAGTCCTTCCAATGAATATCAGGGTTGATTTCCTTTAGGATGGATTGATTGGATCTCCTTGCTGTCCAAGGGACTCTCAAGAGTCTTCTCCAACACCACAATTCAAAAGCATCACTTCTTTGGCGCTCAGCTTTCTTTATTGTCCAACGCTCACATCCATACATGACTACTGGAAAAACCATAGCTTTGACTACAAGGACCTGTGTCAGCAAAGTAAATAATCTAAGAGACGATTTCAAGTATACCAGAGGATGGGAGTATATAATATGCAAACACACCATTTTATGTAAGGGATTTGAGAAGCTGCAGATTTCGGTATCCACAAGGGAGGAGATGTCTGCAAATACCAATCCTCTGCAAATACCCAGGGACGACTCTACAGTTGACCCTTGAACAACTTGGGAGTTGGGGCGCCTACCCTCTGAGCTTCCCTCATAACTTAGTTGGTAAAGAACCCACCTGCAATGCAGGAATTTGCCTGTGATGCAGGAGATCTGGGTTCGATTCCTGGGTCTGGAAGATCCCTTGGAGAAGGAAACGGTAACCCATTCCAGTATTCTTGCCTTGAAAAATCCCATGGACAGAGGAGCCTGTTGAGCTACAGTCTGTGGGGTCGCAAGAGTCAGACACGACTTAGTGACTAAACCACCACCCTCTGAGCAATTGAAAATCTTCATGTAACTTTACAGTTGGCCCTCCAAATCCACAATTCCATGGATGGTATAGTACTGTAATGCCTATTTATTGAAAAAAATCTGTGTATAAGTGGACCTGCGTAGTTCAGGTCCATGTTATTCAAGAGTCAACTGTAAAGGCTCTGAATCAGTGTCCTCATTTGCTTGTGCTTCATTTTATTGCTGTTTAAAGATATTGCATTTTTTTTTTTTTACAAATTGAATGTTTGTGGCAACATTATGTGGAACAAGTTTGTTGGCACCATTTTCCCAATAGCATCATTTTTTAGTTAAAGTATGTACATTGTTGTTTAGGCATAAAGCTATCACACACTTCAGTAGACTACAGTGTAATGCAAACGTAACTTTAATAAAATTATTTGGCTGTGCCAGGTCTTAGTTGCAGCACGCAGGATCTTTTTTTTCTAGCTGCGGCATGAGGGAACTTTAGTTGCAGCATGTGAACACTTGGTTGTGGCATGTGGGATCTACTTCTCTGACCCGAGATTGAACCTAGGCCCCCTACATTGGGAATGCAGAGTCTTAGTGACTGGACCACCAGGTAAGTCCCTAAATGTAACTTTTATATGCACTGGGAAACCAAAAAATCTGTGTGACTTGCTTTATTGCAATACTTGCTTGTTGTAGTGGTCTGAAACAATCTGCAATATCTCCAAAGTATGCCTATGTGTGGGCTTCCCTGTTGGCTCAGACAGTAAAGAATCTGTATTCAATGCAGGAGACCCAGGTTCCATCCCTGGGTTGAGAAGATCCCCTGGAGAATGGAATGGCAACCCACTCCAGTACTCTTGCCTGGAGAATCCCATGGACAGAGGAGCCTGGTGGGCTATAGACCATGGGGCTGCAAAGAGTTGGACATGACTGAAGCAGCTTAGCACATATATAAAAGTTATGTTTACTCTATATTGTAGTCTATAAAGTGTGCAATAAAGTAAAAGTGAAGTCGCTCAGTCGTGCCCGACTCTTTGCGATCCCATGGACTGTAGCCTACCGGGCTCCTCTGTCCATGGCATTTTCCAGGCAAAGGTACTGGAGTGAGTTGCCATTTCCTTCTCCAGAGGATCTTCCTGACCCAGGGATCGAACCCAGGTCTACCTGCATTGCAGGCAAACGCTTTACCCTCTGAGCCACTAGGGAAGCTAGTATGCAATAGTATTATGTTTAAAAATGTACCTTAACTTAAAAGTAATGCTGTTGGAAAAATGGCGCCAGTCGATTTGCTCCATGCAGGATTGCCACAAACCTTCAATGTGTAAAAAAGAGTAAGTAGGGTAAAATGAGGTATGTCTGTATTATATATTTTCAGTCATTTTTCTGTTTCACTTTTTATTTGTGTATTCACATTCACTAATCTCTTCTGCAACAACTAATATGCCGTTAATCTCATCCAATATATTTTTCATCTCTATAAATTTGACTTGGGTTTTTTATATCTTCTATGTCTCCACTTTACATGCTGAATCTTTTCTTTAGCCTCTTATATATAAGGCATACAAACAACAACTATTTTAATGTCCTTGCTACGAATTCTGATGTATGTATCATTTCTGGGTTGATTTCTATTGATCGACTTTTGTCCAAATTGTAAGTCCTACTTCCCTGCTTCTTTGAATGTGTGGTAAGTTTTGTTTGGATAGCCAGATACTGCAAATTTCACCTTGTTGTGTGCCATATATTTTTTGTATTCCTGTAAATATTCTTGAGCTTTGTTTTGGGTACTTGGAAACATTTTTATTCTTTCTGGTCTTGATATTAAACTTTGTTAGGCTGGACCAGAGCAACCTTTAGTCTGAGCCTAATTTCTTCGCAGTATTAAGGCAAAACTCTTCTGAGTACTCATCCTGATGCCATGTGAATTATGAGTTATTCCACTTTGAATGGTAGGAATAGGCAATAGTTCCAGCCCTGTATTATCATGGTGTCGCCTCCTGACTAATCCTTTTCAGTAGTTCTCTCCTCAGCCTTGGGTAGTTTTTATCATATTCTGCACTATACTCTAGGAGGGATCTTCTGAAGATTTCTGGCATTCTTTCTCTATGCAGCAATCTCTTCTCTAAAACTCTGCCCCCAAAGCTATATGTGCTTTGATCTCTAAATACTCCCCACATTTTCTCTACTCAACTTAAAGTGATTGCCAGTTTGCCTGGTTTCCCCCATGTTGCACAATGGCCTGGAAACTTTCCAGTCGTTAAGCTAAGAAAACTGTAATGATCATTTGTTTCCCACCTTTCAGGAATCACTGCCTTTCATAACATGATATCCAATGAAATTTTTTTTTCAAATTTTTTGTTACTTTTTAAAGTTGTTTTAGGTGTAAATTCAGTCCAGTTATTCTAGCTTGGTTGGTTGTGTTCATTCTATTTGAGGTTAATAAAATTAAGGCATTGTGCTCTTAAACATCTGTGAGAGTCAAGTATGTGCTGTATTAAACTTACAGTATTTACTATAGTAAATTTACAGTATTATACCTCTTAGGGTAAGTAATCAAGTGTTAAAAGCATGCCTTTGGAGTTAAAGTCAGACAACTTGAATTTAAATTCTATCTTTATCATTTACTAGCTATGTAACCATAGAAAGGCAATTTTAGCTCTTTGAGCTTCAGTTTTCTCATCTGTAAAATGAGAATATTAATACCCACTTATTGGAGTTGTTGTGACCATTAATTGAAATAACCAATACAAAATATCTATCCTAATGGCTGCTGCTGCTACTAAGGCTCTTCAGTCGTGTCCGACTCTGTGCGACCCCATAGACGGCAGCCCACCAGGCTCTGCTGTCCCTGGGATTCTCCAAGCAAGAACACTAGTGGCTAGTAATAGTAAAATCTCAATAAATGGGAGCTGTACCTCAATAAAAGGTACTTACTAGTACCACTAGTTTCTGCGTGCGTATTCAAATTTAGTAAACTAAACTATAAGCCAAGTGAGGACATTGCTCAAATGTTGCAAAGCTTGTTACTTGCTTTAAAATTAAAATTTGTGCTACGGCATAGCACAGGGAACTCTATTCAATATTTTGTAATGACCTAATGGGAAAGAATCTAAAAAAGAGTATATACATGTATATGTACAACTGATTCACTTTACTGTATAGCAGAAACTAACAACATTGTAAATTAACTATATTATAATAAATTTTTTTAAAAAAATTAAACTTTGTGGCTTTCTTGAATGGCACTATCTTGCAGACAATGTATGATTAAGTTTTTAATAGCACTTCTGATTAAACCTAATATACATTCATAATGGCTCAAGAAAATACACTAGGTAATTAATGTAAATTATGTACATAATACACAGGTAAAGTGTTTTTGCCAACATGATCCACAGATATATAAGACACGTGATCTAAAATAGTTGTAGATCTAGTTACTAAATAAATATTTAAAAATCAATGGTGTTTGTATATACCAATAATAAAGACTTAAAAACTATTATAATGGCAAAATAAAAAAGATCTAATTCACAGCAGAAAGAATTACAAAATAATTAGGAATAAATTTAAGCAATTATGAGGATTTAAATGAAAAAAGCTATAAACTCTACTGAGAGACAGAAAGAAAACTTAAATAAGTGGAAAGACAAGCTATTTTCCCTGAGGCAAGAATTATTACAGTTAAAAAAAATTTCCCCTAGATTAATGTATAAATTTAACATGATCTCCACATGAATCCCAATGTAATTTTATTTTATTTTTTTGTAAATTGCCTCTGAGCTTCATTTGAGAAAAACTGTGAGAACACTAAGAAAATATCAAAAGGGAATTCTCTGGTGGACCAGTGGTTAGGACTTGGAGCTCTCACTGCCAGGTGCCTGGGGCTGATCCCTGGTCAGGGAATTAAAATCCCACAAGTTGCAGCCAAAAATTAAAAAAAAAAAAAAAAGGAAAATATTGAAAAATAAGAATAATAATCCTATGAGATATTAAAATATATTATAAAGCTATATTAATTTTAATTATGTGGTACTAAAACCAGAAAGGTCAGTAGAATCAAATAAAGTCTGAAAAAATAAACTCATAATATATAAGAATTTTCAATATAACAAAGATGACAGTATTTCATGAAGCCTAGTGGAAGTGTTGTGGGGGGTGTAAAGATGAAAAAGATGCAGCATCCAATCTAAAAAGATGGTTGAGATAAGAGAACAACTTTTAATACAAAAAAAGGTGGGGGTTTAAGTGACATAAGGGACATTTTTTGCTGTCACTTCAGTCGTGTTCGACTCTGTGCGACCCCGTAGACGGCAGCCCATCAGGCTCCCCCGTCCCTGGGATTCTCCAGGTAAGAACACTGGAGTGAGTTGCCATTTCCTTCTCCAATTCATGAAAGTGAAAAGTGAAAGTGAAGTTGCTCAGTCGTGTCCGACTCTTAGTGACCCCATGGACTACAGCCTACCAGCCTCCTCCATCCATGGGTTTTCCAGGCAAGAGTACTGGAGTGGGGTGCCATTGCCTTCTCCGTTCTAGCCGTTAGGAAACCTTAAGGGACATATAATTAAGGAACTATATAAATTCAAAGGCAGGAGAAAAGAGTCTTGGTCAGGTCTGCCTAGCTGTGAATGTTGGACCTTGCTCTGTGTCCCAAAGATTGTCAGCTCACCCTGGTTGTGCAATGTCAACCAGAATTAGGCCAATGGGGGCGCCTTAGAGGCTACTCTACAGTTAACACTTGTAAGTCATTTCATTAGACTTGCCTCAGAAGTTCTGGTGGGGTAATCCCAAGAGTCCTCTTCAGTTGTCTTGCTGGATTTTCTCAACCAAGTCCATTCTGCTAGACCCCCGAATCTGAACAGCCCCTTCCTTCTTTTAACTCCAGTCCCTCCGGCTCATTTAAGCACATGTCTGCTTGTTTTTGATTCATTACTATATTATGATGATTATTCTTAAAAACCCTTTTGGTGTCTACAAGTCTTTAGAGTCACTCAGTAGGCCTGTCTGAGCCAATGTCCTGGAACATGCATCTCTCCTTCTCCTTCACAGCCAGTGGAGCAGAATAATTTTGATGGGATAGAATGCTCGTGCTGTCCTGAGGCCAGGTGTGGTAAAGTCACGTGGATCTGGAGAAGGCATACATGCAGATATCAGTCCAGTCTTCCCTGAGCAGGCAGTTTCTTTCTCTAAATGTTTCTCCAAGGGTCTCCTGAGCATCTTTTTTATTAGCATCACCTTAAGAAACACTGGTCCCACTTCAGTTCTACAAGTTATGACTCAGAATCTAGGTCCTTAAAGCTTCTTTTTCACAAGTTCCTCTGGACACTGTGTGAGTTTAGTTGCTAAGTCATGTCCGACTCTTTGTGACCCCATGGTCTGCAACACACCGGGCTTCCCTGTCCTTCACTGTCTCCCAGAGTTTGCTCAAACTCATGTCCATTGAAATGGTGATGTTATCCAACCATCTCATCCTCTGTCATCCCCTTCTCCTCCTGCCTTCAGTCTTTCCCACCATCAGGGCCTTTTCCAATGTGTCAGCTGTTTGCATCAGGTGGCCAAAGTATTGAAGCTTCAGCATCAGTCCTTCCAATGAATATTCAGGACTGATTTCCTTTATTTATTTATTCATTTTTTCTCCAGATATTTTTTTTCTAGTATAAATTCATTTATTTTAATTGGAGGCTAATTACTTTACAATATTGTATTGGTTTTGCCATACATTGACATGAATCTGCCATGGGTGTACACGTGTTCCCCATCCTGAACCCCCCTCTCACCTCCCTCCCCATACCATCCTTCTGGGTCATCCCAGTGCACCAGCCCTGAGCATCCTGTATACTGCATTGAACCTGGACTGGCGATTTGTTTCACATATGATAATATACATGTTTCAATGCCATTCTCCAAAATTATCCCACCCTCGCCCTCTCCCACAGAGTCCAAAAGACTGTTCTATACATCTGTGTCTCTTTTGCTGTCTCGCATACAGGGTTATTGTTACCATCTTTCTAAATTCCACATATATGTGTTAGTATACTGTATTGGTGTTTTTCTTGCTGGCTTACTTCACTCTGTATAATAAGCTCCAGTTTCATCCACCTCATTAGAACTGATTCAAATGTATTCTTTTGAATGGCTGAGTAATACTCCATTGTATATATGTACCATAGCTTTCTTATCCATTCATCTGCTGATGGACATCTAGGTTGCTTCCATGTCCTGGCTATTATAAACAGTGCTGCGATGAACATTGGGGTACACGTGTCTCTTTCAATTCTGGTTTCCTCGGTGTGTATGCCCAGCAGTGGGATTGCTGGGTCGTATGGCAGTTCTATTTCCAGTTTTTTAAGGAATCTCCACACTGTTCTCCATAGTGGCTGTACTAGTTTGCATTCCCACCAACAGTGTAAGGGGGTTTCCTTTTCTCCACACCCTCTCCAGCATTTATTGCTTGTAGACTTTTGGATAGCAGCCATTCTGACTGGAGTGATATGGTACCTCATTGTGGTTTTGATTTGTATTTTTCTGATAATGAGTGATGTTGAGCATCTTTTCATGTGTTTGTTAGCCACCTGTATGTCTTCTTTGGAGAAAAGTCTGTTTAGTTCTTTGGCCCATTTTTTGATTGGGTTGCTTATTTTTCTGGAATTGAGCTGCAGGAGTTGTTTGTATATTTTTGAGATTAATTCTTTGTCAATTGCTTCATTTGCTATTGTTTTCCCCCATTCTGAAGGCTGTCTTTTCACCTTGCTTATAGTTTCCTTTGTTGTGCAGAAGCTTTCAATTTTAATTAGGTAATTGACTGGTTTGATCTCTTTGCAGTCCAAGGGACTCTCAAGAGTCTCCTCCAGCACCACAGTTTGAAAGCATCAATTCTTTGGGGCTCAGCCTTCTTTATGGTCCAATTCTCACATCTATACATGACTACTGGAAAAACCATAGCTTTGAGTATATGGACCTTTGTTGGCACAGTGAAGTCTTTGCTTTTTTAATAGGCTGTCTAGGTTTGCCATAGCTTTCCTTCCAAGAATCGAGTGTCTTTTAATTTCGTGGCTGCAGTCACCATCTGCAATGATTTTGGAGCCCGAGGGAAAAAAATCTGTCACTGATTCCACCTTTTCCCCTATTTGCCATGAAGTGATGGGACTGGATGCCATGGCCATAGTTCTTTGAATGTTGAGTGTTAAGCCAGCCTTTTCACTCTCCTCTTTCACCTTCATCAAGAGGCTCTTTAGTTCCTCTTCGCTTTCTGCCATTAGAGTGCTATCATATTCATATCTGAGGTTGTTGATATTTCTGCCAGCAATCTTGATTCCAGCTTGTGATTCATCCAGCCTGGCATTTTGCATGATGTACTCTGTTATGTTATTGTTATTAGTCACTCAGTTGTGTCTGACTTTTTGTGCCCACCAGGCTCTTCTGTCCATGGGGGTTCTCCAGGCAAAAAAAGTGGAATGGGTTGCCATTCCCTTCTCCAGGACGTACTCTGCATATATTTAAATAAATAGGGTGACAATATACAGCCTTGTCGTACTCCTTTTCCAATTTTGAACCAGTAGGTTGTTTCACCTAAGGTTCTAACTGTTGTTTCCTGACCCACATTCAGGTTTCTCAGGAGACAGGTAAGGTGATCTGGTATTCGCATCCCTTTAAGAAATTTTTCACAGTTTGTTTGTGACCCACACAGTCAAAGGCTATAGCATAGTCAATGACTAACAGAAGCAGATGAGATTAAGAAATGGTGGCAAGAATACACAGAACTGTACAAAAAAGTTCTTAATGACCGAGTTAACCATGATGATGTGGTCACTCACTGAAAGCCAGACATCCTGGAGTGTGAAGTCAAGTGGGCTTTAGGAAACATTACTAAGTAGTCAATGAAGCAGAAGTAGATGTTTTTCTCCAATTCCGTTGCTTTCTCTATGATCCAATGAATGTTGGCAATTTGATCTCTGGTTCCTCTGCCTTTTCTAAATCCAGCTGTTCATCTGGAAGTTCTCGGTTCACATACTGCTGAAGCCTAGCTTGAAGGATTTTGAGCATAACCTTACTAGCGTGTGAAATGAGCGCAACTGTCCCATAGTTTGAACATTCCTTGGCCCTGCCCTTCTTTGGGACTGGAATGAAAACTGATATTTTCCAGTCCTGTGGCCACTGCTGAGTTTTCCAAATTTGCTGGCATATTGAGTGCAGCACTTTAACAGCATCATCTTTTAGAATTTGAAATAGCACAGCTGCAATTCCATCACCTCCACTAGCTTTGTTCATAGTGATGCTTACTAAGGCCCACTTGACCTCACACTCCAGGATTTCTGGCTCTTGGTGAGTTACCACACCATCATGTTTATCCTGGTCATTAAGACCTTTTTGGTATAGTTCTTCTTTGTATTCTTGCCACCTTCTAATCTTTCTTGCCTCTGTTAGGTCCTTACCATTTCTACCCTTTATCATGCTCATCCATGCATGAACTGTTTCCTTGATATCTCCAATTTTCTTGAAGAGACCTCTAGTCTTTCTCATTCTATTTTTCCTACTACTTCTTCGCATTTTGTATTTCAAGGCCAAACTTGCCTGTTACTCCAGGTATCTCTTGACTTCTTACTTTTTCTATTTTTATTATAAATTTATTTATTTTAATTGGAGGCTAATTACTTTACAATATTGTATTAGTTTTGCCATAGATCAACATATACTGGAGTGGGTTGCCGTTCCCTTCTCCAGGAGATCTTCCCGACCCAGGGATTGAACCCGGGTTTCCTGCATTGTAGGCAGATGCTTTACCGTCTGAGCCACCAGGGAAGTCTTGGCTTCTTACTTTTGCATTTTAATCCCCTATGATGAAAAAGACATCATTTTTTGATGTTAGTTCTAGAAGGTCTTGTAGGTGTTCATAGAAGCATTTAACTTCAGTTTCTTCGGCATCGTGGTTGCAGCATAGACCTGCATTACTATGATGTTGAATTGTTTGCCTTGAAAATGAACAGAGATCATTCTGTTGTTTTTGAGATTGCATCAAAGTACTATATTTCAAAATCTTTTGTTGACTATGAGGGCTACTCCATTTCTTCTAAGGGATTCTTGCCCACAGTAGTAGATATAATGGGTTATCTGAATTAAATCTGCCCATTCCTATCCATTTTAGTTCACTGATTCCTAAGATGTCAATGTTCATCTTGCCATCTCCTGCTTGACCATTTCCAGTTTATTTAATTCATGGACCAAACAGTCCAGGTTCCTATGCAATATTGTTCTTTACAGCATTGGACTTTACTTTGACCATGAAATACAGCCACAATTGAGCATCATTTCTGCTTTGACCCAGCCACTTGATTCTTTCTGGAGCTATTAGTAATTTCCCTCCTTTCTTCTCCATCAGCACCCTGGACACCTTTGAGCTGGGGGGGGGGGGGGGGGGCTCATGTTCCTGTGTCATATCTTTTTGCTTTTTCATACTGCTCATGTTAATGGGGTTCTCACAGCAAGAATACTGGAGTGGTTTGCCTTTCCCTCCTCTAGTGGACCACGTTTTATCAGAACTCTTCACTATGACTTGTCCATCGTGGGTGGCCCTGCACAGAATGGCTTATAGCTTCATTGAGTTACACAAGCCCCTCTGCCTTGACAAGGCTGTGATGCATGAACGGGCTCTGCACACTAAGCCTTCTAAAATGACCCCTTCTCTGTCTCTAGTTTTGGAGTTGCTCAATATCATAAATAGTGTCCTCAAAACAAGGGTTCTTAGAGACTGTACCTGTTTTTAAAAAGGTACTTCAGGGAATTCCTTGGGAGTTCAGTGGTCTTTCGCTGCCAAGGGCATGGGTTCATATTCTCCTAGCTGGGGAACTAAGATCCCACAAACCAACAGGCATGACAGGACCCTCCCTAAAAAGGCACTTCACAAACTCTGAACCCTAAATCTCACTGGAAGACACCTAAGACCTGGGCTGTTTACTAGTCACAGATCATAGCAGTTATAACTTCATTCTCAGTCAGCAGACTTTTTTTCAATTCCTTTCCTCTTTGTAGCCTATCATTCCCAACCTAACTTCTTTAAGGATTCACAGCCTGTAACTAGACATTTCCTGAGATTAAAAACTGAAATCCTGGAAGTACAGATTCTCTATATCCTCAAGCCCTGTCCATTCTTTCTTTCAGTTTTTTAAAAAACTTTTTATTTTGTTTCAAGATATAGCTGATTCACAATGTTGTGACAGGTTCAGATGAAGAGTGAAGGGACCTAAGCATACATATGCATGTACCCATTCTCCCCCCACATCCCCTTCCAGCCAGGCTGCCACATCCATTATTTCCTTAAAATGTGCCTTGCTTCTTTCTTCCCCTTCCTTCTGCCATACCCTAGAGACCCTTACTATCAGAATCGGGCTCACACAAAGCCTCTGGTTAGCCTATATACCAGTCTTCCCTCTCTCAAATCTTTCCCACACACTTACCCGCCCCTCACCCCCACCGCCGCCACTCAAAAGCCTAAAAGGACTCTTGATATCAAACTGTATCAGGTCTAAACTCCTCTGTTTATTTTCTAGGCCCTTTTCAATCTATCCCAATTTGCTTATTAGACTTAATGTCCCAGTATTCTATATATGCTTTCCGTTTACTGCCCATAAACACGTACTGCTTATTTCAGCTCATGGGTCAGATTCATCTCAGTGTTCCCAGAACATGCTATAAGAAGGCAGGGAAGGGGTTGACTAAATGTGAGTTGAAGGACTCAATAGTTGGCATTTGGATACCTTTCAGTGTCCTCCCTTTTTGTATTTTATATTTAAATCCCACGAATCCTTCAAGTTTCACACTCTGTTGAAGACTTCCCCAGTTTCTTCAGTTCTTATAATCTCTCTATTTTTGGAGGAAAAAATCAAAAGACAGGAAGGAAGGAAGGGAAAAAGGGAAGGATGGAGGAAGAAAAACCCCCCAACAACAAGAATAGGCTTTAGGAGTTGCAAAAGCAAAAGGAAGAGGAGGAAAAGTTTACAGTCTGAGAGTTCCCACTCTGAATTTTTAAGGAGCGGCTCAGTCATGCAGTGTTTATTGGCTTTCTGTAGTGCCGTGCCACCTGTATCCCTCTGTTCAGAACACACATACTGTAGTATCGCTTGCTAAGCGTTTCAGATGCGTTCTTTCTGCCTCCCACATGTTAGTTCAAGAATCATTTCTTCCTGCTTCCCTGATCCCCCATATTGAACTAAATGCTTCCTCTCCACGCTCCTATGACAATCTGTGTTTGTCTCTAACTCAGTATCTTACATTGAAAGTGCCTCTTTGTGAGTCTGACTCACCTTTAGACTGTGAGTTTCATGACAGAAGGTCCAGGCTTATTTGTCTTTGTATTCTCTATGTCTTTTATAGGTATGTGTAGATCCTGTACAAGATACAACACAAATTACATTTGAAGTAACTAAGCTGTAAGTGTTGGAGAGTGAGGACCATGTATTATACTCCTTGTCTTTATATTCTGAGTAACCAGTTCAGTGCTTATGTGTTCAGAAAAAGCTTGTTAACACTAACTGTTCTGCTCTCTGTTCCTCTCATTGTTCACACATAACACAACCCTTGCTCATCAAATCCTAATAACTGAGCATTTAGTAAGTACTCAATAGACTCTTATTCACTGAAATTGATGCTGATTGTTACTGTGAGAGAGAAATAATAAACAAAGTCATTAATTATATTTCTATTTGGAAACTCTATTGCAGACTCTAATTATTTAAATAAATTCTGCCTCTTTTTCATACTTTCAGGGGATAGGCCAAATAAAATTAGATTTGAATCTTGGCTCTGCAAATGCACTGGCTATTTGATCTTTGTTAGGGCCCTCGAGGGCCTTAAATTAAAAATGGGGATAACTTACCTATTCTGTAGGATTACATGAGGATTGAATGTGATAATATATACAAGATGTCCTAGCACCATATGGCACATATCAAGCATCAGCCAAAGTTAGCTCTTGCTTCTTGATCCTGTCCTTCCTCAAGAGGGCAAGAGGTATAGCACAAGAAACTGTTTTCAATATCTTATAATAAATCATAGTGGAAAAGAAAAAACACAAATAACAAATGTTAATGAGTACATAAAGTAAGGGAACCCTTGTAAACTGTTGGCGGGAATGTAAATTGTTACAGCCACTGTGGAAAACAGTATGGAGATTTCTCAAAAAACTATAAACAGAACTACTATATGACTTAGCAATTCCACCCCTGGGTGTATATCTGAAAACAAAACAAAACAAAACAACAACCTAGTTTGAAAAGATACATGCACCCCAGTGCTGCTGCTACTGCTAAGTAGCTTCAGTCGTGTCCGACTCTGTGTGACCCCATAGACGGCAGCCCACCAGGCTCCCCCGTCCCTGGGACTCTCCAGGCAAGAACACTGGAGTGGGTTGCCATTTCCTTCTCCAATGCATGAAAGTGAAAAGTCAAAGTGAAGTTGCTCAGTCGTGTCTGACTCTTTGCAACCCCATGGACCGCAGCCCACCAGGCTCCCCCATCCATGGGATTTTCCAGGCAAGAGTACTGGAGTGGGGTGCCATCGCCTTCTCCAGTGCAACATTATGTAAAACTGCCAAGATAAGGAAGCAACCTAAGCATACATCAGCAACAGATGAATGGATAAGGAAGATGTGGTGTATATATACACAAATGGAATGCTACTCAGCCACAAAAAAGAATTAAATTTTGTCATTTGCAACGTCATGGATGGATTGGAGGGTATTCTGTTAAGTGAATTAAGTCAGATAAAGAAAGACAAACAAATACTGTATGATATCACTTATATGTGGAATCTAAAAAAATAAATTAGTGAATATAACAAAAAAGAAACTGACACACAGAGAACAAACTAGTGATTTTTATAGGAAGGGGGAGGGATACTATAGGGGGAGGGAGTACTATAGAGGTAAGAGGTACAAACTGGATGAATCTAGAGCCTACTGTCCAGAATGAAGTTAAGTCAGAAAGAGAAAAACAAATATCATGTATTAATGCACATATATGGAATCTAGAAAGATGGTACCGAGGAACCTATCTGAAGGGCAGCAATGGAGACGCCGACATACGGAACAGACTTGTGGACACAGTGAGAGAAGGAGAGGGTGGGATGAATTGAGAAACATTAAAACATATACATTGCCATATGTAAAACAGATAGCAAGCGGGAATTTGCTGTATGATGCAGAGTTCAAACTGGGTGATCTGTGACAACCTAGAGGGGTGGGGTGGGGTGGGAGGTGGGAGGGAAATTCAAGAGGGAGGGGACATATATATACCTATGACTGATTCATGCTGCTGTTTGACAGAAGCCAACACAATACTGTATAGCAATTATCCTCCAATTAAAAATAAATGAATAAAAATGATAAAGCATTCAAGTAAGTGGAAAAAATAAGTAAGCTGTAAGAATATATTGTACAACATATGGAATATAGCTAATATTTTCTAATAACTATTAAAGAAAAGAAGGCAAGAGGGTCATTTGAGTCACCTCTTTCCACATAGTATCCAGTGGATTATATGGTATTATCTAGTTTAGCCTGAGGTTAAACTTCCTGTTCTCACAGTACCTGTTCCACAGGAGCTATTAGTCTATGTCTATATACATTTGAGTGTGTAATATGTATGTACTTGGGAGTGTGTGTATGGAGGTCTAAATAGCTGCTGATATGTGTACACCTGTGTACAAGAGCCATAGGTTTCCAGTTATGCTTACATTTGATTTGAGAAACTTCAGAGGCTTAAATTAAGATTGTTGAATTGGGCACATTCTCCTTTCCTCATGCTGCTTTCAGCTCCACCACCGTGATTTGCCTGTCAACTGACAGCATAGTGAGAAGTACCAGGGATTAAGTTAGAGTGAGCAGATTCCACCACCAACATCTAAAAGCAGTTGGAGGAATGCTCACCCGTATTATCCAGCTATTAAACTCACATATTGCTACAGCTCATGCATGCATGCTAAGTCACTTCAGCTGTGTCTGACTCTTTGCGACCCCATGGACTGTAGCCTGCCAGGGTCCTCTGTTCATGGGATTCTCCAGGCAAGAATACCGGGGTGGGTTGTCATGCCTTCCTCCAGGGGATCTTCCCGACCCAGGGATCAAACCCAAACCTGTGTCTCTTATGTCTCCTGCATGGGCAGGCAGCTTCTTTACTACTAGCACCACCCGGGAAGCCCTGCTACAGCTCAGTAATGGGAAAATGTTGAAGGGGTAATACCACTCTGCTTCAGTGGGACTGGATGAAGGTAGGAAGCAAAGTGATATTATCTCTAACCTCTCAATTTTGAGTGGAAATTGGGAAGTGGAAAATTTATAAGGCATACCAAGTAACCTTGGTGAGCAGTTCCAAACATCACATTCTGTTTGCAGCCTCTCTTATTCTGGTATGAGGTCTATGGTATCCCCCCCACCCCCCTGCTAAAATGCTGAAGCAAACTTCCATGCTAACAATTTCCACCCCTCTAGATAATTGTCAATTATCTCCGTAATCATTAGGAAAGTCTGAAAATATTGTCCAAAACAAAGTTAATTTTAATTAACTTATATTAAAAAAAATTTTGTCAGAGAGTTCCATTTGTGGCAATGACTGACTAACTAGGCTGTTACAGACAAACCTCTTGCTGAGAACAATTAGAAAAGCTGGACAAATCATTACTTTTAAAACACCAATTTGAAGGCACTGGAAAGCTACCAAAACAGTGAGAATTTGCTGATTTAAGATCTGAAAGAAAATAAAAGCCCAAAAAAGTGAGTCTGATGTTTGGGGAAACTTTACCCTGCAGATAATTACTGTCTCTGAAAACAAAAGCAGCACTGAGAAGCTGAAAAGAGCTTTCAGCAATTTCCCAGTCATGAATGGTAAGAAAAAAATTATAGTATAGAACCGGAAAAGGAGGAAGGGCCCTGAAAACACCAGGCTTCTAATTGGGACCAAGAAGCACTTCGCACTTGGAATAGGATGAACTGGAAATAGACCAGTCCTCAGAAGGACTGAGACCCAGCTTTGAATTTCTTAGACATTTATTAGATAGAGGTATTCATCCCATAGGCTATCTGCTTGACAAAAAAAGTAAGTCTTCTCTGAAGGTAGAAAATATATGGAACCTCAAATTATCTCTAAACTTCAGGAGACTTTTAAAGAAAGTAACAAAGTGGGTCTAAGATTTATATGAAAATTCAAAGGATCTAGGACCTAGAACAACCAAAACAATTTTGAAAAGAGAATAACAAAGTTAGAGTATTTATGTAAATTCCTGAGTTCTATATTTACCATAAAGTTACATCAGACTTACTTTTATTGTATTCTAGATCAATTAATAACCAGAATCGAGCCCATAAACAGACCCAGACTTATACAGTCAATGGATTATTAACCAAGTAAGATCACTGAGGAAATGACAATTCTAATCCCTACTGCACTCCATACACAAAAATTAATTAAAGATGGATCACAAACTTAAATGTAAAAGCTAGAACCATAAGGCTTCTAGAAGAAAATCTTTGCAACCATGGAATAGGCAAAGCTTTTTTAGGCATAACATAACATATACTAACCATTAAAGTAAAAAGTGAAATATTGGACTTCAAGAAAATTAAAATATTTTCCCATCAAAAGGAAGCATTTTGAAAATTTGGAGATGATGCTGTGAAAGTGCTGCACTCAATATGCCAGCAACTTTGGCAAACTCAGCAGTGGCCTCAGGACTGGAAAAGGTCAGTTTTCATTCCAATCCCAAAGAAAGACAATGCCAAAGAATGCTCAAACTACTGCACAATTGCACTCATCTCACATGCTAGTAAAGTAATGCTCAAAATTCTCCAAGCCAGGCTTCAACAATACGTGAACCGTGAACTTCCAGATGTTCAAGCTGGTTTTAGAAAAGGCAGAGGAACCAGAAATCAAATTGCCAACATCTGCTGGATCACTGAAAAAGGAAGAGAGTTCCAGAAAAACATCTATTTCTGCTTTATTGACTATGCCAAGTCTTTGACTGCATGGATCACTGTGAAAAATTCTTAAAGAGATGGGAATACCAGACCACCTGACCTGCCTCTTGAGAAATCTGTATGCAGGTCAGGAAGCATCAGTTAGAACTGGACAGGGAACAACAGACTGGTTCCAAATAGGAAAAGGAGTACATCGTCACCCTGCTTTTTTAACTTATATGCAGAGTATATCATGAGAAACGCTGGGCTGGAAGAAGCACAAGCTGGAATCAAGATTGCTGGGAGAAATATCAATACCCTCAGATATGCAGATGATACCACTCTTATGGCAGAAAGCGAAGAAGAACTAAAAAGCCTCTTGATGAAAGTGAAAGAGGAGAGTGAAGAAGCTGGCTTAATGCTCAACATTCAGAAAACCAAGATCATGGCATCTGGTCCCATCACTTCATGGGAAATAGATAGGGAAACAGTGGAAACAGTGCTGACTTTATTTTTTGGTGCTCCAAAATCACTGCAGCTGGTGACTGCAGCCGTGAAGTTAAAAGACGCTTACTCCTTGGAAGGAAAGTTATAACCAGTCTAGACAACATATTAAAAAGCAGAGACATTACTTTGCCAACAAATGTCCATCTAGTCAAGGCTATAGTTTTTCCAGTAGTCACGTATGGATGTGAGAGTTGGACTATGAAGAAAGCTGAGCACTGAAGAATTGATGTTTTTGAACTGTGGTGTTGGAGAAGATTCTTCAGAGTCCCTTGGACTGCAAGGAGATCAAACCAGTCAATCTTAAAGGAGATCAGTCCTGAGTATTTATTGGAAGGACTGATGTTGAAGCTGAAACTCCAATACATTGGCCACCTGATGTGAAAAAAAAAAACTGACTCATTGGAAAAGACCCTGATGCTGGGAAAGATTGAAGGTGGGAGGAGAAGGGGACGACAGAGGATGAGATGGTTGTATAGCATCAGTGACTCAATGGACATGAGTTTGGGTAAACTCCAGGAGTTGGTGAGGGACAGGCAGGCCTGGCATGCTGTAGTCCATGGGGTGGCAAACAGTTGGACACAACTGAGTGACTGAAGTGAACTGAACTGAACTGAAAGAAGGCAAGGGTATACAATGGGGGAAAAGAGAGCTTCTACAATAAGTGATATTGGAAAACAAGATAGTTGTATGCAAATGAATCAAACTGGATCATTTTCTTATACCATATACAAAAATAAAGTCAAAATGGATTAAAGACTTACCCGAAACCACAAAATTCCTAAAAGAAAACACAGATGATGAACTCTTTGACACTGAACTTAGTAAGATTATTTTTGGATCTGCCTCCTCAGGCAATGGGGATTCCCTGGTGGCTCAGATGGTAAAAAAATCTGCCTGCTAATGTGGGAGACCCGGGTTTGTTCTCTGGGTCAGGAATATCCCCTAGAGAAGGGAATGGCTACCCAGTCCAGCATTCTTCCCTGGAGAATTCCATGGACAGGGGAGCCTGGCGGGCTACAGTCCATGAGGTCGTAGAAGAGTTGGACAGGACTGAATGACTAACACTTTCACTCTCCTCAGGCAAGGAGAACAAAAGCAAAAATAAACAAATCAGACTACATCAAACTGAAAAGACTTTTCCTTTGTACAGCAAAGGAAGCCATCAACAAAGCAAAAAAGGCTGCCTACTAAATGGGATAAGATATTTGCAAACAGTATATCTGATAAGGGGTTAATATTCAAAGTATACAAAGAACTCAAACCACACAATATCAAAAAACCCAACAACCCAATTATTAAAAAAATAATAATACTAATCAGTATGGACCTAGTGGTCCAGTGGTTAAGAATTCACCTTCCAAAAAAAGAGAATTCACCTTCCAATGCAGGGGATATGGGTTCAATCTCTGGTTGAGGAACTAAGATCCCACATGCCATGGGGCAACTAAGCCCATGCATTGCAGCTGCTGAACCTGTGCACTCTAGAGTCCATGCTCTGTAACAAGAGAAGGCTGCGCGCTGCAACCAGAGAAGTCCCTGTGAGGTGCAATTGGAGAAAGCTCATGCACCGAAACAAAGACTCAGCTCAGCCAAAATAAAAATATATACAAGTAAAATAAAATAAAAAATGGTCAGAGGACCTGAGTAGACACTTCTCTAAGAAAGACATACAGATGGCCAAAAGATACAGGAAAAGATGCTCAAAATCACTAATCATCAAGGAAATGGAAATCAAAACCACAGTGAGATACACCTCACACTTGTCAGAATCACTGCCATCAAAAAGACAGCAAATAATGATTGGTAAGGATATGGAGAAAAGAGAACCTTGGTGCACTGCTAAGTGGGAATATAAATTGGTACAGTCACTATGGAAAACAGTATCAAGGTCCTTCAAAAAATTAAAAATAGAACTACCATATGATCTAGCAATTCCACTTCTGGGTGAAAAACAAAAGAAAACAAAACCACTAATTCAAAATGTATATGAACAATATATGTTTAATGAACAATAATATTCACTGTAGCATTATTTACAACAGCCAAGATATAGAAGCAATCTAAATATTCATTGATTTATGAATGGATAAAGACCATATGGTATATATACACAATGGAATATCACTCAGCTATAAACAAGAATGAAATCTTACCATCTGCCACAACAGGGAGGGTATTATTGTAAGTGAAATAAGTCAGACAAAAAAAGACAAATACCATATATTTTCACTTACAAGTGGAATCAAAAAAACAAAACAAGGGCTTCCCTGGTGATTTAGTGGTAAAGAATCTGCCTGCTAACAAATATATACTTATGGCTGATTAATGTTGATGTATGGCAGAAAGCAAAACAACATTGCAAAGCAATTATCCTCTAATTAAAAATAAATAAATTAAAAAAAACCAAAACAACAACAACAAAAGAGAATACACTCCAGTAAGAAGCCTGTGCACCAAAACTAGAGAGTAGTTTCTGCTCACTGCAACTAGAGGCAAGTCCACGCAGCAACAAAGACCCAGCACAGCCAAAAATAAATAAAATTATATAAAAAATAAGAAAACAGAAACAGATGTGGATACAGAGAACAAACTGGTTATTACCATAGGGGAGACTGTTAGGGGGGTTGGTGAAGTAGATGAAAGAGATTAAGAGGCACTAACTTCCAGTTATAATATAAATAAACCACAAGATATAATATGGGCTTCCCAGTAGTATGACACTAGTGGTAAGGAAGCTGCCTGCAAGTGTAGGAGACATAAGAGACTTGGGTTCAATCCCTGGGTCAGGGAGATTCCCTGGAGGAGGGCATGGCAACCCACTCCAGTATTCTTGCCTTGAGAATCCCATGGACAGAGGAGCCTGGCAGGCTACAGTCCACAGGGTTGCAAAGATTTGGAGACAGCTGAAGCAACTTAGCATGCATGCATGAAAGATGTAATATAAAACATAAGAAATACAATCAATAATACTATAATAACTTTGTATGGTGACAGATGGTTATTAGACCTATCACAGTGATCATTTTGTAATGTATTTACATGTCAGATCACTGTGCTGTCAAATCATTATGTCAGCTGCTGCTGCTGCTAAGTCACTTCAATCGTGTCCGACTCTGTGTGACCCCATAGATGGCAGCCCACCAGGCTCCCCCGTCCCTGGGATTCTCCAGGCAAGAACACTGGAGTGGGTTGCCATTGCCTTCTCCAATGCATGAAAGTGAAAAGTGAAAGTGAAGTCGCTCAGTCATGTCCGACTCCTAGCGACCCCATGGACTGCAGCCTACCAGGCTCCTCCATCCATCTATGTGGAAATGCAGAACAGAAGTTCAAGAATAGTCAAGATAATCTTGCAGAAGACCAAAAATATGAAAAACTTATTCTATTATGTATTAAGTTCATTATAGTAGCTACAGTATTTGAAACAGCATGGAATTGGTACAAAGACAAATTTTAATAGATAAATTTAAAAAATGGACATTCCAGAACCAGATTAACCAGACTCATAGAAAATTGTCTAACTATAAAAGGAATTAATAGTCTTTTCAGTACACAATATTGGGTCAATTGGCTATCCATATGGAAGAAAAAAAAGGAAATATGACCTTACAGCCTATCCTGAAATCAATTCTAGGTGGATGATGTTTTCAGATTATATTGCAACTATTCATATTTAATAAAATAATTAAAAGTAAATAAAATTTAAAATTCAATACATCAGAAATACTGGCCACATTTCAAGTGCTCAATACCTGCATCATATTGGCTGCCTTATTGAACAGCATAGCTGGAGAATAGTTCTATCACTTCAGAAAGTTCTATTGAACAGCACTATGCAAAACAATATTATAGAAGAATATTTTTATGATTTTAGGTAGGAAAAAAATTTTTAAACAAAATTTTTAAAAAAGATGCTAACCATGAAAGAAAATCTTGAATAATTTAATCAATTTAAATTTAAATTAGGAACTCCTTTTCAACAAATAACACAATAAAGACAGTGACAATGCAAGCCACAGAATGGAATAAGAGCCAGGCCTAGGGTGAGGCAAGTTGAAGCCTCAGGTGAAGGTCTAGTAAAGCGTTAAGCTTGGACACAAATTTTTAAGGGGGCATCAAAAAAAAAAAAAAAAAAAAACCCTCAGCAATCAAAACAAGATACTTGCAGTATTTTTAAAAATCAAAATTAGTTTTTTAAAATCCATGATGAATAAAATGTCATAATTTTAAATCAAGATAGGTATCTACTGATTTTCCCTTTGCCTCAGGGTCCAATATGCTTAGGCAGCATTTGGGAAATGATATTTGAAACTTGTACACAACCAATGTCTACAATTAAAGAATATAGACAAATAAAAATATCAGACAACCCCACAGAATAGGTTCAAGATATGAAAGGTATTTCACAAAACAGGATATCCAAATGGCCAATGAATGATAAAAGGTGCTCAACTTCATTAGTATCAAGGAAATATAAATTAAAATAGAAAGGCATTCCACTATTCTGTCACCAAAATAGTTAAATATAAAAGACAGACAATACCAAGTATTGATGAAAACTGAAAGTGAAAGTGTTAGTCATTCAGTAGTGTCTGACTCTGCGACGCCACGGACTGTAGCCTGCCAGGCTCCTCCATCCATGGAATTCTTCAGGCAAGAATACTGGAGTGGGTTGTCATTTCTTACTCCAGGGAATCTTCCTGACCCAAGGATCAAACCTGGGTCTCCCACATTAGCAGGCACATTTTTACCGTCTGAGCCATGAGGATGTTAAAAAAACCCAGAAACCTCAGACACGGCTGGTAGAAGTGTAAAATGATACAACTAATTTGGAAAACTGGCAGTATCTGTTAAAGCAGAACTCACATGTCTTACAATTCAGCACTTCCATTTCTAGATATACCCAATAGAATTGCATTCATATGTTCAGCAAAAAACTGTTCACAAATGTTCCTAATAGAACTGTTCATAATAGTCCCCAACTGGAAACAATCCAAATGCCCATCAATAAGGCAATTAATACATAAATTGTGGTATATAAATTCATGAAATACCATATAGCAATGCAAATAAAATATTACTACATGCAGAAATTCCCTGGAGGTGCAGTGGTTAGGACTCTACCCTTCCAATGCAGGGGCCACAGGGTTGGATCCCTGATTGGGGAACTAAGATCCCACAAGCTGCGTGATGCAGTCAAAAAACAAAATCCCAAATATTACTACATGCAATAGCATAACTAAATCGTACAAAGCAAAAGAAGTCACACATCAAAGTACATACCACCCCCTCCACCCCCACTACCACCACCACCCCTGCCCACCACCACCAACAGGCAAAACTTAATTATGGTGTTAGAAGTCAGGTTAGTGGTTACCCTTGGGAAGAAAGAGACTTAAAGAGGGCACCAGGGGGTTCTGGGTACTGGTAATGTTCTGTTTCTAGATCTAGGTTCAGTTTTCCTGGGTGTGTTCATGTGGTGAAAATTCATCAAGCTGTAGACATTTTTGTTTAATAGAAACAGACAAATGTCAAATAAAAATTTAAAATATTGTGGTCTGTGTCCAGACCATTCAGGATCCCAGGGAAGAGGGAGATCAAGATTTTAAAAATTAGGCAATCAAGTGAAAAATGCAGCTGTCACAACTTTCTCTCTTTGACCTGGCTCCCTGTCACCCCACAAAGGCCGGTACTTTGAGCTGTCGTCTTATTCACAAATAGGAGAGGCTAGACTTTGTCTTCTCCTTTGATACACAGGAAGATGGCAGCCCTGAGCAAGTCAATGAGGAGATTAAAGCCCCACAGACTGTTAGAAGTAGATGCAGGATTAGAAACTGGTCTCCTAATTCTTGCTCCTGATCTTTGTGCACCAGGGCCTCCCGAGAATCAGGCCACTTGACCACCCTGAAGCTCCAATCAGTGTAACTTCACTAAGGTCTAGGGATTTTTTTCCTCTGTGTCCCTAACTTACAGTGGTGCTATGGATGGGGATGACATCACTTCTCTGGAAGGGAATGTCAAAGGGTGCAACTATAGGACATAAGGAGGCAATTTTAAATAACCACTTTTATCCCTCTGAAAGTCCAATCACTGACTGTATTGAATGAGGGCTGATGGCACTTGAGAGAGGAACAAACCAAGGAAAGAGTGAAACATATACTGGATGGGATCCAGTCAGAAAGGACTATTTCTAAACGAAAAAAGCCACACTTTTCATCCTTTTGTCTTTTAAATAAGATTTAAATTGTGGTTTAGAATGTTTCGAATTTAGTACTTTTGTTCCAAGCTGATTCTTCTTAAAAACACCTGAATATAAAGAATCTGTAAGCACAGGTTTGGGGAACAGATGGAGACAGAACTGGTGGTTGTCTAGCAGACAATTTATGGCTGTGTCCTAATTTTGTGGGGGCTATCAGAAGGACCTTAAGAACTCTCACCCACTGCAACAACCCCCTTCTTTTTCCTCAAGAGAGCTGCCCTGTGAGCAAAATGCAGACCTCTTGGGGCTCTAGGGACTACTTTGGCCCTCAGACCCAGCTGCACAGGTATTTAAATTGGATACAGACTTTAGCTTTACAGTTCTTTCCAATTTCCTCACCAAAACCTGAATAAATCTTCCCTACCCAACTGAAGTCAGTTTTCTCTCAAGCCACAGTCTATTTCTTTGTGTACATTTTCCCTGAGCCATATTCTTCCTTATCTCAATCAAAGATTACACTCTGCTACCATCCACCTTCCTCCCAACCCCAACACACACATTGATATGTGATCTTTTTGATTTCTATTTTCTGTTTTGCTTCTATAAGAACTCTTCTCTCTTTTTGACTAGCATCCTGGCTGTTTCATCGAACTCTGAACACTAGGCTCCTTTGCTTTCCCATGCTGGACTGTAACTGCATCTTTGCTGGAATGCTTACCCATATGCAGAAGTGCTTGGAAGAGAAAAACATTTGCGGTGTAACAGAAAGATGGCAAGTTTCATGTTATTTTAACTTTTGAGATGCCTTCAGACTGTCTTGAAGAACCAGAAACAGCCCTTTTCCCAGACTGTATTTCAACCCCGAGCCACTTACACAAAATGGGTTTACCGTACTCGAGAGTAAAACTGCCAATTAAAAACAATTGTCTCAAATTGAGTTATACATTTCCTTATATCCTTGAATACTCACCGGACTCCAAAGCAACTGAATCCTGTATGTGGTTTCCTAGACCCACAGATCTGTTTTTCAAAGCCTCAACCTGATAGAGACTGAAACCAAACACTTCAACCTACAATTTACTTCTTTTGAGGTAAAGATTGATCTCCTTTCTACATCTGTCTGACAGGATATTTGAGAGACCAAATTAAAAGGCTATAATGCCCACCCACCCCCCAATTCCTTGTAATTACCTTTGTATGGGGCTTTCCTGCTGAGAGTTGTGCCCAAAATGAAGCCATCAGTGTTAGTGTCCCGATCCTTAATGAGATCCCTGTGGCTTAAGCAGAGAAAATGCAGGCACATGCCCTACCTTCAACATGAGAATCTTTTCCTTTATTTTCAGAGCAGGTTGACCAAATGAACCACTGTAACTTCAAGCTTCCAGGGTATGGTTCCATTTCTTCCTGGATTTGTTCTTTATATTATTGGTGTTGTCGGTTCACTGCAACATGGCTGCTCCCTCCCGGAATGTTCTTCTCCTACACGTATCTCAATAGAGCGCCACACTTTGATACTGGGAAGGGCACAAACCTGTAGCCTTCCCTTCTCTGGTACTATCTCAGCTACCTGTTCACAAAGCATGGGCAGTGGCCAACTGCTTTTACAAAAATTTAGGTGCTCAAATATAGGAAGATTCTGCACCCAAGTAAGAAACTGTAATTAGGAAACTCCAATCAGTGGAATGTACCGGGAAAAAAAATTATCTAGGCACCGAGGGCTTGGTGAATTTTTTCAGTACAGAAGAAACAAAAAAGTAGACGGAAATGAGGAGGAGGAAGAAAGGGAAAGGAAAGAAAAAGGAGAGGAAGAAAAGGAAAAGAAATTGAGCTCGTAGATATCCTATTAAGCACAGATATGGCTCTGTACCGAAACACTCGTTGACAAAGAGAAAGAAATTTCTTCTTCCCGCACTGGGCTTACCTCTCACTCAACAGGGCCCTGTCCCAGGAATTATCAGTAGCAGCTGTCTGTGGTCAGTAACAGATAATTCCAGATCAAAAGAAGGGTTCTGAAATCAAGATGTCTTTTTAGATTAATGGTTCTCCAAGTGGAATCCGGGGATCTATAGTGGGTCTGCAGAGATTCTTCCAACCGTTCTGTGGGCTGAGTCAAAACGCAAGGCACAGAAGTGTGTTGATTCCCCCCCCCCTTTTAAAACATATTTTCTGCTGTGGATTTCAATCAAAACTTAAAAGCATCAAAACAAATATGTTTAAAGGGACCTACAAATAATCACAGGGATTCAGCAAACACACCTGCAAAGTGGTTTTTTTTGTTTGTTTGCTGGCTTGTTCAATCTAGTAAATGGGTGAGACTTTTGTCTAGCTCAAGTTGTCTAAAGACTAAAAATTTTGAAACTCACCAGTCCAGATGAAAAGACGAAAATTGCAAAGCACATCTTTGTGAGGGGAAGAAAGTCAAGTCCTTTCTCCCCTGAGTTTCCCATTTCCCGGCGTCACTTACCTCCTGGCCCTCCCTCTGTACTGCTTTCTAGCTCAATGCCCACAGCTCTGAAGTCAGAATCAGCCACTACCAAGAAGAACCCTTCTCTGCAGCTACGGCTGTCGTTACTCGGGTTTCTCTTCCAGGGAGCAGGAGCTCAGGTATGGGGTGAAGGAGATGTCAACTGCAGCTGCAGCTTGAGAAGATCTGCTTTTCCTCATCCCAGCCCCACAGCAAGAGTTAACCCCGGCCGAGCCTGGACTGCTGGAGAGTTTTGTGAATTATCTCATGACCCAATTGTTAACCCATATAGCATAACAAAGCTGTCAGGCCATCGAGGTTGCTCAGATGCCATGAGATAAAATTCAGTCCTTACACCTACATCTGCCTTTCCCTCTCAGATGGAGCTATGTGTACATTCAGCTGTCAGCTGAACAAATTTGCAACATCATAGTTTCTTAGAAGCATTTCAAAGCAGAGGGGCTGCCTATACAGTATACAGTGTAAACAGTGTGGGAGTTTACAGGGTAAACTGTGAGCAGTAAATTATAATGGACTTGGAGGCCTGTAATTGGATTTTGCTGAAGTATTTGCAGCACCATTTACCTTTCAGTAAATGTCACATGTACAAAGTGCTCTCAGATAACTCAGATGCTACCCTTAATTACTCAGATGCTGTTAGCACTCTTTTGGCAGAGACCCACTCAAGAATAAAGGAAGCAATGTTCTTCTCATCTTGCTTGATAAGGTGAAAACAACTTGTTAGCTCTTTGAATGTGACTGAAAAAAAAAAGACAGACAGAAAGAGGAAAGAAATCAATCTCAATATCTGAATGGAATTTATCACATACCTCTCAGGGACCCCCTGGTTCTTAAATGTTTCAGCTAAAGATTCCAACTTCTGCAGAAGCTCAATGACTCAGCCTGTCAGAGAATGGATACTTTGTTGCCAGTTCATGCAAGTTGGTTTAAATAGGTTGTCAAGATGCTGTAGCTGTGACCAAACCTCTGGAAGAGGGAGGCGGGGCAGCACATGCCAGGTAAGCACACTTGCCTGTATCGCCTGTTTCTGTGAGGATACCCCGTGGGAAGGGTATTTGCCACATCGGCGGAACTGGAGGTTGTGTATTGTATTACATGGTATCCCAGACTTAGAATCTGCCTCCTGCAGGAACAGTCCACAAATTGGCTCATGTTTTGAGATCTACGTTTGATTCCTACATGGCTCATGTCTCTGGATTCCTTGGGTATCACAGAAAGGGATCAGGGTATCAGAAGACCTGGTTTCAGCTCCTGACTAACACTTATAAGCTCTACAATTTTAAACTAATGTATCTGCCTTTTCTGAGCTTCAGTGTATTGGTCCTGTGGGTAAATAATATCCTCAATGGGGATACTGGGGAATGAACTGAGACAATGGTATGCAAAGTGCCTGGTAGTGTTGCATGCATATGACCTGTGTGTGAATCTGGGGGAGCATATGGTGGCAAAGGATGAATCAGCTTTGAAAGAGGAAGACCCCATAATTATAAGAGGGGCCCAGGGAAGGAGTTCAATGATTGTGAATACCCTGTCTTACTGTAACTTTTGGAAGACGTTTGTTCTTAAGGTGAAATGATGAAAAAGGCACTGAACTGCAAGTTAGGAAATTCGTGTTCTAGTCTTGACTCTGGTGACAAGAGAGCTAGTTTGGGCAAGTCAGTTAATCTCTTCGTGTTTGTTTCCTACATAATAGTGATATTCATACTCTCTCTTTCCTAAATGTAGTTTATTGTGATGCTTGAATAAGACAGGGTCTATATAAATATATATATATATATATATATGTCTGCCTACAATACGGGAGACCCAGGTTCAATCCCTGGGTCAGGAAGATCTCCTGGAGAAGGAAATAGCAACCCCCTCCAGTATTCTTGCCTGGAAAATCCCATGGACAGAGGAACCTGGTAGGCTATGGTCCAGGGGGTTGCAAAAGAGTTGGACGTGACTTAGTGACTAAACAGCAACATTAAAATATAATTTATTTTAGTCAAAAGCTTCCTGCCTTCAATCTTTCCCAACATCACGGTCTTTTCCAATGACTTATAGAGGAATGAGTCAGGCAGTCCGGGAGGCAGGAACAGGATCATCCTTGCAGCTTTGGGAAGCTTAAGATAAAAATCCTACCCTCAAATCCCTGATCATACAACCTTGTCAACACTTACTTTCAACAGTAGTCAAGAAGGAGAACCATCCTCTCTATCAAACTTTTCATTTCCCTTTCTGTCCAAGAAAATACCTGCAGAAAAAAGTTAGGAAAACTCAGTTTATTTGTTCTGTCTTCTTGTTTGCTTTTTCTTCCATGACCCAGCATACTGCAGACCTGCCCTGGGTGAACAGATTACGGGAGAGGCTTGTGGCACAGGCACTCAACTCTGAAACACTGAGGCTCTATCTCTTTCTTATAATAAAGGGCTGCCTGGAATCTTCCTCCCATTTATGGGTCAGCCTGGGCCCTAAAGTAAAGGCAGCTGCCCCAGACTCTTCTGCATGGATATAGAGACTTGTGGACACAGACCTCTCCCCACAAATGCTGCCGTTTACAGGGAGCCACTGAAGTAGTGGGTTGGACAGCGAGAATTAGGATTCATTCTTTCCTGGGGTACCTTGGCCTTGGTCTGCAGAGCAGAAGACACGGCAGGCTATCCCAGTTTCAGGCATAGAGCACCTCCTCCCCAACTTGTCCTTAAACAATCCTGGCTCATGTAGCAGGAAGGACAGGAACCTGTTGGAACTAGCAGAGCTCTGATGTTTCAAGCCCAAAAGCACATCTAAATCCAGGCTCCCACATTATGACCATATAGCTGGTACTTTGGCCTGGTGGGAGGCCATCTATGGTGTCACACAGAGTCGAACACGACTGAAGTGATTTAGCAGCAGCAGCTTATCCTTTTAAAAGGAGTCATTGAGTATGAATTTCTTTTTAATGCTTATGGATCTACCTCAGGAGAACTTGGGAAAAACCTAAGATAAGTTTAAAAATCTGAGAAAAATCTTAGAGACCCTGTATCTATTTAGATTCACAGGAAACAACCAGATAAAAGACTGCTAGTTTAATATGTTTAAGGTGTGAGGTATGTTGGCTCCTTAGAGATAAGAGTAAACGGGGACAGTTTTCATTTGAGGGGCATCTGGTCAGGAGGACTTTAAGAGACCAAGATGTTCCAGGGAGAGGATATAATCTCATTCTTCTGAACTTTATTGTTAGAACTTCTGTCAATCTGGGCCTGAAGAAAGTCCAAATGGGCCAGGAGTCCAAGGACAGAAGTACCCTTAGGTGGCAGGGTAGGGGGCTATACTAGTGAGTGTAGGGTTGCTAGGAATGGGATAGGTGCACCCACCTTACTCCCAAAACTTGTCCCCTGGCTGGCCCTCCTTCCTCTAATTTTTCAGGCCCTGTGATCTTTTCTGCAAAGCAAACCATATGGTTTTGATTCTGGCTCCTGGCTTATTGAGAGTGTTTCATGTCTCTAGCAGCAGGAAGCCCTTCGGCTTTTTTAAGCAGCTGCTCTGGCATCTAAGAGAGGAGGCCAGCTCTTTTGGACTCCCTCACCAGCTGGACTTGGCAGCCCAGTGGAAGGCAACACACAGTTTAGAGAAAAGGTAACAAAGGGGATGAGGAGACACTCCTGGGATTCACAAAAGTGGATGCCAGGCTCTCCCACTTGTGGATGTCTGTCCAGAGAACTGACCTTTCCTCCTTAATGCTGCCCCCGATCCCCACCCCCGGATTTCTGTTTGAGTGTTCCTGTGAGGTAAACCTTTCCTGGAGATGGGAGAGCAGCACTTAGTGCTTCTGGAGGTGATGGAGGAGAGAAGTGCCTCAAAAGGGACCACACAAAGCATCTAATACCATGGGTTGGTACTTCAGTCAGATGAATTTCAATGGGATTCAGTGGAAGAAAATTCTGTGATATGAGTGGTAGAAAAGGTGGAGGTTAGGAGAAGTCAACCACTTCTCAGAAGGGACTGAAGCTACTCTGTTGTGAAAGGAATGAAAGGATACTGACAGTCTAAGGAAAGCCTTAATCATTTTGTTCTTTATATAATGCTTTACAATTTTCAGTCATTTGATCTTGTCTCTAGGCCTGTGCACTTACTGATATTTCTAACTTGAAATTTTTTTCTGCAGATACCCCTATTGCCTTCTTCTTTCCTCCAGATTTCAGTGTCTCCTCGTCAGAGAGGACTTACCTAACTTCTCTTTACACCCTGTCACATCACTTTACTTCCTTTCTAAACCTCATCATTATCTGAAATTATCTTGTTACTCGTTTTAGTTCAGTTTTTCAATAACGTAAGCTCCATGGAAGTACCCCATCTATCTTGGTCACTGCTGTATCCTCAATGCCTAGAATAGTGCCTGCAGAAAAGCAGGTGTTCAATAAGTATGTGCTGACTTGCAGAATAAATGGATGGAGTGGGTTGGGAGAGCTAGCTCCAGAAAGCTAGGTAAAATTGGGATGGGATGCATACGGTCAGAAAGAACAGAAATGATCAGAGGAGGAAATTGAGAGCAGTAACCAAAATCTCCTGAGAAGTGGAAATAGAAAGTGAAAATAAAGGAACCACATTTTGCCTTGCAGCTTTCATCATATGTTTAAGTATTTCCTACGTGCCAAGCATTATGCTAAGTGCTGTGGATACAAAGATGAATGAAGTTATAGGACAGGGAGAATGAATGAAGATGAGGGGGAGAGGAAGCAACCTCAGGAGTCACTCTTTCAAGTCATTCACTAAGTTCATCATCTTATAAAGAGACATAAAAAACAGATACATGAAATTGGGATGGGGGCTATCAGGAGCGTGCTGCTGCTTCTGCTAAGTCGCTTCAGTCGTGTCCGATTCTTACGACCCCATGGACTGCAGCCCACCAGGCTCCTCCATCCACGGGATTTTCCAGGCAAGAGTACTGGAGTGGGGTGCCATTGCCTTGCCTATGAAGCGTGTGAGTGAACTTCAATAAGGGGAACATATTAGTGGAAACTACAGAGGAGATGACATTTGATTTGGGCCTTGAAGATAAGTAAAGAATTTATCAAGGAGAGAGGAAGGAAAAAAAGGTATTCCAGGCAAGGAAACAGCATGAGCAAAGGCATGGAGGCGTGAAAGTACTTATGCTTGGAAAACAACAAGCAGACCAAACAGCTCCCTGTGACAAGAATATAGTATACATGGGGGAATGGCTAGATATGAGGCAGATGAGATGCAGTGGTGAAGGGCTGGCCTTCTTATGCACCACATTAAAGAATGTGGACTTAAATCAGAGCAACCTAGATTTTCTGAAATTCTTAGATCCTCATATGACCCCTGATGAATAGTGGTATATTAATAAATTCTCTCTATCTATGATAAAAAAAAGAATCACAGGACTCTTGGCTCAATGCCCAGAGGTCTCATTGCACCTTACAGGTGTCACTTCAATACAGTCCAGCTGAGAGTCTGGGAGAAATATTAGCCAAGGATGCTAGGCCCCTTACTCTCACCCAAGGTCAGAGTGAAATGCCAGGGTCCCATCCTTGGTCTCACACATAGCTAGGCTCAGGTTACATCCCATGAATGAACTACAAGGGCTCAAGGTGGCTCAGGCAGGGGCAGCTGCCAGTAGACAGGCCAGGGTGAGACAAGCAGGGCATGCATCTAAGGTGTTAAATTTACGGGGGTTCCAAAAATCTCAATAATCAAAAATAAGGATATTTTAATTAGATATCAAAAAATAAAAATTTACACAAAAGAAATCAGTAATCAAGACTGCTCTGTTATTCCATTATGCAGTTCATTATTCAAGGGTTAGATGTGGCCTTAGGGTAATTCTCTCATAGGTTATTCAAACCCCTTCCAGAGATCAGGAAATGGGAAGGTCCGAATGAGGCCAGTCCAGGGAACTAGAACTTGGGAGTGCCAGCTCCATCCTCCCTAGTTAACCTGGGACCTACGCAGAAGATGAGGGAGCCCAGATTTGGTGCTTACTTTCAGCCTAAAGCACTTCCCAGTCTGAGGTCTGTCGTGGTCCATGCACAGGTTGGAAAAGAATTTCCAGACATGAGACAGAATGAGAGGGAAATAAAGTTTATTAGAGTGGGAGACGCTGTTAGAACAGTGGGCCAGCTCAAGAAGTATTTTTATCTGCTCTTGCATTCCAAGACTCCTTGGTCTCATCTGCTGTTTTGTCCTTGGGTCACCACAAGGCCAGTACATGTTCAGTGTGGATCTCTACCTGCCAAACAACCTACTGCCTCTTCTCGGAGAGGCTCCATACTCCAGGAACAAAGAATGAAGTAAGCAATGCTTTAGTGTTTGACAGGCTAACCTGCTTGAGGAATTAACTATCTTATTTTCCGTGGTGTCAGCCACTTCGGTTCTTTGTGGAAGAATGAACCATTCCTATCTTCTCCTACGCTTGCCACCCCCAAAGAATGACTCAGGGCCTTTTGTGCTGGAGCTTCATTTGCCTTAGAAAAAATAAAATCTAACAGACTTTTGTTTTTGAAATCAGCCCAGGTCTCAGAGGGGATCAAGTTGTTTTTTTCTGACACAAAGAAGGGCTCTTAGGATTAGAGGAGAGAGAATTTCCTGAGCCTGGCGCTTAAGCTAGGGAGCACCATGGTCTCCTTGTGTGGCTAGGTCCTACTCCCGCCCTCCCACAGACCCCTGGCACAGCAGGACCTTGAATGGGGATGACTGTGTGCTAAGAGGTGACCAGAAGCACTGCTCTTTGGGAGTCTCATGCCCCAATTAGGCCTACAGAAAGGGTCCTAGAATAGACAATTGATATGGGCAAAGAACTCCAACGGTGAATGGCACTGACTGAGAGACGTCTCTGAAATACCTGTGAGCTCCTGAAAAGAGGACCAAGACTGGGTTTTCTGCCCACTGGTAGATAGGAGCCAAGAATATTTTAGAGAACTAAAGAAATGTGACATTTTTATGACCTGCACATCATGGAACAAAGTTATACCTGTTAGACAGTGTTTAACACCAGCCTCCACACTTTCCTGGTTCCCTGGCTCAAAGAAACCTCCAGCTTGATTTGTTTAACCCTGCCTCTCAGGAGTTGGAGAGGCTCTGTGAGTGCGTCTCACACCTGATCACCTATTCCAGTCCCCTCCTCAAGTCCCCTCTCAAGAAGAAGTGAGATTTGAGTTGAACCTTACATGATGACTAGGATTTAGCTATGTGGGGCTGGGGCACTGACAAGTCAGTTCAGTGGAAGCCTGAGTCAAAGTGGGAGGAAAAGAAACTGGGCAGAGTGGCGCGCAAGCACTGCTCAGCACTAGGACTCAAGGCGCCTCTCTGTGAAGTCCTTCCACAAGTCTGCATTGCCCCCAGGTGGCCACATCAGAGCTCTGGTTTGGGGAGAAGAATATCTGAGGTGCATGTGTCTCAGCTGGAACTCTTTGGGAACCCAATAGAGGGGAGACAAGGAGAGAACCCAAGACAGCAGTCATCAAATTGGGCACTAGAATGTTTAAGGAATACCTTTTTTCAATATCAGTATGTAATTTTTAGCATAAAATTAAAATATATTCAGAGAAATCGATTCAGTTCACTACCTAAAATGCAGGCACTTAGTGCAATAGAATGCTAAGTACCTGAGGTTAGCTAAAATACTTTTTCAGTTTTTACCGTTGAAAACTTAAAAAAAAACCAAAGCTCGGGGACTTCCGTCATGTTCCAGTGGTTAAGAATCGGACTGCCAATGCAGGGAACACAGATTTGATTTCTGGTCTGAAAAATCCCACATGCTGCAGAATGATTAAGCCATGCTGGAACTCTGAGCCCACATACACAACTACTGAAGCCCACATGCCCTAGAGCCCTGCTCCGCAACAAGAGAAGCCACTGCAACTAGAGAGTAGAGACCCCACAGGCCGCAACTAGAGAAAGCCCGTGCGTAGCAGCAGAGACCCCAAAATAAATATACATACATACATATTTTTTTTTAAACTGAGACTACTTTTCTGATATTCAGTCATTCAAACAATTATTGGAGGCTTAGTTTATGCCATGACCTATACTAGAAATGGTGAATACAAAGACATTGTCTCTGCCTACAAAGAGCTTACAGTCCAGAAGAAGAGATAAATATAAAATAATTATAGAAATAATAAATGAGGTTTATGTATTGACAGAGGTATTCATAAGGTATGCCAGCACCTAACAGACCAAGGGTTGGGGCTAGTCAGGGAAGGCTTCTCAGAAGTGAGATCTGAGTTGAACCTTACATGATGACTAGGATTTAGCTATGTGGGGTTGGGGCACTGACAATAGAAGGAGAGCACAGTGCAGACAGAAAGGCCAGTGATAGCAAATATGTGGAGGGAAACGTGCAGGCAGAAAGGGCCGAAAGGTCAGGAGAAACAGACAGAGAGCGCCTTATAAGTATCAGATTAAGGAACCTGGACCATATCCTGCAGTGTTGCTGAAAGGTTTTAGGAGAGACATATGGTCAGATTTAATTCCCAAATATTGTGCTAGCAGAGGGTAGATTGATGTGACACATTTGGAAACAAAGAGACCAGAGAAAACAATCTAGGTTAAAGCAGAATCATACAGAGGAAAGATGAATGAGCACTTGGAGTAGTAAGTTTGGGGAAGAAGCAACAGAACCAAGGGCCTTGGATGCAAGGGGATGAGTAAGGGCAAAAGGGAAATCAAGGAAGGCTCTCCAGTGTCTAGTTTAGGTGACTGCGTAGCTGATGGTATCACCAATTATTAATAGATGCTAAATTCCAGAGCAAGAGCAAGGAAGGGGGGTGCATTCTTTTTACTCTACCATATCTGTGGAATACACTGAAATAGAGATATCTAGGAATCTATTAGAAATAAAACTAAAATTCTGCTGAACTTAGATGCTTAGTCATGTCTGACTCTTTGAGACCCCATGGACTGTAGCCCATAGCCCACCAGGCTCCTCTGTCCATGGGGATTCTCCAGGCAAGAATACTGGAGTGGGTTGCCATTCCCTTCTCCAGGGATCGAACCCAGGTCTCCCGTGCTGCCGGCAGATTCTTTACCATCTGAACCACCAAGGAAGCCCAAAGTTCTGGGGAGGGCTTTAAGCTAGACATGCAGATTTGGGTGTCACTGGTATATAGCTTATAAATAAAACCAGGGAAACAGATGAGATCACTCAGATGAGATGCCTCTGTATATCCTGAAGGCAGGAGTCCATTAGTCCCACCTGAGGAAGACCTGCAGGCGAGGAGGAAAGGCATCCTTTCCAGAGGCAGAAACAAGGCAGTAACAGCATTTTCTTCTTCCTGAATGCCTGGGTCAGCAGGAGGCACCGAGGCTGGCCTGGACCCAGAAAGAGGGCTGTAGAGCAAAGGCAGATGGACAGTGGAAATGCCATGCACTGAAAGAGTAGAATCACTTCTAAGGTGATTTTTTTCTTCTCTTAGACTTAGGATCCGGCTTTTGATTATTGATTTTTATTTACTTTTGCAATGGTCCTATCTCATTTTCAAGTGGTAAAACTACTCCAAGGTAGCTTCCCCTTGCAAAGTCATTTACAGTAAGTGATGTGCTCCAGCTAGGTCTCGCACTGAAAACAAACCAACAAGGGACTTCCATTACCTTTCATATCTAAGAGACTGGTATGCTAAGCTTGTACTTCTTGATTTTGCACAGATGATATGAGTGATGGATACATAAAGTCTGTAACTACTATCTGTAAAATAAAATAAAGTATCTGAATCTCTCCAAAGCAGTTTGGGAAATTTGGGACAAAAAAAGTTTGTCCTTTTTGATACTGAGAGAGTCAATTCCTAGGCAGGTTGACAAGAAGTCCGGGGATCCCCAAGGAGAGAGGGGTCTGGGGTTCTAGAGGAGGAGATAGGGGTCTGGAATTCTCAAGAAGGAGGAAAGGACAAACTTTTTTTTCCCTCTGCATTCCTTAGAGTTAGTCACATAAAACATTTTTATCTTTAAGCCTGGAACTGATGATTACACAACAAACAACTCAGTTTAAACTCTGTACTAAGGATTATATAACAAGGTATCCTGCTTGAGGACAGTTTCTCCTTCCTGAAAACCTTCTGGCCAATCCTGTTATCTTAAAAATGTAAATTATGGGCACCTGACCTTCCTCTCAACCAGTAACGCTGAAGGAGCTGAAGTTGAATGGTTCTATGAAGACCTACAAGACCTTTTAGAACTAAAACATCCAAACATAAAACATCCAAAAAAGATGTCCTTTTCATTATAGGGGACTGGAATGCAAAAGTAGGAAGTCAAGAAACACCTGGAGTAATAGGCAAATTTGGCCTTGGAATACGGAATGAAGCAGGGCAAAGACTAATAGAGTTTTGCCAAGAATATGCACTGGTCATGGCAAACACCCTCTTTCAACAACACAAGAGAAGACTCTACACATGGACATCACCAGATGGTCAACACCGAAATCAGATTGATTATTTTCTTTGCAGCCAAAGATGGAGAGGCTCTATATAGTCAGCAAAAACAAGACCAGGAGCTGACTGTGGCTCAGATCATGAACTCCTTATTGCCAAATTCAGACTGAAATTGAAGAAAGTAGGGAAAACCACTAGACCATTCAGGTATGACCTAAATCAAATCCCTTATGATTATACAGTGGAAGTGAGAAATAGATTTAAGGGCCTAGATCTGATAGATAGACTGCCTGATGAACTATGGACAGAGGTTCATGACATTGTACAGGAGACAGGGATCAAGACCATCCCATGGAAAAGAAATGAAAAAAAGCAAAATGGCTGTCTGGGGAGGCCTTACAAATAGCTGTGAAAAGAAGAGAAGCGAAGAGCAAGGGACAAAAGGAAAGATATAAGCATCTGAATGCAGAGTTCCAAAGAATAGCAAGAAGAGATAAGAAAGCCTTCCTCAGCAATCAATCAATGCAAAGAAATAGAGGAAAACAACAGAATGGGAAAGACTAGAGATCTCTTCAAGAAAATTAGAGATACCAAGGGAACATTTCATGCAAAGATGGGCTCAATAAAGGACAGAAATGGTATGGACCTAACAGAAGCACAAGATATTAAGAAGAGGTGGCAAGAATACACAGAACTGTACAAAAAAGATCTTCACGACCCAGATAATCATGATGGTGTGGTCACTCACCTAAAGCCAGACATACTGGAATCTGAAGTCAAGTGGGCCTTAGAAAGCATCACTATAAACAAAGCTAGTGGAGGTGATGGAATCCAGTTGAGCTATTTCAAATCCTGAAAGATGATGCTATGAAAGTGCTGCACTCAATATGCCAGCAAATTGGAAAACTCAGCAGTGGCCACAGGACTGGAAAAGGTCAGTTTTCATTCCAATCCCAAAGAAAGGCAATGCCAAAGAATGCTCAAACTACTGCACAATTGCACTCAACTCACACGCTAGTAAAGTAACGCTCGAAATTCTCCAAGCCAGGCTTCAGCAGTATGTGAACTGTGAACTTCCAGATGTTCAAGCTCCTCAACATAATAAAAGTTATATATGACAAACCCACAGCAAACATTATCCTCAATGGTGAAAAATTGAAAGCATTTCCTCTAAAGTCAGGAACAAGACAAGGGTGCCCACTTTCACCATTACTATTCAACATAGTTTTGGAAGTTTTGGCCACAGCAATCAGAGCAGAAAAAGAAATAAAAGGAATCCAAATTGGAAAAGAAGAAGTAAAACTCTCACTATTTGCAGATGACATGAGCCTCTACATAGAAAACCCTAAAGACTCCACCAGAAAATTACTAGAACTAATCAATGATTATAGTAAAGTTGCAGGATATAAAATCAACACACAGAAATCCCTTGCATTCCTATACACTAATAATGAGAAAACAGAAAGAGAAATTAAGGAAACAATTCCATTCACCATTGCAACGGAAAGAATAAAATACTTAGGAATATATCTACCTAAAGAAACTAAAGACCTATATATAGAAAACTATAAAACACTGGTGAAAGAAATCAAAGAGGACACTAATAGATGGAGAAATATACCATGTTCATGGATTGGAAGAATCAATATAGTGAAAATGAGTATACTACCCAAAGCAATTTATAGATTCAATGCAATCTCTATCAAGCTACCAATGGTATTCTTCACAGAGCTAGAACAAATAATTTCACAATTTGTATGGAAATACAAAAAACCTCGAATAGCCAAAGCTATCTTGAGAAAGAAGAATGGAACTGGAGGAATCAACCTACCTGACTTCAGGCTGTATTACAAAGCCACAGTTATCAAGACAGTATGGTACTGGCACAAAGACAGAAATATTGATCAATGGAACAAAATAGAAAGCCCAGAGATAAATCCACGCACATATGGACACCTTATCTTTGACAAAGGAGGCAAGAATATACAATGGATTAAAGACAATCTCTTTAACAAGTGGTGCTGGGAAAACTGGTCAACCACTTGTAAAAGAATGAAACTAGAACACTTTCTAACACCATACACAAAAATAAACTCAAAATGGATTAAAGATCTCAACGTAAGACCAGAAACTATAAAACTCCTAGAGGAGCACATAGGCAAAACACTCTCTGACATACATCACAGCAGGATCCTCTATGACCCACCTCCCAGAATATTGGAAATAAAAGCAAAAATAAACAAATGGGACCTAATTAAACTTAAAAGCTTCTGCACAACAAAGGAAACTATTAGCAAGGTGAAAAGGCAGCCTTCAGAATGGGAGAAAATAATAGCAAATGAAGCAACGAACAAACAACTAATCTCAAAAATATACAAGCAACTCCTACAGCTCAACTCCAGAAAAATAAATGACCCAATCAAAAAATGGGCCAAAGAACTAAATAGACATTTCTCCAAAGAAGACATACAGATGGCTAACAAACACATGAAAAGATGCTCAACATCACTCATTATCAGAGAAATGCAAATCAAAACCACTATGAGGTACCATTTCACGCCAGTCAGAATGGCTGCAATCCAAAAGTCTACAAATAATAAATGCTGGAGAGGGTGTGGAGAAAAGGGAACCCTCTTACACTGTTGGTGGGAATGCAAACTAGTACAGCCACTATGGAGAACAGTGTGGAGATTCCTTAAAAAACTGGAAATAGAACTGCCTTATGATCCAGCAACCCCACTCCTGGGCATACACACTGAGGAAACCAGAATGGAAAGAGACACGTGTACCCCAATGTTCATCGCAGCACTGTTTATAATAGCCAGGACATGGAAGCAACCTAGATGCCCATCAGCAGATGAATGGATAAGAAAGCTGTGGTACATATACACAATGGAGTATTATTCAGCCATTAAAAAGAAAACATTTGAATCAGTTCTAATGAGGTGGATGAAACTGGAACCTATTATACAGAGTGAAGTAAGCCAGAAGGAAAAACACCAATACAGTATAATAACGCATATATTTGGAATTTAGAAAGATGGTAACAATAACCCTGTGTACGAGACAGCAAAAGAGACACTGAGGTATAGAACAGTTTTATGGTCTCTATGGGAGAGGGAGAGGGTGGGAAGATTTGGGAGAATGGCATTGAAACATGTAAAATATCATGTATGAAATGAGATGCCAGTCCAGGTTCGATGCACGATACTGGATGCTTGGGGCTAGTGCACTGGGACGACCCAGAGGGATGGTATGGGGAGGGACGAGGGAGGAGGGTTCAGGATGGGGAACACATGTATACCTGTGGTGGATTCCTTTTGATATTTGGCAAAACTAATACAATTATGTAAAGTTTAAAAATAAAAAAAAGGAATATATCTACCTAAAGAAACTAAAGACCTATATATAGAAAACTATAAAACACTGGTGAAAGAAATCAAAGAGGACACTAATAGATGGAGAAATACACCATGTTCATGGATTGGAAGAATCAATATAGTGAAAATGAGTATACTACCCAAAGCAATTTATAGATTCAATGCAATCCCTATCAAGCTACCAATGGTATTCTTCACAGAGCTAGAACAAATAATTTCACAATTTGTATGGAAATACAAAAAACCTCGAATAGCCAAAGCTATCTTGAGAAAGAAGAATGGAACTGGAGGAATCAACCTACCTGATTTCAGGCTCTATTACAAAGCCACAGTTATCAAGACAGTATGGTACTGGCACAAAGACAGAAATATTGATCAATGGAACAAAATAGAAAGCCCAGAGATAAATCCACACACATATGGACACCTTATCTTTGACAAAGGAGGCAAGAATATACAATGGATTAAAGACAATCTCTTTAACAAGTGGTGCTGGGAAAACTGGTCAACCTTATCTTTGACAAAGGAGGCAAGAATATACAATGGATTAAAGGCAATCTCTTTAACAAGTGGTGCTGGGAAAACTGGTCAACATTCTTGTAAAAGAATGAAACTAGAACACTTTCTAACACCATACACAAAAGTAAACTCAAAATGGATTAAAGATCTCAACGTAAGACCAGAAACTATAAAACTCCTAGAGGAGAACATAGGCAAAACAGTCTCCGACATACATCACAGCAGGATCCTCTATGACCCACCTCCCAGAATATTGGAAATAAAAGCAAAAATAAACAAATGGGACCTAATTAAACTTAAAAGCTTCTGCACAACAAAGGAAACTATTAGCAAGGTGAAAAGGCAGCCTTCAGAATGGGAGAAAATAATAGCAAATGAAGCAACGGACAAACAACTAATCTCAAAAATATACAAGCAACTCCTACAGCTCAACTCCAGAAAAATAAATGACCCAATCAAAAAATGGGCCAAAGAACTAAATAGACATTTCTCCAAAGAAGACATACAGATGGCTATCAAACACATGAAAAGATGCTCAACATCACTCATTATCAGAGAAATGCAAATCAAAACCACTATGAGGTACCATTTCACGCCAGTCAGAATGGCTGCAATCCAAAAGTCTACAAATAATAAATGCTGGAGAGGGTGTGGAGAAAAGGGAACCCTCTTACACTGTTGGTGGGAATGCAAACTAGTACAGCCACTATGGAGAACAGTGTGGAGATTCCTTAAAAAACTGGAAATAGAACTGCCTTATGATCCAGCAACCCCACTCCTGGGCATACACACTGAGGAAACCAGAATGGAAAGAGACACGTGTACCCCAATGTTCATCGCAGCACTGTTTATAATAGCCAGGACATGGAAGCAACCTAGATGCCCATCAGCAGATGAATGGATAAGAAAGCTGTGGTACATATACACAATGGAGTATTACTCAGCCATTAAAAAGAATACATTTGAATTAGTTCTAATGAGGTGGATGAAACTGGAACCTATTATACAGAGTGAAGTAAGCCAGAAAGAAAAACACTAATACAGTATACTAACGCATATATATGGAATTTAGAAAGATGGTAACAATAACCCTGTGTACGAAGCAGCAAAAGAGACATTGATGTATAGATCAGTCTTATGGACTCTGTGGGAGAGGGAGAGGGTGGGGAGATTTGGGAGAATGGCATTGAAACATGTAAAATATCATGTATGAAACGAGATGCCAGTCCAGGTTCGATGCACGATACTGGATGCTTGGGGCTAGTGCACTGGGACGACCCAGAGGGAGGGTATGGGGAGGGAGGAGGGAGGAGGGTTCAGGATGGGGAACACAAGGGAATACCTGTGGCAGATTCATGTTGATATTTGGCAAAACTAATACAATATTTTAAAGTTTAAAAATAAAATAAACTTAAAAAAAAAAAAAGAAAAGGCAGAGGAACCAGAGATCAAATTGCCAACATCCGCTGGATCATAGAAAAAGCAAGAGAGTTCCAGAAAAACATCTATTTCTGCTTTATTGACTATGCCAAAGACTTTGAGTGTGTGGATCACAATAAACTGTGGAAAATTCTTCAAGATATGGGAATCCTAGACCACCTGACCTGCCTCTTGAGAAATTTGTATGCAGGTCAGGAAGCAACAGTTAGAACTGGACATGGAACAACAGACTGGTTCCAAATAGGAAAAGGAGTGCGTCAAGGCTGTATATTGTCACCCTGTTTATTTAACTTCTATGCAGAATACATCATGAGAAACGCTGGGCTGGAAGAAACACAAGCTGGAATCAAGATTGCCGGGAGAAATATCAATAACCTCAGATATGCAGATGACAGCACCCTTATGGCAGAAAGTGAAGAGGAACTAAAAAGCCTCTTGATGAAGGTGAAAGAGGAGAATAAAAAAGTTGGCTTAAAGCTCAACATTCAGAAAACAAAGATCATGGCATCTGGTCCCATCACTTCATGGGAAATAGATGGGGGAACAGTGGAAACAGTGTCAGACTTTATTTTTGTGTGCTCCAAAATCACTACAGATGATGATTGCAGCCATGAAATTAAAAGACGCTTACTCCTTGGAAGGAAAGTTATGACCAACCTAGATGGCATATTGAAAAGCAGAGTCATTACTTTGCCAACAAAGGTCTGTCTAGTCAAGGCTATGGGTTTTCCAGTGGTCATGCATGGATGTGAGAGTTGGACTGTGAAGAAAGCTGAGCGCTGAAGAATTGATGCTTTTGAACTGTGGTGTTGGAGAAGACTCTTGCGAGTCTCTTGGACTGCCAGGATATCCAACCAGTCCATTCTGAGGGAGATCAGCCCTGGGATTTCTTTGGAGGGAATGATGCTAAAGCTGAAACTCCAGTACTTTGGCCACCTCATGTGAAGAGTTGACTCATTGGAAAAGACTCTGATGCTGGGAGGGATTGGGGGCAGGAGGAGAAGGGGATGACAGAGGATGAGGTGGCTGGATGGCATCACTGACTCGATGGACGTGAGTCTGAGTGAACTCCGGGAGTTGGTGATGGACAGGGAGGCCTGGCGTGCTGCAATTCACGGGGTCGCAAAGAGTTGGACACGACTGAGCAACTGAACTGAACTGAAATGAATCCTGTTATCTTAAAAATGTAAATTATGGGAGTGGGTCTAGTAAGATCTTTACAACCTCCAGACATTCTTTTGATTCATTGTAATAACTAATTAAAAAGTTATTGCTAACACTAGCAAGTGGGCACTCTTTCTGCCCCCTTCTGAGGTCTATGTCAGAAGCTTTCTCTATCTCTTTTCAGATCAGATCAGATCAGTCGCTCAGTCATGTCCGACTATTTGCGACCCCATGAATCGCAGCACGCCAGGCCTCCCTGTCCATCACCAACTCCCGGAGTTCACTCAGACTCACGTCCATCGAGTCAGTGATGCCATCCAGCCACCTCATCCTCTGTTATCCCCTTCTCCTCCTGCCCCCAATCCCTCCCAGCATCAGAGTCTTTTCCAATGAGTCAACTCTTCACATGAAGTGGCCAAAGTACTGGAGTTTCAGCTTTAGCATCATTCCCTCCAAAGAAATCCCAGGGCTGATCTCCCTCAGAATGGACTGGTTGGATCTCCCGGCAGTCCAAGGGACTCGCAAGAGTCTTCTCCAACACCACAGTTCAAAAGCATCAATTCGTCGGCACTCAGCTTTCTTCACAGTCCAACTCTCACATCCATGCATGACCACTGGAAAACCCATAGCCTTGACTAGACAGACCTTTGTTGGCAAAGTAATGACTCTGCTTTTCAATATGCCATCTAGGTTGGTCATAACTTTCCTTCCAAGGAGTAAGCGTCTTTTAATTTCATGGCTGCAATCACCATCTGTAGTGATTTTGGAGCACACAAAAATAAAGTCTGACGCTGTTTCCACTGTTCCCCCATCTATTTCCCATGAAGTGATGGGACCAGATGCCATGATCTTTGTTTTCTGAATGTTGAGCTTTAAGCCAACTTTTTTATTCTCCTCTTTCACCTTCATCAAGAGGCTTTTTAGTTCCTCTTCACTTTCTGCCATAAGGGTGCTGTCATCTGCATATCTGAGGTTATTGATATTTCTCCTGGCAATCTTGATTCCAGCTTGTGCTTCTTCCAGTCCAGCATTTCTCATGATGTACTCTGCATATAAGTTAAATAAACAGGGTGACAATACACAGCCTTAACGAACTCCTTTTTCTATTTGGAACCAGTCTGTTGTTCCATGTCCAGTTCTAACTGTTGCTTCCTGACCTGCATACAAATTTCTCAAGAGGCAGGTCAGGTGGTCTAGGATTCCCATATCTTGAAGAATTTTCCACAGTTTATTGTGATCCACACACTCAAAGTCTTTGGCATAGTCAATAAAGCAGAAATAGATGTTTTTCTGGAACTCTCTTGCTTTTTCTATGATCCAGCAGATGTTGGCAATTTGATCTCTGGTTCCTCTGCCATTTCTAAAACCAGCTTGAACATCAGGAAGTTCACGGTTCACATATTGCTGAAGCCTGGCTTGGAGAATTTTGAGCATTACTTTACTAGCGTGTGAGATGAATGCAATTGTGCGGTAGTTTGAGCATTCTTTGGCATTGCCTTTCTTTGGGATTGGAATGAAAACTGACCTTTTCCAGTCCTGTGGCCACTGCTGAGTTTTCCAAATTTGCTGGCATATTGAGTGCAGCACTTTCACAGCATCATCTTTCAGGATTTGGAATAGCTCAACTGGAATTCCATCACCTCCACTAGCTTTGTTCGTAGTGATGCTTTCTAAGGCCCACTTGACTTCACATTCCAGCATGTCTGACTCTAGGTCAGTGATCACACCATCGTGATTATCTGGGTCATGAAGATCTTTTTTGTACAGTTCTTCTGTGTAGTCTTGTCATCTCTTCTTAATATCTTCTGCTTCTGTTAGGTCCATACCATTTCTGTCCTTTATCGAGCTCATCTTTGCATGAAATGTTCCTTTGGTGTCTCTGATTTTCTTGAAGAGATCTCTAGTCTTTCCCATTCTGTTGTTTTCCTCTATTTCTTTGCATTGATCACTGAAGAAGGCTTTCTTATCTCTTCTTGCTATTCTTTGGAACTCTGCATTCAGATGCTTATATCTTTCCTTTTCTCCTTTGCTTTTCGCTTCTCTTCTTTTCACAGCTATTTGTAAGGCCTCCCCAGACAGCCATTTTGCTTTTTTGCATTCCTTTTCTATGGGAATGGTCTTGATCCCTGTCTCCTGTACAATGTCACGAACCTCTGTCCATAGTTCATCAGGCACTCTATCTATCAGATCTAGGCCCTTAAATCTATTTCTCACTTCCACTGTATATCATAAGGGATTTGATTTAGGTCATACCTGAATGGTCTAGTGGTTTTCCCTACTTTCTTCAATTTCAGTCTTAATTTGGCAATAAGGAGTTCATGATCTGAGCCACAGTCAGCTCCTGGTCTTGTTTTTGCTGACTGTATAGAGCTTCTCCATCTTTGGCTGCAAAGAATATAATCAATCTGATTTCGGTGTTGACCATCTGGTGATGTCCATGTGTAGAGTCTTCTCTTGTGTTGTTGAAAGAGGGTGTTTGCTATGACCAGTGCATTTTCTTGGCAAAACTCTATTAGTCTTTGCTCTGCTTCATTCCGTATTCCAAGGCCAAATTTGCCTGTTACTCCAGGTGTTTCTTGACTTCCTACTTTTGCATTCCAGTCCCCTATAATGAAAAGGACATCTTTTTTGGGTGTTAGTTCTTAAAGGTCTTGTAGGTCTTCATAGAACCGTTCAACTTCAGCTTCTTCAGCCTTACTGGTTGGGGCATAAACTTGGATTACTGTGATACTGAATGGTTTGCCTTGGAAACGAACAGAGATCATTCTGTCGTGTTTGAGATTGCATCCGAGTACTGCATTTCGGACTCTTTTGTTGACCATGATGGCCACTCCATTTCTTCTGAGGGATTCCTGCCCACAGTAGTAGATATAATGGTCATCAGAGTTAAATTCACCCATTCCAGTCCATTTCAGTTTGCTGATTCCTAGAATGTTGACATTCACTCTTGCCATCTCTTGTTTGACCACTTCCAATTTGCCTTGATTCATCGATCTGACATTGCAGGTTCCTATGCAATATTGCTCTTTACAGCATCGGACCTTGCTTCTATCACCAGTCACATCCACAGCTGGGTATTGTTTTTGCTTTGACTCCATCCCTTCATTCTTTCTGGAGTTATTTCTCCACTGATCTCCAGTAGCATATTGGGCACCTACTGACCTGGGGAGTTCCTCTTTCAGTATCCTATCATTTTGCCTTTTCATACTGTTCACGGGGTTCTCAAGGCAAGAATACTAAAGTGGTTTGCCATTCCCTTCTCCGGTGGACCACATTCTGTCAAATCTCTCCACCATGACCCGCCCATCTTGGGTTGCCCCACGGGCATGGCTTAGTTTTATTGAGTTAGACAAGGCTGTGGTCCTAGTGTGATTACATTGACTAGTTTTCTGTGAGTATCGTTTCAGTGCGTTTGCCCTCTGATGCCCTCTTGCAACACCTACTGTCTTACTTGGGTTTCTCTTACCTTGGGCGTGGGGTATGTCTTCACGGCTGCTCCAGCAAAGCGCAGCCATTGCTCCTTACCTTGGACAAGGGGTATCTCCTCACCGCCGCCCTTCCTGACCTTCAATGTGGGATAGCTCCTCTATCTGTTTTATACTTTAATAAAACTTTATTACTAAAAGCTCTGAGCAATCAAGCTTTGTCTTTGGCCCCAGATTGAATTCTCCTCCAGAGGCCAAAAATCCCAGCTACTTTCGTGGTTCAGCAACAACCTTTCCATATCCTTATATCAGCAAGGCAGAATTAAATTATCGGATTCCTAAAGCAGTTCCCCTTTGGACTTACCTGTGGAAATTGCTGAATGGGAAGGGTCAGGGAACTGAGGGTCCATGATTTGGTTCAGTAACTTTTGGCAGGCTGACCAAAACCCTCCCCTGCCTTCCCGCTGCTTTTCATGCAACCCTGTTAATGACCACCAGCTGTGGGGCCACTCCTCTGACCACTTTGCCTGGCCTCCTGGGTCTTCAGTGCTTTCAGGGCTAAGGGGCCTCTATAGTCTCCTGCTCTCTGGCTTCCCCCTGCCTCAAGGATCTCCACCTCCCAGAGCATTGCCAATTCAGCAGGAGCTTCCCTGGGGTGAGTTATTTTGCTTTATGGCAACTGAGCTATCACATATCTAATCTGGAAGTATCCTAAAATTAAGGTGCAAAAAAACTGGATTTTGGAGACCAAAAGGATTTGGTGAAACTGACTTTCAGATGTTGTCTGGAGTAGAGTGTGCTATGTGGCAGCTTCCTGTCTGTGGCTTTGGAGCAGTTTGATAATTTGAAATATCACTTAGCCATGACAGATTCCTGGCAGAGCCAGGACTCAGCAGATTTCTGAATTATGTCTCCATCCAGGGCCATTCTCCAAGTTGAATCAACACTACTTACTAGCTTTGTGGCCTTGGGCAAGTTATTTAACCTCTTTAGGCCTCAGTTTCCTCAGATATAAAATGGGGGCAATGATACTCTCAAGTGATAACATGAACTTTAAATGAAATATATGTGTAACATCAATATATGATAGATGCTCAATGAATTTCAGTTCCCTTAGCTGAAAGGGAATTTCGGCTTCCTGTGCATTTTAGAGAGAATCTATTCACCTGCCTCACCTCTTGCTTAGCTGGCAGGGTGAAGTTTGGGTTGGTACCTCAGGGGTACCTCTGGGAAAGAAGTTGGGTAATACGAAATCACAGGGATTCATCTCTTTTTCTTAGATCCTAGGTCACAATGATAAGACTAATAGATCCTGTGTCTGAATTCAGTCCCACTTCAGAGAACACTTGCAGGTTCATTTCTGGGAAAACCCTATTAGTAAACATGACTAGGACTCTTCATTAATATAACCCAGCCCAGAACCTTGGAGATAGCAGTGATTTTAATCTTAAGGGGTAGAATGTACTAGACCATGTATCTGGCTTCCCTATATAGCTCTTACTTGTCACAGAACACGACATTACCAGGTCTATAGCCTAGATAATAATTTACATGACTCTCAACTCTTTGAAGGAATCCTTTCTTATTCATGTTTATTTCCTTTAAGTAACAACCATATTGTTTTGCATATTGAAAGTGCTCATTAAATTAAATTGGAATAAATTAACTCAGTATCCCAGAGTATGACACTGAAGAAAAAAATATAACTTAACATTTCTAGAGAGAAAGATCCAGACTGACTACAAGAACCAGGAAGAAACCAAAGCAGAGGAGAATCTTTTCTATGTACCAGATTCTGCTTACATAATTTTTATCTGTGGACTTTCCCCATTTGTCAGAAAACTGTCATTGCACTCAAGAAGACTACCTTAGAAATACATTGTCAGTGGTGAAACTGGCTAGAATGTTGGCTGGAATAGATAGTCTTGATCCTAAAGCCATGCCTAGGCAATAGATAAGATCCTTGCCCCTACCCCCACCACAGAGATGTGTTAAGAAGACAGCAGTGTGCTACCAGTCATTCTGGATTGCCACAGGACTGGGAGCTTGGCTCACATGCATACCCTCTGCCTGGGAAAAGTGCTACTGCTTCGAATTTAAGTTTCTCAGTCAATTATTACCACTTCTTTGTTTTGCTCTCGATGCTTATGGAATATTTGCTATTGTAATTCAGTAATTAAAAATTCCCCTTGTTACTTTCAGCCTCATCAGTGGTATGTCTGTTTGTTTTATAGAGAAAGTGATTTACTCTTAAAATGGATCAGGGTGTTAATAGATTGCTGATTGTCTCCTTCACTAAATTTTAACTCTTGAGGGCAGGGACTGTGTCTTACTTATTTGTGGATCTCCACTGCCTAGCGGAGCTTCATGGTGGCTGTTCAATAAATGCATACAGATTAATAAGTGAGTCAAATATAACCAACCCTGCATAAAGTTATAGGTGTGAAATTGGAAGTATGGGTGATACATACAGAGAAACTCTGAAAAAGAAGAAATCACCCTGGACCAGGGTGGTCAAGGAAACATCTGTGGAAGGAATAAGAAAAATCCATGGAAGAATTTGATTCCCTAGACAAAGATGAGATAGGATGGGAAAGGAATATGGGCTTCCAAATCACATAGACTCTGTGAGCTTCAATTTCTCCTCTATATAACTATTTAAATTTTAAAAATGGGAACATTAAATTTACATCATAAGAGTAAATGAGATAGCTTTGTAAAGTAGTTAGTACAGAGTGTGATGCACACAAAAGACTTTTCTTTCCTTTGTAAGTTATCTTTCTTTTCTGACCTGTACAGTCATCCCACTGAATTTGAAATCACCGATTCAATGGACATGAGTTTGAGCAAACTCTGGGAGATGGTGAAGGACAGGAAAGTCTGGCGTGTTGCAGTCCATGGGGTTGCAAAGAGTTGGACACGACTTAGTAACTGAACAACAACTACCTCATGGAACTTTATTATTGGAAGAGCTTGTGGAGATAATTCAGTGTATATCTTTAATTTTACATATTAAAAAACCCCTCAACCCAGAGCAATTAAGTGATTTACTCAGCAGTAGTGGCAGAATTGTGAATTATTCTTGGGAGCTTTTGATTTCTTTCCCAGTGCTCTTTACAGCATATCTGGCTAGTTTACATTTTCATGAACACTGGCAAACCACATTGTTTTTTTTCAGTAGGGACAGAATTCAATTAAATCATTTTTACATTCCCATCAGCAATTTATGAAAGTTCTATTTGCTGCACATCCTCACCAGCATTTGGAAATGACAGTTTTTCTTGTTTTTTGTTGCTGTTATTCTAGTGGGTGTAAAATGGTATCTCATTGTGGTTTGTTTTCTTGATGCATAATAATGTTAAGAATTTTTTCATATGTTAATTGTCCACCTGTACATTTTCCTTTATGAAGCACGTATCTCATTTTTCCCCCCTTTTCAACTGGGCTTGTTTGTCTTTTTATTATTGAGTAGGAATTATTTATATACAAATATATACGCTGAATATTTTCTAGGATCAGACTGTAGAGTCCACCTGTAATCGAACCTGGACGATCCCTTGGTTGGGAAGATCCTTTGGATAAGGGAATGGCAACCCACTCCAATATTCTTGCCTGGAGAACTCCATGGACAGAGGAGCCTAGCGGGCTACAGTCTGTAGGGTTGCAAAAGAGTCAGACACAACTGAAGTGACTTAGCATGCACACACGTAAGCCACACAATAGCCACCTAACCCTTATTGGTGATGTTGTAATCACCAGGTCAAATTGTTTGATTTCTCCACTGAGAAATTACTAATTTTTCCCTGGTAACCATCTATGGGACACACTATAGCAGTGCTGCTGCTGCTGCTCAGTCGCTTCAGTAGTGTCTGACTCTGTGCGACCCCATAACCGGCAGCCCATCAGGCTCGGTCTTCCCTGGGATTCTCCAGGCAAGAACGCTGGAGTGGGCTGCCATTTCCTTCTCCAATGCATGAAAGTGAAAAGTGAAAGTGAAGTCGCTCAGTCGTGTCTGACTCTTGGACTGCAGCCTACCAGGCTCCTTCATCCATGGGATTTTCCAGGCAAGAGTACTGGAGTGGGTTGCCATTGCCTCTTCTGATGGGACACAGTTAGATCATGCAAATATCCTGTACCTCATAAAGATTTACTCCTAGATTTAATATTCATTGATAGTCTTGCCTGAGTCAATCTTTGTTATGCTGACTGCAAAATAGGACTTCACAACCTCAGCATTCGCTCTATATTTAGCCAAAAGTGTTAAGACATTCTATTGTAAGCAATAGTATGTACTTATGCATGTATAAATGTATGTATTTATTTGCTGTAAGTTGAGATTCATAAATTTCTATTTTTAATGGTTTATAATTATTACCATCTTTAATTATTTTGGTGCTAAAATTTCAAGATATGGTCAGTAGGAACTCCTTCAAACTAGCTCATTTGCCCTCAAGACACATGCCCATTTTTATTTTGAGTAATTCCTTACTTTATAGCACAAGAAGATGTTCCAGGCTCATCTTGTACCTCCTGTGCCCCAGCTCTGGAATCAGCCATTTGCCCAAGGAGTCCTAATTAAATGAAAAAAAAAAATTGTTTTAAGCAAACATACAGTAAAATTGACTTTTTTGTGTATACAGTTCATTTTAACACATGTATAGATTCATAACTAGAATACAGAACAGTTACATAACCCCAGAAATGTCCCTCACACTATCGCTTTGTAGTCACGTTCTCCACCCTGCCCTCACCCCTAATTAACCCCTGGCAACCACTCATTTTTTCTTTACCACTATAGTTCTTGTTTTTTTTTTGAAAATGTGATGCAAATGGAATAGTACAGTATGTAAGCTAAAACGTTTGGGAGAAGAGATTCCTTTCAATCAATGTCTTTAATAGTTACGGAAATATTGAGGTTATCTATTTCATCTTGAGTGAGTTTTGTGGTTTTCAAGGAATGAGTTCATTTCATCTGAGGTGTCAAATGTATGTGCATAGTGTTGTTCATAGTCTTCCCTTACTATCTTTTAAATGTCTGCAATTTTTATTATTTTTTAAAAGTATATAATCCCAGGCTTCCCTGGTGGGTCAGTGATAAAAAATCCTCCTGCCAGTGTAGGAGACACAGGTGATCCCTGATCCAGGAGGATCCCATGTGCCACAGAGCAACTAAGCCCAAAACTATTGAACCTGTGCTCTAGAGCCCGGGAGCCACAACTACTGAGCCCATGTGCTGCGACTACTAAGCCCATGTGCCATAGAGCCCTTGCTCTGCAGCGAGAGAAACCACCACAATGAGAAGCCCAGCCCCACAACTAGAGAGCAGCCCTCGCTCACTGCAACTGTTAATAGAGAAAAGCCCCCACAGCAACAAAGACTCAGCACAGCCGAAAATAAATAAATAACACTACTGTAAAAATGCACATAACCCCTTTCACTACTGATTATGGTAATTTGTATCTTTTTTTTGTTGTTGGTATCGCTAGAAGTAGATCAATATTATTGCTCTTTTCAAAGAACTAGCTTTTTATCTTGCTTTTTCCTGTTTTCAATTCCATTGATTCCTGCTCTTATCTTTATTGTTTCCTTCCTTTTACTTGCCGTGGGTTTAGTTTGTTCATCTCTGGTTTCTTAAAGTGAAAGCTTAGTTTATTTATTTGAGCCTTTCCTTCTTTTCTAATATAAGCATTTAATGCTATAAATTTCCCTCTAAGTACTGCATTCTAAAATCTTTGATTTGCTATATTATTTTTGTTCAGTAAAAATATTTTATAATTTCACCTGGCACTCTTTGACTTTCTGATTATTTAGAAGAATGTTGTTTACTATCTAAATATTCGAAGATTTTCCTGTTATCTTTCTGGTTTGGGTTTCTAATCTAATTCCATTATGGTCAGAAGATATACTTTGCATGATTTAAATTCTTTTAAGTTTCAGTTCAGTTCAATCACTCAATCGTGTCCAACTCTTTGTGACCCCATGGACTGCCACATGACAGGCTTCCCTGTTTATCACCAACTCCTGGAGCTTGCTTAAACTCATGTCCATCGAGTTGGTGTTGCCATCCATCATGATTGATGCCAACTTTAAAGTTTAGATCAGATCAGATCAGTCACTCAGTCATGTCTGATTCTTTGTGACCCCATGAATCGCAGCACGCCAGGCCCCCCTGTCCATCACCAACTCCCGGAGTTCACTCAGACTTACGTCCATCGAGTCAGTGATGCCATCCAGCCATCTCATCCTCTGTCGTCCCCTTCTCCTCTTGCCCCAATCCCTCCCAGCATCAGAGTCTTTTCCAATGAGTCAACACTTCACATAAAGTGGCCAAAGTACTGGAGTTTCAGCTTTAGCATCAGTCCTTCCAAGGAAATCCCAGGGCTGATCTCCTTCAGAATGGACTGGTTGGATCTCCTGGCAGTCCAAGGGACTCTCAAGAGTCTTCTCCAATAACACACTTCAAAAGCCTCAATTCTTCGGCACTCAGCCTTCTTCACAGTCCAACTCTCACATCCATACATGACCACTGGAAAAACCATAGCCTTGACTAGATGGACCTTTGTTGGCAAAGTAATGTCTCTGCTTTTGAATATGCTATCTAGGTTGGTCATAACTTTCCTTCCAAGGAGTAAGCGTCTTTTAATTTCATGGCTGCAGTCACCACCTGCAGTGATTTTGGAGCCCAGAAAAATAAAGTCTGACACTGTTTCCACTGTTTCCCCATCTATTTCCCATGAAGTGGTGGGACCGGATGACATGATCTTCGTTTTCTGAATGTTGAGCTTTAAGCCAACTTTTTCACTCTCCTCTTTCACTTTCATCAAGAGGCTTTTGAGTTCCTCTTCACTTTCTGCCATAAGGGTGGTGTCATCTGCAAAGCTGAGGTTATTGATATTTCTCCCGGCAATCTTGATTCCAGCTTGTGTTTCTTCCAGTCCAGCATTTCTCATGATGTACTCTACATATAAGTTAAATAAAAAGGGTGACAATATACAGCCTTGACGCATTCCTTTTCCTATTTGGAACCAGTCTGTTTTTCCATGGCCAGTTCTAACTGTTGCTTCCTGACCTGCATATAGGTTTCTCAAGAGGCAGGTCAGGTGGTCTGGGATTCCCATCTCTTGAAGAATTTTCCACAGTTTATTGTGATCCACACAGTCAAAGTCTTTGGCATAGTCAATAAAGCAGAAATAGATGTTTTTCTGGAACTCTCTTGCTTTTTCCATGATCCAGCGGATGTTGGCAATTTGATCTCTGGTTCTTTGCCAACAAAGGTTCGTCTAGTCAACGCTATGGTTTTTCCTGTGGTCATGTATGGATGTGAGAGTTGGACTGTGAAGAAGGCTGAGCGCCGAAGAATTGATGCTTTTGAACTGTGGTGTTGGAGAAGACTCTTGCGAGTCCCTTGGACTGCCAGGAGATCCAACCAGTCCATTCTGAAGGAGATCAGCCCTGGGATTTCTTTGGAAAGACTGATGCTAAAGCTGAAACTCCAGTACTTTGGCCACCTCATGCGAAGAGTTGACTCATTGGAAAAGACTCTGATGCTGGAAGGGATTGGGGGCAGGAGGAGAAGGGGATGACAGAGGATGAGATGGCTGGATGGTATCACTGACTCGATGGACATGAGTCTGAGTGAACTCCTGGAGTTGGTGATGGACAGGGAGGCCTGGCGTGCTGTGATTCACGGGGTCGCAAAGAGTCAGACACGACTGAGCAACTGATCTGATCTGATCTGATCTGATCCTCTGCCTTTTCTAAAACCAGCTTGAACATCAGGAAGTTCATGGTTCACATATTGCTGAACCCTAACTTTAAAGTTTGTTAAGGTTACTTTTATATCCCAGCATATGGCCTATCTTGATTATCCTTTCTATGTACATCTGAGTAGTTTTTTTTTTTTTTTAAAGAAAACATATTAATCTTACAGTACAGTACCTCAACAAGTACAGTGGTCAGTACAACAGTTGGCTTACAGGGGCTGCCATCGAGTGAACAGGCAAGAAGAGTTACTAACTGGAGGAGGGAGAGGAGATGGGAGGTGGTAGAGCTGAAGGATCATCAGCAATAGGAGACAGAGGGCAAGCTGCAATTTCACTCATACTTGACGTTGAGAGCACAGGTTCTGGTTCCTTCCAGGAACCAGATGCACGTTCACATCTTTGAAAGTTCACACCGTGAAGGTTTGCATGTAGGAAACTTAATGTGTTCCCAAAGAACACAGCCATGTCCTCTTAACAGCTTTGTCAGGATAAAGATAACATGTTTCTCACTCCTGTTCTCTCAACTGATTATAAAGTGACCTTTTTAAAATGCAAAAAATATCAACACATTCTCTCTTAGAATGTTATAAATCAGTAAAGAAAATGGCACAATCTTTCCCTGATATCCATTTCCAGGCAGGTGCTCAAAACAGAATCTGAAGCACAGCCATAGGTAGAACATGGCCCAAGCACTCCTATCATATCTTCTTTCTTCTGGTTTTGGAGGCTGTACACCACCCTGCACAAGTTCCAGTGTTCAGCTACAAAGCCAATGGTGATGCCAGGAGGACACTGCACCTCCAGTTTCCAGAGGCTCAAAATGCTGAAGAACATATATACATATAGCCCAATTGGCAAAAGGTACAAGCCAGGCTGGTACTGTATAGGATGGGTGCCACCAGTTGGCAGGTATGAAGGAAGCGTCCTGAGTTGCTGTGGGCTGTAGTATCCCACAGGCAAGTCTCCTGGAGTGTATGCAGGTGGAGGGACAGCTGGTCCAGGGGGCCCAGGTACAAAATGGGAATTGTATTCTGGAGGGGCATCAGAATTTGGATCTGATGAATTTAAATGGCAGTTGTAGGCAGGAGGAGCACCAGGCATTAGATCCAAGAACTCTTTTATTTTCCATTTCATCCACAGGTTGATCAAGGCTTGTGGTAATAGGCCTTAGAGAGAGGTGAATTGTGATTTATGCACTGAGTTCTCTGGCTGATGGTTCATATGACCTGATACTGCTCTTATTTATACATCCAAATTCCTTCCAAGATAATCAACGTTCTTTGTCCTCTAATCCAGTATGAAGAACTTGGCATACATGACATGAATCTGATTTTTTCCCCCCATATTCTTTTTGGAAAGTGGCTGCGAGTCGACCCGACCCGGGTCCCCAGCGCTGTGCGGAGCGAGCGCCTGCCTGAGACCCCAGCGGAACCCCGTCCGGCCTGATTCGGCTTGCCGGCCAGCGGCCCCTAGGAGCAGGCTCAGGCAGAAAAGTCTCGCCAACAGAGCCTCCGTCCCCGGGCCACCGCCGCCGCCTTCAGAGCCAAATCCCTCCCGGTGGAACCACCTGAGGATGCGGCGCGGGGCGTTGCCGACCTCGAACCTCTGTTCGCAGGGGCCCGGCCCCACTTACCACCAGGCCAGCGGTCCCCTCGGCACTCGGGACACCGGGCCTGGGGTCTGATTTCATCCGCCGAGGATCGAGAAAGCGGATTAGTTTTTCCATGCACACTTAAAAAAATATTTATTTTGCTGTTGTTGGATGAAGTAGTCTATAAACAGCAATTAAGTCCATTTGGTTGAGTTCTTTATGCTAATTTTTTGTCTAGTATTTCTATCAATTACTGAAAAAAGTGTTGATACTTCAATTATAATTGTGGAGCTACCTGTTTTTCTTTTCAGTTCTATCAGTTTTGCTTCACGTGTTTTGAAACTCTTCTATTAGGTATATACACATTGAGGATTATTATTATTCTTGGTGAATTTACCTTTTTATCATTATGTAATGCCCCTCTTAATCCCGGGTAATTTTCTTTACTCTGAGGCGTCACAGTTCTTAGCTATTATTTCACTGAATGATAATTTGTCTGATATGAACATGGCCACTGGGATTTCTTTGGAGTAGTGTTTGCCTGTTATCTATTTTTCATTTTTTTACTTTTAAACTAGCTATATCATTATATTTGAAATGAGCATTTTTTTGTAGACAGCATATGTTGTTTAGTCGCTCAGTCGCGGCTGACTATTTTGCGACTCCATGGACTGTAGCCCACCAGGCTACTCTGTCCATGGGATTTCCCAGGCAAGAATACTGGAGTGGGTTGCCATTTCCTTCTCCAGAAGATCTTCCTGATCCAGGGATTGAACCTGCGTCTCCTGCTTGGCTGGTGGATTCTTTACCACTGAGCCACCAGGGAAGCCCAATTATTTCTTCAGATAATAACTTGTCTGATATGAATATGGCCACTGGGATTTCTTTTGAGTAGTGTTTGCCTGTTATTTTTTTCCCATCCTTTTTCTTTTAACCCAGTTATATCATTATATTTGAAATGATTTTTATTTGTAGACAGCATATTGTGTTATGTTAGTTGCTCGGGCGCTCAGGCGTGTACAACTCTTTGCAACCCCAGGGACTGTAACCCACCATGCTCTTCTGTCCATGGAGTTCTCTAGGCAAGAATACTGGAGTGGGTTGCCATTTCCTTCTCCAAGATAGCATACAGTTGAGCCATTTAAAAACATACATTCCAAGAAACTCTGTTTTAATTGGTACCTTTGAACTTTCTACATTTAAGGTAATAATATATTTGGACTTAGATTTATCATTTGTTTTCTACTTGTTTCCTCTTTTTTCTGTCCCTCTCTTTCCCCTTCCCTGCCTTCTTTTGGGTTATTTGAATTTTTTTCCAGTATCCATTTTATCTATTGTAGGCTTTTTAAAAAACTGTGTAGTTTTTATGTACATGTATGGTTGCTATAGGGATTCAGTTCAGTTCAGTTCAGTTCAGTCGCTAGTCGTGTCCGACTCTTTGCGACCCCATGAATCGCAGCACACCAGGCCTCCCTGCCCATCACCAACTCCAGGAGTTTACTCAGACTCATGTCCATTGAGTCAGTGATGCCATCCAGCCATCTCATCCTCTGTCGTCCCCTTCTCCTCCTGCCCCCAATCCCTCCCAGCATCAGAGTCTTTTCCAATGAGTCAACTCTTCACATGAGGTGGCCAAAGTACTGGAGTTTCAGCTTTAGCATCATTCCTCCCAAAGAAATCCCAGGGCTGATCTCCTTCAGAATGGACTGGTTGGATTTCCTGGCAGTCCAAGGGACTCGCAAGAGTCTTCCCCAACACCACAGTTCAAAAGCATCAATTCTTCGGTGCTCAGCTTTCTTCACAGTCCAACTTTCACATCCATGCATGACCACAGGAAAAACCATAGCCTTGACTAGACGGACCTTTGTTGGCAAAGTAATATCTCTGCTTTTTAATATGCTATCTAGGTTGGTCATAACTTTTCTTCCAAGGAATAAGTGTCTTCTAATTTCATGGCTGCAGTCACCATCTGCAGTGATTTTGGAGCCCCCCAAAATAAAGTCTGACACTGTTTCCACTGTTTCCCCATCTATTTCCCATGAAGTGATAGGACCAGATGCCATGATCTTCGTTTTCTGAATGTTGAGCTTTAAGCCAACTTTTTTACTCTCCTCTTTCACCTTCATCAAGAGGCTTTTTAGTTCCTCTTCACTTTCTGCCATAAGGGTGCTGTCATCTGCATATCTGAGGTTATTGATATTTCTCCCGGCAATCTTGATTCCAGCTTGTGTTTCTTCCAGTCCAGCGTTTCTCATGATGTACTCTGCATAAAAGTTAAATAAGCAGGATGACAATATACAGCCTTGACGTACTCCTTTTCCTATTTGGAACCAGTCTGTTGTTCCATGGCCAGTTCTAACTGTTGCTTCCTGACCTGCATATAGGTTTCTCAAGAGGGAGGTCAGGTGGTCTGGTATTCCCATCTCTTGAAGAATTTTCCACAGTTTATTGTGATCCACACACTCAAAGGCTTTGGCATAGTCAATAAAGCAGAAATAGATGTTTTTCTGGGACTCTCTTGCTTTTTCCACGATCCAGCGGATGCTGGCAATTTGATTTCTGGTTCCTCTGCTTTTCCTAAAACCAGCTTGAACACCTGGAAGTTCACGGTTCACGTATTGCTGAAGCCTGGCTTGGAGAATTTTGAGCATTACTTTACTAGCGTGTGAGATGAGTGCAATTGTGCAGTAGTTTGAGCATTCTTTGGCATTGCCTTTCTTTGGGATTGGAATGAAAACTGACCTTTTCCAGTCCTGTGGCCACTGCTGAGTTTTCCAAATTTGCTGGCATACTGAGTGCAGCACTTTCATAGCATCATCTTTTAGGATTTGAAATAGCTCAACTGGATTCCATCACCTCCACTAGCTTTGTTTATAGTGATGCTTTCTAAGGCCCACTTGACTTCACTTTCCAGGATGTCTGGCTTTAGGTGAGTGACCACACCATCGTGATTATCTGGGTCGTGAAGATCTTTTTTGTACAGTTCTGTGTATTCTTGCCACCTCTTCTTAATATCTTGTGCTTCTGTTAGGTCCATACCATTTCTGTCCTTTATTGAGCCCATCTTTGCATGAAATGTTCCTTTGGTATCTCTGATTTTCTTGAAGATATCCTTAGTCTTGCCCATTCTGTTGTTTTCCTCTATTTCTTTGCACTGATTGCTGAGGAAGGCTTTCTTGTCTCTTCTTGCTATTCTTTGGAACTCTGCATTCAGATGCTTATATCTTTCCTTTTCTCCTTTGCTTTTCACTTCTCTTCTTTTCACAGCTATTTGTAAGGCCTCCCCAGACAGCCATTTTGCTTTTTTGCATTCCTTTTCCATGAGGATGGTCTTGATCCCTGTCTCCTGTACAATGTCATGAACCTCCGTCCATAGTTCATCAGGCACTCTGTCTGTCAGATCTAGGCCCTTAAATCTATTTCTCACTTCCACTGTATAAGCATAAGGGATTTGATTTAGATCATACCTGAATGGTCTAGTGGTTTTCCCTACTTTCTTCAATTTCAGTCTGAATTTGGCAATAAGGAGTTCATGATCTGAGCCACAGTCAGCTCCTGGTCTTGTTTTTGCTGACTGTATAGAGCTTCTCCATCTTTGGCTGCAAAGAATATAATCAATCTGATTTCGGTGTTGACCATCTGGTGATGTCCATGTGTAGAGTCTTCTCTTGTGTTGTTGAAAGAGGGTGTTTGCTATGACCAGTGCATTCTCTTGGCAAAACTCTATTACCTTTTGCCATGCTTCATTCTGTACTCCAAGGCCAAATTTGCCTGTTACTCCAGGTGTTTCTTGACTTCCTACTTTTGCATTCCAGTCCCCTATAATGAAAAGGACATCTTTTTTGGGTGTTAGTTCTAAAAGGTCTTGTAGGTCTTCATAGAACCGTTCAACTTCAGCTTCTTCAGTGTTACTGGTTGGGGCATAGGCTTGGATTACTCTGATATTGAATGGTTTGCCTTGGAAACAAACAGAGATCATTCTGTCATTTTTGAGATTGCATCCAAGTACTGCATTTCGGACTCTTCTGTTGACCATGATGGCTACTCCATTTCTTCTGAGGGATTCCTGCCCACAGTAGTGGATATAATGGTCATCTGAGTTAAATTCACCCATTCCAGTCTATTTTAGTTCGCTGATTCCTAGCATGCCGATGTTCATTCTTGCCATCTCCTGTTTGACCATTCCCAATTTGCCTTGATTCATGGACCTAACATTCCAGGTTCCTATGCAATATTCTTCTTGATAGCATCGGACTTTGCTTCTATCACCAGTCACATCCACAACTGGGTATTGTTTTTGCTTTGACTCCATACCTTCATTCTTTCTGGAGTTATTTCTCCACTGATCTCCAGTAGCATATTGGGCACTTACCGACCTGGGGAGTTCCTCTTTCAATATCCTATTATGCCTTTTCATAATGTTCATGGGGTTCTCAAGGCAAGAATACTAAAGTGGTTTGCCATTCCCTTCTCCAGTGGACCACATTCTGTCAGACCTCTCCACCATGACCCGTCTGTCTTCAGTGGCCACACACGGTATGGCTTAGTTTCATTGAGTTAGACAAGGCTGTGGTCCATGTGATTGGATTGGCTAGTTTTCTGTGATTATAGTTTCAGTGTGTCTGCCCTCTGATGCCCTCTGGCAACACCTACAGTCTTACTTGGGTTTTTCTTACCTTGGACGTGGGTTATCTCTTCACGGCTGCTCCAGCAAAGCGCAGCCGCTGCTCCTTACCTTAGACGAGGTCACCCCTCCCGACCTTGAACGTGGAATAGCTCCTCTTGGCTCTCCTGTGCCCGTGCAGCCTCCACTGCTTGGACTTAGGGTTGCTCCTCTCGGCTGCCACCCCTGACCTCGGGCGTGGGGTAGCCCTTCTTGGCCGCCGCCCCTGACCTCGGATGTGGGATAGCTCTTCCCTTGACCAGTATTAATTACAACTCCCCTGAAAACCTTAAATCCCTTTTCTTTATCAATTGAAATATGCTGCCTATGTTGCCACTTTTCTCTTTTCACGTACAGATCTTCTTTCTCATCGTAGAGTAGGGATTTGCAAAGTGAGATCCAAGGACCCCTTGTGGTCTCTGAGAACCTTTCAGTGGGTACATGAGGTCAAAACTATTTTCAAAATAATTCATTATTTGCCTTTTTAACTCTGATTCTCTTACAAGTGGAATTTTCTCAACGCTATATGACAAGTGATATCATGACAGGCTAAGTGCAAAATCAGATATGATAATCCAGTTGTCTTTTATTAAGTCAGACATTAAAGAGATCCACATAAATGTAAAATAATTCCAATATTTTCATTATTTTTTTTGGACATCTTGGTTGCTTCCAAGATTTTGCAATTATGAGTATAACTGCTATATTTGCATTGAATGGCACATATAAACTTAGTCTTCTTGTTGAAATATACAACCCTAATATTATTGGAAGAGAAAACTTCTAGTGGTTAAACTAAGTATATTTACAAATTCTGCCTTCTAAATTGATCCTAAAATTCACATTCCAAGTTTTGCAAGATAGTCAAGTGTGCAGAATGTAAAGTCATTATGCTGATGTCTCTCTATTGAAATACATGATGAAAATGCCTCCTTAAGACCATCTTCACAGTCCATGCTGAGTATGGATGCATTCTTGGTGCAGTTTATTCTTCTGCTGCAGGGTTTCTCAAGATAGAGGAATTTTAAAAGAGATTATGTGTAGTTTAAGAAAAATATTCAGTATATTGAAAGAGACATGGGTTTTTAAAAACCTGAGATATATGGTTTTCCTGAATGACTGTGGCCATTTTCTACTACCTTGTTTGTTTCAGCAACATAGTTTTCATAAAAATAAGGTATTTTTGTCAAGTTGTGATAGGTATAATATTGTTATTTTTAAGTGAAAAAAGAAATATTTAAACATTTTTCTCATTCTTAATTTCCAATATGGAAAATATTAATAGATAAAACACACATAAACAAAAGCCTTTTGGGATCCTCAAATTTTACAAAGTGGAAAAGTTTGAGTTGTTGATCTATATGAGATCGGGAAGCAGATATTATATTTCTTAGTGTCTCCATTGCCATGTACATTTTAAGATTTCAATAAATGTTAATTGTGGAAGTGTGGAAATTTTAGGCACAGATGACAATAAGTGAAAGTAATTTTTTAGGGGGAACATTCTGTTTTCTTAAATGTTACATTTTTATTTCCTAGGTGCAACTCCTAAGCTAGGATAACCTTAACCTGTTTCATCTGCTGCATGTTTGTGACTATAAAAGCAGCACTTTACTGAATCTAAGGGTGCTCCTGGGCTGTCACCATAGGGGAGAAGATATTGTTCAGAAAAATCTGAAGCCTATAAAACTTTTGCTGGGAATGTTAATTTGCAAATGCCACCACCATAGAATGAGAAAGCTTTAGGAGGGAAAACAGTGTCATAAAAAATGCCCAAGATTAAGGGGAAACAGCTGCACTAAAGAGCAGCATGGCACAAACTATTTGGTTTTAATTGCATGGAAGATAATTGGCTCCAGTTGGTTTGTGAAAGATTCAGAAACAAAAGAACAGCAAGGAAAAACAATGGTTCAAGAACTGTTTTAAGGCAAGACAATGAGGTTCATTTCAACCTAAATTATTCCTTAAGGCACATTTTCCACAAAGTGGGAAAATATTTCAATTAAAGTTTTCTAAACCTGCCATGGAGCTTTAGTTAAGAAGCTGTAAATATATTAGACTTTTAAAAAATGGTCTCCAATACAATCTAAAACCTCTTCTTTTTCAGAGGATTTTGTATTTCTCTGTTCTTCAACCTAAGATTCTCATCATCTAGGTATGAAATCTTTTGAAAATGCCTTAAGTCTTGGATCAGTCTTGGCATACAGTCTTAAACTGGTAGAGTCTTTCCTTAAAATCCCACTTTCATCAAGTTTTTGTGATTGACCTCAGGGACTGACTTTTTATAAAGGTTTTGTAGGCCATAAGGTTTCTGTAACAGAAAGAAGAGATTAAGAAGAGGTGACAAGAAGGCACAGAAGAACTATACAAAAAAGGTCTTAATGACCTGGATAACCACAATGGTGGGGTCACTCATCTAGAGCCAGACATCCTGGAATGTGAAGTCAAGTCGGCCTTAGGAAGCATTACTTCGAACAAAGCTAGTGGAGGTAATGGAATTCCAGCTTAGCTATTTCATATCCTAAAAGACAGTGCTGTTGAAGTGCTGCACTTAGTATGCCAGAAAATTTGGAAAACTCAGCAGTGGCCACAGGACTGGAAAAGTCAGTTTTTATTCCAATCCCCAAAAAAGGTAATGCCAAACAATGTTCAGATTACTGTACAATTGCATTCATTTCACATGCTAGCAAGATTTTACTCAAAATCATTCAAGCGAGGCTTCAGCAGCACGTGAACCAAGAAGTTCTAGATGTTCAAGCTGGATTTAGAAAAGGCAGAGGAACCAGAGATCAAATTGCCAACATCCTCTGGATCACAGTAAAAGCAAGGGGAGTCCAAAAAAAACCCATCTACTTCTGCTTTGTTGTCTACCTAAAGACTTCGACCGTGTGGATCACAACAAACTGTGGAAAATTCTGAAAGAGATGGGAATACCAGACCGCCTTACCCGCCTCCTGAGAAACCTGTATTCAGGACAAGAAGCAACAGTTAGAATTGAACATGTAACAATGAACTGGTTCAGAATTGGGAAAGGAGTACGTCAAGGCTATATATTGTCACCCTGATTATTTAACTTATATGCAGAGTATATTATGCGAAATGCCAGGCTGGATGACTCACAGGCTGGAATCAAGATTGCTGGGAGAAATATCAACAACCTCAGATATGCAAATGATGCCACTTTAATGGCAGAAAGTGAAGAGGAACTAAAGAGCTTCTTGATGAAGGTGGTGCTTTCAAACTAGGGTGTTGAAGACTCTTGAGAGTCCCTTGGACAGCAAGGAGATCAAACCACTCAATCCTAAAGGAAATCAACCCTGAATATTCCTTAGAAGGACTGATGCTGAAGCTGAAGCTCCAGTACTCTGGCCACCTGATGTGAAGAGCCGACTCATTGGAGAGGACCCTGATGCTGGGAAAGATTGAAGACAGGAGGAGAAGGGGATGACAGAGGATGAGGTGGTTGGATGGCATCACTAACTCAATGGACATGGGTTCAAGAAAACTTGAGGAGATAGTGAAGAACAAGGAAGCCTGGCATACTGCAGTTCATGGGGCCACTGTCTAGGTTTGTCATAAATTTTCTTCCAAGGAGCAAGCTAATTTTTATACAACATATATTTTTTAAGTTTTGTGCTGTATTCGAAAACAAGAAGAGGAAAGATATTCAAGGACCAAAAAATGGGGAAATTTCCCTCAAACAATAACAACAATTACCCAGGAATCCACAGTACCAAAACTCTCAGAAGCCATAGAAATCAGGACTGAACACAAGCCATGGGCAAACGGAAGCAAAAGCAGAACACACTGTGGTGAAAGCCAGAGGCTCAGTCAGCATTGCCCACTCATGAACAGAATCTCAGAAGAAAGGTACATACTCAGAGCTTAGGCAGAGACAAAATCACCTACCTAATGACTCTCAGTTCAGTTCAGTAGCTCAGTCGTGTCCAACTTTTTGCAACCCAATGGACTGCAGCACACCAGGCTTCCCTGTCCATCACCAACTCCCAGAGCTTGCTCAAACTCATGTCCATCGAGTCAGTGATGCCATCCAACCATCTCATCCTCTGTCGTCCCCTTCTCCTCCTAATAACTTTGTTAGGAAGAAAACAGAACAAGGTAGTGAGATAGACTGTAGGGGTGAGGAGGAACAAATTAGATTGCGAATTTAGGAAGGGCTAAATGATATTTGACTTGTTGCCTGCCAAATGAAGATTTAGGGGCAGAGGAAAGACCTATTTGAAACGCCCTAAGGCAGAAAAGAAATCAGTGTGGCTAAAATTTACTGAGAGAATAAAGGAGTAATAAAAGGTGAGACTGGAGAAAGAGACAGGGACTTAGCATATATGTGACTTTTGGTCAGTTCGGCAGTCTAAACTGAGGCAGGAAGTCTCCTCTACATTTCTAAGCACAGGGAAGTAATGGATAAAATACAAAAATACATTTAAAATCTATGGCTGAATTCTAAAACAAGAGCAAGAAATCTCCAGTGCTAAAAATGAATGTCAGAATAGTAATAAAAACTTAACGCCAGAGCTGAAACCAGATAGCTCTTGCAGTAGCATTGTTAAAATTACAGTGTACGACCTACAACTGGTTCCAATAACTCCATGACTTAAGCTCTTTCTTCACACTGTAGCTTAGGTGTTAGCAAACTGCAGCCCACAGGTCAAATCTGGCCCACCATCTTTTTTTGTTTTTTTTTCCTTCGTAAAGTTCTGTTGGAATGCAGCATGCTCATTCATTTTCATCTTGTCCATGGCTGCTTTCATTCTACAGTTGTTATGTTTAACAGCTTTGTTGAGATATATTTTATCTACCATAAGGTTCACCAGTTTAAAGTGTACAATTCAATGGTTTTTAGTATATCTACAGTTTTGCAGCAATCACCATAATCTAGTTTTAGAATATTTTTATCACCCCCAAAAGATAATACTACTTTATACCTATAAATAAACATTCTCATCCTCCTCACCCTTCTGTCCACTCCTCAACCGTAGGCAATCACTAATCTACCTTTGGTCTCTGTAGATTTGTCTATTTTGTATATTTCATAAAAATGAAATCATACAACATGGCACATAGCCTTTATGTCTGGATACTTTAACTTGCCATAATTTTCAAGGTTCATCAATGTTAGCATAAATCAGTACTTATTTCTTTTTATGACAGAATAATATTCTATTACATAAATGTACTACACATTGTATATCGATTTATCAGTTGGTGAAATCTGAGTTGCTTCTACTTTTTTAGTATTATGAATAATGTTCCTATGCACATTCATGTACAATATTTTGTGTGGGCATGTGTTTTCACTTCTCTTGGGTAGATACCTAGGCATAGAATTGTTGGTTCATATGATAACTGTATTTTTAACATTTTGAGGAGTTGCTAAACTGTTTTTCAAGGTAGCCACACCTGTATCTCTTTCTTCTGATACCTTAGGTTCACAAGGAAATTATGACTTATTTGAAAAGACCTTGATGCTAGGAAAGATTGAGGGCAGGAGGAGAAGGGGATGACAGAGGATGAGATGGTTGGATGGCATCACCAACTCAATGGACATGAGTTTGGGTAAACTCCACAAGTTGGTGATGAACAGGGAGGCCTGGCGTGCTGTGGTCCGTGGGGTCACAAAGAGTCGGACATGACTAAGCTACTGAACTGAACTGAACTGAGTCAGTACTATGGATAGAAAACAGATATTGGAGAGAAACTAGATTTCCAAGTTTGCACTGAATTAGCCATATGGTTCACATTCATACTACCCACGTAGTTCAGGACCATTGAACTGAGAAATTAACATAAAGGAGGTTCAGAATTGATAGAATCCAGAGGGCTCCATGGACTGGGTGAACCTAAAAGGCTATACCTAGATAAACTATACTTTAGGAATTAAAGTAAGTGTTTTTAATGAAGAACATCTCCATTTCAAAGTATCACTTGAAATGAAAGACATTCTATTAGAGTGTTTCTCAGAGTGTGGTCTGAAGAACAACTGAATGGGGAGGGAGATGCTTAGCGGGTAAGAACAGGCAAGGATAGAAGAGATTAATGTTGCATTTTCTTGGATTCCCACATCAGATCTGCTAAGTTAGAATATCTTGGATGGGGCCTTAAACCTAAATATTTTACAGATGTTCCAGGTAATTTTAAAAATGTTTTACTATGGAAAACTTCAATCCAGTACAAAACCATTATCATGCTTAATAATTCTTGGTTACACTAAAGACCTATCTATTTCAGTTGCTGGGAATTATGAACATATGCACACATTTCCATCCAAGGTTCCAAGGCTGTATGTATCTCACTGATATATCATTCCCCCAGAGTTTCACACGTTAGTATTAACATTTTACATTAGTATAAACAAGGGCAGATAGGTGTTTTAAATTGTGAATGGGTGTGGAATTTAATTTTTTGATACATATGCAATAAAGTTTTTAATGTAGAAACATTTCTGTGATAAAAAATTCTTTTTGGTAGTGAAATTTAATTTGATTCTTTTAATATTTAATTTGTGATTTTTGCACCTATGTTTGTAAGATTGGCCTGTAATTTTTCTTCTGTTACTGTCCTTGTTGGATTTTAGCTTCAAGGGTATGGTAGGTAGTCTCATAAACTAGCACAATTTATCAACATGTTTTAGCAACTTTTTTTTTTCACCATTGCTTCTTATATCCCCCTGTTTCCTTCTTGGTTCATTTTTATTTTGTTTTGTTGTTTTTTTAAACCAAGAGTTGCTTAGCTAATTCATTCAGCAAACATTGTTTGCTCACCTCCTATGAAAAACAGTTTAGTTCTGACAGTACAGTGGTAAATCAGTTAAAGTATCACTTTCACTACTTTTCTTCTATTTCTTTTGACTTGTTTCACCCATTTCTCTTACCCCCACCCCCCAGCTTTGGCAAACACCAGTCTGTTCTCTGTATGTATGAGCTTCTTATTGTTGTTTTTAGATCCCACATATAAGAGAGATCATAAGGTATTTGTCTTTCTCTGTCTGACTTATTTCACTTAGTATAATGCCCTTGATGTCTACCCATGTTATCACAAAATGGCAAGATTTCATTCTTTTTGATGGCTAAACAATATTTGTGTGTGTGTGCTTCCCTGGTGGCTCAATGGTAAAGAATCCGCCTATAATGCAGGAGATGCAGGTTCAATCCCTAGGCTAGGGAGATCCCCTGGAGAAGGAAATGGCAACCCACTCCACTATTCTTGCCTGGGAAATCCCATGGACAGAGGAGCCTGGTGGGCTGCAATCCATGGAGTCGCAAAAGAGCTGGACACAACTTAACAACTGAACAACAATGTGTGTTTATCACAATTTATTTATCCATTCACCCATTGATGGAAACTTGGTTAATTTTTTTTTGTTTGACTACATGACTCGTTCAGCAAGATTATTTTGATGGTAAATGTTCTAAATCTCTGCAGTTCTTTAAATGCATTTATTTTGCTTTTACTCCTTTGTTGTTATTGTTGTTCATTGAAATGAGTGAAAGAGAAATGGGTAAAAGAAGTCAAAAGATAAATAGAAGAAAAGTAATGGAAGTGACACTTTAACTGATTTACCACTGTACTGTCAGAACTAAACTGTGCCTTTCATAGTAGGTGAGCAAACAATATTTGCTGAATGAATCAGCTAGGCAACTCTTTAAAAGAGTTTTTGTTTAAAAAAACAACAAAACAAAAATGAACCAAGAAGGAGACAGAGTGATACAAGAAGCAATGGTGAGAAAAAAAAGTTGCTAAAACATGTTGCTAAACTGTGCTAGTTTATGAGCCTATCATACCCTTAAAGCTAAAATCCAACAAGGACAGTACCAGAAGAAGAAAAATCACAGGCCAATCTTATTCATGAACATAGGTGCAAAAATCCCAAATAAACATAAAAAGAATTAAATTAAATTTCACTACGAAAAAGAATTTTTATCACAGGAGTGTTTCTACATTAAAAACTTTACTGCATATGTATCAATATGTATCAAAAAATTAAATTCCACACCCATTCACAATTTAAGACACCTATCTGTCATTGTTCATAAGAGTGAAAAATGTTAACACTAATGTGCGAAACTCTGGGGGGATGATGTATCAGTGAGATACATACAGTCTTGGAACCTTGGATGGAAATGTGTGCATAAGTTCATAATTTCCCAGCAACTGAAAATAGACAGATCTTTAGTGTAACCAAGAATTATTAAGTGTGATAATGGTTTTGTATTGAAGTTTTCCATAGTAAAACATTTTTTAAATTACCTGGAACATCTGTAAAATATTTAGATTTCCGGCCCCATCCCAGAGATTCTAACTTAGCAGATCTGATCTGGGAATCCAAGAAAATGCAACATTAATCTCTTCTATCCTTGCCTGTTCTCACCCCCTAAGCATCAGTTGTTCTTCAGACCACACTCTGAGAAACACTCTAATAGAATGTCTGTTTCATTTCAAATGATACTTTGAAATGGAGATGTTCTTCATTAAGGACACTTAACTTGTTATTAGACATTTTGCTTTAATTTCTAATAACATCCTTGGAGGGAACACTGCTGCTCTCTAAAGATGACTGTTAGCTATAGCTCCCTCCCAATGCTCCAGAGCTAATTAATTTTCTAAGAAATTTGTCATTGGACACATTTAGAGTGCATCCTATCCACTGTCCACACTTAGGGTTTGAGGAAAACACAGGGGTTTGGGCTATATTAATTACATTCTGTGCATTTCTGAAATGTGTATACCTTCTCTTGAGCACTCTTCACATTCTGTCCCCTTCCTTCACTCTTACATACTACTTTTTTCAATTCCCTTCCACAGGGAAAATCCCATGCCCCAAATCCAAGCCAGGGATCTACCTAGAGAGTCTGGGAACATGGTTTTTTACAAAAGAGGAGGACCTGTTAGGATATACCTTCTCCTATTTTTCAACTCTGCTTTAAAGTCTTGAGCAGATAAAGTCTTCAGCAGATTCAATTCAGTTCAGTTCACTTGCTCAGTCGTGTCCAACTCTTTGTGACCCCATGAATTGCAGCACGCCAGGCCTCCCTGTCCATCACCAACTCCCGGAGTTCACCCAAACTCATGTCCATAGAGTCGGTGATGCCATCCAGCCATCTCATCCTCTGTCGTCCCCTTTTCCTCCTGCCCGCAATCCTCCCAGCATCAGGGTTTTTTCCAATGAGTCAACTCTTCACATGAGGTGGCCAAAGTATTGGAGTTTCAGCTTTAGCATCAATCCTTCCAATGAACACCGAGGAGTGATCTCCTTTAGAATGGACTGGTTGGATCTCCTTCCAGTCCAAGAGACTCTCAGGAGTCTTCTCCAACACCACAGTTCAAAAGCATCAATTCTTCGGCACTCAGCCTTCTTCACAGTCCAACTCTCACATCCATACATGACCACTGGAAAAACCATAGCCTTGACTAGACGGACCTTTGTTGGCAAAGTAATGTCTCCGTTTTTTAATATGCTATCTAGGTTGGTCATGACTTTTCTTCCAAGGAGTAAGCATCTTTTAATTTCATGGCTGCAATCACCATCTGCAGTGATTCTAGAGCCCACAAAAATAAAGTCTGACACTGTTTCCACTGTTTCCCCATCTATTTGCCACGAAGTGATGGAACCAGATGCCATGATCTTCGTTTTCTGAATGTTGAGCTTTAAGCCAACTTTTTCACTCTCCTCTTTCACTTTCATCAAGAGGCTTTTTAGTTCCTCTTCACTTTCTGCCATAAGGGTGCTGTCATCTGCATATCTGAGGTTATTGATATTTCTCCCGGCAATCTTGATTCCAGCTTGTGCTTCTTCCAGCCCAGTGTTTCTCATGATGTACTCTGCATAGAAGTTAAATAAGGAGGGTGACAATATACAGCCTTGATGTACTCCTTTTCCTATTTGGAACCAGTCTGTTGGTCCATGGCCAGCTCTAACTGTTGCTTCCTGACCTGCATATAGGTTTCTCAAGAGGGAGGTCAGGTGGTCTGGGATTCCCATATCTTGAAGAATTTTCCACAGTTTATTGTGATCCACACACTCAAAGGCTTTGGCATAGTCAATAAAGCAGAAATAGATGTTTTTCTGGAACTCTCTTGCTTTTTCCACGATCCAGCAGATGTTGGCAATTTGATCTCTGGTTCCTCTGCCTTTTCTAAAACCAGCTTGAACATCAGGAAGTTCACGGTTCATGTATTGCTGAAGCCTGGCTTGGAGAATTTTGAGCATTACTTTACTAGCATGTGAGATGAATGTAATTGTGTGGTAGTTTGAGCATTCTTTGGCATTGCCTTTCTTTGGGATTGGAATGAAAACTGACCTTTTCCAGTCCTGTGGCCACTGCTGAGTTTTCCAAATTTGCTGGCATATTGAGTGCAGCACTTGCACAGCATCATCTTTCAGGATTTGAAATAGCTCAACTGGATTCCATCACCTCCAATAGTTGTGTTCGTAGTGATGCTTTCTAAGGCCCACTTGACTTCACATTCCAGGATGTCTGGTTCTAGGTGAGTGATCACACCATCATGACTATCTGGGTCATGAAGGTCTTTTTTGTATAGTTCTTCTGTGTATTCTTGCCACCTCTTCTTAATATCTTCTGCTTCTGTTAGGTCCATACCATTTCTGTCCTTTATCGAGCCCATCTTTGCATGAAATGTTCCCTTGGTATCTCTAATTTTCTTGAAGAGATCTCTAGTCTTTCCCATTCTGTTGTTTTCCTGTATTTCTTTTCATTGATCACTGAAAAAGGCTTTCTTACCTCTCCTTGCTATTCTTTGGAACTCTGCATTCAGATACTTATATCTTTCCTTTTCTCCTTTGCTTTTCACTTCTCTTCTTTTCACAGCTACTGGTAAGGGTTCCTCAGACAGCCATTTTGCTTTTTTGCATTTTTTTTTCTTGGTGATATTAGAGTTCAGTTCAGTTCAGTTCAGTTGCTCAGTCGTGTCCAACTCTTTGCCACCCCATGAACTGCAGCACGCCAGGCCTCCCTGTCCATCACCAACTCCCCGAGTTCACTCAGACTCACGTCCATCGAGTCAGTGATGTCATCCAGCCATCTCATCCTCTGTCGTCCCCTTCTCCTCCTGCCCCCAATCCCTTCCAGCATCTGAGTCTTTTCCAATGAGTCAACTCTTCACATGAGGTGGCCAAAGTACTGGAGTTTCAGCTTTAGCATCAGTCCTTCCAGAGAAATCCCAGGGCTGATCTCCTTCAGAATGGACTGGTTGGGTCTCCTTGCAGTCCAAGGGACTCTCAAGAATCTTCGCCAACACCACAGTTCAAAAGCATCAATTCTTCGGCACTCAGCTTTCTTCACAGTCCAACTCTCACATCCATACATGACCACTGGAAAAACCATAGCCTTGACTAGATGGACCTTTGTTGGCAAAGTAATGTCTCTGCTTTTCAATATGCTATCTAGGTTTGTCATAACTTTTCTTCCAAGGAGTAAGCGTCTTTTAATTTAATGGCTGCAGTCACCATGTTAGAGTTAGGTCTTCTTAAATATCTTTCATATCTCTACTAACATTTTCAGTCTTTCCTATAGCTTCTTGAACATATGGAATACAGTTATAGAAACTGTTTTAATATTTTATCTACAATTATATCTTCTGTGTAATTCTTGATTTGTTCCTTTTGATTGTTTTTTCTCCTCATTATGGGTCATGTTCCTCCTCCTTTCCATGATTCATAAATAAATGGCTCCTCTGTTCTGGAGCCCATACCCTGGTTACACTAACTGGTGCTAACCTTGTAGCCATAAAACACTTAACCTCTTAATCTAAATGTGATGCTCTTATTAATTCTAATCTTGTCTTTCAAAAGTGACCAATTTCATTCTCATGTCTCACTATTTGCATCAGAAGAAGAAAAGATTTTTCTTGTACCTCTGAAGAGTATTTGCAATTAAAATATTACTCTTAAATCTACATTTTTGGTAACTTGCCAGGTATCATTTCATTAACAAATATGAGTGCACAGATTCCTTAATTTTGAACTTCTTACTAAAGGAAGAGAGTATGGAAAAATATAAACTATTTCTGTAATATGATAAGTAAACCTTTCAAATCAACATACTCTTTCAGAGCCTTCTTTTTTTCCTAAAAGAGCAGTTAATCAACCCTAGAACATTTTAAAAAAGAGTTTAATAGTAGAAGCTCCAAGTTACCCTATATTTCATGCACTACATTTAACACCAGAGTGGTCAGATTCCAGCAAGCCTGAGGAGGGAAGATAAGCCACGACAGCTTAGAAAGTAAGAAAAACCCAAACTTTATATTGAGACTTCTTTGGGTGGACTTTTTGGGGACTGTTTGTTCTTTAATGCCTGATTCATTCAGCTTCAGGAAGAAAAAGGAAGTTGTCAATAGCTCAGAGTTACCCCATAGGAAGCACAAGAACATCTGACAAATGTTCTTCCAAACTTGAAGACCAGCTGTTCTCTCCTCAGATGTTTTCCAGTCAAAGTGAATTTCTAAATCCCTTTAAAGAGCAGCAGCCTTTCTACTGGGAGAAAACTGGTACCAGCTTCGAGAAAGGAAAATGTTTAAATCTTGTAGAACCTAATACATCAGGAGAAAGAATATGGTCTGCACTTTGAAGTGTTTTGTCTCCAGGCCTTCCCATACTCACTTAGAAATTTTACTCCATCCAAATCTCCTCTCCAAAGCAGATGTCTGTGAAAAAGAAGAGGGAGAGCACAAAGACATTTTTCCAATGGTAATTCCCAGATGTGAGCTGCCCAGAGTGACAAAGTGCAGACCTGCTGTCAGTTCGAGAACAATCATGCTCTGAGTACTCTTGACACATGTTTTTATGCAGTTTTCCCAAAAGAAGCCTACATTAGGAACAGGTGACAAAATTCCATTCTTTCTACTACTACCTCTAGTGCTAGAACAACCTCATTCTCCCCATCATACATGATCTGTGTATGGGTTGTGGCTGATTCTAGTCTAAGGTTAAGATAATCAAAATACAACTGAGTTTTAGGTTACTGTCCTAACTTGTAGTTTATCCTAATATTTGAACATAGGTGACTATAAGAACAATAAAATATATATAGGTCTGTGCTTCCTGTGATATGAAGGGGCATTTCTAGAAAAAGTTGTAAGAAGGTAAAACCAGGGTCTTGCAGATATGACTAGGGTTCTGTGGGGTCCCTTGCTTAGCTTCACAGACATTTCAGAGCCCCTCTGAGGACTGATTTGTAATCCAGCTCTGTGACCTGCTAGCTTTGTAATCTTTGGCAAGACCAGTGGGTTCCTCATCTGTTAAAATCAGGAGACTGAATCGGGATTTCTAAATTCAGTACTGTAATTTCAGGCTTCGTAGTGTGCAGGAGCTGGAATGGTAATCAAAACCTTTCTAATCTAAACACTAAGATGACTTACAGAGAAAGACACTTCATTCTTCAGTAACTCCACATCAGAGGATTCTGCAGATAATTCAGTGTACACATTCAGAAACCCTTTTCTTGGAAAGCCCCCAACATTTTTGATAACTGTATATACTAATTTATTACCAGTTTAAACTATTAGCATGCTGAATAAAGTCAGATTATTCACAAAAAAAAAAAAAAAAAAAAAGAATTGAAAAGGGACTAAGTATGGTGAAAACCCACTGGAGAAGGAAATGGCAACCCACTCTGGTATTCCTGCCTGGAGAATTCTGTGGATAGAGGAGCCTGGCAGGTTGTGGTCCATGGGGTAGCAAAGAGTTGGACACCACTGAATGACTAACACATGATGAGAACATATGTGACAAGTTGTATGACAGGGAAGGAAAAAGGCTAGTTTGGACATGTTTTCAGGCAGATTTCAAGGTGGCACCTTAGTATTTCAGGTTCAAGAGGATCTTAAGAGTGCATTTTAAACTCAGATGTTAGGTATACCAAAGGAACATGGTTTGCGGAAGTACAACTTCTACCATGACTAGAAGAGTTGTATGTGGGAATCCTGGTATGTGCTGAAAGGAGACAGGAAGTTGTTTGGAAATAACCATAAAAGCATAATGTGTTGTAAACCCATACCAATCTGAAATAATATGACTGTGTTCATAACTAATTGTCTATAGGTTCAACAATACAATGGAGCTTCCCTGGTGGCTCAGATGGTAAAGAATCTGCCTGTAATTCAACAGACCCGGGTTTGATTTCTGGGTAGGGAAGATCCCTTAGAGAAGGAAATGGCTACCCATTCCAGTATTCTTGCCTGAAGAATTCCATAGACAGGGGAGCCTGGTGGGCTACAGTCCGTGGGGGTCACAAAGAGTTGGACACAACTGAGTGAAAATTTCAATACCACTTCTTATAAAGAAAAAGGACTAATTTCAGTATGGTTCTTTCAAAAATCTTTTTGCTATTGCCTAGGTAATTTAGGAGGCAAAGAGATACTGTCATAGATTGTCAGTTAAGAAGGATTATAGTTTGTACATGTCATTAAGTGTTAATTAAAATAGCAGAGGGAGGAAAGGGCATGTGAAGACCGAGGGAGAGCTTTTCCTGGGCTTCCTTCTCAGAGGAGTGACTGGAAGGGGCCTGAAGGAAGGGTTTAATCCAGAGAAAGCAGAAAGGGCCAACAGATACAGAGAAGACTATGAGGACATGTGGTCCTCTAACTCCAGTGGTTAGGTTCCAGTTTGGTCTGCCTGGGAAGAAGATGAATATGGAGCTTTATGGCTTGTCTTTATGATTTCCGACATTTCTTTTGCCTCTGATCTCACTATTAGGGGGAAAAAACATGTAAAGTTATAAAAACTGGCTAAAATGCAAATATTAAAAGAAACAGCCTAAAGTGGAGGTCATTAGTAAATTCATCAATCTTCTCCAGTTTTGTTAAGGAAGGCTAGGCATGAAGAAAGTTGGCAGTTCTTTAGAATTTGAATTTTAAAAAGGGGATAGAAAAAGTGAATGCCTTCTCAGTGTCTATAAACTGTTTAAAACTCATTAGCCTGGTATGCAAGGCCCTCCATGAACTGGTTTTAACCTCTCCAACCTTATTTCTCTCTACTACCTTACACTATACTGATGATGAGTAACTTTTGACCCACTAGCTTCCCAATCTAGTTTCAAATGTAGTTTTTCAGCTTGAAGGGTCTGAGGAACTTATTCAAACTGCTGTAAGGAAAATGTGCCTGTTTTATTCTGGCTTGTTATATTTCTTTGATTGAATTTTTACCATCCCTTTGTGAAAAAGTGGGCTCCACAAGGGCAGGGACCGTATCTATCTTGCTCACTGTGTATCTTGGGTGCCTAGCGCATTTCTTGAGATGTAATAAACATTTCATAAATATTTATTGAATGAATGAATTAATAAAAGAATGGCTTAAAGGACTGGAAGACTGTTGGATTAGAATGGCCAAATAGTGAGTAGGAGATAGGAGCAGAAGTACTCTAGACTGAACAAGAACAAAGGTTGAGGTAATCTTAAAGATCACACTTTCTGACCCTTAAGGGTAAATGAGTTTTATGGGCTTTTTGTTTTTATTTTACAGAACAAATGGTCTGAGCTAAGAAAGGGGAAGAATTAGAACAGTACTCTGAGGAAGATTAATATGGCAGTAACCTGAAGGATGGATTAAGTTGGATGAGGCTGGAGTCAAGGAACTGAGCAGGAGAGCCTGGGCATAGTCAGTGGCCATGAGAATGGATCAGAGGCAACTCATTGCCTCATTGGAGACACTGCAGATATGTAATCTATTGTTCCTGGCAAGTGACAGAAGAGTCAAATGTGGCTCCAAGTTGCCTGGCCTGGGAAATTGTCATAGGGATAGTGAGGAAGAGGAGGAATAGCAATAACAGAAATAGGGAACATAGGAACCACACAGGTCACCAGATCACCAGGGAAATTCACATAATTAAAAAAACACAAAACTATGGTGGAATGTCAAGAAGAATCAACACCTAATTTTTAAGTAGTCCATCTATAATGATATAATAAATAAAGCCTCTTCAATCCCTAGGTTAGATTCTCCCCCATCCCCTGAATTGCTTGTCCTCACCAGAGACAGAATTAGCCACGATCTCATGAGTTTCAACTGTTAGCAGTTATTTTAGCCTTGACCATACCCAAGGCACAACTTAGTAAGTGTCTGTGGTTCCTATTAACTATAAGGACAGGAGAAATCGGTCAGTCAGTTCAGTTGCTCAGTCATGTCTGACTCTTTGCGACCCCATGGACTGCAGCACGCCAGGCTTCCCTGACCATCACCAACTCCCAGAGCTAGCTCAAACTCATGTCCATTGAGTCGGTGATGCCATCCAACCATCTCATCCTCTGTCATACCCTTCTCCTCCTGCCTTCAATCTTTCCCAGCACCAGGGTCTTTTCCAATGAGTCAGTTCTTCACATCAGGTAGCCAAAGTATTGGAGTTTCAGCTTCAGCATCAGTCCTTCCAATGAATATTTAGGACTGATTTTTTTTTAGGATTGACTGGTTTGATATCCTTGCAGTCCAAGGGACTCTCAAGAGTCTTCTCCAACATCACAGTTCAAAGGCATCAATTCTGCACTCAGCTTTCCTTATAGTGCAACTCTCACATCCATACATGACTACTGGAAAAACCATAGCTTTGACTAGAAAGACTTTTGCTGGCAAAGTAATGTCTCTGCTTTTTAATATGCTGTCTAGGTCGATCATGGGAAATAGATGGGGAAACAGTGGAAACAGTGGCAGACTTTATTTTTGGGGGCTCCAAAATCACTGCAGATGGTGATTGCAGCCATGAAATTAAAAAACACTTACTCCTTGGAAGGAAAGTTATGACCAACCTAGATAGTATGTTCAAAAGCAGAGATATTACTTTGCCAACAAAGGTCCGTCTAGTCAAGGCTATGGTTTTTCCAGTGGTCATGTATGGATGTGAAAGTTGGACTGTGAAGAAAGCTGAGTGCCGAAGAATTGATGCTTGTGAACTGTGGTGTTGGAGAAGACTCTTGAGAGTCCCTTGGACTGCAAGGAGATCCAACCAGTCCATTCTGAGGGAGATCAGCCCTGGGATTTCTTTGGAACGACTGATGCTAAAGCTGAAACTCCAGTACTTTGGCCACCTCATGCGAAGAGTTGACTCATTGGAAAAGACTCTGATGCTGGGAGGGATTGGGGGCAGGAGGAGAAGGGGATGACAGAGGATGAGATGGCTGGATAGCATCACTGACTTGATGGACGTGAGTTTAAGTGAACTCCTGGAGTTGGTGATGGACAGGGAGGCCTGGCATGCTGAGATTCATGGGGTCACAAAGAGTCGAACATGACTGAGCGACTGAACTGAACTGAACTGAGGTCGATCATAGCTTTTCTTCCAAGGAGCAAGTGTCTTTTAATTTCATAGCTGCAGTCACCATCTGCAGTGATTTTGGAGCCCAAGAAAATAAAGTCTCTCACTGTTTCCATTGTTCCCCTATCTATTCACCATGAAGTGATGGGACTGGATGCCATGATCTTAGTTTTCTGAATGTTGAGTTTTAAGCCAAATTTTTCACTGGAGAAATATAAAAAGTTGTTTGTTTTTTTTTTTTTTTTAACTGAGCTTTACCTGAGATTGGCTACATGAGCCTGCTTTAATGAACTCGATGATGAACTCTTTCCTCTTTCAGTACTAAAACATGTTTCCTCTGCCTAGACTAGTTTCTTCCCATTCTTCTTAGGACTAATTCCTACTCATCTTTCAGGTTTCAATGTCATTTCTTTAGCAACCCAAATCTAAAGTCTTCTTTAGATGTGGAGATTATTCTCGTTACTCTATTACTGTCATTCATAGCAACTGTTCTTTTCCTCCATAAAAGTTCTCACAATTTGTAGTTATATGTTAAGTGTATATTTATTTATGTATTTATTTACTATCTATTCTAACTCACCCACACGACTGTAACTCCAAGAGGGCAGGGTCTATGTTTTATTCACTCACTCTTCACCTAGCACTTAACAAAAACCTCCTGTCCTATATGTCTATTGAATGAAGGAATCATTGATTTCTGGTCTCATCTGGGACCTATTCTTACCATATTTTCCAGTTTCTTTATAAAAGAATTTTGTTAGTATTCTATTGTTAGTATTATCCTTGTCAGTATTCCTTGTTTTTATCAAGGAATATTGTTAGTGTTCAGTTTCAATTTTAGAAAATGTTTCCTCATATGAAAACATGCCAGGCTTCTTTGAAGAAACATTCCCCTCTGAGGCATGGTTTTAAGAATAATTAAATGTTTGATCAACCAACTAAATCATTTTTTTAAAAAGTTAAATAGAATCTTTGTGCTCACTGAGATATATAATCCACATTAATATTAGTTACTATATGTAATAACAGACCCAAGTCAATATTTCCAGGAATCATTTCTTGCTAGCAACAATATTAATAATGAGTTGCCACTATCCAGACATACACATAAATACTAAAAAGAACAGTTTCTCTCCTTTCCCTTGAGGTTTTTTATACTTAAAGAAACGAGACATAAATAAGAAGTCTGAAATAGGAGACATTTTGGAAGTCTTTTTTTTTTATTCCTAGTTTCTTTTCTGATTTTGTTTTTTTATTTCCTCGTGTGGCTTTCACTCTTTTTTTCTCTGTCTTTGTCTATCTTCTCCTTTGTTTTAATGATATTAAAAATGCCCCCTAAATTCTAGCATTTACTGAAATCAAACTGCATTTTTTTCTTTCCTGGTAATCAGGAAATTACCTTAATTTCAGATCCAAATATCCCAGAGAAGTCACATTTTTCTCAAATGTTGATACAACTGCCAGCCAGCCAACCAATGCCTGTGGCCTGGGGATCCCCTTCTAGAAGAAAGAGATACTCTAGGGCTCACATCTAGGGCTCCTGGCAGGTAATTCAATAAATCATAGTCATCAGATCCTCTGTAAAGGATATCTGCTTCCCACTCCCACCTATAGATATCCTATGGGAATACCAAGGAACATAAATAACACAGCTTTCTATGAAACACTTCTCATTCATGATTTCATTTAATTCTTTCAACAAACCTGTGAGGTAGATTATTATTAGCATCCCATTTTATATAAAAAACGCTGAAGTTCAGAGAGATAAAATGACTTTACCAAAGTTGCATGTGTGCGTACTCAGTCATGTTCGACTCTGCAACCCTATGGACTGTAGCCCCCCAGGCTCCTCTGTTTATGGGATTCTCCAGGCAAGAATACTGGACTGGGTTGCCATGCCCTCCTCCAGGGGACCTTCCTGACCCAGGGACTGAACCCACATCTCTTGTGTCTCCTGCATTGGCAGGCAGATTTTTTACCCACTGAGTCACTTGGGAAGCCCTTCCCAAGGTTACTCACCTAGTAATTACGCCTCACCAGAATTAAGGCTCCAAGTAGGCTACAACTCGGGAGAAGGCAATGGCACCCCACTCCAGTACTGTTGCCTAGAAAATCCCATGGACGGAGGAGCCTGGTGGGCTGCAGTCCATGGGGTCGCTAAGAGACGGACACGACTGAGCGACTTCACTTTCACTTTCCACTTTCATGCATTGGAGAAGGAAATGGCAACCCACTCCAGTGTTCTTGCCTGGAGAATCCCATGGACGGAGAAGCCTGGTAGGCTGCAGTCCACGGGGTCGCACAGAGTCAGACACGACTGAAGCGACTTAGCAGCAGCAGCAGCAGGCTACAACTCCATAATTTGTGATCTTTCTACCAAAGCAAAAACACACCTCCATAACAAGAGTAGGAATAGGAACAATGGCAAGTAAAGGAACACAACCCCTTTAGAAAGGAAGCTTTCTAAAAACCATGACGTGGTTAAAAACCTTCATGGAACTTCTTACTGCCTCATTTCACCTACCGTTCTCCTTTAAATGAAATGTGCACAAACATTTTATACAGCAAAAGGTGTCCTAGTGAGAAGAGTCACCACCTATTTATAGGCCACTCTATCCAGAGGTGACATATTCTAACCAGGCAGCAGTCTATAGCCAGGTTAGCAGTGAGTAGCCTCTCTAATTTAGACCCTTATCATCTCTTGCCTGGACGATTACAAAAGCCTCCCAACACGATTTCATGCCCCTGATCTTGTCCTCCTTCAATCCATGCTTCACATTTATGACTGGTAGTGTTTCTGAAGTACAAACCTGTTTATGCCCTTCCTTACTTAAAATCCCTCAATGGCTTCTGTTATGGGCTGAATTGTGTCCCGTAAAAATTCATATCTTAAAGTCCTAACCTCTAGTATCTCTGATGTAACTGTATTTGAAGACAGGGTCTTTAAAGAGATAATTAGGTTGAAATGAGGTTATTAGAGTGGGCCCTAATCCAATCTAATTGGTGTCCTTATAAGAAAAGGAAATTTAGACACAGACACATAGAGAGAGAATACCGTATGAAGACACAGGGAGAAGACAACCTTCCGCAAGCCAAGGAAAGAAGTCTCAGAAGAAATCAAACCTGTTGATCGCTTAATCTTGGACTTCTAGCCTCCAGAATTTTGAGAAAATAAGTTTCTGTTATTTAGCTCCGAAGTTATGGTACTTTTGTTTAGCAGGTCTGAGAAATTAATATAACTTCCCAATGGCTACAACATAAAATGTAACTTCTTAGTGTGGCATTCTAGGTCCTTCATGACCCAACTCCTGCTTCTGGCTATGCCCTATCTTTGACCATACACTCTAGAACATTAAATGTTTCTTATATATATATCTTTGCCTAAAGTATTCTAGTCTCTTTCTCATTTTATCCTCTAAAACTTAGCTCCTTGAGAGGTAGGGAAACAGTTTTCTGTCTGTGTGATATCCTTGATCCACAGTGAGGAGTCAACTTACTCTCTTTGTCAAAGCCTCAGGCTGGCAGCTTCCTTATTTAATTTCAAAGTTAAGAAAAGACCGGCATATGGATCTTAAGACACTGAAAACATGATCCATGAGTTTCAGCTGTCTTCACTGTGTCTTTCTCATCTAGCTTCCATTTTTTCTTTATCAGGTTCTTTGGATTCCCATGTGTGTGTGCTAAGTTGCTTCAGTCATGTCCAACTCTTTGTGACCCCATGGACTCTAGCCCGCCAGGCTCCTCTGTCCATGGCATTTTCCAGGCAAGAATACTGGAGTGGATTGCCATGCTGTCCTCTCTTTGGTTTCCCAATTCTGTCTAAATGTGGATATTCCTGTCAGGCACAGGTAATTCCTAGAGGAGGTAGGAATTCTCTTTCTCTTTCACCCATCTCTATTTTCTCCCATGCACTGTTATTATTCTCTCCTGCCACAGAAGGCCTTCCTCTGTGCCACCAGGGAAGAAAGATGTGGCAGCTTCAAGCTTATATAGTCCCATTTTAGCAAGCCAAATGGAAAAAAAAAAAAAAAAGGACTTTCTTCTGGGAAAAGGTTCTAACTAATCTTTGGTCATATGCCTGATCCTTGGACCAATTATTATTGCAGGGGAATGAGGTACCAGGACTGCCCCAACCTGAAACAAATTCTCCATGCTGCTGTCCCTTCACTCCCAGCAACATACACAGATACTTTGGCTAAAGGTGGTGGGGTGATAGGGTCTTTCTAGAAAATTTATTAGCTACAACACATGTTAAAGTGAGTACTGATAAAGACTTATACACAAATGTTTATAGCCCCTTTATAATAGCCAGAAGACCTTCCCTGGTGGCTCAGACAGTAAAGAAACTGCCTGTAATGTGGGACACCTGGGTTCGATCCTTGGGTTGGGAAGATCACCTGGAGACGGGAAAGGCTACCCACTCCAGTATTCTGGCCTAGAGAATTCCATGGAAGAGTTGGTAGGCTACAGTCCATGGGTTCGCAAAGAGTGAGAGACTTTCAATAGCCATAAGCTGAAAATGACCCAATGTCCTCCAACAAATAATTAGACGAACAAAGTATATAAATCTAACAAAATCTCAGCAATAAATAAAAAAGAACTACTGCTAAACACAACAATGTGGGTGGACTTCAAAAATATCATGCTGAGCAAAAAGAAGTATATATAGACACAGGTATATTATATAATTCTATTTAATTAAAACTTTGAAAAAGCTATATCTAATTTATATTGACAGAAATCTATAGTGGTTGCCTAGGTGTGTGTATCAGAGAAGGCAATGGCACCCCACTCCAGTACTCTCCCCTGGAAAATCCCATGGATGGAGGAGCCTGGTAGGCTGCAGTCCATGGCGTCACTAAGAGTCAGACACGACTGAGCGACTTCACTTTCACTTTTCACTTTCATGCATTGGAGAAGAAAATGGCAACCCACTCCAGTGTTCTTGCCTGGAGAATCCCAGGGACGGGGGAGCCTGGTGGGCTGCTGTCTATGGGGTCGCACAGAGTCGGACACGACTGAAGTGACTTAGCAGCAGCAGCAGCAGGTGTGTGTACTAGGGATTGGGGTAGTTGACTGAGAAAGAGCACAAGGGAATTTTCTGAGATAATGATAACATTCTATGGATTGAGTGATAGTAGTTACATAGGTATATAAATCTGTCGAGTCACCAAGGTGTATGCTTAAAATAGGTGCATTTTATTCTATATAAATTATGCCTTGATAAAGGTGATATCAAAAATACATATAAAAATGAGTGAAGTGCTGTGATAATAATCAAAATACTGATTTTTAGGATAAAACCAAAGGTCCTTGGAGCCCAATTCTTCTTCAGTCAGATGTCTAACTACCCATGGGCTTTCCTGATAGCTCAGTTGGTAAAGAATCCGCCTGCAATGTGGGAGACCTGGGTTCTATCCCTGGGTTGGGAAGATCCCCTGGAGAAGGGAAAGGCTACCCACTCCAGTATTCCAGCCTGGAGAATTCCATGGACTGTAGTCCATGGAGGCACAGAGTCGGACATGACTGAGCAACTTTCACTTTCACTTTTCCACTAACTGCTCGTGTAGGCCTGTCTTTCACTGGACCGCTCTCAATTGTAGTACTCCCCAAATTCCAATCTGTTTTCCCCACTCTAAGTCTTAAGGTGCGCTATCCCTCTGCTGATGGTAGCACAGCAGGTAAATAAATGGCTCTTCCTTTAGGACTCAGGTCAAGCATCAGGTGGGCTGACTTTCTATGGTACTTTAGGCTGCAAATACTAAGCCCTCCTTTTCTCAGTACTATTCCCTGCATATTCTATTGCTTTCATTTGTTAGCATATCGACTCTTCTACTGGACTGAGAACAGTAGAGACTCCTGTACTAGACTGATACAAGAAGTTTCTTCCATCAACATAAAGTTTAGGGATTTTCCAACACATGAAAAATAGAGTAGCTAAAATTTCTTAAATCCTTACTATTTGCCCCAAAACTACTAACTTGATCACTCACTGGTTGGGGTTATCTGGTCTATGGCTGTAATATCAGAGTTTCAGAGGAAATCTATAAGCTGAGACAATACAATCAGCAACATTTTGCATTTCTCTAACATTTCAAACATTATCCGAAAACATTTTTTTAATTAGGAGGAGCTTTCTTGCTAATTATTAAATCCATATGTGTTTCAATGGAAATTTATTGCCTGTTTGATTCATTCACACTCAATACATCACAGTTTTACTTTTAAGAGTTATTTGATGTTGAAGAAGCTATTAGAACCCCCATATAATGCCAATTTCTGAGAAAAGAGGATGTGGGTAAAATTAAGCAAAACCAAATGTTAACAAACTCCTTAAGGATTAAGCAAAATTAATGAGGAAATTTAAGGGACACTGTTTTGACTTTTCAGACTCCAAGGAAGTCTGTGTTGAGTAGAGAGGCCCTCACATCTCTAGTACAAATTTTCTCCCAAGGGACTGTGAGGAGATGAGAATAGGAATGATTTAATGGGTACAGAAATGTTTGGCATTGTATTTCCACTAATATTTAAGTCTATATTTTCTAATACTCTCCTACCCTGCTACAAAACACCTAAACTTGCTGACTAAAATACCATAAACATTATTTTAAATACTACATTTGAGCTCCTAAGAAAGTTTTTTTTTTTTTTTTAAGTTGAGGGCCTAAAAATAAAGAGGGAATTAAAATTGTAGGACAAATATGAATTGATCCTATAGATGGGGAAGTGAAGGAGGTTGCTTGTCTTCGTAATAATCAAGGATTTGATGTTTTAAAAGATACACGGACAGAAAATGAAGCAGGATGCCAAGGAAAAATTGAGACCAGAGTTTTTCCATCATCAAAGAGAAATACCAAGGAAGTATGTCTGTTTTAGCTTGCTCTACATGAAAAAAAATTTCCCTCAAGAATTTGTAACCATAGGCCCACCCTCAGGTGGGTTTGAGAATCATATCTGCACTACCTACATGTCTTTAGGACCTTCAAGCCAAAACATTAAAGTAAAAAATTGTTCCTACTTTAAGACATATGACAGGAGCAAATACAAACCTTCTCTAGAGAGGAAATCTCAACTCAGATCATACAAAATTTTTGAGATAAAATCCTACCAAAGGCGGGTTTTTAAAAATTACAAAATATAATTCAAAACTTAAAAATGTACAATGTATCATGGAAATATCCCATGATAAGAAAGACTTAGCCTATGAGCTCAACATGAATGCATGTTAAGTCACTTCTGTCGTGTCAGACTCTTTGTGACCCCATGGACTGTACCCTGCCAGGCTCCTCTGTCCATGGGATTCTCCAGACAAGAATACTGGAGTGGGTTGCCATGCCTGTCTCCTGGGGATCTCCCCAACCCAGAATTTGAACCTGTGTCCCTTACATCCCCTGCACTGGCAGTCAGGTTTTGTTTTTTTTTTTGTTTTTTTACCACTAGCGCCACCTGGGAAGTCCATGAGCTCATCAACAGATTAAGAAAGTGAAAAGATAAGTCACAGACCAGGAGAAAACATTCTTAACACATCTATCTGTCAAAGAACTTTTATCCAGAATACAAAAGAACTTGTACTAATCTATAAAAGAGAGACCACAACCCAATTTAAAAACTTAGCAAAAGGTTTGAACAAACACATCACAGAAGCTATCCAACTGCCTAACAATTGATAAGCTACTCAACATCATTACTCATCTAGAGAATGCAAATAAGAATCAAAGTCAGATACCATTACATATGCACCAGATTGGTTATTAAAAGACTGACAATTAAAATTATTGGTGAATATGTGGGATAACTGGAATGTTCATACATTGTGGATGGTGCTTTAGTTGCTAAGTCGTGTCTGTCTCTTTGCGACCCCATGGACAGTAGCCTGCCAGGACCCTCTGTCCAAGGAATTCTCCAGGCAAGAATACTTGAGTAGGTTGCCTTTTCCTTCTCCAGGGGATCTTCCCAACCCAGGAATTGAACCTGGGTCTCCTGCCTTGCAGGCAGATTCTTCACCAACTGAGCTCTGAGGGAAGCCCTACATTGTGGAAAGAAGTGCAAAATTAAACAAGCACTTCAGAAAACTGACTGGAGTTTCAAATAAAGTTAAACATTTTTCAAAATTGATATAGAAAACACAACCCTCAGATTTAGGAAATATAATGGATACTTCAGTTCAGTTCAGTCACGTCCGACTCTTTGCAACCCCATGAATCACAGCATGCCAGGCCTCCCTGTCCATCACCAACTCCCGGAGTTTACTCAAACTCATGTCCATCGAGTTGGTGGTGCCATCCAGCCATCTCATCCTCTGTCGTCCCCTTCTCCTCTTGCCCCCAATCCCTCCCAGCATCAGAGTCTTTTCCAATGAGTCAACTCTTCACATGAGGTGGCCAAAGTACTGGAGTTTCAGCTTTAGCATCATTCCTTCCAGAGAAATCCCAGGGCTGATCTCCTTCAGAATGGACTGGTTGGATCTCCTTGCAGTCCAAGGGATTCTTCAAGAGTCTTCTCCAACACCACAGTTCAAAAGCATCAATTCTTCAGCACTCAGCTTTCTTCACAGTCCAACTCTGACATCCATACATGACCATCGGAAAAACCACAGCCTTGACTAGATGGACCTTTGTTGGCAAAGTAATGTCTCTGCTTTTTAATATGCTATCTAGGTTGGTCATAACTTTCCTTCCAAGGAGTAAGCGTCTTTTAATTTCATGGCTGCAGTCACCATCTGCAGTGATTTTGGAGCCCAGAAAAATAAAGTCTGACACTGTTTCCACTGTTTCCCCATCTATTTGCCATGAAGTGATGGGACCAGATGCCATGATCTTCGTTTTCTGAATGTTGAGCTTTAAGCCAACTTTTTCACTCTCCTCTTTCACCTTCATCAAGAGGCTTTTTAGTTCCTCTTCACTTTCTGCCATAAGGGTGCTGTCATCTGCATATCTGAGGTTATTGATATTTCTCCTGGCAATCTTGATTCCAGCTTGTGCTTCTTCCAGCCCAACGTTTCTCATGATGTACTCTGCATAGAAGTTAAATAAGCCGGGTGACAATATACAGCCTTGACGTACTCCTTTTCCTATTTGGAACCAGTCTGTTGGTCCATGGCCAGCTCTAACTGTTGCTTCCTGACCTGCATATAGGTTTCTCAAGAGGCAGGTCAGGTGGTCTAGGATTCCCATCTCTTGAAGAATTTTCCACAGTTTATTGTGATCCACACAGTCAAAGGCTTTGGCATAGTCAATAAAGCAGAAATAGATGTTTTTCTGGAACTCTCTTGCTTTTTCCATGATCCAGCCGATGTTGGCAATTTGATCTCTGGTTCCTCTGCCTTTTCTAAAATCAGCTTGAACATCTGGAAGTTCATGGTTCACATATTGCTGAAGCCTGGCTTGGAGAATTTTGAGCATTACTTTACTAGCATGTGAGATGAGTGTAATTGTGCGGTAGTTTGAGCATTCTTTGGCATTGCCTTTCTTTGGGATTGGAATGAAAACTGACCTTTTCCAGTCCTGTGGCCACTGCTGAGTTTTCCAAATTTGCTGGCATATTGAGTGCAGCACTTTCATAGCATCTTTTAGGATTTGAAATGGATACTTAGCATAAAATAAACCCAAGCTCGTGCCTAGGTACATTACAGTGAAATTATCAAAAACTAAGGGAAAACTAACAATCAGACTAGGTCTAAAAACAGTAACATACCCAGTAGTAATAAGAACCTCTAATGCTCAGATTGTGATCTTGAAATACCATTTCCCCTAAAAGAAACTAGGGTGTCTTAGAGAAATAGTTGATTCTAGATCTGGGCAGGAAAATATAAGATGAATCTGAAACATTTTGCCATACTATCTAGCAAGGAAGCAGTTAAAGACATGTCAAAAGGACTCAGGAAACAAGTTGAAGAAGCACTTACTGGGCAAAAACGGCAACTGGACCATCAATATAAAATAATAAGTGCAGTGGATTAAAACTGATGAAATACGCTTAAGCCCTTGAGCTCACAGTGATATTTTTAAAAGCTGATCATATTTGGGGTATGATAGTGAGTCAATTCATTATCTTGATAACTGGCAAATAATGGGAAAGGATCAAGCATTTATCCTGCTTTCCCATGATGAATTCTACCATTGGGTAAGTAAGAAGTAAAATCAGAAGCACCTCTTTTATAGATGTATTTCAGGAAATAAATAAAAAGGGTTAGAAAATCACCAGTTTCTAACCCCCAGTTAATTAGTGGATCCAGGCAAGGAGCATCAGTGGCTGTTAACGTCATGCAGAGAGTCGGACACGACTGAACAACAACGTCATACAAAAAGAGGAACAACTAGGCAAACACAAGTAATGTGTAGTCTTTTCAAAGGAATCAAACCTGGAGTCTGATAAAGTCTCTGCATCCAGCTGCTAATTTGTAGGCGAAACAAAGGACATACAACAATGGTGAACTGTCCTTGAATTGCAATTAGTAAAATCCAGACCGTTGGAACTCTACAAGTCATATGGATCAGTTTCTTCAACAGATGAATTTTAAGGAAAAGAAAGTGATGGAGAAAGAAACAATAAATTAAGAGACTTAAAACACAGAGCAAAGAAAAAAGACATAATAATTTTTAAAAGGGCAAGACTAAGCTGTAGTATCATATTCATGTGAGAAGATTATAAAGAAATGCAAGGAGATTATTGCTATAAGTCAGAATAGTGGTTATTTTTGAGAGGAGGAAGGTGCTTATATGACTGGGATAAGGTACAAGGAAGTCTTCTGAGAGAGTTAACAAAGTTTTATTGCTTGACCTGAGTACTAGATTAAAAAAGAGCTCACTTTGTAATAGTTCACTAAGCTCTGTGTGTTTTTCTGTGCCCGTTTTATTTTATAATAAAAACCACTGAAAACAAACAAAAATAACCAGAAATGTTGTAAAACATAATAAACATATAAGAACCACTCAACTCTATACTCTCAACCTCACGGATTATTAAATAAAATTGAAGAAAAGTTTTTGGCCATGGCACATGGAGTTCTAACCACTGGACTGCTGGGAAATTTCCTAAATAAATTCTGATTAAAACAATAATAGGAATCATATAGTCAAAGGTATGGTTTTTGCAATAATCACATATGGATGTGAGCTGGACCATAAGGAAGGCTGAGGGCTAAAGAATTGATGTGTTTAAACTGTGGTGTTGGTTGGAAAAGACTCTTGAGAGTCGCTTGGACTGCAAGGAGATCAAACCAGTCAATCCTAAAGGAAATCAATCCTGAATATTCACTGGAAGGACTGATGCTGAAGCTGAAGCTCCAGAACTTTGGCCACCTGATGCAAAGAGCTGACACATTGGAAAAGATCCTGGTGCTGGGAAAGATTGAAGGCAGGAGGAGAAGGGGATGACAGAGGATGAGATGGTTGGATGGCATCACCGACTCAATGGACATGAGTTTGAGCAAACTCCAGGAGATAGTGAAGGACAGGGAAGCCTGGTGTGCTGCAATCCATGGGGTTGCAAAGAATCGGACACAACTGAGCGATGGAACAACAGGGATTAGGAAGGGAGTAACAGAACCCAGACTTAAAACACCTTATTTGCTGATTATGGAACATGCTGGATAACAGGATAGGGAAAGGAGTAAACACTGAGAGGTTGTATGATTTATTTCTTGCTTCAGTTATTTGTCTAATGGAGAGGTAGGGGACTAGATTTAAGTATTCTAGTTACTGTTGTAGATATTATGTTCACCAAATATTCCAGTTTCTCTACTATACCTCTTTCTGCATGAGGATTGCATATTCTGCCCTGATGAACTCAGAGGTGGCCATACGTATTATGTGGCTCAGATGGGAAAGAATTGGCCTGCAATGCAGGAGACCAGGGTTCGATCTGAGTTGGGAAGATCCCTTGGAGAAGGGAATGGCAAGCCACTTCAGTGTTCTTGTCTTGAGAATCCCATGGACAGAGGAGCCTGGCAGACTACAGTCCTTGGGTTCCCAAAGAGTTGGATACAACTGAGTAACACTTTTGGGCTTCCCAGGTTGCACCAGTGGTAAAGAACTTGACTGCCAATGAAGGAGACGTAAGAGATGTGAGGTCAATCCCTGGGTCAGGAAGATCCCCTGGAGAAGGTCATGGCAATCCACTCCAGTATTCTTGCCTGGAGAATCCCATGGACAGAAGAGTCTGGTGGGCTACAGTCCATAGGGTCACAAACAGTTGAACATGACCAAAACAACTTAGTGTGCAGGTGTACAACAAATTACTCCAAAACTTTACAGTTAAAAACAATAAATATGTATCATCTCATGGTTTCTGTATGTCAAGAATTTGGGAGTAGTTTGGCTAGGTAGTCCTGGCTCAGGGTCTCTCACAGATTTGCTGAGGAGAGGAGCAGGCCAAGATGGCACACCCTGAGCTCACATCCTCTCACAAGCACACCAAAATTACAACTATTTATATGGTAACTAAACCCACTCCAGGGTTCTTGCCTGGAGAATCCCAGGGACAGGGGGCCTGGTGGGCTTCCATCTATGGGGTCGCAGAGTCGGACACGACTGAAGCGACTTAGCAGCAGCAGCAGCAGTATATGGTAACTATCTATAAGAACAACTTGAGGACCAGCAGAAGACATTTTCTACTACTAAAGATATAAAGAACAAATCATAACAAATCAGTAGGGGGGCAGAGATGTAGTATACTTCAGACCATAATTCTAGGTAGGTAACCCACAGACAGGAGGATAATCACAATTGCGAAGGTTTGCCCCAAGGAGTGAGAGGTCTGAGACCCTCATCTGGCCCCCCAGGCTGGGGGGTCTTGCATAGGAAGATGAGCCTCCAGAACAGAGTCAGAAGGCTGTAGAATACAGAGGCTCTCCTCTTTAAGGAGGAGCATGATACCTCACACTGTGAGTCTCAGTAGAGAGGCTACTCCAGTCTCAAGGAGCCTGGGTCAGACCCACTTGCTGATTTTGGAAAGACTGTTGGAGAAGCAGAAGGCAACCGGGACTTCCCCTGGGGACTCAAACACTGGCAGCAGCCCATTTATGGAAGCTTGTTCTATCATAAGAACACTGGTGCTTAGAAGCATCATTTTGAAGTCCTTCCTCTAGCCTGTTAGCACCCAGGGTTTATCCAACCACTAGCAAGCTGGCACCAGCCCTGGGAATCCCTAAGCAATGCAGCCAGCTGCTCTGGGACCCAGTCCTCCGCATTAGTAGGCCAACAACCACTACACAAGGAAGGGAATGGCAGTCAACCAGGCCAGGGGCCAGTCCTGCCTACCAACATACCCTCAACAGTTGGTCCCAGCATAGGCAGAAGGGCCCAAACAGCCCACAGAGGGAGCACTCCTAAAGTATATAGCTCTGGTGCCTGGGGGAATGTGCTCCTGGGCCCATATGACATCTCCTATATAAGGACACTTCTCCAAGATTAGGAAACGTAACTGACCTACTTAAAACATAGGAAAAGCATAGAAAACCTCAGTGAATTAATCAAAATGAGGAGACAGAGGAATATGTTCTAAACAAAGGAATAAGACAAACACCCAGAAAAAGAACTAAGTGAGGTAGAGATAAGCAATCTATCTGATAAAAAGTTCAAGGTGATGATCATAAAAATGTTCAGTGAACTCAGAAGAATGGATGAACACAAAGATAAGTTCAACAGAGTTAAAGAAGAAACAAACAGAACTGAAGAATACAATGACTGAAATTAAAAAATACATTGAAGGAATCAACATTAGACTAGATGATACAAAGCAACAGATTAGTGAACTGGAAGACAGAGTAGTGGAAATTACCCAAGCTGAAGAGGATAAAGAGTTTTTTAAAAATGAGGATAGTTTGGGATTTCCCTAGCAGTCCAGTGGTTAAGACTCCATGCTTCCAATGCAGGGGGCATGGGTTTGATCCCTGGTCAGGTAACTAAGATTCCACATGCCATGTATACATTAAAAAAAAAAAAAAAAAAAAGATAGTTTAAGAGACTTCTGGGTCAACATCAAGCATATTAACATTACATTATGGGAATCCCAGAAGAATAAGAAAGAAAGAAGCAAAGAACTTATTTGAAGAAATAATAGCTAAAACCTTCACTAACCTGGGAAAGGACACAGGCATCCAAGTTCAGGAGGCACAAAGAGCCTCAAATAAGGTAACTCTAAAGAGGTCACACAGAGATATATTATAATTAAAATGGCAAACATTAGGGCTTCCCCGGTGGCTTAGTGGTAAAGAATTCGCCTGCCAATGCAGGAGATACGGGTTTGATCCCGGGTCTAGGAAGATCCCACATGCCAAAGAGCAACTAAGCCCGTGAGCCAACAACTATTGAGCCTGTGCTCTAAAGTCTAGAGCCACAACTACTGAAGCCTACAAGCTCTAGAGCCCATGGTCTGCAATAAGAGAAGCCACCACAGATAGAAGCCTGCATACCACAACTAGAGAGTAGCCCCTGCTTCCTGCTGCTAGAGAAAAGCCCACAGCAACGAAGACTCAGCATAGGCAAAAAATAAATAAACAAAATTTTAAATGGCAAAGATCAGATATAATGAGAGACGCAAAAGTGTCAAGAGAAAAGCAACTATGGGAGTTACAAAGGAACTCCCATAAGACAATCAGTTGACTTTTCAGCAGAATCTTTGTAGGTCAGAAGGAAGTGACATAATACACTCAAAATCTCAAAATGATCAAAGGAAAAAAACTTACAACCAAGAATACTCTACCCAGGGGAGTTCCCTAGTGGTCTAGTAATTAGGACTCTTCCACTGCAGAGGACATGGGTTCAATCCCTCGTCAGGAACTAAGATTCTGCAAGCTGCATGGCATAGATGGAAAAAAAAAAACTCTACCCAGCAGGGTTTTAATTCATATTTGAAAGAGAAGTCAAAAAACAATTAACAAAATGGCAATAAGTACACATCAATCAATACTTTAATGGACTAAATGTTCCAACAAGACACGTAATGGTTGAATGGATACAAAAACAAGACATATTACCATATATATATATGTATGTGTATATATAGTATACATGTATGTGTGTGTATGTATATATGTGTGTGTGTGTGTGTATACATATATAGTTGTTGTTCAGTTGCTCAGTTGTGTCCAATTATTTGTGACCCCATGAACTGTAGCGTGCCAGACATCCCTGTCCTTTACCATCTCCTGGAGTTTGCTCCAGTGCTCATGTCCACTGAGTCCGTGAGGCCATCCAACCATCTTATCCTCTGTCGTTCCCTTCTCCTCCTGCCTTCAACCTTTCCCAGCATCAGGGTCTTTTCCAATGTGTTGACTCTTTGCATCAGGTGGCCAAAGTACTGGAGCTTCAGCTTCAGCATCAGTCTTTCCAATGAATATACAGGATTGAATTCCTTTAGGATTGACTGGTTTGATCTCCTTGCAGTCCAAGGGACTCTCAAGAGTCTTCTCCAACACCACAGTTTCAACGCATCAATTCTTTGGTACTCAGCCTTCTTTATGGTCCAACTCTCACATCTGTATGTGACTACTGGAGAAATCGTAGCTTTGACTATACAGAACTTTGTCAGCAACCACAAACAAGTTTCAATAAATTAAGAAGACTGAAGTCATATCAAGCATCTTTACTGACCACAACAGTATAAGACCAGACATCAGCTACAAGGAAAAAATGGGAAAAAAACATAAACACATGGAGTGTAAACAACATGGTACTAAACAACCAATGGGTCACCGAAAAAATAAAAGAGAACATTTTAAAGTATCTGGAAACAAATGAAAATAAAAATTTGTTGTTGTTCAGTCGCTAAGTCGTGTCTGACTTTTGCAACCCTATGGACTGCAGCAGGCCAGGCTCCCCTGTCTTTCACTATCTCCCAGAGTTTGCTCAGACTCATGTCCATTGAGTTGGTGATGCTATTCAACCATCTCATCCTCTCTCGTCCCCTTCTCCTCCTGCCTTCAATCTTTCCCAGCACCAGGATCTTTTCCAATGAGTCAGTTCTTCACATCAGGTGGCCAAAGTATTGGAGTTTCAGCTTTAGCATTGGTCCTTCCAATGAATATTCAGGACTGGTTTCCTTTAGGATTGACTGGTTTGATCTCCTTGCAGTCCAAGGGACTCTCAACAGTCTTCTCCTGCACCACAATTAGAAAACATTGACTCTTCAGTGCTCAGCTTTCGTTATGGTCCAGCTCTCACATCTATACATGACTACTAGAAAAACCATAGCCTTGACTAGATGGACCTTTGTCAGCAAAGTGATGTCTCTGCTTTTTAATATGTTGTCTAATTTTGTCACAGGTTTTCTCCCAAGGAGCAAGTGTCTTTCAATTTCATGACTGCAGTCACCATCTGCAGTGATTTTGGAGCCCGAGAAAATAAAGTCTGTCACTGTTTCCACCTTTTCCCCTTCTATTTGCCATGAATTGATGGGACTGGATGCCATGATCTAATTTTTTTGAATGCTGAGTTTTAAAATGAAAATACAATGAAATACAATGATTCAAAAATTTATATCTACTTATCAGGAGTACGTCAAGGCTGTATATTGTCACCCTGCTTATTTAACTTCTATGCAGAGTACATCATGAGAAATGCTGGGTTGGAGGAAGCACAAGCTGGAATCAAGATTGCCGGGAGAAATATCAATAACCTCAGACAGGCAGATGACACCACCCTTATGGCAGAAAGTGAAGAGGAAATAAAAAGGCTCTTGATGAAAGTGAAAGAGGAGAGTGAAAAAGTTGGCTTAAAGCTCAACATTCAGAAAACAAAGATCATGGCATCTGGTCCTATCACTTCATGGGAAATAGATGGGGAAACAGTGGAAACAGTGTCAGACTTTATTTTGGGGGGCTCCAAAATCACTGCAGATGGTGATTGCAGCCATGAAATTAAAAGATGCTTACTCCTTGGAAGGAAAGTTATGACCAACCTAGATAGCATATTAAAAAGCAGAGACATTACTTTGCCAACAAAGGTCCATCTAGTCAAGGCTATGGTTTTTCCAGTAGTCAGGTATGGATGTGACAGTTGGACTGTGAAGAAAGCTGAGTGCTGAAGAATTGATGCTTTTGAACTGTGGTGTTGGAGAAGACTCTTGAGAGTCCCTTGGACTGCAAGGAGATTCAACCAGTCCATTATAAAGGAGATCAGTTCTGGGTGTTCTTTGGAAGGAATGATGCTAAAGCTGAAACTACAGTACTTTGGCCACCTCATGTGAAGAGTTGACTCATTGGAAAATACCCTGATGCTGGGAGGGACTGGGGGCAGGAGGAGAAGGGGATGACAGAGATGAGATGGCTGGATGGCATCACTGACTTGATGGACGTGGGTTTGGGTGAACTCCAGGAGTTGGCGATGGACAGGGAGGCCTGGCGTGCTGCGATGCATGGGGTAACAAAGAGTCGTACATGACTGAGTGACTGAACTGAACTGATCTACTATATATCTACTCATCTTGCTTACTCTATATCTACTTATTTATCTACCTACAATGGAATATTACTCAGCCATAAAAAAGAATAAAATCTTGCCATTTTTCAACAACATGGATGGGTCCAAAGAGTATTATGCTAAATGGAATAAGTCAGACACAGAAAGGCACAGACATGATTTCACTCACATGTATAATCTAAAAAACAAAACAAATTAACAAATATAATGAAACAAAACCAGACACAGATACAGAGAACAAACTGGTGGTTGCCAGAGGGGAGGTGGATAGGTGAACGAGTGTAATAGGTGAGGGGGATTAAAAAGTACAAACTTCCAGTTATAAAATTAGTAAGTTTTGGGGGTGTAAAGTACAGCATAGGGAATATAGTTAATAATAATAATATTGTAATAACTTTACTAGTGACATGTGGAAATAATATTTATTATGGTGATCGTTTTGTAATATATATTGAATCACTATGTTACACACCTTAAATTACTATAACATTGTAAATCAATTATATTAATACTTCAGTTTTAATAAAGGATGCTTCCTGGGGCTGTAGATATTTAAAAGCTTTAGTGAAGCAGGATGATCCTCTTCCTGGAAAGTGCATTCACATGGCTATTGGCAAGAGATCTCTGATCCTCACTGGTTATTAGTGAAGAGCCTAAGTTCCTTACCATCTGGGTCTAACCTTTTGGGTACTTGAGTGTCCTCATGGCATGGTAGCTGGCTTCTTTCAGAGTGAGTAGACCAAGAGAGAAACTGTACTGCCCTTTAGACCTTGTCTTGGAAGTCACACATCATTACTTCTGTCATCATGTACTTGTCAGAAGCAAGAAACTAAGTTTATCTCACACACAAGGGCAGAGGAATTAGACTTCACTCGTCAAAGAATTTGTGGACATATTTTGAAAACCATCACACCATGTGATATGGTCTAATAAAACTGGTGACATTTGTGGCTTCTGGGCAAAAGGTTTAAGAGCCAGTGAGTGGTTTGCCTGCTTCTTTTCCCTCATACATAAAAACTGGCAATATTTCAGTTAGAAGACCTGGATCCTGGAGTAAAGATGATGTGAAGCAGAGCTTTTATTGTCCACTGTTAAGTATGTTAGGCATGGTACAAAGTACAAGTAGTATCACAATAATTATTTACAGCAATGGTAAATATTATTATCCACAATTTTAGAAGAAATAGAACTATCATATTTCAACTTTTTCTGATATTCTTGACATGATTCACTTTGCCATATCTATTTTTTTCTTTTACTGAAAGCACTTTTCACCTTCTAAGAAACTGTATTGTTTACAGTTTATATCATTTTGTTTATTGTCTGTCTTGCTGCTGTTGTTCAGTCGCTTAGTCATGTCCAACTCTTTGTGACCCCATAAGACTGCAGCACTCCAGGCTTCCCTATACTTCATTATCTCCCAGAGTTTGCTCAAACTCATATCCATTGAGTTGATGATGCTATTCAACCATCTCATCCTCTGTTGCCCCCTTCTCTTCCTCCCCTCAATCTTTCCCAGAATCAGGGTCTTTTCCAGTAAGTCAGTTCTTCATGTTAGGTGGCCAAAGTATTGGAGCTTCAGCATCAGTCCTTCCAATGAGTATTCAGGGTTAATTTCCTTTAGGATTGACTGACCTGATATTCATCTTCTCCAGCACCACAGTTCTGTCCAGCTTTACAAAAATGTAAGTTCCACAAGGACAGGCAGGGGAATTCCCTGGTGGTCCAGTGGTTAGGACTCCACACTTCCACTGTAGGGGGCATCAGTTGGATCCCTGACTGGGGAACTAAGATCTCCTAAGACCAAAAAACAAAACAAAAGAAAGAAACAAGGTCAGGGGTCTTTGTTTTGTTCACTGATGTATCCCAATGTAAAGAACACTGCCTGAATATAAATACTTACTGAAGGTTGATCTTCAGTCCCAATTCTCTCCCTGGACACTGTCCCAGTTTGTCTACATATTTTCTAATGGTAATACTCCAATTGAGGTCTGATAAGCATAGGCTGTTTCTTACTGGTTGTGCTCTCAGAAGCTAACCATATTTCTAGGATCTCACTGAAGTCTCCAATAAATCTATTGATTATGATCAATATTTTCATGCTATTCTCTGCGATGGGTTTTAAGTTGTGACAAATGACCAAAGATAGGCTCATTCTACTGGAAATTTCTATATTATCTTGGGTCTCTCTTTATCACCCTTGTGTGTGTGTGTGTGTGTGTGAGTCACCCTTATCCCTTCAAAATCACAAAATATCTGTCATATTTTTATTCCTCTAGTGTTCTAAAATGGCTTTTTGTGCATTTCTCCCTAGGTAATATTTGTGCATTTTAACAAATACCTTGATCCCAGATTGTTGAGCTAGTGGTCAGAAGTTTAGAAAACACGGCAATTCAATGAGGAAGTTATTACTGGGCAACCAGGCCACTGTGGAAGCGACAGAATTGTTGCTGCCTGGCATTCACAATCATTCTCAGGGAATGTGCAGTAAAAGTTTACAAACATGTTTCTAAATGTCATAAAACATACTTTTACGAAATTCAATCTCTTTCACTCAATTCAAAATTTTAAACTAACAGAGAAACATTAAAAGCAAAACTTTTTGTTCTTAGCCCATAAAACTCAGGAACAGAATCTGTTCTTTCTCCAAAAACAAATGCAATAACTTAAATCTGTCTGCAAAAGGAACAAAAGGTAGAGAAACTGTGTTCTGTTCACTGACATCCCTTAATAATTATTATGTGTGGGACAATCTTATGGTCTTACCTGAGGCTATACCAAGGAACAAAGCAACAGGAAAACAATATAGAAATGAAGTCATTGTGGTGGCATAAAGAGAAGAAACGACCAGAAGATTGACAGGCTTAAATCCTATTTCTTCTTTGCTACTATCTAAATCTATGATGTGTACAAACTGCTTCACTTCTCTGGATCTCAATTTATCTGTAAGATGTTAAGATTAGAAAAGATGGCTTAGAAAGTCTTCTGGCTTTTTAATACTAACAAAAAGAGGTATATACAAATTTTCTAGTATGGAAGAAAAGGACCAGTGGTGTGCTGGTAAATGCTGATAAAAATACGAACATTTAATAATAACTGGCTCTCCGGTGGGAAAAAAAAACAACCCTTTGTTTTGTTATGCAACAGAACAGTGGTGGGAATACTTCTACTGCGGTCAGTTTTCAAGTTACCAATGGTTTATTAGCCTATTAGCAAAATTCCTAAAAATTTAATAATTAGCATTTAGAATCTAGTTAAGAAGAGCAGCTCTAACACACCACTAATGTGAGAGTTGGACCATAAAGAAAGCTGAGCACCGAAGAACTGATGCTTTCAAACTGTGGTGCTGGAGAAGACTCAGCAAGGAGATCAAACCAGTCAATCCTAAAGGAAACCAACTCTGAATATTCATTGGAAGAACTGAAGCTGAAGCTTTAATACTTTGGCCACCTAACGCGAAGAGCCAACTCATTGGAAAAGAGCTGATGCTGAGAAAGATTGAGGGCAGGAGAAGGAGGCGACAGAGGATGAGATGAGCAACACCAATTTAACAGACATGAATTTGAGCAAACTCTGGGAGACAGTGAAGGAAAGGAAAGCCTGGAGTGCTGCACTTTACGGGGTTGCAAACAGCTGGATACAACTTAGCAACTGAACAACAACACAGACTAAATAGGACTCAATTTATTCTTTTGCCTGTTCATTCATTCAGCAACAATCACTGAGCATTTATTATGTGCAAGGCATTAAACTAACTGGAATACAAAGCTGTGTAAAATCTGGATCTTGTCCCAAGAGGTTTAGATTCTAGTAAACAGGAAATGAACACAGACAACTGTATTGCTACAGAGAACATGACAAATAACATAAAGAAAGCAGGAATAAGTAAAGTACTACTAAGGGTCAGCAGAAAAAGAGACTATTCATATTGAGGTTATTGAGTGGAAGAGACCTTGAGGAAGAAAAAGAGATTTCTTAAAAAGAAAAAGACTATTAAAGGTATTTTTTTTGTTGTTTGTTCATTTAAAAGACTTTTCTAGGGAATTCTCGTGGTTTCGAGGTTCCACTGCAGGGAAGTGGAACTAAGATCCCACATGCCATGCAGTACAGCCTGGGGTTGGGAGGTGGGGGAAGAGTTATCTAATAGAAGAGAAGTAACACTATGTTGGGAAATCAAGAACCAGATAAATACTTAAAGGAAGCTAAAAATAAGAGTCTAAGAAGTGATTCTACATGTGGGAGGGCAATAAAAGCCACCAGGTCAGATGGCTCCACCAAGAACAATCTTATACTGGAATGAGTTTAACACCATCGAAAGGGAATTGGAGTACAATTTAGGAAGGGAGCTATAAAGACAGCTTTGAATAATTTCAAAGGAATCCAACTTTTAAAGTTTTACAGTTTTATAAACTATGATTTTTCAGTTTAGAATTTCATTTTATAGTTCTTTAAAATGTACTGCCAGTAATCACCAGGAAATCAAGGACAGTAAGGAGTCTAGAGATAACTAAAGGCAGCCCAAACTTTACATGTAGGGAAAAGTGATTCCCAGAAATTATAGCCCAGTTAGTGACTTTAATTCTCTGCCGCATTCTAAAACTAAACAGATAATTTATGAACACTTGGAGAAAGGTAAACTAGAGTAATGAGCATGAGTTAACTAAAACAAGTCAGACCAAATGAGTTACATTTCTTGATATGGGTGGCAAACAATTAGATGAAGTACATCCTCCTATAGATATGATGCATCCTTATTTCAGGTTCATATTTGACAGATTATCTCATAGTAACAGTGGTGATACAAAGGAGAAATAATTGCTACTTAAGGATTAAAATTAGTTGAATTTGCAGTTGCCTGAATAGTTGTTGATGGAAGGATTGTGTGAACTTAAACAAAGGTCTATAGTAATGAACCACACTTGGCTTTTCTCCTTCAACATTTTTATCAACAAACTAGAGAAAGGCATATAATCTATGCCTACAAAATTAATGTATAACATGAAGACAGGAGATGCTACTAAAATGATGAATTACCGGAACCAGACTGGAAAAAAATCTTCAAAGGCTGAAATAGCACTATGATACAACTACTATCAAAAGGGAGGGGGAGTTGTCATATTTAAAGGAGGTATAATATCTGGGAACTGATCAGCTCATACCTGGAAGTGATATTTAGTTACTTAATCTCTTTGAGCTCATTATCTCACTTGTAAAATGGGGCTAAGTACCTATTTCACAAGATTAGGAAAATAATATACTAAGGAGCTTAGAAGTGTTCAAAAGGAAGCAGTCAATATATATTAGCTATAATATGTGTGCATCCTTAGATGCTCAGTCGTGTATGACTTTGTGACCCCCATGGACTGTAGTCCACCAGGCTCCTCTGTCCATGGGATTTTCTAGGCAAGAGTACTGAAGTGGGTTGCCATCTCTTCCTCCAGGGAAGGATCCCCTTTGATCCTCCAGGGGTCAAACCCATGTTTCCTGTGGCTCCTGCATTGGCAGGTGGATTCTTTACCACTGAGACACCTAGGAAGCCAGTTAGCTATAATAATATAGCTTTAATTGAAAAATTATGCTCAAAATTCTCCAAGCCAGGCTTCAGCAGTACGTGAACTTCCAGATATTCAAGCTGGTTTTAGAAAAGGCAGAGGAACCAGAGATCAAATTGCCAACATCCACCGGATCATCGAAAAAGCAAGAGAGTTCTGGAAAAACATATATTTCTGCTTTATTGACTATGCCAAAGCCTCTGACTGTGTGGATCACAATAAACTGTGGAAAATTCTTCAAGAGATGGGAATACCAGACCACCTGACCTGCCTCTTGAGAAACCTATATGCAGGTCAGGAAGCAACAGGCAGAACTGGCCATGGGCCAACAGACTGGTTCCAAATAGGAAAAGGAGTACGTCAAGGCTGTATATTATCACCCTGCTTATTTAACTTCTATGCAGAGTACATCATGAGAAACGCTGGGCTGGAAGAAGCACAAGCTGGAATCAAGATTGCCGGGAGAAATATCAATAACCTCAGATATGCAGATGACACCACTCTTATGGCAGAAAATGAAGAGCTAAAAAGGCTCTTGATGAAAGTGAAAGAGGAGAGTGAAAAAGTTGGCTTAAAGCTCAACATTCAGAAAATGAAGATCATGGCATCTGGTCCCATCACTTCATGGCAAACAGATGGGGAAATAGTGGAAACAGTGGCAGACTATTTTTCTGGGCTCCAAAATCACTGCAGATGGTGATTGCAGCCATGAAATTAAAGGACACTTACTCCTTGGAAGGAAAGTTATGACCAACCTAGATAGCATATTCAAAAGCAGAGATATTACTTTGCCAACAAAGGTCCATCTAGTCAAGGCTGTGGTTTTTCCAGTGGTCATGTATGGATGTGAGAGTTGGACTGTGAAGGAAGCTGAGTGCCGAAGAATTGATGCTTTTGAACTGTGGTGTTGGAGAAGACTCTTGAGAGTCCCTTGGACTGCAAGGAGATCCAACCAGTCCATCCTAAAGGAGATCAGTCCAGGGTGTTCTTTGGAAGGACTGCTGCTGAGGCTGAAACTCCAATAGTTTGGCCACCTCATGCAAAGAGGTGACTCATTGGAAAAGACCCTGATGCTGGGAGGGACTGGGGGCAGGAGGAGAAGGGGACGACAGAGGATGAGATGGCTGGATGGCATCACCGACTCTATGGACACGAGTTTGGGTGAACTCCGGGAGTTGGTGAGGGACAGGGAGGCCTGACGTGCTGTGATCCATGGGGTCACAAAGAGTCAGACACGACTGAGCGACTGAACTGAAAACAGACAAATGGTTACTTTCATAAATTCAAGATCCATTATCTAGTGGGCATTTTAATTTTTATTTTCCTAAAGTGTATTTTAATTTACCAAAGGTGAGCTAAAGTTCTAATATTCTAGGTATTATTGAACGATTGAGTCTCACTGTACTTTTCAAGATCATAAAAAATCTTTTTATATCTCTCTCACTAGGCTTCATCTTTCTATGTTACAATTTTATTTGTCTAGATGAGTCAAAAATTCTTTTGTTAATACTCATAAGAACATGGATATGAGTAAGAACAGCAGTTAAGTTTGCCAAATCTTTGGGGGTACTCCAGTGTGTCCAGAAAGTTAAAAATCTTTCCTTTTTATAAAAATACAAACCATTATGGGAATTCCTGGTGGTCCAGTGGTTAAGACTCCATGCTTTCAATGCAGGAGGCACGGGTTTGATCCCTGGTCAGGGAACTAAGATCCTACATGCCATCCCACATGATGTGCAGCATGGTCAAAAATTTAAAAAACAACAACAAAATACATATATATATCATTAAGGAACTCTTTCTTTGGCAGAAGAAAGAAGACAGACTGTTCTGTTTTTACTTTATTGTTTAGGTCCAACTTAAGCCTAAATTTAACAATGAAGATAGAATGTTCCTGAAACATATGGGACTTTTTGTCTTTTCTAAACAGGGAATTACAGGACGAACATTTAATGACAAACATTCTCCTCACAACACCAGTCAATAAATTTCTGACAACACTGATTTGGTGCCTATTAGAGGGAGAGAATAACAACAATAGAATGTGGGAAATTTCAGAAGCAAAAATATAATTGGTACTTTTAAAGTTCTTATAATTTAATAGAGGAGACTGAATAATCCTTAATAAATAACACTGGGGCATACTTACTATTAGAGGGATTTAGCATGAAGTGATTCTTCTTGAACATTTTCCATTGCAATTTAGCTTTTGGAGTAAACAGAAGAAATGGGAGGGCTAGAAACAAGATATTCCTAGGGTCACAGAGCCAGCAAATCATAGAAAGGGGATTTAAACCTAGGTCTCCTAATTCCACACATGAGACAGTCTCACAGCATTAATCTTGAGCATACATCTTTTTGAAATGTTATATGACATTCATTTTCACAATTAAAAAAAAAAAAGCCAGTAAGACTGATTAGAACTCAGAGGATAGTAATGCTCCAGCATTCCACTTAATTTTTCTCATTTTGGGAGAAGGAAGCACTTGTGACGGAGAAGGCAATGGCACCCCACTCCAGTACTCTTGCCTGGAAAATCCCACGGACAGAGGAGCCTGGTAGGCTGCAGTCCATGGGGTCTCGAAGAGTTGGACACGACTGAGTGACTTCCCTTTCACTTTTCACTTTCATGCATTGGAGAAGGAAATGGCAACCCACTCCAGTGTTCTAGCCTGGAGAATCCCAGGGATGGCGGAGCCTGGTGGGTTGCTGTCTATAGGGTTGCACAGAGTCAGACACGACTGGTGACTTAGCAGCAGCAGCAGCAGCACCTGTGACACCACAAACTAAAGGTGTGACACTTTTAAAAACTGGTCTAAATAATTAGGGTTTTATTCTTCTCAAATATCTGGGGTGATTACTTTCTAGTATTCTTCCAGGACTTCTCTATAAAGAAAATTCATAATGTCATTTCATATCATAGGTCTGGATAGACACTAAAGATTTTCTCTCTTTCCTTCTCTACCTTTGATATTTTTGATGTTTATCAAGGTAATACATGCAAATATTTTAAGTCTTTGGTTAAAAAAAAAAGTCTTGTGGAACTACAAGGTTCATAACAAAGCACAACGGAGTATATTTTAACACACATACAGTCTTAAAAAAGTGGTGGCCTCACCAAAGCTTGAGATACCCTCCCAAACTTATTTGCTGGCTTTTTTTTTTTTCACGTTTACCAACATTTTCCCAAATTAAATATTTTTACTGCTACTTCTTGATTTGTAAATTTTTAACAGTACCTAATAGAAAAGATAAAGATCTTAAAGATCCAACACTACATTTTTCCTCCCTTCAGCCTCTCAATATTGTTATATCACAATATTTTAAATTAAATCAGTGTTTTATGTTAACCTTATTATGACTCTTGTGTGTTTTCCTTCTGGATCAATTAACTGGATTATGATTACATTTCCTTTCTTATGCAACTTTTTGTCTTACAATTAATAGTCGCCTTCGTTTTCTGTTTGACAAAATTTCTGCATCATTATCACTGTCTCAGACCTTCCAACAGAAAAGTAAAAATGAATTATTTTGAACTCAACCATGGAAAAACTCCCGTGGAGCACTCCTTCCTTCAGTCTGGACTATCCCTCACTAGGTCTGCTCTATACAATTGTCATCTTAGAATTTCCTTTTGTCTTTCCTAGGGTGATCCCCTCTTTCCTAAAACCTGTTATCTTTGTCATTGTTTCAGTAGAGCACATCTTCCAGTAGTGCCCCAGGAACAGTGGGGGTTAGTAAATTTTTTATTGCATGCAAGAAAAGTATCTTTAATTGTCCCTCACATTTGATTAATAACATGATTTAGTGTAATTTTAGGTTGAAAATAATTTTCTCTCAGAATTTTGAAAGCGCTGTTTGTTTTCTAACTACTACTGTCAGCATTAAAAAATATGCTATTCTCATTACCTGCTCTTCTATTATGAATAATCCATTCCCCTTTCCCCACTCCCTCTTCATCTCCTGTCAACAAGATTTTTGGATCTTCTCTTTAACCCTTGTGTTTAGAAATTTCATGACAATGTGACATAGTACTTTTGATTTTTTTCCGTTCATTATGCTGGGCACTCAGCAGTCTCTGTCAATCTGGAAACTCACATCCTTCAGTTATCAGAGATCTTGTAATTTCTTTGATAATTTCCATCCCTTCATTTCTTCTCCATTCCTAAAACTCCAGTTAGCCTAGTGTTGGACTTTATGGATTCATTCTCCAATTGTTTTAATTTCTTTTTGTTCTATTTTTCTGAAAGATTTCCTCAATTTTATATATTAATACTATTAATTATTTTTGCTACTTAAAAACTTTCCCCCCCAAAAAAACTTTCCCAGAGCTATTATTCTCTGCTCCTTTTTTGGGGAGGAGCATCCTGTCTTTGCTTGATAGATGCGCTATTTTACACTATCAGAGGCAGAAGATGCTTATTGTTTTCAAAAAATATCCTTCTGCTTTCCATATTGCCTGTTTTCCATTTTGACTTCCTGTTCTTTCTTGGTGAAGGTTTATCTCAGCTATCTGGTGATCCTTTGCTGTCCTTTCATATTTAAAAGTGTGTCATTACAAAGGTATTGGGAAGGTCTATGTTAACTGGAAGAGTCTGTCAGTTGGTGGGTTTCATTGCAGGTTAATAAAGTAGGGATACATGTTTTGTTGGGAGACCCTCAAGTATCATTCTTCATAGATACTTCTTCTGGGATTATTCAATTTCAGGTTTCTCTCAAAACTAATTCTCAGCTATCCTGCCTGGAGAATATAAGCCTTGGTGTCAGCATCCTTGGAGTGAAATAGAGCAAGAGGGCTGGGCAAGTTTCATCATTCAGCATGTAGGTATCCCTCTGATCTCTGTTTTCAGTGTGGTATTCCTCCTGCCCGAGCCTCCTCAGCTGTGATCTTTAACCTCTATCCCAGTCTGGAGATTTTCAAACTCAGTTTTTCACAGAATAAACCAGGGAGATAGAGGAGTGATTGCCTAACTGAGCAGGATGAAGAAGGGGCCTCGTAGTCCAACTTCTTAAATAGACTTTCGGCCAATCCTCCACTTTTAGACCACTGCATGTCTCTGATGCTACAGTACCTTTCATTCCTGGTGTCTCAGTGTTCTGCAATGAGAACCTGCTTGCCTCTTGTTAGTATACCCCTCCCAAATATTTGGAATTCTGTTTCCTCAGCTCAACCTTCCAACTTCCAAAGTGCTGTTGATATCCCTCATGTGCTGTCATCTTTCTTATTCCCTTTCTTTGTGGACTGATAACATTAAAAATATTAACTCATCATTTTAGTGAATGGGGGAGAGAAAAGGGATGAAGACATGTTTAATCTGTTCTTGTACATTGAGAATTGCAGGACTGACAAGATGCTCACTCTTTTGCTCCCATAAAAAAATGTCAGAACCAGAAAACTCAGAGATAAAATTCTGTTCTCATGAAGGTGATATAAAAAAAATATGGGTCTGAGAACTGTAGTATCTCTTCTCAAGTCCTGGTATTATTATTTATTGATTGGTTGACGTTGATGTTGATGTTGGTTAAGTTACAAATGTTTCATCATCTATAAACTGGTGATAATCATCCCTATCACAGCCTATCTTACTTGCAATGACTAAGGTAAGATAACTGATATAAATGTATGAATATACATCAAATATGTAACATTTATCATTAACTTGGCATAGTCAAATATATTTTGAGAGAGAGGCAGTGTAACAGAGTAGAAAGAGTATGGGCTTCAGAGTCAATACAGACCTAGATTTGATTGCATCTCTGTCATTCATTGTGTGATCTTGGGTAAGTAACTTAACCTCTCAGCTTTGTTTTCCCTATTTATAAAATGAGTATGATATTATGAATCTGACAACACTGTAATGAGGATTAAATGAGATAATGCATGTAACATGGGCTCCCAGGTGGCACTAGTGGTAACGAACTTGCCTGCCAATGCAGGAGACGTAAGAGATGTGGGTTCAATCCCTGGGTCGGGAAGATCCTCTGGAGAAGGAAATGGCAACCCACTCCAGTATTCTTGCCTGGAGAATTCCATGGACAGAGGAGCCTGGCGGGCTACAGTCCATGGGGTTGCAAAGAGTTGGACATGACTGAGTGACTAACACACAGTGCTAAACCACATTAGTAATTAGGATCTGAAGTCATCAATAGTCCTCGTAAAAGCTTTTTATTTGCTTTTTTCCTAGGACCAAATTATAAGGTAAGCAGCCCAAGTTCAAAGAGCCCAGCATACATATTCTTTGAAGTGGCAATAGGTTATTACTGAGACCTCTTTAAGAATATTTTGTTATGAAGTAAGACATAAAATTTGTAATGAATATTAAAGGAGATCAGGCACTTTGGAACACTGGAACTACTACTCAAAAAATTATTTTAAGAGTTATAGTTTTTTTTCTATTTGATTCTTACATAAACCCAGAAGCTTGGAAGGCTTTATCATCCTGTTTAAAGATGAAAAAATCAAGGCATGAGTGAAAAAGCAACTTGCTCAAGGTTCATTAGTCATCAAAGAACAATCAGGAACTCCAACCTTGGACTTTTGACTCCCTACTCAGGGCTCTTTTTAAAAAAGAAGTTCTAGTTAAATACACATAAAATTTACCATCTTAATATCTTTTGTGTACAATTAAGTACATTCACCTCTTTGTGCAACTAATCTCCAGAACTCTTTTCATCCTGCAAAACTGAAACTCTATACCCACTAAACAATTCCCATTCTCCCTCATTCCCCAGACTCTGGCAACCACCATTCTACTTTCTATGAATTTGACTATGCTAGGTGCTACATATAAATTTTATTCTTTTTGTGACTGGCTTATTTCACTTATATAATGTCCTCAAGGTTCATCCATGGTACAGCATGTCAGAATTTCCTTCTTTTTAAGGCTGAATAATATTCCATTACATGTATATACCACATTTTGTTTATTTATTCATGAACGGACATCTAGGTTGCCTGGCTCTTTGGCTATTGTGAATAATGCTGCTATTGATTCCTGGGTCCGGACGATTCCCTGGAGGAGGGCATGGCAACCCACTCTAGTATTCTTGCCTTGAGAATCCTATGAACAGAGGAGCTTGGCAGGCTACAGTCCATAGGTCACAAAGAGTTGGACACAACTGAAGCAATTGAGCACAGCACAGCACACATTGGAATACAAATCTCTCTTTGTGACTCTGATTTCAATTATTTTGGATATATACCCACAATTGTATTGCTGTACCATATGATAATACTATTTTCAATTTCTTGAGGAACCACCATATTGTTTTGGGGAACAGCTATACATAGTGGCTACACCATTTTACACTTTAACCGAAAGTACACAAGGGTTCCAATTTCTCCACATTCTTGTTAACACTCATCATTTTCCTTTTTTTTTCCCCCAATAGCTATTCCAGTGGGTGCAAGGTGGTAAATCACTGTGGTTTTCATAAGAGTTTTGAAGTCTTCTGTAGAGATGCCAACACACTAAGTAACCCTGAGTCATATTACAACCCAATTTACAGCATTAACATCCTACTAGATTTAAAACACTGTAGGAAGCAACAGTACAGTCACTGCCCTCAAGGATTTTATAATCTAGCTGGAAAGATTATAAAATTATTTATATGCAGTTAAAAATAAACAGCAGTGCAAACAGCATAGTCTACATGTGTGTGCTCAGTCTCTCTGTCATGTCTGCCTCTTTTGTGACCCCATGAACTGTAACCTGCCAGGCTCCTTCTGTCGATGGAATTTTCAAGGCAAAAATACTGGAGTAGGCTGCCATTTCCTCTCTCCACGGGACCTTTCCAACCCAGGGATTGAACCCACGTCTCCTCTATCTCCTCCACTGGCAGGCAGATTCTTTACCATGGTGCCACTTGGGAAGTCCATAGTCTATATGATGAGTATTATCATGAAAATAGAGAAGGGTAAAATTATAATAGGTTGGGGGGATTAGAAAAGGCTTTGAAGAGCACCTCAAACATTTTAAAACAGAGGGTTTAAATTATTTGAGAGATATTTTATATTATTATTTCATTTTTTAATTTATGCATTCTTTCAACAAACATTTATTGTGCTGCACAATAGGGCTAAATACTGTGCCAGGTGTTGGGATTACAAAGTCTCTCAAGAGCAAGGGAGAAATGAGACGTGATAATCCAAGGTGCTGACTAAGTACATGGTACACGAAATCAGTCCTTTCTAAGGGCCTGCTGATGTACCAAAAAGACTGTTATCACCTACTTTTATAATGATTCACAAAGGGAGTATGAGAAGCATATTTCTTTCCAGACTATGTTCATACCCAATTACTTCAAACAGAATACAGCTGGGAAGTTTCCTATTCTCTTTTGGGAAGAAAGCAACATTCAAGACTAAGACTTTGTAAATTAGTTATGAGTGCTCATACCGATCATCCCACTTGAGTTCTTGTAAGTTAGTTATGAGTGCTCATACCTATCATCCCATTGGGGTTCTTGCATTCACAAACATGTGCTAGCATCACAAAAGCAAAGAAAGATGAATAAAACACAGATCCTGCCCTCTAGGATCTCAAAGACAGACTCAATATGATTTTATAAGGGTTGTAATAGAGTAACGAGAGAACTTCCCTGCTCCCTCCACTCCAAGGAAATCATGTGTGTTTGTTTGTGCTTAGTTATAATATTGTCCGAGTCCAATTCTGACTCCACAGACTGTAGCCTGTTTGTTTGTGCTTAGTTATAATATTGTCTGAGTCCGACTCTGACTCCACAGACTGTAGCCTGCCAGGCTCCTCTGTCCATGGGATTTTCCCAGGAAGAATACTGGAGTGGGTTGCCATTTCCTCCTCCAGGGGATCTTTCCGGCCCAGGGATCAAACCTTTGTTTCCTGCATTTCAAGTGGTTTCTTTACCACTGAGCTACTGGGGAAGCTTGAGGAAATGATAGGTTTCCTTTAAAACACAACATCTAAGCTGAATCTTCACTTCCCCAGTGGCTCAGTGGTAAGGAATTGCCTGCAATGCATGAGTTGTGGATTCGATCCCTAGGTCGGGAAGGTCCCCTGTAGAAAGGAAATGGCAACCTACCCCAGTATTCTTGCCTGGGAAATCCTAATCCATGGGGTTGCAAGAGAGTCAGACATGACTGGGCAACTAAACAAGTTGAATCTTAAAGGATGGCAGGAGGAGTTAATCAGATGGGAAGAGAAGGGATGAACATTCCTAGTCAGGAGAACAGCATGTTCAAGGAACATTAAGGGATTTAGTGTAGCTGCACCTTAAAATACATGATTGCTATTGTTGTTCAGTTGCTAAGCCATGTCCCACTCTTTGCAACCCCATGGATTGCAGCATGCCAGACTTCCCTGTCCTTCACTATCTCCCTGAGTTTGCTCAAACCCATGTTTGTTGAGTTGGTGATGCCATCCAACCATTTCATCTTCTGTCACTCCCTCCTCCTCTTGCCCTCAATCTTTCCCAGCATCAGGGTCTTTTCCAATGAGTCGGCTCTTTGCATCAGGTGGCCAAAGTATTGAAACTTCAGCATCAGTTCTTCCACTGAATATTCGGAGTTGATCTTCTTTAGGATTGACAGGTTTGACCTCTTTGTTGTCCAAGGGGCTCAAGAATCTCCTCCAACACCACAGTTTGAAAGCCTCAATTCTTCAACACTCAGCCTTCTTTATGATCCAACTCTCACAATTCATGATGAGGAATAGTAAGAAGGATAGTGAGTAGAGAGATGAGGGGAGCTGAAGAGGGAGACTGTGAACAAATATTATACTGAAGGTAACAGAGAATTTACAGGTTTCTAGGAAGGGGAGGAGCATGATTAGTTTTTTTTTGTTTTTTTAAGGAAACTCTGAAAGCTTCCCTGGTTGGTCAGACGGTAAAGAACCTGCCTGCAATGCAGGACACTGGGGTTTGACTCCTGGGTCGAGAAGATCCCTGGAGAAGGGAATGGCAACCCACTCCAGTGTCCTTGTTTGGAGAATCCCATGGACAGAGGAGCCTGTCAGACTACAATCCTTGGGTTCCCAAAGAGTTGGACACAACTGAGCAACTAACATTTTCACTTTCTGCAGGTTATTAGGTTGGTGCAAAAGTAATTGCGGTATTTGCATTGTTGAACTGTGCTGTTTGATACTGGAATACATTCTTAAATAAATGTGGATATGTTATATATCATTTTAATGCACATATCTTGCTTTATGTTTTTTTGCTAATAAATTATTTGCTGTTTATTTTATATTTATTTTAGACTAAGGAAATGATGTTAGACAAAAAGCTAATTCAACTGATTTTCTTATTTCAGTTCAAAATGGGTCATAAAGCAGCAGAGACAACTTGCAACATCAACAACCCATTTGGCCAGGGAAGTGCTAATGAATGTACAGTGCAACGGTGGTTCAAGAAGTTTTGCAAAGGAGATGAGAGCCTTGAAGATGAGGAGTGTAGTGGCCAGCCATCAGAAGTTGACAATGACAACTGAGAGCCATCATTGAAGCTAATCCTGACAACTACATGAGAAGTTGACGAAGAACTCAACATCAACCATTTTAATGTCATGCAGCTTTTGAAGCAAATTGGAAAGGTGAAAAAGCTCCCTAAATGTGAGCCTCAGTGAGCTGACCAAAAATCAAAAAAATCATCATTTTGAAGTGTCATTTCCCCTTATTTTATGCAACAACAAATCATTTTTTGATTGGATTGTAACAGATGATGAGAAGTGGATTTTATACAACTGGCAATGACCAGCTCAGTGCCTGGGCAGAGAAGCAGCTCCAAAGCACTTCCCAAAGCCAAACTAATACCAAAAAAAGGTAATGGTCACTGTTTGGTGGTCTGCTGCCCGTCTGATCCACTACAGCTTTCTGAATCCTGGCAAAACCATTACATCAGAAGTATGCTTAACAAATCGAAGAGATGCACCAAAAACTGCAAGGCCTGCAGGTGGCCTTGATCAACAGAATGGGCCCAATTCTTCTCCATGACAACACCCAACCGCACATTGCACAACCAATGCTTCAAAAGTTGAACAAATTGCGCTACAAAGTTTTGCCTCATCCACCATATTCACCTGACCTCTAGCCAACCAACTACTACCTCTTCAAGCACCTCAACAACTTTTTGCAGGGAAAATGCTTTCCAAGAGTTTGTCAAATCCCAAAGCATGGATTTTTATGCTACAGGAGTAGACAAACTTATTTCTCATTGGCAAAAATGTGTTTCAGACCATGAATTTTAAATCATTATAACTAGGCTCAAACACATCTTTATTAAACAAAATAGGAACCATTATAATCAACACATTTTATCCAACGAGAAATAAGTTTGTTTACTCCTGTAGTGTAAAAAATCCATGCTTCGGGATTCAACAAACACTTGGAAAGCATCTTACCTGCAAAAAGTTGTCGAGATGCTTGAAGTGATAGTCAGTAACTGGCTAGAGGTCAGATGAATATGGAGGGTGAGGAAAAACTTTGTTAAACACTATTGTAGGTTTTGAGGACACAGCTGTGATGAACAATTTCCTGCCTCCACAGAGTTACATTCTAGCATGGAATATATTTTTTCAGGGACTAAAATATTTGTGTTTGCTGCCCAGAGCATTCCCTTCCCCGTATAAATGTTTTAGGGAATCTCTAAGTTGGTACTCAAAACATTGTGCATTCAATGATCAGAAAAAAAGAAGTGGATGGTTTTAAGGTACATTTCATTCAGGTGCCAGGTAAACCCTAAGAAGTTATCTATGCTCCAGAACAAGTGTACGTTAGAAAAGTACATTGACTAGCTTAACAATGTTCTTTGCACTTATAATTTCTCTATCCTGAACTTTGCTAGATGGAAAAACATGGCCAAATCCTGGCAGATTTCTTTTTCTGGATTCCAAGAGAACCATTTCAATTCTTATACATTCTTTCAGACATATTGTAATATTATTGATTTCAATTATATAAGGTTCAGTCATTTTTACCATATATGATTAAATAAAGGCTCTAATTTCAACTATCTCACTGTAAAAATTGTGTTAAAATTTTGGATACTATTGGATTTTCATCCATAAATACAATAAATATTCACCAAATATTTAAGTGCCCATAATGAACCTGGCACTCTGCTAAGTGCCGGGGATTTCAGAGTGAATTAGATTTTTTACCTACCTCAAGCACTATAATACATATCTTTCACTACATTCTGGTAGCAAAGTGAGATTATTAAATCACAAGTAAAAAACCAACCAATAAATCAAACAAATTGTGGTAAGTGTTATGAAGGAAAAACGCAAGCTGCAATATCCAAGAAGAGATGACAATCACCCGTACCAGGCTAGTGGCAGTGGAGACAGAACTGGTTGACTCAGATTTTGGACACTGACTCAATAAGACTTGATAACGAATTGGATGAAGTGATGAAAAGAAAGGAACTGAGTTAACTCCTGGGTTTCCAACTTAAGCAACAGGGTAGAGAGCAGTGCCTTGTTAATTGAGATGAGGAAGATTTGCAGTGGGAAATACTCAAGTTGTTATAAACGCAGTAACTCTGAGACCTCTGTGAGACTAGCAAATGTAAAGAAATATGCACTTGGACCATGAAGCTAGAATTGAGAGGTTTGGGTTGGAAATAATGGATTTGAGAATCACTGACATAATGATGATATTTGGAGCCAGTATTTCATTAGACTAGATTTCTAAATCTGTGACACAATATCTCATAAGTCATTTCTATGTATGATTAAATAATTAAGAATTCATTTCTGTTAGTGTAGTTCCTGAAGAATAAACTATGTAAGATTTCTTTGGGTGAGGGCACGGTGCTCACAATACCTTCTAATACATCAACCCCAAAATAAATTTGAGTTACTAAATGCTTTTCATTACTATCTCAGTGACTTTCTCTTTACTCATCAAAGCTAACTTGTAAAAGTCCCATGTAATGAATGAAAAGAACTGAATAGGTCTAGATTTCTCTATGGATTAGACTTTCTATCTTAATTATGTTTCCGTAATTTAAACATCACCTACAAGGATATATGGGCTTACTTAAGAAGACAGAGTACTGAACTAAAGATCATGAGATCTGGATTCTGTTCAAGTACTGTCATGATTTAATTTTAAGTCATAGCCTCTATAGGCCTGCTATTTTATGGGTCAAGAGAAGAGACTAAGGAATATTTTAAAGCCTATGAAAACATAAATTTAGTATACAATTGAAGCATTATCATCAATAGCTTACTACTGGGAAGTTGGAGATCTGGGGTGGTGCTGAGCATCAAGAATGGCTCAGAGTGAAGATTCCAGTAGGCTGTTCTGGATTTCTCACTACTTTTCTGTAGACTTTGTAATTTAGCTTCTGTATCTATAAAATGGAAGAATCATGATTTCCCTCACCATTATGATAGAAAAATTAATAAATGTCTATATTTCACAATAAACTGTGGAAAATTCTGAAAGAGATGGGAATACCAGACCACTTGACCTGCTTCTTGAGAAATCTGTATGCAGGTCAGGAAGCAACAGTTAGAACTGGCCATGGAACAACAGACTGGTTCCAAATAGGAAAAGGAGTACGTCAAGGTTGTATATTGTCACCCTGCTTATTTAACTTATATGCAGAGTACATCATGAGAAATGCTGGGCTGGAAGAAGCACAAGCTGGAATCAAGATTGCCAGAAGAAATATCAATAACCTCAGATAGGCAGATGACACCACCCTTATGGCAGAAAGTGAAGAAGAACTAAAGAGCCTCTTGATAAAAGTGAAAGAGGAGAGTGAAAAAGTTGGCTTAAAGCTCAACATTCAGAAAATGAAGATCATGGCATCTGGTCCCATCACTTCATGGCAAACAGATGGGGAAACAGTGGAAACAGTAGCTGACTTTATTTTGGGGGGCTCCAAAATCACTGCAGATGGTGATTGCAGCCATGAAATTAAAAGACGCTTACTCCTTGGAAGGAAAGTTATGACCAACCTAGATAGCATATTCAAAAGCAGAGACATTACTTTGCCAACAAAGGTCCATCTAGTCAAGGCTATGGTTTTTCCAGTGGTCATGTATGGATGTGAGTTGGACTGTGAAGAAAGCTGAGTGCCAAAGAATAGATGCTTTTGAACTGTGGTGTTGGAGAAGACTCTTGAGAGTCCCTTGGACTGCAAAGAGATCCAACCAGTCCATCCTAAAGGAGATCAGTCCTGGGTGTTCATTGGAAGGACTGATGCTGAAGCTGAAACTCCAATACTTTGGCCACCTCATGCAAAGAGCTGACTCCTTTGAAAATACCCTGATGCTGGGAAAGGTTGAGGGCAGGAGGAGAAGGGGACAACAAGATGAGATGGTTGGATGGCATCACCGACTCAATGGACATGGGTTTGGGTGAACTCCAGGAGTTGGTGATGGACAGGGAGGCCTGGCGTGCTGCAGTTCATGGGGTTGCAAAGAGTCAGACACGACTGAGCGACTGAACTAAACTGAAGTTTTATAGATTCCTGGATGAGAGGTTAGGAAAATACAAATTACTGTTGTGTTGATGTACTTATTAGCTTAATCTAAGCAGGATCTATCTCTTGGAAAACGTGGAAACACTTAGCTATCACTGCTTTCTGACTTCTGCCCACTTCTCAGGGATTCTCGGCTTTCCCTAGAAAACAAACTATTACCTTGAGGGTAGCCTGAAATCTCTGAAGAAAGTAAGCAGCCAGTTCAGAGAGGTCGTATCTGGTACCGGGCTGTAATGGTCAACACTATTTGCTAAGCAGACCAGCATTTTCCAAACAGGGAACAGCAGTACAGTAAGGCCTCATTAAAACTTTGTGTGCCTTTGTTAATGTGAACCAACTTCGTTGGCCAAACTAAGTAACTTAAGAGTGATTGCCTATGAGCTCCTCTCTACCTCTCCCTAATTTCTCTTGTTTTTTCCCACTTGTCTTTTCTTTGTCTCAGATCTTCATTCTCCTACTTGAATGGACTTTTCAGAAACTTTGGTCTTCTCTATTGTTTCCTTCTCTCCTCTTCAAGGTCTGCTCGCTCAAAATGATTTGGGGACTGTCATGTCCGAAATATCTTTTACCTCTCAGAGACCAAGAGAATATAAATGGTATTCAACAATGGCTTTCAACCAGAGGTGATTTGGTAATGTCTAGAGACATTGTTTGGAGAAGGCGATGGCACCCCACTCCAGTACTTTTGCCTGGAAAATCCCATGGACGGAGGAGCCTGGTAGGCTGCAGTCCAGGGGTCGCTAAGAGTCGGACACGACTGAGCGACTTCACTTTGACTTTTCACTTTCATGCATTGGAGAAGGAAATGGCAACCCACTCACTCCAGTGTTCTTGCCTGGAGAATCCCAGGGACGGGGAAGCCTGGTGGGCTGCTGTTTATGAGGTCGCACAGAGTCAGACATGACTGAAGTGACTTAGCAGAGACATTGTTGGTTTTTACAATCATGGGAAGGGTGCCACTGGCATCTAGTAGACACAGGTCAGGGATACTGCTAAACATCCTACACTGCACAAAAAACAGCCCACAACAACAAAGAATGGCCTAACACACTGATGGTGTTGCTACTGAGAAATCCTGATATGCAGATTATCAGTAGCTGAAAAGGAGGAGGCAATGCAGCCTCCTTAGGATACAGATTCTCAAGGTGGTAAAGCAACAGCCACTGACATCAGATTGCCTAGACTTGGATCATTCTCACTAATCCTTGGCTCCTTGGAGGCAGGGGCCTTATTTTACCTACCATGCTTAAATTACGGACTAGTATGCAACGGAGAGTGCTAACCAATTGTGGATTGTCTCACGTAGTTGTTTTAAGGACTCAAGAAGGGAACATATACTAAGTGATATGAAGCACAGTGAGAGGGAGAAAAGCAGCTCCTGAATAGGGGGAGCTAGGCTAGTGTTATCAACTAGGATATGCTGCCCTATTGAATAAAATTTCAGAAAACACCAACATCACACATAGCCACTCTGTGACCATGATGGATCAAGACAAAAACAAAACCACCTCCATAAACTTACTAACAAACGAATAAGAACAGTGACCCAACCACACACACCCACACCCACACCTCACACACACACACACACACACACACAAAGACGAAATATCCCCCTATCCTGGCTGAGGGACTGCAGCTTCTTAACCAATCACAGCTTTAGCCACTCTTGGTTCTTCTCCCTTTTTCAGGTAAGAATTACTAAAATACCCATTAGAATTACCTTCATCTCCTTCTTAACAGCATCCAATCCAAAGAGAAGGCCTGCTTCCTGGAACCCTCCCCCAGATTACCTAATATAAGCTCCAACCCTGTAAATTCTTTCCAGCACCCTCTTCCTGACATGCCCCCTGCACCTTACGAGGAGACAATAAGCCCAGCTTTGTTCAACACGACGAGTGTTCTAGGTGGTCTTCGGCTAGGGGGCACTGACAGTAGTGAGAGCCCCAAAGGCTAACTGCTTCTATTATGCCTCAAGGGGAATTGCACCCACGCATTCGATGTCTTACAAACAAGGATTTTGAGGTTTCCGGACAGAATGCCTCTTGCCAGGCCGTTTCTCCTCATGAGGTCTCCTTTCCCGTCTACAGGGAGGAGGCTTTTGGTTTCCGACCTCCCAAAGTGAAATCCAGCCTGTTGGGTTAGATTTCTGAAGTAAAACGCCTCAGTGATGTGAGCGCCTCCGCTTCCAACTTCGAGTTACTCAAACACTAGCATACCCCACGGGGACACGGTGGAAGTGGTAGCAGAGAAATTAAAGCCCCAAAGAGTTCATATTACTGAATGCCTCACCCACCTCCCTAACTCAGGAGAAACCGCCCCGAATTCAGCTTGGGTTCCCTGCTCCTCCAAAAGCGGAGGTTAGAACAGCCACCGGCAAAATCGAACCTTCCGGGCCGGCTTCCTTAGCGTCGCGCACGCGCAGGGGCCGCTGGACAGTCACCGCGCTAGCGCCTGCCTCTTCCGGGTGGACTACAAGTCCCAGCTTGCCGGCACACGGTGTCGCCTGGTAACTCGCGCCAGTCGGAGCGCGCTAGGTCGGCTTCTCCGCGCGCCTGCGCATTGGCGGTCTCTGCGCAGGCGCATTAATAACGTTTGGGAGGAGAGGGCGGGGTGTCGTTCCCTTTCGCTGATGCAAGAGCCTAGTGCGGTGGTGGGAGAAGTGTCGGCAGGAGCAGCGCTGAAGCCGGGGCCTGGGGCTGACCCGTCAGAGTTTCCGTCCGTGCCGAGCCCACTCGAGCCGCAGCCATGTCCGGGGACGAGGTGAGGGCCTGAGACTGGCACTGTGTCTAGGGACCAAGGCAGTGAGCCAGACCCACCCCAGTATGGGAGACTGGGCCTGCGGCCTAGCGGCCGGCCGCCGCCATGTGGGGCAGCCGGGCCTAGGCGACCCGGAGCGGTAGAGCCGGCGAGGGCTCCGGAGCCCTGGCTTAGCGGTTCCCGGCTCTCCTCAGGGCGGCGGCGCTGATGCCGGCGTCCTCCCGTGGCCGGCGTTTCCGGAATGGAGAGCACGTAGAGTTGCCCTCTAGAAGAGGGCTTGAATCCCCGGTTCATGCCCCAACTGAACGAGACTGGGGCCGGCGACTCCTGCATTCCTTTCGATTTGACTGCAGCTCCAACTCTCCCTCGCTGGGCGCTGGTGGTACTGAGAGGAGCGTCTCTCGGCTCTAGTAGAGCGACCGCGTTTCAAACTTTGCAGGCTGGCTTGTCCTGCCCGGCATCCACTTTTGTTCTTATCTAGAGCTTTTTTTTTTCTTTTTTTTTTTTAAGACGGGAGAGAGGGGGAGAAGGCAAGAAGAAAACATCCTTCAGTCTGAAAAAGTGATTAACCTGGGAAAGTTTTAGGGCGGGAGTCCCTGAGTCTGCCTTAGCATAGCTCTCAGCGACGTCAGCGGGAAGTCCGGGCTGCAAAGCTCCCTCGGTCTTTTCCCACTGTCTTACTTGTACCTCAGCAAATTTCCTCAAGTCCCTTTTTGGTCAGGTTTATCGCAGTTTATTTAAATCCAAACGGCCTAAAATGACATTTGACTTTTAAGTACGAGCCATAGGTATTGAACTACCGCTGGAAAACTCCCTTAAGTTTTTGATTAATTTCTGTAAACATTGGAGTGATTGGCCAGCAGGGCCTTGGAGAGCAGAGAAAAATTCGAAGCTTTTTTGAGCTTTGTCATTTGAGGTGGGTCCTGAAAATGCTTTGAATTTCTTCAAGTAGTGGAAAGGATTCAGGGCAAGGACGAAGAATATTATCCAACTTGATTAGAGTTAATTCCTTAAAATATAGGTAGTGGCTAGTTCATGGAGGAGTTTGAAGACAAATTAAGGGATTTGGGATTTTATTCTGGAGGCGATTCCAAGCTCTTAATTCTCAGAAATGAGAATACTGAGGCTTCTAGAGAGTTGTGTGATGCTCGTGATCAAATAGTAAGTGACTGAGCCAGTAGTATTTAGAATTCCAGATCTCCGTTTGGTGCCTAGGAGACTCTGAGGAAGGAAACTGAGTCTGAGGGAAGTATGCGATTCCTGCTTTGGAGGTCATGGTTAGCCGTTGCTGTCCACCATTGTCTTTCAAAAGTTCTGAGAGGCGTTGTGTCAGGTTAGTTTTGTTTCTACTCATTTTCTAAGCTTTCCATTACCTTTAACAAGTAAGCATCTGTATAGCACAGAGTTCTCTGGGGTGCTGTTCTGTGTTTTTTATGGTAAAGTGCTCACAAGTGTTTTAAGAGTTCTACTACTAGTTGGTACAGGAGGTAGAAATAGAGCATTAACAGCAGTTGGGAGGGCTGGAGGGTTCAGTTTTAGCGGTGGGATTAGATGTTGAAGTGGAATATTACTGAAGGGTGAAAAGGATTTTGACAAGCAGAGATGGCAAAACCAGCATTCCAGCAGAGGACTTTGAAAGCCAATAAAGTATTAAAAAGCTTTGCATTTCTCAGATCTACCAGTCCATTTTGTAAACTGGAAATAACTGCCCAGGGAAGTTAAGTCATCCAACATCACAGAGCAAGTTAGTGGAACTAGAATCCCACCTTTGCCTTCCACTCTGAAGGTATGTGCAGGTTCTGGTTCCTTTAATCCTGTTGGATAGAGAAGTTTTCTTAGGCCAGTCCTTAACTTCTGGCTACTTTACAGGCTTGTAAGGATCAAGTGAAAAATCGGTAGGTGGAAATGATAAACTGTTAGGGACGTCCTACAGCAGAAGTAGTCCTGCATGGTAGCCAGGATAGAGGATTGAAGAATCTAATAAAAAGTAATTTATTTGTTTTTTCACATTTCCTGTTTTTCTTTTTTTTAATGTATAGTTGCCATAAACTGCACACTTCCTTTCAAACCTGGCAAGTAAGCCCAAAACTCAAATAGCATAATCTCTTTTAAGATTATGCTCTCATTAATCTCTTTTAAGATTAATACTCTGAAAAGCAGTATTCTAGAAATAGGAGGGCTGCCATGTGAGGAAAAGTTCCCTGATCTGCAGGCATCAAAATGCTGTCAGTAGCTAAGATTATTGCTTATTACTGGGCCCCATTCACAAAGTATCTGAATACTGGGTTTTCACACAACATGGTAAGGTGTTTTACAAAAGAAACTGAATGAAAAATGGAATGTGTGTTGTATGAAGTATACAAAACACAGAAGAACAAAATACAAATAAAAATCTCCCAGAATCCTATCACCCAGAGATGACCACACAGCATTTGTTCTGCTCACCTTGCCTCTCTGGGTTCTTTTGCAGCTCACTCCTACCTTCTTGGGGTGGTGCCTTCTAGGCCTTAAAGTTATCTTGAGTAAGGTATGATAGATGTGAGTAGGCTTCCAATTTGCTGAAGCACTTTAGTCTGTTGGTAATTTTTGCTGGTATCCCTTTTCCTCACCTTCTTCAACCCAACCCAGTGTGGGAAGTTAAAAAGAGAAAACGTTTGAAGACTTTATTGTAGACTTAAAAAGATAGCTCAAAAGAGTCTGATTTTCCTTAAGCACACTGTGAGCAACTGTTTGCTTCTCAGATCCCAACTAGTCTCATAAAACATCTGGACTGTGATACTTCAGATATAAAAGTCTTAAAAAAAAAAAAAACCACATATAAGTCAAGACTGACCTTGTGGTTTGAGGGAGGTCTACTTTGGGTACTGTTTAGGAATCCCTGGTTTCCATATTTTTAAACTCTAGTTTTGCTGAGTGGTGTGAATAAAATGAAGGGATGAGTATATGTCTTCAGCATCCAGAGACAGTAATTGGGAGAGATGTTAATTACATCAGTGTATAATTCTTGCATATTTATAACCCTTTTCAAGGCTACAACCATAATGTTTCCCTGTGGACCTATATGAATGTTTTTCAAAGGATAATAGCAGTGGATGTCCCTCTCATCTTTGGTCTGTTTTACTGAATAATAGTTAAAAGATAATTAATATTCTAGGCAAACTTGATACTGAAAAAAAAATGCAGTAAATGGCCTGCCAGACAACCAGATTTATAGTGCTTGGAGTGTTATCTGTCATTTTGCCAAATCTCCATATTTCAGGAATGAGGATGAACTATAGCTTCTTCCTTGGAATGATTACAACACAGTATTTAGGGTGACCCAAGACCCAGTAGGTCAGCAGTGGGGAACTCCTTCCTCCTAACTCTTCTGTTTACTACTCTTAAGTTTGCCAAACTATGCTCCTCAGACTGACTGCTTTCTAGAATTAATCATTTATACAGTTAGAGCATTCTTAAGGTAGGAGGGGATAACTTTGAAATGAGGCTATATCAATTTCCAAAACATCTTGCAGATCCTTCTTTATTGGGTGAGGATGATACTATACCACTCTCCCTTATTACAGACCATAGTTTGGTTTCAGTGTAGCTCAGTTTCCTTAATGTACTTGGGACATAAAGGATTTTAAGTTAATTACAATCAATTTGGGAATTTTTTTTGAGTTTCATGATATGTCTTAAAGATTAGATCACCCTGAGTTGATGGATTTTGGTGATAGGAAGCAAGACATACCATGCTTTGTCAACTCTAAAGCATTATATATAAATTGTATAACAATTGCTAACATTTATTGAGTACTTTTGTACCAGGTACTGTGCCAAGTGTTTTATGTATATTTACCTTTTTGTGCTGTGCTTAGTCGCTCAGTCATGTCTGACTCTTTGCCACCCCATGAACTGCCGCCTAAAGTGGCCTCTGTCCAAGGGATTCTCCAGGGAAAAATACCAGAGGGTGTTGCCATGCCCTCCTCCAGGGGATCTTCCCAACCCAGGTGGATTCTTTACCGTCTGAGCCCCCAGGGAAGCCTATTTATGTTTTTAGGTTTGGTTTTGGTTCTGCTACTGATCTCCACTTTACAGTGGAGGTGTGGAGAGGGCAAGAACTTATCTGGGGTAACAAAAGTAAAAACCAGAATTAGGATTTGAATTCAGTCAGTTAGGTTCTGGACTTATGCTTTTAAACATTTTCTTTTAATGTTCTAGAAGAACAAAGCAGAGTAAAAGGTTGTATAGAAGTTTCTTTCACTCAGATAGGGATTTGTTATACGAAGGATTGATGATGGATTTCTTTAAAAGTTTGTCTGAATTTCAGGATAAAAAAAACATTTTTAAGTTTTTTTTAAAATCAGGTCAAGTCTCCTGGTGTAGCAACCCAGGTTATCAAACTTAAAACATGTATGACTTGTCTGGGCTTTGGTTTTCTCATTCATAAAGCAAGGGACGAAGCTTAGGTTGTTATAACGCTAAGCTCCCTTTCCTAAATTCTATTATCTTGTGATAATTTATAAATTAAAAAACAGTACATGTGTTTTTTAAGAGCATGCCTTTTGAGACTGCAACACGCTTGTTACGTGAGCATCATTAAAAATAATCACATGGTCCCGGTTTCTTCTTATCTTTTAAACAGATGATTTTTGATCCTACTATGAGCAAGAAGAAAAAGAAGAAGAAGAAGCCTTTTATGTTAGATGAGGAAGGGGATGCCCAGACAGAAGAAACCCAGCCCTCAGAAACAAAAGAAGTGGAGCCAGAGCCAACTGAGGACAAAGATGTAGAAGCTGATGAAGAAGACAGTAGGAAAAAAGGTAAGTGGTAAACATGAGAGAGTCAGTATTGTTCTGAAAGACCTCGTTCTCTTCCATTGGTGTTTTGAATTTTGTGCACACAATGACCCTCGCAGCCTGAGAGGCTGTTACAGTGAGGCTGAGGCCATGAATAGTCTGGGCACATGGGACCTTGCCAGATTTCTTTTGGGCTTGTTTGAGGGAAGATTCCACCAAATCCACAGGACAAAGATGATAAAACTTTGTCACTCCACAGCTGGTTTTCTAATCTAGCCTGTCCAGAAGTCTCTTCCAGTTTTTTTTTCCTGTCTCTTTTCCAATTTTAACGGTGGTTGTATTTGAGTGTAGGCAGAAAGAAATAGGACCAAGATAGATAGTTTTATGTCTTAACAAGTTTGAAAATATATAGAAGACATTAAAATTACAGCTAGCATTAGTTACTCACTCTTGTGCTCTAACATAAACACCATTTAAATGATTTAGTAAACATGTTTATATTTGTTGAATAGAAGACACTGTACTAGGGGTAGAGAAAACTGACATTTATTGAGCATCTGCCATGTGCTAAGCATCTTGTAAACGTTTAAAACAAAGTTGGAAAATAAATCATTCTTTTAATAAGAATTAGTTATGAATTCATAAATAGCTCCTTGAAAAACTTTGTAATAGAGGCATTTAAAAATATTCCTAGTGTACAGTAGGGCAGAACAAATGGAAAACTTATTAAACCAAACGTATTTTTACTCATTAATGGTAGATAAAATTTCATTTTGTTCATATTGTAGTCTCATTTTAATGAACGTGAAATACTTTATAAGGCCTTTTGTTGGTTGATTGAATAACTTGTTGGACTAGGCACAATAGGTGAGAAAGGCATAATCCCTCGGTATCTCATTGGGAGATAGACAAGCAGCAAGTAAACACCTCTATTGGAATGACAGAAGGTACTATTATCAAGCACCTACAGGATACCTAACCCAGTTAGGGGATAGGAAAGATAGGCTTAGAGAAGACTTCTTGGTGGAAGTAACTTCTAACAAAGATCCTGTGAGATGAAGGTAAGAGCTATGGGAGAGGGCCCATAGGAAGGCTTGAAGGTGAGAGACCACACACACTGCACTAAGAAGTGGAGGTAGTTCAGTTGAGCTGGAACTAGGGATTAAGGTGGAATATGAGAGACTAGGCAGAAGTTGATAAAGCTGGAGAGCCTTGGAAAATTATGTTAGAACCCTGACTTTGTTTGGGGAACAATGAGGCATCATATGGTCAGCTACTATATAAGTAGTCCCTACATGGTCCCCGATTTGATCCCTGGATCTGGAAGATCCCCTGGAGTAGGAAATGACACCCTGCTGTAGTATTCTTGCCTGGAAAATTCCATGGGCAGAGGAGCCTGGCGGGCTGCAGTCCATGGCGTCACAAAGAGTTGGACAAGACTAAGTGACTGAGCACAGTATATGGTCCCCTAGCTAGGTAATTTCCTACAAAGCTTTGAGTTGACCTGCCATTGCATTTTTAGAACCATAACCTTTGTAGTTGTAGAGGAATTACTGTGCTAATTAATACCAGTCTCTCTCATTCTGGTGACTTGATTAATAGATAAAACATTGGTTTAACTCAATGCTCTGCCTTTGCTATTTGCTAATAATTGATAATCTCAATTATCTTTTAGATGCTTCTGATGATCTAGATGATTTGAATTTCTTTAATCAGAAGAAAAAGAAGAAAAAATCAAAAAAGATATTTGATATTGATGAAGCTGAAGAAGGTATAAAGGTAGTATTGCTTTCTTATTGAAGGTAAAATTTGACCTCTTGAAAGGTTGCTAATGGCTGATGTTTCTCCCTCTTTGTCTCATCTCTTACTAGTTTTGCTTTTTTAATTAAGGATTTAGTCACTACTGTTAAGGTCGTTTTCTTGGCATTGTGTCTGACTAGATATTTTAAAGGAACTATGGTTCAAAGGAATGTAAATTTAGCTTTTACACATTGTATTGTGTGCCATTAAGATGATTACAAAATGCCATTTATCATTAATCATACTGAGATTGGCTGAGGAGAGAGATTTCTGTGAGAAATCCTGTAGAACAAATATCCCTATGATTTCTTCTGTTACACTTTCGGTAGCATGTTGAGGATACACAGATTTATGTGTATACCTCTGAGCAGCAAAGAATGAGCCCTGGCCTGTGGTGGTTGGTGGCTGATTTTATGGCCTGTTCTCCTACAGGAGATCCAGAGCAGTCAGGCTGGTTTTATGGAATTCTCTGATCTTGTGGGGACTTGAGGCCCTGTAGTTGTCTTATTACTGGATTGATTTCTAAAATAATTATCTCAGAGTTACTTTGAATAAGGAGTAGAAAGATGGGTGGTTAAGTAGGTGAATAGGAGGATGGGTGGAGAAAGGAGCTGAAAGTCTGTTCTTTAATGATAATTTAGCAGATATGTATTAGTGAAGACAGTGAGTCAGGCATTGTGTGCTAATTGTTAGGGTACTAAAACAAGTAAGATACTTTCCGTTTTCAGAGGTTCGGGGATAATTTGGAGTTCTTTAGAACAAGATGATTTTACCTGGATTTATCCTATTCTCTCCTTGTTTGGAGATTCTCTTCTTTTCCTACTACTGTAGGGAAATTGATAAAGAGAAATGTTCAGATTATACTGAATAAATGAAGTATAAATATCCCGGGTAACCAGGTGACACGTTAGAGATATGCCACAGAAAGTCTTGGTTAACAAATTTCTCTAGTAACTTTTGTCCTGAAGAGTCACTTATAAGCTCTAATTTTAGTGCTTGGATACTTTTTACTCTGCTCTTAAGTCATAACAAGAAGTTTCAAGTATCCTTATCAGGCAAGAACATGGACATTAACTTGAGGCTGAAGTGTTTTTAAGATTTGAATTTTCAGACCACCACAGAGCTTTTGAAAAATCTTGAAAAATACTTTGTGCTATTCTCTACCTTTCACTGGGTCTTAGCCTCCAGGTTAGAAATAGAGCTTACTGGGATAAAATTATTAATATAGGACTAGAAGCTGACTGGTGTGTGCTAACTTAGATTTAGCCTGTCTGAGTTTCTCATTTACTGATTGTCGTCTTACAGGCTAGGTTAATATCTGGTTTCTTGTCTGGTGTATCCAGCTGATAAACATGGGCTGATTGGTCTTTGATGGTCAGATGTGGCACTGAGACAACACAGCTGGATTTGGCATTTTAAGGCTGCACTTTATTCCTGGCTATTTGAGCTTTTTTGCTCATTAGATTTCTAAAATTGCTATAGCAAGGTTTACAGAGTAGCACAAAAGTAGATATTGATAAGTAATGTTGACAGCACACTTCAGGTTGGATACACTGATGAAAGTAGGTGAGATTAGAAGGCTGGAACTAAACTAGCCCTTTCTGCTCTTCTAGGGTTTTTGTGTCTCATTTCAAGGTTGTGCCTGGTTTACATCCATGACTATAGCAGCTAATCTTGGGATCAAGCTTTACCTTCTCTCTGTCCATTCATCATGTAACCCTAATTCTCCATGGGTTCTGCCTTTCCCTCTTTCATGATTTCATCTGTTGAAGTGTTGCCCAAAGACCTCCTTATACAGCCTAGTGCCAGGCTGGCAATGGTATAAGAAAAAAAAATTTGGTCTTTTCCACTGGTCCTGGCATATAGTTCCTAAGACTCTTGGAATCTCTGAATCTGAGTTTGATCACCAAGAGCCAATGATTTCATCAATGATGCCTACAGAATGAAGCCTCCATAAAAATCTCATGGGTGGGCTCAGTAAAAAAAACCCTTGGGGGACAGTTTTGGAGAGCTTCAGTGCTGGTGACCACATTGGGATGTTGAGAGTGGTATACCTGGAGAGAGCATGGAAGCACTACACTTCTGCCTCCCTGTTCTTGATCTATGCATATTCTCCATTTGGCTGTTTCCAGGTGTATCCTTTATATATTGTGTATATATGTGTCAAGTATAATAAGGTAAGTGTTTTCCTGAGTTGTTTGAGCCCTTCTAGCAAGTGATTGAATTAGGGGTGTCTGGGAACCCCTGAACTTTAAGTAGGACATATGTGTGGGAAACCTGGGGACTCTGTACTTGAAATTGGCCTCCAAAATGAAAACAGTCTTATGGGACTGAGCCCTTAAATCCATGGAGTTTGTCACTAACTGGATAGTGTCAGAACTACATTGATTTGTATGTTATATAGTTAGTGTCAGAGTTGGAAAATTCGTGTGGAAAAACATCACATATTTGGTGTCAGGAGGAAAAAGCGCTCCTACTAACTGCATCAGAATACTTAGAAACTTATTTAAAATATTCCTGAACCCCATGCCTGCTGAAGATTGTCAGTGAGATATAAGATTCCTTGTTAAGTGTCTTAAAATTTTTCCAGTTTAAATGATACTCTGAACAAATTTGGTTCACCTGTGAGAGAGATTTCTGATCTATAACTTCAGTTTTGAATATGTAATACTTTTTTCCCCCAAAGCCATGTCAGCCTATATCATTTAAAAATAAAAATAATTCTAGTAGCAAAATGTTGACTCTTATCTCACTTTCTTAGGACCTTAAGATTGAAAGTGATGTTCAGGAACCAGCTGAACCAGAGGAAGATCTTGACATTATGCTTGGCAATAAAAAGAAGAAAAAGAAGGTTGTCAAGTTCCCTGATGAGGATGAAGTACTAGAGAAAGATGAAGGTAATATTGGTGAGCTTAATAGCTCATTTCTAGGTTCACACAAACCTTTGGCCTAGTCTCTTTCATGAATGGGTTCCTTATTTATTTTTTCTTGGCCCCTTATTTCCACTACCAAGTAATGGAAGCTAAAAGGAAACAGAATCTAACTTGATAATGAAAGTTTAAAAGATGTCATGGGGAAGAACTTGACAGTTGTGATTACATTATAACATACTGATTTAGACTATTGGGACAATTACTATAACTGGATTTAATTTTTTTTTTTTACTATTTTGTTAGAAGTGCTGTTTATTAGCTTCGAAGTGCTATAACTACTTCAGAGAATTTAGAACAGTCAGCAGATGGGTTTTTATGGATGTGTTTGTTTCTTAAGTGCTTCAAAACAGACATTTTTTCCTCTGATTATCCTAGTGCATTATTTGGTTTGTTAAATTAAGAAACAGTTCAGTGTGTCTGTATTGCCACAAATTCCTAATTAGAGAGGTCTTTATTAAGGGTGATTTATGAAAATTGTAACATCTCCCTAAGGAATACGGGGTTATTTGAGAGCCTTGATGCCTTTATGATTGAGACTGTTATGAATGCAGTTGTGGGAGGGAAGACAAGTGTCCTAAAGCTTTCAGTTGTCTAGATCTGCTTCTCCCTTCCCCTTTTTGTTCTTGTATCAGGCCCTACCCCTCATTCTTACAGTCTTTGTTGTCTGTAGCTTTAGAAGATGAAGACAGCAAAAAAGATGATGGTATCTCATTCAGTAACCAGACAGGCCCTGCTTGGGCAGGCTCAGAAAGAGACTACACATATGAAGAGGTAAGACAAATTCTGTTGTGAAAGGGGGCTGAACTGTTCACTAGAACTCAAAAGCAGGATAAATGTCCCCTGAATTGAAAGGGCCATTGAAGTACAGGTTGATAATGAAACAGACCCAGAGAGGTCACACAGCCAGTGCACAGCACTGCCTGATGCCCACGTATGGGGCAGGCAGTCATTATAGTATCATCAGAATCCATGAACTTCTAAGATCATCGGAGCCCTCCTGGAGGGGGACAATAGAGAAAGGAAGTGTTAAAAGGGGCCAAGCTAGTCTGGAGTTTGTTTGTTCTGGGTAGTCTGAATTTTACTTTTCCAGGTACCACATATTTTCTCACAGTAACAGTAGAATTAATAGGAGCTTGTTCATTCCTTTGACTATGGAACTGTTCCGCTTTCATAATGGACCAATTGCTGTTCAGGGTTGAGAATTATTTTCAGGGAGCTCCCAGAACATGTGATGAATGTGTACATTTGATAAGAAGTTTGTTCTTAAAGGAAATGCACAAGTTACGCAAGTGGGAACTGTATACTCCTGCTATTAATAAGACTGTACATGAATACCACTTTATCTCTATAGCTACTGAATCGAGTGTTCAACATCATGAGGGAAAAGAATCCAGATATGGTGGCTGGAGAGAAGAGGAAATTTGTCATGAAACCACCACAGGTTGTTCGAGTAGGAACCAAGAAAACTTCTTTTGTCAACTTTACAGACATCTGTAAACTGTAAGTTGGTTAATGTGGAGTCTCCATCCCAAATGCCAGGTTCTCAGTGGAGTGGATGTTAAATATCCTTAATGTGGACGTTACTGCCGGTAGGAGACAGTGCACAGGTCAGGGCTGGGTTGAGTGAGGTCACAGTTCAAGTCCGTCAGTTCTTTCGATTCATAGGTCTTAGGGCTTGATTTATTAGGCATCTAAAAGTAAGGGAAGGCAACTCATGCTGACTTATGAGAGGATTCTAACCAGATGGAGTGAAGAGTCAGGAGACTGAGTGTAGTCCTTAGAAAGAAGCCTGGAAAGCCCAGGGAGATGGAAAAGCTCATCAGGCTGGAGTGGGCCTGCCAAGCAAGTACAAGCAGTGAGCTTTGGGAAGGCAGCTACATTTAATGTTCTGCTTTCTTGGGTATTGCCAAGACACAGGTGATGAGATTTCCACTTCATTAATTACCATCACATTCCATGCCTGTCTTACCCCCATGTCACTATCTGGGCCTGGCTCTTCTCAGACTTCCTCAGCTACACCTTTATGGGCAGGTTCCTTAGGGCAACTGACCTTATCTCCTGTTTGTTCTTTAATTTCATAAGTAATATAGGCTTGTTGTCAGTAAAAGGGAAAGAAAGTGAAGTTGCTCAGTCGTGCCCGACTCTTTGCAACCCCATGGACTGTAGCCCACCAGGTTCCTCCGTCCTTGGGATTTTCCAGGCAAGAGTACTGGAGTGGGGTGCCATTTCCTTCTCCAGGGAATCTTCTTGACCCAGGGATTGAACCTAGGTCTCCCACATTGTAGGCAGACGCTTTACCATCTGAGCCACCAGGGAAGTCAAAATAAAGAAAATGTAATCACTAAAAATTCCCTGACCAGAGTAACCACTTGTTTTCATTGCTTATAGGCATAACTTAAAAAGTTTTAGACCTTTTTTTTTTGCTGGTGGTAATAGTATTTCTATCTATAGAAATTAGATAGAAAATGAGAAAATACGGACCTGCTAAAGAAAATGAGAACTCATTTGTTTTAAGTCCATCATTAAGAGATAGGTAATCATAGTTTAGTATTTTTATGTTTAGCTGCTTTTTTTTCTTAATATTTATTTGGCTACACCGGCTCTTAGTTGCAGCACTTGGGATCTTTAGTTGCAGTGTGTGAACTCTTAGGTGTGGCATGTGGAATCTGCTTCTCTGACTAGGGATTGGATGTGGGCCCCCTGTGTTGTGAGTGCAGAGTCTTAGCCACTGGATCACCAGGGAAGCCCGCTGTTTAACTACTTTTAAGCATCTAAATATTTTTTAATAAATTGGTATTATACTGGTTTTTAACATATTTTTCTCAATATATAGTGAACTTTTTACCCATATCATTAAATAATCTTTACAAATGTTTTTAAGAGTTATACAACATATTCTGACAGTTCCTTGGTTGAACATGGTTGCTCCCAATTTTTCAATATCAGGCAGAGCTTCACGGAACAATCGTGATATGAACAATCCTGATACGTGTATCTTGGCAGAACTCAGAATAGAGCCTTAGGGCGAAAATTCCCAAAGGGGAATTGCCTAGTCAAAAGGAATGGACATTGTTTATAGCAAACATTGGCAAGTTGCTTTCCAGCAAGTTTATACCAGTTTATACTCCCACTAGCAATATAAGTACCTGCCAGTTTTATTATATTTCACTGACCCTTACTCATTACATTTGGAGGAAAAAGCTTTTTAAAATTATAATAGCAGTACCTAGTTATTGGAACAAACTCAAACAGTGCCAAGTGAATAGAATTAAAAAGTGTACTGAGTGGCATTACTCTGTATTTGCTTTTTTTTGTTTTATGTGCTTTTTCATTTTATGCTTTTTTTATTATTTAGAGACCTGTATTTTAAAAGCAGGATAAAATGGATGTACCATAATTTAACCACTTTCCAGTTGGTGAATATTTTAGCTGTTTTAAATTTCTGTTGTTGGGCTGCCATGAAATACTTCCCTTTTTAAAAATAAATTCCAAACAGGAAATATATAGGAATTTGCATAACAGACACCCAAGTATTCATTACCTTGATTTGGTGTGTTTTGACCTCTTGATACTTTAACTTCAGATCCTTTTACTCCTTTAAAAAGAGGGCTTTACAATTACAATTTAAGGCCATCTTTATATATCTTTCTGATCTCTTTTACTTTCCTTCCTAGAAAAAGATCTTATCCTTTAAAGTTGGTATTTACCTTTCCTGTCCATGTCTATAGACATTTACCAGTGTGTATATACTTGTAAATAAAATGTAATATTGTTTTATGGGCTTTAAAATGTAAACAAATGGTATCATATATATCTTCATTTCAGAGTTTGACGAACTGTGCTAAAATTCACCTAACAGCTGAGTAATTACAAAATAGTGAAGAGAGTGAGGTTTTTAGAAGTTTTGTTAGATTTCCATGAAAGATACGGTTTATATTATTCCACTTTCTTTTTAGATTACATCGTCAGCCTAAACATCTCCTTGCATTTTTATTGGCTGAATTGGGTACAAGGTAAGAAACTTCACGTTTGTATACAGTTACTTACAGTGTTAGTGGACATTTTATAAGAACTTCTTTTAACTTGAAAAGATGTACTACACTTAGGGAAAAAAACATCCACCTGATTGTCAGAAGAACTTTTAGGGCAATGAAGGAGGGAAACTTGTTCATTTCTATGGGAGAGGTTGGCTACTTGGGAATAGGAAAACGGTCCACAGTGGCTCATATGTGAACAGGCCTGTTAGGTATACCAAAGTGAGCCGAATGTCCCTTTAAAAATAAGTAATGTAATAATGAATATGACTAACATGTTGAGCGTCCATTGTGTGCCAGACTCTTTTGGATACCATCTCAATCTTTACAACAGTTCTGTGGACTGTTAGAAAGTAGTGTTACTCCATCTTAACACATTTGGAAACAGGTTTGGTGAAGTGAGGTTGTACATAGGTGGTCACATAAAGAAAAAAGAAAAAGTGTTAGTCATTCAGTTATGTCCGACTCTTTGCAACCCACGAAGCCTGCCAGGCTCCTCTGTCCATGGGATTCTCCAGGCAAGAATACTGGAGTAGATTGCCATTTCCTTCTCCAGGGGATCTCCCTGATCTAGGGATCGAACCTGGTCTCCTGCATTGCAGGCAGATTCTTTACCTTCTGAGCCACTAGGTCACATAGCTAGTTAATTGCAGTCAAGATGTAAACTCAGGTCTGTGTTTCTTGGGAGCTTTTAACTCTTAAAAGCCTTAATCTTGTGCCTTGTTGGTAGTACAGAGGTAATTAAGGTGTTCTCGTCTCTTCCTATCTAGAAACTCATTTTGTTGGAACTGGCTGTATTTGCTGTGGGGTTAAGGGGTAATTTGCTTGACCAGTGGTAGATAGGTGGGCTGTGTTGTGGGAGAATTGTATTTTAAATGTAAATTTGTTACAAACTTAAATTACATAAACTGATGGAGCAAAAGGTAGCAGTGTTTTTCCTACTTCTCAGAATAATTACAGTTTTTGTGGAGGTGAGGTAAATTATAACAAGTTGTAACCAGTGAATTTATAGTCAGTGAGCTAAATATTATAGGGCTATCAAGAAAACTGAATATCTTTTGACAGTGAATGAAAAAGATTTTCTGTGTCAAGCACTAGAATCACCGTTGCCTGGAAATTAAGGGTTGCTGTTCATGGAGGATGATGATAAACTCTTACCGTTAGAGGAGAATCATAGGAGAGGTTCTTGGAAAAGTCAATTTAATAGTAAGATAAAGAATAGATTTAATGCCGCTTGGCTGAATTTTTGTTTACTTTCTGATTTGTAATTTCTCTTCTTTTCACATTTTTGTATGGCTGAAATTCCAAAGCTTCTTAATTTTGATGAAACCCAGTTATCAGTGTGTTTATTTGGTCACTTGTGCTTTTCAGTGTCATATTTAAGAAAATATTGACTAACAGATGGTCATGAAGATTTACGTCTGTGTTTTCTTCTAAGATGACTACAATTTTAGCTCTTATGTTTAGGTCAACAGTTTATTTTACAGCTATTTTTCGGTATGTTAAAAGTTAAAAGTGTCAAAGTTGTTTCTTTTGCGTATAAATAGACAACCTAGTTGATCTTGCACCATTTGTTGAGAAAACTATTCTCTGTTCCAATGAATTACCTTGACACTACTTCAAAAATCAATTGACAATAAAATAAGGGTTTATTTTTGGACTCTTAATTTTTTTCATTGATGTACATGAACACTGTGGCTTTGCAATATATTTCAATCTCAGAAAACATGAGTCCTCCAACTTTCTCCTTCTTTTTCATCATTATTTTGGCTAGTCTCAGTCCTGTGCATTTCCATATAAATTTAATTTTTTTATTTTTACATCAACTTTTTTTTTAAATGATGTCTAGCCCAGAGCCTTGCTTTCTCAAAAGTATTACTTGTCAACAGCTACTTTAAAAAAATTTTCTCTTTAAGCATCATTGACAATATGAGGCCTGAAATTGCTTTATAGATACAACTCACACATTTTAAAATGTATAATCCAGTAGTTTCTAATTTGTTCACATAGTTAACCATCACCACAATTTTAGAACATCTTCATTAACTATATGCAACTGATCAAAAGATTTGGTCTTAGAATTTTTAAGGATATCTAGAGCTCTTTTCATAGTTTTTATATTTATAGTGCACCTCACTGCTTTGCATATGGTATGCCGTCAACAAAAGTGTGATTGTCCTTTGTTGCGTGAATGGGTCATCACACAGTTAAGTTTGTTTTTTTTTTCCTCCAATGGCTGGGTCCAGCTCTCTGTGACCCCATATACTGCAGCATGCCAGGCTTCCCTGTCCATCACTATCTCCCAGAACTCAGTGTCCACTGAGTCAGTGATATTATCCAACCAATCTTATCCTCTGTCACTCCCTTCTCCTCCCCTCACTCTTTCCCAGCATCAGGGTCTTTTCCATTGCGTCAGCTTTGCACATCAGGTAGCCAAAGGATTGGAGCTTTAGCATTAGTCCTTCCAATGAATATTTGGGGTTGATTTCCTTTACGATTGACTGGTGTGATCTCCTTGCAGTCCAAGGGACTCTCAAGAGTCTTCTCCAGCACTACAATTTGAAAGCATCAATTCTTCAGCACTCAGCCTTCTTTATGGTAAAACTGTCACATCTGTAACAAGACTACTGGAAAAACCATAGCTTTTAACTAGACAGACCTTTGTCGGCAAAGTGATGTCTTTGCTTTTTAATATACTATCTAGGGTCGGTCATAGCTTTCCTTCCAACGAGCAAGCATCTTTTAATTTCATGGCTGCAGTTACTCTGCAGTAATTTTGGAGCCCAAAAAGATAAAATCTGTCACTGTTTCCACTTTTCCCCCATCTGTTTGCATGAAGTGATGGGGCCAGAGGCCGTATCATCTTAGTTTTTTTCATGTTGAGTTCCACGCCAGCTTTTTCACTCTGCTTTTTGACCCTCATCAAGAGGCTCTTTAGTTCCTCTTCACTTTCTGCCATAAGGGTGGTGTCATGTGCATATCGGGAGAAGGCAATGGCACCCCACTCCAGTACTTTTGCCTGGAAAATCCCATGGACAGAGGAGCCTGGTAGGCTCCAGTCCATGTGGTCGCTAAGAGTCGGACAGGACTGAGCGACTTCACTTTCACTTTTCACTTTCATGCATTGGAAGAGGAAATGCCAACCCACTCCAGTGTTCTTGCCTGGAGAATCCCAGGGATGGTGGGGCCTGGTGGGCTGCCGTCTATGGGGTCACACAGAGTCGGACACGACTGAAGCAACTTAGTAGCAGCAGCAGCAGCAGCATGTGCATATCAGGCTATTGATATTTCTCCCGGCACTCTTGATTCCAGCTTGTGATTCATCCAGCCCAGCATTTCATATGATGTACTCTGCATGTAAGTTAAATAAGCAGAGTGACAATATATAGCCTTGACAATAGTCCTTTCCCAATTTTCAACCAGTCTGGTTTTCGACTTAATTACAAATCATTTGTTGTGGAAGATGTAATTAAAAATTGAATTTAATGTTAGGAAATAAGGGTAAGTCATTAGGCACCAACTACTTAAGTTTTGAGAAACCAGGTAGTATTGCCCCTATAACTTACCTGTGTCATTGAATATATTTTAGTATTTAAAATATTTGAATATTTACTATTATAAAAATAAATATTAATATTTAAAATGTTTGGTATTTGATTCCTTATAGGAAAAAACAATAATAGTTTTTGTTTTCTTTCATAGTGGTTCTATAGATGGTAATAATCAACTTGTAATTAAAGGAAGATTCCAACAGAAACAGATAGAAAATGTTTTGAGAAGATATATCAGTAAGTGTGTAATTTTTAACACATCACTCTGAAATGTTCCCATTGGGCTGAAATATTCTGGGTGACAGCCATTGGTTTTTAATGAAGCTAGACAGGCTGGCCTTAGAAGATGAGGGAAAATGATAGTGGTGGGGAACTGGGGTGGGAAGTGGTTCTTGGTAGCCAGCTGGGGGTCAGGGAGTGGGGTTTGGATTTCCTTGATCAGACCCAGCTGATCAAGGCTGCTGGTTGGTTCTAGGCTGAAGGCCAAGTCAAAGAAACCTATCTGCATTCAGACCTGATCTGACCTAGTTCTCTTACCTTCCTAATCACTTAAAATTGGCAGATCTGTTCCCACCTAAGAAAGCTATTAAGTTCTCTCTTGAGTGAGTTTCCTATAGACAAAGCCAGGAGTAGGCATCTGGCACGTGTCACTGCTTCTTTGTACATTTGGAGCCTTTTTTCAACCCATGGTTAAGTTTGTGAACTATTACATCAGATAGCTTGTGTTTTCTTACCTCTAGAATAGCTGGGTGTAGCTAAGATAAGCTTTCAGCTTGGGTTCCAGTGTGGGATTGCAAAGTTCAGTAGAAGCATTTTAGAGGAAAGAAAACCTCAGGTAAAAAAAACCTGTGGCTACCAGGTAATTCTGTGTGTTGTTTCTCCTCAGAGGAATACGTCACCTGTCACACGTGCCGATCACCAGACACAATCCTGCAAAAGGACACCCGCCTCTATTTCTTACAGTGCGAAACTTGTCATTCTCGATGCTCTGTTGCCAGCATCAAAACTGGCTTCCAGGCTGTCACAGGCAAGCGAGCACAGCTCCGTGCCAAAGCTAACTAATTTGCTAATCACCACTGATTTTGCAAAGTGTGTTGTGGAGATTTGGCTGGACAGGTTTACCATCAGAGTGGATATACCACTGTATTAAAAACAAGATAGAAAAGCTGCCAAGTTCTTTGGCGTGTGGCTGGTTGGTCTGAAATTCTTGCAAGATGCCGTTGCTGAAGCTGTTGACATACTCATTGCCTACTTTAACAACTGTCAGAGAAACATGATGGGGTAAGGTGGTGCTTTTTTAAAATCGTTCATAGACTTCTGTAAAATGCAAGATAAATTAAAGTTATTATAACAGTGATTCTTTCAATTTGGTTTGTCCTTCAGTTTTCTTTTCTATTAAAAAATTATGCTTAATGAATTCAGCACAACAGTTTGTGCCTGGGCAGCTCTGGTGAGGTCTCTCTATGCTTGTCCTGAGAATCTTAAGCTGGGTAGTCATTTTCCTTCTCAGTTTCTTGGGATGCCTGAAGTAGACATAGCTTCACATGATGGTTGGAACATGAAATCTGGGAGGACAGCCTGTTTTTGGTGTCCAGAAAACAATTATATAGACTTGAATTCTTTTTCATTATGTGGGGATTGTTGCCACTACCTCACAGCTGAGTCCTCCATCTGTTACCATATGAGGAAATACAGGGTGCTAAGTACCTTCCTTAGAATTTTCCTCCTTATTGGCCACTAAGAGAATCTTAGAGATACAGCCTTTGAGTATGTCTTAGAACTTGCTGGCACACCAAGAATAACCCTAGTCAGGCATCTGTTGGTGAGAAAGTGGTGTGGCTTATGCAGTAGAGAGAACTCTTGACAGTCCAAACCATGATGCTAGAGGACACTTTTCTTTTTCCTCAACTTGAGTTCTGGATTTGAAAAATGGCCCACCACAAATGTTTTTTTTCTATTTTCTGTATTAAAGTCGATTTTGAATGTGATCATGAGAAACCAAGAGGTGATTCTGATTGTGTTCCACTTCTGGGGCCTCCTCCTGGTTCTGCCTTCTGTGGTTTTGGCCAAAAAGGTATTTCCCCCCTGAGCACAAGAGAAAAGATCCTCTTAAATACCTGCTGTGATCTGCCTTGCACTTGCTGAGGGTAAGGGCATAATGCTGCCCTTTCCTCTTTCTTGTTGCCAGACTATTCCAGGAGCAGTCACTCAGCCTTGAGTGTCTTGACCATGTTGTGTTTAATCACTGTGACCCAAAGTATAGGCGAAGTGTTGTAAGGTGCCTTGGTCAAGAAGTGGTAGAGGGGGCAGAGCACTCCCTCAACCCAGTAGGTCTTGAGGGGACTACACACTGGCTGAGCTGCCACCACTGCCCTGATGAACTCAACTGCTGTTTATTTCCTCTTCCTTCTTTTGTATCTATATCCACACAATTCCCAATGTCAGCTGTTATTGCGTGAATAAACCAAGGATCAGTGCCTCTCGTGTAATTAGCGCTTTTGTGCCTATGTATGTGTGTTTTGTTCTTTAGTTGGGAGACATGGGATTTTACAGTTTGGTGACAGATTGGCAGTTTTAACCCCAGTTCTTAAGTCCATTCTCCAAAACAGATTCTCCAGACGGATCGAGACTTCAAGATAGTCCTGTTGAGGTACTATTTGGTCAAAATTGGACTGACTGTAGTAGACCCATTCAAAATGACGAGTTACCCTAGGTTAGCATTCCCAGTAGCATCAGCCTCTCTTCTGTCTACTGTACTATCTCAGACCAGCCATAGCTCAGCTGGAAGGAATCTTCTATGGAGGGACAAAGCAAAGGCCATTGAGGGTTTCCGATCAAGAGCAATGTTCTAGTTTTAAGGGAATCAGACCACCATTTCCAAAGTGTCTTCAGAAACTGTTACAGTGTGTTCCTAATTATGCTGGGGGTTGTGGGGGGTGTTTTTTGAGACCAGATAAACATGTTCCATGACAAAAGTGAAAGTCTTTTGTATGTGGATGTGCATTTTCACAAGCATATAAATATGCAGTTATATCTCTTGAATTCATACCTGCCCACAGCCCCATCTACAGAAAAGTTTAAACTTTCCCTAAGATCTCCTGGCTCTTCACAGGTCCCTGCCCACTTCATGTAAACAACTGTTTTACCCTCAGGTCACCATAAGTGCTGAGAGCAGAGTTTACATGTTCCTTGATATATTCCCATACCTAGAGGAAGCAGGACTTAGCTTGTGGGTAGTAAGTCAGGTTTCTTTCCCTCCCTTCCCCCCAAACATGTTGTAGACTAAGTGTTTAGAAAAAAATGCTGGGCTGGGCAGCCTGGAAGTATGAGGCCCCAGTTCTGACCTGGTCTCCGAAGTGCATATTTGAACAGAACATCAGACTTCACAGTGTGTTTTTAGATGTCAGTCTTTATAGCATGTGGTAGTGTTTATCTAAGATGAATTTATAATTTCAGAGTTTTAATTCCCATAATCCTATCACCATAGAATCTTTTCATATCAAGAACATTTTCCAAGTTAGTACAGTATTTTTAAAAACTGCATTAAGAATCTATTCATGGTATGCCATAGTTTATTTTTAATACCCTAAATGGTAGGTTTTTATAATGCTGAGTACAGGCCTTGAACAGTCTGGACTGGCAGCCTTCTATCATTCATTATATCCTGTATTATCATCTAGAAAATGAGAAAATGCCTACCTCAGAGATGATGAAATATTATATTTAAAGTGCTTAACCCAGGCCTGCCTGCCTTGCACTGTGCACGATCTTCCTTCTGTACTCCCCTCAGGCTGAATTACCCTGGTCAGAGGGGAGGAGGCTCAATGGCTGATAGTACTTGTGAGCGTATCCCCTTTCCTGAAGAGAGATGCTCTGCCTTTGCCCTGCCAAGTGTGCAAATCCTGAGGACTATAGGTATTACTTACCTATTTTTATGGTGACAGTTGCCTTTGACCTTGTGAAAAACTGCTCTGCTTTGAGACAGGGTAGCTACCTGTCTCCAGGAGCATCACACTCTCCCAAAGGTTTGCAACAACAGAGGCATAGTCCTTCAAGCTTTGTCCCATTAATGGTGGTGCTCTCCAGAGAAGAAAGGACCAAACACTTGCTGGGTCTCCTGTGATTGCTGTGGGTCCTATCCCTGCAAACCTTCCCTGGTAACAGATACTTAAGAACCTTCTAATTACTGCCCCTTGCTTTAAGTGTGGCTTCTGTTTTAAACAGTATTTGAAACCACTGGAGAACCAGCTGTTACAAAGGATAAGTATTAATGGACATTCTTATTGAATGTCACCATTTTAATGGGCACTTTTAAAAATTATATTCATTGTACAGATTTTCATGAACTTTAAAGTGAGCCAGGAACCAAATTAAAGCCAAAATATTACATGAGATATTAGCCGAACCTAATATGCTGGGAAACAACTTCACTAACTGTTTTGGCCTCAAGAGTTACGACTGCTTCACTTTTCAGTCCCAGCTCATTATGACAGATGTCTCAGATCTGGGCTTTTTTTTTCTTCTTCTGCACTATACAGCTTGTGGAATTAGTTTCCCGACCAGAGACTAAACCTAGGTTTTAGCAGTGAAAGTGCCAAGTCCTAACCACTGGATTGCCAGGGAATTCCCTTTGTGTTCTTCCTAAATAATCATTTATGTAATACATAGATAGTACTGCCTAAGTACTAT